>NC_134105.1:62625000-65025000 GCF_040939455.1 Microcebus murinus
AAATAAAGCTGTGAAGCTAAAATATTTTTAGTTTTTAATCTTTAAAAAGAGGAATTTAACTAATTCAAAATATAGAAATCTACTCGATGTTTGTAATTATCTAGTCCAGGGTTCAAGTAAAATAAAAATACACATTTTTGGAAAATTTTTTTTAATGTAAAAGCTAAAATTGTTTAATTTTTTTAAAATTTGAAAACAACCACACAAATATGACGCAACAAAACTACAATCTGTATAATACTTTGTTAAAAGAATAAAATTTAGGTGAAAAATTAGCTGATCATTCAATTTTAGTTATGCTAGAAAAAGAACTATTTGGAGCACTAACTCCTTGTGCTAGCTTGTTAATAACATGCAAATCTTGTAGACCATCAGAAAGATCAATAACAGAGTAATATGCATTTCAGTTGTTACAGTATTCTTGGGAGTTATTCAAAGAATTAAGTGCTAATTTAAAAAGAAAATAAGATAATTTTCTCATTTTGCAACCCACCAATTTTGTAGTAAGTAATACAATTATTTACCAAGAACAGGTATGAGTAGAATCTTCTGTTAGATAACCTACTCCAAAGACCAATATCTAGAAAGAACAAGAAATTGTAAGTGTTCAATTCCACTGTCCTCATTTCCACCCATCTTTTATAATGAGAATGTAATTGCTAACTTTGAGCATTTATTATGTGTTAGGTATTTAAATTAATTATGTAATTTAAACGCTAAAACAAACATTTGAAATGATTTTGTCCCTATTTAATACATAAAAATACTGAAAGTATACAGATGTTAAGTAACTCATTGAAGGACATAGCATTAGAGAATGTCAGAATTAGCTTTTAAATCTGACCCTTGAGCTGACCCTCTAAAATATTAAGCAAGTTTTGTATTATTTCAAATGAACATCGTGACAAAAATTAAGGTTTATTTAATTTTGACAGTGATGGTAGCACAGAACCCAAAACAAAACAAAGCAAACAAAGCTCTTTGGAATTTTGGTTGAGAGGGGCCATCACAGGATTGGAAAAAACACAAACTGAAGAGCATAAAGAACAAAGTTTGAATCTCATGTGACTTTTCCAGATTTAATTTCCTCATTTGCAAAATTGAATTAATGTCAATGGTAAAATGACTTTAGGGATTAAAAACCATTAAATATCCTCAGATAGTACTTGATACACCGTGGGTGCTATAGAAACAGTATGGATTATAAAGCATGCTAACTTTTGAATAACTATGTGGGGACATTAACAATTACTTTTTAACTCACTGCTTATATTATGGAATCCTACCTCAATTTATGTAAAACTTGTATTTCTGACCATACCATATCATCGTGATTAAAAAACATGACTGGATTTTGTGTCAGTGCAAATGGCCTATATTTATAAGGGAATCTCCACTAAGGCAACAAATAGAAATTTAGAATTGTGTAATTTTAAGATTGCAATTAATAAATCTCATAAGTCTTATTGATTCATACATTTTTTATTTATGTATGTAGAACAAATGAAAATTACAGATATGTTAAAAAGAATAAAAATCAAAACATGAGGAACTTGCATTAAAAAAATCAGAGGCAATAGTTTTATTCCTATAACAAACTTTTATAATTTAAGTACCAAATACATTCACCACTAGAACACCAACATAAGTTTATGGAATTAGAAAGAGAGCATATTGGGAAATAAAATTTATCATTATTTTTAAAATGTGGAGGACAGCATTGGCTATTTGGTTTCATAAATGTAATCTGCTTATTGCTAATGCTTTCACAAATTCTATACAATTTTCTGTTTTCTGATTCTGCAGTAGTTCTGTTTTATGATTAGTTTCTCAAATTGTAAGACCTTTCACATAATTTCATGGCCAACATGCATCTGCATATGGTTCCCACCAAATGTTTCTTGTACCACAGTGTTACTCCATCTGTTGTTGCTGCCTATCCCAGTCTGCACCAAAAGTGTGGGAAATTTGGTGGGGGAAGAAGATTGCCAGTGGACTCTGCTCTCACCAGGTGTGGGCCTTTCAGCTATGAACATTGGACTGAATTTAGTTGCAAAGCACATATTTCTGTAGTTTTAAAGGAAGCCAGACAGGTGGTACCCTTAGGTTGTTAGCATTTGCATTTTCTCTCAAATATCATTTCCTCTGCTTTACTGTTTTGTTTTCCTTCCTGATTTAGTCTTTTTTCCCTTAGGAGCTAGTTTCAAAGCATTTTTAAAAATAGGTTCTTAATTTTGGTTCATATTTTAGAGTTAAAGCAAGAACCACTTTTACTGTCCAATCTGTGTGCCTTTTTAAAATGAGTTTATTTTTATTCCATATAACAGAGCAAATATCTAGTAATTCCCGTCATATGTATGTATAAGGACTATTATATGAGCTATACTGTATATAGAGAGAGATTTACTACAGTTCTATATAAGTGAATGATTCTTAGTGAATGCTCTGCTTATAAATTAAAATATTATTTTAAAACTTTTCACATAAGCATATGTGGTTTTAAAAGATATTGTTATAACTATACTTGAAGTTTCAAATTAGGGCTACTTTATGAGCAAGTATAATATGTTAAAAATGCAATTGGAATAAAATGTAACACATACATCTCTTCTAAGTGATGTAAGATGTATCATATATGAGAACAGTTAAATGCCAATAGAAATAAGTAAAGAAGTCTATGTACTAATATATATGTGTGTGTATATATATATGTATATGTGTGTGTGTATATATATATATATATATATATATCAGAGCACACAAAACACTCTTTTTCAACAAATTTTACCACTTAAAATCTTTATGATAAATTGACCTGTTTTGTTTTTTTTTAATCAGTCTCCATTTGTAAAAAGTGCTAAAATACCAATTGGTGCTAACATGTTTTTGTTTAAGGTTTCTTTTCTCATATATATCCATTTATATTCTGTAATCCCCCTCTCTATAATTCCAGGAAGACTTCTGACAATTCTAGTAAATTAATTAAGGCTGGAACAACTGAACTATCCTTTGGTAGTTAATGCTGAGCTTTATTTGGATTTCATTGTTTAATTATTGAGGATATATTTATGGTAATCTTTGGAGGAAAATGTAGTTTCTTTTCTTTGCTGGATTCAGTGTATGACCCAAGTGCACGCGCGCGCGCGCACACACACACACACACACACACACACACACACACACACACCCCTCCACATTCCACAGCCACAGCTCTCCTTCCCACGTCATTCTACCTCCCTATTCTTCCCGCAAACACAGAGATGTTCTTATTACTTTCCAGTTTATCTTTATTGCAAAACTTCTCCCTAGATAACCACTCTGATTTTAAAATATTATTTAATAATTACCTACAAAAATGGGTAAAAACATCCCATGTGTGGGGAAGAAGTCTATGTATGTCAGCATGTGGATACAGGTGAATTTTAGGACAACAGTACTATGATCTATTTTCCTCTACTTTTCCAGATATTTATTGGCAACCAATTGTGCCATTTCACTTTAAGTATTCTTTTCTAGCGTCTACTTCGAAAATGTGACTCCAAAATCCTATGAGGTTTCAAACGAAAGAAAAAGAATGAAAATGTATGTAGTGTTGCTTTTCAACTTTACACAGCATTATACCCTAAAATATCCTTTGTTACTGTATTAATTTCCTATTGCTGCAATAATGAATTAACACAAACTTGGTGTCTATAAGCAGTATGTATCTATAATTTTACAGATTTAAAGGTTGCAGACTAAAATGGGCTTCACTGGCTAAAATGTGTCAACTGGGTTGAGTTCCTTTCAGGAAACTCTAGGGATAATCTATTTTCTTGCCTTTTCTGGCTTCTAGCTTCTAAAGGCTGTCATAATTCCTTGGCTCATGGACTCTTTCCATCTTCAAAGCCAGAAATGGCTGACTGAGTCTCATATTGCATAAATCTGACACTGATTCTTTTGCCTTCTTCTCCATATTTTAGGATACTTATGACTACACTGGACCCACCTAGATAATCCAGAATAGTGGCCCTAATTTGAGGTTATATGAGTAGCAACCTTAATTCCATCTATAACATTGATTACCTCTTGCCATGTAACATAACATACTTGTGAAAGATGCTTACATATTCAGATTTCTGTGCACTTATACCAACTCTCTGTCAGTATTTTAAGGATCCTCTTAAATGGTCTTATGTGAAGTCTTCACTTGGCCCTTTACAATTAGGTAAACCACAGTTGACCTCAGACTTTGCCACTGCTATAATTTCTTAGGCTCTAAACTACAGATAAAAATCTAACTGAGGGGTTATTTTGATATTTAAATACATTATTATATATATTAATAAAATTCTTAACTCATGCCTCATTAGTGTGTACCTGTTAAAACATTCTGTTAGCTAACCACCATAGAGTCACTATTTTGTGCCAGGGAGTATATTAGATGTAATTACTATTATGCATATTTTATGGGTAGTGAAAGTCAGAGCAACCTGATATTTGAGTATAAAAGGAATATGCTTACAGTAACAAGAAACATTAAAATTTTGTGGACAATTTTTTTTTGGCCCAGGGATCAGATTTACCCTCCTGCCAAAAAACCACCATCAACAACAACAACAGCAACCAGGAAAAAGAGGTGAAACTGGTTTTCATGACACTGGACTACAGGTATCAAAAACAGTAATCCCTGAGAGATGAATAAACAAGTAAAAAATAAAAAATAAATGAAGTAAGCCACATGACTGCCCGGCTTATTGATTTAAGACAGTTTCTTGACTGTGACCTAGATGAGCCTGATGGATTCCTGAGTTGAGCAGATCAAGCTAATAGTCCAGGAAGAATAAAGTAGCTAGAGATTTACAGGATAGGAGAAAACAAAACAAAACATGTAGACAAAAAATTTCAGAGAGAAAGAATCCTAGAGAATTGCAAAAGTCACCTTGAGGATTCAGCAAAGTGCTGCATGTGAGGAAAAACCATCTGAAAGGATAAGAAAGAACAGTATAAGAAAGAATTTTTGCTCATATAGCAATAGTTTCTGTTCCCACAAACCAGATGGAAAACAGGGTAGAATGTTTTATAGGATTCCCACAAACTGGGGAGAATGCTTTATAGGATTGGGCTTCAGTAGTTTCTCCCATTATTTTTAATTGCATAAAGACATGAAATATTAACAAAACAAAATAAATCTTATAGAGATAAAATTTTCAATATCTAAGGTAAAAAATAGCCCAGGTGCCTGTTTTAGTTTTAGTTCAGTATAGTTTTATTTTTATGCCCATAAGCTAGGATGGTTTTCATAATTAAAAATTGATACATGTTAAATAATTATATAAATAAATAAAAAGCCTTGATTTTGTCCTGTAAATCCTAAAATTTACATTCTGGGTATTTATAAAAAGAGTTGCCCACCCTTAACTTAGATGAAATTGACAAATTCCTTTAAAAATATAAAATATCAATGCTCACTCAAGAAGAAATAGATAATCTGAATGGCCTTATGTATTTAAAGAAATTAAATTTATAATTAAAAGTCTTTTCAGAAAGGAAACTCCAGGCCAAATGGCTTCAATAGTGAATTCTTCCAACATTTAAGAAATACATACTAATTCCACAAAAACTCTTTGAGAATATAGAAGAGAAGAAAGTCATTTCTAATTCAATCTCTGAGGCCATTCTTACCCTGATACTAAAATCAGACGAAGATATTACAAGATATCTACAGACCAATATCTCTCAGAGCAAGAACTCTGAACACAGAAGCAAGAATTCTAAGTTTAATTATAACAAATTTAATCCAACTATGCATACAAAGCAACATGACCAAGTTGGCTTTATCTCAAGAGTGCAAGCATAATTTCACTATTAAAATTAATCAATATGATTCACTATATTGATAGACTGAAAAATATAAAAGATTATATCCATCAATGCCATAAAAGCATTTGACAAAATCCAACATCTATTCATGATAAAACAATTCTCAGCAAACTGGGAATAGAAGGAAACTTCCTCAACCTCATAAAGGATATCAACCAAAAAAAATCACCTAAAATCATACTTAATGTTGAAAAATTGAATATTTTCTTTAAGATGAACAGGAAAATAAGGATTTCTGCTCTCATTTCTTTTATTTGACATTATATTGGAGCTTTCAGCCAGAGTTACAAGGCAGGACAAAGAAATAAAAGGCGTCTAGGTTGGAAAGGAAGAAGTGAAAGTATCTTTATTTACAAGTGACATAATCATCTACTTGCAAAGGATAGTCTTTAAAGCAAATAGTAATGAAACAGTTGTATATTCATATGTAAAATGAATTAAACATCCATATCTCATCCATATTCATCCATATCTCATACCATATATTTAAAAATTAAATGAAAATGGATGATAGTCTGCAAAGCCAAACATATGATGAATATTTGTGACTTAATATAACAATATTTTTAAATACAACACAAAAGGCAAAATCCATAAAAATCAAATTAATAAACTAATCTTCATCAAAATTTAAAATTTCTGCTCTTTGAAAGACATTGTTAAGATAATATAAAGTCACAGATTAGGAATAAGTATTTACAAAGCATATGTCTTATGAAAGACTTGTATCTGTATAATGTACAGAACTTTCAAAACTCAATAATAAGGAAATAACTCAATAATATTGGACAAAATATTTAAACAAACATTTCACCAAAAATATAGGTACTTCAATAAGCATATGAAAAGTTGCTCAACATCATAAGTAACTTGCCAAATTCAAATCAAAACCACAATGAGATACCATTGCACATTTATTAGGATAGCTAAAATTAAAATGATGGTCCACACTAAATGTTGGTGAGGACATGGAACAACTGGAGTTTCATAAATTGTCTATGGGAAAGTAAAATGGTTTAATTATTTTGCAAACCATTTTGTCCGTTTCTTATATAATTAAATCTACACTTACCAAATGAACCATCAATTCTATTTCTAGGCATTTACTCAAGAAAAATGTAAGTATATGTCCATACTAAAACTTGTATATAAATTTTCATTTTTTTTTTTTTTGAGACAGAGTCTCACTCTGTTGCCCAGGCTACAGTGCAATGCCATCAGCCTAGCTCACAGAACCTCAAATTCCTGGGCTCATGTGATCCTTCTGCTTCAGCCTCCCAAGTAGCTGGGACTATAGGCATCTGCCACCATGCCCAGCTAATTTTTTCTATATATTTTTAGTTGGCCAATTAATTTCTTTCTATTTTTAGTAGAGACAGGGGTCTCTCTCTTGCTCAGGCTGGTTTCAAACTCCTGACCTTGAGGGATCCAACCATCTCGGCCTCCCATAGTGCTAGGATTACAGGCGTGAGCCACTGCTCCTGGCCCCAGTTTTTAAAATAATAGTCCCAAACTATAAACAACTCAAATGTCCATCGACAAGTGAATGATTAACAAATTGTGAAATATTGATAAAGTAAAAGGAATAAACTACAGATATATCCCACAATATAAATATCAAAATAATTATGCTGAGACAAAGAAGCCAGATGTTAAAAAGTACTGTGCATACTTTATGATTTAATATATTTGAGATAGATATAGATGATCAGTGGTTGCCTCAGATTTGCTTTGAGGGTGAGTACAAGACTGATTATGGTGGCACATATGAAAATTTTTAGGGTGATGAAAATATTCTATATATTGGTTGTGGTGTTGGTTAAATGGTTTTATAGATTCATAAAAACTCATCAAAGTATACATCTAAAATGGCTGAATATTATTGCATGCAAATTATACCACATTAAAGTTGATTTATTTTAAATACAAAGGGCTAAGTATTCCTAGGGTAGTCTAGAAGATAAGAAAACAAGATGTGATAGATGACTTTATCAGTAGAGACTTAATTAAAATTACATTAATCAAGAACATGTGATACTGGTACCCAGAAAGAGATCCATGTATATTGGTGAATAGTTTGGAGAATAAGTGCTATTTTTCATCTGGCACTACCAGAACCTGGTTATAAACCACTTCTAGCCAGCTTAAAATACAGGTATAGCCATTACTTGGAATTAATTGGAAAGGACTAACATAATTAAAACAGCCAATAGCCCGATATAGGGCCAGTAGAAGAGAAAAGACATTCATTAAGTAAATAGGAAGTCAACAAATAAGCATGTTTTTCTCAATTAATATTCAAATTAACAGCATCCCCACAACAAATTTTGCAACAACACAAATCTCCACAACCATTCCCCATTCTGCTCTATCACCTCATTTACCTTGGCCACGTGAAAAATATGTGGGGATCAGATTCTTTAGCATCTAGTGTAATAGGACTTCCACTTGGTTCTTGCATCCTAAGTCATGTATGAGATCATCAGCATTACAGTTGTCTTGCAGCTTAAAAGTAGCTCTTGATAATCTATATTGCTGACTGGGTAATCTATGTGCCTATTTTAAGGTCCCAGATTTCTGGATCTTGGGGCACTCTCAGGGGACTTTCTTGCTCCCTGTGAAGAATTAAGGTATATCACCTATTGTTATAGTTGAAAGTTTACCCACATAATTATTTTTGTTTTAAAAATATATTGCCTACCATACAGCTGATGTTGTAAAAGCCAAAGACATATTGTTCCTCACAATAACATGGAAGATGAAAAGCTACAATTTCCAGGTAGAAAATTGCTTGCAATAATCAATGCTTTACTTCCTCTCGCGTGTAATTCCTCAGGCTATTGTTGCTAGATTTTTCTGGTTTTATTATCATCTTTTTCTCATAACAATACTCTTCAACATACATGATATATATATCCCTTTGAACAGGATTCCCAAAGAAACCTTACTATACTTTACAGATATGCACAAGAGCAGACTAACATTTATTGAATCTTTTCCAGTTGTTGAAATCTGTTAAGTGCTTTACTTGTGCAGTTCCAACTGATACTCACAAAAAATTCCTGTGGGTTAGATTTTATTAGTTCTGTTTCACTAGTTAGAAAATTGGAGTCAAAGAGGTTAACTTTCCAAAGTTTACAAAGGTGGAAAGCTTGCAGTTAGGAGTAAAACACCAGTTAATCTAACACCAAAGATTTTATCTTTTTTTCTTCTCTATCTAAATATCTGCAAATGAATTGATAATCTAATGTCAGTGTTCCACATTTTAATGTTTTTGCACTGTGAATATTTATTACTTAACGCTGGCAGCAGCAGTCTTTAGAATCTGTTATTAGTTAAATTTAATGAAAACACATTTCCAAATGTGTCTAAATTAAACTAAGAAAACACCACAGCCTTCTCTAGACCCTGCATGATTATCTCCCTAATGTGGCTGGCCATCCTAAGAAAGTAAATCTAAGATTTTAAGATAATTTGTAAATGGTGAACCTAACACAAAAAAATAAAAATTGTTCATAAACTCACGAGAGCTATATTTCTAAAATATAAATGCCATTAAGTCTTTTCACTACTTACAAAAACCGTTGTTTTCAAAACTCACTTCAAATCCCACAACTTGGTATATAAGCCCATTTCCTATAGCTTGATATTGAAGTCCCTTCACAATTTCAGCCCTTGGCTACTGCCCTCATCTCTCCCCACCCTTACAGCCAATATTTTAGACCTATGAAGTACTTGGAAATTTTCAAACACCTCATGTCTTTCATTTTCAGAATCATCAAAGATATTTCTTCTGATATATTATTCTTAAGTTTGCTTTAATGGAAAATACTAATGTTTGCGTATGCAGTTCAGGTTTATTTTTTTCCAGTAGCATTCATAAGTTATCTGCATAGACAGGCAGACAGACAGACAGACACACACACACACATACACACACACACGTACACACACCAGTTTGAGTGGCATCCCATTCTTACATGAGCTACCTCTTCTCAATGTACTTATTCTTAGTGAGTTCTAATTTTTTTTTAGTATATTGTTTGACATTTTCACTAGGCTTTATTTTGATGAGTCAGGATTTCTTTGTTTCTTTCTAGTGCTTAATATATTATAAGCTAAGAATAAACATGTAATAAATATCTAGTAAAAACAAAACAAAACCAAACAAAACAAAAGTGCTGCTTCTTATAATATAACGTTGTCTCCAGTGGAGACCTATAAATTGAACCCACTTGAGTGTTTCATTGTAAAACAGTGCTGACTTCTACAATTAAAAGAGTTTTACTTAATATTCTTAAAACAAAATTTTACAGCCACCGAGGAGTTAACATGTTATTTATATTGTAAAGTCAGATATTTTAGAAGAAATCTTTAGCAACTAGTTTACCATTGAGAGTACTAACTGTAGCCTAATGGAATTTATGAATAGTTCTGAAGAAATATTTTATTTCTTCACAGAATCACAAGGCTGAAAATGAACCAAAAAGGTCATGTAGTTCATCTCTCATGTTTAAATCAT
Organism: Microcebus murinus; assembly: GCF_040939455.1. Lineage (NCBI taxonomy): Eukaryota > Metazoa > Chordata > Mammalia > Primates > Cheirogaleidae > Microcebus > Microcebus murinus. The sequence goes on from NC_134105.1 coordinate 62,635,385, forward strand.
CCGGCAGAGATGAGAAACTACACTATTTGTAAAAACCTTCAGAAAATAGATATGACAACTTCTTTGTAACCAATTCCAGCACTTTACACCTTTCACCCTAAAATTTTTTCCCTAAATATAACGTAAATTTCTAGTGCTAGAGTTTAGACCCATTTTGTATTATACAATTGTTGTTGAAGCCTGAAACTAGCAGGTTAAAATCCTCTATGTGGCAGTTACCATATACTTGTACTCTGTAGCCTATTACTGGATCCCTGAGTAATTCTTTTGTCCCAGGTTTCTTTCATTGCTATTTTTCAAAATTTTATTAATCTTTGTGACTCCTCAGAATTACGGCTGAAGACATCAGACTCTCTTTAGAATATCCTTCTAATGTCCTGCCCCCTAACGAGCCCTTCCTGGCAAAGCAGTCATATTATTATGCAAATTTCAAAGGGGAGAGAAGGAAAAAAGATCAATAGATTTATAAAATCAAATAAAATCAATAGATCGCAAAATAATCCAAAGTTCAATATTTGAAAGTAAAATACATGAATTAATATGAAGTGTTTCATTTAAACAGAGAAGACAATGTAGAAAAATTATGAAACCATGATTTTATCATGTTCATTCTCTTCTTAATACTTCAAATTATTTTGTGTTAATTTATTCCACAACTATTCAGGTATAAAAGTTATATTATGTTTCAGCCATAAAATGCTCAAAATAAGAGCACCTATCTTATAGGGTTTTGGAAGATTATATGAGTGAATTAAAAAACATTTCATTGAGTAGGTACTCAGTAAATATCAGTTGGTATATTCATAGTATTTATAGTAGTGTTGATGATGATCTTTTTACACTCTTTAAACATATGAAACATATTGTATAATTTTTATGCTTAAAAAAAGCACTGAAATGACTAGGAATATTGTCTTACAGAAACAAATAAAGCCTAGTTGATATCTTGATTTTCCTTAGTTTTATGAAAGTGGCTACTTATCATAACTAAAATATCTCTGCCTTGTGTTTTGAATTAAGTTTAAACAACAATGCAAAACAAAGGTCAAATACAAATTTAATTACATAAGAATTATTTTAAGTTCTTTAATGTCCTTGATATGATTACAGGACATTTTTCTATTTCCACGTTATGTTCAACATATATTGTAATTCACTTTCAACTTCATTTTTTACCTCTATTTTTAGTCTTCTTTGTAATCTGCCTCACTTATCTTTTTCCCTTTCAGTTAACATTCAACCTTTAGGATCTTCTAAGAAATACAGTGATAATATTTGCTTCTTTGAGCCTTATACAAGTTTTGCACTGATATACTCTGATTAAATATTATATTTTTATTTTTTTCTTATTTATTATAGAATCCTGAACTTAAGTTTAATCTCGTTCACTAAGGCAGCTTTCTAACTTGAAAATCTCATTTACATGTCCCATATTTGCAAGCTCTCCATTCTAACACGCGTGTACCATTGTTGTTACGGCCTCACTGTCCCTCGCTTTAACATTCTCCCATGAAAAGTAGGCCAACAGCTCACACCTCTAGGTGGTCTTACATTCGAGGCACAGGTGGGGACAGCTGGGGAACCAAAGCAAACAAGCTGACTACAGATCATAAGGTGCTTTAGATTGTAAGTAACAGTAAACCTATTTTGAAGTGGCTTAAGCCATAAGGCAATTAATTATCTCAAAAAAGAGAAAAAGTCCAACAATACAGCAGCTTCAGGGTTGATTAATTTAGTAGCACAACCATGTCATCAAGGTTATTTCCTCTTTCTGTTCTGTCATCCACAGGATTGAAACTTTTTCCCTTGAGCTAGCTTTTGTCATGGTTATAAGATGACTTATAATGAGTTTTGAATTTCTATTCTAATAATATGAGGACTATATAATCTTAATATCTGTCTCTAATAAAATACCTAATAATGCTAGATAAAATATGACAAATAAAATAAATGTACTCTTAAATGTACTTTTATCTTAGCAGGTAAAACTGAGCATAGTGGAAAGTAAGAGAAATTCATAGGGGAAAAAATAAATGGAAATATAAAAATGAGGGTGTAAAAGCCTCAAAAGACTTTTGGGGGGTGATGGTTTTTAACGGCTTCTCTGGGAAAGAAGACAAGGACTAAACCTGTGCAAGGTGGAGCTAGAAGTGAAACAACTGCCCAAAGTCAGGACTTCAAAGGGATAAATATTCAGTGATAGGATGGATTTTAAAAAGGTACTCACCAGGAAAAAGACATAACATTATTCATTTGGCCATGAGTATTGAGGAGGGGATACAGTGGTTGGGAGAAGCAAACGAATATTCTTTCTGTAGAGAAAGATTCTTGACACAAGCATCACAATATTCCCACACATAAATGCCTGCTAAAATAAGTTCTATGATGGAAATTAAACAAACACACACACTATGCAAACAATCCCCCATCAATGACGATCAGCAGAAACAACAAAGAGCAGATTTAGGATTCTTAACAAACAGGCTTATTGGATAAAATAACTATGTTTAAAACACTAAAGAGATTAATAAAATTTTATATATGTATACCATGGAAACCAGCCATTAAAAATCGATGAACTAATATCTCTTGTATTAACCTGTGTAGAACGGGAGACCATCCTTCTAAGTGAAGCATCACGAGAATAGAAAAACAAACACCACATGTACTCACCATTAAATTGGAACTAATCAATCAACACTCATGTGCACATATGGAAATAACATTCATCAGAAATCAAACAGGTGGGACAGGTTGGAGAGGATGGGTAAATTCACACCTAATGGGTATAATGCACACTATCTGGGTGATGGGCACACTTACAACTTTGACTCAAACAGCACAAAAGCAAGTTATGTAACCAAAACATTTGTGCCCCTGTAATAACTCTGAAATTAAAAAAATAAAATCAAGTATGTGAAAGCAACAAGGTTCTAGTAAGGACTAAAGAAAGTTTAAAAGAACCAAGTAGAATTACAATTTTTAAATCTAGGATTTAAAAAAATGACAGAATAATTAAACTTAATGTAGTGAACTGGTTGTATGACAAGAGTATGTACAGCTACAGAAAAAATGTTGAAGTGAAAGATCTGAAGAATTACCTAACATGTAAGACATATAAATAAAGAGATGGAAAGTGGAAAAAAGTTTAAGAGACATGAAGGATAGAAAGAGCATGTGATTGGAATTCCAAGGAGAATACATGAGAGCGAGTCATTATTTTAAAAGCTAACAGAAAAAAATTTACAGAATTGAAGACAAAAATGTTTAAATTCAGACAACACCATTCAAAGCAAGATAAATGAAAAGAAATATAAACATGGAAATACTACAGTAAAATTGTAGAGATGATCTCATAAATAGCTATGGAGAAATGATAGATGACCCACAAAGAAAAAGATAAATGAGGGCACATGTTTTTAAGCAACACTAGAAAACAATGTACCATATACCTTCAAAGTTCTTAGGAAAAACTATCTGTGAACTCATAATGTTATATTAAAAAGACACTAAAAATTTATCACCAATGGTGAACCTCAGGACCAAGAATACTGCACTCAGAAGGATGCAATGGTAAAGGAATGGTAGGAACGGTAGGAAGAAATGGATATTCAGGTAAATACAAAACAACATTACTACATAAACAGTATATTCAAAAAGTACAATACAGTGATTCAGAACATGCTTTCTGGAGCTAGACTGTGTTTAAAATACCATTCAACTGTTACCTAGCTGGGATATCTTTGGCAATATATCAATTTCCACATCTGAAAATAGGGATTATGAGGTTTTAATGAGTAAAGTTAAGATAGTAGAATAATTCCTGGAACAAAGTGAGCACTTTATCATAGTTCTTATTGCTATTATTACTATTAATACTACTTAAAATAGTAATGACTAATCTGAGGGGCAAAAAAATAGCAAACTAAAATACTGGATATATAATAACAATTAAGAGGTGGATAATTGCTGTTAAAATATTTAAGTTCTTATTTTTTAGGTATGTGAAAATACTGATTGTTTTGGGCTTAATTAAGTAATTATGCAAGCTAAAGTAAAGACTAAGGATATTACTAAAAGAAAAGAAATGGAAAAAGTAAACGTCCACCAGAACACAGTCCGGATTAATTTTAAATGTATCCATCCAGGCAGAATAGACATGACATCCATGAGAGGTGACTGCTGTTTGACATGACAGCAGTCAGCACCAAAAGGCACAAAATGTAGTTTACAAAAGTTCTAATGAAGATAGTTTGATCTAAAAATAGTATGTCCAGAAAAGTTTTTCAAGCATAAAATGAACAGTAAGAGAGGAAATATAGAGGAAAACAAGAATACAGAGGCCAGAAACCCTTTTAGAAAAGAAAACCTATTCAATGAAGAAATTCAGCTAATTAATAGGTTGTATTTCTTTTTAAAGCCCCTAGAAATGGAGAATATATAGAGAAAATGACCTAGAGGTAGTGCTAAAATCTTTTTATCATAAAATCAAGACTAAACTACTGTGGGAATCACAGTAGAACAGAATGTCAATACTATAAATTTTCATAAAGTAAAAATAGTATTCAAAACCAGGTTAAAGAGGAAGAGAAGGGAGGAAGAAATATTAGTATAATAAGCAATTTATCTTTTACAGCAACTGGTCAATCTACTGTCTAAAATCAGAATGAGTGTTTAAAAAAATATCTCTTCAGTAGAATTACATTTATACATTTTTGCTTATATTTATATAGCTGTTTCAAAACTTACTACTCTGGTGGTGAAAAAGAGAAATCTGACATCAACAATTCTTTCAACTTCATTTTAGTTTCTTTTTTCTTCTGTTAAATTGTGATAAAATGAGAATGGATTCCTTTCAGTGAAATAAGATGTAAATAATAACTGCTATAATTATCTATCTATCTATCTATCCATCTATCTATTCCCTATCCATAATATATTTTTATAGGTGTCTAGGCATATAAAGATAACCTGAAAAATGTTAAATACATAAAAGCAGAATTACAAGTTAGGAATATGAGATTGATAGTTTGCTTTTCCCTTGACTTTTTGAATGACTTGAAATTTTTACAATAAATCTATATATCACTTTTATAAAAAGAAAAAAATCATCCTAAGATAATATTTATAAAAAGCATAGAGTTTATTCCTTATTTGATCAATTTAACAACAGTTCTGACCTTTTAGTTGTCATTGCACAACTAGTATAATATGCTTCCTCCACTGGTAATTTGAAGTCACTTGATGGTATTATAAAATCTTTCATTTCACATCTAAATGAAGACAGGAAGCCAGAGGAAAAAATTGCATATAACCACCTCCTCTCAATGTCATAAGACAGGAGTGGCAAAGCTTGAGTAACACATAAAAAATGTGATTCACGTGTAAGTTTCCACAACAAAACTATGACTAATTGACTTTGCTTTTTGGGCAATAAAATCTACAACAAAGATGTCGATTTAAAAAAAGTAGTATGTATCATTTTTTTTATTATTCAAACTTTCAAAAGCTGTGATAAGAAATAATATTTTGCATGTAATAAAATTGAAATCCAAATACAAACTGTGTTTCTACTAAAATTAAAATATATTCCAAGTTATTGACTCATCATAGCTAAGAGCAGCTGGTATCCTGCTTGAAATAACCATAAGCAATGTAAGTTAAAGCCTCAAAAATTATCAAAGATAAAAAAAGTATATTTTGGAAAGAGGCTTGGAGAAAGGGTCTAAAAGTAAATTTATTCCGTAACAATGAGATTTTTTTTTTTTTTTTTTTGAGACAGAGTCTCGCTTTGTTGCCCAGGCTAGAGTGAGTGCCGTGGCGTCAGCCTAGCTCACAGCAACCTCAAACTCCTGGGCTCGAGTGATCCTTCTGCCTCAGCCTCCCGGGTAGCTGGGACTACAGGCATGCGCCACCATGCCCGGCTAATTTTTTCTATATATATCAGTTGGCCAATTAATTTCTTTCTATTTATAGTAGAGACGGGGTCTCGCTCTTGCTCAGGCTGGTTTTGAAATCCTGACCTTGAGCAATCCGCCCGCCTCGGCCTCCCAAGAGCTAGGATTACAGGCGTGAGCCACAGCGCCCGGCCACAATGAGATGTTTTGAAGGCATTTTAATCTCAATACATGGATCATGAAAAAAAATAGATAAGTCATGGCATGATGCTATATTTTAAACAGGATATTTTAGAAGGAGATGTTGGTATTATTTTAAACAGTAAATTTTTATTCTATGATTTTTTTTTTACCAATAATATGTACCTACATATCTCAATATCTAAATCATTTTCTAACAGAAAGCATCATAATCTAACAGAAAGCATCACAATTTCCATGAATGATTTAAAACAGCAACAATGACAGGCCATCCTGGTATACTTGTCAATGAATGCCTCCTTAGTATCAGCTATTTCCAAATTACAGTGGGGGAATGTACCCCAAAATGTTTGAAAGCAATCTGTTGTTTTTTGGGAAAAATGATAATATTTTTTTCATTTATTTATATCTCATGTATTTCTATATTGTGGTATTTCATAATGTAGAGTGGTGTGACTATAATTAATAAATGTATATATGTTGGATGTGCAGTCTGAAAAATTTTTATGAATTGGAATTAAAAAAATTCACCATCATTAATTAGAATGGGGTTGATTCTTATGCTGATTCTAATTATTTGGAAGTTAATTGCTCAATACACCATATGAGAAAAATTCTAAGGAAATGTACAGTCGGTGTTGGTAAGGGATACCATGGTGGTTATCTACAGGAGAAGGTAGGAAGTGCGTGATCATCAGAATCTTATCATATGACATCTTACTCTAGGTACTGGCAAATACTGCTTGGATATTTTATGTGGATAGTTTCTTTGCTGCTATCCTGTTCTTTTTGAAATTGCAGGAATCTTATAATTTTTCTAGACTAAGTTTTATTTGTTCTTTTGTCCTTACTACTCAAGCATTATAAATAGCATGTGGGATAAAAAAGAAAATAGAATAGTACTGAGGGTACTCCAGTGCCAAACCTGTGCCTGTGCCCACAGGTAAGCCAGAATCTTCTCCTGCTCTAAACCCTCACTTAGCCTGAGCATAATTTCCCTGTTCTCTAGATCCTATTCATTTATGTTTTCATTGAACATACGCCTTCTTCTAACCCTTTTCTCTCATCTTCTACTCTTTCTCCACTCAACTTTTCCCAACAGCCTTCGAATTTTGTCAGTTCCCTTTTCACTTTTGTGCTTACCTTTACAGCCAAACTACTTAAAAGAATTAGTGACACTTGGCTGTGGCCTTTATTTCCTTACTTCTCAGTAACTACAGCCCAGTCTGCTATTATCACCCCTTTTTTTCCTAATGAAGTAGCCCACCAACTGATGAGCCAGCACCCAGATTTCGCTGGCTTCCAGTTCATTTCTTTTGCATTGGCTAATGTGATCTTCAAAAACAAATATCTGGAAATGGAATTCAGTTTTCCTATGGCTAACATCAGGGCCCTATATAATATGGCCACCGAAAAAGTGTTTAGATACATGGTCTATGATTACAGCACTTATTGTCTTTCAACAACTTCTTTTTGTCCCTGGAATTGGCATTCCTTTCTCATTCATTAGAGCCTTCAGAAGTACATGTAGGGATAATTCTTATTTCCAATCATTCCCATTCTCAATCATGTGCTTCATGGAGCTAATTCCCAGCTCAACTCTCAGTTTAAACCTGGCCTCCTTATTAAGTTTCCGGGACCACTCAGACCACTGAAATCATTAAGTAATCATTTGGGTGATTTTTTTTTTAATGCTTCTCTATCCTTCTACAATCCATGAGGGCCACATATGCTCATTCATTGCTTTATATTTTACATTAGCAAAGTACTTAACATATAGTAGGTGTTCAGCAAAAATTCATTGAATAAGTGAAGGCATGAATTTTAGTGAATGGTAAATTATCCAAAAGAGCTTCCAATTTTATTCAACCTTAGTGCACTATTGTAAAAAAAAAAAATGTAATCTACACTAACTATAGAAAAATTTTTTACATTTATCATAAGGCATTATTTATCACCTTATTATTTAGATTTTAAAAGTTGGCAACTACTGTTTTTTGTTTCTGTAATTTAGGAATATTAACAAACTAGAAGGATAGTTGCAAAATTTATTAGAATTAAAAGTAACAAATTTTAAAGCCAAACAATTTAAGGCATAACCTAATACTTTCTTGCCAAATTACAAAATGAAAGTAATGTAAAACAAATGATATTATATCAAGAGTTTAAACACTTTATTTCAGGAAGTTTAGAAAAGTTAAATTTATCATCAGCTCCTTGATAATTATTTTGAAATGACAGGTTAAAAAAAATATTGGAGTAAATTTAGACTTAGGAGAGCCTGATAGGAGTTTCTACCATTGACTAAGTGCTAAGAAGTCTGTTCTGACTTTTTAAAAATAAGTTGAGATTTAGTCTCAAAAGGATGTCTTTTCATTTTTAATTAATTACATTCATATTTAGCTCCCTCTACCTTTTATTTATTGGAGAGGTTTCTAAGAAATCACAAAGGGTTCAAATGCGGTAAGTAAATATTTGATTGTGTTGAGTTGACATAAGTTAAATTGTAATTCAGAAATGTTGCTGAACTGAATGAAGGTGTCTTGACATATTTCCATTCAAATCTGTCTTTGTTCAAGATGAGATATTACACTGATGAATGCTTGACCAGCCATGGAAGAGCAGAATCATGATAGAGTAATTCCAATCATCCCTCTCAACCAGTTCCTGTCAATGAATACACATCCTTTCTCCCAGGCACTGAAAACACTGCTAAGTGCTGTCTCATAAGGCTATCCTACAGAACCATGCTTTTTCTGAGTTTAAGAATGTACCTGGAGATTATATAGATCACTAGAGAGGTAAGATACCAAATTGCAGTCTTTGAAACAAAATCATGCCAACTATTCAATCTTTCCAACCTGTGAAGTAATTTTTCATTCCATTTTCCCAGAATTATCTTGCTGAAAAAAATATATTTACTTCTTTATTCCAGCAAGCTTTATGCCAAAATATACTGCAAGTCCTTTTAAAATTTGCATAATAAATAAAAGAAATTGCATATATAGAAATATCTGTGATCTATCCCTTTTATCTATCTTCATATATGTTTAAGTAACTAATTTCAGTGGGAGATTTATAAGCCAAACAAAAATATTTAGAATTTTATCTATAGAAGTTTGTTCAAGTTTTCATGTAAACTTCATTGTTTGCAAGTAATAAAAACTTGTGATAGATATTAATATTTTTGTTAATAAATTTTGATAAATATTCATAGTAAATAAACTGTTTTGAGAATTTATAGTTTTTTTCACTGTTGTCTTATTTTTTTAATTTTTTTTATTTCAGCATATTATGGGGTACAAGTGTTAAAGTTATGTATATTGCCAATGCCCCTCTTCCCTCCTCGAGTAAGAGCTTCAAGCGTGTCCATCCCCCAAATGTTGTACATCTTACTCATCGTGTTTGTATATACCCATCCAGTCCTCCCCCCTCCCACCTGCCTGACACCCGATAAATGTTATTCCTATATGTCCACTGAGGTGTTGATCTGTTAATACCAATTTGCTGGTGAGTACATGTGGTGCTTGTTTTTCCATTCTTGAGATACTTCACTTAGTAGAACGGGTTCCAGCTCTATCCAGGAAAATATAAGAGGTGCTAGATCACCATTGTTTCTTAAAGCTGAGTAGTACTCCATGGTATACATATACCACACTTTATTATTACTTTATATCCCCTAATAGGTACTATGCTTTCAATACTAAACATTTGGTTTGGGATCATTTAATTTTATTGGAATATATATATATATATATATATATATATATATATATATATGATTTGGGAGAAATTAATACTAAATATTCTTTATAAACATGCTTCTGCTTTAAATGCAATCTTCCACCATGCTGATCAGGTGGAGCTTAAAATATAAGTTAAGAATTAATAAACTGTTAAAGAGTAGTGTGCAATATGTTTTTATTCCAGGTATATATTGAGTGCTCAGATGTGTTGCAGTTTGTGGAATTTGGAAAAATGGAGGAGCATCTTGTTATTACATGTGTCACATTAACTACAGAATCTTGCTGCTTCGATGACCCTAATCAGGTTTCCTGAATGGTCTGGGAATGAACAAAGGGAATGAACCCATCAAAAACAATTTCAGCATAAAATGATTGCCAGATTTAGATTAGTAACAGTCATCACTTATTGAGGTCTTTCTATATGGCCAGGATTATAATTAAGTGTTTTATTTGTATTTTCTTCTTTAATTTTCAAAAGTTATTTTGATGTTGATAAAACTATTTACATTCTATAGATATAGAAACTGGTAAATAACAGAAACAGGATTCAGTCCTAGGGATGGTTTCCTCAGAGGCTCTGCTTCTTCCATGTCCTTTCCTTTCACAATATGCTGTAATTTTACTTATTTTTTTTTTATTTTTCAGTTTATTTATTTATTTTTTTCTCAGAATATTATGGGGGTACAAACATTTTGGTTATATATAATGCCTTTGCCTTGTCCAAGCCAGAGTTACAAGCTTGCCCTTCCCCCATACATGTGCTCTGTATCCATTAGTTGTGAATTTACCCATCCCTACCCCCTGCCCACCTGACCAGCACTGGAGGAATATTACTTCCATGTGAGCACCATGGTGTTGATTAGTTAGTACCAATTTGATGGTGAGTACATGCGCTGCTTGCTTTTTCATTCCTGTGATACTTCACTTTGAAGGATGGGCTCCAGCTCCATCCAGGATAATATAAGAGGTGCTAGTTCACCATTGTTTTGCAGTTGAGTAGTATTCCATGGTATACATATAACACATTTTATTAATCCACTCATGTATTGATGGACACTTGGGTTGTTTCCACAATTCCAGTTGTGAATTGTGCTACCATAAACATTGGAGTGCAGACGTCTTATTATAGAATGTCTTTTTGTCCTTTCAATAGGTAGATGCCTAGTAGTAGGATTGCTGGGTCAAATGGTATTTGTATTTTTAGATCTTTGGGATATCTCCAAATTACTTTCCACAGGGGTTGTACTAATTTGCAGTCCCACCAGCAGTGAAAGAGTGTTCCTACCTCTCCACATCCACGCCAACATTTGTTATTTTTAGACTTTTTGATAAAGGTCATTCTGGAGTCAGGTGATATCTCATTGTGGTTTTGATTTGCATTTCCCTGATGATTAAAGATGTTGAGCATTTTTTATACGTTTGCTGGTTATTATTCTGTCTGCTTTTGAAAAGTTTCGGTTCATATCCTTTGCCCACTTTTTGATGGGCTTGTTTGATTTTTTTTCTTGTTATTTTTCTAAAGTTCTATATAGATTCTTGTTATCATCCCTTTATCAGATGTGTAGCATGCAAATAATAAGCTATAATTTTACCTGCTACTGATCATAGGGACAGTGTCATTCGGTTTAGGTCAATCTTGATTGAAATCATCAATATTTTATTTCTGAATCAAAAAAGCTGAGGCCTTTATTTTCAGTTGTTCTCTATCAACGCTTCATCCTCAGAAACCCACTTCAAAATAAACAATAGCCATTTTTCTCTTCTATATTTATTATCTATACTTGATATCCTAGTTTTAAACACTTATACTTTAGAAATTTAATTTAAATTCTACTTTCTAAGTGTGTCATGTTTCCATTCAATTTTTTAAAATTTTTTCTATCATGAAATTTTGAGAGAATCTATTCAATTTTAAGTATTGTTATATGGACAATTTCTTTTCCATTAATGAAGCAATTGATCTATAAATATTAAGGTATTACTAGTAGTTAGGTCTTTGGCTCCCAATTTAAGAATCACTGGAATCTTTTATTAAAACTGTATTACCAATAATTGATAAGACTTAGGTTTTATCTTCTTAACATAATAATGCAATTTTTATTATAGACCACAATCTAAAACCTTGCTTAAATTCAGATTAACCCTAAACTTATTTATTCTTAAAGCAACCGTATGATTTTTTTCTAAGGAGAAGTATAAAGAGGTTGTTGAATATAAAACAACAATTGATGCCTTTACTGAAAACGTTCTGACATATTTGTCTACTAATAAACTGAAATTCCAAGTCCAAAACACATTTAAAAGACCATTCTTCTCCACATGGTATTTCATTATGAAACTGCTGCAATGAACATAACATTAGTTGAAGAAACATAACACTATAATCAAGCATCTGCTTGCCTTCCTGCATTGCATATACAAGAGAGATTTGTTGTACTTTCTTTAGTATTCTCAATAGGTTTCTGTGTTTATAAAGGTCCAGAAATAATCTTCAGAACTTACCCTCCATATGGCACAGGAAATCTGGCATAAGAACATTTCTGACACAAAGGATATACAACTCTCTTATTTCAAAATATCAAAAATTTGCCACAAAAGCAAAACCATCAAGCAAAGTGTTAGAACCACCTGAGTTTCTGCTCAATCTCACCAAAACTTATTTAGTTGTCTGTACATGCCAACTGTCATTATCAAAAATGCATGGCAGACAGTACATTCCTTCCTCATTCTGGTTCTGAATGTTAAACACGATTTCAATTATATTTTTAATACTGAATTCATTAAGACTCAGATGTGTTCTTGTCCAGCAGAGAGCCAACAGCATGAAGTAACTAGATAAATATGATTTACATTTTGGTTCTTATATTATATATGCAAAAGGAATAAAGTGGAGATATTACACAACAGAAAGAGATTATTTAGTTCCCATGGTACCAAAAAGTAGTTTCCTTCTTTATAAAGGTAACAAACGATTAACTTCCTAGTCCAATGTGAAGGGATAATATGGTTCCAAGTATGTATGGTTCCTTTAACCTAGTCAAGACACATTGCCAGATATTTCAATTAATGTGTACCAAGGTCATAAAATCAATTTCTTATCAGCCAAAAACACTCATACAGTAAATTTTATTTTCAAACCATAATCTCTAAATTAAATCTGTGTACCTAAAAAATACTGTGCAGAAACTCAGTCATTGGGTTTTCTCTCTGATAGCATTTTCACAAATGGCACAAGGCTTTGTATGTTATATTTAGCCTACAATGTTTGGTTAGATTCTAATCTTCCTAGAGAAAGTCAATATCTCTTTCCATGGCAAATAAAGAACCAAAGTGTTAATTTCTTCCTTAAAATAAGTAAATGAACAGTTCTAACATTTTTTTCAGCAATTTATTTGGAAAATTTTAAGCAAGTAAAATCTATGAAACCGTATACTAATCTGTATTTCTTGGTAATATAAATTATAAATCTGAACATAAGATTGCAGGAAAAAAATCATGTTAATATGGAAAATAGCATTGCCTTACAGTAATTCCCATGTAGAGGGACTTCATAGAAATTGAGCTTATCCAACCAATAGCACTCAAGATAATCACATTTTTAATGAAAATTATTTGGCATGAGTATAAAATACCATTGGCTATTACATTTAAGTGTTGGAGTTATTTTCCTATTTTACAATTGCTCTGAACATATTTTTTTCTTCCTACTATCCTTATTCTCACCCTACTCACAGCTACATATAAAAGTTTAGTAATTTAAGGTCAGCACCCTTTATCTATGCTCAGTGGCAATGGACTAAGGTAGTTAAGAGAGCTGAAATATTTCAATAATATTGCCTTAATGTTTTAGTAGTCATAACATCACAGGTTTTGTGCAGACAAATACACTTTGTTCTATTTATTTAACAATCCAAATACTTAATATATTTATACAAATTCTGTATAATATACACTATACAGTGGCATTCTCTCTCACATCTCACTAACAAACTAAATAAATCTACTGTAACTTCAGATGGGACCAACTTGATGTTTGATGGTTGATAAAACATGGGATATAAAATTATATCTCAGGCAGATAGAAAGTAAAAATTATCTAAGACAATACATTTAGAGTTTCTCAAATTATTTTCCCCATATTCTCCTAAGCATGTAATCTTTTGGTTGATTGTAATACTGCTAAACAGAATGAAAAGACTCATTCCTCGAGGAAGAAAGTATCACCTCAGAAGGGTGGAAGAAAAAATATTTTCCTCAGAATCTTTATATATTGTGAGTACCAAAATTCTCATAAAATTATTTAAAGTTGTAGAAAGAATGTTTTATTTCTTCCCAGTTTTTTATGTGATCATGTCATCCATTTTAATGAAATTTAGAGCTTAATATTAAATACCATAAACTTTCTTTTAATAACAAATTGTAACAAAGGAAGTCTTTCAAAATGCAAAAAAAAAAAAAAAAAAAAAGATAAAACTTCATCTTAAGTAGTTTGCTGAAGAATAAATACAGTTCCATGTAAAGCTGTATTTATAGTTTGGTTCATTGGAAGGAGTGATAAATGTGAGACAGGCATTATGAATAACACATAGACTAAAATTATTTTTGTAATTAAAAAAAGAACTGTGAAAGTACTAATATGATTAGAAATAAAAATTTCAATTTCTTAAGTGCCAATGATTTCACACTTCCCAGGATTTTTGTGAAAATATTATATTTGTTACATAAGATCCAGAAGGAAATAACAGTCAAAGTGATTCTTGAGCCTCTCTGAACAGAAGGGCCAGGGTGTCTCAAAAATAGAAGATCATTACGAGGCATTAGTGCCAATATTACAAATAGCTCTGCCTTAGGACATATTGCATCCTAATTCATGAAAGGGTACAAAAAAGCAATAAATAAGTCAATGAAAATTCAGTCTTCAAAATTTATCACTCAAAATGTAGAAAAACAAAGATATTATGGAGCAAACAAATGTTAAGTTTATGATACTGACTTTGGTAATTTATGCATTTTTCATCTGGCTATAATGATGGATGCTCTTTATTTACAGCAAAATATTTGGGATGGAATTATATCTAAGGTAATCCTATTACATCAGCCTTTTACAATGTATAAAATTCAACCAGATCCAAGTGCTTGATTCATGCAAGTAGAAATACCATTCACCAGGTCTTAGCAAATTCAGCATAGGTGAAGGAACAATATAAATGGGACACCAACAGACTGGAATTGTAGCATTTTGTAGACTGGATCTAAGGCATTTTCATAGTTTCCAAGGTTATAATCAAGAATAAGAACTAGTCATATTCTTCAAAGAACAGTCATAGTTGGGATCCATAGTCACTATTGAAAAGTAGTCAGACTCCAATAAACTTGCTCTAATATTATATATTAATACAAAAATAAAATGAAATTATTCATTACCAAAATGAACTACTAGGAGAACATGGATAAACAAACAATTCATAACAAACATAAAAGACCTTGCAAAGAAAGTGACATGTGAATTGAGTCTTAGACAATGAGTCTCAGGTTATAATATTCCTTATATTGAAAGTGCCCAATTTGTCCCCTGAGCACAGACACAATTGATCATCCTGCCTCATTTTTTGAGCCTAATTCAAAGGTATTTTGATGCCTGGCAATAAATATCATCCTCAGAATAGACAAATTTTGCTTACAGGGTCTTTCCCAGCTGAAAGACTGTGCCTCTGATCAATTCCACTTTTACCACCCCTGAACATAAACACTCACTCATCAAAGTTCTTTTGCAATTGCAACACAAGGACAAGTTCTATTATGTAGAATTTTCAATTGTTAGTTAAATGGTAATTATAAAATCATATAAATCACAGCCCTCCTGCTCCTAAATTGAATGTGCACACCATCTTATTCAAAGGGAGTGCTCTCAATCACATAATAGTGACTAACCATCACCAGCAGGGGAGCAAATGTAAAAATCATGGTTTGTTTTTAATGGTTCAAGTGACTCCAATTTAGCCCTTCTCTCACTGATCATGTTATATTTAACCCCTTACTTTTCAGCACTGTGATGCAGAAGGGCTTTCTGAAGATTGGTCCAGAAATTCCTTCCAAGGGAGGAAGCGACCAGAGAAAACAGGGAAACATGGTTTCATTTATGTGAAACCTTTATTGATTTATAGCACCTGCCTGGTAATATTAGAAGAACTGTGAGGTCACATCCTGGATCAGCAGGAAAGAGCATCATGATGTGTCAAGGTCATGAGTCGGGAGGAGAGCAGTACAAGGAGTAGATAAAAGCATCTCCTGCATTGGTCATGCCAGCTCCAGAGGTCAGAGTTTGAAAGAACTAACTGTGTTGTACAGTGGAAAGTGCACTGAGCTTAGAGGCAAGAGAATAAAATCCATACCTGTTTCACTTTCATATGTCCAACTGAGTCCAAAATCAAGGCTATTTACTCAAGAGGTAGTTGAACTGGAATTGACTACAGTTCAAATAAATGTATTACAATGACAGAATAAAAAAAAATAAAGTTGGGGGGGGACATTAATAAAGATCTTAGTCCAATCTATTTTTTGTGACTATCAAGTGAATCTTAGCTGAACAGGGCTAGAATAAACATTACTAATCTGGAGACTTTAGCACAGAATATTAGAACTTATTACCAGAGAATCAAGTGCCTGGAGCGGGAGATACTAGGAGGGTTTCAATTTACAGGGCTGGGTCTTAGTTGTTGGGGTATAAGGAAATAAGAGAGGAATCCAATAATGGGAACCTGGAGGATAAGACATTGGTCTAGAAATTATTTCATTTTTAAGATGATGCATCATAGGATTTCTAGTATATGCTCCTCTACTTTAGACTAGAATTAGCCTCAGAAAAAGGATAAAGTAGTGGTTAAATGAAAGTAGACAGATGTGAAAAAAGAGACCCTTTGCAAAGGACAGAAACTTTCTTGCACTGGTTATCTGTGTTTCTGGCTGCTTGGCTTATAGTCACCCCCTGCTGGTACCAGTCACCCAAATGTCCTTTTGAAAAGCACCTTTTCTACCCTTTTCACAATGTGAGTAAGTTTTTACCCTTAAGGAATGGGGTAGCCTGATGTTAAGTCAGTCAGTACATTCTATTATTATTTAAGGACATGAAGATAATAATCAACTTGAATGTATAAATAAAAGTTACAGGTTGTGAAATAAACTATACTCCTCTTATATAGCAGGATATCAATAGATATTTCTTAAGCATAAACTGAGAAACAGAGGCCCAGTTATATTCTGTAGAAGGTTAAGTGGTCATTAGAGGGCTGATTTAATTAAAGACTCATGACTTTCTTAAGCTTTGGGAAATTATATTCCTC
Organism: Microcebus murinus; assembly: GCF_040939455.1. Taxonomy (NCBI): domain Eukaryota; kingdom Metazoa; phylum Chordata; class Mammalia; order Primates; family Cheirogaleidae; genus Microcebus; species Microcebus murinus. Next base: position 62,652,569 of record NC_134105.1, read on the forward strand.
TGCTAAATCTTGCCAGAACCATTCTTCAATAAGACTTCTATTAATATTAGATAGATATTGGTCCTTACATGTTTGGTCCTCTGTTTCTCAGTTTTGTTTTCATATTTTCAATCTCTACTTTTTAGTGCTATAATTTGGGGGGAATTTTTTTTTTCTGCCTTCCTATTGTACATTATCTCCACAATTTGGGACTAATATTGCTCAGAAGACGAATATATTTTATTGGAAGTGAAATATATATTAGGTTTGTTTGACGGGAACAATCAAAACTATCGGCTAGTTTTGGGCGTTATTCCAGGTGGCCTGGGTGGGAAGAAGGCATCAATTTTCACTCTCAAGAGTTCCTTATAAGCAAATAGGCAAGTTTCCTTTGAGAATATTTTCTTGGCCTTATCTGGGGGCAAGCAAAAGTGGGGAATAGAGGGCCCAATCTATGCAGTCTTTGGAAAATAATGTCTCAATCAATATGCGGATCTATACTCCATTTCTGGGAGGAGGATAGGGTACCGCCACCAAAAGGAGAAGCCACCATCTTTGCTGCAGCCTTCCCTGTGTTCACTGAACTATTCCCTTTCGTGACATCGGACTCTGCTTTGACAATTTCACTCTTAACTTGTGGACTTCTCATGGCTCCCTCTGGTATTTTACCCCTTTTATTGTCAATTCGCTGAGCTTGAGGGAGGTGGGTGGAGGAACAGGAGTTAAACACTTGTACCTAATGTACACATTTTATCAAGTTATTAAAACTTATAAATAGTTTTAGCTTCCCTGTATTTATTCCTAAGATATCTTAAATATATACACCTGTTTATATATATAAACTGTTTTGATATTATAGTGAGGAAAAAGCAGGTGGGGGAAGGGTAGAACCAAAATAATTCATTTTTTTCTCAATGAGATTTAATTTTCTTATTTGCAGATCTGCCTCCCAGAGTAGTTTGAGGAACAAGTGAGAAAATTGTTTGAATATGCTTTCTCTGGTAAATTACTTAATTTGTTAATTGGGAGTAATACTAGCCCTTACTTCAAAGAGTTGTGAGGATTAAATTCATAAATTCATGTAAAGTGCTTAGAATAGTATCTAGCTCACAGAAAGCAATAAAATCAACATCAATATATTACTCTTTTTTGTTATTAAGCTGCAAATCTAAAACTTACTTATTGAAGCATTAAAGGGAGTAAATAAAGAATAAGAGAAATAATGGGGAAATAGAGGACTGGATAATTTACTTCTAAAATAACCAGGAGTTGGCTATGAAGTGTGCTGATGCCCTGTACAACTGGGACTATAGATAACTGACCTTCCCTGAACAAAGGAAATATCGTCAATTTTGCAAAATAAAGTTTGAAACCTTAAAATATTGACAAAAGGGTACAACTATAATAAACAGAGCAGTAAACTGGGATTCAGTAAGTTTTTTTTTTGTGGTATAGGAGGTGTTACGTTCACTATTTCTTTGCTCTATTTTCTACCAGTATTTTTCTTGAAAAACAACAGAGAATTAAAATGTATGAAAATCTACACTTAGAGCACAATTTCCATTTAGTTTTAATTTCCTAGCAGCTCCATAAGATATGGCAGAACAGGATATATAAAATGGTACAGCTACAATGTTCACTTTGCATGCAAAATAAAAATCAATTCTAAAAAAACAATATCCAATTTTTATTACCATTGATGCCTTATCAACAGCACATATTATATGATGCATATCTCTAGTTATAGCTATCTATCTAACTTTATAAATTGATGTTTTAGCCTAAAGTATAAACATAAAATGGTATCCTTCACTTAGAAAAAAATCAACAGTCTAATAATGTCAACCCACATGCTATTTCTTGTTTCATAAGTAGAAAATATAATGTGAGCAGTCTTACACAGAATTAATCTAACATATAATTTTGAATAACTTTTTGATTCTTGAAATTAGAGCTCAGAAACTGTTCATTTTTACTATTTCAGTTTCATTCTCAGTGCTATTAGTTACTTGATATTACTTTTATGGTTATAAATATTCAACAAATCCATCTAGATAATACTGATTAAAAATGATTAAAAGTAAATGAATCTTCTATGTAAAGAAAAATTTTCATGATGTTTCATTATAGGTTTCTTGGGAAAATCCAAAATCATATGTTCATATTAAACCTTTAAGATCTCAAGATATTTTAAAATTTGTATCTCGTTAATTCTTATAATTGTCCTGTGAGATAAACATGAAACAGGATGATTTAGAAAAATGGTTCCCGAAACTTAGTCTGTAAAACTTACAATAGCAAATCAGATCAGAGAAATTTTTGGCTTTAAAACTGCGGAACTGCTTGGCAAAACTCAAATGGCACAAGCCCTCTTCTCTTTCTCCTTTTCAAAATAAAATTTTAGCTTAAAGGAAGTTTTTTTTTATAATGGTTTATTGTTTTATTTTTCTCTTTGAATACACTGATGAGATTTGTAATCTTATGGAGTGGATATTTTTGAGGAAGTTCCTCCTAATTAATGAGGTAGATTTTGTTCTCTCTACGGTATAACCCTTCTTGTGAACAGAGGAACAAGGTCATATTTCTAACACAAGGAAAAGGATTTCTGAAATTGGCAAAGTTTATTTTACTTATTTGGATGAGGTTCACAGATATCATGATCCTGGAATGTAAGCCTTGGGTTAATTTAGGCTATCATTTTGTGAAAAGTTTATTTTTCCTTTTTAATACAAGAAATCCAAGGAAATATAAACCTCACTTTAAACAAATTTGATAGATACCTCTCTCAAAGCACATCAGAGTTCATACCTTTCCAAGTTTGCTATAGTACTCATTTACCTAAGATATAACTTTGAAGTACATAAAAATACATTTGTTTTACAAAATGCATTTGCTTTCCCCCAAGAATTTTAATAACACATATTATATATGAAGAAAATTGTATGCATGATATTATTGAGATATATAATTCCAATTCTTCAGTTAATCCTTAAATATTACCTAAAAATCAGGAGTCACCTCCTTCTGAGGATAGAAGGAAAGGAAGGAAGGGAGGAAGGGAGGAAGGAAGGAAGGAAAGGAGGAAGGGAGGAAGGGAGGAAAGGAGGGAGGGAATGAGGGAGGGAGGAAAGAAAGGAAAATGCTGGCCCAGGTACTACTCAACTCTCTATTCCTAATTTGAAAACCACAAAGATAACAAAAACATAAAAGGACCTGAAAAGTTTCAGATGAGCTACCAGAGAGCTGATAATGCCTGATGAGAACTGAAAACAAATATTTAAAAGATACAAATATTAAAAAGATACCCACTTGAAATCTTAAGACAAAAAAAGATAATATTTAGAAGCTACTTTGAAAAACTAGCTTCTCTAGAGGGACCTGAAGCAGGTAGTTTTGATCCACTTTAAATTCTGGGTATGTAACTCACATAAGATACATATCTGTACAATTTAAAGGTTATTTGTGAATTTTGACTTTCCTTGTTTTCATAGTACACTGTCTTAGTGAATAAATAGACTAACTTTGGTAAGCATACTATTTAATTCACTAGGATATGGTAAACTAAGCTGATGGACCACCTTTTCTGGTAAACAAATTAAACTTTTGTTATGCTAAGTATTTAGGGGTATTACTTTTGAAAGTTTCAAGTATGAAAGTATGAATACATATTGCAATTGCTTAAATAGGTAAATGATTTTGCCTCATTCTCAGTCATATCATAGGTAATTGTGATCTATTACTCAAAATGTACTAATACATTTTTATAACATTTTTCTTCTTTGTAAGGGTTATTTTATAAAATGTTTGCATTAATAATTGCATCACGAATATATTTCTAAATAAGCTGGTTTACACCGAGGAATTGTTTCAACAATGCATTATGTTCATCTTTATTATTTTTAGAGGTAGAAACATTAATAATTTCCTTTTGAAGTGGATTTTTGAAGAAAAGATAATGTTTATAAGATGATTGCATGAAAATAATTTACCTATCTTTAAAGAAATAATGGAGTGTATGCATCCAAATGAGAAGTAATAACTTGAAAGTCAATAAATTTATTCCAGTGATCTTGCTATTACTCAAAACATCTCATAAGTTTTCAAATTGTCTTTACTCCATGATACTCATGAAAAATGTTTCCTACATGTTACTTTATAAACACACACCATTTTTTTAAAAAAAAACAATTAGCTATTAATCATTCCCTTTACCCATAAGATTTGGATAAAAGTTTCTCTTAGCTGTTTCTGAAAACTAAATCCACTCTCAAAATTTCACTGCCACTGAGGATAGAAAAAACATGCATTATATATTTCATTATATATATATAATGAAATTTATATATTATATAAATTATATATTTATATATATTTCATTATATATATTATTTATATAATGCATATACACACAGTAATTCTAAAGTAAGAGTGCTAATAAATTTTTGAGTACTGGAAGCATTATTGTAGTAATTGAACAACCTTACAATTACATTTGAGAAGTGGATAATACCCTTTAGCTCATTGATTCTGGCATGCTTCTCTAAAAAATAATTGACAATACTTTACAGTCATGCCTTACAAAAGTCAAATGGCATATGTATCTCTATATATATCCATATCCATTATAGTTAAATGTGAAATATTGAAATGTGATGCAGAGAACAGCAGTTGGTGATTTTTCTGTTTATATTTCTACTATGGAAATGGAAAAATCACTTCATTAAATGTGTAAAACTGAGGTTATTATTTGTAAGACACAGTTTAGACAGTGTAGCTAATTGTGTTAACTGATAGGCATATCACACACAGACACACAGACACACACACACACATACATTTTGTATGCTTTCGATTTATTCTGATGCCTGGTGGTTTGCCTGTTCTGATGAGCATCTTCTTTATTACTATTAACATAAAAGAACAAAGTATTATGCAAGCAATCACATGTCCTCAGCACTTATTCTATCCCAGGTAGAATCATGTTAGTGGATTGTTTTAATTAATCTTTCTCCCACATTCTGAATTCTTAGGTTATCTCCTCCCAAACTCTTAGATCGCTATTGTGAAATTGTTTCCTCTACCTTTATCAGTATCATATTGCTCTCTAGTTCACTATAACATTGATCCAGTTGAGTTCTACAAGCACATATATGGGTATTAGACATTGATAAAAAACTGTTTTTTATTATAAATGTAGTGTGTCACCCTAAGCATAGGCATCAAGGCTTTATTCTTTTCTTTGTGATGTTGTTTCACAACAGTCATGTTCCAAGCTATAAAAAAGATTTTTTATACATGTAATACAAGCTGTCAATTACATCCTTCCCCATCCATCCAATCCTCACCTTGGGCGATTGTTTTTTATCCTACCCACTCTGATTGCATGAAATTTCCAAGAACACAGACTCACTTAATGAGTTTATCTGAGAGTAGGGAGGCTATCTCTTCCACACATCTCTCACCCATGCATACACTGAACTACTTTCTCCCCTTAACTCCTGCCTCTAACTTCTCCCAGCTCAGTGTATTCCAACTCAAGCAAAATCTTGTTTTAGATGTACACAAAGATTCTCTCAACACCTTTACAACCTTGCTTCCCTATTTTCTTTTCTTTTTTTTGAGTCGGAGTTTCACTTTTTTGCCCAGGCTAGAGTGCTGTGGCATCAACCTAGAAAACAGCAACCTCAAACTCCTGGGCTCAAGCAATCCTACTGTCTCAGCCTCCCAAGCAGCTGGGACTACAGGCATGTGACACCATGCCTGGCTAATTTTTTCTATATATTTTTAGTTGGGCAATTAATTTCTTTCTATTTTTAGTAGAGACGGGGGTCTCTCTCTTGCTCAGGCTGGTTTCGAACTCTTGACCTTGAGCGATCCTCCTGCCTCAGCCTCCCAAGGATTACAGGTGTGAGCCACGGCACCAGCTCCTATTTTCTTTTAATATTATCCTAATTACCTGAGGCAGGAGGGATCTCTCACTCACTAGATTAATGAGAGTTGTGCACCAAAGGGCAACCAAACATGTACTGAAAAGCATAAGGAATAGCAATAGTAATACATATTTCAAAACTAAATCTAAATCTAATTTTTAAGGTTAACTATTATCAACAATTTCAAAAGTGTTTAAATGTACCCTAAAATTTCTATAAGAACTTCACGTGCTTTTTTAAAATACCCTCAAACATCAGCACAAAAACACATATGCAAGTGAATTCCCATTAATATTCCAATAAAGCTGGTAAAGTATTAAATTACTATTAAAATGATACTGTTCTACCAATTTTGTTTAGAACCCTGTACTATCCTAATTATGTCAGGTGATTAGTAATATGCTGACATTGATGCCGGTCTTTAAAAGGTTGAGATCCCAAGGTTTGAGTCCTAGCTCTATGACTTGGTTTTGGGACACAAGGAAACTCACTTAAGCTTTCAGAGTCCTATTTCTCTCACATGCAAAAGGCCATAGCATAGAGTTAAATAGAAGCTAGTTACAACTAGTCATAATGGTGCTTGTAAGTAAAGGACAGCACCTGTCCTGTTTAAAGCCTGACATGAAAATTAAGAATATACTAGGTAGAATGGCATAAACTACAATTCATTGTACAAATCGGAAGTACTATTGTTTTTATAGTTTGGGTAAAATAGCCTCTGGTTGGCAAACCCTTGCTAATTCATTTTTACTCTACCTCACAGGGTCATCTTCCTAATACACATGGTTTTATCATGTCACTCAACTACTTCAAACCAGCCAATGGCTCTTCTTTGTCAAAAGAATAAAGCCCATACCCCTAACATTCTGAATTTATTCCTGCTGATCCCTTAACTAATATACCCTGTGATATATATCTGGCATTAAATATTTGGAACTCCTTAAAAATACCCCACATATTCAACTTCTTGGCCTTTGTTACTTCTGATTCCTTTGGCCTACCTTGTTTTTGGCACATTGTAAATATTGATAAATCTGATTTATTCTTCAGTCCAAAGCTTAAATGTCTCCTGGATGTGGAAAACTTCTCTGCATCAGTTGTGTATCTCAAATATACCTACACCAATACCTTTAAAAAAACTGCATTATAATCATTAATACAGTTCTCTAATAGTTCTACTATATACACTGGAAGTCAAGGCCAATTTCTTATTTATGATTTCAATCCAAGGGCATTATCAGCAGTATCTGTTAAGCAAAGGCCTTATGGTTGAACATATTGATTAAGAGTACAGGCTGTGCAATCAGATAGACTTAGGTTCAAATATTGGCTCCACTATTTTGTTGTATCACTTGAGCTGTTCACTTAACCTTTTTAAGACTCTATTTCTTCATAGATAGAATGGAAATAATAAATAAAGTGTTGTCCTAATTAATATCTTAGACTCAGTGCAGAGTAGATATTAGCTATTCTAATGATGATGGTGATGATGATGATGATGATGATGATGATGATGAAAGTAGTCAATAAATATTTGTTCAATAAAAGTAGAATTAAATGAAATAAATTCACTTCCATTAAAACTTATTTCTATGGGACTATGTAATCCCAATTATAAATGATTTCTTCAAAACTAGCTCTTGTAGTACATTTAGTGAGGTTGGGGTATATGTTTATTTGGTGTCTCTCACTGAAAGAGCTAAACTTTATGATGAAAATGGTAGTGATGTTAATGACTCCAAAAAGGAAACAAGTTCTATTTCTCAAGATGTAGGCATTCTTTATTGCTAAACTTCTGTCTAGTCATGTCTTGTGGACCCAATACCAATCTTGATGAAAGACAGGAAAAGTGGGGAATCTCTTTAGAGATGAAAAAGCCAACAAAAGCCTTCAAACTCAAAATACAACCTAGACTATTCAGCAGTTGGGAATATAATGTTTTAAATTTAATTCTAAAGAGCATATTGAGTCTACCTACTAAAAATATGTCAAACATCGATTAGGGAATTAATAAAAGGTGAAAAAGATGAAAACAACCGTTGGAACAGTTTTAAGAGGACATTACAATCCTCAGATAACAAATATTAAAACAAGTGAATATGTAACTTTCCTTAAATAGAAAGGGTATTTAAGTTTAACATGAACTTAAAAAAATTCCCCTTACAAATTGTGTTTTGTATGAAAAGAAATCACAGGCCAAATGTCTTGAAGTACTTTTTTCTTCAATGAAAACTATTTTCTGTTCTTTGGCTGATTATTGACTTATGCAGGTTTGTGGGGAAGGAAACCAACTGCACTGGATAATGGAAGATGTGTTTGTAAAAGAAATCATTAAAAACATGAATATAAGCTGATTGGTTGCTGAAGGTCCAAATTGTGAAAAATTATTGATGTTACTGCTGATAATCATGACAGTTGAAAAGTATAAAAGTATATAAATAACAGAAAGGAAATGCTGGTTATGAAGTACTATGGCACAATTTGTAAGGATTAGTGGGAAAGCACACTAATTTGTGAGATGCAATATTTTGAAGATGACTCAACTTTCAACTTGCCATAATGCCATTCAATTAACTACACAATAAAAATCTACGATTATTTGTGGAAAGAATTTTGTAGCGCTCGTAGAATATTATATCACAAATTCTGGCTGTATGTACAAGCAGAAACGCCTGATCTAATGCATCATTAAGCAAACTGCAGCTTTGCTGTACATTTTTTAAACATTAAACTAATTATGATGAGGTTTGGTCTTACTATACTGCGTATTTAATCTTTTTAAAGAGCCTATCAAATTGAATCACAAGATATAATTTGTTTATGCTATCAGCAAACACATGCAATATTAACAATGTACAATATCCTGGTTTAATTAGAAAAAGTTCATGTTATCTTAAATACATTTTGGAGTACAATACCACAAAGCTCTAATTTGAACTTGCCATTTAATTATATTTTAAAACTAATTTCTATGACTTGGAACTTTTTTTTTTTCTCTTTCTCTCCTACACAAAATTTTGATTCTGTGTAGGAGAAAGAAGAAGCCAGTTACAACTAGCTTCTACTGAAAATGAATAAAGAAAGATTGTGTGAGACTTGAGGGAGAAGGTAGTAGTGATAGTGATGGTGAAGAAAGAACACAGACAAGAAATCTCTTACATGTGATTATCAGATGGTGTTTCATTTATGGAGTTAATGGGCTAAACAGTACCCTGGAAAGATCTTTTCTAGCATTCTCTCTGGGCTCTAGCATAAAGATCTATGAATAGAATCTACTGTTTCAGAAAAGAATGTCTTTTCAAAAAGCTTTCTTCTCTCTCTTCATTTCCCACTCACAGGGGGTACATGAGAAAACTTCAGATCTCTTAGTATGATCCTCAAATTTAGTCAGTCCTAAACAAGGGCAACTCATAGCAAGATAGCCTGAACTTCATGAATTCTGTTCTTTTGCTCCCAAAGCTATTGACTCTGCCCTTTGAACCTGGGTTGTCCAGCTTAAATTCAAGGCCAGTCTTTAATATTCACATCAAAAAGAAGAAATGCTTGAAGTCATTAAAAATCAATAATCGAGTAAAAATCTTAATATAGAAGTTTAAATTTACCTAAGCTTTTCAAAAATAGTATGAAATCAAACAGTCTAACATAAAACAAGTTAACTTCTTGACGACAGAAAAATCACATTCTGACTTAATCTTTATAATAATCCAATAGAAGTAATAAAGACTGTTTACCTTCGCAAATTGTGACACCATTTCCTGAAAATCCGATGTTGCAATAGCAGGCTTCAATTCCACTGCGCATTTCACATTTTGCATTTGGGAGACAAGGTGTCTTGGTGCAATTTTGAGCATAGGAACAATTCAACAAAGTGGAAAAACCCACTAAATAAAATAGAGAAATATACCTTTTCAAAAAGAAAAACAAACACCTCCCTCCATTGTTGAGTCAGAGTACAATAAAATACAAATACTCTTCTTTTTTTTCCACTTAGATAAATGGATTATGAAAATTTCCCAAAGGAGCATTTAGCTAAATAAAAGCAAAAAAGGAAGTAAGCAAAAAGATTAAAGCTTTTCCCCCCAATTTCAACTTTTGTCAAGTAAATATCAACAAAGCCAAAATGTAATAAACAACACAGCTTTTATAATAAAAACTGCTTTCCCAGATCAGTGTACCATAGTGATTCAGTATTACCCTTCACCCTCAGGTGAGACACTTTTAAAGGTAACTGCCTGATTGTAGAGCAATTTCCCTTTCTGGGAGTAATTCTGTGCAGAAATGAAGGTAAATTGAGTATTTGAGTCTTTTCAAATTTAAATCTGTGTTATTTTAAGATGATATCTAACCATCTGGGAAGACAAATGCAATTGCTGTTTGTTTCTGTGTTCTAGAGATTGTTTTCAGTCCTGCCTTTTTCATAATAAAATTTCTTTTACATTTTCTTCCATTAGAAGAAATTTAACAACAACAACAACAACAAAAATAAACACCTCAACATGTTGTTCAAAGATTGAGTTTCCAGAAATGGGAAAATGCACAAACATGACCAATGAAAAAGAAACAAATCACAGAACAAGACTTTATTTCAGTTATTAAAAATAAAGTTGGAAATTATATTTTGTGGACTGATAGGAAAAGATAAGGAAAAGCACAGGAGGTTCCTTTTTTTTATTGTTGTTCCAGGCCTTCTGGAGAGAAGTTTGGAGGATCAACAGTTATGAATCATGCAAGTCATTGTTCTGGAAACAGTCATCTAAGATAAAGTGTCCTTATCTGGTACCAAAAGATTCTTAAACATTTGACTCTAAATCCTAGTCTCACAAAGGTTTTAGTTTAAATACTGTCTAAACCAGAATTATTTCACCTTCAGAGACGTGATTTATTATATTTCTGCACAGCATCATCAAAATGCTATCTTAAATGAACCCCAAGTCTGAGCTGGCAATCCCCTTAAAATGCCAGGAAGCCTCCCACAGGTGTTAATGTTTTGGATAACCCAAGTTTCCTGATGGGAGAAGAGAATGAAGGTCAAAGTCAAGTCGGAGACTTTAGGGACTTTGGGGACTTCATTAAGAGAAATAAAAAGGTTAAGGGTCCCTGGGCCTTGAAGATTCCACTCTAGAGTTGAAAGGCCAAGGGAAAAACATCCTGAGAAGTCCTGCGTCACCAAATCCACTTGCCCTGTGAGCTTTACCTCATAAAAACAAACAAACAAACAAAAACCAAACCGTTCCCTGTAAGTGACTGGCCCCTCCAGCAGCCTCGGTGACCAGGGGCACTGAGCACTCACCTAAGAGCGGGAGGAGTTTCATTGGCGGTGGCGGCGGTGGCTGCGGTGGCGGTGGCGGTGGCGCGGCGGGGTGTGCGGGCCCTGTACCCGGGGCCGGACGCTGCTGGGCGGGTGCGTCAGGGGCCCGGCTCCGTCCCCTGTGACGCGCCAGCTTCCTCCAGATACTTTCCGGCCGCTTGTGTGTGAGTGTGTGTAGCAAGCCCTGAGTCTGCTGGCCACGTCCGGCCTCCATCCCCTTTCCCCACACCACCTGGGCTCCATTCCCTGCCTAGTGACCGCCAACCCCAACACTGAGCACCGCTGCAGACCCTCTAGGGGATCATTTTGCCCCCAGGCGCAGCCCACAAGGCGCCACACTACACTAAATGTCAGTCAGTGCCTAAAAGCCAAAGCTCTCCAGACACCTTTGGAGTGTCCCTCCTATGAGCGCATCCAGAACTCAGTAAGTTTTAGGGATCCTCTCTGCCACCTGATTCCAGGATACAGTCTTTTTTTTTTTTTTAAAGTTAACTAATAAATTTACCTAAAGAACAAAGGACCCAAAAGACATCAGGAGACCTGGGTTCATGGAAAGGGGCATGCCAGTCCTCCGTCCTCACTTTGCTATGCCTCAGGGTGTACAGTAGGGATATGTTCTATCTGGTCTGCAGGTTAGGATTGTGTTTTCTATTTTCAACAAAATTTCAAGTAAAATCCACCCATATCCCCAGAATAATTGGTGCATCATATGTGGGTTTTCTTTTGCATATTAATATGAGTTCTTTTGCATATTAATATGAGTTGATATGTAGAAGTAGATAATTAAGGTTGGAATATGAAAACAATTCTTGCTTTAAAAATAAAAAATAAATTGTCAGGCAAAATTAATATATAATGCAAGGAAGCAGATCAGTGGTTGGAATGGGGTTGAAGGAGTGACTGCAGAAAGGCACAAGGAAAATTTGGAGACAATGGCAATATTCTATATCTTAATTGACATAGTGGTGACATTAGTGCATGCAATTGTCATAGTTCATCAAACTATATTCTTAATATTGGTGCATTTGATTGTAAGTTAAATAAATTGAAAGTTTAAGTAAAATTGATTTAAAGAAAAGAAACGCTCAATGTTTGTGACATCAACACAAACCATTTTGCCTTTAAACAGTCGGGCACACTTTTGTCACATTCCATTTTTATTCTGTATACTTTAACAAATGACTGATGCAAATCTATTGGCGTTTTGTATAGAGAGAAACCTCAGAAAGATGAACATGATCTCTGGAATCCAGGGGACTTACAAATGACTGGAGCAACAACTAAACTAGTCACAATGACACAAGTCACTATAAGTATGTATGTATAATTCACTATGTGTACAGTTGACACAAGTCAGAAGTGGTTATGTATTGACACATTTCCTGGTTCTCCACAGCATTTTCCTAGACCCTTTCCAGCTTAATTTAATATGGGCAAAGAGTTCCTGAGAGTAGTATCACAATAAATGAGGCAAATGAAGAACAGAGGGGTTGTGTGACTTGCCCAGAATCACGCAGTTAGTCTAAGTGACTGGCCTTGATTCAAACTCAGGTTATTTGCTCTCAGTTACCCTGCTAAATTCCTTTGTGGCATCACCCTTCAGGGGAATGTTGCAAGGATGAATCATGGATATTACTATTCAGAGAGTCCGCAAACGTTATTTAAAAGCATATTTTAAAGAAGTATTCTCAAAGGAATATTGAACTGTAAGTCTAAACTTTTATCAACAATATTCCCTTGGGCCATGTCTAACTTCAGAAGATAAAACAATCACTTAGAGCTTAATTTTGGCCAAAATATAGCACATGAAAGTTAATTCGCCTTAAGCTGCCTACCTGATTGTGGCTTTAATGGAATATACTAGTGTGAACACTCATCTTGCAATGTTAGATCTTATCAAATCCATGATTAGTTCTAGCTTACGTCTGTCTATAAGTGCCAAATTATACAAGATTTCCTCAGAAAGTTCTTAAACAGGTTGGAGTTCACTATGGAAAATATTTACTGTGAAGATCTGGGTTTAGTTCTAGCTTTTACCTTGAGTGAATTCTTTGATCTTGTTGGGGATCAGTTCACCCCTATTAAATGGAAACATAACAAGGCCAGCCCTGCTAGATCACAGAAGTTGCCAAGGTCATTAATATACATATTAGTATACATTAATATACATATCAGAACTATCAGACATCCATACCTTTAACACTCAACACATCTAAATATAAATATAGGAAATTAGTGCACAGTTGATATATAGACTTTCTCTAAAAGTGTGTTCATGTACCCACAGAGACTGGCACTAGGAACCTAATACTATTTCTGGATCCTCCCCCTGAGGCCCCTGTGATAGCATCTAATTCCTCACCTAACCTAAGTGTTAATACTGTCATTGGATTCTAAGTGTTTGTCCAATTCTGTGACTTTACTTCTAAATATTAGTTGTTAATTACACATCATTTGAGTTTTCTCAATTTTCTGAACTTTAGGAACCAATTTGTTAATTTGGGTAATTCCTCATAACCACGTGTTATCTTTAGTCTGCAGTACCCTCAACTGGAGTACAATTTACCACATAAAGTCTTCTGTCATGCATGGCTCAATTTTAGTCAAAACTAAAATTAACAATGTACAGTTGGCAAAAATGCTGTAGAAAGATTTTTTTAAAAAAAGAAAATTGAGTTATGTATGATGTAGAGAAGAGTGATTTGATCACAATATACTCAATGTTGAGATTAAGAAAAGTTTTGGCAAAGTGGAACAATAGCCACGAGGGTAGGGGGACATCCATGAACAGGCAAAGACAGAGATTTCCCAAAGTGGACTTGTGTGTTAGTGGTTCTTAACTTGCTCTCTTAGAACTCCAAAGTCAGGAACAGAGTTTTTTGTTGCTTCATGATACCTCACACAGCCTGAGTGTGATAGGTACAGTATTTAAAAAAAAAAAGTACTAATTGTTTGAATGAATTAATAAGTTTCTAGGATAGTACATAGGACAAATTATCAAAAATATAATTTTTATTTTTGGAGATTAGCTGGCAATTGTTTGCCGCAGGGATCTTTTAGATTTTCAGATGCATTTCATGTCATTGAAATACAGCAAAGATAAATCTTTTGCGTTTAATTTTATAAAAATCATCAGTAAACTTTATTTGAATAGTAATTTGTATTTCCTAAACAGTAGGAGAAATAAGTTGTTTCTTTGTTTGTCTAGTGTTAAACCTACATTCTAACCAGTCAGTACAGAGATGCTACAATGTTCAAACCTGGCTATCTGAAAATTTGGGTCACTATAATCTATATTAAGTATATTCAATATCTGTCGACAGTTTGTATCAAAAATAAACTATTTCTGTTTTAATACATATTTCTACTTATGCATTCTAATAACTTCATTGCCTAATTAAGAAACTTAAGTTTGCATTTAAAAGAATATTGTAAAAATTGACTTTCTAAGACTATGAACAGAAACACTTGACGAGCTTTTCTGCTACTAATTTTTTCAGTGGAAGTGAGTGCAAAAAGCATCTGGTAATTGTCAATGTGTTGACTGGAAGGGAGGAGACCCAAGTTCCTTCCCAGCCTATTATTCGATTGTTTTGTGACCTTCAGTAAAATCCTAACTCTTTCCATTATTCTGTTTACCATATTTGCAAGTGTCCCTGTTTTATATGCTTTCTTCTCTCCTACGGTTCCCATTCATAAAGATTTATAAACTAGCTCCCACACTTAGGCAGCAATTTTTCTTGAGCGAACCATTGATTTAAAAGAAGAAAAAGGAATACCTGTATCTGGGCTAATTGTTTGCATTTTAACTGACTTCTAAATTATTTCATTAATTTATTTCCTTTGGACCTTTTCCATGTTATAAAAATATTAAACTGACCTCATTTTCTAAAAGGGCAGTACTCCTACCTACAACAGAAACCACGTTGCAATCACCTTGTATTTCATATTGTTACTCTTTTTAGTTATGCTTTCAATATGTTGTAGCATGGATTTATTCAGAGTCAATTGCTCTTCTTCATTGAGTTGACCAAAATAATATCCTCAGAGGTTACAGAATCCATCAGGATATACAAGTAATTTAAATTGTTTCTTTAGGTTTGTAATGCATTGCACTTTACATTACATTTCCTCTACCTTTCTGTTCTTCAATTGCTAGATTATTATAGCTTCTTAAAATTCTCCACAATTGCTCCATATTTTAGGAAAATTAAATATTGTCATTATGTACTGAGAGCATATTTCAGTTGCTTGTTATTCGCTGTTATCTACTGTTATTAGCATGCATAATGACGACACAAGTCACTGGTGCAGGTCTCCAGGGAACATCATTATTAACTGTCATCACTTTGAGAATTATCTTTTTACTCTTACTCTTTACTTTCCTCTTTGTCATAAATCTTTAATCTCAGATAAGATTTAATTTTTCTTTTGTAACCTGTTTTATGAATAGCCTTCTGTGAGGAGGGCCTGGCTTAAAGACTAGAAAGCTATTTGGAAGTCTAAATAAAGTACATTAACAGACAATCAGTTGCAATTTTTCTCATTTTAAAAAGTTTTCATTCAAAGATGGGCATCAGCCTCTGAGTTTTCCCTTATATCTCTATCTGTAAACACAAATTACCATAAATAGTATTGTCTCCCATCAATTGCAAATACAAGTTTGCCTATGCTGAAATAATTAGACAAATTTAAAGTCAACTATTTACTTTTCCAAAAGCCATGATGATAGAAAGGCATTATTGACACATAACTCATAAACTGGCAATATTAAACATATGCCTGTGACATACAGTTTAGTTTAATTATCTTATGTATGCATGTCTTAAAAAATCATTCACAAACCAGTTATACTAGTCTTTTTTTCCAAAATTCTTAAATGATAATTGGTTTTATAATTTTAATTATACCAAATAATCCTACTACTTAATCCAATAACATAGTACACAGTACAAAGTCATTTTAAAATCTATCAATAAGTTTGGGCTTCTTTGTCATATAAAATAATATGAAAACAGTTGTTTTATTCATTGAATTACAAGAGAGTTATGGAAATATAGAATGCTGATCAGATTTAGTGATAATTCCAAGAACATTTCTATAATGGACTTCTAAAGATTGAGCAAGCATTTAAAATGATGTATTTCGAACATAAATCTTGTTTGTGAAATGTAAACAAAACTCTTTAAGATTCAAAGAATATTGATATGGAAAGGAATGTAACATTATTTTATTTTTGTGATGAATGAGACTGCTGAGCCGAGAACATTGGAAGAATGAAGAGTTTTTTACTAGTAAATATTCAAGTATTTACAAGTAATTTTCATACTAAAAATACATATAAAATGAAAAATATTTTAAATTACAATTATAATTTTATCTGAGAAATTGTTTAAGTGTAAAAGACATAAGTTGCAGTTAAATTATTATCAACATAATTCACCCTTAATCCTGAGGTTGATAGTCTATTTTAGAATATGCTTCTCATTTTGTTTAATTAAATTAGAAGATAAAAATAAATTTCCAATATAAGCAGTTAACATTTTTGTTAATCTAGGCACCTCTTAAAACAATTGAGCTACATGTGAAACCCTTTCTCAGGGTTTGATTTGTTTGATTTCCATTGCACTATTTTTTACTATTGGCCAGAATTTCTTATAATTATTCTTTATTTTTTAAGTAATTATAGTATTTTATTATTAGCAGTGCATCTTCTAAATATTTTCCTTACCACCATGATATTTTTGAGATTATAAAATGTTTTACTTATACTTTAAAAAGGCACTTTTGAAAACTACAATAATGCATATCACTAAAATTGTGAATCCTCTGTTGACTACCTTTCCTTTGTTGAAGGCTAAAATTAATTTTATGCATTGTTTTTACTTTCAGTGCTAAGGCTGATGTGTATAACATTTAAGTGATATGTCTTGTTTACAGTTTTCTGTGGTCCATTACCGTAGCATTTGAGAGGAACCATATGATTATGGTCTTAGAGGTTGTCCTGTAAATATACTAATTTTGTTCCATTTCTCCACTGTCCTTGTCAATGAAATAGCTAAATCTTATCCTGTTCTTTTATTTTTGTTTTGTTTTGTTCTGAAGGACTCACAAGGCTGTCAACATGTGGATTAATTTTGTACCTCTGTCATCATAAAAGGTTTAATCCTGACAGAGAGTGTACCACATACTCTCACTGTGCAAAATTTTATTGAGAGATAACATGGCAAAAAAATAAGTCTATTCTTATCTTAATCTTTAAGGTGTAACTTTATGATTTGTGTTGAATGCTGCCTAGAACTGAAGAAGTATGCGTATGATAAAATAACTTGCCAAGATGTAACTTTTAATGTGTATTATCCAACTCTCAACCTAATTGTATGTTTTTGGAATATAAAATCAATCTAACACTGAAACATCTGTAAGTATTATTATACAATAAAAGCAATAGTCTGAATAATGTATCTAATAATTAAGGTACTAGGAATAAGAAAATATAAAATATTTCTGAATTTCCCTCTTTATCTCAAAAACTGTGTCCTATTTCATATTTAATATGCACAATCACATTCTAATTGGCTTCCAGTGATTTCATATGCCCAAGGCAATGACAAACTCCTTTTATCTTCTGAAGTCAAAGGCCTACTGCCTACATGAGTACAGGAAACTCAGCAGTGTCCACTCCTGGCCTTCCTGCTCTTCTGTATCCTTTCAAACCAGATGCAAAGGCTTATTTATCTCTCTCGTCCTCAGTGAGAAATTTTTTTTTAAAAAGAATAACTGTTTTATGACTAAGGGAAACCATCCTAATTAGGTGACTGGAATTAGACTGAAAGAACTATTGTAAATTAAAAAGCATAGCATGGGGCAAGCTTCCATTCTAAGACAAAGGCTTTTAGCATTATTCTAGTAAAACTCACTCTGTATCTTTGATAGAGTCTTGGGGAGGGTTAGTCTTTCATAAGAAAATATACTATGGCAGGTTAGTAAATCTACAAAAAGTTACTTTTTTTCATTTAAATAAAGGAAAGAATAATTCAAGTATTAATGTATTTATCAATATTGTTTCAGATATAACATCAGCTATTTTCTATTTATTTATTAAGACTCCAGCCAATTTTGCTGAGTGTTTACCATGTGCAATATTTTGTGTGACACTTGAGAGAATTAAAGCTAAAGTGTGACAAGCAGACACATCACAAAATAGTCCTCGGAACTCACTGTGGGTTGCCTGGACGGTGAGACAGCTAGAACTTGAAGACTGTCTGCTTTGTTTATCAAGGGGTCTCCAGGTGCCCAGGTATTTTCCTGAACAGCTATTGTCAACATCTGATATCAAAATTCAGCTTCCTGGAACCCAAATTGACTGATAATTCCTTCCTCACAACTGACAGGATTGAGTTCCTACTCAATTTACTAAACAAAGAAGCAGGACTCTCTCTCCATGTACCACCTTCTCTTCTACTGGTGACCTTTGGCTTGTAAATTTATATGGACTGCTACTTTGTAGTACACATGGTGTAGGCTTGGATTCCTGTGAAGGGGTCTTGGTCCTCTCTTCTCTCCCCATCTTATACAGCAAGACTAAGAAAATGACGTCTTCAGCTGGTAGCAGACTCCTGGGAGACAAGAAATCTTAGGTCCTAGCTGGCTGGCAGCAGGGACTGTACGGCACTTGGATGGGTCCTGTGAGTCGTTGACTAGAAGAAGCAGCTCCCTCTAGGAGAGGAATAATCCTTAATCCAAACTATCTTGCTAGGGAAACCAGAGTGAGTCCTCAGGGTAACTTTTAGGCAGTCCTGTTCCTCATATCATAAAAGTTGATATGACATGTCCCTAGCTTCAGTCATGTTAGAGTTAAGCAAGGCTAAACCAAACATTATAATGCAAAGAAATAATTGTCATTACTGGTGCAAGAACATAGTCTGTCGTGGGGGTATGGCAGAAACTGCTGGCTGCTTCCCTAACAAATATTATTTCCATTCTTATTAGTAATGATACCCTGTATTTGAAGCTGTGAACATGGCTGCCTAAAATGAAAGATAGATTTATAGTTGACCTTGCAGCTGGGATTGATGAGACTAAATTCTGGTCATTGAGATATAAGCATAAACTTTGGATTTCACTTTTAGAAACCTCCTCCACTAAGACAATTTTTTTTTCTCCTTGATTCCTTCATTCTGCTGCTTATGACATAGTGGTAAAAATTGGAACTCTAATGGTTATCTTGGACTAGGAGAAAAATTACTTCATATCTTATTTGAGCCATTATTATTTTGGGATTGTTATTTGGGATTTAGCATAATTAAACCTAATCCCAAAGGATTGGGTTTTGAGAATTATCAATGTTTTGGATTGGAGAGAAGTAAAGAGAAGGACAAAGTTGTACACCAGGACAAGTGCATGGCTGCCACAGAAGTTTGCAAATGTCCTTGTTTACTGAAAGGACAGTTACCTTTGTACCAACATCATGCATCCTGGCCTCAACATAATTTGTTCTTGGATTCTTGTAAGTGATGATCAACTGCTGTCAGCAAAGGAAATCAGAGGTTCGGTCAGGAAGTAAGAATATTAGAATAAGACAGGGCAACCACATGGCCTAGAACGAAAGTTAAGGGAATTAAATGCACACACACGTGTACCTATGCATGTATGAGTGTTTATGTATATCTATGTGTGTGTGTGTGAATACGTGTGCATATATAGTTCTAGATAGATGTAAGTAAATTTATATACATTTACATAAGTTATATCCCTCTTTATCCAAATTCTTTGCCTATATCAAACTTATAATAGTTCCTTTAAGTTGTGAATTAAATTATAGAGATTGTCCTGATTAAATATACATGAAAGTACCCCTAAGTGGCAAGTCCAATACAAGAGACTTAACTGCTCATGACTCTATCCTCTGAGTGCTTTGCTTCTCCTATTAAAAATAATGACAAACTTTCAAAATTTCAAAGAAATCCATAAGGATTTTGCTCAAAAGATTACTGAAACCTTTCTAGAGAGTCGACATGGTGGCTTTTATAGATTATGAAGGTCATTAAAAAATAAGATATTATTTATCAGAGTAACATGAAAAGAGCATCTCAGCATGTTGTCAGTGATAATGGGAATCTTTATTAATTTGTAACTATCACACAATGTCTTTGTAACACAATCCTGGGCTTTCAGTGAAGCAAATGTGGCTTATTGATAAAGTCTTTTGCTTTCTAAGTAGTTGACATCTTACATGAAATACTTAGTAGCTTTACTAGGAAAATTGTCAGTTGTAGTTTTCCTTTCAAATGCAATTATTAGATAATGTTAGCCCACAGATATTGGTGGAATTTTCTACCAGGAAAAAGTGATAACATTTTGATCTTTATAAGTTGTCTTTTATTAATCAAGCACACAAAATCTTTCGCTATATACCAACATTTATTTTGTATAACAAATGAATTTTTTTAACAATTCATCTTATCTTAGAAAAGTATTGATATTGGCAAGATTCATTGAAAAATAAATTTGAAGAGAAAACATTAAGAAAAATTTGAAGTAAGATTTTTAGTTATGAATAATAAACATTCAATATTATGATCTATTATGTAATAAAATAAGAATAACCTAAAAGTCTTGTTATATTTTGAGCACACCCTAGTAATAAGGGACACCATTTGTTCTGTGATATATGATTGTTTATGCAATTCAATCTTTACATGTCTTTACATGTCCTCTGATTTTATTTCTCTGTTTTGAGGAGTACTATTGTCTGCCTTAGCACTGCTGCTGGTATATAACTAGAATACCCCACATAGACAGTAAGTTCCCTCAGGAGACAAACCCTATCTCATTCGGCTCTAGATATGTAATTTTGAGTGGTATCCTATGCTTACTCATTGCTGCCCACAGTCAAAATCTATCCTGTGGCTATTATTACAACAATGCCTAAGAATGTCTTGGCACCACAACCCTCCTAGTGCAAATTCTCTGCTGTTATTAGCTAATTAATCAGTTAAACAAACAAACAAAATCAAATAGCCAAATTGATTTAGCAAGCAATTTCTCAGTGCTTATCCCCAACCTTAAAAGGATCTTACCTTTTGACTCAATAGTTCCCATTATTCACACATATTCTAAGAAAAAACAAAAAAAACTACACACACACACACACACACAAAGGATTTTGACAAGTTTTATCGACCAAGGAATTTGCAGCCACTGTATTTTGGAAACAATTTAAAAATACTCAATAAAAAGAAAATAATTAAGGAAACTACACCACAACCAGTCAATGCTATGTTCATATAAAATTAGTGATAGTAATACTAGAGAAAAATAGATATATTGGGGTTTGGGGAGGACTAATTTCAAAATGCTGTATCAGTGGTGTTCTTTTATTTGAAGAAAAGTTTTGAATTCATAAAATAAAATGAAAGTAAATGTATGACACTTTTTAAACAAATAAATTATAAATATATAATAAGACAGAGTAGAATTATAAATTTATATTTTTAATTCAAATATAAATTAACATAATGAATTGCTTTCAGCGATCTAAAATAATATAAAGTGAAAATTATATTTAATTATGAAATATTTAAAGCAAAATGATACTTGATTTTTTTTTTGGGAAAGCACTATCTTAAAAAAAAAGTGTCAATATTGTCAGTGCTAAGTCATGAGTATATTTTTGTGCAGATTATTTCCTGCTCTAAAGAAGCTCTTTCTGACTGTACATTAGTCAAGGGAATGGTGCAGATATAGGTTATAAAATAACTCCAAATACTTTATTCTAGATTCTTCATTTTCAAATAATGCATTTCTGAGTTGATAACCTTGCAGAAATATTTTAAATAAGATTTTTGTGGGTTTTTTTTCTACTACCTTTGCAAACTTTTTATTGATGACAAACCATATATTCTGTTTTTGTTACAAAAAAAAAATTTCCTAGTTTGATCTTAGTTATATCATGGATAGATGGAAGTTTTGGTGCAGACTTACCTATATCAGTTTCAATTCTGTTATTTTTTTTTCATATTCCACATTTAGAATATTTTTGAATTAGAGTAAAATATGTTCTTAAAAAAGATTTGCAATATAACAATACACCTGCATAGTTATTTATTTAGCTTTGTTCATTTTTAATTTATAGAGAGGTTTATTTAGTTCCCAGTTCTGCAGATTGTACAAGCATGGTGCCAGCATCTGCTTCTGGTGAGGGCTTCAGGGAGCTTCCAATCAAGACAGAAGGCAAAAAGGAAGTAGGTGTGTTAGGTGGCTAGAGAAGGAGCAAGAGAGCACATCTGTGTATTTAGACTCATCAGCATAGAACCAGCTAGGCTTATAGATTAGTAATACATTTGTCCTTTCACATTAATTGTATAGTAGAGTCAATGATCTTTATTTGAATAAAATTATGGTGCAGAGTTCAGATATTTTTAACGCCAACATAATGACACAATGCTAACAAAAAATACTAGTGGATTGATTCTTAAAAATAGCCTTGAATACTGGAATAAATAAACACAAGTATTTCAAACACTGTTTTAAATGGCTCTTTAAAAGTCTACTTGATGACATGGAAGATTATCAGAGTATAATCCTAAATAAACAATAGAATGACACAAAATTGCATGTATAATAATATTACTGATAATAAATCTTGTTTAGTTAGTGTTTGTTATGCACCAGTCAATTTAAAGCATTTTTTGGATAAAAATCTATGTACATTTTGAGATAACTTCATAAGATAAGATCACTATTTTAGATATGAGGATCTGAATATGGATATAACTTAAGTGTCTGTCAATAGATGAATGGATAAAGAAAATGTGGTCTGTGTGTGTGTATGTATATACATATACACATATATATGTATATATACGTATATATACATATATATGTGTATATGTATATACATACACACACACACACACACAATGGGATATTATTCAACTATAAAATAAGAAGAAAATCTTGCTATTTGCAAAAGTATGGATGAACCTGGAGGATACTATGCTAAAAGAAATAAGCCAGACAGAGAAAGATACCATGTGATCTCACTTACATGCATAATCTAAAAAAGCCAAACTTATATAAAAACAGAGAGCAGAATGGTGGTTGCCAGGGGCTGGGGTATGGGGAGATTGGGGAGATGGTCAAATTGTACAACACAGATATGTAGGTTGAATAAATTATGTAGAACTAATGTATGGCATGGTGACTACATTATTAATAATACTGTACTGTACATTTGAAATTAGCCTCTTAGCTAATTTTAAGATCTTAAATGTTCTCACCACACAGACACAAAAAGGTAACCATGTGAGGTGATAGATGTGTTAATTAATTTGATTGCAGTAATGATTTCACAATGTATAATTCTATCAAAACAGCATGCTGTACACCTTAAATATGTATAATTTTTATTTGCCAATTTCACCTCAACAAAGCTGCTAAAAACAGAACGTAAATGAATTCCTGAGGTTTAGAAAGAATAAAATATGTCTAGTGTCATCCACTCGTGGGTGACAATGTGGCAGTGTCCGTATGCCATCTCAAAGCTCTGTTTTCCGTTTTCACATCAGCATTTTAAAATTGGTTTGGCTGCAACTCCTAATAAGACATGTGTCTAGCACTATAAGCACAGTATGTGGACACACACTGAAGCACATGCATAACTTTGTATTTATAGATATATAATTTCAAATAGCTCCATATCCTAACTTACTCATCCTTTTTAGTCTGTTTCCTAGCAGTTTGGTACTGCATTTTGATGTAGTAGATCAACCTCTTCCTGCCAGAGCAACAGGAAAATGAATTTCCTCTTTCCAGGAGTGGCCTTAAGAAGTAGCCAAATTTCTTGGCCAATTATTGTCAGAAAAAAATTTGAATATTAATTATGGAAAAATCAGAATTATTGTTTTACACCATATGATATGTTCTAATGGATAACACTAAACCATGTTGTTCAACTTAATTCATTCGCTTATCTGGAAGTCTGTTTTCTGATTGCCATCCCTACCTACTCACATGGACATCACTGTTTAAAATCACGTATGCTACAGGAAGCATGTTACTTCATGGGCAGAGGTCAGAAATGAATAGGTCTGGAGTTGCCTTCTGAGGAAATTCCTGGCCCTATCCTCAAGTGCTCCCAGTGCACAGCTCCCATGAAATCATGGCAGTATTTTAAGCTTCATAAACAAATCTTTTGTTCCTTCATGTCTTAAATATTTATTAAGCACCTAAGATCAATGCACAGTGCAAGGTCATAGGGACATCACAGTGAACAGGACAGCTGGGAGCCTGGGTAAGCTTAGATCTTTGTTGTTTATATTTGTCATGTTTTAACTATACCCCTAGTGCCTAGAACTACTTACTTGGCTCTGCATTTTATTGTCTAAAATATTTTCCAAAACTAAACTTCTCAACTTCTCCTTCCTTATTTCTGCATCCAAATAAAATGAACAAACAAAAAAAAAACAAAACAAAACCCCAAAAACAAAAAAATCTGAAACTGAAATCTGTCTACTTTCACATTTAAGTTATGGGCAATTCCATCCTGTGACTTGAGACACAATACTCAGAACCACTTATAATTCTCTCTGTCACAACCAGTCTTACCCATCAGCAAGTTCTGTGAGCTCTGTCTTACACTTTGTTCAGAATTGTTTCACTTTTTATTGCTACCACCACCTTGACCCTGGTCCAAGTCACCACCAATTGTCATTGTCCTGGATTTCCCCATCAGTTTCCTGACTGGACTTTCTACTGCTGTCTTTGATCCCAGTATTCCATAGCACAACTATACTTTACCCTAGTATAGCATAGCACAACTAGGCTTTGGTCCCAGTGTAGTACAGCTGCTCAACACAGCAGCCAAATTGATCATTTTAAAATTCAAGTGGTATCGTGATACTCCTCCGTTCAAAATCATCTATTTACAATCCATGCTTATTTAGAATTGAAGCCAAAGCTCTTCTGCTGACTCACAGGACCCCACATAACCTGTTCTCATCTTTACTTCTCTAACTTCACCTTCTAATATTCCTTTTGACCCACTCCTAACCCCTATTCAATTCCCCTAGTGCTGGTATTGGTCTATTCAAGGAATTTCCTCTAACAAATTCCCCCTAGTTTTCACATGACTTTGTCTATCTCAGCCACCTGCTCAGCATTGGCACATTGCTTTTGCACTTCAGGTATATGCTTAAATGTTACCTTACAAATGGGGTTTTCTGTGACTATTTAAAACCACAACTCTAAGTCTGTCACTCCTTTTCCTCCCCTTTTTTATTTTTCTCCACTGCATTTACCATCTGAGAAACTATATATTTTAATTATTTATTTGTATATATATAAATCCTAATTGATTGAAAGATATATGAGAGTAGAGGCTTTTGTCTAATTTGAACTCTTTACAGTTGGACCCACAGCATGTGGAAAAGTGCTTGGGATATAACAAACAATAAATATTCATCAAATGATTAAATCAATGAATTGCTCCAGTTCATCAATTTTGAATGGCAAATGAATAAACACTTTGTAAACTAATAAGAAAGACAAGATCATTGATTTCTAGAATGAGCAGTATAAATGGAAAGATAATTAATTGTGTGTGTGTGTATATATATATATATATATATATATGCATCAGTATACACATATATACAGAAGCATCCATTGTAGAAAGTTATTTGCCATAATGGAGCTGCATGCCACAAATTTCTTTGTTTTATGGACCAAAGCACTTCTTAAGAGGGGACTTATCCAAGAGAACAGGGCATCCATCAGGCAGATAAATTTGTACCATTACCAAATGCAAAGTTAGAGAATAGTTTACAAAATCACCCTAATTTTGACGTCACCTGCAGAGTTTAGGAGTTCCACAGACCACCCTCAGATTTGATACATCACTAAAAGAACTCACAGACTCACTGAAACCTACCAAAATCATAGTTACTGTTTATTATTATGAAAGGATACAGATTAAAATCAGCCAAGGGAGGAGACACATGATGTCAAGCTCAAGAGAGTTCCAACTGTGGAACTTCTAGTTGTCCATCTGCAGTGGAGAAATGGATAGTGTCAACTCCTCCTGGCAATAACGTGAAAATGTGCATGGAATATTACCAACCAGGGAAGTTCACCCAAGCCCTGAGGTGAAGAGGTTTGATTGGATTTGGGTCACAGACCTGGTTGGCCTCTGATGTGGCCGAACTCATTCTCCAGCCCCTCCAGAGGTCAAGCTAACAATGTGTGACCCAAAGCATTCACCATAAGTTGCATTGTTAGTGTTGGCTACTTGATGTGGTTCAAGGACTCCAGGTATAAAAAGATACTTTTAACAGGCAGGACATTCCAAGAGCTTAGAGATTACCTCCGAGGAGCCAAGGGCACAGGCCAGACCTGTCTTTGGGCAAGGTTAAAAAGTCTCTACTACACACAAAGCTCCATTTGTAAAAGAAGAAGATGCTTCCCTAGTATAGCATTGTTCTTGTTATTCAGATATTTTTCTCAGTCTGATATCTTTCTCTGCTCAAAACTTTGACTATCTTCTATGAACACAATACTCTTTATCTTGGGAACTTCTTTCAATTTCAACCAGATGGTAAGAATGGGAGCAGCAGTGTTTCTGTAGACCCTGCCTTCTTGATTGTAGTTGAATAGAGAGTAACTCAATTCAATTGAAGACCTTCAGAAGTTTTAAAACTGGAAAAAGTAAAAGGCAGAGCTTTTCTGATACAAGACAAGACATGAAACCATAGGACTTCTAGTGGACAGACAATTCTAGTGAACACAGGCTGCAGAGCAAAACATCCTAGATGTGAATTCTTACTGTGCCACTTATAAGTTGATCAATTTTTTCTGTGACTCAGTTTCTTCATCTTTAATGGGAATAATGATAACTTATTGCCTCTAAGATTGTTGCAAGGATTATATGAATTATATGTAGGGCAATTTTAACTTCCAGTAAGTACTTTGTATTAATGCTTCTTGTTGTTGCCAAAAATGGTGATTTTTTTTGGTATCAACATAATCAAATTAAATCAATATTAAGAATAATTTTATTCAAATTAATTTGTGATATTTACTCAAAAGGATACATTCTAAGACAACAATAATTTAACTCGACTAGTTAAAGAAATATAAAGTAGGGAGTCCTATAACACTTTTCATAGTATTTAGAAGTCTCCCTGCAGAAAAAAATCAAACCCAGACAGCTTTCCAAGTCAGTTTAATGTAATTTTCAAGGAACATATAATTTAAATCAGTCTTATACAAACATTTAGAGAATAGCAGAAAGATAAGCAACTTAGTTTATAAGGCTTGTACAACATTGAAACCAAAACTAGGCAAGAATAATACAAAAATGGTAATAACAGACAAATCCACTGATATACAAGAAAAGAAAAAAATCACTGATATATAAGAAAAAAAGTTTGAGTTTATTCCCAAAATGTAACTTAAGAAAAATATTAACTTTAAGAAACCTTTATGTGAATTTACCACACTAAGTGCCTAAAGGAAAAAAAATAATACAATCACCTGAATAGATACAGGAAGGAATCATTTTATAGAACTCAATATTAATTTCTAATTTAAAATAATGTGTATTAGAATAAAACACCTTAAAATGATAAAGAGTTAAATTTACACACCTATAGAAACTATCATTCTTAATGGAAAGCAATAGTAATATTTGGCTTAAATCAAGAAAAAAACAAAAAAAATGACTTTATTTTCATCTTTTTGAAACACTATACTGACAGCCTGGCCAATAGAGTAAGGAGAAATAAAATGTATTATGATTGAAAAGAATAAACAAAACTGCTATTACACACATATTATTATATATAATAGTATATAAACTGTTAGAAATAAGAAAGATTGACAAAGTAGGTAAATACAAGATCAATATGTACAAATCAATTGCATTTTGCTACAATTAAAAAATACCATTTACATGATCAATAAAAATATAGATACCTTGGGATATATGTAAAAATTTGGAAAACTTTCATGGAGAATATTATGAAATTTTAATGGACATCATTAAATAAAACTTAAATGAATAGAGAGATATACTGAGTTTAAGCCTGTCGCTTCTCTACAAACTGTTCTACAGATTCAATAAAATTCCAAACAAAATCTCAAAAGAATTTCAAAAAGCAGCAATTCCATTATCCCTTAGCTTGGCAACAAGTTAGAAGGTTGACGATACTAAGTGCTGGTGTGGATGTAGATCAAATGAAAGTTTATGTTTTGGTATTACACTTGGAAAAGAAATGCCTGCCACTCAGAAATTCTATTTCTAGGTATACAATCTGTGAAGTGGTCCTATGCCCTGGGCGACAAATACAGAAAGGTTTATAACAGTTTTGTAATACCAGAAACAAACAAACCAAAAAACTGAAAACAACCTACATGAATATAGGGAAAACTAATAAATAAACTGAACTATATTCAGATAATGTGATATTTTTCAGTAATGAAAAGAAATGAACCAAATACATAAACCTTAGAAACAATTCAGCAATAAAGTATAATGCCATTTTTATATCTCAAAAATAAGTAAACTAACTTATTGTTCAGAGATAGATACATTGGTGCTAAAATCATAAAATGCAAGGGAATGGTACACAAAATAACTCAGGGTAGTGGTTATTTCTGGATGAGAGGCAAAAATAAGTGGTTACTTCTAGATGAGAGGCAAAAATAACAGATGCCAGAGAAATAGATGACACATATGTTGGTATCTGGTTTATTATTATGCTTTAAAACTTGTATATACTTAAATATGGTCTTTTATCTGTATCAAATATTTTAGAGGAAAATGATTAATAAAATATAGTTGTGAGTGATTAATGCTTGCTATAAATTAAAGCAGGTAAGTATTCCAGAACTATTAAAATCATGCCATGTAACTTATTTTTCCTATGCTATTGACCCGGTGTTCTCCTTGTTTTTGAAAACTCTTACAACATTTATCACAGCTATATCTACTCAGCAGGCAGCAAGTAAATATTAAATGATGGCAATTATGACATTTATGCTAATGTTAATTTCTCTTGTGTTCCTTAGGCTGATGTTGGACAATTTGTTCTCATTTAGCTATTCTAGCAAGGTTGGATTACAATAAGCCACTCTGTTTTTTAGTTCACGTCAATATAAGTTCCATGATTAATTACACATAGAGAACAACTTGCTTTCAGTTCAATAAATTTCACACTTGACCTTTTTATTAGAATCCATATATTTTTTAAATTAAACACCTTTAAACTAGGAATTACAATGTATTTCATGAATATTAACTCATTGGTTCCCATAAAATTTCAAGAGAGGTTGTTAATGTTACTATCCTAACATAAATTTTAAAATATTAATTTTTATAAAGGTTTATAATTATAAGGAAATTAGGCATAAGTTGCTATAGGAGTATTTTCAGGTATTTTGTGAATAAATTATTAATCCTTGCAAATACTTAGCCTGCATTGAGTCTGTTTAAAAGCAGTGTAAACATTTCTTGACAAGGAAATTTGATATGGTTGTATAAGAAAATTTAGAAACAGTGTCATATATTATGTCAACCTCAAAAAAAATACTGAAATAATTATCTCTAAAGCATAGAGGTACAATGCCCCATAACTAATTACTGATGTATTTCTCTCTAAAAGTCATAATCCATACCTAGAGCACAGGCTTTGCATTCAGAAAGCTTAGGTTTGAATCTTGCTTTTGATACTTAGAAGTCCTGTGACCTTGGGCAACTGAGTCTTGGTTATATCAGGGAGTATAAAAACATATATCTGCCTCATAGTTTTTCTATAAAGATTAAATAATACACCCTGAGCATAATTCCTGCACGTAATAATGTTTAGTAATGGTAGCAATTTTCAATCATTATTTCATAATAGACCTGCAAATACTAATGTGGAGTATGTCCAATTGCCCCCCTGTTAATAATAGACTTGAATAATAAAGAAATTAAAAAAAAACAGTTTTAGATAAAAAAAATTTACCATTAGGGAAAGAAAAAGACTTTAGTTGAAAGATTGTGTGTAAGATCAGATCTAGACAAAATTATGGAGTAGGCAAATTTAGTCTCTATTCTAACTTCACTTTCGCTTTTGTCATTCCTTGTATTTGTCACCTTTACTAGGTCCCCCACTTGGAGCCCTCTCCCAAACACCAATTGTCACTCTCTACATCTGACCCATTGCATTAGTACATCATGCAAAAATGTAGATAATATACATTATTATGTTAGCTAATAATGACTGAGCCCTTCAAAGATGTTTAAATTTTTTTATCTTTTTATCAAAGATATCATTTTTTTGTGAATGAATCATTTAGGATGAAATTTTAGGACAAAACAGATTTGATCTGTTATCTGGTTAGGGCAGGTTATCAATTTGAGCTGCTAGCTCTTCTGCTAAGGAAAAGATATCTTCTTCTTTTCCCCCTTAATGGGCTTTAAAAGGGCTGATGGTGAGGTGACTGGGATAGTTTTACATATCCATATATGTGTATATATAAATATATACACACATACATATATGTACATATATATATAAAATTCTCTTGATCAATTAGTATAGCTAAGTTATTTTGGTTGCAAATGCAGAATGCAGCTCTGAGTAAGCTTTGGACTTATGTCCACTTAAAGTGAGCCCCCTCACCAACTTTTTCCTCCCTGATTCTTCTTAGAGTGGCAACAAAACTACAGCAGCTCTTATTATCATATCCTCTCACAGTAACATGTGAAGACTAAGAGTCACTGTCTGTTCTGGTATGTACATTTTTAAGTTTCTCCTTAACTCTTCCAGGACCCTTCTGCCTATTGATTTCCCCTACTGCTATCCAATATCATCTCAGAAGCCATTCCTAATGTGATGACTGCTCAGATGAAGGGAAGTATCCTGCCCAGCTAGATTCGTCCTTCCCAGTTGGCCAAGGGTGAGGCTGGCTTCTGTTTTAGGTAACCTTCTATGTTCTAGCAGCCTCTCATCTGTAGATATCCTGCTCTGGGCAGATTTCCCCAAGAACTTCTTACAGATTAAGGCACTTCATTCTTATTTCTCTCACGGCATATTAGACATACTTTTATTACAGCAAATCTACTGTATTCAAACTGTACATTAACTGTATCATCAAAAAAATGTGAGCACCTGAGTCCCTGGGCTGTGTCTTTTCTCATTTTCCATGTTCTCAGAGCTTAGTAGAGGAGGCTCACGTGTAATGAAGTGAGTAAAATACTGAAGGATTGATTGTTTCCTCTGACCAAAACAGTTTCCCTTCTGTAATTTTGGCATTTATCATACTTTATTGCATACACTTACCTAAAGAGGTCTTCTTGGACTCAGAGCATCTTAAAATAACATTTTATAAAAGCCTTTAGCAATTAATAATAAAATAAAATTGAATTAAATTAATCAAAATTCCTGATTTGTAAGTATTTGGATTTTGAACTGAGCCTTGTACTTATTTCTAAAATATTAATATTTGAATGGAATCAATGGAAATATTAACCAGTTACTAAGGCAGTGGAAAAATGAGTACCTGCCACAAAATCAGTAAAGTGATCCAAAAAAATGTAAGTATACAGTGCTTGGTGAAAATTGCAAGCAATTACTGCTCAAATCAGCATTAAGCTTTCTTCTTCCCTAAGTTTTACCTAAAGTATTCTGAGAACTATATTTTTTCACATCATCACCTTTTAAGTAATACAGTTAATTTCAACATACTAAGAGCAGTCACAAAAATATTCTGCCAGTGCACATAGGTCAAAAAGCTTCTGCTTACCAGTTTTGTAGTCATAATTTCAAATTTGCCAACTTCCTTTGCAATATATACTATAGTTCAAATGTTTCCTCTTAAATCACTATCTAGTTCATGATAAATTGCTATGATAAAAAAGTGCTTCATCTGGTGGGAAGAAGTGACTATTCATTTCACTAATGTACCTCACATCTGTCATTTTCACTCCCCAAATACTTTGTCACAGCATGGAATATAAACCTTACAGAGTAGGTCTATGAAGTATGTTTTCATTTTAAGAGTCACTACGTATGATGTAATTTGAAATACTGGAATGATTAGATCAGTCTTTTCTTTTTTTTTTTTTTCCTATCGCCACCAAAGACTAAGCATGCTAACTATAGAAATGTCAACTTTCATATTCCCTGATGAAATGAGCACTACTTCCAGGATTTATTCTAAACTCAGATTGCAAGGGTGGGGACTTATTCTCATGTCCCCATTTATAGGCAGTTAAGTAATTACTTGTGGTTGATAAGGACCACCTATTTTCTATTGAGTTGGGTAAAATGTATCTGCAGTAGATTAAAAAAAAACTGTCACAGGAAATTTAGGTGGTACCCTGTCAATTCAATTGATTAAAGACTGAGAGTTATTACATAATGGAAGGAAGCAGATATCAACTTTTAAAAAAGACATCTACATTACCCAGCATGGTGCTCATAAATAATATGCATTCAAATATATTTTTAATTCATGAATGTTGATAAATGGATAATATAAAAATATTTCTTCACAAAATAAAACTTTTTCATAATATTAGAAATTATTTAAGAGTGCTTATTCTATGGAGGGATAGAGGATGCCACTATTATCTGCTTCATTATCCCCTGCCAGGCCAGGGAGGGAACTGGGAGGGTGGGAGTTCTCATGTGCACTGTGACTGGTTATCGTGTAACCTCCCAAATCACCCTACCTTACCCTAGCCACTTCCTAGGGATCTGAGCAGAGAAGGCATCCACCAGCCCTCTGCATCTGATGCTGCCATCTCACCATCATGATAGTGCCACCGCTGCCACCTGAGTAGCCCCGCAGCAGCTACCACAGTCATACCTGGGTAGAGGGAGAGCCACAGCCACCTGGGTAGAGGGAGAGCCACAGCCACCACAACTTCTGGACGGGACACCACACATCTCCTTGACCCTGTCAGCAGTGAGTAACCCAGCTGCTGAGGTCTGATGAGCCACCTTGCCATTGGCCATAGGTAGGCACCAGCCAAGGCCCCCTCTCCCAAACTATCCAGGTACCCACCAAGGTCTCACAACCCATTCAGGCACTTTCCAAGTTCCTGTGACCTGTCTAGACACTGGCTGCACTCGTGACATGCCCAGGCACCCAGCAAGGCCATGCAACATACACAGAAAACAGCCAAGGTGCTGTGACCCACCCCACCACCATATGCAGTCTAGTGATGCACCCATCACTAGAGTCTGGCCATGTCCCGCCACCCACCTCTGTGGAGAGGGACTTGCCCAGACTCTGGGGAGAGTTTCTAATATTGGCTTTGTGACCAACTCACCAATTTGAACAAATATTCCTTAGTATCTGCTTGGACTGTGACAACCACAGGGGAATGGGACAGTGCAGGAAAGCTACTGCATTACAGGCTTTCAGTGCATTCACTCCCCTCCCACCAGGTCAGTCTTCCAGAGTAAGACACAAAACACTATCTAAGGATGTCTTCCCCTCAATAAGTAGGAGCGTTCCCAGCAAATGAGAGTAGGTGTACTGCAAACATATCTGCCCTAAACTAAAAGAAGATGTTTCAGATGAGAAGAAACCAGCAAAAAAACCTCTGATGACATCAAAAAACAGGCTAGCTTGACACCCTCAAAGGGTCACAATAGATCCACAGCAATGGATCCCAACCTAAAAGAAATTGTTGAAATGTAAGAAATGGAATTCAGAATATGAATGGGATTCAAGAGAAAATTGAAAACCAACATAAAGAAACCAAAAAGTTACTTCAGAACATGAATAAAAAATATGAAAACCTTGCTAAAGAGATAAACAATATAAGAAAGGATATAATTGAACTTAAAGAAATGAAAGAGTTATTTAGGACATTACAAAATATAGCAGAAAACTTCAATAATAGGCTAGCCCAAGGAGAAGAAAGAATCTCAGACCTTGAAGACAAGGCTTTTGAACTAACTCAGTGAGTCAAACATGTAGAAAAATGAATTAATAATCACTCAGAAAATATGGGACTATGTGAGACAAGCCAATATGTGAATTATAGGTATCTCAGAAGAAGAAGGAAAAGCAAAAAGCATGGAAAATTTATTCAAGGGAATTATTGAGGAGAACTTCCCTGATATCTCTGGAGTTCAGATATCAAGATACAAGATGGTCATCAAATTCAGGGAAGATTCGTAACAAATAGGATATCTCCAAGACACATGGTCATCAATCTGGCCAGAGTCAAAATGAAGGAGAAAACTCTTTGAGCTGCAAGATGAGAGCAACAACTAACCTACAAATGAAAACCCATCAGACTAATAGCAAACTTCTCAGTGGAGCCCTTATAAGCCAGAAGGGATAGCAGTCCCATTTTTAGTCTTCTTAAACAGAACAACAGCTCGCTAAGAATTTGGCATCCTATAAAACAAAATTTCATAATTGATGAAATAAATTTTTTTCCAGACAAACTGGCAGGGCTGGGGAACCTGAGGCCTGGGGTCACATGAGGGCCTTCTGGATCCCTGAGTGCAGCTTTTTGACCAATTCCAAATTTTACAGAACAAATCCTTTAATAAAGGGATTTATTCTGCGAAGTTTGGATTTGTTTGAGAGGTTGCACTTGGGGATATAGAGCACCATGTGTGGCCTTGAGGCTGCAGGTTCCCTAACCCTGAAAGGGAATTTGTTACTAGTGGATCTGCCTTGCAGAAAATTCTCAAAGTTTCCTTATACATCGGACAGAACAATAAATATCCATCAGTGAAAACACCCAAAAGCTAAAACTCACAGCTCTTATAAATGGCACAAGAGAAAAACAAAACAATAAGGTATCATCCAACATAATGAACAGAACAGCATCTCACATATCAATATGAACACTCAACATGAACAGTCCAGATGCTTCACTTAAAAGACATAGACTGCCTAAATAGATGAGAAAACACAATCCTACTATTTTCTGTCTCCAGGAAACACATCTAATCCACAAGAACTCACATAGGCTCAAGGCAAAGTGATGGGAAAAAATATTCTACCCAAATAGAAACCAAAAGTGATGAGGTGTAGTCATTCCCATATCAGATAAAATAGACTTTAAATCAACAATGATCAAAAAAGGCAAAAATGGTCATTATATAATGAATTGTAAAGGGAACAATACAAAAAAGAAGATACAATAATCTTAAATAAAAATATTCATCCAACACAGGAGCTCACAGATTTTAAAGCAAATAATACTGGATCTAACCAAAGAAATAACCAGCAATATCTTAATTGCCAGGGACTTCAACACCCACTGACAGAACTGGGCAGATTATCAAAGCAGAAAATGAATAAAGAAACACTGGACTTAAATAGTACAAATGTTTTAAACTAGAACAAATGAATCTAACAGACATTTACAGAACATTCTACCCCGAAACTACTGAATATACATTCTTCTAATCAGCACATGGGACATTTTCCAAGATTGGAAAATGATATAAAATAAGTCTTATGATATAAAATAAGTCTCAGAAAATCAAAAAAATTGAAACCATATCATGTGTCTTCTCAGACAACAATAGAATACAACTAGAAATCAAGTCCAAGAGAAACACTAAAATCTATACAAAATCATGGAAATTAAACAACTTCTGCAGAATGATCTTTGAGCCAATGATGAAATTAAGAAGGAAATCAAAGAATCCTCAAACTAAATAATAATGGGACATAAGATTTCAAAATCTATGTGATACAAAAAAAATTAATCCTAAGAAGAAAGTTCATAACCTAAAATGCCTACATCAAAAAGACAGAAAGATCACAAATTAACAATGTAATGTCACATCTCAAGGAAAATAGAAAAGAAGAACAAACCCAAGCCAAAGCCAGCAGAAGAATAGAAATAAAGTTCAGAGAAGAGCTAAATGAAATGAAAACCCAAAACAAACAAACAAATAAAAAGATCAATGAAAAAAAAAAAGTTGGTTGTTTTAAAAGATAAACAAAAGCAATAGAGCACTAGCCAGATTAACCAGGAATAGAAGAGAAAAGACTCCCAAATAAGCTCAATCAGACATGAAAAATGAGAATTTATAGCTGATACTGAAGAAATAAAAAAATATTTGCCATGAATACTATGAAAACCTCTACACAAACAAACTAGAAAACCTAGAGGAAATGAATAAATTCCTGGAAACACACAACCTCCCATACCTGAATCAGGAAGAAATAGAAATCCTGAACAGACCAGTAATGACCAGGGAGTTTGAAGCAGTAATAAAAAATATATATCCCTTCCCCACCCTACTCCCCTCAAAAAATCTAGTCCAGACAAATTCACAGCCAAATTCTAGCAGATCGATGAAGAAGAACTGGTACCAATCCTACAGAATTTATTACATAACATCAAGAAAGACAAATTCCACCCTAAGTCATTCTACAAAGCCGGGATCACCTTGATACCAAAGCCAGGAAAGGACACTACAAAAAAAGAAAACTATAGCTCAATATCTCTTATGAATATAAATGCAAAAATCTTCAATAAAATATTAGCAAATTGAATTCAACAACATATCAAGAAATAATTCACCATGAGCATGCAAGGATGCTTTAACATACACAAATCAATAAATGTGATTTATCACACACAAAAAACAAAAACAAAGACCAGGTGATCATCTCAATAGATGAATAAAAAGCCTTTGATAAAAGCCAGCACACTTTCATGATAAAAACCCTCAAGAAATTAGGCATAGAAGGAACATACCAAAGAATTATAAAGCTATATATGACAAACCTACAGCCAGCATCATACCATATGGGGGAAAGTTGAAAGCATTTTCCCTAAGAATTGGAAAAACACAGGGTGCCCACTCTCACCACTTCTATTCGATATAGTATTGGAAGTCCTAGCCAGAGCAATCAGGCCAAAGAATGAAATAAAAGGCATCCAAATAGGGAAAGAGGATGTCAAACTACCCCTGTTTGCTGACAATATGAACCTGTATCTAGAAGATTCTGAAAACTGCACCAAAACGCTGTTGGAATTGATAAATAAATTCAGGTTACAAAATCCATGTTCACAAATCTGTAGCATTTCTATATACTAAAAAGAGTCAAGCAGAAAATCATATCAAAGACTTAACACCATTCATAATAGCTACAAAGAAAATAAAATACCTAGGAATATACGTAATCAATAGGGGAATGATCTCTACAAGAACTATAAAGCACTGATGAAAGAAATCACAGATTACACAAACAAATGTAAAAACATCCCTTGCTCATGGATGGGCAGAAATGGATTGGCATGGAAGAATCAACATTGTTAAAAGTCCATATTTCCCAAAACGATCTACAGATTCTATACAATCCCCATCAAAATACCAATGTTATATTTCACAGATCTAAAAAATATAATCTTAAACTTCATTTGGAACTTAAAAAGAGCCCAAATAGCCAAAGCAATATTAAGCAAAAGAAATCAATCGGGAGGCATCATAGTACTTGACTTCAAATTATAATACAAGGCTATAGTACCCAAAATGACATTGCACTGGTATAAAAGTAGAGACATAGATTGATAGAAAAGAATAGAGAACGCAGAAATGAAACCATATGTTTACAACCAACTGATCGACAAAGCAGACAACAAATACATTGGGAAAGGAAACCCTCTTCAATAAATGGTGCTGGGATTATTGATCAGTTACATGCACAAGAATTAAACAGGACTCTCTTGCCATATACAAAACTAATTAAAGATAGACAAAACACTTAAACATAAGTCACGAAGCCATACAAACTCTAGCAGAAAATGTAGGAAAAACTCTTCAAATATTGGCTTAGGCAAAGAATTTATGACTAAGATCAGCCCAAGAGAAATACAGTAGCAACAAACATAAATAAATGAAACTTAACTTAATTAAAAAGCTTTTGTACAGCAAAGGAATCAATCAACAGAGTGAATAGACAATCTATAGAATGGGAGAAAATATAGTTTGAGAAAATTCACAAACTATATATCTGACAAAGGACTAATATCCAAAATGTACTAAAAACTCAAACAAAGCAGTAAGAAAAAACAAAACACCTCATCAAAAAGTGGACAAAGATATGAACAGAAGTTTTTCAAAAGGACATATACAATGTCCCATAAACATATGAAAAAATGCTCAACATTACTAATCATCAGGGAAGTCCATATTAAAACTACAATGAGATACTACCTCATCCCTTTTAGAATGTCATTATTAAAAAGCCAAAAAAAAAAAAAAATAGACACTGGTGTGGATGCAGAGAGAAATGGAAGCTTATACATTATTGGTGGGACTGCAAATTATTAATAGTACAACCTCTATGGAAAACAGTATGGAAATTTCTCAAAGAAATAAATGTAGACCTACCATTGCTTCTAGCAATCCCACTACTGAGTATCTACCATGAGAAAAGAAGTCATTTTATCAAAAAGATGCTTGCATATGAATGTTTATCACAGTACAGTTCATAATTGCAAAGACATGGAATCAATTTAAGTGCCCATCAATTCATACATGGATAATATGATATATATATGTGATATAAAATGTAATATATACATATATACACACATATATACATATATATATACATACACACACACACACCATGTAATATGACTCAGCCATAAAAAGAATGAAATAACGTAATTTTTAGCAACTTGGATGGAGCTGGAGACCATTATCCTCAATGAAGTATCTCAGGAATGTAAAACCAAACACCATATGTTCTCCTAATAAGGATGGTGGGAGGGGTTGAGAAGGATGAAAACTTAACATATTGAGTACAAGGAATGCTATTTTGACGGCAAGCACACCAAAAGCCCTGACTTAAGAATTATACAAGATACCTATGTAACAAAAGCATTTTTACTACTTTAATAATTTGAAATAAAAATATAAAAAGTATTTGGCAGAAAATATCCAAAAAGAGTACTTCTGTTAACAGAATGCATTCTCTTTTATTCTTTCTTTTTATCAAATGATGCAGCCAAAGAAAGAGATCTGAATAAGAGATCATGCAAGTATAGAAATAAGAGTCCAGAAAATCATTTTGAATTTTTTAAATAAAGGAAACATTTAATGTACTTAACCTAGGATTTATTTAAGTGAATTAAGAGAAAATGTGTAAAAATATTTAAGGCTGACTATAAAAAAAGAAATTAAAATATATATAAATCAAAACATACATGTAAGAAGATTTTTTTCAGCACCCAACTTAGAAATTCCTGTGTAGGCTACTGGGTTGGAAGTTTGGTTGCTAAGTCAGCATCATGAAGTACATAATAATACCCAGTATATATGATATACATAATAGTATATAGACTGCTGGTTTGGAGATTGGGATGCTCATATTTTTACTATTTCCAGTATAAGTCATTTTAGGAGGTAAGAATTTTGACTATCTAATCATATGTTATAAAAATTTATCCCCCAAATTTAAGAACACTTTTTGAAACATGGTCTTATATAATATACTATTTAATTTTGAATCTCACTCAAGAATACAAGTAATGATACTCTAAAGCTATCTCAATAAGGAAGTGGTAAAATATTATTCATTGCATCTTTATCTTTTAGAAATATGCTTTTGTATATGTTTATGCTATAGTTCAGAGATAAATCCTGTATGGCATTATACATAAATATACATATATTGGGTGGTAATAAAATATAATGGATGTATGAGTCTCATGATAGAATTGTACAGGTAAAACTGATCAACTGTAGAAGTTTGATAGAGCTTTGGAACTTGAGAGGGGCTTGTGAAGAGATATCAAGAAGCCTCAGAACTTTCTGAAATATGCAGGGATGGAACTGGAGAAGATTATGCTAAGTGAAGTAAGCCAAACAGAATGACATACTGTGTGTTCTCATTTATATGTGGAATTTATAACAACTGAACTCATAAAACTAGAGAGTAGGAAGGTGTTTACCAGAGGCTGAGGGGTGGGAGAATGGAGAGATGACAACAAAGAGTACAAAGACTCAGTTTGATAGGAGAAATAAAATTGGTGTTTTTTTTTTTTGAGATCAATTGTGCTGCATGGTGAATATAGCTAATAACTGAGTTCTTTATATTTCCATGTAGGTGAGAGTAAATTTCTAATGATCTCATCAAAAAACGTTAAATATTTGAAGTGCTGGATATGTTAATTGGCTTAATTAGCTTAATACAATCTTTTCACATTGTATTCAAACATCATAACACCACATTATAAATCATAATTACATACTCACATATGTAACAATTACATAATTGCAACTATTAATATAATTTGTATATAAGAAAATGAAAATTTAAAAAAAACTTTCTGAAATTGTGTGCAAGCCTGAGTGCATGTGTTGATCTGTGTTTCAGAAAAGAGCTTGCAAAGTTGTCATGACATTATCATGGAAAATAGTGACTCATTTTAACTTAAAAACAGGCACAGTATTCAATACTTTACAGATTCAGACTGATGGATATTTAAATATATTGGAAACAAATATTTGGTATGTGTTTACGTCTGAATAAATTTTCAATAAATTGGATTTTTTGCAAAATAAATAATGCTTCAGAAAATGATAAGGTTGCAAAAATATATATAATAATTGTGTCAATTGACTGAAATGCATCAAATAGCAGGTGTGACAACTGATAGCTAAAATGATATTTAATAGAAATTCATATGGTAGAATTTCATTTTTTCTTTTCCATTTAGTCATCAAAAAATATATGATAGACAGTATAAAACGAAACAGATGAAATGAATTTCCACATGGGTTCTGCCAAGTTTCATCTTCTCAGTGAGTTCCTAGGAAGTCCAGAATCCATTAGTGTGATTACGACTGCAATCTGGAGAATCTGTGAATTACTTCTTCATTTTGCCCACTGACACACTGCTCCATGTGACAGAATACAAGGCAATGGAAGGCGAATTTGTTTATTAGGGTGTCAGACGTTTTTCCTTCTTCTCTTCCCCTGAACCTCTCTTTTCCCATTTCCCTTTCCCTTCATTTCTCCTTCCTCTCCTCCCTCCCCTCTTTTCAGTTCACTGCATGATGGTAAAAGTGATAATGCTCTCAAAAGCTATTATCATAATATTTTATTTCCATAAATCTTATAAAATTGATATTAAAATACAATGGATATGTTATACTCTGAATTTAGTTTACTAAAATAAGATATAGAGTCCACCCAGGAATAAGTTTTAAAGTTGCACTAGAAAGAATATGTATTTTTTAGCAAATCAAAAAAAAATAGTCTTTCTTCAGTCTGTATGCTAATACTCTGTGGCAGTTAACAGTGTTACTTTCTGTCACTCAACCAAACAAAGAAAATCCACAAGTTATAAACTTTCTATCTAAATTGAGCTTACTGAAAGAAGTAAATAAGTTTTACTGTGTCTTAATTTGTGCTACTCTGTCAGCTATTTGCAATTAAATCCAATGTATTATTTTTCACCAGAAAATCAGTAGTAGAAAAATTTCAAGAGTTAACATTCAAATATCTTGGACATATAAACAGTATACTGTTTATATTACTGTATTTTTGGTTTTATGAACTACATCAAAGCTGGTAACATATTATATAACATGACAATTTAGAA
Source organism: Microcebus murinus (assembly GCF_040939455.1). Classification (NCBI taxonomy): domain Eukaryota; kingdom Metazoa; phylum Chordata; class Mammalia; order Primates; family Cheirogaleidae; genus Microcebus; species Microcebus murinus. The sequence goes on from NC_134105.1 coordinate 62,694,390, forward strand.
ATAGAGCTACAGTTCGTTTTTCCAAAATATTTATTTACAGGCTATCTTAAAGCAGCTTAATAAATGTTTATTTTGAATCAAAATAAGCCTTATCATAAGATATCTAAAAGCAATTTGTATAAATTACACAATTATACTTTTATTAAGTGAATTAATGGCTTTAAAATAAGATATAAATATGATTAAACTTGATTCTAATTGACTCAAGAGAGATTTGTGGATAGAATATAATTTATTTACTCATGTTTAAACCCAGAGAAAAAATAATACTTTTAAAGATCATAATAATTACATGCATTTTTGGCTGTGATATACTGTTTGAAATACAAGTACAACTTGCTAAGAAGTGCCTAATATCTAAAAACTTGAGCGAATGGTCATTTTTCCACCATTTGCTCATCTATCTAAAGAAGAATAAACAAATATGGTTCATCTTCTTGCTTTTATATATTAATGGAATAATAACATTTTAATTAGTGGAATAAAACATTTTAATCTGTCTATATTTAACTATATCTTTTAACTCATGAGAAATTTTATTTTTATAGAAATCAACATGTTCTATGATCAATAATTTTTTTTCATTTATGAGAGAATCATAAAAATTCTGAAATTCTTCCATTCTCTTGAGATTTAAAAAAGTCTGGACTCCAGTCCCTATTGAGCATCTTATGTTTTTTTATTCATGACACTTTATAACCTTATTTAGCATTACTTTTTATTTAAAATAGGAAGAGCAATGTCTGTTCCTCCTCCCACACAGTTTTTTGTTTTTTTCTTTTTTTGAGAAGGGATTAGGTAGTATTGAATATCATTTGAGTTAATGGCTATATAATAATGTTTGACTCATAAAAATACAATTGACTCTCAGTATTGTGCTGAGTGATTTATAAGGCAACACTGATTTTTTTATCATGATCAGAAATATGGAACTTTATTGTTGGATAGAACTTGGGGAACTATAATCCAACCCTTCTATTTCATAGCACAAGGGAAACTAACTGGAAGATGTATAAAGGGACTAGAAGTCAAAATTCCTGACTGACTTCTAGCTTACCATGATGTATTAACTGGTATGCTAATTAATTACTTTATTTTAGCCAAGAGATTTCCATTTAGATTTAATTCTCTGGATTTGAATGTTCTTAGCATAAAGAAAAAATAATTATTCAGGGTGATGGATATACCAAGTAGTCTAATTTGATCTTTATACATTATATGAATATCAAAGTATTACATGAATCTTAAAAATATGTATATCTATTATGTACCAATAAAAAATTAATTCAACTCTCTGATAAACCTAGTTTATACAGGGAGATTTAACTACCAGAGAATGCATTAAAGTTCAATGAAAATTTTTCTGGTGAAATTGGCCAAAAAATATTAATCACTACCATCAGCACAGTAATCCTTTATATTACTATGGAGCTTTGTGTGACAGTGTAATTTTCATGTAAAACTTTAGTCAATCTTAGCAAAAATAGTAAAAGATAGAAATTATCATTGCATTTTACAGAGTGTTAATGCTTTGTCCAAAATCATTCATCCAGCAAACTGTTTTTGACATTAAATCTACTGATCTCCCACATGATAAAATAGAAGCTATGTAAGTTCAGTGGTAAGTTAATTTAAAATGTTGTTTTAAAATATTGGAACATTATCTTATAGATATACTATAATCTAATGAAAATATGACTCTTTCTTATCCAGAATTCAGTAGTCTATCCTCTAATTTAATGTCCTAGTATTTTTTCTTAATTCCTACCTATTATCAGTTCCAGCATGCCATGTTAGACACTTAAATCAGCATTGTGGATAGTACCTAAAGAAAATGTTGGTACAGGCATGACAATATAGACACAAAGATACTATTCGAGATTCCACAGATACTTGAATTTTGGAAATACCTGGGGCATTTGACTCTTTCTGCTTTTATTAAATCTAATAAAAATATCATCCTACCAAACAGCATAGATAGATTTTTCTAATGTTGCATTTGAATGATGTTTTATAAAATGATGGCCACAGAGCAAGTATAGGAGTATTAGGAGAATTTTATTGTCTCTTTTTGCGATTTATTAGGACTACTGAAAAATACTGCTGTTCATTTTAAGGCACCCACCATTTGTGATTTTTTTGTGACCAGGAATTATTTTGGCTGTTTTATAAGAAATATACAGTAGTTCTTCTCTATCCTTGGGGGAAAAAATCAAACAATTGACAGGTATGACACTAGATAAATATTCACAGCATTTGAATCATAAATGATTTATTTTTGAGTAGCAATTGAGTTATGTTGTCAAAAGAAATGTCCTTCTGGAATGATGAATTCTTAATCTGTGATTCTCTTCCAAATCTCTCCCTTTTCATCGTGAATCTTAGCTTAAAAAGATGTTTGAATGTGAATAAAAATATGTTCAATTTTTTATCTTGGTACTACATTTTTGTGCATAAGTTGTGCATAAAAGGTGATTTTTTTGTGCATAAGTTGTTATTTTGTGTTTGAAGGATTGTGAAAATCAGTTTTTCTTTTCTATTGCATGGTGAAGTAAAAAATAATAGTATTTGCTATGACAAAATCTTAGCTGTGTAAGTTAATAATAGGATATATTTTTTTTATTTCAGCATATAATCAGGGTAAAAATGTTTAGGTTATATATATTGCCTTGCCCCCCACCTCAGTCAGAGCTTCAAGCATGCCCATCCCCCTGATGGTGCGCATCGCACTCATTATATATGTATATACCCATCCCCTCCTCCCCCCTCCCATCTGCCTGACACCCAATAAATGTTATTCCTATATGTCCATTTAGAAGTTGATCAGTGAAACTAATTTGCTGGTGAGTACATATGGTGCTTATTTTTCCATTCTTGGAATATTTCACTTAGTAGAATGGATTCCAGTTCTATCCAGGAAAATATAAGAGGTGCTATATCACCATTGTTTCTTATAGCTGAATAGGATATTATATTTAATTGTTTTGTTCTACTGTGAGTATGTTTTAAGGTAGTAGGTAATTGCTTAGTTAAGTCTTAAAAAATAAAAACAAGAATCAACTTTTTCTTAATAAAAACTGCTCTTTTAATCATTTTTACATGACTTTTATTACTATTCATTTTATAAAGAGTATTTGCAGTAGTATACACATTTAAAACTGTTTGGATATTATTATATAACTTTGTGACTACTTATTTCATTTATCTCTACTGAGAAAACCAGATACATTCATAATAATAGCAATGCAGTTTGTTTTAGTCAATTTTCATAGTGTTTGCAGTAAAAACAAAATATATTTTTATTATTTGTCTAGGTTACATAGAGTCATTTTGCTTTATTTTGTTTTTATAATATTGAGCTTCCTATCACTCTTACAGGATGAGACAGAAAATATTTTTAGAATAGTGTAATTTTTAGGTGTTTTTATGAAAAGACACTACTTTTTCTGAAAGTTTCATTACTTTCCAAAGAAACAACACAATATATTTTCATAGAGATGAAATACAGTCTCTTAGTGAGCAAGAAAATGCTACATATGGCAGTATCTTAAGTGGGAAAGTTGCTAGTTGTGGGGAGATGTTCTTTGTAAGGAGCCATAGCTTACATTTGAAAGTCTCAGACCCAGCTGAGGATATTTTCAAAAAACAAATCATTCTTACAATTTTGAGAAAGTGTTGTTAGTGGTTCTTTGAGAGAGCTATCATCCAATTCTCATAGAACTAAACCTGCCAAACTATTCCTATAGAAAACAGGAATAGTACACACACAACTTAAAAAAACTTTTTTTATGTATATACCCTATTATTGTAGTACCTTTGCTGAAATAAAAAAAAAAAAACAAAACTTTTTTTAAAACACTGAAAATCATCAAAAGATTTTTAAGGAAAAAAACATTATTGGTTACACAACTCATGATGTTTTGACTAGAATAGAATCAGGAAAGATAAGAACTATCTGAGGATTTTAAATCACTTTGAGAAACAAGGATGAGCTATCTTGAGAATATTGTTAAAAGTTCATAGCCAGGACAAGGGGCAGATGGTAAAATGTTATATTATTATAATTTATCCTTATACGCTGGAGTATACTTATATTATTGAGGTTTCACAGCAGTGTGAAAACAAGCAGGAAAATTTTTGCCTTTGTCACATGAGGAAACTATGTTTAAAAATTTGCCAAATTGTAAGGGCTAAGCCAGAACTTAAACACCCAGGTGTTTTTATCTTTCTTCTCATAGCACATATACTCGCACACACTATTCAGCTTCCATTTTGCTTTCAATTTCTTCTCATGGAGAGTAAGCACGTGGATGGCCTCAGATCCTGCCGATCTCCTGTTCCCTGAGTATACCTGCGCGTGACATAGAGGTTCTCATCTATAATAGAGAGAATTGAATTTCATGTTCTTCTCTAGTCACTTCCCACTCTACCATCTAAGATGTAAAAATGATTTTCTACCTGGAAAATGGAGGAAATATATGAAAAAGGGAAGTTATCAAGTAAAGAAGAGATTCTAAGATCTCTTAAAGGGCTTTGCATAGGTTAGGGAACCCTGCTCTTAAATTATGCTGTTCAAGACTGAAAAATCATGGAGCTATGAAGTCACGACTCCTAATTCTTTGAAAACTCTTGGAGGGCAAGTGTGGATTCTTTACCAGAAAGGCATGTTAAATTGTTTTTTAAAAATTATTATTATAATATTAGACTGATAGGATAGTTTATATAACTATGAATGTCTTTTTCCATATTCTTGTGGTCAATATGGAGAAATCAATGCAGGCTAGATAATAATCAGGCTAGGTGGATTGTTTTTAGAGAATAACCAGCCCTAAAGACTATAGACTGAGAGGTAAAATTAGTCTAGCAAGTGGACTGTAATAATTGGGCATAGGCTACTATGATTAACCGTTTCTTAGAATATATTTTGGCCGCAGCCTACTACAATTAAGCATTTTTTAAAAGGTATTTTTGTCTATTACTTACAGATCTGCTCTAATATTGCCATTTGGCTTCCAAAACTGTTTACAAAAGAAATAATTTTTTAAAATGTTGATCTGTGTAATCCTAATAGTTTTTTATTATTGAATAAGTATGTGCTACCTAAATCTTTGCCTCCCTTTTGGCTCAATGTCAGAGGAGATTGAGAACTCTGAGACCTTTGGTTAATGTTGCTAAATGTTACTATGTTGTAAATATGTAGTAATTGACCATGACTTTAATTTGATAATAAATTTAGCCCTCCTCCTAAAAGCAAATGAAAAATATTCTATTTATTTGTTTCTTTTTGAGTGTAATTACATTTTCCTTCCTACAAAATATTTTTTTTTCTTTTTTCTACCTTTTCCAGTAAAAAACATTTTATTTTAGTAAAGCTCCTAATTGGGAAGTTTTATTTTATAGATTTTAATTATATGACTGAAGACTTAAAATTTGGACATATACTTCCAGAAGAGCTGCAGTAAACACAGACTATCTGGAATGTAGCCACAAACAAAAGAGTTCCCAACCAGACTGATAATTTCACTCTGACAATACTGTACCTGGCATTAGAAACTTTTCTCAAAATGCTGGCATATGTTTCTTTCAGAGATATTTATATGAATATTTTGCTAACATATTTTTATGTTAGAGGAAAAGTCAATAGTTACATTAATAATACTAAACTCACATAAATGTTCCATTTCCTATGCTACTTTACTATTTGTAGTGTGGAATCAAAACAACATAATCCATGGTAAAGATAGACAATTAATGTATTTTAACAGTAATATATAACAACTAAAGAAACTCAGAAGAGTATAACATAAGGATGAATAGTTTAACAAAACTTGTGCTACCCAATTATTTCAATTTAATGTAAATATTGTCATTGATAATTAATTTAGAATCCTTAACTAAACTATGTTAGTTTAAAATGTTGTTTATGAATTTTTTAATATAAAGGTATACAAATATTAATAGAAAGTCAGTATTACTACATTTTAGATTACTAGATTTCATATATACTGCATTTTATGTAGTGTTGATATTTTTCAAATATAAGCTAGATAGCCATCTGTTATTCCAATATGAGGCTCTACCAACAGAGTACCTCAATATTAGTCTAGTTTGTATTACCATATCTTTTGTTGTATGAGCTTCTATTTTAAGTGGCTGATCAAAATTAATGTGGTTTCTCTACCCAATGGCATTTATTTTGGTTATAACATTAGAAATGTAAATTTGCAATAAAAGAAGAAAATAGAAAGCTGGTTTTAATGAATATTTTACACATGACTAATTAACAGAATCCCCTACAGGAATTTGGAAGTAATAAGGAATTGACTGAAAATAAATTAAAAATTAATAAAGGAGTCTCCAAACAACTTTGTTTATGAACATTTAACAGTTGCTTTCTTAGTTATGAATATTTCAAGCTGTTTTGTTATTCAGAGTGTATTATTCTTGTAGTGTTCATAATTTTAGAGGTGATTAGACAAAAAGGGAGTAACATACAAAACAAAATGTCTTTAAAATGATAAAAACCCACCTTGGGAAAACTTGCTAATGTAAAAATAATGGCTTAGTATTCATGTTTTTTGTCTAACAATATATGCAAAACAGAGTCTGATTCCATATAAGGATCAAAAACCCTTAAAAGGAGTAAAAGAAAGCAGCTTGATTTCCATGAACAATGTGAATGCTTTTAAAGAAGAAACTTCTGAGCAGAAGATAATGATGATCTTTGTCAAACATTTTGAAAATTATTCTAAATGATATTGATCCACTGTTGCATGTAAATTGGTAAGAACATCATCCTGAAAGGATATTCTCAAATCATCTTTCTTCAAGTATATTAGGTCTTAATTTATTCAGGTAGGTGAATATTTATTGGCACTTTCTCTTAATGTTTGCAAACTGAAGATATACATTGAAGAACTTTAGCTGTAATATTACGAGAGAAAAACTTTTAAGCAACTTCAATTTCTTCCCAAGATTGAAATGAAAGAATCAAACAAATCAAATGGCAATTATTCCTTCTACTTATCTTCTCTCAATGAAAACAAATAACACGAAATGACTTTCAGTTGTGTTCTGCACATAATGGGTGAAATATATTCGAAAAAATGTGCTACATAAAGAGAAATTTGAAATACAATTTTTGGATATATAGAAAGTACTAATTTTATTCATATGGACTATCACACTTTGAATAAACACCTACAGATGATAACCTATATGAATATTCAGCACAAGGAAGCAGCTCTAAAGTTATGTCAAGTATATACCATAAATTTCTTGAAATATTGAAATCTCTTACCGCTTAAAACTCAGCAGATGTATCAGAAATTTCTTTTATGGAAATAATAGACATAAGAGTGTCATAGCCCTGAAAGAATTTCAAAGGAAAAAAAAAAGTCTATTCCTAAAGTTAAGTATATCAATATTCTTTAATCTTTTCCCAAATCTGAAATGCTATAATAAGAAACTTTTGATGTTCTAAAATACTACAAACCTTTTAACAAGAAAAATATTTCCCAAAGCACCTACCAATTTTAGAAGCACATTTAATTTTAAATGTTCTGATATGAATTTTCCCCATTACCATCAATTCTACTATCAATCTATTTGCAACATAAATATTCCACTATTTTTCAATAGATTTATCTGTGGCTTAAAATAAACTCAGTATCTATTGGAGATCAAAATCCGAATCACTAATGCCTCATATATTTCTTACTATAATTTGCATTTTCTAAGGTATAGTGATTTTTTGTGAAAGATAAAGAAGCAAAAAGAATTAAGTCAGTGTGATACTGTGCTGCAGGTGAATAGATTGTATTTGATTAGAAAAAGAAGAAATGGAAATATTCAAAGAACAGAAAGGAGAAAACCAGGTGACAGAGTAGGTGTTGTAGGATAGACACTGGAAGAAGGAAGGGCTGGGGCTTTCGCCTAATAGTAGTTAGGTATTCTGCGTGTTATATGCAGAGCTCCCTGGAAATAAATCCTTTAGAACTATTAATACATAGTAATACTTTGCTTAGTTTTAGCCAGAAGAGATTGCAGTTGGAAGACACATTGTGCTTTCCCTGGTGATCATCTCCTCCCCTTCTCCTCTTCTCCTTCCCCTCCCTGTCCCCTTCTCTCTTCCTCCTCCTCATCTTTCTCCTCCTCTACTCCTCTATTTCTCCCTCTCTTCACTCTTTGTTTCCCTCTCTCTCTCTTGCTCCTTTTCCCCCTTCTTTCTCCCTCATTCTTCTTTTCTATTCTCTTATATATTCTTTAAATTCAGAGAAATATAATTTGTAAATAAAAATCCAGAAAAATTTTGCATTTTGGAATCAACAGGCAATAATTACAGGCTCTGTATTCTTAGTAATATTGCCTTATGAATTTTTTCTCAGCCATTAAAAAATGCTAAGACATTTTATTTTCAATCTTGTGATAGGCAAAGAGAAAAATCAGCTTTTTCTGAATATTGACAACACCACACATGAAATTTATATTAGCACCATATAAAATTTACCTTCAAGAATCTAAATGGTATCAACTACGCTATTTGGTGCTAAAATTGTGCTGAGATATTTATTTTGATTAAAAAATAGTGAGTATATAAGCTATATCTACTAACTTTTTATTAACTATATTATCAGATATTCCCATTTTATCAATTATGGAGAAATTTTGAAAATTGAAATAAGCTTCTTAGTATTTATTAATGGATACATAAAGTAAAGTAGAAAAAGCTGATACTCTAGAACAGCAAATTTACTTGTGGTTGCTGTAATTTCCATATTATTTCATTGTGGAAAATTCATACAGAGAAGCAGGTTAGTGAGTGGAACACCCAAGGTTACAATGATTTGCCTAGTCTTCCAAGCAAACAACAAATAAATATATAAATTCATTTAGAGTTAAATTTACTTTTAATTTAAAGATAACTCTGACTGTACAGTGATACAATGTCTACAAGGTGTTTGTAGGTATAAGTTTTTCAACCTTTTAACTCTTTCAGGCATTCAGTGTAACAGTTGGCAAGTTGTTTCTTTCTGGGTATTTGAATGATATTCTAGTGCCCTGAAAGAATTAATGATCCTTTGCAGTTACACCCTAGTGAAAGAATGGTCTACACACAAGCTAAAGACTCAGGAAACTTGGGTTGTAGTTTTAACACCATTTCTAAGCCAATTCTGTGATTCTGGGAAACTTAGCTGAGTTGATAGTTCTCAGGTTCTCAGTTCTCTCACTGGGAAAGTAATTGCTTATATAATTAAAATAATATTCTTTAATAATTGTTATATAATCATGGGACCATAAAGAGAATTTCATCAGTTTTCTATGATTTTTCTGTAAAGAAACTACCAGATAATTCCCTGTGATCCGATAGAAATTGCTCTGTCTTTACTGTGTTGAACTTTCTTTTCCAAGTGAACTTTCTTTTTTTTTTTTTTTTCTTTTTTTTTTTTTTTTGAGACAGAGTCTTGCTTTGTTGCCTAGGCTAGAGTGAGTGCCGTGGCATCAGCCTAGCTCACAGCAACCTCAAACTCCTGGGCTCAAGCGATCCTTCTGCCTCAGCCTCCCAAGTAGCTGGGACTACAGGCATGAGCCACCATGCCCGGCTAATATTTTCTATATATATTAGTTGGCCAATTAGTTTCTTTCTATTTATAGTAGAGATGGGGTCTCGCTCTTGCTCAGGCTGGTTTCGAACTCCCGACCTCGAGCGATCCGCCCGCCTCGGCCTCCCAGAGAGCTAGGATTACAGGCGTGAGCCACCGCGCCCGGCCCCAAGTGAACTTGTATTGTAAATGATGTTTGGTGCTCATCCATTACAAAGGGATTGAAAACAGCCAAACAACTAATGATTTTTCATTTGCTTTTAACAATATCCATGACCAGGGAATATAAAAGTAACTATTTCCCAGGAATTTGATGATAGGTGCTATAAGTCCAGAAACTTCCTCATTCTGCCTATAAGTGGTTATATTCTAAAAGAGCTACTAACGTTCCCAGCTGTACTTGTTTAAGATATAGTCTTTTTAAAAGTACTTGAACACCTTCCAACTAAATTATTAATATTTATATGGATGCTATATTTAGCAGGTATTTACGTAATTATTTCATTTTAAAACTAAAGAAAGAAGTAACCTAGTCCTCCTAACTTACATATAACAGATTTCCATTTAAGAAATGCTGCATTTTAGAAATTAACTTATGAAACTTTATAAAGCCAATAAGCATGGTCTTTCATTAATTTATAGCATGATAGAAGTTCATTAAACAAATGACTTTTTTCTTAAGTATATTTATATGTGGTATCTGGCTAAATTTTTAGCAAATAGTATTTGTTCAAACTTATGTTGCTTACTGTATTTCTGTTGTTGGGGAGAAGAGGGAATGGGAGGGTGGTGAGCTGATTGGAATTAGCTTTATACAAAAGAATGTGTTGAAATTCAAGTAGTAGAATTTTTTCAAATCAAAACAAGGTAATGACGGATTAAGTCTTTGTAATCACTAATTCTACATGATAATTCTTTGGAGTAAAGATTTAAATAATTATTGGCACAACTAACTGAAAAAGTTGAAGACATTTTCTGTGATAATTTAAGACAAGACATTTGTTTTATAAGTTTGAACTATATGAGTCAAAGTTGCCACTTAATCAAACTTCAATTAACCCAATATTCTTTCATGAAGAAAATATTTATAAAGCAAATACTATGGGCCAGTGAGTTTTCTGGATTATAAAAATTCATCAGACAAATGGGGCTTCTCATCTCCTGTAACTCACCTTCTAGTAAGGGGGAGATAGGACATTAAATACATAAAAAAAATTAACACTTAATATGATAAGGGCAGTAAAGAAAATAAAACAAAACATATGTATAAAAATTTGAATTATTTGTTCTAGATCTGTGAAATATGACTTTGGAATTTTGATGGAGATTGCATTGAATCTGTAAATGACTTTGGGTAGTATGGACACTTTAACAATATTGATACTATTCATTCATGAATATATGTTTTCCCATTTATTTGTATCATCTGCAATTTCTTTCCTTAGTCACATATCTAGAAAAAATAATTCTATGCTTCATGTGAAACCAGAAAAGAGCCTGAAAAGCCAAAGCAATCTTAAGTAAAAGGAACAAATCTGAAGGCATCACATTACCAGAGTTAAAACTGTACTACAAGGCTATACTAAGCAAAACAGCATTGTATTATCACAAAAATAGAGACATACACCCATAACAGCAGACAGAAAACCCAGACATAAAACCATCTACATATGGCCAACTGATCTTTGGCAGAGCAGACAACAATATATACTGGGGAAAAGAATCCCTGTTTAATAAATGGTGCTGGGAAAATTGGACAGCCACATGTGAGAGAAAGACACAGGATCCATATCTCTCACCACCCACAAAAATTAATTCAGATGGATAAAGGACTTAAATGTAAGGCATGAAACCACAAGAATTTTAGAAGAAAATGGTGGTAAAACTCTTCTAGATATAGGCCTAGACAAAGAATTTATGAAAAAGACCCCGACGGCAATCACAGCAACACCAAAAGTAAATAAATCAGACTTGATTAAATTAAAAAAGCTTCTGAACAGCCAAGGAAATAATTAACAGAGAAAATAGACAATCTACGGAATGGGAGAAAATATTTATAAGCTATACATCCTTATAAAGGATGAGTAGCCAGAATCTATAAAGAACTCAAGCAAATCAGCAAGAAAAAAATCAAACAACCCCATTAAAATATAGGAAAAAGACATGAACAAAAGTTTCTCAAAAGAAGATAGACAAGTGGCCAATAAACATATGAAACAATACTCAATGTCACTAATCATCAGGGAAATGCAAATCAAAACCACAATGAGATAGTACCTTACTTTTTAGTAAAACTGAGAATGGCTTCTATTAAAAAGCCCCAAAACAATAGATGCTGGCATGGATGCAGAGAGAAAGGAACACTTATACAGTTTTGGTGGGACTGAAAATTAGTACAACACCTATGGAAAACAGTCTGGAGATTTCTCAAAAAACTGAAAGTAGACCTACCATTTGATCTAGCAATTTCACTACTAGGTATTTACCTAAAGGAACCAAAGACATTTCATCAAAAAGACACCTATATTTGAATGTTTGTTGCAACATAATTCACAATTGCAAAGAGGCAGTATCAACCTAAATGTCCATCAATTTATGAGTGGATTAACAAAATGTGATATATGTATACCATGGAATACTACTCAGCCACGAAGAAGGATGATTTAATGCCTTTTGCAAAAATTTGAATGGAACTGGAGACCATTATCCTAAGTGAAGTACATAAAGAATAGAAAAACAAACACCACGTGTACTCACTATTAAATTGAAACTAACTGGTCAGCACTCATGTGCACAGATGGAAGTTAAACTCAGTGAAAATCAAGCAGGGGGCTGGGGGAAGGACAGGATAGGTGAAAGCCTACCTAATGGGTACAGTGAACACTATCTGGGTGATGGTCATACTTTTAACCCTGACTCCAGCATTACAAAAGTGATCCATGTAACAAAAAAAATTTATGAAATAAAAAAAGAAAATTTAATATGCTGCTGGATGCCTATTTATTATCCTTTCTTTATTGCTAGCAGAACATCATTGTTGTACAAAGTGGCAAAAATATTATATTTGTAAGTGTCCTTTGTGACCATGTGACACAGTTCTGAATAATGATATGTGAGAAGACTTTTGAAATTTCTGGGAGAGCTTTGCATCCCTCTTGCAGCACACTCTGCTCTTCTCCATTTACTTCTTCCTGGCTCAAATGTGAAAGTTTTGGCTGATGTCGGCATTATTTGAAAAAGACAAGAGAAGGGCCTTAAAATTGTCTTTACCAATTGCCTACATACCTCTTGCATATGAGAAAAATCAAGTCCTAACTCACCTAAGCCACTTTTTGACAGAGTTTTCCATTACTTAGTGATATGGAGAGAGATAATAATGGGGAAAAGGAATGGTTATTTCTTTGGAGAAATGATGCTTAGTGGAGGTAATCAGGCCACAGGCCAGAAGCGACTACAGAACTAAGCCTGCAGAACAACTTAGCCTGCTATTCCTCACCACCTGCACACACAATATATATTATCAATTACTTGCCTACTTATGAATTAGTAATATTTTCTTTTAGTGTGAGCAGGCAAAAAGTATTTTACATATTTTCTTCCTTTCATTACAGAGCCCAATATATTATTTCCTATTGGAAAGTGGCCTACATACCAGGAATTTTACTTTAAAAATGACATTACATTTATTTTCATTTGCAAACAAATCTAATATCTACAATCTAAAAATGAAGCTTAAAAGCTGAAACTTCAAAAACATACCAAAATTTAAATGGAATGTAGAAATCCACAAAGAAGTGAGACTCCATTGATATTGCTTTGTTAATGAGTGATGTAATATCAGATTTAAGCATGTTACATGTTACACTTATATGACTATTCTTATTGAACTGAATCTACATTCTTTAGTGTCAAAGAAATATAAATCAAGAGAAAAACAAACATTGGGCACTAGAGAGAACACTGATTTTGATGTTAAAATATTCCAAGTCTGGCTGGGTGCAGTGGATTATGCCTGTAATCCTAGCACTCTGGGATGCCAAGGCAGGAGGATTGCTTGAGGTCAGGAGTTCGAGACCAGTCTGAGCAAGAGTGAGACCCTATCTCTACTAAAAATAGAAACATTAGCCAGGCACTGTGGCGTGTGCCTGTAGTTCCAATTCTCGGGAGGCTGGAGCAAGAGAATCCCTTGAGCCCCGGAGTTCGAGGTTGTAGCCAGCTACACTGATGCCACTGCACTCTACCCAGGGTGACAGAGCAAGACTCTGTCTCAAAAAAAAGACAAAAAAAATAGACGTGGTGATTAAAAATACAAAATTTAAAATAAAAAAAAATTCTAGATCTGCTGATGTGGAAGACATAACAAGCTACTATTCGGAGAGTTCATGCATTACAGCAATTAGCATGATCTGAATAAAATTTTGGAGCAATAAAACAAAATATAGTCATTGATGATACCTGAATTTTATAGCAAATCATTGATGTTTCTATTAACAATCACAAAACTTTCAACTTTGTTCAATTACCAAATCTTATAATCATTCATTTACCATAATTATTAGTTGGCATTTAAGTTAAAATAAATATTCATTACAAATTTAAACATTACATATTATTGTTTTGCTTTTAATATGAAAGCCTACTCTTTTTCCATTTCCTGAAGGAAAGCTCTTAAATACCCTTTACCAAATGATTTATAAATGCAATTTATTTTTAAATAAAAGTACAGTGGTACAATGATACAAATTATTATAACTCAAAGCTTTTAATTAAAACCTAAAATATGTGTGTCACCGTTAAAGAAATTAAAATTTCCAGAGCCTTAATAAGAAAAACTATTTGTTAAGGGGTCCTGAAGCAATTGTGCTTTTGAAGATAAGGCCTAAAACAATTTCAGTCTAGCATTTGCCTTTATTCTTTTTAGTGTTCGAATCTTGCTTTCATGGACATGTTTTCTATTTTTTGTATGGTAAGGCACTGAGGGTGTATCTGCCTGGAAGGGAGGACCTTTTGCAAAAACTTAGGAAACTAAAAAGGGTTCAAATGAAAATGAAGAGAGTTGGCCCAGAAACCCTGGCAATAACTCCAAAAAGACATGATTTCTTTCTTTCTTTTTTTTTTTTAAGGAATCTTAAGGGATTTATCTTTGGGGGATTTCATGCATTAAACTGTAGTTTAAACGGAACGATTTTGTACGCACCCATCAGGGTGTAGTGTAACCAGCAGTATTAATAGGGACTTTATACTACGAGAACCTGCAAGCAGTGGATGAACAAACAGCTGGGGAACAGTTTGATTCACAGATGCTTCCATGTTGGTAGAAGGCCTGTGGTGAAATTCATGGATGTTTTACAAATAACAAATCCATTGCCATTCCAGCTGTGCATCCTCAAGCTGCAGATTATAGTGGAGGGTCCTTATGCCAAGTGCCCCCAGAACTAAAACAAAATTGCTCGTATAATGCACAGCTCTCACTGGATAATAACTCTTCGAAAAGAGTCAGATCATTCATCTGTCAATATTTAAAGCCAACGTTTCTATTTAACATCACAGTGAACTGGCAAACTACCTGAGGTGCAAACAGGAACCTTTTATTCCAGTTAAAAATCTGCCTTTGCCCTACATATTTATCAGGTTTGGTTCCTGAATATTTAAATATGCAGAGATTCTCAGTTACCTCAAGCTCATCCCTTGACAATTTGTTAAGGCTTATGGTCTCAGTGTAGATTTTCTTCGCTGAATAAAGCTGTGCAGAAATATGGACTATGCCAGTTAAGTGAGCCAATAATATGACAAGCCATTATGATGTTGAGAATCTGGTGGTAATTCTGAATTATTCATTACCTTTCCCCCTTTACCTAGCTGATATGTGGTGTTGGCTGGGTGTTATGACCCTTGCAAACTGGAAACTTATAATATACTCCTTGCTTTGTTTTTCAATCCTTTTCAAATTTGTATTCCAATTTTTAAAAAATGTGTTAAGTCCATCATAAAGAGTTTAAGATATCTCGCTGTTATGTATCATTTAGAAGTTTTAGATGATTCTTCCATATGAAGCAATAAAGAAGAAAGAGTTGGGAATCTGCATAGGTTAAGTTGAGTCAGTAACTTCTAAAGTAAAATCTTCCGCAAAAATACTGTTAATTTTAAAAGGCCGTAAACCATGCTAATGTTTGTGTTCATTTTCATAAACCATATTAAAATGTGACAAAATTGTATAAGTGATGATAGTTTTTAAAGGTCATGAATAATTTTAAGAGCATGTCCTATTGTTTCCTGCAATAGAACGTGCAAAAAGTTTATTTCTTTTTGAAACATTTATTACTTCACTTTTACCCATATATTCATAGGTGCATTAATCAATGGATGTTTTTACTTGTATCCAGGAAGACAATTCAGTCATTTAAGGCTGACTTATTTTACTTGGGGTTAATTTGTAGGCATCTCTAGAGTACTATGGCTTTAAGAAGTTACAAAAAGTAACAAAATGAAAATTAAAAGTTTTTGACCTGTACGGCTATATTAAATGGCTGAAATTGAACAAGGTAGAACTATGAGGCCATTGCAAACCCCAAGATGGACTTGGCTTGAGAGATGTCAGGTGGGTTTGGGTTTCAGTGTCATGACTGGAGGCTATTTTTATGTAAGCAGATCACAGGAACTCTGTAAATCTAAAACATATGAGTAAAAGAATCTTCCAGGAAGCAATCATTTATGATTGTCTGTATCTAGCAAGTAATGATGCATTATAATTTTATAATACAAGTACTTTGCAGATTCATATATATATATATATATATATATATATATATATTCAAATTTGTGTCTCACCACCACTCTAAACATTTCAGCTTCCATTATTCCCATTTTACAGTTGAGAATATTGTGGTCCAGAAGAGTTAAATGGCTGTCAAGTGATGAGGTGAGTTAGTTCTAGCCAACTCACACATGGACTCACTATAGTTAGTTGTTCCTTCTCAGGCATGGAAATAGGAAGCCTAACATAGAGGCTATTGCAATTATCCAAGCTAGAACTAAAGAGAACATGATGAAAGAGTGTGTGTCACAAGAAAAAGACAGAGTATAGTTAAAAACAACAAGGTTCGATGGCTGGGCAAGTGAGTAGGATTAGGAATGAAAATAACTCTGGAATTTCAAATCATTGACTCTGATAATAAGAGTGTACAGAACAGTTTTTTTTAAATTAACTTTTACTTTGAGATGAATTTAAAGTTATAAAGAACTTGCAAAAATAATATAGAGTTTCTACATTCGTTTTGCCTAGCTTACCCTAATTAACATCTTACATAATTATAGTGTAAATATCAAAATTTACATTGTTGCAATACTAGTAACTAAACTAAAAATTTCATTCACAAACGCACATAAATGATAATCAATTTCACTTAATTATTTGAGTATCTCTCCATCCCCCATTTTATTTTTGCTTGCATTAAAAATAAGCAATGCTTACTAGACTCTAGACATGAGATATCAGTCTGGCATTAATTGGAGCTTAGTGAGGAACAGTCCAAATTTCAAAATCTGTTAATATAGCAAGAGTATTTGTTTTGTGATCCTGTGATTTGGTGTAGTGCAGCTTATCATATTTGATCCCATGTCAGTAATGGCGGATACTGTGACCAATTTAGCTGACTTCAAATCCATCTTATCAAAAACTTTAGTAATTAATTTTAAATATTTGTTTCAGACTCCCTGCCAAGATGGAATAACAGAAACCCAGATTACTCTCCTGCCAGAAAGAACCAAAAAGCTGAACAAAACTCAAGGGTTTTGAAGACACTGGACTTCAAGCAATAAAAAGATTGAGTTGATCTACCACCACAAGCTTTACCCACCAAAACCAATTCTAGTATTGGCACATGGCATAGGGAGTTAATGTTCCATCATCTGCCTGGAGGTTCCAGGTGGTATGGTCATTTCCCCATGAGGGTAGTGCTATCTGGGCTTAGTAGCCAGCTGAGCCTCCACTCCCCACTCAACAGCAATGAGACTTAATGAGGTTGTACAAACATGGCTGGTCACCTTTGGAATTTGCATCCTCCTATCTTTGTTAGGGGGGGGAAGAATCCTGACCCTACCTGGTATCAGTTAAACTAAACAAGTGGGTGCAAATAAGTGATAGTACACACTACACTCTCTCCCATCCCTGCTGTGCAGTTGGGAGTAGAACTTCCATATCCATTAGGCAGCAATGAGACTGAATGAGGTGGTTTGAAGTGGGGCTAGCCACTCTCCTGTTTCTGAACATAGCTAGCATGGCTTGCAGGTTTAATGGAAGCATCTATCCCAGGAGGTGGAAACAGGTGGTGGAGACAGGACTAGTTGACATTCTGTTTCTCCCAGCTCTCTTCTCCTGGTATCAGGGGAGACAGGTAGGGAGCTGAGATTCTGTCCACCTTGAACCTGCAGCAAAAAAAATTGTGGTTTTGAGCCTTTCACTTCCCATCTCCTAAGTGTAATAATAACAGAGCCTGGTGGTGACTGGATCTTACCTCTCTATTCAGAGGTAATGAGGTGTTGTGAATAAGTGGCCTACTTTTGATGGAAAGGTGTCAGTAGGTCAAGGGGAAGCTGAACTGCCTCCCCAACTGTCTGGTATGAAGCAGCATGAGAAAGGGCTTCATGTTTGCAGGAGGATGTCTGCAGGGCTCAGTAGGAAGGTGAACATACACCTCTAAATGGCCTTAGCATTACCCATCAAAAGGGGACTGCTTGCTAAAAAAAATGGTTAAATATTATAGAGTCTCATATTATGATATCATATATGTCCAGAATACAATAAAAAATCACTTCTCATACTGAGAACCAGAAAAATCATAGGATAAGAAAATATAATCAAAAGATGCCAGCATTGAGTTGAAACAGATGCTGATATTATCTGACAAGAATTTTAAAATAGCCATTATAAAAATGCTTCAACAAAAAATTACAAATTATTTTTAAATAAATTAAAGTGAATAATTTCTGTAAAGAAATAGAAGTTATAAAAAAAGAACCAAATGGAAATTATAAAACTGAAAGACCTAATAACTGAAAATTGTCGCTTAATGGGCTCAGTATTAGAATGGAGATGACAGGTGATAGAATTAATTAACTTGAGGAAAAATAAATAAATAAAATTTACCCAATCTGAAAAACATAAAGAAATAGAATGAAAAAATGATCTGTCAGACAATAACAAAACAACTGACATCTAACAGTCAAAGTAGTCAAAGAGAGGAGAGTATCTGGAATATTTGAAAAGTATTTGAAGAAATAATGGCTGAAAACTTCCCAAACTTGGAGAAAAATATAGACCTACAGTTTCAAAAAGCTGAGAAAATTACAAATAGGATAAATAAATAAATCCATGTCAATATATATCATAATTAAAATTCTGAAAATTAAAAGATATATATATCAGCCATAGAGAAATAACACAATTATATAGGAATATCCATTTGAATTACAGCAGATTTCTTATCTGAAATCATGAAGGCCAGAAGGAAGGAACACAACATTTTTAAGTACTGAAAGAAGCAAATTTTTAACTACAAATTCTATATCCAGTGAAAATATTACTTAGGAATGGATAGGAAATAAACAATTTCTCAGAAAAAGAAAAATTAAGAGAATTTGTTTCTAGCAAATTTATCCTTATTGAATGACTAAAGGGAGTTCTGTAAACAGAAAACAAATGGAAACAGAAGAAGGGATGGAACTTCTCAAAAGAAAGAAGAATGTCAGAATGGATGAAAATAGGGTAAATAATAGACTATCCTCCATTTAATGAGTTCCTTCTGTCATAATTGATGCTTGAACAAACATTGTAACACCATTTGATGTGGTACTCAATGTGTATAGAGAAAATACTTAGGTCAATTATTTTTTAAGAGTAGTCAGGGTAAAAGGACTTAAATGGAAATAAGATTTCTATACTTCAAAGTGCTAAAGCATTGAAAAACAGTAGACTGTAACAGTTATGTTTACATATTGTAATACCTAAAGCAACCACTAAGGAACCTATTTATAAAGTGATCTACTCCAATACACTATAAATAAAACAAGATCTAACTAAAAAAATACTCAAATTACTTACAGGAAGCTAAGAAAGGGGAAAGAGAAGAATAGAAAACAAAAGAAACACGTAGAAAACACTCAATTGGAGGTAGAAGTGGCTACAAAAGGGAGGGCAACAAGAGAAATCCATGTGGTGACAGAGAGTTCTGCATCTTGACTGCATCAATGTCACTATCCTGATTGGAATATTATTCTATCATTTTGCAAGATGGCACTATTGGGAAAAACTGGGTAAAATGTACACCACAGGATCTCTGTATTATTTTTCATAAGTGCATGTAAATTTGTATTTGTTCCGATGTAAAAAGTTTAATTAAAACATACAATCATAGTGAGATATCACTATGAGACTATTTAAAATGAAAAAAACTGATCATACCAAGTGTTGGTAACGATTTTGAGTAACTGAAATTCTCATACTGCTGGTCAGAATGTAAAATTACACAGGCAGTTCAGAAGCGGTTTGTTCATTTTCTAAAAATAATTACCCAGACACCTGCCATGTGATGTAGCATACTGGATGTTTATTCAAGATGAGTCAAAGCACATATCCATATGAAGGGCTGTTTAAGAACGTTCATAGAACTTTTACCTGTAATATCTTGAAACTCTGTACAACCTAGATATCTTTCAAGAGGTGAAAGGATAAACAGATTTGGGAATATTTATGCAATGGAATAGTGCTCAGCCTCTAAAGCAAATGAACTGTAGATAGATACTATTATCTAGATGGATCTCGAGATGATTAAACTGAGTGAAGAATATGGACAATAAAAAGTACATACTATGCGATTTCATTTATATTAAACTTTAGAAAATGCAAAATAATCCATAGTGACAAAAAGCAGACTCATGGCTGCTGAGGGGAATGGGAGGTGCAGGAGATAAGTAGGATGGATTACCCAGGGATACTAAGAAACTTTTGGGGTAATGATATTAATGGATATGTTCACTATCTTGATTGTGGTGATGGTTTCTCTGGGGTATATTTATAAAGCATTAGATTGTAACTTTATTTGTATGTTCAGGTTAATGTTCATTTTAAATTTACGTCAATAAGACCATTTAAAACAAAAATATCCCTGTAAACTCCTTGTTTGGGGTTACTTATGAAAGGTAAACAGATTATATGCTACTATCCTCACTGTACAGATTAGGAAACTGAACTACTGAATTATGCAAGTTAAAATTACATATTAACATTTCAAAGGCTACAAGAAAAAATCCCTAATTAGGAAACTGGAACTCCTTCTTTTTCTCTTTCCTGTCCACCACAACTTTCAAACTCTGTGCCCAAGATAATATATCTATCATATTAAAAAAAAAGGACATCAGTTTTTTACTGATACCATTTATGTTACCATTTGTCATGCTAAATACTGGGTAGATTAAATTTAAAAATATGCTTGGGGGGGGGGCGGAGCAAGATGGCGGACGAATAACACCTCCAGACAGAGGGTCTCTGCAGAAAAGAACGATTCTAGCAGAAACTAGAGGAAAGAAGCAAGAAGACGAGCATACAGCGGACAAGGGCCGGAAGGAGGGGTACCTGAGACCCCGGGAGACTCCACGGGAGGAGGCTGCGGAGGAGAACTGGAGGCTGAGACCACCGGAGCAGCCCGGAGACCAGCGGCAAGGGTAGGTGGATCTGCTGTTTCCCCTCCCCTGCATTCGGGACTGCTGGTGGGCTCCCCAGCGGGTGGAGAGACCTGCAGACATCAGCCCAGAGACTGCCGCCGCCTGCCAACGGTGAGCCTGTAGCAGACGTGGCACCAGGTTCCCAACTTCCTCCGGGCACCTCCGTGTGCACGGACCCGAGCCGCGCGGCAGGCGCCATATTGCCTCCTCCTCCCCTCCACTGACCCTACCCGCGGCTGCCCAGAGAGACAATACAGCCACCAGCCGGAGGCACCTCCAGGGAACGGGACCTTCCCGTTTGGGACCCCGCCCGCCCTCCCAGGTGCTGCTGGCACCGTGTTCCCAGGAAAACGGTGCCGACTCAGAGGCTGAGAGACATAGACCAAGCTTGGGCTCCCTGTGGGTGAATTAGGACCAGAAATCCTCTCCCTGGTGGGAATACAGTTTGAACTCTGGGACCCAGAGGTCGGACCTGCAGAACAGATCCCCTGCACCGAGGGCTAGCATTGCCCAGGGCACAGAAGAGTTATATGTGAACAGCCTACTGAGGTCTGTGTGCCTCCAGGGGCGGATCGGTCCTAGAGGGCAACCCTCCTCCCAGGAGGAGGCCGTGCGCCCAACCCAGGTGGCGTTCCTGTGCAGGGAATCTCCCCGCCGGCATCACAGTCCGGGGAGGCCTGGTGGCTTGTGGTCTGGCCTGCTGGCAGAGGCCCAGGAGTAGCTGCGGAGTTGGGGAGGGTGGAAAGAAGCAAGGCCTGCTGCAGACTGCGGGTCTCAGACAGCCCCACCCCCACACCCAGACTTTCTGGCAGAGCAGGATCATTCCAGCCCCGCCCTGACAGCTCTCCCTGGAAGCAGAGAACAGAACTTTGACCCCTGCTAACGGCCTGAGGGCAGGCTTACCCAACCCAGCTCTGCCCAGAACAAGAGCTGATAACAGGACTCAAAATCAACACCATAGCCTGTTCCTCCAAGCAAACGCCACCTACTGACAGGGACGGCATCTTGCACAGCCTTTCCACGGCACCCACTGACTCAATATACAGGGAGTGGTCCAATTTCACCCACAGGCACCACCTAACGCCTCAGAAACTAAACAAGGTGTGTGAATACCCAAACAATAACCTAAGGAAAGAAACAACAACTGATTGACATGGGAAGAAATCAGAGAAAGAACTCAGGAAATATGAAGAACCAAACGGAAAACACACCCCCAAAGAGGAGCACCAGCCCCCTAGAAACGGACACCAACCAAAATCAGGCAACCAATATGACAGAAGAGGAATTTCATATGTGGAACATAAGAACACTCACCCAGCTGCAACAACAACTCAATAACCAACACCAAGAAACCACAAAAAATCTCCAGGATATGAGAAAAGAAATAGACACATTGAAGAAAAGTGTAGCCGAACTCCTGGAAATGAAGAATCAATTCAAGGAACTACAAAATACAGTGGAAAGTCTCAAGAACAGGGTAGATGAAACAGAAGAAAGAATCTCAGAGCTTGAAGATAACACCCTCCAATTAAATAAATCAGTCACAGAAATAGAGCAGAAAAACAAGAGAAAAGAGCAAAGCCTACAAGAGCTGTGGGATTATGTGAAGAAACCTAATGTGAGGGTCATAGGGTTACAAGAAGGGGAAGAAGACAACACTCAAGGGTTGGACAAGCTGTTTGAAGATATAGTAGAGGAAAATTTCCCAGGCCTTGCTCAAAAGCTCGATATACAAGTTCAAGAAGCCCAGAGGACCCCTGGGAGATTCAATGCAAACAGGAAGACGTCACGTCATGCAGTCATTAGACTGACCAAAGTATCAACTAAAGAGGCCCTTCTAAGAGCTGTAAGACAAAAGAAGCAAGTGACATACAAGGGAAAGCCAATTCGAATAACATCAGACTTCTCTAATGAGACTTTACAAGCAAGGAGAGACTGGGGCCCCATTCTCACTCTTTTGAAACAAAACAATGCCCAGCCTAGAATATTATTCCCTGCAAAACTAAGCTTCACATATGAAGGAGAAATAAAAACATTCTCAGACAAGCAAAGGCTTAGAGAATTCACCAAGACAAGACCAGCCCTACAAGAAGTACTTAAAACAGCGTTATGCACGGAACATCATAATAATAACCCACGGATATAAAAACAACCAAAACCCAAAGATATTAAAGGCCAGATATTACAATGGCTCAAGACAGAAATCATAGCAACAACATCCAACCCAACAGAATGATCAGTAATCTACCTTACCTATCAGTTCTCTCAATAAATGTGAATGGCTTAAACTCTCCACTCAAGAGACATAGGCTGGCTGAATGGATAAGAAAATACAGGCCAAGTATATGCTGTCTTCAGGAAACACATTTAACCTGCAAGGATGCACATAGACTAAAAATAAAAGGGTGGAGATCAATATTCCAAGTAAATAGAAGCCAAAAGAAGGCTGGTGTGGCAGTTCTAATTTCAGACGATTTAGTTTTTAAACCAACAAAAGTAGTAAAAGACAAAGAGGGTCATTATATAATGGTGAAGGGCACAGTCCAACAAGAAGAGATAACAATTTTAAATATATATGCACCCAACTTAGGTGCACCCAGATTCATAAAGCAAACCTTACTGGAGCTAAGCAAATGGATTAATAGCAACTCCATAATAGCCGGGGATTTCAACACCCCACTGACGGCACGAGACAGATCCTCCAAACAGAAAATTAATAAAGAAATAATGGACTTAAACAAAACTCTAGAACAATTGGGTCTGACAGACATCTACAGAACATTCTACCCAAAATCCACTGAATATACGTTCTTCTCATCAGCTCACGGGACATTCTCTAAGATTGACCATATCCTAGGACACAAAGAAAATCTCAAGAAATTTAAAAAAATAGAAATCATACCATGTACCTTCTCAGATCACAGTGGAATAAAACTAGAAATCAACCCTAACAGAAACTCACATTTCTACACAAAAACGTGGAAATTAAACAACCTCCTACTAAATGATTACTTCGTAAATGAAGAAATCAAGACGGAAATAAAAAACTTCTATGAAGAAAACGACAATGGAGAGACAAGTAATCAACTCCTCTGGGACACAGCTAAAGCAGTTCTAAGAGGAAAGTTTATCTCCATAAATGCCTATAACCAAAAGGCAAGAAGATCACAAATAGACAATCTAATGAAACGACTCAAAGAGCTGGAAAAAGAAGAACAGACCAACCCTAAACCCTGCAGAAGAAGTGAAATCAACAAGATCAAATCAGAACTAAACGAAATTGAAAACAGGAAAGCTATTCAGGAGATTAATAAAACAAAAAGTTGGTTCTTTGAAAAAATAAACAAGATTGACACGCCATTGGCTAAGCTAACGAAAAGCAGAAAAGAGAAATCTCTAATAAGCTCCATCAGGAATGAAAAAGGAGATATCACAACTGATCCCAAAGAGATACAAGATACAATTTATGAATACTACAAAAATCTTTATGCACACAAACTGGAAAATGTGGAGGAAATGGACAAATTTCTAGAAACACACAGCCTCCCTAGGCTGAACCAGGAAGAAATAGATTCCCTGAACAGACCAATCTCAACAGCTGAAATAGAAACAGCAATTAAAAATCTCCCTAAAAAGAAAAGTCCTGGTCCAGATGGCTTCACACCTGAATTTTACCATACCTATAAAGAAGAACTAGTACCTATCTTGCAGAAACTATTCCACAACATCGAGAAGAACGGAAACCTCCCCGACACCTTTTATGAAGCGAATATTACTCTGATACCCAAACCAGGAAAGGATGCAACAAAAAAAGAAAACTACAGACCAATATCCCTAATGAATATAGATGCAAAAATTTTCAACAAAATCTTAGCTAACCGAATCCAGACACTTATCAAAAAAATAATCCACCACGACCAAGTGGGCTTCATCCCAGGGATGCAGGGATGGTTCAACATGCGTAAATCTATAAATGCAATTCACCACATCAACAGAAGCAAAAACAAAGACCACATGATTCTTTCAATAGATGCAGAAAAAGCTTTTGACAAAATTCAACACCCTTTCATGATACGAACACTTCAGAAAATAGGCATAGAAGGGACATACCTAAATATGATACAAGCCATATATGACAGACCCATAGCCAACATCATACTGAATGGGGAAAGATTGAAATCATTCCCACTTAGAACTGGAACCAGACAAGGCTGCCCACTATCTCCACTTCTGTTCAACATAGTGCTGGAAGTCTTGGCTACAGCAATCAGACAGGAAAATGGAATCAAAGGTATCCAAATAGGGGCAGAAGAGATCAAACTTTCACTGTTTGCTGATGATATGATATTGTATCTAGAAAATCCCAAGGATTCAACCAAGAAACTCCTGGAACTGATCAATGAATTTAGTAAAGTCTCAGGATACAAAATTAATACACAGAAATCAGAGGCATTCATATACGCCAACAACAATCTAATTGAGAACCAAATCAAAGACTCAATTCCCTTCACAATAGCAACAAAGAAATTAAAGTACCTAGGAATATATTTAACCAAAGAGGTAAAAGACCTCTACAGGGAGAACTATGAAACACTGAAGAAGGAAATAGCAGAGGATGTAAACAGATGGAAATCCATACCATGCTCGTGGATCGGCAGACTCAATATCATCAAAATGTCTATACTACCCAAACTGATCTACAGATTCAATGCAATACCTATTAAAATCCCATCAGCATTCTTCACAGATATAGAAAAAATAATTTTACGCTTCGTATGGAACCAAAGAAGACCCCGAATATCAAGAGCAATTCTAGGCAACAAAAACAAAATGGGAGGCATTAATATGCCAGATATCAAACTATACTACAAAGCTGTAGTAATTAAAACAATATGGTATTGGCACAAAAACAGGAATATTGACCAGTGGAACAGATGTGAGAATCCTGATATAAAACCATCCTCATATAGCCATCTCATCTTTGACAAAGCAGACAAAAACATACGCTGGGGAAAAGAATCCCTCTTCAATAAATGGTGCTGGGAAAACTGGATAGCCACCTGTAGAAGGCTAAAACAGGACCCACACCTTTCACCTCTCACAAAAACCAACTCACGCTGGATAACAGACTTAAACCTAAGATATGAAACTATTAGAACTCTAGAGGAAAAAGTTGGAAACACTCTCCTAGACATCGGCCTGGGCAAAGAGTTATGAAGAAGTCCCCAATGGCAATCACAGCAGCAACAAAAATAAATAAATGGGACATGATCAAACTACAAAGCTTCTGCACAGCCAAAGAAATAGTCATGAAAGTAAACAGACAACCTACAGAATGGGAGAAAATTTTTGCATCCTATGCATCCGATAAGGGACTGGTAACTAGAATATACTTAGAACTCATGAAAATTAGGAAGAAAAAATCAAATAACCCCATTAAAAAGTGGGCAAAGGACTTGAACAGAAATTTTTCTAAAGAAGACAGAAGAATGGCCAACAAACATATGAAGAAATGCTCAACATCTCTAATCATCAGGGAAATGCAAATCAAAACCACAATGAGATATCACTTAACCCCAGTGAGAATGGCCTTTATCAAAAAATCTCCAAACAATAAATGCTGGCGTGGATGCGGAGAGAGAGGAACACTCCTACACTGCTGGTGGGACTGCAAACTAGTTCAACCTCTGTGGAAAGCAATATGGAGATACCTTAAAGCGATACAAGTGAATCTACCATTTGATCCAGCAATCCCATTGCTGGGCATCTACCCAAATGATCCAGTGACACTCTACAAAAAAGACACCTGCACTCGAATGTTTATAGCAGCACAATTCATAATTGCAAGGCTGTGGAAACAGCTCAAGTGCCCATCAATCAAAGAATGGATTAATAAAATGTGGTATATGTATACCATGGAGTACTATTCAGCTCTAAGAAACAATGGTGATATAGCACACCTTATATTTTCCTGGTTAGAGCTGGAACCCATACTACTAAGTGAAGTATCCCAAGAATGGAAAAACAAGCACCAGATATATTCTCCAGCAAACTGGTATTAACTGAGTAGCACCTAAGTGGACACATAGGTGCTACAGTAATAGGGTATTGGGCAGGGGGGAGGGGGGAGGGGGGCGGGTATATACATACATAGTGAGTGAGATGTGCACCATCTGGGGGATGATCATGATGGAGACTCAGACTTTTGGGGGGAGGGGGGGAAATGGGCATTTATTGAAACCTTAAAATCTGTACCCCCATAATATGCCAAAATAAAAAAAATAATTAAAAAAAAAATATGCTTAGGACATTTAAAACATTGTATCAAAATAAGCATGTGACTTAAGTTTTAAGAGCAATATTTTCTTTTTTGAGAATTTAAAATATATGATTATGACTGAAAATATTAAGCAGTTATTAAATATTTAGAACTATTATGATTTAAAATTTTTAAGGAAGAATACTCATATTTACTGAGAGTCTTCCACATGCGAGGTTTATGCTAGAAACTTTATGTATTTTATTTTATTTTATTTAACCAAATCTAGAGAAATCTGAAGTAGCTATTATTACTTACTGCAAAATCTGAGAGCAAATCAGATTAAGATATTCAATTGAGTTAATAAATACAGATATATATTTTTTATTTTCAAAGCACTTAATTTAGAATTCATGTGCCATGTCAGAAGGTTTCTATCTCGTCAATCCTTTCCTGTGAATTCTGTATATGAAAAGATATTCTGCAGAATATTCATATTTTGTAGCAATTTAAATGATGCCTGTATAACTTTTCTAATAACAGTTATGAATTCTCTTAATGTAAACACATTTAATATATACTGAACCCTATTTAATCACATATTAAATAAAAAATTAAATAATAACTTAAGTAGTAAATGTGGTTACAGTGCTCACGAAGACATTGAAAAGACACAAAGGCTAAGCTAAAAAACTCAAATGTCTTCCTTTCATATTTCACATATTTAACTTTATAAAATTACACAGGATAAACAGAAAATCATGAAGATGGAAGGAAGCATCTCTTTCTCTCTTTCTCTCTGTTTCTCTCTCTACCTCTATCATCTCTATCTAACATGAGAAAGTGAGACAGAAAAGAAAAAGAGAGCAATTCCTTGAAATTATCACATGATTTCGGCGAAAGAGCAAGGGGTCAGGTTTGGTGTCTCTCACAAACCACAGCTCACTTCTGTGGAGATTCCTTTGAGGTTTCCTTAATGCAGGAAAATACCACACAGGTTGGAATATTGTCTTTGTAGTTCTAAAAAGCAGGAAGTGCCTCAAATCATTTTTGAAGCTTTTAAAGCTTTTATCTCAAAAATCAACAATTTAAAGCTACAACAACAACAAAAAAATAGCCTTGGGGAGCTGAGTGTTTTTATGGTTCCTGTAGGGTTCATCATACCATTAAAAAGGTTTTATTACAAATGTTTCATTATAAAACCAAACAAATCCACAACTCAGTTGGTTCTTGTGGTGTCTGGGTTTTCTCTCAAATGGATGTCAGGACAGGAATGAAATATTAAATGGCATACAAAACTGCAAACAATGGAAAATTGAATCCTTTCTAACCAATTTGTATTTTGAAATTGTTCTAACCAAACCTGATCTTCTCTACCTCAGTATTAATAGATATGGATATATGGTATAAAATGAAATTACATATTTGATTGCAGGATACTATGGAAGCATCAATCTCTGAACAGTGGAAGAGTGAGGGGTAAGAATGCATAAAAGAAAGCTTCCTGGAAGAGTTGACAGAGTTCGTAAAGATTAATAGGAGTTAGCAATATTCCCAAAGGAGGAAAAGTAATCAAAGCAGAAAATAAAAAGGCATACAAAATATAAGACATGTATAAGGAATTGGAGATCGTACAGCAGACTTAGAGGTTGGAGTGAACCTGAGAGCTGGGGGAGAACAGCAGAAAAAGTGTGAGACAATATTTTGAAGACACTTAAATAGTTCATTGAAAGACTTTTAGCAGAAAGTTAACTTGACCAGCTGTGTGTTTTTTTAAAAATGATCTTTTTGAGGGGTACATTAAAGACAAAGAGGCCAGGCACGTTTTGGAAAATATTTCAAGATAGATTGAGAGTCGTGACTAGAAGCATGCAAATGTACAAGAGGGAGAGTTTAGGAACTAGAATCTACACAACTTGGTGACAGTGGAGGAGTAGAAGCAGAGAAGGACACAGCACAGAATGATTTCCTGCATGACTGAATAGATAAGTAGACATGCTCATGGTGTAGTTGAAGACCAATTCTCAAGAAGGTTTTGGGGAGAAGATAAGGAACCCATCTATGGACATTTTGAGTCTGTCACGCTTGTGTGCATATAAGAAAATGTCTGGGCCGGGCGCTGTGGCTCACGCCTGTAATCCTAGCTCTTGGGAGGCCGAGGCGGGCGGATTGCTCAAGGTCAGGAGTTCGAAACCAGCCTGAGCAAGAGCGAGACCCCGTCTCTACTATAAATAGAAAGAAATTAATTGGCCAACTGATATATATATAAAAAATTAGCCGGGCATGGTGGCGCATGCCTGTAGTCCCAGCTACCCGGGAGGCTGAGGCAGAAGGATCACTCGAGCCCAGGAGTTTGAGGTTGCTGTGAGCTAGGCTGACGCCACGGCACTCACTCTAGCCTGGACAACAAAGCGAGACTCTGTCTCAAAAAAAAAAAAAAAAGAAAATGTCTGGTTGGTACTTGTCTAGGTTCTTCAGAGAAACAAAATCAATAGAATATACAGAGAGATAGACTATGAGAGGGGATTTATTAGGGGAATTGGATTATGCGATTATGTAGGCTGAGAAGTCCCACAACCTGCCCTCAGCAAACTGGAGACTCTGGGATACTGGTAGTTAGTGTGGTTCAGTCCATCCAAGTCCAAAAGCCTCAGAATCAGGGAAGTGGATGATGTAACTCACTCTAGGGCTGAAAGCCTGAGGAACCCAGGGACCACTGGCATAAGTCTTGGAGTCCAAAGGTCAGAGGGTCAGGAGTTCTGATGTCCAACAGCGGGAGAAAGAGGGTGTCTCAGCTCCAGAAGAGAGAGGAAGAATTTGCCTTTTTGTTTTATGCTGCATGCCAGCTGATTGGATAGTCCACTCCCCTGCCCTCCCCACATTGAGGGAAAATCTTCCCCACTCAGTCACTGAACTCACACACCAATATCCTCTGTAAATACTCTCACAGACACACCCAAAACAATGCTTTACCCACTGTCTAGCTATTCCTTAATACAGTCAAGTTGAACCTAAAATTAATCATTACAGTACTAGATACAGTCCCTGGAGTAGTAGGAAATGAGATAAAGTGGTGGAAATAAGAAAAACAAAACAAAAGAGACATACTCTTACTCTTATGGATTTTTCTACCTGTAGGAAAAGAAAGAGTAAACAATTATAGAGATTAGTATTAATTAATGCCATGTTAGAATTGCATGGAAGAGGCTGGAAGAATATGCAATAATAGTTTCTAACTTGTAGATTTAACCTGGTCTGGGGTATAGGGTTTCAGAACTCTTTATTGTAAAGTTCTACTTAATTTGGCCCTTGAGATGAGTGAGAGTTGGCAAAGTGACCATAGGCAGCAGAAGAGGTGCAGAAGTAGAAGAACTTTTGACCTATTCACAAAATAAAGCTGGAGAAGCTAATCACCCTGGCTTTACAGACATGTAGACTACACTCTGTGAGCTGTAAGTTCTATGAGCTTTGAGGGATTTTAAACAGGTGGTGAGACGATATGGAGGACCACAGCTCAGAAATGTTAATTAACAGTCCAAAGTCATGGAGATGTGAGTAAGATTAGCTTGTTAGAAAACATTTCCAAAAAATTAGGGCAAGATTCTCTTCTTTATAGCAGACGGTAACATGTTTATTTAATTTGTCCTGATATGTAATGCTATGAGATGATAAAATCTATGAAAGGTAATATTAATAATAATATTAGATGCTGATAATAATAGCTTAATATTTGCTAAATATTGAAAATTATGTTTGAATATTGGTTCCATTCTTGACTGTGACAAGTTACTTATCTAAATTCTTTAATCTATTTACATTTAGTTGTTATTTTTACTTTCAGAATAGAGATATTAAAAGTAACTTTGCCATATGGTTGCTATGAGATTAAATAGTATAATATATAAAGGGTGTTTAGAATGGTGCCTGTCACATAGGAAGTGCTCAGTAAATGTTATCTATTATTATTTTTAATATACTCATATCTCTCAGGGAAGTTTACACATAAGACTATTACCATTTTATACCACTTTAATGTAAACTAGTTTATCATAACACTCCGCATCTTGAAAGATGCTGAAAAGCAGAATCCTAGGTATTGCTAAGAAGATGGAGAGATATTCACTTCCTCATATGCCATGACAAGACCTGGCATGTATAGTTATACCCTGCTCATTATTAAAGTGAAATCAACAGCCAGAGATAGGGCAAGGAGAACTTATCGATGGAAGGAATATAGTATAGAGTCAAGGTTACTGACTTCACACTGACACCTGACCTGGTTCTCTACAGCAATGGCCTTAACTTTTATTCCTGGAAATACTCCTCATTGCTACTGGGAGTCAGTATAAAAGAGAGGAGTGGAGTTTTAACAATTATTTAATTCATGAATTAAATTATGGGACTTATGCTTAAGTAGGCTGAAGTATATTGAGTATATCAATGTAAGCACCATTGCTCATTTTTTAAAAATATTTAACCCAGGCAACAAATCTCTGAAAATGGAAATTATCATCATCCTGAAGTAATGCTTATGAATCAGTGTCTCAGAAAGGATGGAAGAATTCCCTAAGGTCATACTTCTTATGATAGCAAGATGATGAGTTCCAGACCCAGTTCTAAGGCTGCCTAGTGATGCACAAGTGTTCCAGCCTACTTCACTTCTGGTTTCTGCTGGTCCCCACCCTGTCTAGTCCTTTCCCATCCTACATCAGCAGAAACTAGATGTTGTCCTGATTCCTACATCTACTTTCATGGTACTACTACTATAAGAGCGTGTGTGTGTGTGTGTGTGTGTGTGTGTGTGTGTGTGTGTGTTTGTGTGTGTGTGAGGGGCATATTTTACTAAATTTCAAAGATTTGTAGGTGTTTCAATAAATATTCTAGAGTTACATCATTTTTAAAAGTTATTTAGCCATTTCTCCAACTAGATGCTTGTTGTCAACTTGCCTTTCACATTGAGCCCTGTCTCTTTTTCAGTCTTACCTTCTATATTTCGCCTAGTGCCTGGACTGCCAAAACCATCACCACACAGAGCAATTCAGCCTTGTTTTTTTTCTCCTCTCCACACACCTCCCTAGAACATTGAAGCCATTTCCACAGTGTTTTAAACATTTCATTCCCAGAAAAAAATGTCTTTTCCTCTTTGAGACACATATAAAACATTTAACTTAGTCCTTGACACAGAGTAAGAGCCTAATTCTCAATAGCTTTAAAAACTGCAGGGAAAAAATTTAAGGATATTGATCACCCCTAAAGGGAAGGAAATACTGACAAAACAAAATGGTCAAATGGTCAAAATGGTCAAAATGTATTCATGTGATGATGGAAGCCGTGTATAATTCCAATCTTTCTATCTCTGTCTCAACCCGTTCTTCTTTGTAAGAACACATAAAAAACTGATAATAGCCCTGCAATGGGACAAGTTTCAAGTGGCTCTAATTTACATTTTAAAAAGTTAATGTTGTGAAAAATTGAAGGTAGTCTTTTGTGCACATTTGCGAGATATTCTAAAATTTGGTATGTAAATAGCACTCTGGAATGCAGAGAAAATTTTCCCATTTATTGCCATGTGTGAACTTTGGCCATTATTTTCTCCAGTGGATTTCAATACCAAGGTTTAAAGATGGCAAAGTAAGGTGCCATGATTGAATAAGAGAAGCTGTCAGGGCCTAAGCCTTCTGCTTTCTGGCTAGGTGTTCATTCTCCCATATAACTTGGGCATAGTAGGGATAGAAGGGATTGTTGCAGTATTTCAATGAGACAATTTGTAAAAGCGCCTGGCATAGCCTTTATTTTAGGAAGAGTTTAATAGATGAGATTTTAATCTTTATTTCTCTATGAGTCCTTATTTAAAGAGTTAGGTTAATGTTGTATTGAGTGTTGATGATGAGAAAACTGATGTTAAATGATGGATTAAGAGCTGGACTCAACACTGTAGAGTTTTAAAGTGCTGCCAAGGAGAAAGTATGTAAAGTAAAAATATAATCCCTAAAACCAGAAGAGATTTATAATACCTCTCATAAATCCAGCAGTATAACACAATAAGGAAGGGGGAAGAAAAGGGGAAAGAAGGCAGGGAGGCAGGAAGTGGTTAGGAAAATCTTTCAAACAGGGTGGTTGGGGGAGAGTGATTTTCAGCTGAATCTTTGAATAGTAGACAGACATGGATACACAATGGACAACAGAGAAGACATTTTAGTAGAGAAGAAGAATAAGGTTCAAGATATGCATCCTGGAATTAACACGGATACTCAGGAGGCCAAATGAAGTCAGAATGGAAGAAGTGTTAGATAAATGTGAATACAAGTTAGTCTAGAGGCATTGTGGAGACTTTCGATCCACATTTACCTTGTCCCCTACGTTGTATGCAAGGTCTATTTTTCCCTCCATGGCTCCATTAGATAATGTGGCTGCATTTTAATACTTTCTGGGGTAGTTTTGAGAAGTGACCTTCCAAGCGGAACTAATTTTAAAGTGAGCATACTAAATCTTCTAGTATTCCATTCTTCAATGGCCATGAGTAAGTCATGAGTACTTAAGGTTTCATCTGTTTCTATAAATTCACTACAATCCAACCTTTCTACTTCCAGTAGAATTTCTTAACACTGACACTGTGGGGTGATGCATTATGACCTTTTGTAGAATTTTGATTGAGAGATAAATTTCCTTCATAAGCATACTTCACACTAATCAGATTTAAGGATATTTAAAATATTTTCCTTGACACTGCCTACCCAACCAAGTACATTTACGTGCATTCGAGAAAGACTTTCTATAGCTGAAATAACACCTAGCCAAGAGCTTTGCTATTAATAAAATATGTGGTGAATATCCCAGAAAGACTAACATTAAAAAGGTATAAAATGTAGGCTTTCCTAATACAATGACCTAATATGTTCCTATTACAAGTCTTCCTATTATTTAAACAGCTGAACTGGCAACTTTAAGACCCTTTAAAAGTTAATAGTGGAATTTCAGTGAGACTCTTAAGTCCATATGTGTTTTAATGGATGTTTTAATTACAGTATTTTATACGTGTTCCTATATGTGTCTAGAATTATATGTTTATAACTACCCATATAACTTACATTATTGTAAATCTTTATATTTAACTTTTTGTGATTGAAATAGCATTGTATTTCACTTTTGCTATTTTTCAGGATGTCTGTAATGTTTTCAATTGTACAATATACAATATTTTCACAGGTTTTGGCGCGCACATAAAGAGTCCTCTCAAACACTATGTGGGAGGAAAGTGACTTGCCAAATCTGTTCATATAAAATGGTCACTTCCTTTTTCTTTTTTAAAATGGACTTGTGCTTTCTTTGTATGATATTTTGGCTTGAAAGAGGAAAAAAAACTATTTTAGAAATGTCTCAGCCTTTTTATCTGAGTTTCTTGACAAATATTCATTGAAATCTATTGATTATAAGGCTATGTCTTCATCTTACTGACTTTAACAAAAGTTGTTTGATATTAGGAATAGTCTATACTTTTTAAATTTTGTATTTTAATTATTTTTTTATTTTTATTTCACAAGAATGGAAAAATAAGCACCACATGAACTCACCATCAAATTGGTATTAATTGATCAACACCTATGTGCACATATAGTAACTTTTGTATTTTACAGGAATTTAAACAGCACATATCATCATACTGTTAAAAATAGATGGGAAATTTGCAAGCCATTTCTTGTTTCATTTCTTCCTTCTTTGCTTCCTTTCTTTCTTCCCTTCCCTCCTGCCTCTGTTCCTTCTTTCCTTCTTTCTCAACTTAAAATAATGATAAAATTGATCCTATATTCTTTATATTATGTTTATTTATCTGCACACCTGGAGACCAAATCAGGCTACTTAGTGGCAGAATCAATCTGATTCAATCTGAACATTTGAATCTCACTATCGTTATACAATAATAGAAGAATCGAGTTTTAGCATCAAGGCCTATAAAATAAAATGTTTACTTTAAAAATTATACAGGTTCAGTCTATGAATTCTTATCTGAGGCTCATTATTAAAGACATTTTATAAGTAATGATCTGAAATGAATATAATGATAGACATTATGTACTGTAAAAGCTTTGGTAAAAAGCCTTTTTAAGAATTTTGATTGCATGTAAGTAAATACTGTAAGCACATTTTGTCAGGTGCTATATTATGATTTTGCATGAAATATAAAATATACATGAAATAAGAAATACTATAAAATATTTCTTTTTAGTCATCTAGGTCAAGGGCTAGAAACAATCTCCTTCTGGGGAGAAACCAAAAGCTGAGATAATAGAAAGGATGAAACATGTTCACTAGATGTTGAAAGAAAGTACTTTACATACTTTTGCAACCTGATTTGACTTAAGATATTTATATGACTGAAACTAGATATGTATTTGTTTGAATGCATCATCCTCTAAGAGAAAATTCTTTTTAAGAAAAACAACTCAGATTATAATAACAGTAATAATAATTATAAGAAGGCAAATTCTTCAGAGAGCATCTAGCTCTGAGCCTCATTTCCTGAGAAATTATGTAACTTACACATCAGCATGCCAAGGAAAAAGAGTCAGAGGAGGGTGCTGGAAAATGGTGATGGAGAAGGTGCTGATTTAAATCTTATCAGCTTCTAAGGATTGTTTGGCCTGCTTTCTGGTTCCTTCCTCAGGAAGCCAAGATTTGCATGGCTGCTTCTGGATGAGTCATCAGCTTGGGCTCACTAACCTCCACTATGGCATGGTGGGGAAGGATCCTATGTCAGGAAATTTGGGACACTTAATAAACTCATGCACATCTTTAGCTGGTAAGCAGAGCTGAATTGGATCTACAGGTAATGAGGCTGAGGTCAGAGGTTTGATCTCTGTATGGGCCAATTAGCATTTTTCTTCACAGTGATAACAGACTGCACATCTCACCCTGGCTAGCCAGGTGTTTGCACATGTGAGCCCCTCATGAGAGAATGGACAAGTTACTGTGCAAGTATTAACAAAATATTTTCTCCTGCTGCAAAAACAACTCAAGCATATTGTCATCACTTTGCTAGCACCAACTTCATTTATTAGGTAAAACGTTGGATTCTTTAGAAAATGAAAGTTCTTTTTCAGATGGAGTTATCATTTGCAATGAAATAAATATTCTTAAAGTCATGTTGTTACTAATACTTTCTTCACATAAACTACTCCTTTAAGTTAAATAAAATTAAAGTATTAAAAGGCTAAAATATTAGCCTTCAAAACTATAGGTGACCATTAGAAACAGTTTTAGACACTCCTCGCAGTATTATAATGCTGGTGAAGTTTCATTATTGAAATATACTAAAAAGTTGGATTTATCTCAGGTGATTATGTAGTGGATATATGTTATATAAATAATGCTTATATTTTCCCTTGGGAAACCACCCCTTCCTCACTCTTAATCCATGTCTTTATGTAGGATAATCTTACTTTTGAGGTCTAGGAGTGACCACAGTATTCATGCCTGGCTAATGAAATTTAATTAGTGAAATCTTTGGGAACTATTGGAAAAGTAAGATTTTTCCTCTGTTATGATTACTTAGAAAGGAGATAAAAATTGGGCACTGCCAGGGTCAGTAGAGAAAAGCAAGGGAAAGAGATGGGGAAATGCCAGTGGAATGAAAACAAAAGAGGCCTGATGATGTTTTTAAGCCACTGGATACAACCATACCTGAAGGTCAACCTTGAGACTTTAGAGATTTGTTAAATCAATAAATCCCACTCCCCTCTTTGGGCTTGAATATATTTGATTGTATTTATATAACTTGTAAACTTAAAGTTCCTAACTAATAGAAATAACCATAAGAATTTTATTTACTCTAACATATTTATTGAACCCCTTACTTTGAGCTTTAGACTTAATTACTCAGTTATATTTTTTATAGGATCTGATAGAATAAAATTTTCATATCATCTATGATGTAACTTGTAGTAACATAAAAAGCAAAGTGTAGGTGTAGGAAAAAATGACTTTACATTCGTTTAAATGGCACGAAATTATTAACATCTCCAAGTAATAAGAACATGTAGATTAATTTTCTTATTATCTGCATAACAATAGTAATGCCACATTTTTGTTTTAAAGACTTAAAATGCTAACAAAGGCAAAAAGTGTTTTAAAATTGAAATGTTGAATTACAAAAGGGATATTTAAACAATTAGGCTGGAATGCTGGGTGCCTTTTAGAAAATATCTTATTTGTAGCATTTAATGTACCATGTCAGCCAAGCTTGAATGAAGCAGCAGAATTCAATGCACTCGATCACATGGAATGTCACATCTGTTGCAAACATATTACATATCATAACTGGTACTCTCCTATTCTATTGGTTTTCTCTATGTTGTATGAATAGATAGGTTAGTTCCCATAGACAGAGGCCACACTTAAAAAAATGACATTTTTATTTAAAAAATAAATCATATAATGCTCTTTGCCCATTGATGTTGCACAATCATACTATATCAGCATTATCTAAAAAGTATAATCTGTCGATAATGTTGGAGACATCAGAATGAAATATCAAAATCAATTCAAACTTTAGCAGGGAATAGTAATACCTTTAATGAGACATTAACATCCAAATAACTGTTAAAAAAAAAAAAAAAGAAAGCTTCAATTCGAGTTCTTTTTTCTTTTTAACCTGGATTTCTAAAATGCATTAGATGTATTATGAAAACTACATAAAAAGCTTAAGAGATGAAGTGCAGTGCAAAAGGGTGAATGGCTAGAATAAAAGTCAGAATTGAGTACACTTTTGATATCACCTTTTACATTGTTATTCTTTCCTCAACCTCTCCTGCTATGTGTGAGAACTCTTAATAGAGAATAAAGTGCCATTCTGTTTTTTCTCTTCCTTCCATCTTTTATAATATGGCATTATATTACATTCCCCTTCAAACTTTCCCTGTCAACTTGAATAGTTACTAATGCAGAAGGTTCTTTTATGTGGCTGCTGGTGGGAGGAGTGGGGTCATAATTCAGATGTTATGCTTTCCTTTGGGTCAGTGCACAACTTTCTTTTCTATCTGACAAACAAATGACAACTCCACATCAGAAGGATCAAGATCAGACCCAAACACCCTAAATGAATGGATTTCCTTTTTCTCTTACAAAAGAGGAAATACCACTTCCCCACCCCTTCCTCTGAAAATGCATGACCTGCTCCTCATGTCCTGGGATGTGGAGAGAAGCTGGAGGGCAGAGCAGATAGCTCATCTCTCTGAGCTTGGTGTTTTATGCACCTAAATTAACATGCTGCTTTACCTCGTTGATTACCCTTAAGGGTAGATTTAAATTCATTTCTTCAGGGTTCAAATCAGATGGTTTTTGTCCAGAATAAATCCCAAAGCCCCAAATGACAAAAAAGAAATTCTTCATACACAATAAAAATTAAAAAACAGAAAATATAAATTAAAATCTTAAGAAACAAATTGGACTTTTTTCCAATTACCAAGAGATAACTGTGTGTGTGTGTGTGGGTGTGTGTGTGTGCTTGTGTGTATGTTTTAGTCTTGATTCCTTCCTCCCTTTTGATAGATGGGTGGTGTTTGCCTAGGACAACTAACCCACTGTGGTATTTCGAAGCTATCTCCTCGATAACCAGACATTGCCAATTACTTGGTTTATTTTGTTTAAATGCAGTAATAATTAGTTTAAACATAAACTAGTTACCATGTTGGGTTTTGCTTTTCCCCACCTAAATTTTGTTTCATGATAGAATGAGTATGATTGTAAGAACGACAGCTCATTACTTCATGTTCGATAAAGCCTTCTCATTTCTTCAAAGCCATCATGACCACAATAATCAAAACTAAACTACTCTAAAAGCAATTCAGTGAACAAAAGTCAGATGTTTCTGATACACAGTTTAAAGAATTTAAACCAATTCAGCATCAGACAAATCTAAAGTTGGCTCCTAGTTTCTCTATCTATTGGATGTGTGAAGTCCTTCATTTTTAAAAAGGAGAAAATGAAACTATGTGTTGTCCATGAGGTAGGATTAGTAAAACCCATGGTGTATACTGAAAGCATACAGAAAATATTAGATGTTAGTTTTTATTCACAATTCCATTCGCAAATATTTTCAAGTCTTCTAAACACCAGGCACAAAGCCTGGCAGTGAGTGATGGATGGGGGAGAGGTTGAATGCAGAGCAGCCCGTGGAAAGCCTGGCCCGAGAGAGCCTCACTGGCTATTAAGAAACAGTAGTTATGACTCAAGGGACATCATAGAAAAGAAAAGTATAAAAGAAAAGAAACTAGTCTAGAAACTAATCTAGTAACTCCTGCCTCCTCTTTCTTTCTTTCTGAATGATGAGAAAGATTTGTTGTTTACCACTTTCTCTCTCTCGCCTGGCCCCTACTGTGGTGACCTTATTTATTCCAAGCACAACTTTATGAAGGTAATTTCCAAATCGAAACTGGAGTTTTCCCCAGCTCTTTAAACCACATCCATTAGTAACATGTCAGATCCTATAACTTGAAACACAGAAATAGGAACTCATGATCATCTAGGCGTCTCTGCTCAGAGAAGTTCCTCCATCTGACATCTGTATTTCTGTTATTGACTGTACCTTTCCCACCATTCTCCCTATTAGACAGTTATGCAAAGTAAGGGAGTGTGCTGCAGCGCCTGAGAGCAAGCTTTATGGAGGAAAGATGCCTG
This sequence comes from Microcebus murinus, assembly GCF_040939455.1. Classification (NCBI taxonomy): domain Eukaryota; kingdom Metazoa; phylum Chordata; class Mammalia; order Primates; family Cheirogaleidae; genus Microcebus; species Microcebus murinus. The sequence continues at coordinate 62,734,641 of NC_134105.1, forward strand.
GTTCTAACCGATCTTTGTCATTGGAATAATAAAATATCTCAACATCTTAGCTTCATGTTGCTGTTAAATGGATGAAATTACATATGTGCAGTTCTTAGAGTAGTGTCTGTCACTTAGTAGTCACTACAGAAAATAATATATATTGTACCAAACATATTTATTTGCTCTTTTATAAGCATACACTAAGTATTTATACCAGGTTAGATTGGACTTTCTTGTACCCTGTGTCTCTACATGTCTGTGCAAAATATAATCATCATTCTAAAACATCTAAATCTGCCCAACTACATACAAGCTTTTTCTGCTATGATATTTAATATTCCTTTTCTGAAATATGCTTTCTACTTCCTGTTAATACTGTTTGCATGATAATCTCATTCCCACATTAATTAGTCAAACTGAGATCAAGAAACTGCCTCATATGCATTTTTTAATCCTCAAAACAGAAGTTTATTCGTCGTAAGGACTGAATTGTAAAACTCCTTTGAATTGAATTCTAAATATTACTCTACAAAATATTGAATTGTTAGTGCTGTATAAAGTACTAATCACATTTCTAGGCTTTACTGACGCTGTTTAACTTTCTAGTTTCACTTTTTGTTTCTCCATATGTTAGCAAGCAAAGAGAACACTCTGGTCTAATAATATCACTAAATTGTGTTAACCATATGTAAGTTGAAAATGTCTTGCAATTTTCTTCAGTTTTTGTTGCATAACTTATATAAAGAAAAACTATTTGGGGTTTTACTGTGTTATTGTGAGTGAACGCCACTTATCTGAGAATGTGCAGTAAATTGACACAATGAATTATTGAGGGAGGGTTCCAGGGCATTCATGTGCAGGAGTTGATGAATTACTTAACTCATCAATTTTACAGCCTTTTTCCCCCCAGAATAAGACTGCTTGATGACAACTTGTGACTTGAATTTATTGATTAAGGGCATATTTAGGGGAGAGATCCTCAGATGACTGATGGTTTTTTGCCTTGATGTAACCTTTATAATGTTCAGTTTTTTCTTTCTAAAAGTTAATGCACGATTGTTAAGGCAGGGACCTTTGGAATATTGCAATGTATACTCTACTTTCAGTGTGACAGGAGGAAGAATGGGAGAATGACCAACAGGAGGAAGACAGAAGGGGAAAACCACAATCTGACAGAGATGAAACTTTTCTGGGGTTTAAACGTAGGAGGTGAATACTAACAGAGCTTTCACTAACACCCAAGTTTTCGCCTGGGATTGTATATCATCAGACATAGGAGGCAAATTGGAAAAAGAGCTATTTGTTTTGTATTCTAATCACCTTCCTTCTCAGTCTCTTATCCTATGTTGGAATCATGTGGTGTTTTCTGCCTGTGGCTACTATGAAGTTATTCATTTATTATTTCACTGATTCCTTTTCCCAATGTATTTTTAGCACTTATATCAGTCATATATAACAATAGGTACTAAGGGTAGAATGATTAATGAGATGAGGTCCCTGCTCTCATAGACTCAGAGACAGGATTAATTTTAATTAATTAATTAAAGACAGGATTAATTTTAATACTCTGAAATAGTCTCCCTCCTATTTCCAAAGTAATTATACTTTTCATTCATCCAGAAACTTGAAAACTGATGACTCTTGTTTTATGAGTGAACTTCATGGTTCTGTAGATATTGTTTTGACCCTTAATTCCAAATTTCACAAATATTGCCCAGGGATTCTTAGCTTTTTGGAGAATACCATATTATATAATATTCTATTAATGGTGTTTAAACCTGATAATTTTGAAAACCCCAAATATTATTTTCAGCATTTAAAAATCTGCTCAAAAACTCAATTTAGTAAGAGAACTTGATGTTATGTTTTTGTTATTATTTGGGTATCAAATGTCACAGGATCTACCAGTGGGGATGAAGTCTTCTTGGTGCATGCATCATGAAGTTTTGAAAGTAGTGTGTTTTGCCTGAATTTCATGGAGGTGCTCCTTCTTTGACAAGAGGTACTGGACCTTATTATTCTTGAAGTGGCTCATAGTAGCTTTCTGGTTATTTTTCTAAATTACTCAAAGGCTATAAAAACTTAGCTCTCCTGGAATATGGATGGAAGAAATGTTCCAAAACAGATTTCCTAAAAGTACCAAGGAAAGTATTGTGAGGCTATAATTAGCCACAGATCTGGCTATACAAATCTCTAGCACTTATAATTTAATGGATATCGTTGTTTAAGCAATAACGGCTCCTAAAATAAAAGATGGAACAGAAAAAAGATACTTCAACAAAATGGAAGCAGAAAATCAAAAGTGTCGTGGCTGAACAACTTAAAGAAAAGATGAAAAAAACACCTAGCCCTTTTTACCACTCTATCAAAACAACCAATTGGGGAAAATAAAAAACATATTTCACTCAAAATAGACATGTCAGATAGAACAACTGCATAGTATAGTGTTAAGGGCATAAATTTTGGAGTAGAACAGAATCAGCTTTAAATTCCTGCTTCATTGCTGGCACTATTTAGGTTAGACATTACCTACAGCCTTCAGTTTCCTCATCTGTGGAGTTGGAAAATACAATAGTATTCATTCGTTATAAGCATTAAATAAGAATATGTATGTAGAGGTGAGGTTTTGTTTTTAGTTGTTCTGCTGATTGTAATTTGTAATATCTTTTACTGAGCTATTAAAACTATTCATAAAACATTTTTGAAACAGAAAAAATGATTATGTATATAATATACTTATCACAACACCCAATAAATTTGATCAACAAATGTATTCCGCAGCCCCCAATAAATGAAAGAAAAAACATATAAACAAACTATAAAAGAATTTTTACCAAATATAATACTCTTATTGAAAAAAACAAAATTGTTTTTTGAAAAATAGCTTTTAAAAATTCCACAAAATAATTAAATAGGAGAAAATAGTCTTTTTTATTTATTTCTAACTTTGTTCAAGATTGTATTTTTGAGCAGCAACATGGCATTTATTGTATTTTTTCCCCCACTGGAATAAGCACACCTTTAAATGTATCCTAGTGATAAGAAATTGCGTCTTGACTCCCATGAGCAATCTTTTCCCAGCTGTGTCTATACACTCAAACAACACAAAGAAATATGAAATTCCTTTAGTTATTAGGCTATATTCAAGAGCTCCCTGGTTTCTATTTTCAACTAACATGAATCCCTGGTGCATGCAGAAGGAAGATCCAGGTTAAATATAGCTGTCTCTATAAAGAGCTCATCTGAAGAATTGAACACATTGTGGTTAATGGTGACCCTCACTGCACTTTGCTATTGGGTGTGAATTTCATTGAAACTTCATATCCAGTAAGCCTTCCCTTGGGAAATCAGTTCTGGACATTTGAACTCTGCCCTCAGCTATATGGAGCCATCCTTACAGATATACTCTATCAAGCCTCTCCCAGTGGTGACCCCTATTTGATAAAGTTGAAGAGATATGTCCTCAGATTGTCTAGTCTAGAGAGTAAAAGAAGAAAATAGTAAGAGGTATTTGTTATATTGAAAAAGGAAGAACACATATGTCATGCAATCTTGATAGGAAACCTTTTAAAAAGACTTCATTATATATATTATACATATGTATTGTACATATTTTCACATATTGCCATGTTAGAATAGTTTTTGAAATTGTATCATTTATTTCTGGGTTGGAGATCATTATTCGAATCTTTATGATAGTAAAAATTTATATAGCATTTACTATATGCCAGACATGAAATATAAAAAGCTCTTTACACATATTAATTCATTTAATTCTTTCTCCAAGCCTATGAAATGGGTAGTGTCATATTCATTATATTTATAAACGAAGAGTCACTTAGAGAAGTTAAATATCTCTTTCAAGGTCCTTGAGCTGGTATGGCTCCTGCTCCATGTTTTTAACAATTCAACTGCTTCATACCATCTTTGCACCAAGTTTCTTGATTCCCAGTTGAAAACAGAAAAGCAAAGGAAAGCTTACTTCTAACTTCTCAGACAAAATGTTGTACCCAAGAATTTCCTTCTTTGTTAATTCAATAGTTGTTTTGCACTGTTGAAAGATCAGATAGCCCTAATACTGGCAGAACTTGAAAAAGTGGATAACAGTCACCTTAAAAATAGTTAAAGAAGGAATTTTATTGAATATTAGGATGCAAGTATCTGTTGACAAAGTACCTTCTATTCTACGCATGGTGATTCAGCTCATATTTCCCACATATCCATAAAATAATTTATTAAATGGTCAGGGATTGGATGACCCAGAAGTTTTATAACAAATATGCTGTCAACAATGGAAAATATGCCTGCAATCCTTGAGAGATGTAATGAGAACCTGGAAGAATTTCTTTGGAAATATTAGCACCGACCCATTCATTATAACAGTAGATGGGATTGTGAATAGAGTTTTTGGCTTAGGTTACATTTTCGGAAGTAAGGAGATAAAACAAATTGGAAGGTGAGCACATGTACTTTGGGAGAGCACTAATAAAGGGAAAAGGGCTTACTGTATGACAAGGCATATTGGGGAGAATTTTAGTCAGAATCAACAAAATACCAGTGGTTAACATTCTTTCCAAGTATGCCTGCCAGGGCACAGATCTAAATAAATGTTTTATGTTGTAATTTTGAGTTTGATAAAGGTAAGAGTTACAATCTAACGATGGTCCACAATAATAAAATGACATGTTTCTATCATTTTCATTCTCTTGTTACCATTTAAAAATAATCTTGCAAATATCTAAAAATCATACATATTTTTAAAAAGTGTTTTGTTTTCATTGTAAATACTTATTAGTACCTTGCTAAGATTTCAGGCACTCTGGTGTCTTGTCTCATATGCCATTCTAAGAGTCCCTATACCAGAGCCATTTGAGGATTTTACTTTATTTCCTCAGATAGAAATTATTTTACATTTCTATGTTTTGCTCCAGTTATTTTCAGAGAATTAATCTAGGGTCTGTTTCTAGATAGGATATTCTATTGATCTTTATGCTTGGTTTGAGGTATTTGTTTTTCTTATAAAATTTGGATTTCCCTTTAAAAAGACAAAGCATCAAAACCACTGGAACTAGGAGAAAGACTGTTCTGGGGTTTCTTTGAAAGCTGTATCTAATTTGTGCATACGCTGCAAACTAGTATTCCAAATGTTGCTTTCTAAGTTTGTTTCATATTTTTCAAGGAATTATTCTTTATAATAAATATATATTTAGTTCATTTTATTTTACTGTCTTACTATGTATTTTCTATTAGAATTGGCTTGTCATTTCAAATCTTTATGATTTCCAACAAATTTATGCCAGGGAGTACAATCTCTGTACCAGCTGCACATCACATCATCCCACATTGACATATTATTGTATCGAAAGGTAAACCCTTACAAATGCATGCCAATTTAATGATGCAATGAATGTTTTATAGGTTCTTGAATACTTTCTTTTCTGGTCATCATATGAAAATTATATACATGAGGAAAATAGTTTTTGAACACTTAGTTTAAAATTTTGTCATATATATATATATATATATATATATATACACACAGATATATGTTATCTTTTCTTTTTTTCCTTCAAAGCTTGGAGAATAAATTATTCTCCTAATACAAAATATTATTGCAGTGGAAAAAACTTTGTTTAAAATGGAACATGATTATTAAATAGTTTGATTTCCATTTAAGTATGTTGTAAATGGTGGCTCAATATCATGAAAATAGATTTTGAAATTATAAGGGACTGAATTCCATATAAATTTGATGCTGTTGCTTGATTTAATGAGCCATGGAGCATGATAAGTTGGATCATGTCTGCCAGAAAGCCACAGATTGTTGACCAGCCTGGAAACCTAACAATGATAGAAGGTGAAAATAATTTGACATAGAAGTGAGAATGTTGGAGCAATAGTGTCAGTGTAAGTAAATTGTTTTACCAAAAGTTGTACATAATTTATTAATTTTTTTACAATAAAAATAATATTATTGAACACCTGCTAGGTGCTAACACAAATATATTATCTGCCACCATCGAATTTATAATCTGCACTACTATAATTTCTAATCTATGGTATTTCTAGACTTTCTAAATACCTATACATTTCATTGTACTAGAGTGTAGCAGGAATAAAAATGTTCATTGGACAATTTAATTAAAGCCAGAAAAGCGGACGGCCAAGATTTATTAGCAGAAATACATTAGGTCAATGCATATTCTGGAAGATTCCATAAGTCTAAAATCAGACCTTTCTCCAGGACCACCAGCAAGCTGAGGGAAATTTCCGTGAGATCTATTCATTAGAAGCCCTGGATATTATTTTAGAACAGAAGCAATTTAAGAAGGAAGATGATAAAGAAGGGAGTAACTATCCCACTTGATATTTTAAAATGAAAAGAACAAAGCCCTGAAGCTTTATACAAACAACCAGTTCATAACTATTCCATTTATTCCCTTTTCCTTATGTATATCAAAAAGAGCATAACATAAGTATTTAAAAATAAAGCACTCATACTACGGCACCAGACTGCCATATTACAAGACTGCCAGGTTTTCAGTCTTGTTCTACCACTTTTCATCTGTGTGATATAAGGCTGTTGCCTGAGTTTCCTTATCTAGAAAAATGGGAATGGTAACACACCTTCTTCAGAGGATTGTGAGAATTAAATGTATTAATATCTGTAACCCTGCTTAAAGCAAGGCCTGGCGTGATAGTCTACAGCCCTTTAAGTTTTAGCTCTTGTTTTCGAAGTCATGTAATTAATGGGGTAAGTGAATCTCTAGGCTCCTGTTTTATGATTACACATAAACTCATAAACTCCTTACATGTCTAGTTGCCCTCTGAAAAAAATAAAAAGACAAACCACAGCTGTCCAAGGCAGGACCTGGTGATAGCAAGCACTCAGGTTTGTGAATTCAAGGAAAGTAGAATGTGACTCTGGACCCTTCTTCTCCCCATTATATTCAAGGCTCTTAGGCTAAAAGCAAGAAGAAAACAGGAAGGTACATGGATTCCCTTTTACAATGATTTAACTGCGTTATTGTGATTATTTAAAGCAATGTTTTGGCTGTAGTAGCAAATAGATATAGTGTGATTAATTTAGAGCCATGTTTCTCTACTAGATGTGCAATTCTCTAGAGGTCCTATGGGAAACACGTTTGGGCATTTGGTTGTCATAAGAAGTGGAGAGGCACCACTGTTATTCAGTCAGGATTGCCACAGATGATAGCTGCCTGTGTTTGTATGGAAATGTCCTGTACAATGATGGGCTATGTTGTTCTGCATGACTTTCTAATGCTCCATGGAGCATCCCTGTCAGTGAAAGACCTGTTCATAAATAACTAAACCTAGTGAAAGCAAATATTTTTGTGATTGGTTTTAGTACACACAGATTTTTCCAGTAATGCAGTTACCGTATAAATTGAGGAAAGGATTGTACTTAGTTTTGTTAAGAACTTTACCAAGAGTTACGTACCATTTCTCAAAATCATATCACCGATGGCACTGTGTTTCTCTAGTTTTCAGGTATACCAATACAAGATGAATCTATTTAAATTTGTATCTGTAGCATTCACACTCATACAGTGACATATGTTTCATAATGGTACTAGCATAGACATGTCTAAATATTTATATATCAAACGTATAGAACTTGGTAAGTAATTATTAGTTTTTTCCTTCATATTGCAGTTAAGACATGATACATATACATATACTCATGCACGCACACACACACAAATATATTTAAATCATGTGTTGGCAAGTTATATTATCTATGAATTTTATATCAGGAGAAATAAAACTGGCATTATATAAATATTTGTCTTCATAAAAGGAGAGATTGAGTCTGATGGGATTCAAAACCTATGGCTCATAGTCATGGACCCATTATGAATAGTTCTTGATATTAAAAGTTTCTAGAAATAGTTGTACTCCTTTAATATATATTTTTTGCAATATTATGTTTCCAACTTTTCTTATCTTTAATTATTGTGTGTGTGTGAAAGAAACAGTATGTCCAATAATAAACTATCAGTGAGGCAATTAATTAAAGATTTCAACAATTAATTGAATGTACACTACTTGTTTTATATCTGTTTTATTTTGGTAAAAATTAAACTCATAAAAACCCAAAACTAGGGTAATTTATTGATTGTTTTTTCCTTAATTTTTTTAGATAATTTAAGAATATCATTAGACACATAGGTTTATTGACTAGTTACAGCGGGCAAGAATGATACTGGGAGAGATAGTAGGTTGCTTATTAACACATGATCACCCAGGTCATTCAATAAACCATTTATAAGTTTGTGTTATAGAAACAATACTTCATCAGAAAGTTACCATCCTTTATCTCTCTGATTATCTTGTCATATTTTTACAAACTGCTCTGCAAATTTCTGAATTTAAATCTTTGCAATGATAAGGAAAACACTACACTTGCATTTGTATTTTCAATCCTGATAATAGTTTTATAAATGAAAACAGAAGCAATAAAACCAACCATAGAATGTTATGAAGCAATCATTACAGAACTGTGCAAAGTTGATTATATAGAACATCAAAACCTTTTAGAATTGACTTTATAAGAAAAACCTTATTAAGAAAAACACTATTGGCAAAAGGAGAAATATGAAAACAATAGGAATATATACGACAACCAGTGAAATAGAAAGTGGAATATAAATGTCATATTAAAATGTGAACTAACAAAATACAATATTGCAGTTTATACTACAATATGAGTATTTTAATGGAAGAAAAAATCTTGAAATGGCATGGAGATGAACTGGATGCCTAAGATGCATTTCCTATGATTATTAATGAATGATTCTATTCCATTTCAGAATTCTGTTATCTTCCAGTACTTGCATTTGGTGTGCCCTTTCTCCAGTAAGGTATTTTCCAGCAAGACCGTGTATGTGTGTGTGTGTGTGTGTGTGTGTGTGTGTGTGTGTGTGTGAGGGGGCATGGCCGAAGTCTTTTGAGATCAGAAGACAAAATAACATAAGTCAGTATGGAACATCTTGCAGTACATTATATAATAAATACAAGTGGCACACACTAGCATATTTCAAGGACTTGGAATAGATTTTGAAATTTTAAAATTTTTATCAGTTATACTGTAATAGATTCAGATAGTGATTTTTTAAAGAAAGAGGTTTTCTTTGTTTATTTGATGAACTTCTAGGATGCCTTGCAAAGCAATTTGGGATTTTGAGAGTGCCATGAAAACAATGGCGAAGAGCTTGACCCATCATTGTCAAGAAAGAAATTCTGTTCCAAAGGGATATTATTCTATCTTGTAGATATCTTGGTCCAGTTTGTAGTTCTACTTTTTTCATAGACTGAGGGATACAAAGACCTGGAAGCATGTTTGTTATGTCCAATCCCCTCTTTCCTTTTTGGAGATATGGGCTTGGCTTCAAGTTATTCTCAGCTTTTCTATATTTTTATCTTCTCCCACCCTTTTCCATATTTTTGTACAATATCTTATTGATATATAATTCATGTAAAGTTAAATGCACATATCTTAAGTACGGCATGATGATTTTTAATGTATATACCCTTGTAAACATCCCAAGATCAAGATATTAAACCTATCCATCACCAAATTTTTTCATTTCCTTTTCTCCTCAATCCTTACTTCAGCCCTCACAGTCCCAACCATTAGCCCAGCGACAGCTCTTCTGATTTCTATTACCACAAATTAGTTGTGCATGTTCTTGAACTTCCTATAAATCATATCATGTGGTATTCATTCTTTGTGTCTGGCTACTTTTGTTCAATATATACTTTGAGGTTCATTCACATTGTCATGTATCATAGTTAGCTGTTTAAAGTCTATGGAGAAATATGTATCAATAGAAAAATGGTTTAAAGAATCCTCACTGTAACCCTGAGTTCTCAGTCCTATTGCTGGTAAGTGAACAGACTCAACTGAGTAAGTGAACAAACTCAAATTTCAAATTGAAGCCTCTTTTTTTTTTAATTTTAGCGTATTATGGGTGTACAAGTGTTAAGGTTACTTATATTGCCCATACGAAGCCTCTCCATTCCAAATTTAGTGTAGATTTTTTTCAACCATAGTTGCTTCCATCATGAGTGTCCATCAGGACTGGAAGACATATGACACTGCTGAGAACAAAATAATTTTTGAATGATATTTTCAGTCAGTGATTCTTAGTTTTGTCATTGTCATCACAAGTTCCATCAAGTCTTAAGAGCAGCAGAAGTTCTTAAGAACTTCAAAACCATAGATTTGGGGCAGTGCAAACTACAAAATATAGAAAATGTCCAGATTGATTGAAGAACCAGCTTTAAAGTCATGAGAACTCACATATTTTCTGACATTGTTCAATCTTTGCTCCCAGAGTCTATTCCTTGTTTTTTGTATTGATCTTTGTGTAGTGTTTTGACTGTTTAGTAATCAACAGTTGTCTTTAGTATTTTTCTATCATCAATCAAACCTCTGTCAAGAATTCAGCCTTAAAAAATAAGGAAAATCTTACCATGTGCAACAATATGGACAATGAAGACATTATGATAGGTGAAATAAGCCAGTCACAGAAGGACAATCACTTCATGGTTCCACTTACAGGAAGTTTCTAAATAGTCTAACTCATTGAGTCAGAGAGTAGAATGATGGTTGCCAGGAGCTGGTGGGAGGGAGAAATAGGGAGTTGGTATGAAATTTCAGTTCTGAGAGCTGACTAATATCTGCTGTACAACACCGTGTCTATAAAAAGGAAAACTATATCATATGCTTAAAAATCTGTTAAGAGGATAGATCTCACATTCCGTGTTTTTATCACAAGAAAAAAAATTCATGAGCTACTTAAACTTCAATAGAAAGTAAAAAACGTAAATTCAATCATACTTTTTTAGTCAAAGATAAAAACTTAGAGGAAAATATCAACAGAAAATCCTGTTGATAAATAATAATTCCTGTCACGTATAGTGAATAAAGTATCATTAACAGCAAAATAAACAAACCAATTAATTAATTAAAAAGAATATTAATAATTGGTAAGCAGGAGCTGAGGCTTGGAATAATTATTAATGCGGTTGCTCTTGGTTACGCTTCTATGTGACTGAAGTGAAATGATTGAAGCAATAATTCAGATATGACATTTGAAGCATTTTTTCTAGTAAATATATTTGTTTCATAATAGTATGAAACAAATATATTTCTTAGCATATGTACTAAGAAATTCAACACATACTTGGATAATATTAAATATACTTTAGGGAATAAAAATATGATTTCCTAGGTTATGTTGCAGTTTATTGTATTGGTTGTAGTAATTGTGGATTCTATGGAAAAAATTTTCATAAGGAAATTATTCTCCATCTTCCCTTGTAATTTCTCATTTGGTCAAATGCTCCCCCTCCAATCTCTGTCTCCCCTCAACCTCAGCCATCCCTACCCCTATCCTCACATACGCCAGCCAAGTATCTGAATTTGGTTCTCATGATAGGATTGGCAGAATGCACGAACTCAGATTGTATCTGGGGAAATACTGAAGTAAAACAGACCCAGGAGTTTTCCAAGCAGACCTTTCTTCTTGATGCTCTGCCGCCTGAATTTAAGGTCACCATCCCCGTGGGAGTTAAACAGACTCAAATGCTCCTAACTGTATTTGAGCAATCATGCTGACCAAACAGCTGCTATGTTTGCCCACATTTTCTCCTGCACTGGGACACAATCGCACTTCTTAGGTCAGGAGCAAAGCTCTGATTTATCTCCTAGGGAGTTCTGCCAGTGAAAGGACAATAGTATTGGGCTCCTGGCATCAAACTAATATTTTACAAGATGGCCACAAATCAGAGCACATCTTCTGCTGTATACCAAAGAATAGGGAAGGAATAAAAACAAGGTGCCTACACACTTGAGAAGAATTATTTTGTATGTAATTATTAAGTTGCATAAAGAACTGATCTTTCTTTACCACACTCAGAAGTAAATGTATTAAGAAACTGAAAAGTTGTGGGAATCAAATAACACCTTAAAAATTTTATGTTAAAAATATTCATTTTTATTTTTTTAAAATTTTATTTCAGAATATTATGGGAGTAAAATTTGGTTACATGAATTGCTTTTATTACAGTTTGAGTCAAACGTAATTGTACTCATCACCCAAATAGCGTGTATTGTACCTGTTCAGTAGGAATTTACACGTCCCCTGACGTGTAAATTCCCACCCGCTTGGTTTCTGCTGAGTTTTACGTACCATTCTTCTAAGTGAAGTATTGCAAGAATGTAAAAACAAACACCACTTGTACCCACCACTAAACTGGAACTAATTGTTCAACACTCACAGGTGCACATGTAAGTAAAATTCCTTATGTTTTTTGAGAAAATTTTATCTAGAAAGATGTGTGTATGTGCACCACGCTTTTGTTGTCATGTCCAGGACATAGAAACTTTTTCATCTTTCACATTTGCACTGTGGATATATGAACACCACTTTTCTTTTGCTCTACCAGGAAAATATCCCCTATTTTCAAAGCTGTTAACTATTATTTGTGTAGAGTTGGCTCCACCATGAACGGCCTCTTGTCCACAGCCCATAATGTATCTATCACACTGCCCCATTGCTCTTAGGATGTGTTAAGAGGAGTAATGAAAAAGAAGGCTGTTAGGTCCCCCAGTGAATGTATCTTAGCAATTAATATCTGTGCAGAGATTTCCTTGTTCAGGAATTCACATGAAAGGAACATAGAAATAACTTTTTATTCTTCGAAGAGTCAATGTTTTAGATTATATGAGGTTTTCAAAATGTTATTATCAAGTATACATGCACACATAATTTTATATAAATACAAAACTTAAATTGAATAACATTATGCATGCTGGTAACTTTAAAAAAAGGCATGTCTCTTTAATATTTTTTCCTGTTTCATCTCTTCTCTGTCCTCCCCTTTTCTATATCATATCTGACCTATTGCTATGACTCATGTGTTCAGTAGCTTATTTTCTTCCAGCCTTAAATAATTACAAAACATTATCCATCTATCATCTCTCTCTGTAGTATACCATCACCATCATTCATGTATTGCAGAGATGTAGCAGACATATAGAGAGGTCATTTTGTTATTATTTTACAAAAATGGGATCTTCTTACACAAACCCTTCTGGATTGTATTCTCTTTCAGTGCTAGTGTGAAACATCCTACATCAACCACCACTACCTGAGTGGGGAGGTGTAGAGGCAGAGATAGTAGCCCTGCAGAGGAAAAGACTCATTTACTCTTCTTCACTCGTGTCCTTGGCAGGAGACCAGGGTCATGTGAGACAGTTCTAATTAGTAAATTTGGCTCCAAGGTACTACTCACAGTGCTTTTCTGGGACTGAGCTGTACTTTCAAGCAAAAGTACAGAAACCAGTTAATCTTGATTAGAGTACACTTTTCTTAAAAAGCCCAGGTCCTGGTGTTTGGGCAGAGTCCCTGTCACTTGGCAGAGTCCTCTCTTCCTGGGCGTGCACACTTTGCTGGACATTGGCAGACCTCTTCTGTAATAACCACACTGTAGGAAGAGGCTTAATTAACAGAATGCAGCCTGGCAGTGTTAGAGAGCATCTGGAAAGCTGAAAATTCCCTCAAAGCCCAGCCTGTTAAATGTCCTCAGCCTCACTCATGATGAGTGCAGGGCAGGGAAGGGGTCCTTCTGTCTTAAGCTGTGGGGAGCCCTGTCTCACGCCTGTTTTCAGTGCTGTGAGATCTGCACTTCTGGCAATCTGGCCTCTCCCTAGATTCTTTGCCCCCATCCAGTAATGGGTTTTCTTCTTTTTGGTGCACTCTCAGCAGAATGAGCCAATCCTTCGATTACCCTGAAGTTGGAAACAGACATCCCTGCTCTCTTTTCCTCTTTCATCTTGTCTTTCTCAAGTGGAAAAACTGCAATAACAACAAAAACCTGGTGCTCCAATTGGAAGACACCAGGGAACCTTCTGCAGTCTTCACTTATTATACTTTTTTACTCCCTCTAGTAAAAGGTCCATCAAATTCCCTATAATTCTCAGTGTTTACAACAAAATATGTTATGATCATTTCCTTTCTATTACAGAAATTATTTGATCTTGTACAAATAAGATGAAGGCAATAGTTATAAAGGTCGAAAACAACTATCTTCCTACATGTTTTTAGACAAAAAAAAAAAAAAAGGAAGACAATGAGAATTAGAATGAGAATATGGAGAAGCTGTGATAAATGTTACTGAAAGATTAGAATTGTTGAGAGAACTAGGACCCATTTCCTTCAGAAATAAGGTTGCATTTAAAAAGAGGTTAATAAATCAGAAAGATAGTATTGAAGATAAATCACAAAGACAGACTTGTTAGTGGGAAAATGAATGGGATATTTCAAAATTATAAAACAGTCTTTCATTGCTAATTGTAGCAGAGAGATCTCAGCACAGCTGTTCTAAGGACGTGAGTAGACCACAGCGAAAATAACAGCACCCCGGATTTGTCTCTTGGTTTCTTAAATTTAAAGATTTTGGTTTATAAAATTTTTCTTCTGTGTTCCCTTTAAAGCAAACTAGTTCCATTTAACTCCAGGTCAGAAATGCATGTTGACAACCTAGTCTATTTTGCACACTTGGAAGATAATTCTCATTTGGGCTAAACTTTATGCCTGTGCTTTGCAGGGGCTTATACTTGATCTGAGGATTACATGGTTCTGTTTTATTGAAATGGAATAGCTTCATACATACTCATCCAGATGTACTTGTTCATAGTAAATTACCTGGCAGCCATCTCTTTATAGTCTAATAAAACAATCTGATGATCCCTTAAGATTCCCTTTTTCTTTTCAAATATATATTTTTTTCAATCTATACTTTTAAAAATAATTTTGTTAACTTATTAATTTTCAGTCTTCCCTCACACTTAGTCAATGTTTAGAAATTAAGTAACCAAAGTTGGAAATGACAAAGTGCATTTGATTTTATTAAATAATTTAAGTAAAATTTTATAGGGTTATTGTCTACTTTGGAAGGGAGAAAATACTGAGGGTGACTAGATGAGGTATGAAGGGGCAGAATGAAAACATCTCTTATGGAAGATTGCAAAATATGGTCACAAATTCTTCCCATTTTGGTCTGGCCTTGGGACTTGTGCTGACCCATAGAATGTGGCAGATGTGAAGCTGTGTGATCTAAGAGCCAGGGCTACAAGATAATTGCAACTTCAACTGTTGCTGTTTCTAGGGCTGACTTCTTGGGCATATGACTTATGTAGTCTGACAGGGACCCATACATAGAAGGGCCTGCAGTTGGTTTAATACTCTGCTGACATCATCTTTAAACTCTTAATTTTTTTTTTTTTTTTTGAGACAGAGTCTCACTCTGTTACCCAGGCTAGAGTGCCCTGGCGTCAGCCTAGCTCACAGCAACCTCAAACTCCTAGGCTCAAGCAATCCTGCTGCCTCAACTCTCAGAGGAGCTGGGACTACAGGCATGTGCCACCATGCCTGGCTAATATTTTCTATATATATTAGTTGGCCAATTACTCTCTTTCTATTTATAGTAGAGACGGGGTCTCGCTCTTCCTCAGGCTGGCTTCAAACTCCTGACCTTGAGCAATCTGCCCGCTTTGGCTTCCCAGAGTGCTAGGATTACAGATGTGAGCCACCACGCCCGGCCTAAACTCTTAATTTTTGAACAAAGGGACCAAATTTTCATTTTCATTGACTCCTGTAAATAGCATAGTTGGCTGAGTCCTTTTGGAACCCTCAGGTCACCATGACCCTAAGAAAACAGCAGAGCTTCTTTAAGGATAAAAGATAACCTGGGGAGACAGAGTCAACTGTCTCAGCCATCCTAGACAAGCTTAGCACTGGTTGACATGGAAATTGAATGCAACTGTATGAGTGAGCCCCGTTGAGACCAGAAGAAAAATTGCTCAGGCAACCCACAGATTTGTGACAAATAATAAATTGAAGTTGTGTTAAGCCATTAAAATTTAGAGTTTGTTGCATAGCAATAGATAACTGAAAGAGTCTCAATGAGTCACCGTAGGAATATCTATGACTTTAGAAAAACAGGTTTGAATTAAAACATTAATATGAATAGTTCAACACATTAAACCCTTAGATTCTGTTTAGCTAATGAATATTGATATGTTGATTATGAAAACAAACCAAATGTAGGTGACTGCTCTAAGGTTAGATTTTAAATGGAGATTGATGGTTAAAAATATGTAAAGACTGCAACCCAAGTGCTTTTGGCCTGACTTAATGCTCAATTATTTTCAATGGCGATTCAGACATATTATTATGCAGAAATTTGTAGGTGACACACACTTATAATGATGCTTAAATAGAATTATTTTAATAGAAAGTATAAAGAAATCAGAATTAAAGATAAAATTAGGATAAATCTTTACAAAAATATTAGACAATAGCTAGATGAATGGAAAGAAATGGGATTGTTCCAAAGTTGTGATAATTTTAAATTACCTAAAGACAAAATCTAAATATAAAAACATAGACAGTTCTAAAATTGAGTCAAGATAGAGTGTAGCAAGGTAACACAATAAAACATTATTTAAACAGTGTGAAATCTAAATGTTTACAATTGTTTTCATTAAAAAGTAAATAAATCATTGTTATTTTTAAAATGTTCCTTAAGGAAATTCTTGATAATTACTTAGTATAAAAATCTTTTCTGAGTTTTTATGGATGCTTAAGTTCTGTACATTATATTATAACAATGGAAATAGGAACTGTGTTACAATTAAAAATAAGGACAGTTAAAGTAGGTCAGTCTTTGGTCTGTTAAAAAATAATTACAAGTCTCAATTCTTTCTAAAAGTATTATCTTGGGACATAAAAGATAATCTATATGATTCTTTAATATGAGTCTGTCTAGACATTTAGATTTGTACATGATTGGAAATTAAACTCCGCTTAATAGTAAATGAAATGGAGTGCAAATATTTTCAACCTAAGTATTTTGGTATTAAGACCAACATTTTGTAGTACAGGCACAGTAGAGGTCAAAAAATTGTATTTGAATACATTTCCTTTAATGTTTCTGAGCTTATTGAAATAATGGAATTGCTTTGTAAAAGTAACATGTTTGTATCTATTTAGGAAAATCAAGCCTCATGTAGAATCACTAAGATATTCTGAATAATAAACTTAATATGTGATTTAATTATTATTATCCTTCTTCACAACTACCCATTTAAGAAGTCTTTGTTTTACGCTTTAAATCTTCATACTACCTTCTTGGTACAGGGTGTTAACCAATCTCAGATACAATACTTTGTATTCTAATTCACATCTAGAGCAATCATCCCAGCCAAGGTTAATAAGTGAATTGCTAAAGAGTCTATTTTGACTCTTCTAAACTGTGAGTAATTAATGCAAATTACTGTATTTTCTAGGAGTCATAGTACATTCAGTGTGTGTATATAAAATAGTTAAATATGTATGATTCAAAAATATGTTCTTAATGTTCCTGGTGGTTGAAGCCAATCTATGTTTATGTAAATTTTGCTAGGTTTTATTTCTTTATTTCTCTTTCTTTCTTTCTTTCTTTCTTTCTTTCTTTCTTTCTTTCTTTCTTTCTTTCTTTCTTTCTTTCTTCCTTTCTTCCTTTCTTCCTTTCTTCCTTTCTTCCTTTCTTCCTTTCTTCCTTTCTTCCTTTCTTCCTTTCTTCCTTTCTTCCTTTCTTCCTTCCTTCCTTCCTTCCTTCCTTCCTTCCTTCCTTCCTTCCTTCCTTCCTTCCTTCCTTCCTTCCTTCCTTCCAACAGGGGCTTGCACTGTTGCCCAGGGTGGAGTACAGTGGACTCATTATAACTCATAGCAACCTCAAACTCCTAGGCTCAAGAGATTTTGCTGCTTCACCCTTCCAAGTAGCTGAGGCTACAGGGCATGCCACCATGCCTGGCTATTTTTATTTTTTGTAGAGACAGGGTCTCACTCTTGCTCAGGCTGGTCTTGAACTCCCAGCTTCAAGTGATCCTCCTGCCTCATCTTCCCAGAATGCTAGGATTAACAGGCATGAGCCACTGCCCCTAGCCTGAACTTTGCTAGTTTTGCATGATGTATGGAATATGTCAACATGAATAGTATTGCATTTAGTGTTTGTTAGCAGAATACATGAATCCTGAAGTGTAAATAAAATACATGCTGGTGTAGGCTTAGTATAAGAGACTACTTACATGGGTCTTATATCTCTAAAGAAAGTGTTGTATAAGATCTGGGTGTACAATTGAAGGTTTCTATTAAATAATAACCTACCTTCTAGGTTATTCTTCCATGTACTTCTCCATGTACTTCTTCCATGTACTTCTCCTCTTACGGAGCATGTTGCCATGATGGTGGCAGAAGTTCAAGAGAGAGAAAATAGAAACCCACAAGTCTTCTTGAGCTCTGGGATCACAATTTAATGGGTCAAAATAGGTCACATGGATGAGCCAAGAGTCAGAGAGAGAGACATCACCACCAGTTTACATGTCAAAGAGTGTGAATCCAGAGAGATGAAGAATTTGAGCCATTTTGCAAGGCCCTATTCTACTCTTGTGGGCACAATTATTCATATTTCTTCTTTATACAAAATGTAGTCACCTCCATATCTAATCACACATAAGCTCCACCTCCAGGATCCTGTTATCTACATCAATTCAAAAGTAGCAATTTTTGATCTGGGACCTAGGGACCAAAAGAAAACAAATGTTCTGTCCTGTTCATATCCAACATACAGTGATGAAACAGTGGCCAGACACTGGCAATAAATGCTATCATTTGGAAAGGCAAAGAATGGGAAGATATTTAGCAGTCACTCATCTAGAAATTCTGAAATTACACTGGGCAATTATAGGCAGTTCTTTATTCTGGAGATGGGAAATGCTCTTAGTTAGGTCCAATTATGGTACACAGGAAGGCTTCCCTGTTCTGTTATTCTCCAAAGCTCTTAGTTCTGCCCTTTGAAATCTCTCTTTTTCCATGAACATCTTTGCCACTTCTGAAGACAGCATCAGAAAGTATGCCCTATGAAAATCATTTAAAATTTGCTTTTGACCAGAGAAGTCTGGGTTCTTAGAGGCCTACTTACATTTTGAGAAGTCTCAGTCCATTTTAGGTTAGTCTATTGGTTCTTTTACCAGTGTGACTCTCAAAAATATTGCGTATATTTTAAACACTTGATCCAATCCACTTTAAGTTCAAAAGTCACACTTTTTTTGATTTTTTTTTTTTTTTTTTTTTTTTTTTTTGAGACTTGCACAACTCTTTAACTTGGTTCTGGTGTTTGGGTTATACAGCTTGCTAGGGAACTATGTCATTCAGTTCCTAGAGGTCTTTTTGTCTAGAGGAAATTTATTAACTACTTAATCCTTTCAGAGATTGTAATAAAGTGAGCCATAGCCACCTATTCCTTGTACCATTTTCTGTGTTAGTTATCCCTTACCACAATAATGCTCAATGAGCAATCATTACAAAAGCAAGTGATTTAAACAATAATACTAAGCTGATGAGTCTGTGTGCTGGTGATTTAGGCTTGGCTCTGCCTGGTGCTCTTCAGATTTCAGCCTCACTCACATGCCTGAGGTGTCCTGACTGTTGGCTACACTAGGTTAACTCTAGAGTAACTTGGGCGACTCAGCTCTGCTCTGCATTTAACATTCTCTCCAGCAAGCTAGTCTGAGTATGTTCTTACAGCAGTAACAGAAGCACAAGTGTGCAAAGACTCACGAGACCCACATTCAGAACTGTCACACTATCATTTTTAATTTTATTGGCCAAGACCAGAGTCAGAGTAGGAGGAATTATAAAGTAATTGTAAAGTAACTATAAAGTTACTTAGTAAGGGCATGGATTTGGGAAGGGTGAGATTTGTTCCATTTTTACATTCTACCATAGAGGACAAAGTCTTACTGCTGAAAGTATTTATAGATTTACCTTGGGAAGACCTAATACAATGCTTATATGAAATATTCTTGTGATATGGAAAACTTTCCCAAATTTAATTATAAATAAAATCATTTTTCTTACTCCTACATAACATTTTATTTTCCCAAAGACATATCTGCATTTTGGAACAGAATCATAACTGCACACATATGAAATATTTAGATAGCCATGATTATAAACATGCATTTCCAGACTAGCTATTTTATGATTCAAAGAATTTCCTCAGGAAAACTAATGCTATGAATCTTAAACACAACAAAATTATTTATTGGAGAATTAACTGCTAGTTTCAAAACAACTCTTTTATAGGTGTTGTGGAGCCCATAGCACATTATGCTTTTCATGAAAATGATTTTGTATAAGTAGAAATGTGTGGTGCGTTAAAAATGGTTCCAAATTATTTGCTTCTCCTCTCATTGAGATCAAGAGTATAATTTTCCTCACCTTGACACTAGTGACTTTCTCGACCAGTTGAATGTAGCGAAAGTGATATTCTGGAACTTCCAAGGCTAGGTTATTATTTAATAGAAACCTTCAATTGTACACCCAGATCTTATACAGCACTTTCTTTAGCAATCTAAGACACATATAAATAGTCTCTTATACTGAGACTACTAAACTAGACAGGCCACATGTAGACACTCTGGTGGATAATCCTAGAAGAGACCAGACTTCCAGACATCCCTGTGAAGCCTGGCGTGGATATGGGAGCAGACACATTTGGCCATCTTTACCAGTCTCTGCCAGACAAATACTACCAAGTCACCTCAGCAATGGAATAGAAGAAAAAATCCTGATAAAATCCCTGACCCACAAAATCATGAGATATAATAAAACGATTGTTTTTAATCTGTTAATTTGGGGATTGTTTATTTTGTAGTAATAGATGATCAGAATTTGGCAGCAGGAAGTGGGGACCTACCTTTACTCAAACCTAAAATACGTGGCACTGGCTTTGATCATAAGTAGCAGGTAGAAGCTGGAAAAAATCGGAGGAAGTATTTTGAATGCTAGAAGGGCCTTGAACAAACTATTAGTAATTGAAGAATGGTGAGTAAAACATTTAGAGTTTAGAGCAAAGAACACCCTTTTTACATAGTGACAAAAGATTTGGCAACTCTGTTATCTGCAGTAATATGGTGAATAGAAGGGACAGCTAATGAACTCACAATCTCACTGGAGAGATTTCCAGGCAGAATATAGAAAGCACCAACTGACTTCTTATGGGTCCTTAAGATAAAATATGAAAAGAGAGATAACCTAAAGATAAAACATTACAGTCTTTCAGCAGAATTTAGAAGAAGCATAAAGAAGTCAGGACATGCTATAGATGAATTAAAACTGTCTCTCATTCTCTACCTCTCCTAGTACAGTACTCTTACAGTAAGACATGGTTTAAGGAAAAGAACAATTCCAAGGCAGGAAAATACAATCTCTGGATAAAGAAGAAACCAAGAGTGTAGCAGGAAGGCCTCTTTTTAAATATAAAAGTTTTAAAATTATTACTTGTAGATTTTCTTTTCTAGACAACAAGATTTATAATAAACAATGATGTTATTTCACAGTAGTTCCCCTAGTAGTCAATGATGGGGAGAGGCTTTTCTTAATGCACTTTGTGCTTTTTGTTTGATTGAGTGAATTCCAAAAAGAGCCTTGTAGAAAACCCAAAGTTTTTAAGAGAATTATACCATGAGTTTAGACTAAATGATGTAGGGACAGTACGACAACAAAAGAGGATTTGGGACTCAAATGTCTACACATAAGGAAGCATAAAAAAGGCTACATATTGTCCAATACTGGCCAATTCTTATATAAAAGGATAGGTTAAACCAAGGGTATAACAATGAACTCAGAGAGCGGAGCTAAGGAATCCCTCTCAAGAAGGCATGGCTTCTCATCAATGAATTGTCAACTTATGCCCTACTGAATTTAAGAATTTCCATGAACTATAGTGACCAATATGTGGTTTATGTTCTTCCCTAGCCTCATGAAAAAGAGTATCTATTGTGGTTAGCCTATGCCTATTTTATCAATGTTTGTTAGATGTGTGTGTGTGAGAGCCATATAACTTTTCTAATTAGTTCACAGGCTTCAGACTGAGTGGAACTCTACTTGGAGAGATATATTGGAAGAACTTTACCCAGAGATCCTCTTCCACCCCTGATGCTCATTTAGGTGACAAGATCCTAAACCTTGAGCCTGAGCTGATATTATAATTAGATGAATTGGGAAGTCTTTAGAAGACCTAAAAGTATTTTAGTTTTTGGAGGAATGTAAGTCATTTGTGGCCAGACCTGGGACTGTGACAGATGAGAGATGGCCACAGATTCACAAATTATTTCTCACTTCTTTCATGAATGTGAAGTGTTTATCTCTTCCCACTGAATCTCAGCAGTTTTTGACCCATATGATATAGTGGAAATGATTTGTCAATTTTCAGTTCTGTGTCTTGTAGAATTGGCTTCTTCAGCTCCCCATCTCTGGGACACTCCCTGTGGGAGATGTCAGCCGTTATGTAAGAAGTGTCACTATCCTGCTGTGGGGAAACTCAGTTAGCCATTTGAAGAGGCTTCATGGAGAGATATGGGTGACTAAATTTTAGATTTTCAAAATCGTCCATTCCAGGCACCAAATAATGAGTAAAGAATCCCTTAGGTAACTCCAGTTCTAGGTCTTGCCTGGATCTAACAGCATGAGAGATGCTGAATGAGAACACACAATTAAACCCAATAAATCCACAGACTCATGAAAAATAATAAATATTTTTAAGCCATATGGTTGGGGATATATTTTATGCAGAAATAGATAGTTAGAACAGAATTTAATTTTATTTTTTAACCTAGACCTGATTTAGATGTCAAAATTCTATTTGCAGTTGATTTCAGTGTCATAATGGGATGTTATTTTGGGAGCTTTGAGGAGACAACAAATGTGTTTTGCAAATGATAGAAACATCAATAATTGGTGACCAGAGGACAGATTGTGGTAGGCTAAAGATGGCTGCAATTTTTTTGCTATTATTCCCATTGATAAGTGATGTCTCATTACCCGATAGAAAGTGACAAGAATGACAATCTGAGATTTCCAAGAATAGGTTATAAGACTTAGCCTCCACCCATCTTTCATGGAATAGTTTATTTGCTTGTCTAGAGTCATATAAGAAATATGATTATCTGGAGAGTATGCAGGTGAGGCCATGTGTAGGTACTTTGGTGGACAGAACCAGCTGAGTCCAGGCTACTAGCCCTGCAAAGGTTCTAGATATGAATGAAGCCATCTTGGACTTGTCCATCTGCCAGTTGAACACTATCTGGTAACCTCAATTGACACTACATAGAGCAGAAGTATCACACAATAGAACCTTGTCTAAATTGCTGGCCCATCTATCTGGAGGCTTTCGTGGAATAAATAAAATAAATAAGCAAATTGCTGACCCATCAATATATAATTAAATTGGTTAGAGTTACTTAGAAAAATTTCCACATTTTAGAGTAAAGTTTAGGTAATGAGTAACTGGCACAGAATGCAAATTATGCAAAAGAGTTGTTCCATTCAAACCAGTATATGTGTTTAAAGATGAAATAAGATAAGAAAAACAACCAACTCTCAGGGAATTTATGAAATTCTTCAAGAGATTCTTATGGACATTTCCATGTTGTGAAAAGGATAGAGGAACACAGAGACATATCAGAAAAGTCTCTCTTATTGAAAAACAACAGCAGCAACAACAACATTGCATTATATTTCATAACCATTTTGGCATGAAGTTCTCAAGTCTACAAGTTTATTTTAACAAAAATCATCTGAATTTAATTCCCTAGGTGCAGGCTTTCTTTAGGACCTCTGAATTATAACATTAGTATACTAAGAACTCTAATTCACATTCCATTACATTAAATATTCATTTCCAGTATAACCAAAAGCAAGAATTCCCTACTCAAAGTCCAGAATTAAACTCTTCATACATACTCCAAAATTAATATCACTCTTCAAATGATTTGCAGTTTTTTGGATTTCTTATTTTCTAACTCCTATATTTTATGTTACAAAATCTCACACAAATAAGGAAACAATAATATTGCCTGCTATCAGGTGGCATTTACAGGTGGCATTACCTGTAAATTCTCCAAGAGGAGTTACTTGCTTTCTCTTCTGTGCTCCCCTAGAGATACCAACGTTTCAAATTTTGACCATTATAACACTTATTATACAGTATTACAATCATTGGCTTCTGTGTCTTTCCTAAAATACATGTTTCAGAAGTACATGTGCCAGTGATTGCAAGAAAAAGGGAAGATCATTTATATATGCTAATCTGTTAACATAGTTTTATCTTCTTAATATTAAAAAATCTTAGAAGTTAGGATAGTATCTTTTCATTTTTGTATATCCCAGATTCAGAACGATAGGACTTTGGCACAAGTAAGCAAGGGAAATGGACTTAAAGCAGAAATTACTTAATAGGCATTAAGAAGACATACAGAAAATTAATAAGAAAAATAATAAGTAAACATTTTTGAGATTGCTGAGCTACCTAGAAGTTAGGGAGGGAGAAGAAGAGGATATGAATGGAGACAAGGGAAGTTTCTTGTAGTCCCTATATAGAACTGGTTGTTGCCTCTGAGAGCATTCCAGTGATCATAATTTTGTTTGCAAATAGTCCTATAGGCATTCATTTTCTACCTTAAATCATTAAACAAAGTAATAGTAGCTAAATATATATTTTCTGAATTGCTGTTTTTAAGTAGACTAACCTGTTTTAACATTACATGTTTACAAAAACAAAACAAAAATGAATCTAAAACCCCCTCCTCCCCATGAAAATTTCTTCTATTGCTAAATAAACATGCTGAAATAATTTCTGTATTCTATCCTGAAAAGAAGCAATGAAAGATTGCCCTTCTGTCAATCAGAATCTGGATGCATCAATTAGATAACTACTGTGTGATATTTTAGCTGAAATTCAATGCTGATTTGGAATGGCATTTTCTTGTAATTAAATGTGTAAAAATAAATGCATTAGAAATTTGGCCACTCAATACTCCAAGAATAAAAACAATGATTAATATAATTTCAATAGTCAGGACTGGATTATGAGGAACAATTTCTGAAATATATATGAAATTAAATACAGGTCTTGCCATTAGATTGCTGCTTTGCAGCTGAATTACTGATGAGTTAAAATAGTTTGCATTATTATTTCTCTTTAATGTCTTCTCAACTTCAACCTTAATGTGAAGTAACAGCAGTGCAATCCTGTACAATTCTATATTTTTATTTTGTTTGAAAACTGAAGCATGTAAATTTAGTTACTATAGCTTTAAAGTCCATAGCACATGATATTTCATGCTGAAAGGCTAACATTGACTGCAAATCCAAAGATAATTCTCTTTTGTGTTCTGTATTAGCACTGCCTTTGAATGGAAAGCCAGTATAACCCCTTAACTATAGTGTGCTAGGGAAGCTAGCTGAATAATCAGTAGATATTTAATATATGAACTATCAAGATCATGCTTGCAGATACTTAAGTGAACTCCAGGGAAACAGCTGCCCCTTTGAAGTAATCTGCTTGCAAAATCAAAACAGAGCCATTTGAGAAACCCTCTAAAAAACTGAAATTTCAAAAACTACTATCTGGACACTGTTGGCTGCCACTTGGTGCTCTGAAATTCTGAGCAGGGACAATCTTTTCCTTATCTTCATCTTCATCCAGATATAAAAATTGTTTTCATAAAATCAATACATAAATACTTCTATTGACTGAATACATTAAATTGTCATAGTAATATGTTCAGTTTCTGTTATGAAAATAACAATGAATTCCATAGAAAACAAAT
This sequence comes from Microcebus murinus, assembly GCF_040939455.1. Lineage (NCBI taxonomy): Eukaryota > Metazoa > Chordata > Mammalia > Primates > Cheirogaleidae > Microcebus > Microcebus murinus. The sequence continues at coordinate 62,760,373 of NC_134105.1, forward strand.
TATTTGATGGAATTTGGTAGTTTAACATGGAAATTTATCCTGGTGATGGAAGCATTTGAAATGATTTTACATAATAATAGAATTTGACATTGGGAAGTTGTAGTTATTACTTAGCAGACCATGTTTCTTCTATAGCAACTAGATAATTCTATCATTTTCTCTCCACCATCTCTTACTATTTTAGAAGTTAATTTTAGATGAACACTAATTGAGAATTTTTGTAACATAAAACATCATATTAGTATCATTTGAGGTAACAGAATACCTTTTTTGTATATATGACTCTATATTTGCAGTAAAAATAATCTTGGGAGAGAGAGGACTATTAATATGTATAATAGAAAGAAAATTTGCCCTTTTATGGTTTCCTAGGTCCTTGGAAGGAAAGATAAATTGAAAAGAGGCTATCATATCTTAAAGAGTAAAATATTGATTTAAAAAACTGATTATTTTACAAATTTAGAGAAATCAAATTGAACTAGATAAATTTCTCCCTTCAATTTGTGGGAATATAGCCTCCAAGATATAACTTTTGAATTTAATTATTCAATATTTCCTCTTCAATTATTTGTTATATCTAGTATATTGAAATATGCCATCTTGAGAATCCACCTTGATTTAAGCAAAGCTAGGGTAAAACTCTGGACAATTCTTTGGTAAGAGATTCATAATTTCCCTTAAAAAATCATTGGTACATGATTTGATTAGATAAATCAATCTACATACAACTTTCCAGGATATATCTATTGCATAAAAGGAAGGCAAACTTTATTAATGAATTTATTCTGAACACTTGAAAATAGTCTGATATATGATTTGTGTTTTTATTTCCATTCCAATTATTAGGGGAATTCAAGCATTCCACAAATATAATCTTCTAATTTGACTTTTTTCCTGTTTTGCTCTTTAATTGGGCAGTTAGGTACTTGACTCTTTTTAGTGACCTATTATTATCTGGCAAATGTAACTAGTCAGTGAAGCCTAGTGATTTAAAATGAAAGTTATTTCATTTCACAAGAGATAAAGTACATTCCCAAAAAACACAATCATGGCCCAGACAATGGAAGAACAGGAAGAGATATTTTCTCTGAATTCTAAAAACGTGAACAGAAAAGAGAAATGATTATAATGTGAACAGAAAAGAGAAATGTTTTAGTTTAATCTTAAAAGTATAACATCATGGTTGTTGTTAAGACAGCTACATTGGTCCATAATAGGTTCTCAAATATTTGTTAAATAAACGAGTAATTAGTAAAAATATTTAAACTTCTCCCAATTAAATTCTTAGTGATTTATATTTTAACAATCCCTTTCAAAGAAGGGCCTCTGTTGGTTGTTAGTTTGGATCATCTGGGAAGCAGACACTAAAATGGAATTAGAAGTGAAAGAGAATTTTGTGGTGGAGTAGGGATGGAGAATGGCTATAAAATAAATAGGGGAGATGAAACAGGAGTAGGTGTGGGCCTGGCACCTGTAAATGGAGTGAGGGAAGAAAGAAAGATTGAGTAGGAGGAGCCTAAAACTACAGTGAGCTTAGAGAAAATCTTGACCAGATCTGGAAGCCCCAGAATGATTTCTTATCAGAGTTTAGCTGCCTGGGGCAGGAATGACTCAGCTCTAGTACCTACAACTGGCCAGTCTTTAACTGGAACTGCCCAGGGCAATGTGCCTTGGCCCGGATGGTGGTGCAGATCTGTTGTACTGTTGTACTCTCTGTTCATGCCCTTTTCCCCTATAGGGCAAACTTAACACTCAGTCACATATTCTGAGTTCTGCGACTCTGGAGAAATGCCAACTGTAACAAGTGGTTGAAGAGAAAGTTCTCTCAGTAAAAATAAGGAATAGGAGCGGAGGAAGGGATGCTTGGGGGAAAAGAAATGATTGATTCAGTCTGAACATGTGCCAGTGAGTAAAAATAACAAGTGCTACTTTTATGGAAATAGTAGAAAAACAAATGATGGTGAAAATTCCCTAAAAACTCAGAAAACATGGTGAAGGCAGGAGAGAGATGGTGAGTCTGTTGGGAAGTGGCATTTCTGCATAGGGTATTCCAGTAAAGGGATTTGAATGAAGGAAACAAGTAAGCCATGTGGTTGTGTAGGGGAAGAGCCATCCAGGTGTAGGAGATAGGAAACCAAAGGCCCTGAACTGGGCACATGTTTGACCTGGTTAGAGAAAAGCAAAGAAGCTACTGGAGCTGCAGCAGGATGAGCAAAGGGAAGTGGTAGCTGTGAGTTAGAGGAGGCAGCCATTTGTTACACAAACAGGGAGGGCCTAGTGTAGGGTCTTGAATTTTACTCTGAGTCAGAGAGAAAACATCACAACTTCTCATCAGATGAGTAACATGTTCTGACTTATATGTTAAAGCAGTTGTCCCCAAACTTTTTGGCACTAGGGACCGGTTTCATGAGAGACAATTTTTTCATAAATGGGGACGGGGCATGGTTGTGAGATGATTGAAGCACGTTACATTTACTGTGCAGTCAAATCTCTCTGCTAATGACAATCTGTATTTGCAGCTGCTCCCCAGCACTAGCATCACCACCTCAGCTCCACCTCAGACCATCAGGCATTGGATTCTGGCAAGGAGCACGCAACCCAGATCCTTCACATGCGCAGTTTACAGTAGGGTTCGTGTTCCTTTGAGAACCTAATGCTGCTGCTGATCTGACAGCAGATGGAGCTTACCTGGTAATGTGAGTGATGGGGAGCGGCTGTAAATAGACGATGCTTCCCTCACTTGCTGGATGCTCACCTCCTGCTGTGTTGCCTGCTTCCCAACAGGTCATGGACCGGCCTGGTATTGATGTACAGCCCAGGGAATGGGGACCACAGTTTTAAAAGATCATTCTTGCCACAACGTGATGAATGGGAGACATTATTGGGGATAGAGCATCACGTGCATCAAAGAAATTTAAAACAAGAATAGAATGTTTAATTCACTAAGAAGATTCTAAACATGTATGCAATTAACAAAATGGCCTTGAAATATCTGAAGAAAAAATTGAAAAATCTGCAAGGAAAAATTAGAAAAATTCTTATAGTGATAGGGAATTTCAGCACAAAATAATCCAAATGCAGAAAAACAGACCAAAAAAATCAGTAAAGCAAAATCAATAAGATTGATCTGATTGATATAAGAAACCATTTCCACATCCAAAAATTAGAATATTCTAATGTTCAGACCTACATAGAATATTAATAAATATTGATTATGTAAAAGAGCAAAAAACAAGCTTCAAAAAATTTCAGAGTGTGAATATGCAGATCATATTCACTGATAACAAAGTGATTATGTTAAAAGAAAGTAACAAAAGATATTTAAAATTTTTCTGAATAATTAGAAGTGGACTAACCACACACTGATAAATGAATTATTTAATAATTGAAGAGGAAATTCTAATGGGAATTGAAAACTACCCAGAACTGAATAATAAAACTTATGCCACATATAAAATTTAGACCTTTAGGTAGGCAAAGCTCTCCTTAAATCAACAAAAATGTCTAGCTATGTGAAAAATGTTAATATTTACTAAGTTAAAATTATTATTTTTTTATTTTTGTTTTGCCAGAAAAACTGAAGAAAGTAAAACTGACAAGTTAAAGTTGGGGAATATTTGCAATGCCTACAAATGACAAAGGACTGATATCAATAATGTCTGAAGACCCTCATGATTTGATTAAAGAAGCTCAAAGGACTTATTAAAAAATGGGAAAAAGGCATGTTATAAAAACATATATGGCTTATAAACTTGAAAAAATATTCAGCTTTACTAGTGATTATAAAAAATAATCAAGACTATAATGAGGTCTTATTTTATATCTATTCCAATAGGAAAAATATTTAAAAATATGACAATATGAAGTGATGAAGAAGATGTAAATTCACAGGCCCATTTATGTCTTACTGGTGAGAATATGTAATATATTAAAGGCAATCACTTTGAAAATCTAACATCGTCTTATCAAATTGTACTTTCCTATACCCTACAACCCTAGGTAGGTATATTTATCTTGGGTCAAATTCCCTAAAAGCAGAGCCTGAGACAGGGATTGTTGACTAATGATGTGTTAAAGTAGTGGACCCAGGAGATACTCATAAGGGAGTCAAAAAGCAAGGATGGAGAAACCAGCCAAGCTAGGCAAGAATGTGATTTCAGGTGAGCCCTCTGCAAAGTCTTCTTTATCTTGAGACAAAGTAGCAGGGCTTTTATACACTTTCATTGATTCCCAGCTGCCTCATGTAAGGAGAATGAGGGGAGAGGACCACAATTTGAGCAACTCAGGATGAAGCTGCACCAATTTCACAAGAGCCATCCTCCCGGAAGGCTGCAGGTAGAAGCCTTGAGCAGTAGTACCAAGATCAACCAATAAAAGGAATCCCTGAGAAATTGAAAGTGCACTAAAAGCAGCTGTTACCACTGGAGAGAAACTTCCCACATGTACAAGATTGTTTACAGGTGTTCACAGTGACCCAAACCAGGAAGCACTCTTTTAGTTTATTGACACAAAAGTGGATATATCACCTATGGGATATTCACATAATGCAATTAATATTGATAATATTAATAGATAATAGTCATAAAGCAGTCACAATAAATTAACCTCAGCCACATGCAACAATCTGGATGAATTTCAGAAATGCGATTTTAAGTAAAAAAAGGTACATACATCATAAAAGCCTTTTTAATAAGATAATAAATAATTTAAATGTATAGGAATAGGTATGGATAAATTAAAAATTTATGAAACTATAGCAAGGAAATAGTGAACAAAACATGTTAATGGTTATTATTAGGTTATTAAGTATGGAATGTTTGATTTTCTTAAGTACCAAGTTTGACAGTTGATATTTCTGACATTTCACTTCGACACTCTTTTTTTGTTATTGTGAAGGTACAACCTTACACTTTCAAATGCACATTTTGGCTTCTGACTATCTTTCAAATTTTTTAGAGCAATTTTTGTGAAACCATGGATAAATAAACAATTCATGTTATTTTTGAATATGAGTTCCATCGTGGAACCAGTGCAGCATAGACAGCTTGAAATAATGACAGTGTTTGGGAAGGATGTGGCTAATGAATGCACAGTACGTTGATGGTTTGAGTAGTTCCATTCTGGTGATTTTAATCTTAAAAATGAGCTATGTGGGTGACCTTAGATCAAGGTGGATAATGATGAGCTGAAAGCTGTAGTGGAAGCGAATCCATCACAATCTACGTGTGAATTAGCAGCAAGGTTTGACGTTACTATTCCAACACTACTGGACCATTTGAAACAAATGGGTAAGGTAAAGAAGCTGGAATAGATGGGTTCTGCATGAATTAAATCAGGGGTCCTCAAACTTTTTAAACAGGGGGCCAGTTCACTGTCCCTCAGACCGTTGGAGGGCTGTTGGAGAGTGCGGCGCACATTCCACACATGCGCACTGTGGGCCCGGGACGAGTCCGCTGCTAAGCAGGACAGGCAGCGGTGGCAAAGACACCCAGTGGGCCAGATAAATGTCCTCAGTGGGCTGCATGTTTGAGGACCCCTGAATTAAATTAACATTAGAAGAGAAATTGTCTTAAACCTTGCCTTTCTCTGCTGTGACGACATAAAGGCAAACTATTTCTACACTGTATTGCTACCTGTGATGAAAATAGATTCTTTTTGACAATTGCAAGCATTCAGCACAGTGATGGGATAAAGATAAAGTACTGAAACACAGCCCCAAACCGAATATTCATCAAAGAAAGCTAATGGTGTCTGGTGGTCCAGCCCTGGTATTAATATTATCCACTAAAGCTTCATGAAACCTGGTCAACTGATTACAGCAGATGTTTACTGCAACCAACTGGACAAAAAAGCAATGAAGATTAGTCATTAGAGACAGGCCAATCTTCTTTTAAGACCACATGTTGCAAAATACAATGCTGGTCAAACTTTAAAAGCTGGACTTAGAAACTCTCTGACATTCACTGTATTCACCAGACCTTGCACCAACTGACTACCACTTCATCTAGGCTTTGGACCATCTCTTGCATGGAAAAATATTCAATTCTCAACACAATTAAGATGGCAAAACTGTGTCAATAGTTCTGGCACATACTTTGATTAATTGTACTGTTTCTTGTTTGAGATATGATAAATTAAACTATTGATTCGAAATTGGACATTTCATATTTAATGAGCTAATACTTGGGTTAGGAATGGCAGCAGGGATGGTGTGCAGTCCCAAGCCTTTTTTGGCACCAGGGACCGATTTCATGGAAGACAATTTTTCCATGGATGGGGGTAGGGGATGAAGGCAGACAGTGGGAGTGGGAGTAGGGACGTGGAGCTCAGGTGGTGATTCATGGCCCTGTTTTCTTAAAAGGCCCAGCCCAGTGGTTGGGGACAACAGGTGTGTGTGTGGGGGAACACATATATAAATTATCCACTGAGTACCAGTTTTTATATTGAATGATAGGTTCATGAATGCTTGTGGCATTATTAAAAATGAATTAAAGATAAGTTTCTATGTGACAAATGAGTATATAATGCACTGATAACTAGAATTAAGAAAATTCTGTACATTTATAGTGTAATATTAAAAATAAGATTTTCTAATTATAGGGTAGAATTTCTATTCAACAGATGAGTTGAAAGTGATCTTAAAATATTTGATTTTAATGTCCTGTCCTGGTAGAATGTGATTGTCCATTACTTAGATGGGGAAGATTAGAAGAAGAAGATTTGGAAGGTAGATGGTGGGAATCAAGATACTGGTTTTGAACAGGTTGAATCTAAAATGCTTATTTGATACCCAAATAAAGACAACAGGTAGACAGTTGGATTTGAAGACTGAAGTTATAGAGATAATTATTGGCCAGAGATATTATTATGAATTGCTACTATGTATTGAAAACTACAAAACTTGATAACTTAGGCAGTGAGTGTAAATGAAAAAGTGATGAGATCTGAGAATTGATGCATGAGACACCTTAACCATTAGAGGTCAAGAATAAGAGGATCAAGCAAAAGTGGTGGAGGAGTAGCATCTTGAAGTACAGAGAGATATAACAGAGAATGATAGTCCAGGAAGCAGAAGAAAGTGTTTCAAGAAAAAGCAAGTAACATGTTGTGTCAAATGCTTCTGAAAAATTCTAGAAAGATGAAGAAAAAGAACTGACCATTGGGTTGTCAACATGGGAGTTATCAATGTCTTTGAATAGGCCTTTTTAGCGGAGTGGTGAGGTGGTCCAAGAAAGAATGGGGAAAAGTATAGAAACATCTCGTTAGTTGAATGCATGTCAAGGTGCAAACAAGTTTAAGAACTAGTGCCCTGCCCCACTTTTCTAGCCTAAAATAATCAGTTTCTGTGTTAGAATTAGAGATCTACTGAAATTAAAATCTGAAAAGTGCCCTAGACATGGTTTAATGCAATTCTATCATTTTATACATGAAAAACTTGATAATATGTGAAGCTAATGTTAGTTGCATGAAAACATAAAACTTATGAGTTAATAAGATGGCCAGGACTAAAATTGAAATATTCTAAATCTTAATTCAGGGTTATATACATCCAACTGAAAAGAATCAAGTAGCTTATAATTCTAATTTTTCATGGAAATGGGATTAAAATGTGTTTTATTTAGCTATCAACAAAACAGAAAGCTTTGCTGTACATTGTACATTATGTAATATTTACTGGACTACTTCATCTTCAGGTTGTACCATGTGCTGCCACTTTAACCTGTCAAAGTCCTACTCATTGTTTTAGTTGCAGCTTACCTGTCATTAAAGTCAAGTCTCTGTTCCCCAAATTATGTAGAGGAAAGTCAAATAAGACAGAATTTTATTCATACTTTTAAATCATGCATGAATTTTCTTCTTCTATTTGCAGGAATAATTGAGACTTTTTAAGCATATGAGAACAAATCACTTGTAGCTTCTTTGGGAACCAAGAAGAGTCCTTTTCTACTACCAGTATTTTTCTCTTCAGTTATAAAAATGCAAATTGAGTGGGAAAACTTAGAAATGTGCTATTGATTATTTGTACATTTAACCTGACAACTGATTCATGCTCATCAAGAAGAATTTTGTAATGAAAAATATAATATTCTGAACAAGTTACAGATAGGTATACATCTTGTGAAAATATAAATTTATGTGTATGTATAGGTCAGAGTACATTTTCACTTATGAGGAATTAGAAGAGTAATTTTTCAGCCATGTCAATTGAAGGCAAAAGGAAAAACTTCTTTGAAGAAATAACATGTCATGCTCTTGGGATGCTTTCATTCAGAAGAAATGTAATATCCCTAGTTAATATTGCAATTCCCTAGAGTTTTTGATATGGCTAATGTCATCTCTCTCTCTTTCTCTTTCTCTCTCTCTGTCTTTCTCTGTTGGAAGCCATACAATGAGAAAAGTATCAGTATATTCCTTTGTGTACAAAACACAAAACTAAAGCATACCTGTTATTAGAATTGAAATTTGATGCTGTGCTCCTTAATAATACCCAGGGCTAGAAATTAGTAGGGATCTTAGATTAGCCTTACCTTTTCAGGATGAATATATTGATTTCATTGGCATGATGTTCAAAAAGATAGCTATTTGCTAACTTTCTTCATCTTTTTCTTGAGCTTTAGTGTGTATTTTGGAAATCTCCTTTGTCTTTAATATTTAATGTTAGCTGTAAACGTTTGGTGTATTTCAAAGAAAATTTAATATGCTCACTTCTAATTCATTTATACTGAATTCCTAAAATTGTTAAGTTTTGATATTCAGGAAGTCTGAAGAAACCTTTTAATGCCTTCACTTACTAAACAAGAATACCTTATTTATCTGAGGAAAATATTTGTTAGAATTCTGAACATTTGAGTGTTCTTAGTGTAAAAAAAATAAATAAAGGTGCACATTTCATTAAAGAAATTTCAATTCCTTTTCAAGATGGACTCAGAATCAAGAGGAAAAGATAGAGAAAAATTAACATTTGGGGGCTGGTATATATACCTTGGTGTGAGGTGCTTTATGCATATTTTCTTGTTTAATTATTACCTCAAATCTGATGGTGATATTATTAAACCCATTTAACAGTTGATGAGACCAAAGTTTAGCACATTTAAAAAATTTGACCATCATTACAAAGATGTCTGATTCCAAAACTCAGGCTTGCTACTATAGTAATAATACACCAAAGAATATATTACTGAATAAGTCAATGTTCCCAGAATCATACTTAGTGTAGGTCCTATTGTGTTTATATCATTATCAAGTTAGTTCTCTCTTCCCCACTTGAGTTTAAGCTCAATGAGGACTTATCATATTCTTATTTTTGTGTTGAGATAGAACTTGGCCTAGAGAAGGGATCCAATCAATACATGAGTGATTGGCCAAGAATCAATATTTACTCTTCTCTTTTACATTCTCATGTAGAACTCCACCAAGCCTCCAGTATTATCTGTTCTTTCAAAGTGTTATAAATTTGAATTTTCAGGCTCGGTCATTCTATTAATTTACTCCAAAAGTAGCATTAGACACTACATTTTCTAATAATCTACACTGAAAATCAAAACTCGATGTGTATATTTGGATACTTATGATTAGCTCCCATAGTATTTGTATTTCTCAATTATTCCGTTGAATCATTTCACATACTGCCATATAGTCTACTATAATTTATATTTGTTGTAAAATTTTCCACTGAGCAAATGTGTCATGCTTTATTTAAATATTTCTCTATTACTGGGCAAAAATTTTTTTAATATAACTATTTTACAGAGGATTTTATCTCTAGAATACACTTCCAGAAGTGATATACCTGAATCCAAAAACCTGTGAATACTTCATAAAACTTATTATAAATTGGCTTTCAAAGTTGATTTTCTAAATTATGTTGCCTCAGAAATATTCAAATATATTTGCTTTTTAGAAAATTTGCCAAAATAGGGAATTATTGATATTTAATATAAAATAAAGTAGTAACTTTAAAACAGTACCTAATGTTTAAGTGTTCATTATTTTAAAATAGTGAGGTAAAAGACCTTCAAATTCTTTTATACTCATTTTATTTCTCTTAGAACATAAACATTTGGAAAGAAACAGGTATTACCTCATTGTACATGGCCAAACTATTTTTGCCAGAAAAAAAGAATTTTGAACAAGCTCTCTTCTTTTTTTTATTTATTTTTTATTTTTCCTTTTATTTTATCATATTATGGGGGTACAAATATTGTTAGGGTTATATATATTGCCCCTGCCATTCCTCCCCCCGCCCCCCACCTTGCCAAAACATCAAGCGTGTCCAATCCCTAGGTGGTGTGCATTGCACCTATTTTGTAGGTATATATCCTTCCCCTCCTCCCCCTCCAATCTGTCCACCACCCAATAAAAAGTTTTCTTTTTTTTCTTTTTTTTAATTTTTTTTCCTTTTTTGACCTTTTGGTTACATTGTATATATTTGCCTTTCCCTACGAAGGGTTAGAGGTATTCCCTCCCCCCCAATGCTCGCCACAACCCTAAGATGTGTATCTTCCCCTCCCCCAATCCCTGGTGAACACTACCACCATTTGAGCACCATAGTTTTAATCAGTCAGTACCAATTTGATGGCGAATAGATGTGGAGCCCATTTTCTTGATCTTGTGTCACCTCACTTTGGATAACGGGCTTAAGCTTAATCCAGGATAGCATAAATGGTGCTAGCTCACTGTCATTTCTTAGAATTGAATAGTATTCCATAGTGAGCATTTACCAAATTTTAATTATCCACTCATGAATTGATGGACACTTGGGTTGTTTCCATGATCTTGCAATTGTGAATTGTGCTGCCATAAACATTCGGATGCAGATGTCTTTATAATAGAATGTCTTATGGTTTTTTGGATAGATGCCCAACAATGCTATTGCTGGGTTGAATGGTATTTCTATATCGACCTGTTTGAGGTATCACCAAATTCTTTTCCACAGAGGTTGCACTAATTTGTAGTCCCTCCAGCAGTGTAAGAGTGTTTCTGTCTCTTCACATCCTCGCCAGCATTTGTTTTGGGATTTCTTGATACAAGTCATTCTCACTGGCGTTAGATGGTATCTCATTGTGGTTTTGATCTGCATTTCTCTGATGATTAGAGATGTTGAGCATTTTTTTATATGTTTGCAGGCCATTATTCTGTCTTCTTTGGAGAAGTTTCTGTTCATTTTCATTTCCCATTTCTTGATGGGGGTGTTTGATTTTTTCTTGTTTATTCTTTTAAGTTCTAGATAGATTCTTGTTATTAGACCTTTATCAGAAGTGTAGAGAGCAAATATTTTCTCCCACTCTGTGGGTTGTCTATTTGCTCTAATGATGGTTTCCTTAGCTGTGCAGAAAATTTTTAATTTGATGAGATCCCATTTGTTTATTTTTGATGCAGCAGTGATTGCCTTGGGGGTCTTCCTCAGAAATTCTTTGCCTAGACCAATGTCTGATAGGGTTTTCTCAACATCTTCTTCTAGGATTCTTAAGGTTTCATGCCTTAGATTTAAGTCTGTTATCCATCTTGAGTAGATTTTTGTGAGAGGTGAGAGATAGGGATCCTGTTTCAATCTTCTGCATGTAGCTAACCAGTTTTCCTAGCACCATTTATTGAAGAGAGACTCTTTTCCCCGATGTGTATTTTTGTCTGCTTTATCAAAGATTAGGTTGCCGTATACTGATGATTTCATCTCTGGTATCCCAGATCTATTCCAGATATTGATGCTTCTGTTTTTGTGCCAGTCCAGGCTGATTTAACTATTATTGCTTTATAGTATAGCTTGAAGTCAGGAAGACTGATGCCTCCCAGTTTGTTCTTTTTACTTAAGATTGGTTTGGCTATATGAGGTTTCTTCTGGTTTCATACAAAGTGCAGAATTATTTTTTCTAGATCTGTAAAGAATGCTGGTGGTATTTTGATGGGGATTGGATTAATTCTGTTGATCACTTTAGGTAATATTGACATTTTTTGACGATATCAATATTGACGATATTGATTCTACCAATCCATGAACAAGGTAGATTTTTCCACCTGTTCAAATCATCTGTAATTTCTTTTTTAGTGTTTCATAATTCTCCTTCTATAAATCTTTCATATCTTTCATTAAGATATGAAATATAAGATATGAAAAATAAGATATATTAAATATCTACTCCTAGATATTTAATTTTCCTTGGGGCTATAGTAAAGGATATTGCATTTTTGATTTGAGTTTCTGCTTGATGGTTCTTGGCATATATTAATGCTTCTGATTTGTGTATATTGATTTTATAACCTGAAACTTTGCCTTTTCCAGCTTCTAGTGGTTGCCTGAATTCCTTGGTTCGTACCTCCTTCTGCATCTTTAAAACCAGCAAAGTAGGTCAAATCCTTCTCATATACAATTACTCTAAGGGCCATTTCTGCCTCCTTTTTATACTTTTAAAAACCCTTATTTATGGACCTACCTGGATAACCCAAGATAATCTCCCCATCTCGAGTTCTTAACTTATATTTGCAAGTTCTTTTTGCCATGTAAAGTAATATATTTGCACGTTCCAGGCTTTAGGATGTGGACATCTTTGGAGAATCACTATTCTGCCTACCAGAATCATCTCCTACTAGGGGGAATGTTAATTAGAACAATTATGGAAAATAATTGGTCATTATCTAGTGGGTTGAACATGTACATACTCTAAGACCTACCCTGAGAAACTCTTTCACATTTTCATAAGAAGACATGCAGAATGCTTGTAGTAGCATAGTTTTTAATATACCTACAGTGGAAATAATCCAATTGCCTGTCAATAGTAGAGTGAATAAAATATTTTATAAAATATTGTAAAATGAAATATTATACACCAGTGAACATAAATGATTTAACAAGTATCAGCATCAACATTAATGATTCTCCAAAATAGGATATTTAAGAAGAGAAGCATGTCACAGAAAAGTAGAGTATATACAGCATTATTCCATTAATATAAAATTCAAAACATGCATAATTAAATAATATATTCTTTAAGTAAGAGAATTATCGACCTTGAGTGGTGGATCCCAAATGCAGGTGTTTTCTTGGTTTCTTGGTTTGTTTTTTTTTTTTTGCTTGCTTAATTTTAAATTTTTACTTTAAATTATGTTTTTTACTTTTTTTCAGCATGCAAGGTATTTTTTATAATAACATTTTTTTTTACAATTTAATGGGCTAATTATTAGTTTTATCACATGTAGGCTCTGTGGCTTTGGGGTAGTTATTTTTATTCTTTGAGTTTCAAGGTTAATCATTTGCACAATGAAGATAATTATATTTACCAGTGTGAGAACCAAATTAACTAATGCATGTAAAGTGTCAGACAAGCAACACATAATATTAAATAATCCTTTCCCTTAGACAGATATAGTAAAAAATCAGAAAAGAAAAATAATTAATTATGTATCAACAAATCAATTAACTGAGGTTATTAAGCAGTTAAGATACAACAAGAATAAACTTTCATGTCAGAGCAAGACATGCTTAATTTTAAACAGACAAAAAGATTTTAGGATCACAAGTAGTTATAATAATTGTTATTATAAGCAAATAAGCTTTTTGTTTTATCCTAAGCAACAGGATACAAGCCTGTCTGAGTCTGAGTGGCATTTTTTTTAGCTTACTTCCCCAAATATTTCAAGTCTCTTTATTATAAATCTCATTATTTAGAATAGCCCAAATATTCCTTCATTAATGCATTCAACAGGTATTTACTGCGTGAGCCATTATTTTAGATACTGGGGATACAGCCATGAACAAACCACACACGGTCCCTGCCCTGATGGAGTTTAGAGTCATTTTTGTAGAGGGAGACAGAACATTAAATGCTCATTATCGATTCTTCCATCAATCCTTCCATCTATACAGAATTTTGGGATAGCTACTTGTGACCATGAAGGAAGAGAATGACTCTAGATATTAAGACAAAGAGTAAAAATAGTAGCTCAAAGGTTAGCTGTTTTAAAATGGCACTTAAGGAAGATTTCTCTGTGGAGGTCACGAGGATGATGAATTGAGTGCAGTGAGAAGAGATGGGATGAGGAAACCAGTCAGAGGGCGTGCTGCCCTTCATGCTGTGTCTTCCCTTCACCTCATGCATACTTTGGAAGACCGACTGGCGAAGAATGTGTGAGGAGGCTGCCTTGTAATCCAGCTGCCTGTTGAGTTTAGCCAATGCTGATGCTGGTAAGAAATCAGAGCCAAGGAGGAAAGTGAGATTGGCGATTTAGTTTTCACTGACGCGTTGCCACAGGCTGATTTTGTCCTACTATGGAGGTCAAAGGAACCATCAACTGGCGCTCACGATGCAGCTTTCTCTCACCTCTTACCTTTTAGGTCTGGGGGTTAAAATACTCTCAGTGCCACTATCCTTGAAGTGCAGCACTATTTTCTGTTGCTTTTCCTTTGCAAATAATCTCTTCAATTACCCAGCTTGAGGATGGCTTCTCTTTCCTCTGCAGGTCCTGATTGTTGCAGAGGCTGCCGAAGCAGACCATGTGAGCAGGAGAGATGGGGATAGAAGTGGAGGTGGTGGGATGATATTATTTCCTGGATATATTTTGTATACAACCAAAGAGACTTGATGATGAATTGGATGTTCACTCTGAGGGGGAAAAAAGGAGAAAGGAAGTCTCCGAGGTTTGTCAGCATCAACTGTGTACCGTGATGACACCATTAAAAGAGGTAGGGAACTGTGAAGAAGCAGCAGGTGGAGAGCTGGTTAGGGGAAGGTGGAAAGCAAGTTTTATTTTGAGCATGTTACATGTGGGATTCTTTGACTTTCTCCTTTCTGCCCTTGTCCTCAGTAGGTAAGGGTTTAGAGGAGATGGAAAAATTGTGGGAGGAGGCCACATTAGGATCATTGGCGATGGGCACTGAGCAATGTTGTTAAGGTCAATATTCAATTTTGAGCCAGATATGGAGTGCAGGGAGAGGACTGTGCTAGAGATATAAATTTGGGCATTATCAGCATATACACGATATTTAAACCATAGGACTGTGTAAGGTCATCTATGATGACTGCATGCGTCTACTCCCTAAAACACAATTCCTAAAAAATACTTCTGTTCTCTTGGTCCACTGACAAATTATTTTTTTTATTTTTTCTATACTCTCTTTTATATGTTTCAGTGATGTCAGAACTACAGACTTCTATTTACAGTGACTAATTGCCAAATTATTTCTGTTTTTGTTAATTCTTTGCTACCTCCCCTGAAGTTATTATACACAGCCTTCTTCCCGCACTGTTGCTCACCTGAGCTCTCCAATTTTGTGAGAGTTAATATATTCCTTCACCTCTTCCTTGTATATCCTTCATCTTCTCTCCTCTCTGTTACTACTTTCTTCTCTCAGCCTGCAGTTATCTTTTGTGCTCTGCATAATACGCAATGTTTCTGGAGCTGCCATCTCTGACTGAATTCAACCTTTGCAGTTCTTTCTCTATTATTTTTATGCTTTATCCCAAGAAGCTTTTGTTTCTGAACTAACAAACTATATCATAACGGACCTTGACTGTAGAATTCCCTTAACTAACTGTCTTCATGGAGGAATGTAATATTTATTTTCTTTCCAAAAAAGCCATCATTAAGGAAGGCTAATAATTATTTTTAAATGACATACTATGATAAAAACACTAAAGCATATATTTATATAATATGTAGTCATATTTATATAAATATTAAGTGCATATTTATGTATTTTCTCTAACGTAGCTTCCATTTTTAATAGTTAATAATCCCCCATTCTATTTCATCTATGAGATAAAACAGGAAAGGATCATAAATACCTGGGTTTTTGGGTAATTGGAATATTATCTTTAATTCTTTTCTACCACTGATATATAAAGGTTATATTTAGAGTTCTCTGGAAAGTGTGCATCCATTAGGGTTATAAGCTGTCTTTTTCCATTTTAGCAGTGCAAATTCTGTATCCCATGAAACCGTTTAGTCCCTGGAAATCAGGATAATTAGTCATCCTACAGATTGTCAGACTTTTATAAATCTTTTGAAAGCACATAGATCTATTGCAGATAGGAAACACTTACTTTAGGGTAACTGGAATGACTTCAAAGTAACAATTAGGCAGGGAGATGATCTGTCTCCTACTTATGAGAATGTGATCCCTAGTAAATAAACTACTTGTATAAGCAAGAACATTAATGGTATCTTTTACTCACATTTTCATTTGGGTGTGTTAAGACAGGTGTAATGCATTTCTGTTCCCGGCCCAGGATATGTGATTTATTTATATAAATATTTTATAGTATGTTGGAGATATAACAAAAAATAAACAAAGTTAAATATTATATGGATTATGTTCTTAGAGTTTCTGTATGATAAATACTGAAATGGTAAGAAATTTATTGAAAAAAAACACCTTATCCCTCTTGCTTCCTGTATCAATGGCAAATTTACTCATTTTCTATTTATGGTTCTCAACTATCAGCTTTTGTGTGCATGTCCTTGGCACCCTGGACACTTTATTTATTTATTTTTGTTACCTCGTCTCTGTTCTATTTATTTTTCCTCTGACTCTATCAAAATAGTTTCCATGATTTATACTGCATCATTCTCCTATAAGAAATACCTGCCTTTTTTTTTACCTATATTACACTATTTTCTCTTTCTTTATACTATCCCCTCAAAGTTCACTTAATTAAGCAATTATAAATATTTTAAGATGGTGAATAGAAATAACAAAATTTGAGAAGATTAGCTTCTTTATTTTACCCAATACAAGCCATAAAAATGTAAGTTCTCTAAAAAGATGCAATATAACTATTTTTTTTATTACCTAAGCTTGGCAGAAAGGGTAGGTCGTAACCTGTTCCCTGCTTACAATCTCCTTCCTCCTCCTCACTAATTAAAAAAAAGAAAAACTAAACAATCATTTGTCTATAAAAACCTATAAAACATATCAGCAGAATTGTCAGTGAACTCTCTGGTTTTACCTTATTGTCAAACAATAGAATTCTGAGTCAGGAGAACTTGGATTTACCCAGGCCTTCTCAGTTTAGTCAACATAAAAATGACATAGTTAGATGAAATTCTGGAATTCTATCCTCTCTGAGTTAAAATTTTAAGTGAGCCATTGGAACATTTTCTTGATGAATAACTTGACTCAGAGAATGCCATATATTCAAAGACAAAAATATAGTCATGAGGGCCCAGTTATCTTGAAGGCTATTGGATTGAAAAAAAAATGCAAGAGATCTTTCTTTTTTAGCACAACACAGTGGCCCAAGCTTATTGGAATCTGTATGTGTCGCTTTCTCATTTTTTTAAAATTCTCTCTCCTCCTCACAAATCAATTTACTGCTTGACAAATAAACACATGATGTATAAAGTCAACTTACAGATTGGTATAACTGACTAGAAAGCCTGAGTTTATTGGCAAGGGAGCACATTTCGCCTACACGGCAGCTCTGGTATTAGGAAACTGTTTACAGAGTTTGATATATGACCCATTACATTGGCTATGAAGGAATGAAGATATGGTCAAATGGCACCAATAGGAAAATGCAAGAATCCAAATCCTCATGCATCTTTTCCCCACTTGCATTTGGTTTCTTTCACACAGTCTTGACCAAATTGGAAATTGATTTGTCCTGATAAAAGTAATTTCAGTATATAAAGACAATGCAATTATTTTACCAAAAATGTTCTTAAGATTCGTATTTGTTAACACGTTTCATGATGATATTCGTGTGAACAGTTGAAATAACTGGTTACACTGAAACATCAAAATTATATTTCACCTAATTATATGCATTTTAAGGATCTGTATTGTAAGGTAGTTTGTCGTGCTGTCTCTTTGGAGGACATCTATATGAAAATGATGACAAGATAGATGTTGGCTTACTATAGAGAAATTCTTTCTACAACAAGAGATGTTATAATACAGAATTTTGCTTTGTAAAGTTATAAATTTCCTATCAAGTGGTTGACAGGAAATGTTGGAGGACCTTCTGACAGGTATATCAGTGAAAGAATTTCTATGTTGCTTCCAGGATCAAACTAGATGTCCTTAAAAGGCCCTTCTAAATCTAACATGCTAACATTCTCAATAAGGATTCCAGAACAGATATTTTACTATAGTTGTATATGACATAATAAACCTGCCACCAATAGAACTTTAAAATTTAAAAATGATTTCGGCTGTTTCTGGGAGGTAGGTAGATGTGAGGATGTTAAATTCTTTTAAATGTAGTGAATTGCTATGTTTTTTCTTGAACGTTGTTTTTCCCATTGTACTGTATGGTTATAATATTTTTTTAAAAAAATAAAAACTGTCTGGATCTTTTAAATAATTCATATTCTTTTTCATTACAAAACCAAAAAGTCAATTTAAAAAGTTAGTAAAATTTTTATGAAAGCTAGAGTCTATAATAACTTTGACTTTTTAAGACGTGATGGCAACAACATTGCTTCCTTATATACCCCCTTTCAATAAAAACCAATTTAAAAATTTACATTTTTCAAGGAGGAGTGATTCCCGTAAACAAAACTTAAGTATGCATCTCCCTGCGCCAGGGTGGACGCCTGTCACTCAAATCACTGTCATGCCGCAAGCTCCCCTGATACAATCAGAAAGGAAAATGGAGTTAGTTAGATGGGTTTACAGAATGATGTCTGCATGAGTGGCAGATGTTTGTGCTATAATCACATTATGTGCTCTCAATTTTTATTATAGAACAATTGTTTCTAATAACTTTTATGTTCATGATCAATGTGTCATAAATTCACCTGAATTTCAAAAATGACCTTAGAAATCTAAAGAATTGCTCTTCAGTTGTTTTCTCCAAATACATTTAATAATAATAATAAAAGGTAACTGATTTGAGCATGCATTGAATTGTGGATTCCAACAATCTATGAGATCCCAAATGCATGGCCCAAATCGTCCTGGTTCATAGAGGAGATGACATTATGCCCAAGATGATTATCAATCATCAGCTGCACAATATTGTCTTCTGTAAATGGCTACTGTGATTAATAACAACAATTCAAGCATGATCTGGAAATCTGTGATCTTTATTGACTAAGTGAACTGGTGACTCTCTCTTTTCATGTTGTTTGTACTCAATTTGTGCTGTTTTCAGTTATTGATACAGTCTATTACTATTTCAGCTGTGATATCATTCCACAGTATATGAACTCAATAGGAAATGTCAGGTGAAGCAAGAAATATGTTCATTTACTCCAGAGAAATACTTTTACCCTACTATTATGGTCGTGTATTTCATTCAGTAACAAGCTGATGGAAATAGTTAATGCATGTTTAATAGTCATTTCATTTACATATGTAAAAGTGTTTTACCTTCATATTCATATGTGTTCTCCACCTCTACCACTGGCTTTAGTTTTTTCCTCCTTCCCTCCCAAATCCTTAATATTAATACTCATCATGTTCACCTTTTTAGCTGAATGAAAACAAAACAAAACAATACAAAACACAAACCAGGCAAAATATAATATTTTAGGAACATGTACATTTGTTGAATGTCTTGGAAATCAGCTACTACTTCATTTTTGTCCTGAGCATATATCCATATAATTTTCAAATATGGGATGTGTATTTACATATAAACATACATACATATTGCATTGATTCTTACTAAAAACAAATCTGATTTAAATGAAATGTCCCCCTGTATTTAGTCAGAAATGCCAGCTGTTAGTCAGCCAAAAAGAACATAGTATAGAGAGTAAGAACATAGGCAGCTAGAGCCAGACTGTTTAGGTTTAAATTTGGTTAAATGAGTTATTAGCTATATAATGTTAAGAACTGAATTAAGCACTCAGTGCTTCAATTTCATCATTTGTAAGAGGATATCTTGGGAAATCAAATGTATTAATTCATGTTCAAAATGTTTCTAGAACATTTCTGGCTTATAAAACATATTCAATTACTGTTTGCTATTATTAATTATCCTAGTGAAGATGTCACACATAGGCAGCTGGTTAAATGAGTTTGGAGTTCATCATCACACAGATGGCATTTAAACATGGAAATGGAAGAGTTCACCTAGGGAAGAGAAGTGGGCTAAGGGCTCAGCCATTGGTATACCAGTACTTAGAGGTACTTAGTAAGTAGTAACACTAAGAAGGAAATGTTGATGACACAGGAGGAAACAAAGATAGTATTGCAAAAGTCCAATGAAGAAAATATTGTAAAAAGGTAGAAGTGAGCAACTCTTTGTAATGTTAAGTTGAGGTGACCATAGGATTAAAAATTATCCATTAGTTTTGGCAAAGGGGTGTCTTGATAATAGCAGTTTCATAGTATGATAGAGTGAAAATAAGTGAGAACATGATGACAATGAATAGAGATAATTTCTGGGAGTTTTGTTCTAAAAGAAAGGAGATAAATGTGACAATTAATAAAGGGGAACATGGGAGTATAAGAACTTATTTTTAAGTTGAAATACACGATGTTTATTGGCTGATAGAAATTATTCAATATACATTGAGACTGCTGATGAAAGAGACAAAGAGAGTGATTGCAGGAGCAAAATCCTTCTAAACTTAACAAGGAACTGGATTTATAAAGTTCCAATTTACTATCTAATGTAATTGTTTTGTGTTTATTGTCTCCTCTATGACTCAAATAAGATTTCATGAGGGAAGAGTTTTTTTGTGTTTTTTTTTTTTTTTTTTTTTGGTCGTTATTGTCCCATCTAAAATGGAGCTAGGTGATAGGCATATAATAGACACACAGTAAATATTTTTAAGCAAACAAATGAGCAAATAAATGAATAAATAAATGCATAATGGTGTTTGTCTTAGGTGAGAGCACAGACAATCCTTCCATTGTAACAGGAGAGAAGAAAAGTATATAGGAACAGATGGATATAAGTTAGCAGAGTTGCTGATCAAATTATACGGATGTCCCTATCAGATTACTTCTGTTGAATCAATGAAAGAAAATATACAAAACTAACTTCAAGGGGAAGATGAAAGATAAAACTTAGGGAAATCTTGCAGAGGGTAACACAAAAAGACAAAAAAGATGGGTAATAGACAAAAACTATGTTTTTAAAATAATTAGAGATTTGATTTAGAAAGTCAAACATCTGACTACTGAATTCCAAATAAAAAAGAGGAAAAAGATGGGAGACAATTATCAAGTATTGCACTAAATGAGTTAAAATGATGATTAAAGTAAATAATCATCCTTAAATTGTCATAATTAAATGAATGAAGGGAAAAGGCTCAACACATGTAGAATGAAGAAACTAAAAACTTGCATAATAAGTTTTCATACAGGCCGGGTGCAGTGGCTCACACCTGTAATCCTAGCACTCTGGGAGGCCGAGGCGGGTGGATTGCTCGAGGTCAGGAGTTCGAAACCAGCCTGAGCAAGAGCGAGACCCTGTCTCTACTATAAATAGAAAGAAATCAATTGGCCAATTAATATATATAGAAAAAGCTAGCCAGGCATGGTGGCGCATGCCTGTAGTCTCAGCTACTCAGGAGGCTGAGGCAGCAGGATTGCTTGGGCCCAGGAGTTTGAGGTTGCTTGAGCTAGGCTGATGCCAGGGCACTCACTCTAACCTGGGCAACAAAGGGAGATTGTGTCTCCAAAAAAAAAAAAAAAACAAAGTTTTCATACAAAGTTTCTTTCAGGACTCTCAACAGAAATGATGGCAGCTAGAAGACAAAAAGAGTAATGATTTCAAAATTTCCGGGGAAATTTAGTTTCATCATAGAGTTCCATGCTGAGAAAAATTATCAATCCAATGTGAAGATAAGATAAAGACCTTATCAGATATGCAATTTCTCGGAAAAGAATTACCACTTTTGCATAAGTTATCTGAAATCTATCAAATTGAGAAAGTTAAACATGGAAGGACAAGACATGAGATCAAAGAAACTGGGGATCCAACACACATAAAATAGGCAAAGATGGCTGAAAAGAGAAATTCCAAGACAAGAGCTATGTAGTAGATCCAAAGAACAACCAATTCATAGTATAGCAGGAAAGTAGGAGAAATAAGGGTCCTGCAGATAAATTGAAACCATAAATTATATAAGACATCTGTGTATATGAAAATCTCAACTTAATGGTTACTTGAAGTAATGGGATGAACTGATAACCATGGAAAGAAGTATAGAAAAAAAAAAAAAACAGAAACTTGTAACAATAGAACAGACTACTATTCATACAGGAAAGAAAAAAATAATCACGAGCAACTTGGCTTAGCATTGTATTATTTTTATATATTTATTATAAAATACTATAAACACTAAATAACTAATCTAAAGATTACATTAGGATGACAGGTGAGGAAAAAATCCAAGACGGAAGTACTGATATAAGAGACTAAGTCTGTATCTACTGTAATAGTATGGGAGCACTTTTCTCTGGGGAGCAGACCAGGAGGGTAGAAGGAATGTAGCCAGAGCCCTAAGTATGGGTTATCTCAATAAAAATAACTTGGGTATGAAGCTATTGACTTGAGTGCATGCACGTATGTATGTGACCCCCTCACAGTGTGTTGATGAAGACCTCAAGATAAATTTTCCATATTTCCTCTGTAGGCAAACTTGAATTTATTTAATATGTAAAATTCATTATTGATTTAGATCTTGGCATATCTATATATATATACAATTACAATTGTACAGGAGTACAAACCTAGAAAAGGCACACACACAGAAGCACTCATGCATGTATACATCACGCTTAGTTAAAATGCCAGGCAAGATTCAGCTACCTGTGCTCAAACCCAGTCCTCCTGAAGGTTAATTATCAGTTGGCAACTGTAAGTCAGCCGAGAATTATAGGTAATTTTGATGGCTATTTTAGGTTTCAGCTGCTTGTATCTTTTGTATTTATAGTAAAAAGGAGGAACAGTGGTTAAATATCGTGATTTTTAAAATAAAAAGAGTAAATTTATACCTCTTAAGTGTACAATTGGATGACTTTTGATAAACATACTGATGTATCCAACACTTGAATCATAATATAAAAAATTTCCATTACTGTAGAAAGTTCTCTCCTGCCCTGTTCCAGTTAATTCTCACCATCCCAACAGCAAGCACTGTTCTGATTTCTATATATGTACATATAGAAAGATATAGAATATTATCTACATATATAAATATATAAATATATATACACACATACATGTGACATGCCTGATTTTGCATGTCATATTAAGGAATCATACAGTATGAGCTCTTTAACACCTAATTTCTTTTACTCAAATAATGAGCTTTATATTCATTCATGTTGTTGGCTGTAGCAGACGCAGAAATGTTCTGCTTTGATTCCCCTTCATGAGAGAACTTATTGCCTGGCTGCTAGAATTGTGGTTAGCTGTTAGCCTCAAGCTGTTAGCTCCTCCAGGATCTGTGTCATCTTTCTGTCTAAGTTATACTTTCCTTGTGAGCAGCCACGAGCCAATGACAAATCAAGGCAGAAGTTAGCAAGGTCATGATGTTCTTCAGGGTGCCTTCAGCCAGCAATGGAGCAAAATGTTGGTGTAAGAGCCTAAACATTCACACCCAACACAAGGCCCCTCTTATAGATAATCGTTACTCTGAATCTCCCCACTGGACTAGCAGAGACCTTCAGGGCTGCATGATAGCATCAGGGGTCCTTACCAATCATACTTTCTCTCTTCTTTCTTCAGATGGTAATCTCTGCCATAGTCCATTTTTGTGCTGCTATAATAGGATATCATGTATACAGTAATTTATAAAGAACAGAAGTTTATCTCTCATAGTTCTAGAGGCTGGGAAGTTCAAGATCAAAGTGTTGTGTTGGCATCTGGGGTGGCCCTTCTTGCTGCATCCTTATATGGCAGAAGGTGGAAGGGCAAGAGAGAAAGAACCCACTATTGAAGCCCTTTTTATAGAAGATTACTCCATTCATGAGGGTGGATTCCTCATGACCTAAATACCTCCCATTGGGCCTCTTCTCCCAACACGGTTGATTGGGAATTAGGTTTCCAGCACATACATTTTGCAGGACACATTCAGATCATAACAATACATTGTTGCAGCTCTACCGCTCAGTATTTGCTCTCCCACAGACCTAAACTGTGGTATTAGATGTATTAAATAGTTCATTTTATTTTATTGAGATTAGAGATTGTGATTGCAGGAACACATCACCATTTTTTTTCCATTCTCTTAGAACTTGGAGTTATTTGCAGTTTTTGGCTATTTGTGAATATAGTTACTTTAAACATTCTAGTTTATGTCTTTTTAAATAGATTTATATTTTCATTAATTTTAGGAATAGAATTGCTAGACCACAGAGTAGCTGTAAGGAATTGCCAATTTTCTAAAGTAGTTTGTATCATTTTACATTCCCATCCGCAATATGGGATTGTTCAAGTTACACTCTGTTTTCATCAAATTGGTTGTTGAGAGTCTAAATTTTAGTTATTCTAAGATGTGTAAAGTGGTATTATGGGATTTTGGTTTCATGTGGTTGTTAATCATTTCCTTGCATATGCTTTTGTGAAATGCTTTTCTAATCTTTTGTCTGTATTTTCTATTGAGGTGTTTGTCTTTAGTGTTGATTTGTATTTTGTTATTGATTTGTAAGAACTCATACATATTCTGTATATAAGTCCTTTGCAGATATATGTATTGTAAATATTGTCTCCCAGTTACTTTGCTTATACATTTTTTTCTTAATAGTGTCTTTTGCTGAAATTTACAAAATTTTGATGAAAACATTTTATTATTATTTTCTTTCATGCTTATTTCCTTTGTTGTACTGTTTAAGAAACTTTTGCTCACTGTCAGTTGCAAAGATAATCTTAAATATTTTCTTCTAAAGGAAGCTTTGTAGTTTTAGCTTTTATGTTTAAGTTTATGATCCATCTCAAATTGATTTGTTTATGTTGTGAAGAGGTGTCTAGACACATTCTTTCTGTATATTTATCTAGCCATTCCAGCAACACTTGTTGAAAAATTTTTCTTTCTTTGATGACTTGTTTTGTCACCTTTGCCCAAAATCAATTGCATTGTTCTATTTCTAGACTCTGCACGATCTTTTGAGTTATTTACCTATCTTTAACACGTACCGCATTGGCTTATTACTGCTATTTTGTAGCAAGTCTTGGAATCAGGCAGTGTTAGTCCTCTAACTATTTTACTTTTAAAAAATATTTAAATTTTAGCTTTTTAGGTCATTTACATTTTATATGAATTTTAAAATCAGTTTGCCAATTTCTATAAAGAAATGGATATTGTTATTGTATTAAAAGGGTGGATTAAATTAGGAAGAATTAAAATCTTAATCATATTGCATCTTCCTAATGGTAAATATGGTATATATCTTCATTTATTTAGATTTGTATTTTCTCTAAATGGCATTTTGTAATAAGAAGTCCAGACATCTTTTCTGTATTTTGTCAAATGTATTCCTAAATATGTTATGATTTTAATGATTGAAAATGGTATTTCTTAAATTTCATTTTCTAAATTTATGTTCCAAGAATATGGAAATACAATTGCTGTTGGAATATTGCCTTGTTAAATTTACTTTTCATTTTTGGTAGCTTATTATGGATTTCTTACAATTTTATATATAAAACAGTATCATGTTTTCTGTGAATAAAGAGAATTTACTTCCAGTTTACTGCTGAATAATAGTGTGGCAGTAGGCATTCTTGCTTGATTCCTAATCTCAGGGTAAAAGCTTTTGATATTTCAATTATTGTATTAGCTGATTTATTTTCTAAGAATGCCTTTATGAGACAGAGGAATTTACTGAGAGCTTTTAAAATAAAAAAACAAAATGTTAAATTGTACTGGATATATTTCTTTTTTTTAATAATAGGTTTGCTATGATATAATCCACATATAATAAAATTATTCTTTAAATTTCATGATTGTTTGGTTTTTAGTATATTTATGACATTTTGTGCAACCATCATCACTTTCTAATTTTAGAATATTTTCATCACCCCATGTAGAAATCCTGTATCCATTCTAAGTCACTGCCCTGACTAGGACCTCCAGTACAACATAAATATAAGAGACTGCATATCATTATTTTGTTCCTAAAAATAAGGGGAAAAGCATCCAGTCTTAACCCATTTTGTGTCATGTTAGTGCGGGTTGTTTTGTAAGTGTCCTCTAACAGATTGAATCAGTTCCTTTCAACTGTAAGTTAGTGAAGGGTGTTTATCATGAGAGATGTTAGATTTGTCAAATGCTTTTCTATGTCTATTGAGCTGATTATGCAGTTTTTTCCTTATTCTATTAAGATAGTGTATTATATTGATTGATTTTCAAATGTTAAGCCAATTTTGCATTCCTGGTATAAAGCCTACTTGTTCATGATCTATATATTTCTTTTTATATGTTGCTGAATTTGGTTTGCGCTACGGGGGTTTTGTGTTATTCATAAGAACATATATTCATATATTTTTTGAGATATTCATATTCATAGGAGACATAGCAATTTTCTTTCTTTGTGATGTCTTTGTCTGATTTTGGTATTGGGATAATACTTGTAGAATGATTTGAGAAGGGTTCCCTCCTCCTATTTTTTAGAAGAGTTTCTAAAAGTTATTATTGGTTCTTTTTTAAATGATTGGTATAATTTACCAATGAAATTATCTGTGCTAGGACTTTTGTTTGTGGAAAGTTTAAAAATGACTAATTCAATCTTTTTACCTGTTACACGTTTATTCAAATTTTCAGATGATCCTGAAGCTAGGATTGGAGAGAAAGTAACGTATTCACAGGTGATCCCAGGAACCATTTGTAGTGACTGGGGAAGAGAGAAAACGGTATGCTAATATGTTGGTTACTACTGTGGATTATTGGGGCTCAGTT
Source organism: Microcebus murinus (assembly GCF_040939455.1). Lineage (NCBI taxonomy): Eukaryota > Metazoa > Chordata > Mammalia > Primates > Cheirogaleidae > Microcebus > Microcebus murinus. Next base: position 62,787,172 of record NC_134105.1, read on the forward strand.
CCTCTAGGAAATTTTGAAAGACAGAATAAAAAGATTCTCAGCATTATCATATCCAAATATGAGGATGCTGCAGTTTTTATCCTGAATCTCTTAATGTGTTATTGGCCAAGGGCTGCTCTTAGCAGCATTAACATTTGAGTATTTCCAGCCTGCTCTGTCGAAGAAATTGGAGAAGATGCTCAGACAAAGAATTGAGGGTGGATGCCATTTTTTGAGACTGGAAAGGGAAGCACAGAGGGGACATGGAGAGTGCACCCACCGTATCTGCTCTATGCCCCAAGGCATAGTGTTAGTCCTATAACTCCATTATGCTCTACTTTTCAATATAGATTCCTATCTGCAAATCCATCACCGCCAATTGTATGCTTCTTTAGAATTTTAAATTCTGTATCTTAAACATCTCTCCTATCTAACACCTTCTTTCCACTTCTAAGGCAACTGTCCTAGGTAAGGCTCACACAATAATCTTGACTGGGTGATTTCATTAGCCTACCAACTTTTACCTTTGCTTCTCAGACTCAGAGGAGGATACTTAGACCTCATGTTACCATTAGAAGAGTACCAAAGAATTTTCTAGTCATATTTTTTTAACTGCTTTAAAGGGCCACAGTCTGTGGTAGATCAGATGCCTTTAAAGCCAATCTCCTCATTTCTGTAAGAATATTACGTTCAGTATCCAAATTCTATCATTCTCTCTCCCACCCCATGCCCAAAATATTTCAAGGATTCTAATCAGTGTTGTATATATAGACAGTCCTTTATAATTTGGCCTCTGTTTCTCTGTCTGGCTCATTTTGGTCCTTTCCTCCATGTACCTAAAACCCAATACTTCTGAGCCACTTACGATTCTTAATGTATAATGCTAGCAACTTTTACACACTTTTCTTCATCTTTTAATATAGATGACCCTTTGCACTAACAAACACACACAGACACCACCACCACCACCAAAATCACCACCACCCTTCTTCCTCCTCTTCCTTCTTCCTTTTTTCCTCTCCCACCACTGAAGATGGCACCAACAATTTTTTAATGCCAATCTAATACCAACCATCTACGATGTAATTTTAGTTTGAATATTTGTCTCTGCACTAGATTCAGCTTATATTAATGTTCCCAATACCAAGCATAGGCCTGACACATGGTAAATGATCAATAAAATATGTGGAATGACTAAATGAGTGTATTTATTATTGAATTTGCTATAACTACAGTGCCTAGCATGGCAATTTATATATTAATACATAGCATGTTAAGCTAATATTTATGAATTATTTTTTGAAGTATTGTCATAATTTTCTATTTTTTCATTAAGTCAGAGAGGGGAAAGGGTACAAAGAAAAAGAACATGATATTATTGAAAAGACATAAGCTTTCAAAAGAACAAAATGTATCTTGTGTTCAAACTTTAGCTTTGTTCTTTCCTATCTATGTGGCAGAGAACAAGGTACTTAAACCCTCTAAAATTCAGTTAACTCTCTTAAAGAAAATGATGAACATACTTCCTAGAGATATAATTGTAGGTACCAAAAAAAAAAAAAAAAAAGAGAGAGAACAATGCTTAGCAGGAATTTTTGGATTTAGGGAAAAACATATTCCGCGTTGGGGTATGTTATTCTGGCTCATTTACTGAGTGACCCAAAATACTGCTAGTTTTGAGTGGAGCCCAGAACAAGGGAAGGCTCTCCAACAGGTCCAGCCAGGCTGCTGTGCGACTGCTATGCACTCGGGCTATGTGATACAGCAGACGGAATGGTGTTTGAAGTGTCAATGGCAGATACAAATCCTGTTGAGAGCCTTTGGCAACCTCCTATGGGTACACTGCAGTCTTTGAGATTCCAGAGTAAGACTCTTCTCTGTAGATAACTACTCTTCTTTTGAGAAATAGTCTTATTTCCCAGCTTTCTACTGGGTATTATTAGAGACAACATTTAACCATGGGGCTCCAAGGGATCATATGATCTAAACTGTCCATCATGAACTGGGTGTTGTCTGGCCCAACAAGTCATGAATTTGAGTGTGCACAGTAGTAATTTATCATCAAATGAAAGTGGTATATACACATGATTGGGTCAGAGTAGTCTCTGAAGGTGCAAGTAAGTTACATGAAGTATCCCAAATGCTCATTATTTCATTTCCTGCTATATACCTTCTCTCTCTTTTAAATTAGATATTTTATATATGTGAGGCTTTGTATATTATAGACATAAATATTAGTTCTCTTGTCTTTCATAAACTTATAAGGAATAGGAGTTCCAATGATAGTAAGCAAGTGTATTTGATGTCACTCATTTTGGAATCACTTAATATAATTGATTATATAGTTGAAGTGGTCTCTGCATATTGAAAGAGTCTTGATATCACATCTTCCACAGAAAATATAAATGGAACACAGGTTGGATTGCTTTTGTACTGTAAACCTGACTGTTTGTGTTATGAAAAAATAAGTAGAGAGAGGAAAACAAATCTGACAGAATGGACATGCTACTAAAGTTCTTTTGTTTGTCAGAAATTTTATAGAACATAACAGCAATGAATTAAATCTTAAATCAGAATTATTTTTGTATGACCCTCAAATAATTTATGTGCAACACATAATATAGAGTTGATGATGAGATTTTGGTGATGAATAATTTTTGGTCAGTGAATAGAATTGTGTGATTCTGAAATGGTTGATTCACTACTAAATAAGTACAAGTCAAAAACCATCTGGAAAAGGATGTGAAATATCTTATCTGTCCTCTGAGATACAAAGAACTGGGAAGTATTTTATTACACTAGGAAACTTCTTTCCTTCTGCCTTAAGATGATATTACCCTCCATCAAGAGTTTCCTTTTCATTTCTTATACTTTTAATAGGGAGAACATTTTCTAGAGAAGAAATATAAAATCAGATATTTCTTGGAGTGTACACTTGGTAAACTAAACTGGCAATCCTTGGAAGTGAAATATAATCTTTGTAAAGTCAGTGAACTGTTTCAAGGAGCCCTTTGGTGATTTTCTTGTAAGACACTAAATATTTCATTGAAAAAGTGAGTTCCCTTAGAGGATGATTACTAATTACATTCACCCCTAGGTTCCCTTTGAAATGTAAGGAATAGAGGAAAAAACTTGAATTTCTTCAGATTACTACAGAATACTACAGATTTATTTTACCATTACTTAGTTTTGATTATCACCTATGTGGTAACACTATAAAATTATCTTATTTATTACAATTTGGACACTTTTTTCAATAAATAGAAAAAAGAAAGAGAATGGCAAATACATGTTTAAGTCCTTATAATTGATTTTCAATACCTATGTGTTTAATACTTCCATGAAAGCTTTTCAATGAGAAAGCTATGGGAAAATTGTATATAACAAAGGGTTGTTTTTTTTTTTTTTAGTATTATTTATTTGCATAATGTTTTTCTATTTTAGGGTGATAAAATAAAACATGCCTCAGACCTTTTTTAGGTTTAAAATGTGTAAAACCACAATAATAAACCCTTTTTTTCCCACCCAAGGAACTGAAGTACTGTATGGAGATTTCTCTGTAGGTGTTGAACAGATCTGTGAGTGAGCTGTATAGATTGTTCCTTTTCAGTAATATGTTGCCATTTCTGCTATGTTATCTTCTTGTTTGTTAGCTATATTCAGTGAGCTTTGATAACAAAAATGTAGGCGATAAAGAGAAAGAATTACCATAATTTCCATAAATATATACCTCAGCTTGTATGTTGCTTGTTCATTATTGGATATGTTTTCCATACTTTCTTTAGATTGCTGCCTAAGTGGGAGTCAAATATGCTCTAAAGTTATTATTATGAATGCATTGATGTATACATGAAGCAATGAACATGGGAATCTCTGGCAGAGCAAGCTTGTAATGACTTCCCTGAAGGTGTTATCTTGAACTGTCTTTAAATTTTCTTCTTTCCTTTTTGTTGAGCAGATCTTTTAGGAAAAGGGCATAATAAAAATAGAGTCAGAAAACATTTAGATTTTGCCCATTTGTAGGTTTATAACAGCCAAACTATTTCATTTTTAAAATGTGGGGGAAAAAAGAAATAATGCTCTGGGCTAAGAATATATGCCAAGTTTACACCAGCATCACATATTTTATAGTTGATTTATAAACCTCTCAAAAAGTATGGAAATGCTGACACATTAATAACTCTGGCACAATGATTTTTGCATATTTCAAGAAAAAAATACAGAAAAGAAATAAATTGGACAAAAGCAATCCAAAAAAAAGAATTGTATTAAATAATAAAATAAATAGATGTTTTGTTTTTCATGAGGATTTTTACTCTATATTTCTTTCAGTAAGAAATATTTTATCTTAATGGGTCTTTACTACCATTTTCCATTCAAAAGCAAAGTCATGTATTTTATTTTAGGTTAGTTATATTTTAGAATATTACAGGAGTACAAATGTTTTGGTTACATAAATTGATTTTGTACTGTTTGGGTCAATGTTATATGTGTGCCTATCCCCCAGATAGTGTGCATTATATCTGTTAGTGTGAATTTACCCATCTCTTTGTTTAATATCCTACGAGTATTATTTCCATATGTGCACATAAGTGTTGATCGATTAGTTCTAATTTAATGGTGATTACCTGTAGTATTTGCTTTTACCATTCTTGTGATACTTCACTTAGAAGAATTGTCTCCAGCTTCCTACAGGATAATACAAGAGGTATTAGTTCACCATTTTTTATGGCTGAGTAGTACTTCATGGTTTATACATACCACATTTTATTAACTCAGTAATGTACTGGCCCACAAACATGAAAAAATGCTCAACATCTCTAGTCATCAGGGAAATGCAAATAAAAACCACGATAAGATAACACTTAACTCCAATGAGAATGACTTTTATCAAAAAGTCCCCAAACAACAAATGTTGGCATGAATGTTGAGAAATAGGAACACTCATACACTACTGGTGGGACTGTAAACTACTACAACATCTATGGAAAGCAGTATGCAGAACTAAGAGTGGAACTACCATTGGATCCATTAATCCCACTACTGGATATTTACCCAAAGGACAAAAAGATATTCTATGAAAAAGACACCTGCACTTCAATTTTTATAGCAGCACAATTCACATTTGCAAAGATAAGTAATATTTTTAATGCTATTTAACATATTTTCTTCTTTTGAGGTTGTTTATGTATTAAATTTGAGTTTTGTAAATCTAAAATTATAAAGTCAAAATTCTTAAAAATAAACATAATCTCACTGTTTTTAATCTAAGAAAATATTAAAATGATAAAACCCATGTTTCTATCATTACAGAAAAATATTGATAAGTTTATACTACCTGTTAGGAGACAAATTTGATAATATATACTCAAAACCCTAAAATTCATGCACATAGACCCACTCATACTTAAAAGGATGTATCCTAAGCTTTTAATTAGTGATTTGGTTCAATATTTATAAATTGATATTGTGTGTATATTGTTTATAAATTGTAAACAACTTTTATGAACAATAGAGTAAACCTTAATTTAGTGCATAGGTAAGTAGAATATTGAGTAAATTTTAGGAAAAAATATTCAAAGAAGATAAACTGAGAAACTGATACAAAGTTAATTTAAAAACACATAAATACAGATAATAATATAGATATACATATAAAAGGATATAAAAGCTGAAATCTCTACCAGTCACTGATATTAAGCATGTTAAAGTGTTTGCCAAATTATCATATGCATATTTTCAATTTAAATTCTTTTGAATCTGGTCTAAGGATTTTGCTTTCCTTAGCCACATTGAGATTTCAAGATAGTGGATGAGGGAAAATTCTCATGAGAATAAAATGTTTGTAACAGATGTGTTTTGAGTCCCATTCTCTCCTGCATCCAGTGGAGAGAATTTCTTACCCTCTTTCATCAAACCTAGTTGTGGAGCTCTTCTATAAAGTTCCAAAGAGACCTTATATGTCACCCTCTACAATTAGAGGGCATGCAAACTCTGTTCTAACTTCCACCTACGAACATCTGTGATAAAGTTGGGCTGACTAACAGCATTGTAGCTGATCTGATCAAGTGCTGTTGGGAATGACCTGCCAGCCTAGACAAGAGTGAAGGAGTAGTTGTCTACAAGAGGAGAGCCACCAGGTGTGTAGAATGTGTGCATGGCCACCTTAGGTCTTGTCTCCCTGGACTGCCCAGAGGAGAGGCTCCAGTAAGAAGAAACTGGTATTCAAGACCTGGAGGCTGAGGGATGAGTACCAAATGACGACTTTGATCATCTAGTGTATCTCCCAAGGTCAAGTGAACTGTGGAGAAAAAATTTCCCAGACTTCATGAAAGCAGGTCCACATGCCGTCAAACAATGTGAGCTTACTACTTTATTTTTTTTAGATTACTTTTGCAGGATAAAACTCTGCAATTGCAATTCTGAAAATTAAAATGATTTGTTTGAGGAACAGTCAGGAAAGTTTGCAACAAGAAGTCTTTTTTATATAGCTTTGTTGTCAGAGAGGTCTAAATTTGATTCTGGCTCTACCAATGACTAGAATGAGTCATCTTAGACAAATTAATTAACTTCCCCAAACTACAGCTTCATCATCCATTTTGTAAAGGAGATAATAATGCTATCTAAGTCCCTGAGTTAGAGTGAGGATTAAGTGAGATAATGAATGTAAAACATTTAATCCAGTGTCTTGTAAGTAGTAAATGCTCAGTAAATCTTAATTACATTATTATCATTACATTCCTTGTCATGCAGAGCAAAACACTCGGGACAATCAGTGTGGCTTTGAGAAGGCTGGGCAAATGCTTCTTAGGATCCTTTCTCATTTACATCTGAGAGACAGAGATGAACTCATCATGCTTAAAAGACACTTTGTAAGCCAAATCCATTTAAAAACCAAACTTCCGACGTTTTTGAAAATGTTCAAATGCATTTTTAAAATAAAATTATTAAGTGTTCTGCAAATTATCAACTAGGAAAACAGCAACAACAGCTACAAGAAAAACTTTGGCATTTCTTGGAATGCCAGCAATAAATGGAAATGCCACCAAAATATCTATATCCCCACTGGGAGTATGCCACCCAAAACAACATCCGTTACTTATTCTCAGGACAATTTGTACCTTTTTCCCAAGTGACACAGGACCTCCCTTGTTCTCTTCTGTATTATTTAAGTAGGAGGGATATAAAGTTCATCACTTCTCCATTTGAACTCAATTCCTGTCAATGTCCCAAATGGTGTCACCAGCAGGAATCTCACAAACGTTGTTTGTAATTAAAAAGCAACTTTACTCCCGGACACATGTGCAGTATGTATATAAGAAGAAATGTTTTCACCAGGTGAACACTTAGACTATACCATAAGGTTTCAAAAATCAAATTAAAACTATGTGTATTGTTCTTGGAAAGGACAGTCAATGGCTCACAGTGAGTCTATAAGTCAGAGATGCATGGCTTTGAATCCCTGATCTATAATTTACTGAGCATTCATGCTTTTTTCATATATAAATACTCGGCTTGGCAAATCTGATTTCCTTTACCACCAATCCCTGTGATTCATTTTCTATGACTATATGGTGTGGGCCCCCTGTGGGAAGTCTCATATCGCCCTCCTGCTGCTCTGTCCACCTGTTTAGAATTTACATCCAAAATTCATCTAAAACACCATTTTTCCCCCCTGGAGAATAGTGAGCTAATATATTTACAAATTCCAGATGAACTAGATATGTTCTGAGGGCTTTGCAATTTCATATTTTGCAAACTACTCTTTGATGGAGTTGCCAATCTCTACTTTTCAGAGTAAAATCAAAACAGAACTCCCTTTCAAAATAAAGCAAAAACAAAACAACATGAAAAAAGAATTCCTTCTATGCACATTTTGTGATTTTTCCCCCCTCTAACCATGGCATTCAACATGCCAGAACCAGACACAAATGATTATATGCATTTTAGGTTAGATTTTTCTTAATAAAAACAGACAGAATTTATTTTTCATGGGAATTATGCAATTTTTCTGAAGTTCTGGGCTACCTGGCTCCTCAGGCAACTCTCCATATCACAGCTCAGAGCTCAACTTCCTTCTTCCTTCTTACTATTAAATTGCATTAACATAGATTACTTTGCAGTGAACGTTGTATAGACTTATTTAATCAATGTCAGCAGAGTCTTCATGCTTATATGCTTATTCATAAGTTTCTCTTTTCTGTTTCTTAAAATATTTTGGATTGAGGGACATGAATAGAGGTGAAGTGGTAAACAGTTTCTTTAATTTAATATGCTCCTGTTAGAAAACCCCAGCTTCTGGAGAGAATTCTGAAGAACAGATGTCTGCCTTCCAAAGTGAAAAACATGCATCTGTTTCTTAAATGTCAAAACAATAATAGTAAAGTTACAGCATGTACATGGAAACATTTGAGTAGGTGGTCTAAAGCCATATAGCTGGGCCTTATTTGTAGACAGCTGAGAAATCTACCACAAAAACACCCACTTTATCTTACCTGTGCACACATGCAGTTCAGGAAGAAGGAAAGAAATAAGAAACTGAGAAAGTGTTGGACAGGCAGAACTGACACTATTTATGGCATAGGAATTTAGTTCTTGGCTTGGCTAAGAGACGTTTCTGATGCAAGCCCGACTATCACTTTAAAAATCCCACCAGGGTTTCTTTCCATTACTCTATTTGAGACTTACCTGGGTTCATTTAGTCACAGTTTCCTATCTCTCCATCAGTACATACCTTGGTTTCTGTTACCTGTAGATCAGTTTGTTTTCTTCCAAATGCCTGCATTTACGGAACGTGGACAGGAACTGATAGGGTCCAGAATAAACTAGGTTGATTATTTTTTCCTGTTCAGTCAGTACACAAGCTGGCAGGAAGGAAATCCCACCTTTTTTCCCCTTCAGAAATAGTGTTTTCACTGTTATATAAGAGAGAACAGATTAAAAAAGGGGTTAGCTAAAGTGTCAATATTTTCTATAAAGAATGGTAAACATTTTAATGTAATTAAGTGTTAGGATTAATTTGTTAATCCTTACATTTTCCCTTGTCCATTCAAGAGATGTATCTCTAATTAAATTTCCCTTTGGCCACACTAATGAAAATAATATCATCTAGAACTCTAGCCATAGTCAGCATGTGTGTGCAGTAGTGATAAGGCTGGGTAATTGCAGGATTAATAATTGGCTTTTTATTGCAGCTGAAAGCTATGCACTATACAGAAACTCACTGCATCGCTTGAAATCACATCTATAGAGTCTTTGCTTTGTGCTGTTTGCTTTGTACTGCTTCTTCTAATAATTCCCTTTTCCCTTTCTTGTGTTTCTCTGATTTTTGCAAGCAGGGTAACAATCATGCTACAGCTACTCAATTGTTTCCAGGTCATTTTTTTAATTATTGGTTTTACATAATCCCTATAAGCAAGAAGTGTGACTTAAATGGCAACAGTAATTTTGTGATTAAAAATACTGACTTTGAATATCTCCAACTCAGTTTTCTTATTTACAGTATAGACTACGAGGTAACTGTTAATATGGCTAGTGGCCATCCTTCTCAAATCTTGCAGGGATACAAAATAATCTAATGATAACACTCATAACTTTCTATTATACTACTGCTGTACAATATAGTATAATTTTGTGTCTTTTCTTTGATGGGACTGAGGTGGAGCTGGGAGTGAGGGGTATTAACCACTTCAGGACCAGCGTCAACTATAGTCGACAGCCACAGATGAACAGATAAACGCGCACAGCGACTGTAGCCATGGTATGACTTTTCTAATTTTTCATTTATCAAAATAAAATAGTGAACATTTAAAACTAACGTAATGAAAACATATATGTATATGTTACCTATTCCGATATTTACATTACAAGTAAAGCTGCCTGTAAAGTAAAACAAGCTTTCAGTGCTTTAAAGCTTTCCTCATCACACAAGAGCAAAAGGGATTCAGCGTCAATGCACAGCACAGACTATCGGGCGGACTATGAGTGCCGGCTGTGGGCAAGGATTCCCGGCTGGTGAGCGCAGTCCCAAAGTGGTTACGAGGAACCCGAGCATCGATCTGGCATCCAAGCAAAGTTACCATCATCTACTCACTTCACCTTCTTTAATATGGAAACAAAACCTTTATGGTGGGGTACAAATTCCTTCTTGGAAAACACACTGACCCAGTCATCAGTCAGGTCACTTGATAGCAATATTAGAGTGTATTGGAAACAATTCCAATGTAGGGCAGTGGAGAGAATGCCCCCTTGGATTGATGTTATTTGTTATGGCTTGGGCATGATATTCTTCAAATACTGGAACCAATAAAAAATAAATATAAGGCTGGTTCTATGATGCTGACTTGCACTAGGGAGTTAGGGAACTTTCCACTCATTTCATCTTTTTGCTCTGTGAACCTGCAAAGATATAAGCACCCATGGAATGTTCCTTGGTGCACTTCATTTCTGCTTTGTGTGAGCGAGGTTTCTTCATTCTGCTCAACACCAGCCAGTTCCCTTTACTCTAGTATTTATAATCCAATTATCTGGGGGAAAAATGTGTACTAAGTGGTTAGCATAAAAGCAAATTCTCCAGAGACTCCTAAAGTCTACAAAATACTATTTTTTTTTTCAGAAAAAAAGATTGAAGAGTGGTAATCTCTATGGAAGTAAACCTGATTATTGAAAAATCAAAAAGTAGACTATATCTATCAGAATTAATTACCAGCTCTAAACAACTAAGTCAATCTTTCACCTGTTTAGTTGTAGCTACTGCCCATTCCTCTTCTTCTGGTGATTCAAGTTATAAAGCTTTAGGACATACAATTCTCTGCAGGCTCTGCTTTTGTTAATATTTGTAGAGCCCTAAAATAGTGAATGGCTGCCTGGAGGAATTTAGGTATATTATTATTCTTATTTTGGGCAGCTTAATCATTTACTATTCCTTCGCTATCTCCATATATTAATATTTATTAGCATTATCTAGTTAGAGCTTTATTTCATACTTGGGGGATACATTTCCTAGCATCATTTACATAGTTAGTGCACATGATTTCCAATGCACTTAGCCAAAGAAAAGATTAATCTCTGTAAGTAAAATGTAAACTAAGTACAGTTAAAAATGAGCTGCTGGAATTCAAGGGCAAGTGAAGTACATGTGGTTCTTTCAAACCACAGATTAAAAAAGTATGTTTTTTTGCTTTTCACTTTGATTACAGATTTACTTTTAAAAATCTTATTTGGACCCTTCATTCATGAGTAACGCAGAAGTTTCTTTTGTTTTTAAAATCTTTTCTCACGATTTATCCTGATGAAAGAAAATGGTCTTGGGAGATTATTTGTTCAAATTTCCATAAAGAATGCAATTTATCCTGCACTACATGTCCATTAACTATTACTGTCTTCTATCTGTCAGCATTTCAACAATCTTTTCCTCAAATTTATATGCAAAGCTTGTAAAAAACATCTTATTGACTCTTTCATTATTCAGCATGTTAATTTAATATTTTTTGGAAATCTAATAAAATCTAAATGCTGAAGGAAAATGGAACTATTTATAATTCAGAGAGACTGAAGTATATCAAGTTTTAAATTTTTTCAAAGAGAAAAGTGTAGAAGGACATTATTTATTAATATAAAAGTTTAAAGATAATCCATACAGGGGGAGGGAAAGGACATTTTGCAATTATAGTTCTCTTGTAACAGGAGGAAATGTCTTTGAAAAACGAGTTATTAAGAGGACCTGTAGCATTGCAGATCCCTGGGAGGATTATATCCAGATTTATGTGTTATCCTAAGGCTAGAGTATGAAGTCTGCTTTTTTGGAGCCTTTTATTCTATGGGTAGAACTTTTCAATCTAGGGGGAGGCTGATAGGAAGATTACAAACATACACATGCACACACACAAACACATTTGTGTGTGTCAGTGGGGATGGCAATGGCATTGGTGTTCTTCATTGCTTTTTAACTCATTTCAACTTCCACTTCTGAAATTGTCAAAGGAGCTAGAGGCAGTTATGGTAGTAATACCCGGAATGGCTGTCTGATAATTTAGAATTTAGGTGATGTAAACATGCACAATCATATCTTGTTTAGATGTACCATATACTTACAAATGATACACACAAATACACCTGTACACATATATACACACACCCTAAATGGGCAAATAAACATAACCAACAACAAAAACAGCAAACATTAAACACAAGCCAGCCACATGGGTCAATATGTTCTTTGCTTTAGTTGACTGGAATTCGGGTAATGATGCCAATGGCATTAAAGTCTCCATGTCTATTGTTGTCGTGGTTCTGTTGCTTGGCATGGAGAAAAACTCTTTCACAAATTATGTAGTTTTGCCATTAGTCTCAGTCATATATGGGTAGAGTAGTATGGTCTACCACTATTGCATGGGGAAAATATTATAGGTCAAGGGCACTCTGTGACTTATTGTATATGACCATCGCCATTGAAAAATGCATCTACCCAAAGGAAAAAAAGACATTTGATAAAAGAGACATCTGCCCTAGAATGTTTATAGCAGCACAATTCACAATAGCAAAGATACGGAAATAACCCAAGTGCCCATTGATACATGAGTGGATTAATAAAATGTGGTATATGTATACTATGGAGTTCTACTCAGCCACAAAAAACAATGCAGACCTAGCATCTTTTGTATTATCCTGGATAGAGCCGGAACCCATTCTACTAAGTGAAGTATCACAAGAACGGAAAAACAAGCACCACATGTACTCACCATCAAATTGGTATTAACTGATCAACACTTAAGTGCACATATAGTAATAGCATTCATCGGGTGTCTGGCAGATAGGAGGGGTGAGGAGGGAATAGATATATACATACCTAATGGGTGCAGTCCATCTGGGAGATGGACACACTTGAAACCCCCACTTGGGTGGGGCAAGGGCAATATATATAACCTAAACATTTGCACCCCTGTAATATGCTGAAATAAAAATAATATATATATATATTAAACAAAAGAATAATGGGCTCCAACTCCATCCATGATAGTACAAGGGGTATTAGTTCATCATTTAAAATAAATATATCCGCATTAGGATGGTCATAACAGCACAATTCACAATTGCAAAGATGTGGAAAGAACCCAAGCATCCAATGCATGAGCAGATTACTAAAATGTGGTATATATATACAATGGAGCACTACTCAGCCATGGTGTTAGGTTTTGATGATGACACATTCAGGTATTTAAAACAGATAACTTTGACTAAAGGCAGACCTGTAAGCACCTAATTCAAATCCTTCTTATAGCTTCTGGGGGGAAATTACAGTATAAAGCTTGATCACAACTAATTAGAAAGCCTGAAGGCATAGAAAATCCACAGCCAACCGAAATAAGTGAGTTCTTAAGTATAGGACTGTTACAGAAATCACATTTGTTACAGAAGTTGGCAAATAGTATTTAAAATAAGAGATTTTACTTTTTTTGGCAGCGGTGACAAAGTTTTATCTTAATGGAGTTGGGCAGCATTTTATTTTCCATTGATAACACCTATGCTGCCCTAATCATTTTGTCTATCTTCAGAATCTCAAGGAAATAGAGATAACTGAATTAATAGCCACGATTCTGGTAATTGGCTTGGTGCCTTGGCAAACAGGAGTTGTGTGTGTGTGTGTATGTGCACAAGTACATATGTGGTTTTTGCTATGCTTCCCCTTATATTACTCTAGCTCAGACTGGGCCTTCTGATACAGGATAATGGCTATTCCTAGACATAGCTTATAAAGATACAGAAAAACCCCAAATTTGGTATTTATCAACAATATGCAGTCTCAGGCCCTGCATATATTTTCTTGTCCCTCGTTTCTTTCTCTGCTGTATATCTTAGCATGTGGCCAAGTGTCAAATCCACTACATCCTTCACTCCAGGAGTGTTTTTCCATGTTGAACTTTACTTTCTACCTTGACCCGAACACTGATTATTCCTTCTAGCCTAGTTTGGACTATAGTCCTCTCTATGTGCTTTCTTTGCCACTTAGCACCTGTATTGCAATTTCGGATTTAGTTTTCTAGCTTTATATTAGACTAAAATGTCCTTGTATTAGTTGAGCATCCTTTGATTATAATGACAAAATATAACATAAAATAATATAAAATTACAAAGATGCAGAAGCAACCCAAGTACCCATCAACACATGAGTGGATTAATAAAATGTGGTATATGTGTACCATGGACTACTACTCAGCCATAAAAAATGGGGAACTAACACCCTTTGTAACAACCTGGATGGAGCTGGAGACCATTCTTCTAAGTGAAATATCTCAAGAATAGAAAAACAAGCATTGCACGTACTCAATATTAAATAGGAACTAATTGATCGACCCTTATATGCACAAAAGGAAGTAAAACTCAATGGAAATCAAGCAGGTAGGAGAGGGGAGAAGGTGGTGGGTATATTTACACCTAACAGGTACAGTGCACACTATCCGGGTGATGGGCACACTTGTAACATTGACTCAAACTGTACAAAACCAATATATGTAATCAAAACGTTAGTACCCCATAATATTCTGAGATAAAAAATAAATAATAAAATAAAAAAGAATTCTTCAGGCTTTTATTCTTTTCGCCATCACCAGAAAGGGCAATTAGTGTGCCACTGCAATGGTGGTAGTTTGCTAAAAATCATTCAAATTTTTTTCTGGATGAAATAATTTGTTACAGCCACATAAAAATTATATTTTTCAATAGAGAAAAATGTGTTTGTTGCCCTGTGTTCAAGATGGGAATAAATGTGTTGTTATCTCTTTCGATCTTGATGGAAAAATGGCCCAATTTTTTTTCTCTCAAACCTGTAGCCTCTTTTGCATTCTGTTATTCAGTTATATTACCTGGAAAGTCAGTGACATACTGGTGTTTCCTCCCTTGAAGTTTCAGCCGTGCCTGCAAGGTCTGCAGCTACCATTTGAGTGGTCTGGTCATTTTTTGGTTCGTTTTTTTCATAAGGGATAACTTTTCTGCCAGTGACACTGATGCATCCATATCACCAACATTTCCTTAGAAAATTTATCCTCTGGTTTAAAAATGTTTACATGCCTATAAGGAAGTCCTTGTAACTAATGTGTGTATATGTTAAATTTACAGATTGAGAGTGTAATGGTCAAATCTAATAATATGAGACCATCTAAGAAATCTGTTAAGTCAAAACTTTGATAACCAAGTAAATATAAAGAATAATTAGAAATAATATTGCTAAGAGACACACTACAAGCATATTATATTAACAGTGGGTTCCAATCTAGATGACTAGGTTGTAATTACTTTTGACTAGTTTTTCCAATTTTAAGCTTTACAATATTTCCATAAATATATCCTATGAATTTGAGGTGATTCCTTTTGCTAAGACTAACTACAGAATTTGAAAATTTACTAATAACAGCAAACATACTGTTTTTAGTTTTAGTATCAGTATATTCCTGATACAAAAAGGCAGTGTACTTCTTTTAAAATTTTTTCATCTGAAGTTTTATATGATAGGAAGGTATTTATGGTCATATTAGCCTGCATTCCTTTGGCTTCCACCCTATTGACTCATGTAGGAAATTAAGGCAGAGCTGATTTCCGGTAGCCAATGAACAGTCAAAAAACATAGCCTGTGCAGACAGTGTTGGCTTACTATTTACAGAACATGCTACTCACTTAGCCTGAGTAATCAACTCAGGAACCACACCCAGGTCATGGCATCAACTGTAGAGAGAGACACTCAAGGACATTAGCAGTCCATCTATTGTTTGATAGACCATTTTTTAAAGTCTTAAGAATAAAGTATCATAATTAACAAGGGCAGGGAGAAGTATGCCTCGGTATTAATATTTCATTCACTAGGAATTTAGGTTCTTGAATTCTCACTTTAAAAAAAAGCCAGATTTTATATATATATATATATATATATATATATATATATATATATCTACATATAAAAAAGAAAAAAAATTAGAGATTATTATAAACTTTAAGTATACTCTAAGTCCAAACTTTGCAAGATTAGATGTCAATATTTGTGTTTTCTTTTCAAATTGTCTAAAATATTCTGAACTTTGAGATATCCAGATATTTCTTGGCAAAGTTCTAAAAATCTAAGAGATGCTATAACTAGACAAAGAAACGATTTTACAAATCTTATATTGTTTGATGGAAAATATTATTATCTGCTCCCCCCACTTTTCCTTTATGCCCTTACAATGTCTGTACTACAAAGTATCTAAGATAAAACAGATAAAGGAAATAGCAAGTGTGAAGGCTCAAGGTGAGAGAAGGTTTGCGAGGCAGATAGGCATAAAAGCATGAAGGGACTTGAAAGCCATGGGGAGGTACTGGTGCTTTATTAGCACTGGGTAGTCACTGAAAGTATTAAAGCAGGGGAGGGAAATACTCTGACTTATATGTTGAAGTGATTTTGGGGTCTTGAGCAAGACTAAAATTGGAGGGTTTCCCCCAACTTAAATGCAGAATAGTTAGCAGGTAATTCTTTTTTTTTTTTATTTCGGCATATTATGGGGGTACAGATTAGCAGGTAATTCTTACAATGTAATTGAGAAAGGATGGATAGTGATTTACATGAATCCAGTAGCCATAGACAGAGAGAGAAGCAAAGAGATTCGAGATCTGTTTTGGAGGCAGAGTAAATATGTCTTGTTATTAAAGCAAACCACAAGGTAAGTGGCATATATGATGAAGAATTGATGTTAACATACATTTGCTAGAATCTCTTTATTGGTTGATTACAAAATATTTATGAGATCTCACCAGGTCTCTGACCCTGCCACAGTCTTTAGACTCACCGAATCTGGCAGTATCTTTTTTTCATTCTTTCTAATCTATCTGTATTTGACTTTTCACAATTACCTAAATCTGCCATTCTCTACTTCAGCATCTTCCTGGAACATTTTCCCTTCTCTTCAGCTAAGTGAGTCATTCTGCTACTTCTTTATATCACCTTAAATGTCACTTCTTTCAAAAATTCCCTAAAATTGCCTTTTTATGTGTTCTAATTGCACTTTGTATTTCTTAATGGCCCTCGTCATACACGACTTCTCTAGCAGTCAGTACTATGTATGTCTCTGTAATTTTTGCACCATTAGTCCCTAGCTAGGTATGTACCTAGAATGTAGTGGGAAGTCAAAAAATAATTTGGCTAAATGACTTCCTATATCTTCCTCTTGATGAATCACAATATACATTAGCCTATCAAAGAGTAAACTATTCACACACTCAGAGTATATGGCTATATAAATTTAGATGTGTATATATGGATATATACACACACACACACACACACACATATACACACACATATACACCAAACACACACACACACACATACACATACACATAGAACTATCTTTGTTTAAACCAGCATCTCTTCATGTTCTGTGATCCTGGAGTTCTTTCTGTTATATTACGTATTGTTTTCTAAAGTAAAAGTACACAATACTTAGAGAAATGTCATGTTAGATGATGAGTTTTGTAGGAAATTTTATTTTCTACATATCTTTAACTAGTTAATATTAAAGGATGTTATTTCAATTTCCTATAACCTTGGAGAAGTTATTTTAACTTCCCTATGCCACAATTTCCTCTGGTAAAATGAGGATAATATCAGTAATTCTTTCATTGAACTGTGAATATAAGTGAGTTCACAGATCACATATATGAACAGAGATTAGAATGATATTTTTATAATAAGTAATTTGCTATAGTATAGTATTATCTTTGAGGGGGCAAGATCTTAAATTATAAACCTGTAATCTAGTTTTCATTGAAGTGTGTTTTCTAAAACACAATTTAATTACAAAAATAGAAAACCTTGAATACCGTTTAAATCCCAGTTCTTTTTTTTATTCTAAAATATTTTAATCAGATCATCTTTGGTATGCTTTAATTTCTGTAGAACTTAGGACTTATATGTAACTTATGAGACTAATACCATATTTGATGTAGGAAAACATCAGAAAATATATCTACTAAAAAACTCTACTACTATGGATTTAATAACATAAAACTGCTGAGCTTTTCATAAAATGGACTCAGAAGTTTTACTTATTCATTTACTCTAATAGCACTTTTCTTAGTTTAATTAAGCATTACAATTACTATCTATTTTCTAAGTTTGCAGAGATTCATAAATTAATAACATTAATGATAGCAAGAGAAAAGTGATAATTAAAAAAATTCACATTTATTAAATGCCTACATCGTGTTGTATAAAATGCAACCTCCATTCCTCTTGAATATTATTTGTCCCAGCAACTTCCATGAGGTTGTTTATTATTTTAAAACTTGCTTTCTTATAATTTTATAGATTTATTTGTCATCTGTTTTATCACTTATTTGTCCTGCTTAGTCCTCATTCTATATCAAAGTTTTACAGTTCCAATGGAATACAACTGAAGATATAGAGATCTAGCTTATGTCAGAAAAGACTACACTTTAAAATCTTGACTCATCAAATCATCTCTAGAAAGCAAATAAACCAATTACCTTCTCATTTTATCCACAGCATAATATAGTATACATTAAATACTTTTCATTCCTTTCATTTTATGCTTATTTCTATAATTTTCACCAAAAAGAACATGCCTCTATATACCCTTCTTTAATCTATCACACTAACCCATCACAACTGCAAATGTATTCAATCCTTTTCCAATAAGAGATAACTCAGCCACTGCAATAAATCCTCTTAAAACCAAGCCATGTTTGTGCTTCTTTCACTATGAAGGAAATGCTTTGCTAAGAGAAAACCTTGCTATGATTCAGTTGATCCATAGATGGGGATGATAGCAGAGAACTGACATGAAAGGAATCTATATTAGTTTCTTTGGGCTGCCATAACAAAATACCACAAACTTAAAAAACAAACAGAAAAACAAAAAACTCCAAAAAAAGAGTTTATTATCTCATAGTTCTAGGGCATAGAAGTCTGAAATCAAGTCGTTGGCGGGCCCATGCTTTGTCTGAAGTCTCTATGGGTGAATCTGTTCCAAGCCTTTTTCTTAGCTTCCAGGGTTGCTGGCAGTCCTGGGCATTTCTTTGCTGCAGACTCACTACTTAAATCTCTATCTACCTCTATCTCTTTACATAGTTTAGTCTCCCTGTGTCTGTGCTTCCGTGTAAAAAATTCCCTCTTCTTATAAAGAGACCAGTCATAATGAATTAAAGTTTACCCTAATCCAGTATGAACTCACTTTAACTGATTACATTACTATTTCCAAATTAGGCCACATTCTGAGGCCCTAAGTGAACATTATTTTGGAGGAGACACTATTTAATAGAGTACAGAAACAAATGCATATTCAGAGTAATCCAAGGGACTCTAAGGAACTGCTCCAATGAGGGCAAATTTATGCCTCCTTCAATTAATCAACCCAACACCAGATATTCTTAAGGTTTTATGTATATATAAATTTAAGTCCTTTATATACATGTATAAAAGGATTAAATTTGGTATCATTCATAGGAAATCAAATTCTTGGCAATGAGAGTAACCAGGTCAATATTGAAGGAAAATCCCTGGTTTTTAGTCTATTCATTGCCTTCTTTGCATTATTGTTTTATGATGTGTCATTAAAATATTGATCATCTGGGTGAAGGAAGAGAATGACAGTATCCAGAGAGAAATTGCCTGGCTACCTGATTACTAATATTTTCTTCTTTAATAAGGAGTGGTATTGAAAAACTCTAATTAGTAATCACATGAAACAAGAACATGTGATCAAGCTCCAGTCCTATTTAAAGAGGTCCAGTTTGTATTCCCCAAATCTCTGTATCACTAATCTAATCTTGCTCCTTCCAAGACTTAGTGTCTAATTGAGTGTGCTCATCTCACTTCTTAGGCAAAGTAGAAACAAATGAACACACGTGTTTCACTCACTGAAAGAATAGCACTTTCTATAGTCCATAAAGGCCATTCCTGGTAAAATTGTAGTGTCTAAGCAGGCTGTTTCCAGTTAGAGCTGGCACTGCATATAGGAGCTTCTATAAATCAGACTACATGTTTTTTCATTCTCAATCATGCAGTTATACGAATCTCACCATGAGATTATGGTTGGGGGCTGTGGGATGGGTGGCAATATGAAAATCGTAACACGTTTAGAGTGAACAATTTTCTCATTCAATTTGTTTTTGACTTTATGCCTACTTGGGTCTAACTCATTTATTGTTGTGGTACTGGTGAATTTATCTGGTACTACTTAGTTTATTATGGACATCTCTTAGTGTCCTGTTATCAATCATTCAGTCTCCACAAACTCCCCATAACAAGCCAAGAAATGATTACTTACAAAAGACTACATGCTAGTTCCTGTCCCTTCTCTGCCTATTAGCCACCCACCCCCAATTCTATCAACCATAGAATATCCTTCCAACTAATTCCAATTTAACATAAGATAATATTTTTCTAATAATAGCAAATGAAGGATTCTAATACCAAATCGATACTGATAGCTTAACATTTAGTAGGCATATGGCTATAGGTTGACAAAGCAATAGGATTTGAACCAATATTTCAGTCTTTTGATTTGTCTCAACCCAGTAACCAGTTTCTGATACCCACATTTCCAAGGTTATTTTGCCCATAATCTATTGTTGTTACTGATTTGGATATCCATTGTAAATATTTGGCAGCAATCAGAAACAGAGTCTGATTAACTTAAATAAGATTTAAGATAACTTGAACAAAAAGAAAAATTCACTGGAAAGAAATTGCATAATTCACAGAATTGAAGGAGAGACTGAAAAAACAGACATATCTTTAGGCAAGACACCTGGAGACAGAATGTGTTCCACATATAGGATACACCTAAAAATACCACCGGCTAAACTTGCAGAGGGGTGTTTTTAGTTATGAGTGTTAAGACTCTGAATCAATGACCCTTTTGTGCAAGTCTCTTGTTATATGTTTGCAAATAAATCACAATCTCACTTCAAGAACTCTGTGACACAATTAGCATTATCCATGTATGATAAAGCTCAGAGGCTCTCATGAAATGTACCTGAATATGTTTTTCTCAATGATATTTGTATATTTAGTGGGTGAATTTATGAACATCTCTACTTCTCATTTAGACTTTGTACCTACAAAAATGTGACATTTAACCACAGCCAATGTTATTTTATCTAATATGTAGAGATTTTACTTTATTCATATTATATCAGATTTCTTCCCAATATTGATTATTTTGGAAACTTATTGATTCATTATATGCAATATTTTCCATTCTATCCTTAAAATGAAAACAAGATAGACATTTAAATGAAATTGACATAAAATTGACATATTTAAATATACCCAGAGAGAAAAATATTCCCACAGACATATTAATTCAACAAGATTTAAGAAATCTACAAATTTGCATTTATATATAAAAACTATGCAGTAGATAAATCTAAGCCTTAATATAAAATATATTTCATATGGAAAAGCTGAAGTTTTTATCAGTCAACTAATTCACCTTTCAGGAAGATTTTTTTAATGTGGTCAAAGTTTCTGCCGTAAAATTTATACATCATTTCTTCATTTTGAATATTGAAAAGAAGATAATGAAAATCTTGCCCCTCATGATTTAATTCTTTTAAAACTTCTGCTAAAAATTGTGCTGATTGTTCCATAGAGGGGATTAGTAATTCATAAACTGAAGATTTAACAATTTCCCCTTTTATCACCCCCACCATATTAAATCTCTTTTAGTGGCTACTTATAAAAAGCTGATCATGGCAAATGCAAAGTAAAGAAGAATGCAAATAGTGTAACTGCATTCAAATTATCTGGGTACTTATGAATGTAGACAAAATATAGCTGTTTAACAATATTTTCTTTGTCAGTATTATTACTGTATTCATTTCACAGGAAGAATTAATAGGTAATTGTGTAGATTAATATGATTCAGTATCCTTGGGTTTTGAAGTTGGAAGGTTTTGCTCCACTACCTTATTAAGGCAAGTAAGAATTTTCTAAGTTGTTTCTTTTCATGTTATTCTAAGTTCTATACATGCTAAAATGACTACAGAGAGTGCTTAAATTATTTCAGATTATAATTTAGACATAAAAGACTCTCACGTCAAAACTGAAAGGTTCTTGATTCCCTTTATTCATCCAGTAATGGATCAGTCGTTTGTTGTGTCATTAGACCTTTGTGTCAGGCACTTAGCTAGTTCTTGGGGGTCAAAGTTTTAAAATGAAACAAATTAAATGTAATGCTTAAAGAGAAACTGATATCACTAAAATCTTTTATCTTTCTCAGCAGTAAATCTAAATACTAGTGGGTGATACTCTCTTTAAGGACCACCAAAGGAATCCTATTTTGAGGTTTTAATTAACATTTTATTTATTTATTTTGAGATAGGATCTCTTACTTATTTATTTTGAGATAGGATCTCACCCTTGGCTGGAGTGCAGTGGTGTCATCATAGCTCACCACAATCTCAAATTCCTGGGCTCAAGTAATCTTCCTGCCTTACTCTCTTGAGTAGCTGGGACTATAGGTGTGCACCACCATGCCTGGCTAATTTTAAAATATTTTTTGTAGAGATAGGGTCCTACTATGTTGCTCAACCTGGTCTTGAACTCCTGGCCTCAAGTAACCCTCTTGCATTGGCCTCCCAAAGTGCTGGGAGCACAGGTATAGCCACTGTACCTGGCCTAATTAATATCATTTTAAAGTATACCAATAACCAGTTTGAAAATTAAAAGTGATTTTTTTCTGTTCATTCTTAGGCATAATTGATCATTTAGTTAGAATTTATGCGTACATATTAACACCGATATATAAGGGTGTTTATATATATATATATGAGTTATTCTTTTTAATATTCTTTTTAATATATATATATGAGTTATTCTTCTTTTAATGTGGATATATAATCTCATAGTTTATCTATTTTGTTTCTATTATAGCATTGGAATGATCCTAGAAATTATTTTCAATGAATTAGCTATTTAAAATCTATGTTTTTGAATTTTAAAAAATGTATTATATTTTAACATCTTTAGATTTTTTTTTCCCCTAACTGTATTTTCAGACAGAATGACTATTGGCATTTGGCACCCTTGACAATATTATTAGGGATTTTGGAAGAATCTCAGGGGTTTTTACCTGTCAAAAAATGTAAAGAAAAATAGTTATTTTTAAAGCCTAATAAAAGAATTAAAGTTATTCCTTTCTGAGCATTTGAAACTTGGATCTTATTGTGAAACTCAGATAAGGATATGCATTGGGGCCTAAAAAAAATTTTCTAATACTTGCTGATGTTTAACAACTGAAACACAAGCAAAACTTATGGTTAGGACCATGGAAACACAGTTTAATCAGATTGGCCCAACAGATTTCTTTCCTATTTTAACATTATATGATCATATGATTGGTTAAATCAAATTCCTATGCCAACTATAGTCTTGCATATGTAGACTAAACCATCGCGTTTATTCAGACTTACAATACCCTCCTGCTTTTCTGCCTTTGGCTCCTGGGAATTTCCATGTTTTATTATATTGAATGAGGCTCTAATTTTGTAACTTGGGAGAGGAAAGGGATATAGCTCTTATTAGCAAACACAAGGTTACAGATAGAAGGCTACAGGAACCTTATTTGCATAAAAATACCCTACAAGCCCTCTTGGGAAAAATAATGAAGGTTATTTGGGGGTTGTTCAGTTCTCTGTATAGCCAAGATTAATGCTTCTTAGCAAAAACAAGACACAAGAGGTGTGGGTGAATCTTACTTTAAGAAAATAGCATGAAAAGACATACACTAAGTCTGGAAGCACTAATCATCAATGGGAAGACATTCCTTTCAAAAATCATACACTTGTAACCCCATAATACGCTAAAATAAATAAAAATTAATTAATTAATTAATTTAAAAAAGTATACCATAAATTTGCATAGAGAAAAAAATTAAATGGTAATGAAGAATCTATTAAAAACTCATGTAAGTATGATGTGTTGTTTCATTAGACATGCCAATCTTGATCTTCAGGAACAATAGTTTTGTAAGCATTTCTGTCTTTAAATCCTTGGATGGTCCCTTTCATAACTTTAAAAATATTTTTTATTTATTAATGTGTTAATTTTCACATGTGCAATATAAGATGAAGATTTGTTCACTCATACTAGTTCCTATTTCCTCTTTTTCTGAATCCAATTTTGAAAGCTTTATTACTGCTTTTTTGTTAGTTAACATGGTAAAATTGTATATTTGTACGTCTATTTCTTTTCCTCTTGATTTTTTTGGTGATAATATTTTTGCTTAACTTACAATAAACTTTGCCCATTTTAAGTGTAAAACCAAGATTCAGAGTATTTTTATCATTCCTGAAAGTTTCTTTATGCATCTTTGTAGACTATAGTTCCCTCCAACCTCTTATGCAAACACTAATCTACTTACTATTATTATCTTAGTTTTAATTGTCTGAGGATTTATATCACTTGGAAAATATAGTATGTACTCTTTTGTGTCTAGCTTCTTTGGTTCAGCTAAATGGCTTTTAAATTTATGCATAGTGTTGGTTGATTTAGTAGTTCTTTCCTTTTTGTTGTTGAATCATGCTCTGCATGGATATATCAAATTTTATTTATCTATTCATCTCTTCATGGACACTTGGGTTGTTATCAGTATTCAACTGTTATGAATAAAGCTTCTCTGAACACCGAGGAATGGAATTTTTGAGTTATGTGGTAGGTGTATCCTGAACTTAGAAAATCCCAAATAGTTTTCTGAGGTGGTTGTGCCATCTTTCCTTCCAACAAAAAGTTATAAGACTTCCAGTACCTCCAGATTCTTGCCAATTCTTGATACTGTCAGTCTTTTTAATTTTAGCTATTCTTAGGAAATTTGACCTCTCACTGTAATTTTAATTTTATTTTCCTAATGACTAATGGTGTTGACCATCTTTTTATGTGCTTCTTGGCCATTATATTTTCTAAAATATCTTTAGACAGATTAATTTAACATATGCCCATTTTATTGGGTTATCTGTCTTTCAATTATTGAATCACAACTTATTTTTATATTTTTGATATAAGTTCTTTTAAGATATGTGTATGAAAAGTATTTCCCCAATAAGTGGGCTGCCTTTCATTTTCTTATCAATACTTTTTAAAAAGAAAATGGTTTTAACTTTGATAAACTCTATTTTATCATTTTTCTTTTGTTATTTGTACTTGATCCTAAGAAATGTTGGTCTACCTCAAAATTGCAAATATTTGCTTCTAGAAATTTTATATTTGTAGTTTTCACTTTTAGATCTATGTCCTATTTTGAGTTTATAATTGACCACACAAATATGGATCTATTTCTGGACTCTATTCTATTCAATTAATTATTTTATCTAACATTTTTCTAGTACTAGAGTCTTTACTAATGAATCTAAATGGATAGCAAAAATTGAAATCTGATAATGTAAGTTTCCATAATTTTTTTTCTTTTAAAAATGTCTTTGGCCATTCTTGCTTATTTGCATCTTGCTATACATTTTAGATTTCGCTTGTCAATTTGTATTAAAATATCATGCTGCAATTTTGAAAGGGATTATATTGAATCAATATCTCAAGTTGAAGAGAATGGAAATTTAACAATATTTAGATTTCCAATCCATGAATATGGCATAACTTTTCATTCTTTTTAAATATTTGCCTGTATTTTACATATTTTTGTGAAATTTTTGTCTGAGTAATTCATGTGGTTTAATTTTATTATAAATTAATATGCCCTCAACAAGACTTCAAGGAGATATATTTTCAAGATAAAACAACTTTGTTTGCTCCAACTCAGCTTAGTTCTTCTCTTCTATTTCTATTTCTATTTTTTTTCTATCTCTGCTTTTAGTATTTACTTATTCCTTGGGGATAATCCTCCTATCTGCTATCTTCCTCAAATGACTGTGCTAAACTAAATAATCATAATATGCCCATTCCCTTTGTTGGAGATCAGATTCCCAAAAACTGACCAAAGAGACAGGAGAGCAAGTCTTCTGGAAGGATTCTGGAAGATTTCCTCACACTGAAGACAGAATAGCCAGAGAAGAAATGGCCTATCTTCTTGCTACAGGTGCTGTTGGTTCTAGATTTTACTTGTTAAACTATTGCAGCCTTTTTGCTTCCAGCTTGAGAACAAAGCCATGGATAGAACAAGATTCACTAGGAACTGGAGCTGGAGCTTTAACATACAGACCCTAGACTACACTGCTTTTTAAATTTCTTATGCAATAACATTTAATTTCCTTGTTATTTAATCCAGTTTGGGACAGAGTGTTCTATTAGCTGCAATAAGAAAGCATCCAAATGGATCATGCTCACTCCAAATGTCTTCTGGACTCTGAGTTACTTTACTATCTTTGTCTCTCTGTATGTCTCATGATCAAATTCCCTAAGAAAGATGTGATTGATTTAATGGTCACTGTGTTGTATAAAGCACCTTTTATAGGCATAATTTTTGTACTTGGTAGGATTTATCATAGAGTCACTGCTGCCTTTATGCCAACTTTGACAAAAGAATTTGATCCTTGGAATAGTTGGGTGTAGCCAAAGATACAGATTCTCATTACAAAATCATAGTATAGTAACTTACATAAAGGATAAGCTTACAGCTGTTTTGCACAGAGATGGGTACTGGGGTTTAACAAACAGATACCATGACCTGTCCAGGAATGCTGCTTCATAGGAGAACTCAAGAAATCCAAAGATGAAGTTTTTTCATGACTTACTCTAGGTTGGTCTCAAATGAGAAATAACAAGAGTAAGACAAAGAAAATATGGTTTTAACATCATTGAGGCTATTATAATGGTCTTTAATGAAAAACATATATCTTTAGTTAAAGTTTCGTTTTGTCTTTGATCATAGAACTGCACCCCCAGATTAGCTAATATGTTAAAATATGTAATAGGGGAGAAAAATACAGAGGTAGATAGCCCAAAATACCTGCATGTTTATTTAAATTAAAAGGTAAAATAATTGACAACTAATATAAAATCATATAGCAAAGTTATATACTTTTTAATATTTTCCCTCAGATTTTTCAAGAAGAAAGCTAAATTGCTGAACAATTTTTATCAGTTCTACAAAGATGTATACACACTTTATATATTGATATTGTCTAGAAGATATTGTCTAGATTTTTTGTCTGGAAGTTTTAGGGTTTCAGCTCTAATTGCATCCAGGACTTTTAAATTACAGCAATGAAATAAAATGGGAAGCTCATTTTCTAGATTTATACAACAGAGAAGGAGAACTAAGAATAGACCGGTCATCTGTGTATCAGAATAAAATGTTTCAGAAAGTGGCATACCCCTCTTTCTCTCTTTCTTCTCCTCCTCCTTCTCCTTTTCTTGTTGTTTTTTTTTTTATGTTTTAGAATTAATATACCTGACAGAAGTTGCGAATGTGAAAGAATTTCCAGTTTGCTTAAAGATAAAATCAGTACAAACTTGATCTGATAAATGATTATTTGAAACCCAAGACCTTTGGCATTTCACACAGTAATACAGTCTGGTAAATAAGTGCATATTAAAATAACAGGTATTTTCTACGAGAAAGTTATTCTTTTAATGTATTGTTTCCATTCTTCTCTGTCAGAATAAGTGACCACCTGAATACTAAATAATATTAATTTGGTTTGGTATTTTCTAACAGGTATATTTGAAAGACACATACTATGTAAAGCTAGGGGTGTTACTGAGATGAGAAAAACGATGCTTAGGGCAATCTGATGGTATCCTCTAATATGTAAACCTCTTTGTATCTATAACTGACAGGTCTTTGAGGTTATAGATGGATTTATTGATTATTTGTTTCTAAATTTTGTCAAAAGGATCTGAACAATTTCCTACCTGAAAGAGATTAAGGACTGAGCACCTGGAGTCTTCTAATAATGATGATGGTAGGAAAGCTATGGTGTTAATTATCAATGTGAATTATATTGAGTATTCAGGCTTAGAGAGAAACTTCTCTGGTGAAAGGGAAATATCTCCTGAAGAGGTTATAAAATATTTTGTTAGATTTTGTTTGTAAGCAGTATCAACAACCCTAAGAAATAAAGCCTTATTGGGCATTCATTGAATGATATCAAATGTGTCTTGCTATCCATTTTTCATTTCAATTTTAATACTTGATATTATAATTTAAAGAACTAAAAAAAACAAATTTAGTTATTTTTTCTTCTGTTTTTGGACAGGACATTATGATCCCCTCTTGCACTAAATATTATCTGATTTTGTGACCCTACTAAATGCAAATAGGATCCATCATTCATAATTTATAACTAATTTAAATACCTTTTTATGTCTATACATGAAAATATTTAATAGTGAATGCTGGCGCTGTCATTCTACTATTTATTCCTTTTTTAAATAACATTAGTTGAACTTCTATGTGACAAAGAGTGTACTAGGAGCCAGTGATTAAAACGTGGCTTTGGTACTTAGTTCTTATTTGATACAATTAAGAACTAAACAGGTAGTGATAACAGTGTATTGTGCTATTATAGGAAAAGCACCTGTTTCTAGCTGAATTAACCATGTGGTTTTTTTCAAAGCACTTAAACTCTCAAAGGCTCAACTACTTCATGCATAAATGGGGGGAGGGAGCGGGGAGTAAAATTTATTACCAGGTGAAAACAATCAAGTGGAGCAGATACTCTTGCCACTCTAACATCTATGATCAATAAACTAATAGTTTCCTAGATATTCCTTAAAATATAAAACATATCTAACCAACTCTTGCCCCCAAACAATCATAGAAACAAATAATCAAGCACACAGATTTTGACCCTGTGACATTATTCTCTCTTTAAGATTTTCCTGGGAACAATCTGTTTGGCATATAGAGATTCACAGTAAGAGTGTGGTGGTTAGAGTGATAATGCTTATTTGCCGTGGCATTTTAATATTGCTGGATGACTCCATGGTTATCCTGGCTCTAGTAACCAGCTAAAGGTAAAGCTTCCTGTTTTATGGATAAGCAGTTGGTGCTTTAAGAAAATGACAAAACTTCTTATAAGTATGTAACTATTTGTGTTCTTCTAAACAGATTTTATAAAGTATGTAAGAAATTACTGGGAAAAATTAATAAATTTCTCTAAATCGTGAATACCTTAAGAAGCTTTCAACATAGTATCAAAAAAGGAATGGAATGTACTTCCAAAAAAGGTACTGGTAACTGACATGGGTAGATTTGACATTGACGTTGTGGCACATACCAAGCTTTGTATAAGATTCTGCAGAATATGGTGCTAGCTCTGTGCATTTGCCATATCTTCAAATAGAAGATAACACATGGATGACAACAGCTAATATCTTACTGCATCTTTATATTTTAAATTTTCTAATTTACATTTTTCTTCCCATATTTAATTTAAACAATATTCTGAGAATATAATTTTAAAATTCACCCCCAAATAGGATAGAATATCATGTATCTAGAATGATTGGCATGGATTGCAATATTACAGAAGAACAATGGCTAGTCAAAGTCAATTTTAAAGTTAATTTTAAAAATATATTAATTTTCCTGCAAAGGGATAAGATAATTCAAATCAGTAATGTGGTGTCATTATCACCATCATTATTATAGGAATAAAGAAATTGGAGTAGATGACAACTTAGGTCATTTCTAGTGATAATAGCTTTTGGTAGTTATAACTTTATCATAACACTATAAATTAAATGAAATACTGTATGTAAAAATGATTTGAAAATTATAGTGTTCTGCATAAAAGTACATTTCAGGCCATCTGATGGCTAGCTCTTTCTTAGTTGATCAGTTAATTCAAACAAATGGTCAATTCAGTCTCCTAAAACCGTTTTACTTCTTTTTTATTAAAAAAATGATTAATTGTGTTACTGTATTGAAGTATTCTTGTTACTATTTTTGAAGATATTATTAGGGTACTGCTATAGCATTGTTTTAGGGGTCAGGGATGAGAGGCTTATAGGCCAGAGTGTGAATGAGCTGAGCAGCATCACGCATAGTGTTATCTGGTTAGACAAAACTACCTACACGTGCTGCTTGGCTTACAGTGGGGTTACATCTTGATAAATCCATTGTTAACTTGAAAATATTATCAGTCAAACCCTTGTAACTCATGGACCATCTGTACTATAGAATGGCTTGAAATAGTCATGAAATTGCTGGTGACTCAAACAGGATGGCATTTTCTTACTGCCTGGGAACAAAAGAGGAAATATAAAAGAATGGAAGTTCAGAGTAGGGAAGATGTTGGTCCATGGTTGCTTTGGGAGTTATGTTTGGGAATCTAGTCTTATTATCGTACCCCTCAAAGGATCATTTAACTAAACAAACCATAGCTATCTTTCCCTCAGATGTACATAAACCAGAATGATAAAAAGCTATAATTTATTCATCACCCACTTTGTATCAGACATTATTTATGTTATTTAATTTTTCTATTTATTTAAAAAATATATGTTTGTGATCTGTTCATGGCATTGGATATATAGCAATGACTGAAATAGATGACTGCAATAGATGATTTTTTATTCCCAGGGGTTTTACAATCTACTAGAGCTGAATTTTTTTTAAAAGAAAATTATGATAATTTCTGATGGCATGAATGTAATGGGAAAATAATATTATAATGTTGTAGAATGACTGAGGCAGCTTGGGTTAGGGAAATAAAAAAGTTACATTTGAAACAGAGCTGAAGAATGAAGAGAGAGTAGAGTAATATTGTCTTAAAAAACAAAGAAGAAGAATCCACAGCATCAGATTCCACTGAGAGTTTCCACAAGGAGGGCAGAAAAAGTGTCATCAGATTTAGTAAAGCAGAGATCGTGGCAAACTTTGAGAGGATATGATTATAGCTGAAATTGTTGAGGATAGAGACATGGAAGTAGGAATAGTTTATAGAAAACTTTCAGTTGGTTTTGCTAGAAAATAAAACTAAGATAAGATAGTAGATGGAGAGAAATTAGTGCTCAGTTTATATTTCCCCATTTGTATACAATATCAGCTCTATCATAAACTGAATTTCTATAAACCTATTCTTTCTATTGGTTTATTTTCTATTCTTATGTTAACATCACCATTTTAATGTAGATATAATAAATCTTGATAGCTGGTAGAGCACAAGGTAGAGTGGGCATACCTTAGCTATTTATGGCATTTTATATTTCCATCCAAATTTAAGAGTTAGAGTATCAATCACTATATAAATATGTTGACATTTCAAATTGAATTGTTTTAACTCTATAGACTATATTGGGAGAATTGACATCATTGTGATACTGAAACTTTTAATACTTTTCATTTATGTAAAACATCTCTAATGGCTTTGAATAACATCTCATAACTTTCTGAGTCTTACAAGTATTTATAAATCTAGATATCTCATGTTTTGCTACTGCAATCTGTAGATTTTGAAAACTTGCATACTCTATTAATATACTTGTGTATTGATTTAAATGCAGTTGATAAGTCTTCTCATTAAATCTAATAATTCATTAGTAGCTTTTCTTGTGTTTTCTATGAAGGCTGTTTGTATATATTTCTATGTGGGTAATAATATATGGTCTCCAGCATCCTTGAAGTTTTCATATAAATATGTGATTTAATTCTATTTCAAATCTTCTACTTTGATTTCTTCTTTGATCAATGAGTAATTTAAAACTTTAAAGAAAATTGTTATTATGACAACTTACTTCTAATTTTATATCCTTTCTTTGTATATGTTTTCAATAAGTATGTATTTAAACATATAATATCAGGAAATGTCTTCAATCAGGAGACAAGAACTATCTGTTACTAGGTAGAGAATCTTCATTATAAAGAAATAGTAGTAAAACATCTAATTACCAAATTACCAAAAAGAGGGACTCAGAAGCAAGTTTTTCTCTAGTCTCCTCCTGTCCTCCTGTGTCTCAGTCCCCTTCTACCCTGAGACTAGCCATAGAAACTAGAATTCCTCCTGCCCAAGGAGGGTCATCGAAACCAGAACACTTTTTCCTCAAAGCCAGCCACAAAACCTAAAAACTATTACTCTAACTTTCCCTCCACCTTTCTGTGTGAAAATTAACCATAAAAAAGTTATCTGACACCTTGTTTGACTGTAGGTCATAGATCCCCATTCTAGAGAGGTACCTGCCCCACACCCAGAAGGAAGGAATGCTGCTCAGAGAGTCCCAGAAGAATCTAGACAGGCCTTGCTGGGTTTCGCTCCCCACTCAGTCTGTGAGCATTAGATTTCCCCAATCATGTTTCTATATGGCTGTCCATACTTAGTTGAACCTAAGTATAAAAGTGAACAATTTTCCCTGTTTCTTTGAGTTTTCATTCTGAAGGTGCCCATGTACACACTCAATAAATTTGTATATCTTTTCTCCAATTAATCTGCCTTGTATGAGTTGATTTTTCAGTGAAACTTCAGAGGGCAAAGTGCTTGGCTCCTACAATAGCATCAAAGATTATCCTGATCAACAATTTAGGATCTTTCATTCATATAAATCAACTTTTCTCATTAGATCAAGTCACCAAATAGTGAAGATTCTAGACCCACCCAATCTATTTTCACATGCCACATAAATGATAGTTTAGAAATGCAAGTTTGATCATTTTTCTCTACTGTTTATAATATTTTAATGCTTTATTCTCTTGAGGATAGAGATCTTTAATCTGTCATAAAAGAATCTTTAGTATCTGGCTAATCCTAGTTTATTATCTACTTCCTGCCTTTTCTACACTGAATTATTGCAATGTACTAATGCACAATGGGCTCAGGTATGTGGTTTTCCTAAACTCTGTCTTGCACAAGAGTTTTAAATATATTGGTTCTTGGCACATGATATGCTCAGCATAGAGCAGTTTCACTCTTGTCTCCTACTTTTCTTTCCTGATAAATTTATTCTTGACTTTAAAATTCATATTAGCTATGAAAACAATTCAGAAATCTTTCTTCTCCTTTTTCTAGAATGGAGATTTAATGTTCTCCCCTTATCATCACCATCATATCCATATTGTACCATACTGCATTGTGTTACTATCCCTAATTTGCAGATAAATAAAACTAAGAATCAGATAAATTAAGCTATTTACTCAAGGTTATATGTAGCAAGTTACAGATACAATTGTATTGCTTAGTGTTCTGGTCTTCTAACTATGCTATTTGAAAGACAGAGAATTCGAATCATAGCATGTGTAATGGTAAAGTAATACTAAAGGCCACTTTCATCTAGGAACAGTAAGTGTTTTAGAAAGAAGCAGAATGCTTTAAAAAAAAAAAAAGAAAGAAAGAAAAGAAATTGTACTCAGAAACTCAGTATGTAAGGTCTCCTCCTCTCCCAGCTTCCTGGGTACAGCAGTTTGAAAAACACTGCTCTATTTGTTTTTTCTTGTAGTATCAGAAACAATAAAACCTGCATGCCTAACAAATCATTTGTGAGATAATGGCAAAGGGGTAGAAGGCTTAAGAAAAACAGGAAACAATCCCCATGGGACTTTAAATATTAATCAAAACAAGTTTTCCTTAGGAAGACTTATGGTGAAGCTAAGATCAACAAAATGAGTCATATCCAGTGTAGAATGAGCCAAGGGTAGGGGAGAGGAAAGTGTCAATTTAAAATTCATTCTACCACTGGGAGGAAGGTTATGCAATTATAACAAAAATAAATTATACAAAGCATAACTGAATCATATGATATATCCTTATAAAAGACCTAACAATTCTTAACTTTCATGATTTTATTGTTCCATCATTTTATTGCATTCTTGTAGGATTATTTGACCATGCAATCTAGGCCAGTAAAAATAGATGATTGTTAGCTGGATGGAGTTCTGACTTTTAAACTACATTATTTTCCTCCTCTTTAGGAGCTGGAACATTTTATTTGTAATGTTTAAGAAGTTAGGATTTATAGTTATACAAAACTGCAACACTCAACTGTACTATTTACCAACTGGTAACCTTTGGCAACTTGCTTACCTAAGATTGTTATCTCACTTCTGTAAATGCAAATAATATTGACACTACATGGTTGCTGTGAAGATGAATAAAATTAAATATCAATTACGAAGTGTTAAAGAAGTGACAAAAATTCAAACTAGCTTATCAAAAAGGAAATTCATTTATTGCTTTTCATAGCTCTCAGGTATAGCAATAGCTCTATTACAAGTGATGCTTGATCTAGGTTTCAAGCAGTGCTATCATACTACGCCCTGTTTATAGTCTCTGCATAGTCTAGCACATTTCCCTTGTGCTGGTTACATTCACAGCCTTTTCCTCCATTTATTATGTCAAAATACCCTTGCAGATAGTCATATCCTTTCCAATTCATCTTGCAGGAAGTTCAGTAAAATGATAGATTCTGGTTTTAGGTATATCCACCCAAAGTCATAAATTCACATTGATTGGCTTGTCTTTGATTATATACTTCCCTTAGAACCTTTCCCCATGTTTGAGGGAATACAATAAACTGATTAGCTTGGGCCGGAATCACATTCTTCATTCCTGGAGCAGGGGCTTGACCACTCTCCCTCCTAGACATCATAAACTGAGAGGGTGGAATGAATCTCTGAATAGAAATTAGGGGGCAGAGACAGCAGTTCTAGAAGAAAAGTTAATGAATACCTGGGAGGGGCTGGTGAATAAACAAAACCTACCATCTTATGTAAAGAGGTTAACTCTAACTGCATATCTGAGAGGTCTAAATCTGTGATGATATCAAATAACAACCAATAAAACAAACAAACAAATCAAACTCTAATTTTTATTTCTAACACTTCACCCTCCCTGAGCTTTTTGGGTTCAGGAATAATTACCATAAGTAGTAGACTTTGTTAGTTTTGACTAGACTCTCACTAAGGCTTTTCTTGTGGTTGGTAGGGTAGCATTTATGATTCTCTTGAATAATAAAAATGATCAAATAAAAAATATAAATTAAAATAAAAAACTTTCTTTTTTAATATGTTGGAAATAATATACTGCTCTTCTAAATTATATTGTATTAGATACATGAAGATAAAAGCAAAGAATTGCTGGGGTTCGATAGCAGGATCATTTCATAAATAATGTTCTACTGATTGATAGAGAAAAAGAGTCCAATCAGTCTCACTGCTGTAGGACAAATTAATTGGGAGGAAGTGACTTGTCTATATTTAGTTATCTTATATAAGTGAAAGTTAAGTGAGTCTTACAATGATGGTGGCAAGTTGCCCGAGATCTATCTGGGAAAGGACAGTCATTGATAAGCTAATTGTTCACTAAACTGCCTTGCTAGCATCATGCATATCAATTTGTTGTGGCTTTAGAGAAAATATTCCTGTTCAGCTTGGATTACACACACTTCTAGATGTTTTGATTTAGTGTTGTAGCTTCTCACTGACATCACAAATGACATGGTTTCTCCAACTCTATCGCTTCAATTCTTTTTATCCCAAAGATCCAATGTCAGTTCCTGGCAAGCCTGCTGTGATGTGGAAGTAATTAATATAAAACAAGATGTGTTAGGTAAAAATATTTTAAAATCTCTTTGTTTATAAGAGAAAAGATATGGTCATTTTGTGATTCTAATTGCATGATGTTCTGGATATGCTGACTAAATGGAGATTACTGTGTAAAAAAAGTTGCCAGGAATTTATTGGTACTAGGTAACTAGTATAGTTGGTTAGAGACTTAGCTCCAGGAATATCTGTAGATGTTCTAAAAATGAAATTTCAGTTACACTAGTTATTTATACCAATACAGATCCAACTACAATCAAAAGGAATTAGTTGAGACCTAAATAGAATTAGTGTGTCTATGTAGATAATGTAATTTTTGAGATTTTTAATGTTTCTTGCCTTTGGTAATAGGGAAAATAAGTGGAAAATATTTTGTGAACTTATAAATATTTTGGGATGCTAGATTCTGTTTTGGGACCACCTTGAAAAATATAATTTATCCTATCTTGGCTAAAATGTAACTTCTGTAGGGAAAAGTATATCATGAGACTCAGGCAGAAAAGACAAATGGCAGCAGTTATTTTTTTAAAGCAGTTTCTTAAAAAAAAAATAAAAGTAATTCTTTAGATTATACAAAGCACATATTGAACCAGCATAGGATAAGCCATTTGGTTATATTTGCAATGCACACATTGTCATTATTTTATTTCAGAATATTATGGGGTACAAATGCTTTGGTCATATGTTTGAATCAAAGCTACAATTATGCCCACCCCCCAGACAACGCACACCATACCCATTAGGTATGAATTTACCCATCCCTTCCCACACCCTCCCACCTGTGTGATTCCCAATGAATGTTATTTCCATATGTGCACATACTGTTGATCAATTAGCACCAATTTAATGGAGAGTACATGTGGTGTTTGCCTTTCTATTCTTGTGATACTTCACTTAGAAGAATGGGCTCCAGCTCCATCCAGGATAATATCAGAGGTATTAGTTCACCATTGTTTTATGGCTGAGTAGTACTCCATGGTATACATATACCACATGTTAGTATTCCACTCATGTACTGATGGGCACTTGGGTTGTTTTTACATCTTTGCAATGTGAAAATTGTTATTTTAACCTTCAGTCCTTCCCCTAACTTCCTGGTTCTTCTGGAGAATGGACACAGTGACTACTCATGCATTCCTCTGACACTTAAAAGGGCAAATGGTACTTAGTATCTTTTTTTGTTCAGAAGACTTTTACCAAATCCTGTTCCTGGTGGTAAACAGCATGAAACATTAATGCCTTTTCCAAAA
Source organism: Microcebus murinus (assembly GCF_040939455.1). Lineage (NCBI taxonomy): Eukaryota > Metazoa > Chordata > Mammalia > Primates > Cheirogaleidae > Microcebus > Microcebus murinus. The sequence goes on from NC_134105.1 coordinate 62,823,875, forward strand.
TGTAAATGATTCTTTACTGACTATTTTGATTTGACAATAATTTCAACGCCAAGTTTTAAGTTGGAAAATTTCAATGTGCCACAGTTGATGGCAAGTTTACAGAAGCTCTACTCTGTCTATATGTAGATTTCACTGTTCTAGCCCACTGAGGAACAATTTAGAGGAATAATTTTTTTGATACTGTGAAAGGTACTCAGGAGGATGGGAAGTAGAAAATTAACCTCACATGGGTGAACGTTGTACACCCAGGGAGTAATTTACTTATTTCAGCTCCTCCAGGATCAGCCTAAGTAGAAAAGGCTATCTCATAGATTTATCAATTAGTGTTAGCAAAGGGCATTGAGTAAAACTGTTAAAGTTAAATTAGAATTCTGTGATTCAGCCTGGCCAATTAAAACCCATTATCGTACTACCTTGCACTTTCATAAAAGCTTGTTTTTAAATATATTAAACTACCCTTTGAGCATTAATTAAAGAACACTCGCAACTTGCTCAAGTGATACCATTTTTTATGCCATGGCTATTATTTTCATGTAAGAATCATCAAGCAACAAGATCCAAGGCCGTTTTCCATTGCTTATGGGTGACTTATACAAAAGAGTATAAATATGATGCCCAATTGCAGTTTTCCTCTGTGTCTTTTGACCTCAGTATCTAAACTGCTCTCCTATATCCTGGTCTTGCTTCCTGATATTGTAAAAAAAAAACCTTCCACCATGTTGTTCAGTAATAATTAATGTCTGAGCCATTAAAATCACTAGTCTTTTAAAAAGTATTAAATGTATTATTGCTTTACCTTAATTTTTAAGAGTGACTGCTTTTCAATCAGTTTTTAGATCCTGCTGTGAGATTGAACTTATTTAGATCAAACTGCATTAATGACGGGCCTCAGAACAAAGGTCTGCTCTTAGCACACCTTGCTCTCTCCCCTTCCTCTGTAGCAGCCCACACTGTAAGGCAGGAGTCTACATCCCTTCCTTAGTGTAATTCTTCCCTCACCTGCTGAGTGGGAACAAAAGCACTTAAGAAAGATAAAAAGTGATTCTGACATTTTACCCAGATGTTGATTAACAGCTACAGACAGTACAAATAAAAATGTTTAATCACAATTTTAAGGGAACAATATAAATATAACACCATCTGACCTTTGGAAAAGGAAAAAAAAATATTTGACCTTTGCAATGTGCAATTCTTGCCTTTATCAAAAAAGCAACACCTCTTCAGTGTGCTGTGTGCTGGCTCTGGTCCAAAATAACTTTCTCCTAGCTTATCTCCATAAAAATACTGGAGTATAATTTTTGTAACAACCCATTTTAAATGCAAGAGTGTGTCATGTGACTCTAATTAAACAGTTTTACATTGTCTATTCAGAGTCATGACTAATGTGCTGAGAAAAGTTGTTCTTCAAAAAAAACTACTATACATTATTTGTCCAATATGAAAAGTATTTAAATGATTCAATATATATTTTGACTTCCAGGATAGCCTGCTGTGATAAAGTTTTATATGGCAATGGTTTAAAAAGTAATTTTAAATATTCTAAAAGCAAACAAAATAAAACCTTTCATAGATTCTTAACTACACCATCTACCATTCTTTATATTTACAATTGATGACTTCCATGAGTCTCTTAATATCCTGGTCTCATTAATCCTCATTAATGAAAAATAGAAGAAGTGATGTTCATTGTTTTATATCAATGTATTATAAGATTCAGTCTTATCAACATGCACATTAAAAAATAATTCTTTTCATCTGGAGAATTGGTTGAAATATGTATAGAACCCTTTTTAACAACCTGCCTCTTCATATGTTCATTAAAATGTGAACAGAACACTTCCCTGACCAAATCCCAGTTTCTGAACATAGTTTTTCATATTTTTTAAAAAATAAATTCAAGATTTGGAAAAGTGAAATATAATGCATATGTTCTCTCTGAGTAAATACTTTCTAAAGTTAATTGTATTAAAATTGCCTTGGAAATAACATATAATTCTAAATCTCTGTAAGCCTGATTTTCCTAAGTTCTGGTCATGGGTTACCAAACACTAATCTAGTTAAACTTGTTTCATTAAATAGCTAGTAAGAACAACTCTATTAAAACTACTTTAAAGATCAGATGCTGCTCCTACTCCACAGTGTTTTTTCTAGTAAAAAAAAGAAAAAGTAGGATTTTATTGAAGGCCTTGTTTTTATTGTATGCCCTAAAGAGAATTGGAGCCAAGAGTAGCCTTTGAAACAGAAATCACTGGATGTGAGTAGGTGAGGATCATTCACGGAGTTGACATGGAATGCCCATTCGCCCACATTCCTTCACATCCTTGTTTCCTTCTACCTTAACTTACTCATTTCTCTACTCCCATCTGAGTCACTGCACTTGTTGGGCTTGTCACAGGTATAACAAAATACAAAAGGAAATGGAAGAAGATGAACAGGACAATCACTGTTTAAAGGGAAGTATTTCCTTTCCTTTCCTTTTCTTTTTTTTTTTTTTTTTTTTTTTTTTTTTTTTTTGTAGTTCACACTGAATATTGATTCAGAAGAGTGTTTTATCTATTACATCTAATGCAGAAATCTTGCTCGCTGTAACACCTGCACCTTTCTGTGTTTCTCACGTGGACTGCCTTGTCATTTCTCCATCACTCCATAACCAACGCTTCTTAAAGAATAGAAGGGGTTAACGATGGTTGGCAATGTGGAACAAGGCATATGAAGGCATTTCTAGCAAAATCAAGGGAGCAAGAGCTTCGTTACTGAGGAGGCAGATTTTCCTTGGAACTTACAGTGTATGAAGTGGAGAAAGTGATGGTTGTGTCTATAGGTGGGTGGTGTTTGGAGCAGAGATGGGATGTTGGGATCGGTGGTTCAAAGACCCTTAACCCCAGAAGGCTCTGATTTGCCCAGAGCCGAAGCAGTATGCTGCTGAGAGAGAGCCTGTTCATTTTCCACTTGAATGGAATCTGAAAGCACTGAAATCTCACAAGAAACTTGAGTCTCACAAGGTTTAACACCAAATTTTGCAGATTCAGGAGTGAAATCAATCGAACTTGATAAAATAGTGTGCTTTGGGTTTTTCTCTCCATCTCTACAAATGAACCATCTGTGCTATTATGTATCAAGCATGGGGAGAGAATCTTGTCTTATTTGACCTGTCCCAAATCCCCCTAGTTAGCAAGAACCATAATCAAATCTATTTTAAAACATTCTGCTGAAGGTGAGAAACATCATCTAAGCCCCTTCTCTATTCACTCTTGCTTGTCTCTTGATTGAGTAGCAGGGGTCCTCAAACTTTTTAAACAGGGGGCCAGTTCACTGTCCCTCAGACCATTGGCGGGCCGGACTATAGTTTAAAAAATACTATGAACAAATTCCTATGCACACTGCACATATCTTATTTTGAAGGTAAAAAAACAAACGGGCAAAAACACCCTCATGTGGCCCGCTGGCCGTAGTTTGAGGACGCCTGGCCGTAGTGTCTGATTAATCCTTGATAAGTATCCTCTTTCTCACCACTCCCATAAACTGTCCTGGACTTGTCAGTGCATTGCCTCAGGAAAAGGTGCCATGTACTAGTTGACACTGGCCCTGCTATATATGCCATGTGGTAGGATCTGAGCCTTAGTTGCAAATGGCAGGTATTCCAGAGAACAGCAGGCATAGCACAGAATGTATGATAGAGATAGTTGCTCTTCTCTGTTAGCAGGGTGCTTAAAATTACTCCTTTTCTTTTCATTAAACCCCATTTGATTTCTTTCCCTCTATTTTTAAAATGCCTGATTAGATATTTAGATTTTATATCTTTCCTGAAATTATTCATGCATTTTGTCTCAGCCAAAATACTAGGTTTTTTTTGGAGTTAGACACTCTAAAGAGTGAAATATTTTCATTTTTCCATTTGGAATTTGCTGTGACATAATTATTGTGTTTGGTGAATCAAAATGTTTAATACATTTAGTTATATTTAACATGTCAGATTTTTTTTTCCCTCAGCCATCTCTCATATTTTCCCTCATCTATTGCATATATAGCACTATGTAAGTCTAGTTCAATAAATAAAATGGTGTTTGCCATGTACCAGCCATTGATTTAAGCACTTTGACTTGTATTTAATCATGTAATCCTCCTAAAAATCTAATAAATAGGTCCTAATGCTATCCTATACATGGAGGTTGAGTACTTTGACCAAGGTCACAAGCTAGTGAGTGGCAAGAATTCCATCTAAGCAGCTCAACTACAGAATCTGTGCCTTTAACCACTATATTATGTCGTCTCTCAAGCCTCATAATTTCTTTCAGCAATAATTTGTTTTAGGCTGTTGTAAATCGTCCTGGGAGATTTTGTATTTTGTATAAGACCTGTTACAGAAGTATACAATCCTCCTGTGTTTTCTTAAATGGCTTACTGCACTGGAGCTACTTTTTGCTCAGTTAGGGAAGTGTCTTAAAATGATCAAGTGCTAAACGGAAGTTCTTGTCACAAACACATTCCATTAGAATATACATGTACCAACTCCACTTTTACAAACAATGCAATTTGTGTGACTTATTTTTTCCAGATCATTTTAGACAGACTTAAAACCCTGCAAGGTAAGAGTAAGTTGATTGATTCAAAAGTGGTGTTCATTGAAAAGGGAGGGGGAAGTAAGTTTGTACTCTATAATCTTCATTCAAATAATTTCTGAGATCTTTGTTGTTATTGAGGGGATGTGGGGGAAGAAAGAATTTCAGATGGGGAGGCTAAAATTCAAGTTGAGTTCTAACTTGACTGTTCTTAGTGTGCTATTCAGAAATGATAAGAAATTGCTTCTGGATGTGTTGTGATTTCATGATGGACATTTGCTTTTGATCTGTTGGTTGAGTCCCCCATCTGGTGGCTGAATGGCTACTGCAATTCAACGCTCCTACAGGGGAAATTCTAGGTCTGCCATCAGCCACGAGTAGGGTTTCTTAAACCTGAGGCCTTCAGAATAAGCTCTCTTTTATTTACAATTTATCCTTAGGCATATTAAATACTCCCCTCTTATTATGACCGAGGGAATATTTACTTTGTAAAGGATTGAAACGTTATACACCTTATACCTAATATGGTATATATACCTATACTGGGCTCTCTTCACAAATGTTTCTCAAATCGTGATCTAGGACCAACTTATCAACTGGGTGTCTTATACAGTACAAATTATTGAGCCTCATCCTAGACCTACTTACTACAATCATCTTTACTCAAGAACCTATATTTTAACTGAATACTCCCAGGTAGTTTTTGCATATAAAAAACATGAGAGACTTTGGAGAAAAGGGCCTTAATCTGGGCTCTTTTTAAGCTATATTATTAATATTAATCTGAGGTAGGGGAGAATTTTAAAATGCTAAACAAAAGTTATTACAGAAACATAAATGAAGAGGTTCTGTCTTCTCAAAAGGATCCTGTAAACAAGACCATTGTTTGTACCTGTCCATGGCCATCAAAGCTTCCTCAGTCTGAAATAATTCCTTCCACAGTGTCCACAAACAATTTTAGAGGTAAGTTATAAAATTATTTCTTCATATATATACACATATATGTATATATAACATATATATTATATGCTATAACAAATACATATATGTGTATATATGTAAATATATATGCATGTATATATTTGTATTATATATATAATATAGAAAAAGTTTGTCCTCAAAAAAACACTTGTTTTTTAAACAAGATATGACCTTTTGTTTTAAATAATTACTTTTTACTTATCATGACTGTCAACTGGCACTATACTTTATAGAGGCTGGCACTAAATTGTTGAACCCTGCACATAACTTAGAATGCAAATCCAAATGTTTGAGATCTGTCAGTCAATCAGAAAATCTTTTGAGTGTATACACAGACAGTGAAAGTCTTTCTTTCATCTTCTTCCAGTGGACAGAGGACCTGAGCTCAGGTCTCAGCTAGAAGTCTTCCCTTTTTTCTCTTATACGATTAAATTATAAACAGCAGATACTTTATAGGTGACAAAAACACATTCACATCAATATGAATGTTAAAAGATGGGGGAAGGGCTTCCATTGCTGTCTACCTGGCTCATGAAATAATGCAAAAGAATCAGACATAGATGCCTTAACTTTAACAACATCAAAATAATAGAAAAAAATCTACCTGCCTACAGAGTTACATTACTCTTTCTTTCACTGCTTGCCAGTCTACCTACAACATTCCTTTAAGGCTTTGCCAAATAATTTTCTAAGTCTTCTTGGCAAATGCTTCTGCACTAGAGGTAGCCAATTCTAGTTGGTCTCTGAACTATAGACACTTCATTGCATCACATCACTACATTTTCCCCCATTGTTTACTTTTTACTTTTCACAGTTATAATGGGAAACAAAATTCAGGAACAAGGTTTTTGAAATGAAAATTTCCAAAGATTAATATTCAGTGGATATGTTGTGATGTTGTGGTCAAAGCTTAGGAGATTAATTAACTATAAGGTAACTCTGTAATTTGTGTTTATTTTGATTGATTTTTTTTAATTTGGCTTCCAATGCTATGTCATATCAATTGAAATTTAATGGCTACGTATTCTAAAAAGTTAAAAGAATACATAAAGATGAAACTGAGAATTTCCTAGACTACAAGCTTCTTGAAAGATTGTCATATTTTTGTCTACCCATTGAGTGGAACACAATGTCTAAATCTCAGATTACAGAAGCAGACAAAATGAGTTTGTAAACCAGTTCTAATACTTATTATGTGTTTGGCTAAGTTACTTCAGTTTTCTCCTGTTTAAAACGAGAATGATTATAGTACTTATTAGGATCTGCAAGTGTTACATGAGACAATGAATATGTAACATGGCATTTTTCTTAAAATGTTCTAAATTTTCAATATTAAGTATTATTATTTATCACTAGGAGAATAATGATGTTACTATTTGAATTAAGATACACTCTGTAACCTCTCTTGGCTTGTTTTTTTCTCCCACTATACAATGTTTCCATGTTCTTTTGCTCACTTTGATCTCTCTGATTGAAATGCCCTTTATAAACAATTTACTAGTGTCCCCACACAGAAAAATTCTTACTTGTGGAGACATAGAGGACAAAGACAAGCTAATAAGGAAAATTAGATTCTCAGAGATTTGAGATCTGCAATCAACATAAATATATGACAATAGAGAAAGCTATCTTGAAGATTCCTAGGTTAGCAATACTTGACTTTAACTTAGCAGTTCTTAAAAGAGACAAATTTTGCCCTGAAGGTAAAAATTTGGCAATATCTGAAGACATTTGTGGTTCACACAAAGTAAGATAGAGTTACTGGTATCTAATAGAGGTCAGAGATGCTGGTAAACCACCTACAATGCACAGGCAGCCCCCACAGCAAATAAATATTCAGCCCCAAATATCAATAGAGCTGAGATTGAGAAACTTTACCCTAACCTGATAAAATACAAATATATCTAAAGAAAGAATATGATTACTAGATGAAATATTCATCAACTTTGGAAGCACAGAAAAAGAGAATCACAAAGGCAATGTTTTAAGTGTCCAAACAATTATTTTCCTGAGTGCAAGCTAGCCTGTGAAGCCAACATGACGTTTGCAACTTGCTGGCAACCATTCTACTCTTGTGAAGAAGGCAGTATCATTTGAACTCTAAAATGACTTTTTTTTTTTTTCTGATTTCACATTCAGCAAGAAATCTAACAATTTGGCTTCATTTATAGCTGAAAAAAGGTGACTCAAGATTTTGCTCCATGTGGCAAATGAGATTGTTTAATGCAAATTGACAACTTCAACATTAAACAGCAATAAAATTAATTTTCTTAGCTTGCAAATATGAACAGCAGACTCTTGGGCAACAGTCAAATTACCAAGGTAAATGCTAAATTGTAGTCAACCTAGGAAGATGTATAACCATTAATTTCATTTCTTTAACAGATATAGATCTGTTCAGATTATGTATTTCTTCTTAAGTGAACTTAGGTATTTTGTGTCTCCAAGAATTACAGTATTTCATATAAGGTGTCAAATTTATTGGCACACATTTGTTCTAACTATGCCTTTACTATTCTTTTAATATCTATAGATTCTGTAGTGACATCACCTCTCTCGCATTTCTAATATTTTAATATTTTTCTTTCTTTTCGTTTTTTTCTTGATCACTCTAGCTAGAGTTTATATGTTTTATTGATCTTCTCAAAGAACTAGGTTTTGGTTTCATTGATTTTCTCTATTGTTTTTTTTTTTATTGCCTTCCACACTGACCTTTATTTTCTTTATCCACTCATTTTGAATTTAAGTTTCTTTTCTGTTTCTAGTTTCTTAAGGTAAAAGATGAAATCATTAATTTGACAACTGATCTTCTATTATAGGAATTTAAGGATATAAAATTTCACTAAGTACCATTTAGTGGCATCCCACAAATATTGCTATATTGTGTTTTCATTTTCATTCAAACAAAGACAATTTTCAATTTTTCTTTGACTTCTTTGTCCCACAGTTGTTTAGAAGGGATTGAATTTGGAAATGCTTGGGGATTTATTAGAGATCTTTCCATTTTTGATTTCTAAATTATTCTATTTTATTCACAGAATATATTTTTGAATGACTTGAATGTTTTTAAACGTATTAAGACTTCTTTTATGGTTCAGGCTGTAATTGATCTTGGTAAATGTTCTGTGTGTACTGGAAAAAAATGTATCTTTTGCTATTGTTAAGTGAGGTGTTCTGGAAATGTCAATTGGATAAGATAGTGGATAATTTTGTTTACTAGTCAATGGAAAACAGTGAACTTGTCAAGGCAAATGTTAAATTCTAGGCTCTTATCTAGGAAGTCATCTAGCTTTCCCCAGCCAATTTTTTTTTCTTATTGTTTAAAATTTTATAAACTTCTAGTCTAGTCTTCCTTCAGGATTCAACCAAATATTAACTACTTCAAGAAGCCTTTTCCTATTTCTTCTAGAGAACTAATAGTATCATTTATATTGCTAGTGCATTAATTGTGCATATATTAATTTTCATACCCTTTTGTATCTTGAGAGAAAAGACTAGTTTTTATACACCCGCATATTCCTAGCAGCTAGTAGAGAACTTGGAGTATTGTAGGTGTTCAAAAATGTTGCAAAATAGAATTGTTATCTTTCAGAGCCCTTGTGTTTATAATAATATTCAATAGCACTTGCATAAAAGTTGACCACCTTTTGAATAAATACATTCTTTCTAAATTATTCCAAACCAGTGACCATCCAACATTACTCTGGATATCTCTAATAATTTGCAGCTCACTGTTTCTGGAATTTAACTCAGTCTGTGTTTGAACTGTTCTATTAAAAATTCCTTCTTATGTTATATTAAAATCTGCCTTGCTGTTACTTTAATCCAGAAGAAAAAGTACCTTTTAAATTTTTCTTTTTAATTTTTCTTTAGCCATTCCTTTGTCGTGCTCAGAATGTATGGTTTCTTTATTTATTCCTTTTATGTGACACAGTTTAGTGACCATTCACCATTGCAGTTATCTTAGACCCTGTGTGCATGCATACTCCAGGTTGTCAATTTATATTATACAGGACACAGAAATGTATGTAAGCAGTTTTCCATATCTATTCTTATCATAAGTTCTCTTATTCTGAAGTTATGCTTTCATATTACAGTTAAAGAAAGAGCCAGTGGTGGGAGGGATGAAGAAATTAGAGGGTGTCTCCCTCTTTAGCTCTTATCCAGGTTACAATGTGCATTTCTGCAGGTTGCCACTGCACAAGGATTTCTACTTAAATGAGAAAGTGGAGGATAAAATTAAATTTTCACTCTGTTGGCCAAGACTTCTACTCAGTGCAGGGCTGTGTCTGCCCAGCATAAGGAATGCTTACTTCTAATTTGAACAAGGCTGTGCTCTTAGGGTTTTTGTTTATCCAAAGAGAGAGAGACCTTGTCTAACTATCACTACAGTGTTGTATGTTCCAGTGGCAGCCACCTTCTCATCCACCTCTCACATTGCAGATGACAAAAAAAGTGATGCCTAATGTGGTGAAACAACTTTACCCCAAGTCAAACAAGTAGTACATATTTTTCACAAAATGCACTAGGGCAATGTGGGCGATATCTGTCATTGTGGGCGATATCTGTCATTTCAGTGTTTGCCTATATTTGCTTAGTAGTATATTTAACAATATTTGCTCCAAATGCTTATTTCAGCAAGACTTTTCAGATTTTGCTTCCTAGGATATGGATCTAATGCTGTAAAATAATCTCAAATCCTAATAGCTTGAGCATACAGTTGACAGATGGGAAAGTGCAGAACACAGATATTACAGGAATAAAGAGTATACATGATGACTTGAGGCAGTTTGATTCATTGTTGTGGTTAAATTCATATTTCATTTCTAGACAGCTTCACCATTTCTAGGTTAGTAAAGACAGATCATATACTATAATGATTTTTACCACAAGGTTTGTAGAAATAACAGAATAAAGGTGGACATCACATCATACTCAACAAGAAGTTACAAAATGAAATGTATTAAAAATTAATTTTCTGAATTTCATTGTATTTGCCATATTAGCCTTATGCATTATTTCATTTTCTTTCTACTATAAAATTCATTAATTTTAATCTAGGATTAACACAATAAGGATGGGAGAATTGGTTTTCTGTAGCATCTTCCATACTCAAAGTGTCCTAATGTGTGTTATAAATAATGAATGAGATACTGTTAGAGGAGGGACTCTGTAGGCAAACAGAGTAGCCATTGAACAAACTGGCGCTCTCAAAAAAAAAAAAAAAAAAAAAAAGACAAATACTAAAAGGAAAGCCATTTCATGACTTGTGTTTTGTTCCTCTAAGTTTTGATGAAACTTTTAAGTAAGTTGTGATCTGGGTGTAAATATCATGTCTAAAGAGGGGGATCAGGGAATGACTATTAGAAAAGTCATTAATCAGGATTGTATTTGTAGATCATGATAATCATTTATTAGCCTAAGTAAAGCTCCTGTGCTCTTTCACTTCTAAAACTTGTCCTTTTATAAGCAATTTTGGCTGAGGTTGGAACCCTACCAAGCAATGCAAGACAGATTATAGCTCAGACATTTGTGAATTTCAAGAATAGTGTCTTTTACTGCGGGCAATAATGTGCAGAGTAAACTAGGGTGAGTTTACCCAAATATTTTTTTTTTAGCTGAAAACAAAACATAACCTAACCAAAATGAATGACTTTGTGAATAGAAGTTTCCCACTTAACAGGCCTTGCTCTGTTTCTCTCTAGCTGTAATATAAATGTACAGTGATTTGTGGGGATATGGCAGCAGAGTGAGCACTATGATGAATGAAGAAACCACTGGTGAACTTGGAAGCAAAAAAAACTTCTTTATAGCCTAAATACTCTGAAAACATTTAAATTTACTCCTTCAGCATTAATTGTACTAGTTGAAGAAGTTTTCTTTACCATTTCTTCTTTGGAAAAGTATCTCAAGTGATTGAAGACTGGTTACTGTTTCAAAGCAGAAAAAATTATATATTGAGGGAAAGTTAGGCAGGAGAATGTTTCTCTACATATTTTTTTTTTTTTTTTGAGACAGAGTCTCACTCTGTTGCCTGGGATAGAGTGCTGTGGTGTTAGCCTAGCAACCTCAAACTTCTGGGCTCAAGCCATCCTCCTGCCTCAGCCTCCCAAGTAGCTGGGACTACAGGCATGTGACACCATGCTTGGCTAATTTTTTTCTATATATTTTTAGTAGTCAAGCTAATTTCTTTCTATTTTTTTTTAGTAGAGATGGGGTCTCGCTCTTGCTCAGGCTGGTCTCGAACTCCCGAGCTCAAAAAACCCGCCTGCCTTGGCCTCTCTACATCTTTATATGTTAAGTTAGAACGCTAATGGATTAGCATCCATTATATCTGCCAGAGGTTGATGTTCGGGAGTAGAAGTCAGACCAAGTAAGGCTTGGCTGACATTTAAGTCGTTGGAAGTATCTGTAGCCTAGGGGATGTGCATTGCAGTCAAAGAAAGGAGCCAAAATGGCTTGTAGATGAGACATTTCAGGGGTACCATAGAAGGGGCAAACAAGAAGTCAAGAGAAGATGGGGTTAAGAGTTCCAAAGCTGAAATCATCAGAACCAGATTATAAGGCAGCCTGGGAGGCAGAAATTGAAACATTAGAGTATGTGGTCTGAGTGACTCAGGTGCAATGATGATGTAGGGTAAGCAAACTCTTTCTGCAAAAAGGGCCATATAATAAAAATTTTATGCTTTGTGGGCCATATAATCTCTGTGTCATCTACTCAGTTCTGCTACTTCATGTACCATGAAAGAAACCACAGAAAAATAATTGAGCAGGTGTGGCCGTGTTCCTATGACACTCTACTTGCATAAACAGATGACGATCTGGATCTGACCTATAGGCTATAAGTTGCCAGCCTCTGATAAGAACAACAGCACTGGTTTAAAGGAAGCTGTAGTTGGACAGAAATCTCTATGTAAGGGCACAGGACGCAGGGCACATGTACGCTCTATATAGACTGCTGGAGCTTGGGCATTCTTCAGAGAAGGCAGTGCTGCTGAAAGACCTATATTGGGAGTGATCATTTGTTAATAAGAGGCCTGGTATGATCTTGGATATCAGAGACAAGGAATAAAAAATATATACAAAATGTGAAGAATTGCAAAGAGAAAATTTACTTCTTTTAAAACGCTGTACCTCGTCTTATGAACATTTATTGAGACAGGCATCGAGAACCCTTGCTTGAACTTTGGGGAAAAAAATATATATAACTGATGCTTTTGCCATTTGGAGGGGCTGACATTATATTTTGTTCTTGATATTTTAAGTTCGAATAGCTGCATGCATCTCTCCTTAAGTTCGACTGCATCATACACAGGGCTGCTAACATATGCCCCAGTAGATGTATTTTATTGTTATTACTAGAAAGGGCATGTGATGAAATTGTGATATATACCAGTGACTATTTAAAGTAATATATTGCCTGACTGAAAATATAATCAATGTGCATGTGTATGTGTGTTTATGGGGTATAAAAAAAGGCAACAAAACTTTACCAGTCAGGGGGAAAAAAATCAGTGCTTAGAGAACAAGGAGAAAACAAGGGCCATTAGGAAAGTCATCAGTCTGTATTTGAGCCTTAAAACAAACTCCAAATGGAGGAATAGCCAAATACATTTTTCGAGGCCTAGAGGCAAAGCATTTTTATGTTGAGATCTTTCTGAAAATACAAACTTTGAATTATTCCTAAAATAGTTTTGATTTTTAAATATCTTTTAGACATTTATGTGTTTTGTTCATAAAACAGTATATATATATTCTTATTTGTATGTTTTATTCTTTCTTTTAGTTGCAATAATTCTAAGTGACATCTAAAATCACATCATCTACTTTTACAGAATTATAATATCAAAAAGTTAGAAAGAAATGTACTTCTCTTTATGATCTTTCTCACAAATTGTGTTTCTGCTTGGAAAGATAATTGTCTATAGCACGCTGACATTCTATTTTGTTCCATTTATATAATTTTAATTTGAAAAAATCAACATTGCCATTATAATCATCATCATCACTATCATGCCACTCATGGGTAAAGCACCTTCATTCCTTATGTCTCTTATTACTTACAACAATCCACAGAAAGAGATAAGGACACTAGGTTCAGAAAGACTAAGAATCTTGCCTATGGTTACCAGTTGGTATGTGGCAAAGCTAGGATTTGAAACCAAATCTGGCTGATCTCCTTAAACATTATACATAGTACCTGTATAAATATATATGAACATACATGCATGTTACTAATAATAAAAATTTTAATGATATTAACACAAATTGGTAACATTTGTTCGAGCAGTTTCTCATTTATTGTGATAGAACTCTGAGTCTGCTTCTTTTTCTATTACAATGCAATCTATATCACCAATGAGCTCTGTGCTCATGCTTCTGCTTTTCAAAGCTGCCTTCAGGAATATCAGTGACCATCATGTTATTTAGCACAGTACAACTCCCTCTGGCTTAATAGCTAAGTCCTTTTGTGCATACTTTATTTTGCGTTCCAGACAGCAAATATGGATTTGCTTTTAGTGAACAAAGGGCCATGTTTCTTGGGAGATTTAGCCTTCATTTACCATTTACATTTTATAAGGAAAGATTATGTTCACAATACTCTCCTTCCAACACTATAAAAGGAAATCAGCTACATACCTTTGAATATAAATCTTTTCTCTTTTATGTTTATTTCTTCATTTATTGTAACAATATTTCCTGAGTGTGTGTAACATGCCAGGTGCTATTCTATGACCAAACAGCAATGAAAAAACAGGGCAAAGCCCCTCCTTTTGCAAAGTATTCATTTTGGTGCATAAAGAGAGACAACTGAATAAACAAATAAACCCATAATATTTTGGGTGGTAACAAGCCCTGTGAAGAAAGGGAAAAAGGCCAAAAAGTAAAAATGGACAAAGCAGGGTGGAGATATGATATTTTGCCTATCTGCTCCAACCTCCTAACTTACTTAGTAATATATAAAATCTTGTTTACATGAGATCTAAGTAAATATGAACTGCCTTATCTGTGATTCTTCAGGGGCTGCTTTAATATGTATTTCTTTCTTTGTAAACTTATGAGTCCCATGTCCCCCAAAATATTGAATTTGAAATGCTGTGAATGCTATGATTTAAGGTGGAACTGTATATATGGAAGTAGGACTGAAAAACTGCAATGTCTTGAAGCTGCCCAAAGAAACATACTTTTAATGCTTTTTCAATACTCATCAAAAATAAACAGCCAAGATTTTCAGGTTTTCTCATCTACGAGTTACATGATTTAAATCCCATGTTCCCACACAAGGAGAATCTGTGGCTAGAAATTTGTGTGTGTGTGTGTGTGTGTGTTCGTGTGTGTGCATGTATGTGTGTATTGTGTGACTGTTTGGCTCCAGCTGGAATATAGATTTGGCCCTAAGTTCAGAAGGGAGCACTAAGATTGTTTTAAGGTTATTGATTTTAAAGATGACAAGGGGGAAAGTCTGGGCCATTATGTTCTTGGGTCCCAAAGTGATTAACCTGTCATAAGGAAAGTGGATCCAGTAGTATCTGAACAGGTTTGGAGATTGATGGAGAAGTGCCTAGAACACCATGAACAATGGGGTCAAGGAGGTGCACCATTCCAACTAGGGATGGTGTTTGAATGGTGCCATTAATGTGCAGTAATCTACGAGCAAAGGATCTAGAGCCAACATTAACCATAATGATTCACAGAAGTGAAAACACTCATGCCCAGGTGCAAAGTCAACATTCCTTAAAAAAATCTATCAAGTAACTCCAGATGTTTGTATTGAAGGTCTCTTATAATTAATGTTACTTTTCCAGTTTTTTAATAGCCTCAGTCCTCACATGGGTTTGACTATTTTAAAGCAACTTAAGTTTTCTTGTTTGTTCTGAAAAACATTGCTACTGTTCTGAAAAACATTACTTAACATTTGTATTAATTTGAATTTCATAAAGGAAGACATGATTTGTTGATATTTTTATTAACTAAAAACTTTTGGCTTTGAGTTTAAGCTAAAATCACAGTGTGTAAATTAACTTGCACTCAGGAAAAAAATATTTAATAAGATTTCATAGGAGAAAAGGTTTCATTGGAGAAGGACAGAAGGGAATTTATAAAGGAGCCAGATCTCTGAGGATGTTAAATTGCCACAATATGAAAAATTAATAGTAACTAAAGAACATTATTTTAAAATACCCAGGATATTAATTTTTAAAAACTTTCATTCTTGAAATATTTGGAGAAAAAATGTTTAATGCATAAAGTAAGCAGGAGCACATTTGTTCCTATTTTGAATATTCTCCCATGGAGATTTGGCCTATCTTTTATACATACAAATATAAGCTGCCAGGAATCCCCAGGCACTAAAGATGATTTTAGTAAACTTCAACATAGAGGTGAAGCTCATAAACATAAGACATTGAAAATACTGAAAACACATCATCAGAGACTAATGTGAAAAAAATATTTAAAACTATATAACTTTAGGATTTTTCATGAAATCTTGAAATGAAGAGAATTATCTATAAAATAATGAGGCACTCAAAAACTTTTTGGAAATGCATAAGGGGGACTAATTATCATTAAACTATGTACACACACACAAAAAAATGTATGCACACACAAACCCTTTAGTTGTCATGTTCTGAAAAAGTGTGAGACAATAAAAAGCCATTCAGAATGTAAAATTGATGTTACGTTTATGTAGGAATAGAATTAGCAAGTTGGTCACGAAGAGTTTTGTATTGAAGAATGTTAAATTCAAAATTATCAAATCAAAAATTATAATGAAGGACTATTTGAAAAGCTAGTCTCAGTAAAGTTCTCTTTAGAAATTTATTTTCACAAGCTTGACATTGATTGACATGGTATACATGCAAGCTTTTATTCTTCTTTTACTGAATTCCTATACGAAATAAGATATTTGCCTTTAAAGGATAGTTTTACTAATCAACCAAGTTTTGTGAATATTAATGTAGTAAAGACTGTATTTTATGTTTAGAGTTTTGTTCTGTTCCAAACCACATGGCAGAATTTTAATATTTGGAGTTTTAAAATGAAAACAAAAGTAGAGCCCATTCTTTGAAGTGAAGTATCACAAGGATGAAGAAACAAGCACCACATGTACTCATCATTAAATTGGCACTAATTGATCAACACTCACGTGCACATATGGTAGTAACATTCATCAGATATCAGACAGGTGGGGGAAGGTTGGAGGGGATGGGTAAATTCATACCTAATGGGTGTGGTGTACACCTTCTGGGGGATGGGCAGTGCAAAGGTACTATATGTAACCAAAGTGTTTGTACTATGATAACATTCTGAAATTAAAAAATAAATTTAAAAAAAGTAGAGGAAAAAGAAGAACTACAATATCATGTAACATACTAGTCATATCATTCCCTTGCCTTGATTTATCTCATTAAACATCTACTTTTCATATTAAAATTATTTGAAATCCATTTCCAAGATGGAAAAATGTAAAACTCTGAACCTAACAGATCTACAATCTTGGATGAAAGATGAGTACTAACAAATAACTTTTTGGGTTTTTTTTTTTTTTTTTTTTGGTAAATGCTAAAAGATTACTGATTAGGGAGTTACAGGGGCACAGAGTTTTGCATACTATCTTTGACTTGTGGACATCAAGGAAGATTTTCTGCAGAGGAAGTGACATTGAAGTGAATTTGGGGTATGGGTAGGGAGATGGACAACTGAAATAGGGGCAGACAAGAATTCTAAGAACAAAGAATAATAGTAAATCTGGAAGCAATAGAAAGTTTATTTTCTATCATGTTATGTTACCATATAATCATGTTAGTTCAAAATTTGTGTAGAACAAACTAGTTATTCCAATATTTAGTGATCATCTAGGATGTTCTCAACACTATGCTGGGTACTGGGGAGAGACAGAAATTCCATAAAATCCTAGCCCTATTATCAAGGAAGTTATTTACTGAACATAAAGAGCAGATCAGTTCAAGAAAAAAAATGTTAAGATAATAAAAATCAATGTACAATTGAACAAAAGCAGCTAAATTTTTGTATCTTATTTCAGGGAAGCTTTACTGGATTACAGGAAGATGTTTTTCTTTATACTTTAATAGGTAGAAGGTGTTTTTTCATTTCCCAAGTTTGATGTTTTGTTGTATACTCTGCTGATTTAGAATATGAAAAACATGCTCTGTGTTTAGAAAGCAACTTGTAGTCTGGGGCTAGGGGAGAATGTTTGTCTATCTCACTTGGTCTCTTTGCTGTTTACTTCTTTGCTTGCTGCTGAATTCTTCACAATACCTTTATCAAATAGTCTTGTCATATATTATGACTCTTGAAGCAGAAATGGAGCACGTGATCACACCTGATCTTTACATGTGAATCACTGTTAGAAAAACAAAGCTAAGGCACAAACATGATGATTGTACCTGAAACACTTCTGCCATGTAGTATTGAAACAGAACTTGTGACCTAGTTATTGATTAAATTCATCTTTTTTTAAAACCAGTTAACTGAGTTTATTTTTGGGGGGACTAATAATAAAAACAATTTATCTTTATACTAAAAACATATCAGATCTCGACATATCCTCAATCAATTCACTGGCTAATGGGTCTATCCTACTTATGCCTGCTTCTAGTTAGTTATAGACACAGTGAAAATTATTTGGGACATTAAATAATTGTTGCAATCCTTGGATAAAAGTATGAGTGTAGTTTGTCAACCAACTACTGTGATAAATATTATCTGAGAGGCCTAAGAAGGTTAAATTATCAACATAAAAAGGCATAATTTATCACTCATATTATTTTATAATCCTCTGGGTTCTGGCAAGGTTGAGTGGTCAGTGGATCTGGCTGGTGGATATCAATGACCCAATTGGAAATTGTTAAATGATGAACACCTAGGTAAGACTTATGTCTTCTCCTGGATGTGATAATTGAACTGAGGTGAATCCCTTGTGTAAAAAGATTAGATAGGTTAGAACTAATAGTGAAGAAAACTCCATCTTCCAGTTTATTCCAACTTAACTCTAGGGACATAAAACTTCGATTTACTGGTTGAGCAAAGGTCATAAGGTGATGTGCAAGCAATGTTACAGTCAGATTTCAAGGTGCCTGGGGTGGATATCATTTATACTACAAAGCTTAGGGTCAGAGTGCAATAATTTAAAGTATCAACAGTAAATTTATACCTGTGCTCCAAATTCAGCATGGAAAAAAAATAATTTTTTTGGTAAGAGGTCTGCCAGTAAGATACATGCATTGGAGACTGACAGAATATCATAACTATGATAACTGAAGCTGATGTCTTCCTTTTTCTTACCCAGGCTAATTGTTATTTTTAAAAACTTATCTGAAATTAAGCACAGTTATTCACAGAGACTTAATTAC
Organism: Microcebus murinus; assembly: GCF_040939455.1. Lineage (NCBI taxonomy): Eukaryota > Metazoa > Chordata > Mammalia > Primates > Cheirogaleidae > Microcebus > Microcebus murinus. Next base: position 62,842,791 of record NC_134105.1, read on the forward strand.
AAAATTTTCACATTTGTTCATCATTTATTCATTCACTCTTTCATTGAAAATATGTTTATAGTGTTTCAATTATGTAAACCAGAGCTGGAGATACATAAACACAGTAGACACATTCCCAGATCTCTTGATGCTTATACTCAAGAATAGCACATAGACAAAACAATTAATTATATAAATAGTTACTAAATTAAGAATTTGATAGGACGTACCAAGGAGCAATAAAGGGAACTAGGATAGTAACAGGAATCTGATAGAATCTGGGATTAAGAAAGGTTTCCTTGAGATATTGAATTCAATTGATCCCTAACAGATGAAGAAGCATCAGTAAAAGAGGGAGTAGACTTTAATGAAAAGAATGCTGGGGGTCTAGAAAGCAACATGTGCAAATGCCCTGAAGCAGAGGTCTGGAAGAAGGCCAGAGTCTTGGGCGGTGGGGTTAATGGAGATAATAGAACATGATGGGCTGATGAGGAAGTTCTTGCTGTGCTGTGTTTTCTATCAAGATGATAAAATCATGGTCTTTGTTTTAAGAACAATGAGAAGACAGAAAAAGGTTTTAAGCAAGGATTGATATCACTTTATTTTCATTTCAGAAAGATTATTCTAGATGCAATTTGAAGATTATTCTGGATTGAAGAAGGGGAAGAGGGCATAAGAAAGACTAAACATAAAACTATTTCTGTAATTCTAAAAAGATTAGGCCAAGGTAGTGGCAGTAAAGTTGGAGAAATAAACAGAGATGAGAGATATTTTACACATTGACTGCCATACTAGAGAAAAAAAATTTTTTACTTGAGGCCACAGTGTTTTATTATAAAATAGAGTAAAAACTTTGAAGATAAAATGATCCTTTCTAATTTAATGAAAAATTCATTATTTTTTATTGTTTTCTATGCATGAGTTATATGCAATTAAATTGTTAATATTAATTGTAACAATAAGAACATCAACAAGTAAGAATTTCATGAACCAATTGCAGTGGCCAGGGGCCACTCATCACGTAACATGTATGCTGCAGTATGGCAGAGCAAGTTGCCTGCGTACCACACAGCTCCTAAGTTAAAGAGACGTGTGAGTCAGATGTGCTTCATGAGCCCTAGTCTCAGAACTACCATGAGTTAAATATAACTCACATGGCAGTTAATGTGTTAAGAGGTAAAATGGACGAGATCTCATGAGTAATTGAATATGGGGATGGAAGAGGATGGTTTCAAAGACTCCCATATTTGGGGTCTGTGTATTTAGGCACAGTGGTGCCATTTATTGCTAAAAGAAACACTAGACAAGGAGCAATTTACATTCTAACAAAGTAGATGTAGCAAAATAATCCTGTTTTGATAGACTTTTTCTGTCACTCAGACAATGACCACCATGTTTAACATAAATGTTTCTCATTTATGGATAATATAATTGAATACAGCAAATTCTATGAAGAAACAATGGCTTTATTTTTTCTGAAGAAGTCTACTCTACTCATCATTCATTCATTAATTCATTTCCCAATAATTCATCAGGCACATATTGGACAATTTTATACATTACTGGCTTTATCCTGGATGCTGGCAGCATGGCATTAATTGAGGCAGATTCAGATCTTGGCCATATTGGCCTCTCAAACTTTCTAATTTGAAGGAATTTAGAATGTATCAGAAAAAGAAATAGTATAACCCTTCTTTAGGCAATTTAGTAATACGTCATAAACATTTTTAAATGTTAATATTCTGATATAATAATTTCCTTTCTAGAAATGTATTTTAAAAATACCTGGGCTAAGTAAAAAAAAACAAAACTCTATGTTTAAGAATGTTTTTCAGTGCATTTCATAATAGCAAGAAATCAGAAACATTTTAATGACCAATAGTAGTTATTTTCTCAAAATATGATACATTCATCTAATATTCTATCATTAATATTATATTATGAAAAAAATATTTGCAAATATGGAAAAATGTTTCTTCTGTATTGTTTAGTTCAAAAATTATATGTGATTCTTGTTTTTTTAAAAAAAGTAAACTAAAGATAAGGATATACATATGCCTAAGACTAGAAATACATACTTCAAAATACTTTGGAGTAAGGCTATTTTGGTGATTCCTCTTTATGCTATTATTTGTTCTCCGAATTTTCTACAATAACTATGTATTCTTCTATAAACAAAAGGAAATATCAAATCAGAATAAATATTACCCATCACTTTTTTTGTTGTTCTTGCAAACTATTTATAGTACATGTAATTATTGCAGAGTTAAAACCAAAGTATAGGTGTGCGTGAATGGGTGTGTGTTTTTAGAAAGGGAGGCTATAAAATCATCTTGATAAGTTTGAGGCTTATTTCAATTGGGAGGAAATAAAAGTTTATTATAAGTATTTATGTTTTTCCATTCCTTATGGAAATGGTCATTGAGTATATCCATGAAAGCATTCCTACCTCAGAAAATACTCAGAGGAATTAACTGATGAGAATTGATTCTTTTAGTGATGTTTTCATTTGTAAGTTCGATGGTATATTAGCCACAATTAGTGAATGTTGCAAAAAAAAAAAGATGAAAGCCTTATTTCATAATAGACCTATTGTTAAGTCCCTCTACCAGCATGTTTCAACAGATGATTTTGTTTGGAACTCTACAACACTGGTTGTAAAACTCTTAGTTCTAGAAAATCTAGGAGGTTCCTTGCAAGACCCCATTCAGTATTAGGAATCATGGCAACCAGACAACTCTGTAAAGCAAGGAAAGAATCCACAATCTAATGTGAAAAGAGCTGGGTTTGAGTGCTGCCATTGACTTGCTCTGAGACCTTGAAAAAATTTCCAAGTCTGTTTTTTTCCTTATACATTAGAGATTTTTTTTCATTTGACAAATATTTATGGAGCACCAGCTATGTATCAGGCATTAAGGAAGTGGAGCAGAACAATGAATAAATTATGTGTGGTTGGGCAGCAATATGGGCAAAGGGAACAATGTGTTAAGGCTCTGAACTGGTGAATAGTTCGTGGGAGAAAGTGGATGTGCAGGTCCAAGCAGTGAAAGAAATATGTCAAATCACAATATAATTGAGACAACATGATATATATGTTTTTATTCTTATGAAAATATTTGTCTTTTATTGTTACATCTAATGTTTAATAATTACAGTGTCTATTTTAAATTCATCAGTTTTTAGTTTTGTTTTAATAACTTATGAGAAGATTCAATAGAGTATTTAATCGATACAGTTCAAAAATTTTATTGTTGTAATCATCTGGATGTTTTGTTGTTTTTTTTTTAATCCTGGGTGGTCTATACATTATTTGTTGACAAGGTTTCACAAAGGCAATCTCTTCTGTAAAGTGTTCTCTGTTCTTGATGTAAAGAAGATGCATCAGTGTTGGATCAGATAGTGGCAGTGTGATATCTCTTCTTAGGTACTCATTGAAGGGTAAAAGAAAGGCCTGGCTCTTTAGATACTTCTCCTGGAATGACAGGTTGTGGGATCGAGTGAGAATTCAGTCCCAAGCTCCAAAATAATCTACCCAAGAAGACTAATGCAAAGATCAGTAGCAGCCTGGGGATGAGCCATACTGTTGCTGAAGGTGCCACATCCCACTATTTTAAGGGGACACAAGGCAGAAGGAGGAGCTGATATATAAAAAACTGTGAAATGAGATTGAGTCATAGTCCAGGGATACTTAATTGGGACTGGGCTGAGTGCCAAGTGCAGAGGTAAAAAATGTGAGTGGGTCTCGTTTGACAGTGTGCAAATCTGTAGGTGGATAGAAAAAGAGAAGCTGGTAGCCAGGGATCCAAAGGAGTAGGCAATTTCTGGAAGCTAAGTCACTGTCCAGAAAAGCCAAGGAGTGAGAACACCTAAGCGGAACCAATAAGAGTTTATCTAATAAGAATATCTTAGAGAGGGGAACTATTTCAGCATTACACACTGAAGTGCTACCCTTCAATGTCATGGTTTCTTACTTGATCTCCTGTTAAAGGGACAGCGCTCCACAAAAATATTAACAAATGTTTACAGAGAGATAAGGAAACTTTATAAAGCTATAAAGAAAGAAATAAAATAAAGGGATTTACTGAGAATAATAATACTACTCATATACTGCCTTTATATAGCTTTTACAACTTATAAAGCACTTTTGATTTCATTACCCCTTACTTCTGAGATTAGGGTCTACATAGCATATAGGATATATAAATCTATATCTATATCTGTATCTATATCTATATCTATATCTGTGCATGTGTGTATGTGTGTGGGTGTGTGTGGGTGGGTGTATGTGTATATCCGCTCCTGATCAATTGGCGCATTGTACTAGTATCCTTTTTGAAAAATGGCTTGTGCAAATGTGAGTTTAATGCTTAACCTCCAGGGGAACTGAGATAATGGCTGTCTTTGTATCTTCTGCCTTTGGTAATTGAGAGGAGCTAAGTAAATACTGTTAAAGTTGAAAGGATTTTGTTTATTTCGTAAATGAGTAAATTGAAACTCAGGCTGGTAGAGTAGTTTGCCTAAGGTTCCCAGTGTGAAAATGGTATACTCCAGATCCCAGCATGTCCCTTGCTAGTACACAGTAAAAGAGAAAGTCAACTCAAGTATTTGAGGGGAGTGTAAACAATCAGAATTTAAGTAGGTAAGAGAATACTGAGAGGAAGGCCAAAAAGCACAGAGGGTGGGCTGTGGCAAGTTCTTGAATTTCTTTTACCTTTCTCAATCTTGCTGTCAATGGAGGATATTTATCCCTATAAATTTTTAATTAGGTGATTATATAGGTATCAAATTAGATGAAGATAGATGAAACTAGCATTTCTTGAGCACCCACTCTGTGCAAAACAGTATCATTTTTTGGATTATGTACATTGTTTCATTTACTCCTTATCCTGGTAGCAGTAACTACTGTCATTCACATTTTTAAGAAGAATCAGACACTAATAGAATTTATGTAAGTTTTCTAAAGTTTCACAATAAATAGCAAATCTAGTCTTTATAATTCCATGACACTCCAACAAGTAAGTTTCAAGTTCTTACCATGAGGACCTACTACTCAGTATGGAATATAGACCTATAAGGACGCAAAAATTAACACAATTAGTAAACAGTGCTAGGACATTTCCATATGCTAGGAAAACCTTTGAAGAAGTAGCACCTAATGCCATCATGAGGCTTTCGGGAGGAATTATCTGCAAATATACAGAAAGTCTTAAAGTCTTTTCACTGCACTTTCAAAATTAAAAAAGTGGATATCTTCAGTTCAAATTATCTAGATAATTGTCTTAACTGTCCACATCACCTAACTCTCCACTTCATTGCCTACTCATGCAAGTGTGACTTCAAAATTGAAAGTGTTACAAGATCAATGATCTTACCAAATGGCAGAGAACTAAATGTGAATTGATTTTATAATGATATAATTTACCAGCAAATTCTTTCCAGCTTTATTGTGGAATCATCTACATGTAGTGCTCTGTGACACTTTGATCAATAACTCTCCTAGTTTCTCTATATAATACATGTGGCTTTTTCTGTCTTCATTCTTAAAGGTATTGACTTTCATTTTTTATTTCACTCTTCTATGTAACAGGATTTCAGACTCTTTTGTCTTTATTATATGCTTGAATCACATAGACACAAAGTATATAAATTTGCCTCTGTGGTTTCAATTGTCCTAACTTGGTGGATGTGAATATCATTAATGTGCCATCTACATCTTTTCCACCCACATATTTATTTTGAACACCATGTAATAAATGAGGAATACAAAATTCCACTAAGCATCTAAGTAAGTACATTTCTGGCATTGTTTTGTTATCTTCATCTAGCTTTTAATCTCCATGAATGTTAAGTGACTTTAAGTTTTTATAGTGAAGTATTATGGTACATTGCCAGGTACATGACAGTTAAAACACCCACAGACTTTTGGCAGGGAATAAATCAGGGAATGTTCATGTGGGTGAATACTGTCTTAACAAGGGAACCATATGTGTTCCAATGAAAGGTTTTATGAAATTGGCTTGATAAAGGTATTTTCTTTAGCTGTATAAAGAAAAAAAAGCTCATCAAAAACTATTAAGACAACAGTATTTGCCCTTCATGATTTTTACATGTCGCTAACAATTAGCCAGCTCCTTAAGGAGTTGTTTGTATCAGTTATCTTCAGTTCAAGACTAATATGTGACAGTTTCATTGTCCGGAAAAATCTTCCTAAATCTGCTTGAGAAATATTGTTTTCCTTTTTTTCACTTCAAGAAATATCTAGGCATATATGAAGACAAGAACAATATGGATTATAGTAAAGACAAGATAGAAAGGAGTGTGGAAAAATCGAGTGTTTCTGTTCAAAAGTTGTTTTGCTCCATATGGTGCATCAATTTATAAGAAATTTAAGAACTGGCCACATCCCATCCTCTGTGGTTTCTATTTTTTTTTTTTTTTTGCCTTCCTCTCAGTATTTTCCTCAGAATCCTCCCAGTATTTTAATCATATATATATATATATATATGATTGAAAGAGGAAAAACATATGAAGCAATTTCTGCTACCCCAAAACGTGGATTTTTAGATGGTGAAAGCAAGACAACTTGTTTGATAAGGAAAGGAGGGTTTTCTTTCATCTTTCATGGCTTCTATGGGAAAGGCTTTATGTCCACACAAAAACTAGCACATGAATAGCAGCTTTCTCATAATTGTCAAAAAATGAATGTAACAAAGATGTCCTTCAAAGACTTGAGTGTTTGTTACCACAAACAAAATGTGGTGTATCCATATAATGAAATATTATTTTGTGATAATAAAGAAATGAGCTATCAAGTCATGAAAATACATAAATGTACATTGCTAAGTGAAAGAAGCCAGTCTGAAAAGGCTAGATACTATATGATTACTAGTATATGACATTTTGGGGAAGCAAAACTATAGAGATAGTAAGTAGATCAATGGTTTCTAGCAGTGTGGGATGGGAGGTTTGAAGAGACAGGGGATATAATGGAGCTATTAATATATCCATGATTATAGTATACAAGATACTGTAATCATAGATTATATGACACTATATATTTGTCAAAACCCATAATAATTTAGACAGAACAAAGAGAGAAGCTTAACGCATGAAAATTTTAAAAAATAATTTAAGGAGTCATGTTATCTGTGGATAGAATGCAGAATCAAACAAAATAATCTAACCACATGACATATGAATGAAGCAGCCTCAGTAAAAAAGGTGGAAGAAAAAGGTACTGGCATAAATAACTTTAGAAATGTGTGGTATCTGTGAGACATGAAGCAAACAAACAAAACTGTAAATAAGCATTATACTTGAGTTAATAAAATTATTTTCCACTGGTTTATAAGAAATTCTGATGCTATTATACATATGTACTAAAATTGAACAGTTCATTAAATGACAGCAGATGTTGGATATTTCAAATCAGAAAGAGGAGGAGGCTAGAATGACTCATGTGGCAATGGACTAGAATTAAAGACATCCATATGAACTTATAGTTAATATAGATGCAGCTGGTTACATATAGAAAAAATGTATAGATATATGCATATCATGGTTTATATCTATATATAAAACATTTCTTTGTTTCATCAGCTGAAGGAGCCTAGAAGCAAGGATACCCTAGTAGCAATGTGCAGAGATCTTGGTTTCTAATACTACTCTTCAATAAAAGGAAATAGGGATCCTTAGAGAAATGGGTGATTCCAGGAATGGGGTAGAAAATATACAAAATGAGCCCGGAGCATCTTGTAGTGATAAAAAAACGAAGTAATAAAAAAAAAATCCCCTAATTATGAGGATACATCAAAGGGACACAGCAGGCAACTAAAGGGTTCTCAATACCCCAAGCTGAAACAGTTTGAGCAAAAACATATAGATAAAGTAGTATTTGATTGCCACACAAGGTATAAAATAAATATCTATTAGTCCATATTGATATTAATAAAAGACTGAATAAATAAATGGGAGATAAGAGGCAAAACTCTTAATGCAGATACATTCCAAATATTTTATGTAGACAGTTTTCCCTGAAGAAGGTGGAGCAAGACCCTTCACTCCTAGGTATGGGCCATGCACAATGAATCTTTCCAGAAGATACAGGGCCGAAGGGGAAACAAGCATAACTTTATAGTGAAGAAACCTGACAAACACTACTTCTGTCAGATAATCAAGGTCAATATCAACCGTGATAAGTCTGTTGATATTAATAGGATATACCCTTGATACAATATGATGAAATGGTACTTTCCTCTTTGGTTTTCTTCCCCAAAGCATGTTACCCTAGTCTAATCATGAAGAAAACATAGACAAATCCTAACTGAGTGATATTCTATAAAACACCTCAGCAGTATTCCTTTAAATTCCCAAGGGCATCATAACCAAGGAAAGTCTGAGACTCTGCTGCAGATAAGAGGATCCTAAATAGTCATGGCTAATACATGTAATGTGGTATCCCTGATGGAATCTTGTAATAGTAAAAGGACAGTGGGCAAAAACTGAGGAAATCTGAAAAATATGGGCATAAGTTAATAAAGAATTCAATATTGTTTAATTAATGATAACAAATGTACCTTTCCAATGTAACATGTTAATAACAGGAAAAACTAGGTAGAGGTAGATGAGAACTCTCCACAGTAGTTTTGCAACTTCTCTGTAAGTCTAAAACTTCTCTAAAATGAAAAGTTTATTTTGAAAATAATAAAATTTTGTTAAAATTTATTAAAAATGAATTTAAAATATTTAAAATAAGCAAATTTTGGACCTAGAATTTTAGCTACAGAGATTGAGAAGTAAAGGAAGGTTTTCTATCTTTTCTGAGGTCTAACTTTGTAGAGAGATCAAAAAAGAAGGGTAAGGATATTTCTCTCTCTTTCTCTCTTTCTCTGTGTTAATATATATTAATATACACACACATGCATGTGTGTATGTGAATAAAAGATAAAAAATATGTGATAAATATAATCTATATAGCTCCATTCTTTAGGTCCAAACACAAGCCCAATTTGTTCAATCATTGATTCATTGATTCAGTTTTTCACTCAGCATTTATTCATTGCCAACTATATGCTTTGCATTATACTAGGCCTTGTAGGGAAGAAGACAAAATCCTTGCCATCATGGAACTTAAATTATGATGAGGAAAATGGGATAATTAACAAGTCAATACTACTTTAGATTTTATATATGCAATGAGGAAATATGTAGGATAATAGGTTATTTTGCTAGTCAAGGAAAAAGCAAAATCTATGAAAATGAAATGGATACCCTACTCTTGAAACAAATAAAACAAATGACTGAGCCATTGGTAATACTGAGAATGGTTCCAGAAACAAACAAATAAAAAAACTCTCTGAAGACCAGGCCTGCCTGGCAAAAGCAGCAAAAACAGGAGGAGTTTTGCCCTCACCTAAGTTTTGCCTCCTAATTCGCATTGGGAGGACACTGATTGATCAAATCTAAATCTCATTGTAACCCCAGATTCCAGGAAGTCTTTAAAACATAATTTTTAGCTTTAGACTCTCTACATTTAAGAAAGCACATTAGACATAAGGAGGACTGATAGTTTCAAGGTTGGAAAGTCTATCAAATATTGCTGAGTACTCAGAAAAAAATGAGGTTGGAGATATGTTAATTGGATTTGAAAATATAAACATCTTTAGTGCTCTTGACAAATACAGTTTTTTTGTCATAATCATGGGGCCAGAAACTCTATGTACTTGGTTTGTCTTGCAAAGGGATGCACTTGAATGAAACTCTAATAAGCAATCATTAGGTCTTGACAACTATCTCATTGCTGCCCAGCAGACATTTAACGTGAGGTCTATGTCAAGAGCAGTCCAAAGATCAGGAAGTACAGCTGATTGACTGGTAGTAGTTTCTTCTCAAGATATGGATACCAGTGTTTTATTACGTTAAACAAATCCAGAGATATATTAATGTAGTATGTCTTTATTTCCGCAATTGACCAGATCAAAAGTGAAGAGAAGGCAAAACATCAACCTGCACAATAAAGTGCACACTAGATAAACAAATAGTTATTTAGGACTTTTGAAACAAAATGTAATTTGCTTCAAGTGGAGGTCTAGAAAAGTTTCCATAAGGAAGACTATGAACTGACAGTGGGCATATCAGGGCTTCCTTCCTCACCATGTGAATGGTACACGGTGCAGAAATGAGCAGGACTGGGGATATAGGAACCTACGTTTTGGAAAAGAAAATATTAGATGATTAGTGGTATGGTTGAGTAAAAGATTATTTTTTTTATCCATAATCCCTCTCTGGGGTGGGCCAAATGGATCAACAAGGGACCTTAGTTCAACTTTGATATACTAAAGCAGTTATTTGATAGGGCTCTCCTTCTAAGAATTTGTATTTTACCTAATTAGAAAAGAGTGTTCCAAGATGCAACATAACATTCCTTAGTCTTTTAACCCCAAAGTAAATACAAACATGCATACTTTCTGTGAAATTAAAATTGATCCTTCTCTTTCGTAGCATACTGTAAATTTCCAAATTTACATCCTTCAACATATGATTTTTCCCCCCTCACTCGCATAAATTTCCAAATTTACATCCTTCAACATATGATTTTTCCCCCCTCACTCGCAAATCGTCATTTTAACTGTAGAGGTCACTGGGGAGACAGCTGAGGGTAACCTTTACATAACTTTTCTTGGATTTCTAAGAAATTTAATACAAATTACAAGTGGCAAAAATGCATCATATTTTCTACCCACTAGACAGTGCAATCTTTTTCTATTGTTCTTTGCTCTTTTCCTTTTTTCTCTGTTTTGTATCATTTGGCTATTTTGTTCTTTTAATGCCTAATAAGCTTGTGTATCTCTATGAATTTCCTCTTTCCTGCTTTCAATGCAGCCCATATTAGAACACTTTCCTTCTCTTTTCTTTCTTGTAGACTCCAGACAATTTCCTTTTCTTCCCTTTTTACCCACTATACTCCAATGTCTTTCTCTTCTTTACACTTTTGCTCCCAGGAACATTTCCTACATGAAAGTGTTTTAGGATCAATTTCCATTTGGGGTCAAATTTTGTTACCCTCTGCCCTCAAATACTGTCATGGGATTTACTAATGATGAAGATATCATTAATATATATTTGCATAACCAATTTTATTCTTTTGACTTTTATCCTTTTCTAAGTTATATTTCATTTCCCAAACCAAGCTTCAAGCATCTAAGTTATAATGAATTATTTATGAGAGTTTGTTTATCCCTTTAAAATACTAGCATAAGATGCTACCAATTACCTCAATAACTGATTTTGCAGGAGCAGTGAAATAGAGATTTTAAGAATTAGCCAGTATATAAGACTAATAACATGAATACTCTTGATTTTTTTTTCCTTAGAAACATCTAAAAACCTCTTTTCTATAGGTAGTTGAGATATTTTTCATAGTTGATATATTTTCCTGAGAATTGTCAGAATGTTTCTTCCTATTTATTATACTATGTTTACAAGCAGATAGGCATAGTTTTCATTATACAGTGAACATCCTTGGGAGAAAAATCTGTAATTGTCGGAATTAAACATGAGTAAGTTCTCTTTTTCTTTTCTCTAGGTAGCAGCATCTGCAACAGATTCCACTAACATGGCATTTAGGGGACTTCATTATAAAAATATGTTAATATAAAATAAGTTTTTTTAACATAAGAATTCATATATAATTATAAATATAAATCCCTAAACAGCTGTGGCCTGTGGCCCTCAAAATTATGAGACATCATTATACCCACAGATATTAATTGAAAACTTCCCAGGGCATTTTTTCAATTCAATAGAAGAATATATACAAAAGTTACAGTTAACACACCCAGAACTAAAATATTTGGATATCCTTTTGTAGATGGTTTATGAAAGGTTTAGTTACACTGTTAAGGTCACTTGAGCAAGCAATGACAGATCAATTGTTCTTAGCAATATTTACTTTCCTCCAATTTTTGTACTCTTTCTCCTCCAATTTTTGTACTCTTTCTGGATTCAGCTTTGAGAACTGATGGGTATATAATGGTCAAGAATGAGTAAACCAACATGACGAAATGATTTACATTTTGAGTGATGATACTATTATGAATACTGGTGGAAAATTTGTGAATGGCAGAGTCCACTCTGCCCTTCTTTCCTGCAGCTTCCCTCCCACTTCACATGACTTTTATTTCATTTTTTTAATTTCATAATATTGTGGGGGTACAAACATTTTGGTTATATATAATGCTTTTCCTCCCCCAAGCCAGAGTTACAAGTGTGTCCTTCCCCCACACAGTGCACTCTGTACCCATTAGTTGTGAGTTTACCCACCCCCATCAGCCCCTGCTACCTGACCAGCACCTGACGAATATTACTTCCATTTAAGTGCCTTAGTGTTGATCAGTTAATACCTGTGAATATCAGTGAAGTGATGCTTCACTTCGAAGAATGGGCTCCAGCTCTATCCAGGATAATATAAGAGGTGCTAGTTCGCCTTTGTTTTTTATAGATGAGTAGTATTCTATGGTGTACATAACCACATTTATTAATCCACTCATGTATTGATGGGAACTTGGGTTTTTCTTATTACCTATAACCAGCATATTGTGCTAGTGATTCACAGTAGTGGAATCTTGAGAAGATTAAATTTGTCCCCACCCTGCTACTACTCCCCCTCCACCCCAGGTGCTTTAGTTTCTCTCTTTTATCAGGATTGGAGCTCAGGAGCAGAATATTCACACTTTCAGTCATCCTGAGTCATGGCCGGTCATCTTTGCCCTCCCTCATCAAGTTAGATTTTGGAGAGGCTCACCCATGTAACTTTTCACCAAATAAATTGAGCATGAGAACAAAACAATGTCTGCTTTTTATGTTAGAAAGTTTACATGAGTCCATTAAAAAGGGGAGACTGGATTGGCTGACCAACTTGCAATGCCCACAAAGTCAATGAAAACCCCTTTCTCATCATTCCTTGTATGTCACAAATCCTGTTGATCGCTGCTGACATTAGAAAATATTATTTTATTTTTCATTAGCTCCTGATGCAAGTATGAATTTTCAGTTTGGCTGCTGGTTTATTCTATATAGACATTCCTCTAAAAGGTAAATGATAGTGTGTGTGTTTATGTATGTTTTTATGTCTCTGTATTTAGAATAAGCACTGCAAAGTGGATAAAGTCTCAAGGATGCTAATTGCCATCATTTGCAAACATGCACATATAACTAGCGAATGGAAAATAGCATATAATTACATGGAAAACAAGTATGTGATATTATGCAAAATCTCACATGTCAACCAAAAGAAACAATAGACAAATGGTAAACAAAACCCCCAAACTCTAATAACTCACCTTTCTCCCAATAAGAATTGCCTCTCCCTTCTGCATGGTGAGCCTGTGTGCCAAATTAACCACAGAGTTCTGAGCAGAATCGTGTTATACAAAGACTGTGGGGTAGGTGTCAAATGTTCGGGGTTTAATTAAATTTTTGCCACATCTTGATTCTGCAAAAACCTGAGCAAGACACTTGACTCTCTCCAGCCTTGATTTTTCTCATTCATAACAAATGGAGCTGTATTATATGCTCAACCCCCTCTCTAATTTCTTATGAAGTTTAAATTAAACAATGTGAAATGAAATCATTTTGTAAGATGTTAAGTCTATAAGAATGTAACGTTTCTCTCATTTTTAATAAAAGCTTTATCATTGATTAATGATTAATGGGTTTGACTCCCTACAACTTCTACGCAGCCACTCCTCACATGAGGGCAAGAGGGAGAAACAAAATTAACTCCATCCCCAGGTAAAGTGGCTTACTTTTCTGGGCTAGTATTTACTGTAGAGAAGTGGGCTGACTGGTGTTTTATTCAAAGGACATAACCTGGCAGGCACTTGGCTTAACTTACACTTGGAAGTGCTTTAACTTGCCTTCATTAAGCCCACACAGCATTTCAGAGGCAACGAGTAGGCAAACTTATGGTTGCTCACAGTGCAAGAGGCTTCCACCCTATATCCGCACATCAGGCTTGGTGGCACTGGGCCATCTTGACCACATACGCCCTGCAGGCAGTTGAGCTTGTGACCCTCTCTATTTGTCAAATATTTACTGTCTCTCTGAAAAGCCCCAGATACTCTGAGGGACACAAGAACAGAAGCCTATGACTTACTATTTGTCTCCTTGCATCTGACTAATGCTCTGATAGGGAAGTGAAATTAAGTAGACAACAAATTACAATAGACAGCAGCATTTGATAAATTCCACATGTGCTGTTAAGAGAATAAGGGATGTGGGAGCAATCATATCCAGCTAAGGTGTTATGGAATGAGGGGGTAGAACAGAAATATCTTCTACTTGAAAAGTGGGAAAAATTTTAGACAGTTGAGAAGGAAGGGATGGGATCAAGAAAGGATATTGTATTGGGAATGCCAAAAGAGTTTTTGAGAACAGATTTACTTTTTAAATGCCTGAATGTATTTTTGGTAGCATCAGACAACCTCTCTAATTTTGTATTGCAAATCACAAATAAAACACCCTCAGGGATCAATTGATATTAAATGTAGTTGCTATAAATATGACACATACTAAAATATTGGGTCCTATTATTATAGTTCATGCTAAAATGATTAAATATATCTTAAAGCGTATTATTTTAATTAGATTAGGTTAATCAGAGTGGCAATCATCATGGTATTACAGCAAGAGTTATGGTACTCTCAGCTAGTCAATGACCATGACAGATCTGTCAAAAGACTTTCAATTAAAATTTAGTCTCTGGGGAACATAAAAAGTCTGGATGTATAGGGCACTCAGATCATACCTGAACTGAGGGTAACTCCTAGTCTGGTTAAGAGTCAATGAAGAAAAGTAAAAACAATTGTGAAGTAGAAGACCTACATTCAGTTCTCAACCATGCCCTTATCTTACTGGCAGTTTTGAGTCATAATTCCTTGAGACCAATCTTGAATCCTCAGTGATTAAATGAATGGAAAATTAATTTGAGCATTGAAGTGCTGTTTAAAGAAGGGCAGGCTTGGAATCAGAAATTTCTGGAATTTCTGGACCATTTATAAACCTGAAATTGAGCAACCTACCAATATCTACATTGTTTACACTAAAATTCCTTTGCACTCCTATGATGCAAAGTTGAGCAGGCATTGAATTTGTTTGCTGAACATGTTCATCTGACTTACGCTGAAAGGAAGGCATAGAAAAGCACAAAGTGCAGGAGGAACACTATGGACATGTTGGAATCACTAGAGCAGATGTTTCTCATTCTCTGGGAAACTGAAGCTGAAGGTAGCATGAAGAATGGCAAAAACCATCTAGGAATCCTCCATTTGACAACTGTATGGAGCAGGATTTGCCACATGCATGAGAACAGTCTCACTTCTTTACGTGAGAGGTACGAGGTCTGTCCAAAAAGTATCCAGCCACGTAAACTGTTCTCGTTATATTAACATCTTTCCACACTGTAGTCACATTCACAAGATAGGGCCACGCTGCTCCATGAAACCTTAAATGATATTGTGTGACAGCCAGGGTTCTTAATTATAGATGGCAATGTACATTGCAGCTAGTTTAAACATAAATAGATTTATGAAAGAATGGCTTATAGTTTATGGAACACTGGAGAAGGCCAGAGAACCAGATTTGGGTTTCACGGTCAGGAAAACATGCCAACCACACCATGAGACTCTTCTAGTGGAAACAGCAATGAAGTTGCTACCCACACTTAGGAACCTGAAGCTGGCCTGGATGCCGATATTCCACCATGCTGTCCAGAACATCTGATTTCCCTTGCACGAGCTGCCACTTTATGCAGGTGCATTTGATTGGAAGAAACTGATCATAGTCCTGCAGCCTAGCTGGAAGGGAATCAATGGACTGTTATTTTTAGCTTTCCAGCCTATGTAGCAAAGAAAAGGAAACTAGATGGATGTTGAAAAACATGCCAAGTGAGCCAAATGTCAGGTTATGCTACAGGTAACATCACATAGTAAAAATAACAATAGTTATTTTTACATATTACATGTTTTAGTCATCTTTTACATAACACTCATTGTGCAATGTCCTGCTCTCAGCCATTCAGCTATTTCTATTCACTCAATCCTTAAAAACAATCCATGATGAAAGTTCAGTAATCATTTGCCTTTTATAGAAAATGAGGCACAAGAGATTTAGTTAGTTGTCCCAGATCATGTAGCTGCAGAGCCAGGCAATGGGCCTTGGCAATCTGCACAGAGGAAGAGGATTGACAACTAGGGAGGAAAGGGGAGTGACAAAAGCTCACTGATAATCAAAACCAGGTAGCCCAACTTTACTTGCTTTGATAAGAGTGGCCTCTGATCTGGAATTTGGCCCTAACCCGGGATTCAACAATGGCACACAGAGCAAAGCTACCAAGTAGAGGAACTTTTCTCTTCTAGGATACGATGAAGGTTGTGCAGCTTGACTCCTCCGTACAGGAGAACAAGAAGCAATCTTGTTACTTCTATTCCTTCCAGCGCAGCCTTCTGCTTTACTGACGTAAGATAATTTGACTGTTGGCATAGCAGAGGAATATTTTTAGCAAAGGTCAGGGGATATTGTGTTCTGCCTCTTGACATCATCAGGACAATCTCTGGCCTCATTGTAATTGTAGATCTTTATCAACTGCCTGAGAAGAGACAACGAGAATGCAGTTTGATTTCCAAATGCCAGAATGATCCCCTAACATAAAAATTGAGAAAAATCATCTCTGACTTGCAAACTGAGAAAATTTGAAAGGGAAATTATTGAGATAAAACAAATATTGACTCTCAGTATAACGGTTTATAACTACACTTTAAAAATGCATCAGCCAGATTTGCTAGGACAACAATAGCTGCCCTTTCCTATTTGATGTTTTTATTGTCTAATTTTGATGTGAAATTTTTGTCCTTTGATGTCTGGATTGTCAGGACACATATGCCTGTTAATTACTTTATTTAGAAATGCCATTGTTCAGATGCTAACACGGTTCATGTTTGGACTTCCTGGGGACAATAAGGCTCTCTAGGGGGTACTGTGCTTGATGAAAACGTTGTTCCTGAATGATCATTCCTTCCTTGCATAAGTATGCTAATAAATACTACTAATGAGCATATTAAATATGTTTCTTCCTCCATTATGTGCTAGGTCACCCCTATACATATCATAGATTCGTTTTACTTATAAAATGGAGCCATTTATTTATTCTTTAGAGTACTTTACTACTTTAGAGATTTTCTGTTTAAAAACTATTTTATTACTTTTCTCCCTTGTGGAATGATTAAAAATATTAGAGAAATATAAACCTGAGTATCATCAAATTGAATAGAAAAAAAAATTGTATAAGAGGAGAAGATATAAACATTTTGGTAAGATCACAAATATTTTTTTTCTATTCAATAGGTCAGGGAGAATATTTTTTAATACTTTATCCATGTAACATTCTTATAATCTATAATGCATTACCCTCAATAAATACATTTGAGCCAAATCAAACCATATCCTAAGGGAGTATAATTTAAAAAACTTTGTTAGGAAACCCATCAAGACAGTGTAGCTATAGCAAATGTTTATGTGGTGCTAATATATCTGCATTCCAAAAGACTGAAGGAGGAAGTATTATCTTATTTTCAGCAACTACATGAGAACATCCAATAGGCAGTTCAGTTGTTCCAAAGGTGAACATTCCTATTGCTCTAGGCCTTCTTGTTTCCCACAGTACTTTTATTCTATAACCAGACACCATTAACTTATGTACACCAACTTTTTAAAAGCTTAAGTAGTCTTTCTGAGTCAGATTTCTATGCTCTCTGTTCTATTGTATCATATGACATCAGTGCAAATATAATTGATAGTGATGGAGTTGCTTCAGTGAAATCTTTTGGCTGGTTTTCAGGCTTCTTGATGTACATTGGAACATAATGACTTCTTGTTTATGTTCTGTATCTCACAATTGAATACTAGTCCACAAAGAATTACATAATCTCTCATTTATTTCCACCCCTACAAATTGTATGCATAAACTCAAATAGACATTGAGGGTTTTGGTAACATAAGTCACTGCAGAATTTATATCACATGGCAAGTTAAGAAGAGTGATATATAAGGGAACATGAGAAATACATTTTCTGTTTTAGTAAGTGAGTATCTAGAAAGGCTGAGTGCGCCTTATTTGAAAGTTAAGACTGTATTTTACTACCAAGGAAAGTATAAAAAGATAGGAGAAAGTGTTCCTTGGAGTGTTTCATCATTTAACAGATAGTCCTTTGAATGGTAGCCAATAAAAACAGGCTATCACTATTAGCACCTCTCATTACATAGCTAGAAAATATTGATTACTTGGTTTTCAAGAAAATTACATAATAAATTCAGACTTGATCTACCATTTCCTTTCTCTATATTTGTTCTGATTTGCTGTTGAATCCATTTTTTACACATTTAAGTCTGACTCTTTTCCCCATAGAGGAATGTGGGCTACACATAATGAACAGGATCGAATTTGTGTTCAGATTATTAATGGATTGGTAACAACTGTTACTGTGCCATGCTTCTCTCAACAGCTGTTTATATTTTATTTAAAATGTGTAAAAACATTTTCATGTAGTACCTTGATCTGTATAATAATTTCCTTTTGTTCCAAGGCGTTGAAGGTGTCTTTGAACCCACAAGGAACTATTCATCTATTCTTTCAAGATGGGTTCACTTTCATCATAAAAAATGAACATCATGAAAAATGAACTCTGAAATCAAAGTGAGGCAACAAAGGTGAGTGAACTTTACAAGGCAATAGAATAAAAGTCCAGGCAGCTGCTGAAAATGATCAGTCACTATTGTTCTAAATCGCTCCTGATTTGCACCAGGAAGCAGTCTTAGTGTGCTACACCAAATCTTTTCCAGAGTTATCTTTTGTGTTCATTCTCTGCTTATAGCCTCTCTAAAAATTCTGCTCACTATTTGTCACAGTCAGGAACAAGTCTGTTAAGCTCCCCCTAGTTGATAAGTAGGCATTGTTACTTATGGATATCCTGTTGTGCTTGCCTCCCGTAGTCTTGAATTTTCTTATTGTTCAAGCCAGAGTGATCTCAGAACAGCATTCTTTGTAAAATACAATGTCTACTTAAAATTTGTCAATGTGTTTCCCAAAATAACTTGGATATGAGTCCAAATGACCATCCTCTCCACATGTTTCATTGTGATTAAAGTAAAACTAGAAAAAATAATCTTCAGAATGGAGAAAGGAGGCAGAGCATCATCTTAAAAATTACTGTATCACTGCAAAATACCCATGAAAGGGCCCTCCTTTTCAAAGAAAAGGATAGAAGCATGTGAGTCCATAATATGCAAATAGAGAAAAACTAAAATAAAAGGAGAAAAGCTTTTACTGCTGTGTCAATAAGAGATTTGGATAAACTGAGTTGGGTGCGGCAGGGGTGGGGTGTAGGGAAGAAGGGAAAGGCTGAAGAGAGAAGATTAAATAAATACCAGACTTCTGAGAAAACAAGGTGGTTTTGAGCTTGCAAATTTGCAAATGACTTTTCTTTAGTAAAATCCAAAGGTTTTATTATTAATCACTTTATATAGCAATTCCTGTTTTATGGGAAATTCCAGAATGATATTGCAAAGAATTTCTTGAGTTATATTTAACATCGTTTCCCCATAATGTTTTAGATGTAAAGATTCCAGATATTATTAGAAATCAGAGCATGAATTTATGTAACATTTAACGTCTTAATGCCCTCTTTGTACACAAAATACATCTTCTTTGTTGTAGGAAAATGGCAGTTCATCAGTGAAGGAAGGTGAGAAAGACTGGATATGAGGAAAGGCATCTTCAGGCTGCAAAAGGAGATGCATGACTCTACTATCTAAACTAAACCCAGAAAAATAAAAAAAAAAGTTCAAAATAACAATATATTTCAGAGGAGTATGTTTATTTGCAGCCCCAGGAGAGGCAATTTATGTGCCAATAAGTTATGTGGGTTTTATGTGCCTATTAGTTTGCTATTCAATTAAAAAATGTGTACTTACCATGGCAACACCCATTTCTCCTGATACACAGGCTAATTGTGAGTCATACAGAGCACCTTCTTAAAGCAACACACAAACAAGCCACCAGATTCCAATATATGCAAATTTCTTTAAAACATATCATTGGAACAGATGTGCTCCAAATGCTATTTTTATTTTAGAAATGCATTTTCTGTTTCACATGGTAACGACAATTCTGAGTTGTAAAAGGGCTCTTTAAAAATCAAGCTGCAAAATAGTAAGCACTATAAACTAACAAGTGATCTTTAAAACGGAAATATTTCCATTTATCAAAGAGTCAATTTCCTAAATTAATTGCCCTATTAGTTATGAGGTAGATTATCTTCTGTTTACTAAAATATTTGCTTTTATTTTGTCTGCATAATTTTAATCCAAATATATTAATGAGAAGAGATATAAAAAGCAAACAAACAAAATTGCTCCTTTTCATCTGTCTTCCTTTTGATGGACACAAACCTAGTAAATATTCTGGCTATTAAAATGGTCATTATATTGATAAATTGGGCGAGCCCTGTTTAAGGACTTTTGGGTGGCTTTAGAAGAATATGGATGATTTTCTATTTTAAATTAGTCAGTTTGCATACAATTTTTTACAAAATACAAATGTTTTTTATCTTGCAAATATTAAGAATAAACTGTTGCTGAAGTAATTAGGTAACTTATTGGCTAAGAGCAGGGGTTTCACATTCCAACTATTTGTGTTTGATCATAAATTCTACAGTTTAAAAGTTGCAGACATTAAGCAGATTTAGTCTTTCTTTGGGCCTCCTTCTGATTGGTTAGAAAACAGGCATAACTAACCTCATAGGGTTGTTGTGAGGATAATGTGAATTATTAATAGTACATATCTGGCATATAATATGTTTGCCATAAATGTTAGCAATAAAGATTAGGGCTTTATTTATTAGGGCATATTAGATCATAAGCTAATATGATTAGCAGTTTATATAACACTTATTTAAATGAGGGTTTATAAAGGTCATCTTATACTACATAAAGCAGCATATATAGATAACTTCTCTGCAAAATACCATTGGATGACAAAGACGAGTTAATTTTCTACTTCTTCTGTAATAGTTATTAGACAAATTTTCTGAGCCTCAGTTTTTCCTTTATAAAACAAAAATAAAGATAATAATGTCTAACCTTAAAGGATTATTATGAGAAGTCAACACAATGATAAAAATCAAGTTTTGATTCAGAAAAAGGAATATGACATTCATTCAATGAATAATGGTTTCCTTAAACTTATGGCATAATTAATAAATTTCAGGTACTTTCTAAAATAGAAAGCAAGGTCAGTATTTCTAAATAATATTTTAGAAGTATTGGGTGTGTAAAAAAAAGAGCAAATTAAATATATAAAAAGCAATAAAAAAGAAATAAAAATTAGAGCTGAAATCAGTGAAATTGAAAACAGGAAATCAATAGAGAAAAGCAGTAAAACCAAAAGATGGTTCAATCAAAAGATCAATTAAAAAGATGGTTCATTAGTAAGGTAAATAAAGTCCATAAGCCTTCAGGCAGGCTAAGAAATAAAGACAAAAATCACTGATTAATAATTTCAGAAATGAAAGAAGGGATATTACTAAAGATACTATGGACATTAAAAAGAAATTAAAGGAATATTATGAAGCAACTATAAGAGAAGTATAAATTTGTACTTTAATATATTTAGAAGTTTTTCTAACCAACAGACACTTACTCCCATAAAAATCCCTTGAGAATAATCTAGGAGCATCTCAATTTTAATAGATCAATGTACAAGAAATTAAATACTTTTTTGAAAATATGAATATGTTGTTGTGAAGCTATTCCTAAAGAAATGAAGCTTTGATATCAAATCAGCACATGTGAACATGTTTAAGGAAGACAGGAAGAGTCTGTAGATGTGAATATAGAGACAAAGATAGGAACACATTCATGCAGGTTCTTTTCACTTTTTCAGACATTTTGGTATTTTTTATTGAGTGCAATAGGAAGTCATAGGAGAATTTTAATCAAAGAAATCACATGAATAGACGTGTGATTTAAAAAGATTATTCTGGGTATGTAATAAAGAATGTAATAAATGGAAACCACAAAGACATGGTGTCTAATATAGGGGATACATGAGCATTTGGAATGTGCTGAGATTTTAAAAAACCATATGAGATGAAAGGAGGAGATGAAGAGAAAAGAAGAAAAGAAAATTTGTGAGCACAATGAAATCAGCATTAGAAACATTAAAAAAAAATAGTTGCTACTGGGGATGCAATTAATGGCATGGTTAATAAACGTGAAATACTGCCTGACAATACAGAGAGAATGCCCCAAAGTGAATCTGATGAGGGAACAGATGAGAACTATGCATGAAAAATAAATTAAATTTAAGAACTGTAAGTATGACTTAGAAAGAAACAAGGTAATTAAAAGTGAAGCAATAAAGATACAAGCAAAGAACAATTTCCTTAGGAAGATGGAAAATATAAGTATATAAAGTGAAAAGCTATCTGAGTTGCAAAATAAATTGAATCCCGCATATAGATACAATCTCACCAAAGATTTTACTTTCCATGACAGAAGAAAGAAAAATCATATAACCACTTAAGAAAATAGATTACCTGCAAAGGATGTAGACTCCTACTATGGTAAATGCTGGAAGAATATACATCAAAATGTGAAATAAAGAAGTTGTAACCCAATTATTTTATATATAGCTAAGTACTTGAGAGTAATAGAAAAATAATTTTAATATACAAAAAATCAGAATATAAACTATGCATTTCAAATTTTATAAAACAAAACTCAAGAACTACTTTAGTTGACCAAGAATTGACAAATAAATACATATAGTTATACACAGAGACATAAAATAACAGAAAAACACAGAAAATTAGAGCTAAGTATTTTTCCCTTCATAATTTGTATATCAATTAAATAATTTAATATTTGTTAGACAGATTTAGTAAGTTGTAAGTAATCATAATCCTTTCCTCAGCACTTCTTTCTCAACTATTTTCTGAGTTTTAAGAAATTTGTTTATATATTCCATGTTTGAACCCATAGTAAAGTTTTCATATTCACTTTAGACAATAACTAACAATGCACAAATCTAACTGTCATTTTAATGACTAATCTATTTACTTGGGTGGAAAATTGATAAAGAAGAATAACCTACAAATACATTTTTTCTAATGTTCTCAAACCAGAAAAAAATAGAAGTATAGAGTTAAGAATCATAATGGTCATTTTCATTTTCAAGGAACATGAAAAATAACTTTCTGCATCACTAAAACTCATAGCCAACCAAAGAGTATTAGAGAGAAGAGCATCTAGAACTCACACAGGTCTGGAAATAGTGTATTTTCTCTCAGACAGAAGGAAAATGATACCACATGGAGATATGGATCTACCCAAAGAAATAAAAGAACTAGAAATGGTAATTACATGAGTAAATATAGACAGCATGTTCTTTATTATTTAAATCTCTGTAAAAGGTAATATCATTTAAATAAAAATATAGACCATGGGGTTTATAAGATATGCAGAAATGAAACAAATGAAAATGATAGCATGAAAGTCAGTAGCAGAGAAATGGAAGTAAAGTATTGTAAGGCTCTTATTCTCTAGATGAAGTAGTTAAATATCACTTGAAGGCAGACTGTTATGTTAAAAATGTAGTCTGCAAACACTTGAGCACCACAAATATAAAAAAAAAGTTTTAGCTAATAAGGCAACAAATAAAATAATAAAAAATAATTAAAGCAAAGGAAGCAGAATATAGGAAAAAAGGAAATAAGAACTAAAGTCATAGGGTAAAAAGAAAAATAAAGAAAAATAATAGATTTAACCTTAACCCTATACATAAACAATTGATTACAAATGTATAAACATCCAAACTAAATGGCAAAGATTATCATTTTGGATGAAAAGTCCAGAGCCAAATACATGCTGCTGACAACAAACATTGTTTTATTATATAAACATTCAAATAGATTAAAATTAAAAGGTTAGAAGAGAATATACCATGATATCACTAAAGGAAAGTAAGCTTTTTGCC
The DNA here is from genome assembly GCF_040939455.1 of Microcebus murinus. Lineage (NCBI taxonomy): Eukaryota > Metazoa > Chordata > Mammalia > Primates > Cheirogaleidae > Microcebus > Microcebus murinus. Next base: position 62,866,858 of record NC_134105.1, read on the forward strand.
ACATTGTATCAGATGAAGGAGATATTTGAAAAAAGAACCTTACTGGGGACAAAGAAGGTCATTTCAAATGATAAAAAGTCAGTTCAAAATGAGTATACAACAATCCTAAATGTTTATGTACCTAAAAACATAGCTTGCAAATATATGAAGCAAATCCAGCTATAACTTCAAGGAGAAATGGAAAAATCCACAATTATAGGTGAGAATTTTAATACCATTGGTAGAACCAATAATTTTATTTAATAGATCAGAAATAATACAATAGAACTTAAACAACATAATAAACCATCTTCACCAAACTGACATTTATTCAACATTCTATCTAACACCAGCAGAATACACTTTCTTTCCAAGTTCATCTAGAATATTTACCAAAACAGAGCATATTCTGAATCATAAAGAAATTAATAAACTCAAATGGATTGAATATCATATATATCATATATACTTTCAGTATATCATATATACTTTCAGGCCACAATGAGATTAAATTTGAAATGAATGATTCCAATTTAAATCTAAAATTTTCAGAAAGATCTCTGGCAAATCCCTCAGAATTTAGAAAACAAAAAGTCTTCTAAATAATCCATGTTGAACAAATATAAAAATGCAAGCTGTTACCATGTATTGAAAATAAAAAAAAAGATACCACATTTGGGGGGATGATATTAAAGAATTAATTCAGAGGGAATGCTACTGCACTAAATGTTTATACTAAAAAGAAAAATCGAGTCAAGTGAATGACTTTGGCTTGCACTTAAGAAACTGGAAAAATAGATAAAAGAAACGTAAAGTAAGTTTAAGAAAGAAAATAATAAAAACTTAGCTTAAATCAATAAAATACAAAACAGAAAAGCAATAAAAAAGCCAATAAAACCAAAATCCATTCATTGAGACCATTAATAGAATTGATAAACCCCTAGGAAGATGGATTAGGATAAAAAGAAAGATGGCAGAAATCATCAATGTTCAGAATGATAAGCAACATCACCAGAGTCTACACTTATTAAAAGAATATTAAAGGAACATTATGGACAAGTCTATGCCAATAAAATTAATAACTTAGATGAAATAACAAAACTCCTTGAAGAACACAAACTACCAAAATTCATTCAAGAAGATATCAATAACCTGAATAATGTTAAATCTTTTAAAAATTTCAACTGGTGGCTAAAAGATTGCCACAAAGAACACTTCAGGCCCAAATGACTTTGCAAGTGAATTCTACCAAAGATTTAAGGAGGAAATAGTACAGATTCTACACAAATTCCTTCAGAAAATTGCTAAAAGGGAAATACTTCCCAACTCGTTCTGAGGTCAACATTACTTTGTTGGTGTTTCCCAAGACCACTCTCAGGCTTGATAACTCACTATACGGACTCAGAGAATTTTGAAACTTTTATATCCATGGTTACAGTTTATCATAATAAGAAGATACCTATTAAAATTAGCAAAGGGGAAGGCATATGGGGCAATGTCCAGGAGAACCAGGCACAAACTTCCAGGTTTCCCTTCACAGTTGAGTCTTACAGGGACATGCTTATTTCTCCCCTCAATGATGTCTGACAACACCTGCAATGTTGTGCCAATCAGGGAAGCGCATCTAATTCTTGATGTCAAGGGTTTTTATGGGGGGGTCAGTCACACAGGCATTAGGCACCTGTGTCACTGACTTCAACAAATCAGACTTTTCCCCCTCATTTCTTTCTCACACCCTGCCAAGCAAAAGCATGCATTCATCATAAATCATATTGTTAGCGTAAATTATTTGCTCAAACTGGTATTAAAAGGCCTAAGTTCTCAAGTATACAAAAACACACTTACAGGCAAAATGTTCCAATGGCTCAGACCTCATCTCCCAGGCATTGATCAAGTCTAACAACTCGCACAAACTAAGGCTTGCTTAGTTAATTATCTACTGTGCAGTTACCCTGATACTTAAGCCGGACAAAAATATTACAAAAATGAAAATTATAGCCCATCTTCCCTCATAAAGATAAATACAAAAATTCTAAACAAAACTATAGCAAATTTCATCCAACCATATATAAGAACAAATATTATATTGAAACTCAGGAAGTTACAGCCCAGAAATGCAAGTTTGGTTTAACATTTAAAAATTAATCAATTTAATTCACCAAATTAACAATCTAAATAATCAGAAGTAAACAAACATATGGTCATCTCTATAGACACAGGAGAAAACATTTGACAAAATCTGGCATCTAATCCTGATTTTAAAAATACTCAGCAAACTGTGAATAAAAGGGAACTTTCTCACTGTGATGTAGAGGACCTCACATCATTTTGGTAGTTTAAGAATAAATATTTTCCCTCTAAAATCAGGATCATGGCAAAGATGTCTGATCTTATCCCTATTTAGAATTCTACTGAAGATTTTAGCTAATGATATAGGGCAGGGGATAAAAGGAACAAAAATTCCCAAGTTATAAATGAAGTACAACTATCTTTATTCAGTGACAACATGATCCTTTATATAGAAAATCCTGTGGAAACTACAAAAAACTACTAGAACTAATGATTTAAATTATCAAGGTTGAAGGATAGAAGAAGGGAATCAGTTATGTTTTTATAAAATAGCAAAAAAATCACTGAAATGTATGAATATTATTTGCAATAAAATATAAAATATATTTTACATAAAATATAAAATAATTGGGTGTAGAGCTGGAAGATAGGCAAAATCTATACAAACACCGCTGAGAGAAATTAAAGACCTATAACAATGGAGGGATGCATTGTGTTCATGTGTTAGAATACTCACTATTGTTACCCATTCTCCTCAAATTAGTCTACAACTTTAATGCAGAAGGATTTTCGTAAACATTCACAAGCTGATTCCAAAATTGATAGGAAAATAAAAACAGTTAAAATAGCAAAAACTAAAAAAAAAATTAAAGAATGAACTTGAGCTAACACTGCCTGCTTACTACACTACTTTATTAAAAGCTAGGGTGGTATTTGCATTAAAACAGGCATTGGCATCAAGTTATATAGATAAATAAATAGATCATAAGAGAAGGGCAGATATAAGCTGTAGATTTACAAATACCTTATTTTACAGGGGTACAAAGGCAATTCAATGAATATAGTATAATATTTTTGACAAATGATGATGGAAAACTTCCATATCACATGAAAACACAAAATCTTTGATCCATATCTCATACTATATTCAAAAATTAATTCATATTATATAATAGACCTAAATGTAAAAGGTAAACTATAAAATTTATAGCTATAACCCTAGTATCAATTGTAACCCTAAACCTAACCTTAACTGAAAACTACCCAAATGCTCAACAGTAGAATAAATAAATGGATTATGATATAGTCATACAGTGAAATATTTTATAGCAATGGAAATGAGCTATAATTTAAGAAACAAAGTGATGAATTTCACAAATTTTATATTAAAGAAGGCAGACATAAAAAAGTACTTATTATACAATTTCATTTACATAATGATATGTGAGTAAAACCAATATATACTGTTAGAAGTCAGTAGAGTGATTAAACATGGGGGATGGGTGTGGTGCTTGCTATGAAGGCCATATGAAGGGTTGTAAGCTACTGTGATTTTCTGTTTGATCTTTGGATTAGTTATAAGGTATGCTCAGTATGAGAAAAATCATGTTGCTTACTCTGAGCTATTTTTCTGAATATGTGTTTTATTTCAATAAACAGTTAAGACATATAAGATCATGTTTCTCTCCCATAATATAATCATCAGAAAATTACAGGTTCTCAGATTTGCAGTTTTAGACCTTCATTACTATTACTCAGAGATTTTTAATTAGATAATGCAAGATGAAATTGATGCCTATTGCTTTTTAAAATTTTCATTAAGGTAAATTTTACCTTATATAAAATTAGCCATTTTAAAGTGAACAATTCCATGGCATTTAGTACATTTAGTAAAATGTGTAATCACCATCTCTGCCAAATTACAAAACATTTCTGTCAATCCAACATAAAACCCCATGCCCATGTGGCAGTTTCTCTGCATTCCCCTCTATCCTCAGCCCTGACAACCCCATCAATCTGTACTGTCTCTATGGATTTTCCCATCCTGGATATTTCATGTAAATAAAACATACAATATGTGACCTTTTGTGTCTGAATTCCTTCGCTGAATTCTTTCAAGGTATATCCACATTCACTATGTATTAGTACATTGCTTCTTTTTCTGGTTGAATAATATTCCATTTTATGTATATACCACAATATATACGGACTGTTTTTTGGCTATTGTAAATAGCACTGCTATTAACATGTATGTAAATGTGTTTGTTTGACTGTGTTCAATTATTTCGAACATACCTTTAGGAATTGATTACTGGGTCATATGATAATTCTATGATTAATTTTTTGAGAAACCACAAAACTGCTTTCATAGCAGATGAAATATTTTGCATTCCAACCAGCAATGTACAGGAGTCCTAAGGCATATAACTTTTTGATATTTTATGTTTTTTATTGAGGCAAAATTATATTTAGGCAAAATTCACAAGTAGGAAAATGCAAGGATATTAACAGAACATCTTAATGAGTTTGGACAAATACATACAATCACACAACCAACATTCTAGTCAATATACAGAATATTTCCATCAACACAGAATGTTACCTCATAATCCTCATATCAACAATTGTTTTCATTTCTATGGTTGGTCCAAGTTCATGAGTTTTTATTGGTACAAAATATTCTGCATGAGTATATAACTTGCTTATGTATTGTCCAGTTGATGGAAATTTAAAACTTTTAGTTTAGGGTTTATTATGAATGAAGCCAAGATAAACAAGTGGGGTTTTTTGTGTGTGTGAGTAGAGATGTTTTCATGTCTTCAGGGTAAATACCTAAGAGTAGAATTCGTGGACCAAAGGTAGTTGTATGATTGACTTTATAAGACATCATCAGCTTTCCAGAGTGTTTGCAATATTTTACACTGCACCAGCAATGTTTGAGAGTTTCAACTTTTCCTCATGCTGACATTTGCTGCTGACAGTTTAAATTTTAGTTATTCTAGTACATGTAAAGTATTATGTCACTGTAGTTTTGATTTGCTTTTCCCTGATAACAGATAATGTTGAGCAATTTTTTATATTCATATTAGTCATTTGCTTATTAGGCTTTTTTGTATAGTGTCTGCTCAAGTATTTGCTCATGCTTTTATTAATTTATTTGTCATTTTATTATAGTCATGTAAGAATCTTTTAAATATATTCTGTATACAAATTTTTTGTCAGGTATATATGTGTTATGAATATTTTCTGCCAGTCTGCAGCTTGCCTTTTCATTTTCTTATTGATGACCCTTAGGGAGAAGTCCATTTAATAGAACCTAATTTATAAATAATTTATCCGATGGGTTTTCTATTCTGTGTGCTAAAAAACACTATAACCAGGAGATACTCTCCTATCTTTCCTCCTAAACTTTATAATTTCCTCTTTTACATTTAGGTATCAGTCTCAAATTATTTTTGTGTGTGGTTTGAGAAAAGAATTGTGTTTTATTATTCCATATGTTTATCCACTTGTTTCACCATCATTTTTTGGAAGACTTTCAATTTCCCATTGAATTGTCTTAGACCTTTTATCAATCAACCATGTAAGTGTGGTTCTACTTTTGGATTCTTTTTTCCCCATTGATCTGTTAGTCTATGTAGGTAAGAAATGCAGAAGGCATCTTCAACAATATCAGGAACAAAACAAGGATTTCACCATCACCATCACTACTGAATGCATATTGGAGATGTGGTGTAAATTGAAAGCTGTTCACTAAATCATTCTGCTTAACTAGAAAATACTCCCTCCCCAGAAATCAAAAGCAACCACTGTTCTAATATTTTCTCATCATAGAATAATTCGTCTGCTGTAGAATTTCATATAAATGGAAGAATGCAATGCATACTCTTTTACACATACTTTTGTAATGAGAAAGACAAGCATATTTAAAAGTAATTGGGATGACCCAGTGAGATTAAGGATGTTCATATGTGTGTGTGTGTGTGTGTGTGTGTGTGTGTGTGTGTGTGTGTATACTCATGTGATGAAATAATGCGACCATGAGTGCGGGTAGATTATGACATATAACAGACCTATATAGTGTTTTCTTTTTTGGGGGGGGCAGGGTCATTGTTATCTATTTTTATTTATATTTTTAATCTGAACTGATGTTAACATTGATGTGTTTTGCTCTTGTACCTCCCTCTACCTGATCTTCTCTTCCACTGTTTTTCACATGGCAAGAAATTTCCTATCTTTTAGAGTTAAAATTTTATCCATAAAGTTTTTTCTATTCCCAATTGCATGCAACTAATGACTCACTGTTGTGTTCCTATTGACTCTGGTATAAGACTATCTGCGATAGCTTTTTACTCATTATTAACATGCATGTCTATTTGCTTTGAGTTTTCTGAGACCAATAGCTGTGTCTTCTGTGTCTAACATATAATATGTGCTCAGTAAATAAATGGGGTGACTGTAATTTTCATCTAAGCATAAGTAAGGCTCTAAACATGCAATTAAATCATGCAGTGATTCATTCATTTTGTCATCTACTTAGAGTGGCCATGCCTTGTGACTGCAGGCTCTGAAGTCACTACTCAGGATGGACTTCTGGCTTTGCAACTTGTTCCCAGGATCAGTTCAACAAGTTGTTTAATTGTCTTGTGTCTCAGTTTCCTCATCTGAAAGTGGCAATGATAATAGTTCCTAACTCATAGAATCATTTTGATGAGTAAATGAGTAATGAATATAAGTTGTTCCAAATACCATCTGACATAGTAAATGCTCAAAACACTATATTAACAGCTGTGTTAATTATTATTCAAATAACCTGCTGCGGGTTTTTACTATGTGCCAGACACTGAGCTATCATACAAGGCATTTTAAGCTTTCAAGGAACTCACGGTCTATGAGGTAGATCAATAAGTGTGATAAATAATAAATCGATGAATGGAATGCTGTGGGAGCACAGAAGGAAAATAGTCAATATTCTGGCTAATTAGGAAAGGTATTATTTGAGCAGACATTTGGCAGATGGATGGGTGAATGCCAGGCTGAGAATTGGAAGACAGGGCAATGCAAACAGAGGGAGCAGAATGTGCAAAGACACAGCAGTGTGAGGGGGTCTCAGATATATTTGGGAAGGTTGAGAAATGAAAGGCAGAAAAAAATGAGTCTAAGTCATAAGACAAAAATATTGTCATATGTAATATTGGTAGAAACAGCTGCTGACTCAAAGTTAGGTAAGTCATTTGCAAATGGCAGCTTTTTTTTTTTTTTTTTTTTTTTGAGACAGAGTCTCGCTTTCTTGCCTAGGCTAGAGTGAGTGCCGTGGCGTCAGCCTAGCTCACAGCAACCTCAAACTCCTGGGCTCAAGCGATCCTCCTGCCTCAGCCTCCCGAGTAGCTGGGACTACAGGCACGAGCCACCATGCCCGGCTGATTTTTATATACATATATATATTAGTTGGCCAATTAATTTCTTTCTATTTTTATGGTAGAGACGGGGTCTCCCTCAGGCTGGTTTTGAACTCCTGACCTTGAGCAATCCGCCCGCCTCGGCCTCCCAGAGTGCTAGGATTACAGGCGTGAGCCACCGCGCCCGGCCTCAAATGGCAGCTTTGTATGTAACCGAATATAAGACTAGAAAGCAGAGATCCCTTTATTAAACTCAAGTAATGCTTCTTGGAGCATGCCTAGGCATAGGTTGGTATAAGGGGCATGGGTCCAAATAAACTGTTTTTGACATAGGTGAACAGAGAAAGAGCAAAAATTGGATAGGTTACATCAAAAATAAATCACATTTCTATTAGAGGTGCTAATTTTCTGCCCCAGTCAAAAGATTCCGTTTAAAACTAATGAAGTAGCAGCAAAATGGGCTGATTTAAATTTCACCTTCTCTCACTTCATATCTAACCCCTATTAGAAGTGCTAATATCCATAGGACCATAAAATGGCCTGAAGACCTCTTGTTGGAGGGATAAAGTGAGGATAATGAGGGTAAATTGAATAAATTGCATCTGGAAAATCAGGAGTTATTTAAGAATTCAATAGAACTTTTCAGGTTTCCTATATTTGAAACACCTTTTATATTTTAACTATCATTTTAGTGTAAGTTTTCTATGTAAAATAAATGAACCAGAAATTATTCCAAGTTGGGATTGAGTGTAAATGGTGAGTTAGAGAAATTTAGCCGTAATGTGAAATCCATTTTCAGGCATAGCTAAATTCCGACATCTAGGTTTTCACATAGTTATATTTTATAGTAAGAAAATATAAATATGATTTGCTATACACAGACTTTTATAATGCCATGATGGTACAGGTAGAATTTTTATAGACACTCAATTTTTTTCTTTTATTGGTTTAGTCAAATTATAATTATATACAAATTATAATTGAACAAATACTAATAATCAAGATTGATGTTATAAAATTGGAATTTTAGATAGTTGGCACTCTTCTTTTTGTTGCTGAAGATTATTACCCTTCCAGCCATAAGAACATTCTTTAAACAATGCCATATTCCCTGCTTCCCACAGGAAGTAACTTTGCATCACAGAAGCACAAGACACCATACTGATTTTTATTGATTAAGAACATGAACTCTGGGCTATTGCCCAGTTTTTCCACTTGCTAGGTAAGTGCACATTAGTCAATTTACTTAATTTTTCTGTACTTCATTTTCCTTATTTGTAAATTGGGGATGATATTAGTATATACCTAATGAGGTTATTACAAATATTTAATATAATAGTTATAAAGCACTTAGAACAGGGCTTGGCACAAAGTTTATGTTCAATATATACTTCCTTTTAGCTACATTTATTTGTCCAGCTCTTTAGAGAGCAGATTCATCAGTGTCCAAAGCAATATCCCTATCTCTACTGTTGCATTAACTGCAGTCCTCTACCCCAGGCTGTCCAAGCCTACTCCAGATCTTATAGGTCTTTGAAAGCTCAAGTTTGGCTTAGATCCATTTCTTTAATGAAGAGTTCCTTGACTCCCAATTACTCTTCCATCCAGTATATTTTGTCTTTTAACCCTTTTCTCCATATTTGTAGACAGTTACCTAATTCAGCACTTGATGATTCTAGATCAGATAATTTTTTCCTCTCCCATTGCTCTATAGAATTTGAGTATATGTGATTGTTAGCATAAATCAAGTCATTCATATCTGCCAGGCATGGTGCTAAATGCTTAACATATATAATCTCAGTTATACTCCCCCAAGAACAATTGATATAGGTACTACTATTATCTTCATTTTGTAGACAAAGACACTAAGGTTCAAAAAGTTAAATAAATTACCCAATTTCTATAATTTACAAGGAATATGCATTCATGTTTGCTCTCAGGCTCAGATATCCAAAGCCTCAGATCCATGGCTTCTGCTACTCTATTAATTTGAGCCATGTGAAACAGATAATATTCAAGCATTTTGGAACTAAAAAAATATAAACTTCATATACAAATAATATTATTCTGTCACACACAATGTAGCTGCTCAGTAAATGCCTGGTGTATGTTTTTTAATTTTTAATTGTTATTATGGATACATCTGGGATATTTTAATGATATACACTCAAACCTTCAAATAAGATTTCCTCTCAGTAGTATATGGAATAGTCTTCTTCTCCACCATTTCTTGTTCTTCCTCCATCTTATTCCTTCTCTATTGTGACTGTTGTGGAAATCTACCATGATATGAACCCGTCTAATATAATATAACCAAGGCCAATTAAAATGTTAGTTCTTTTCTATCAATCAGTATTGTTCTTTTTAAGTAATGGGAATTTCCCATTGTCGATTTACAGAAATTTGTATAATCAACAACAGGAACAAGTTAATTTGCACAAACAATAATTAAAACGGAAGCATTCACCAACCTTGCCCTAGTTAAGTGTTACTATTTTTCTCCTCTATGTCTATCCTTTTAATATAGAGCCACTCCCTGTTTTCCTTTACCATTCCTCAATTGCTGAGAAATGACAGCAAAATATAATTGGATGCATCACTGCTTTTCAGTACACACGAGAGACAGTAAAATCCAGATAGGTACTCAAAGAATTATATATCTTTACACAAAGTTGCTCCAACCACTTATGAACAGTCCATGTAGAAACTGTGGAAAATTCAAAAGAGAAGAGTTCTAATCCAGGATCTATATAATTTACAAGGTATAGGATCTGGGGCAAGAAATTTACTCTCTTTTAACTTGAGCTTATTTATGTGTCCAATGGGAACCATGTCTCTGGGTCAAAGAGAGATTGTGTAAGACTGGATTATTAATTTTGGTATAAACTATCAAACTCTATGCAAGGTAATATTTCTCCCCCAACTCGCAATTTATGTCCTGCTATTTCAGTTTTCTGACTTGTGCCAAACTTATCATTGATATAACATTAAGATCCAGGAATTACCACCAGGTGGTTATGATGATTGCTCTAATTGAAATGGCAGGTATTTGCATTCCAGCCATTCCCAAGTCTTTCACTTAAGCCTACCCTTGACTTTATCATGGTAGAAACATCTAAAGATTTGAAGAACTAAATGAAATTCACTCACAATTGATTTCTGAGGATGCTTTCATCTTTCGGAAGAATTAGTTCATCTTTAAGCTAGTCTAGCTTGAATAAAATTTTAAGAATAAAATCTTTAGAGTTTGGATTAAATTTATCATACTTAGAGACTAATATATCCCCTATGAGTTCTTTCAGCCTACACTTATTATTTTCTTCTAAGAAAAACAACTCCTTTGTAATAGGTGAGATATAAATGATTTTATAAATACAAAAAATTGTGTTTTTCAAGAAACTATATTCTTGTGTCAGTGTTGAAACTGCTAGAGTATAACACGGATATAATTCCCTCCTTCTTTACCCAAGGGAAGAAGAATTTTGGATCCCTTTGTCATATGATGGATGTGAGTGATTTTCCTGAACAAGCATGACTTTTCTTTCCAGAAGAAGAACATAGTTAAGCATATCAACTTTGCTACAGCTCCTTTAACAATTTCAAATTGGGTACTGCCACTTTAATAACCCACACCTGGTTAAGATTCCTGGTCCATTGAATTCACACTGCTGTAATGAGCCCTGAACATCAGGCAGAGAACGTAATAAGAACAATGCAATTAATCACCAAATTGTGCTCTATAACATGAAAATTTCTTATATTTTTTTACCCTAGAAAAAATATTTCATGTAATTGAAAAGATAAAGTTTCAGTGATGAACCAAAAAAAGTCCTTATATTGAAAAAAAAAGCTAATAGCAGGCCACATGAAGGTGAGTGCATAAATCAAATACCTGTACCATCTGTTATAGAAAATTAACAGGAATTAAGTGACACGCATTTCTAAAAATACATTTTTTTCGCAGCATGTAGGAGCACATCTCAAGAATTAAATGTCTTAGAATATAAGAATTTACTATCAATTAGGAAAGGCTATCTTATTAAAGAAAAACAATTTTACAGTCAAATTTCTTACCAGGTGAATGTTTTAACTATCAAACAAAACAAAAACAAAACCCAAACAAACAAAACACTGAGCTGGACGTCCAGAGAGCTGGGTGTATCCGAGTCACTAATTATTTGTGTGATGTAGGAAAAACTACTCAATTACTCTAGGTCTGTCTCCTCACCTGTAAAAAACAAAGCAGTGGGACAGTAAGTAAAGCAGAATTTAACAGTTTAATTCTATGCCTCAAGGATTCTACATAGCTGAAGGGTAGAAATTGTGATACATATTAATTTATCTTATTCACCTGTTTTTTTAAGAATTTTTAGCAAGAAGAAGGGAACAACAAAAAAGACACAATTATAAAGATTTTTTTCTAAACTGGCTATATTTCCTTGCTGCTGTTAAATCCTGACAAACCACTTGCAAATATTTAAGAAGTATGAGGGAGATCTGATCCTTGTACTATAGTATTTGAATTGATCATGGGTAGTTGTCTTGCGATTGATACAAGGCCTACATGTTTACGACTGTACATATTTCTGAAAAAGACAATTCATTAAAGACTATCATTTGAAAAACAGGTGCAATGATCCCACCTGCAAAATTAGTTTACATGCACATTTCTTGTAATAATAAAAATAAATTGGGCATTTAGTTACTATCTATGCATTTTTTATACTCTTCTATTTTGTGATAGCAAAAAAAAAGAAAGAGAGAAGAAAAGAAAACCTTTTGCATGCATAATTTAGCATCCATATATGGTGTAAACTCTGTTCTTTCCACTTACTTTGGGAAGAGTGAGACCACAATCCATTATAGAGTGAACAATTTTTTGAAATGAAAAATGACAATGTATTTCATGCAATTTGCAGACCACTTTACATCATTGCATTCTGATTTTAATTTAACAGGTCTTGAATGGTTACTTTTCCAAGTTTGACCAAGGTATCTGGGCAAGAAATCCAAATAAATAAAAGTAGTGATTGATGCAGAGGATTGCTTTTGAGATATTTGAAATACACCTTAGAGTCTGAATTTGATGTTATAAACTAATTTCAGGCTATCTTGAACAGAATGTTTTATTGTGCTGGGCCACAAAATGACGTTCTGGTCAATGGTGGACTGCATATATGATGGTGGTTCCATAACATTATAATACTGTATTTTTACTGTACCTTTTCTATGTTTAGATATGTTTGATAAACAAATGTGTAACACTGCGTTACAATTACTGACAGTATCCAATGCTGTAACCTGCTGTACAGGTTTGTAGCCTACAAGCAGTAGGGTATTCCATATAGTCTAGGGGTGTAGTAGGCTATCCCATCTGAGTTTTTGTCAGTGCACTCTATGATATGAGCACTACAATGAAATCAGGTGATGACTCATTTCTCCAAACACATCCCTGCCATTAAGTAACCTATGGCTTTATTTTGTTTGGTTTAAGCAAATAGCATGTGCAAGTGTTTTTTAAATGTAAAAACTGAAAAAAAAACCCACTAGCATTTGATTGAACACTAGACATGATATATCATGTACTCTACTAAATAGCAATGCCATGATTCCTGGAAAGTGGGGATAGTATAATCTTTTGAGCAGACATTATAGCAGGGTTACATGCAATAGTCATCACCTCGTGCCTATGGGAAGATCTTGTTATCACCATTTTACAAATGAGAAAATTAAATATCAGAGAGGTGAAGTCATTTGCCTAAAGATACACAGCTGATAAACCTGGTATTGGGATTCAGACCTGGGCAAGATGTTGACAATGCTTTTCCATTCAGCAAAATGTTAGATTTCCAAATATTTGGCAAATTACATACCTCTGTGGAATTGTTTCAGTATTTTCTAAACTATCTAACTTGTGGACTATTTCATTCATGAATAAAATTAGAGATTTAATGAACAAAATAATTTCAATATTTCTAGATCTTTCCATATTTAGTGCATGAAGTGGGGAAGGGGGCTCTAAGATAAGCATCAAATCTTCCTCTAGTTGAGGAACAGACACATCTGCTGTTAAAGATGTTGTAGAAATATGTTGTAGAGGAATTGAAAGTCATTTTGGAGGTTTGATAGTTTTGATGGCATAACTTACTTATTAACATGTGTCACTTCCCACCAATTCCAAATACAGTTGAACAAGAAGAAATGAGTTGGAAGAAACGAATGCTTTTTCATAGACATAATAGCAGTGATATAGGAAAAATGCTTCCAGTGTTCCAATTTTGAAATTAGTCATGCTTTCTGGAGTAACGACTCTAATCACATCCACCTCAATTTTACTTTAAAAGAAAGAACAATAATACTTTAGTGCTAATATAACATCAATACTATTCATTTCTTTTTCTCTAGAAATGATTCTATTAGCACTGTGATGATATTCAAAACTTTGATGAAATCCAGAAAATGCCTTTATTTAGAAGTTTGCCAGTACTACCCATGATTTTTTTTAAATGCCCTTAACATGGTCCCATTTTTTTATTCTTATGTTCGGCTTCATGTGACAAGCCACAGGCAGATTATGATGTAATACAGTGCAGCAAATGTTATTAAGCTGACAAAATAAAATTCAGAGTGTGAATCACAGTCATGGGTGCTTTATATGTTTTTGCAGGTGTAAGTCTCTGTCAGGAATTTCCTTAAGTTTAGTTAATGTTTTTATGAATTATTAATAAATGTTTCAATATTCATTAAAATAGTAATATGAACTATTTTAGAGGTCCATTTCGTCACTTTCCTCTCCAAGGAGAGTAAGCACTGGGAATATCAGGTAACTAGGTCTCTCAGCTAAGATAATGGGGTCAACCTTATAAACAGATCTTAAAGTACTAGAACATTTCTTGTAATATCTGGTATTTATCCATCATTTCATTCCTAAGAAGCTTATAAACTTTATGGAAATGACCTCATTAACCAATTTACCATTTCTCTGAAGTAGGTACAGAGTAAAGTATTTCAACTACTGCTGAGACCAACTTCTGGAATGTTTTTCCTTCTGAACTCCGACTTCCAGCCCTGGTTTATTTAAACAGCGCAACGTTGAGTTCCAGGTTGTGATAAGTGCATGTTAGGCTTTGGATGGAATGCAAAGTAAATGATTGACTTTTGAAAATGGTTCGTTAGAACTTGTGAAGGCTCTTGCTGATAGATCTTGGAGCGATCATTGCCTATATATTCTTCTATTACTTTGCAACACCACACCTGAGCTATCCCATAAATATAATAACCTGTCTTGAAAAAGAAATCTGTTAAAGTTTGCAATACACTCTAGGTTGCAAAATCTATGTTGGTCTTGGTCACCACTGAATGCCACAGTGTGCAACCTATTAATGTTTGTGGAATATGTGAATTAATGGATAAATAATGGTAGTTAAGATGTATTGACCATATACTGTGTTTCCGGAACTATTCTACGAACATAGTGCACACACATTGATTGAAGTATTTTATTATGTAATTAATAATAATAATTAATTGAAAGAAAAATACATAAATGAATTTTTCCTGTGGTAACAGACAAATTAAATGGTCAACAATTTTGGTAGGAAATTTTTCTTCTACCTGAGATAAACCCTTTATGTTCTCTTCATCCTCTTGCTCTTTCAAGAATGGAAATTTAGAAGTATTAGGGTCAAAATACATTAAATATTTCATGACTATAAGAAAAAAGGAAGAATGATATTTTGGAAATTGAATATAAACATGATTTCTGTAAAAATATAAAGAAAATTTAAAGATAAAAATGTGAGAATTACTTGTTACTTTAACATAAAATACTTTGCACGTATTATAGATGATATAAATTTTAGATGCATCTCCTTTAAATAGTTTCATTTGTAAAAGATTAATAGTTTTAGGGCATGTAGTAGATATTATAAGATTATTGAAAAAATAAGATTTATATACATAATAAAAATGCAAATTCTAAGACTATATGAAAAGAACTACCATATAAATAATTGGGTAGAATAGTTAAAGATATTCTGATATTCCATGGCTTATACAAAGCACTTAAAATTTCTCTTTTTCTCTCTAAATTATATTATTTTCAAAATCACAAAATTTTGCATAAAATAGTTCAACTATGTGTGGCATATGCTTTTTTCTTCTTAGTGTGTGGTACATTCGGTATCTTGCAAATTGTTAATTATGGAGCTCTTTTTAAAAAGTCAGTGTCTCAAAACATGTTTCCTCCCTCATTCTGTATTTGCCTTTGAGGGATGGGTAATAAACAAGCTATTTTAAGGGTGGGGGAGAAAAAACCAACTTTTGGCTAATGAATGTCCTTTTGAAATTCACTGACATTCTCATGCACTGCCATTTTATCCACTTATCCACTACTGACATTCAGAACCTGTTTCCATCCCTTGACCCCACTCCCGTCTTTCTGTCACTTCTGTCACATAGTGCCAATGTAATGGTGATCTGAATTACAAACAGAGGCATACTTCTTGCATGTTTTCTCTCGGTGTGGATGTATTTAAAGAATATTTTTGGTAATTATTCAGAGACTATCACAGTTTTTTCAGTATTAGCCACTGCATTTACCTTTTAATGTAGAGTTTATCTGACCAGCATCATAGTTTTCTTGAAGGAAGTATGGTCATAGCTCTGGAGAAGACACTGATGATAGTGACAAATTTAGAAAACCCAAAATTTAACTTTAAAGATGGGAAATAACGTATGCATATGAAGGAATCAACACTTAGAGACTTACATTGTGTTCATTTATAGAAGATGAAGGACAATATGTTCACCAGAAGAGATTGTGTACTTGTCCCTGAATTGTTGACAGTCTAGTGTAATGAAAATTATGTATATTTTGTTGTCATAATATTATTTTTCAAAGTCCTTCAGCATTAGGTGGATTTTTCTTTTGGCATCTTGCAGCACTGAAACACCATTCTGTAAAACACTGGCTACAGGATCTTTAAAAAGACAAAGGTATCAGATATCAATGATTCCAAACTATTTGAACAACAAAGCTCATGTCATAAACAATGTATATGCCTTCCCTTTCTAATAAAACCAAAGATGCTCAGCACACTATCTTTGTCCCAAGAAATGTGTCATTTGAGAGGTAAAAGAATAGAAAGAACAATTGCTTTAGCTTTTTCTTGTACCGTAAGACAGAAGTATCTTCACTACCCATGCAAAATGGGTGCTATAACTCTGAAGTATGGAAATACAAATGAAAATACCATTTTGAGATAAAGTTTTATGTTTATAGCTACATTCTGCCAATTAATTAGAGTTGATAAGACAATACTTAATGTTTACTTTAGTAGCCTTGATGAAAAAAATAGCAATGTTTTAAAAAGTTTCTTTCTATTTCTTTCTCTCCACACCCATACTCCCACACTTTCCTGTGAGTTTAAAAATTTGCAGTTACAATGTTGAAATGGGAGTCTTATTCTTTTGAGACTTTAAGGCATCCACTCTGATGGTTTGGTAAGTATTTGTAATATTGTCCTATTTTGTTTCAAGGAGTTGTTTTGTACAGGCTTAAAGAATTGAGGTCATGCTGAGCAATTTAAAAAATTTGTAATCCTGTTGTTAATGTTCAGTGTTTGTTCAAAAATTACATTTATATATAATATTCAAATCAGAATTTTAATAGATACAATTTATGTGGTTTTAAAATAATCTCTAAATATTCTCTCCTGTATATTACCCACAAAAAAGTTCAGCATCTATAATTCAGTTGATGAAATAATCATTGACACATTCATAAATATATATTTCTAGGCTGAATTTCTAAACTTAAAGGTTAGGTCTTTGAAATCGTTTTTCAATTACTATCTATGCTGTTATTGTTGTAGTGACGGCTTTCTGAGTGTTATTACTAGCTCTTTCCAAGAGAGAGCAGTAGTGAATTGCTTTATTTGTGCTGGCTATGTAGTTTTACTCAAAAGTACTGATTTTGATTTTCAACTTTATAACCTTTCAACCTATTGACCATGAAAAATGCTCTGACACAACGTGACACATATAAATGTTTAAAGTCCAAAGGGTAATTATCTATATTCATAGTTAAAACTGTGCCTTGATTTCACAATAGAAACCATATGTTCACTCAAAACACTTTCAATAGGTTAAATAACACCCAGATTAACCCTGAGTTAGTTTACTGGTTAAAATAATAGCAGCATCTTCTTCCAATTCAGTAGTTCATTTATCATCTCTGATCAAGGCACTAGACATGAACTTTCAAGATTTAAAAGCTTAAGTTTAAAAAGAAAAAAGAAGCGAGAAAAAAGCCTACAGATGTTTAAATATCCTCTTTCTTGACCTTATCCTGGTCTTATCTGTTCGGGTACTTAATATCAGCTTTGAGAGTTAGTATTGAAAACTATATTTGATTTTGTCTAACATTTAATAAAATAAAATACTTTCTCTCTCAAGTCATGAAGACAATAACTTGTTGATTTTTCCGTAGCACAGTACCATATGGAGAGCAATTTTGAATAATTATTAAATTTTTTTAATGCAAATTGCCTTGGGCCTGGATCAAACCAGTGAAGTGGACCAAAATGAGGAAGGCAGAGTTCTGTCAAGGCCAGGCCATATCACCTTGCTTTTGTTTCACCTTGCTTTTGTAGACTGAGGCATTTCATGGGACTGAATTTGTGAAGTGAAACTTCATGTAACTTTCAAATAAACCAGCTGAAATCCACACACACACACACACACACACACACACACACACACACACACACACCCCTTACCTTACCATCCTTACAATAATTGATTATTCTGAAACTTTGAAATCACTGTAGCAGAAAATTACAAACAGAAAACAAAATTGTATATTGTAGATGTAATGACAGGCCAAAGGAAAAAGACACTGCAAGGGGAAAAAAGAAAGACAAACAAACAAATGACTTTTCAGCATGTGCCAGCTCTGTGTACTCTAAGCTGGTTGCAAGCCCCTCTTTGCCCTGCTTTGTAATGTCACAGTTCCTTGCCAAGCTGAGGAGGAGATCACATCCAGTGAACAGATGATATATAAGCAGCTTCATAAAAAGGGAATTTCTGTTTCTGAAGAAGTGACACTTTTTCCTGAATATTCTACTCAAGCCCCACTGGGAGTAGAGTAAAAGCACACTACAGAAAGAACTAGGAAGCCTGTAGATGCCTGGTTGATATACTTGTTCTGATCACAGTATTATTATTTTTGTGACTATTTACACAATTGTTGGAACTATCATTCCTCTATACAAAAATAGTACAAAGGCTGTGGGAATTGGGAAGGACACTACTCCCTTTGAACTTAGCTGAATTTCATCTTCATAGGCAAAAACATGAACCCTAGAGAGGGTTTTAACTAAGTGTTCCTTCCCTGGAAATAGAAAAAGGATGCCCTTCTACATGTAAAAACCAGAAGCTGTGTGTTAGAGAACAGCCTCTTCCTTTTCATGGAAGCAAATAGCATTCTAAACCACTGCAGTTTAGCATCCATCACAGGCCATTGTGCTCTAAACAAGTGAGCAGAACCGTTTACCCTTAGAAAAGCTGGCACTCACCCAATTTATGCCCTATATGTGAGTTTTCATATATTCTCCTTATACACCTTTACCATCATTTATGCATCACTTACCATAAAGATAGGACTTGCTAATAAATCTCTTCTATAGAATGCGGTAAGGAAATTCGAAAGGGCTTTCATATTCAATATCTCAATGACTCTGCAGCCTTCATTCTGGCACAGTGTAGATTATTTTGGATTCGGCTTGCTTGAGCCCTAGTCGTATTTATCAACAAGACTGTGTGTGTGACTATAAAGAAAAATTCTTAGCATCTGCATTTGAAGAATATGCAAGACTCCTGTCTCAGTTCCAGTTATTGAAAGTTAACACCAAGGCAGCAAGGCTTTTAAAGCTACCTACACTCACATTAAGTTCTCAGCAGTGGCTGCTAAAGCCCACAGATCCAGAGGTGGTAAAAAACATTTATGTTGCATTATTGGCTCAAAGTGACAAAAGGCAGGTAGCAGTGCCAGGGTAAGTGTTTCATTATATTTTCCAGTCAGTGAGTTAGCACTTCGAAAAAAGAAGTGATACATGGTTAATGTTAATATGTGCAAGGTTATGGTCTGCAGATATAATACATCCCAGATAGAAGCAGTATTTAAACTGATGGAAAGACCAGTTGGAAAGGAGAAGTCTGGGAAATTGTGTCTATTTGTATGTTTAAAGCAGTTGAAATACCTGGGGAATGTGGACTGGAGAGGAGTTGCTATTTCATTAGGTTTATGGTGCTAATTTTGTTTCATGGAATTGAAAGAAATTAGAATTATCTTACCCAGAAAATGAGAAGCTCAGTGATAGCTTACAAAAAACAAAACAAAACAAAAAATGGAAAAGTCCAAACATCTATTATCCTTTAGCAGATTTGTGTTCATTATTGACACCTATCATGGTCAAAAAATTCAGCTAAGCAAGAGTAAAGTGTAGCATTTTTAGACCTAATTCAGTATTCTTTAGACAACATTCTTTAAAGGGTGCTGATTACTTAGTTTTTTTCTTTCTGAATAATCAGAAACTTAATTATGATACTGCCATAATCTCCTCTCTGCCCTGTTTTTATATCCCAGGGTCCTACTGCTCTGGACTTAATACAAACACTAAAGAAATTTTTAATGAGAATCATGCATTGTCATGCATATGTAATATTATTTAAGCATAAATATATGTAATAGCTTAAAATATATCCCATGAATTTCTGATATTGACTTTTATTTTCTCCTCCCTGAGCATCCAGTGACAACTCCCAATCAACGTGGCTGAAACTCTGCTCTCTGACCCCTCTTGCATTGTTCTGCTGATTGTTTCTTCTGCTTTTCCTGACCTCATTCCTATGTGCCATTTGGTTTTGAGTTCTTTGTCTCTGCAATGCAAATGCTCAAAGTTAACTTTAAATTCAGTCAGTAAGGAAATCTTGTTCCTTTCCCAAATGCTCAGAAGAATGCTGGCTGCCTGCTTCACTTGTCAAATGAAAAGCTGGTTTTTGTCTCTGGGTTGGCCCTGCTGCTCTCTCCTGCCTGCTCTGTTTTGTCTGTGTTCCTTCTCCCACACTGAGGTGAGGGGAAGAAGTGATCTAATCCCCAGGGTGGAAGAAACACTTCCTTGTTGAAGACAAATGAAAACACATCTCCAGTTGAGTGGTGCCTTGTCTTTTCTTACATAACAACATTAAACTTGCTTCTGAGGAAAGGGGTTTGAGATGTTTATGTTTAACCACTTCATAATCTAAATCATCTGGGACACAGAGTCAGTGTCTAGGGCACACAGAGAAAGGAAAAGTGCTGAAATTAAAATGAAGTTGTGCAGGGACATCATAAACTACTTCCTTTTTAAAAATTAATTTACTCAATATTTACTGAGCAACAACTTTCTGTATGTAATATGATGAGTTCTGCAGAAAATTAAAGGTGAATTAGACCTAAAATCTGTCTTCAGGGAACTAGCAGTCTAAAATGGGAGGAAAAAAAATCAAGTGCATGAATAACTTTGGGACTAAGTAGAAAGACAGAGTCATTAGTGAGCAACTGGTTGGTGTCGACTGAGGTGAGGAGTAATAAAAGAGGACTTCCTGGAAGAGGTGGCCTTTGATTTGGTCTCTAAAGGTAAGAACCTTAGTGTGCAGAGAGAGGAGTTTGAGGCTAAAAGTTTAGTGCTAAAATGGTCTCACACACACAATAATATGTGGTTCCATTTGTTTAGTGTATGTTGTATGGAAAGAAATGAGTAGAGAATAAGTTTTTCAAGGTAAGTTTTAGGTATATTGTATAAGGCTTTGAATGTCTGGGAAAGGAATTTAAACTATTTTCTAGACCAAGCTTTCTTAATTTTGAATTCTTTCTATCAGAATCTGCTGGAAAGCTTCTTAAACAATCACATTGATATTCATAAGCCTTAAACTGCATATCCCAATAACAAAAACAGTAACACAGGGGTTGATATTCTGAATTCTCAATTTTTAACATATAAAAGTTATTATTATGTCTGATGAGTATTAAGAACTACTGATATAAGGAGCATCGTTCATTCAACAAACAGAGTGCTAACTATATGCCAACCATATGCTGGGGATGCAGTGATAAATAAGACAAAGACCACTCTCATGAACGAATAAAAACCTACAGACTGCTACAAATGATAAAACTAAAGAAATAATTGCAGTTCACTGGAACTAGTTATAATAATCAGTTAAGCTTTCTGTGCTTCATGTGCTGTGTGTATGCTAGCTGCTATTGTGGAAAACCTCATGAACTTAGTGAAGCACAATACTACAAGTTGCAGCTAATAAATGGTATAGAAATTCAAACAAGGGAAATATTAATGATATTAGAATGAGTTGATGAAGGTCTCTGGGCTGTTAGGATTTAAGCTGAGCCTTGAAATATGGGTAGATTCCTAGCAAGAACGATAATACGGTCCCTATCTTCTCCCAGTGAAAACACAATCATTTCTTGAGACTCTCTAGCATTACACTCATGAGGGAATAATCATGTGGACTCTCCTAAAAGTGACATGCAATATAATAGACAACATCCTTGATGGTTTGACCAAAAGTCAGTAATGGTTTTTAGTGTGGCTATTCTCTATTTCGACTTTCAATGAAAATCAAGGCAAAACATTAAATCATAACACAATCAAGACATCATTAGGTGAAATAAAACTAATAGATTTCAGGGATGTTGTCTTCTAGTAACCTTATTTAGAGGACTTGAGACAAAAGTCCATGTTAAACAATCAAAATATAGATATTTGGTATTATTGTTTACAGAAGTTTATCTCCCTAATAAATTAAAACATAAGACAGCAACATCGACATTCCCTGTTCACACAAGGATCCTGATGTGCACACTCATGGGAGGAGGGTTCCAACTCAGCATTGGAATCCACAGTGCTTTTCTTAAGAAAAAGCTTGGACAATAATTCAATGAGCATACAGTTCTGGGCACAGGATACTGTATTTGTACCTAAAGTATTTTGAGAGCATAAGATGTCTTCTCCATAAGAGAAAATAGGTTGGAATTTTTCCTGATTTTGAGTGATACTACAATTGATTGGTCCACCAGGATGAGTCGGGTACAAAGCATACTCCTAAGCAATACCTACAAACTTATGCCAATTTTAAATTCAGTGGTATGATGTTAAGCTATTCTGTTCTACAGTAATTAGACAAATTATTTTATTGTTTCTTAAGGTTGCTCCTAGTTCCTGGTATAAAACCACGTCATCCCTATAGGAGAGGATGCTTTTCTTCCTTTCTGCTATGTCCAATGGGACTATATTCAACCTATCTAGAAACAGAATCAAGATGTTTAAATGTAAGTTAAAGAGAAGAGGGGCTGCAACATAGTGCTTTTTAAAAACTATTTAGAATTAGAATGAGATCAATCCGGAGACTCTTTCTTCTCACTCTGCTTCTGGCAATAAGATTGTAACACAGAAATGGCAGAAGTATAAATACTCAAGGGTCTATGCTGAGATCAACATTTTGGCCTCAAGGCAGTTTCTGCTTGCTTCCTGTCTGTTGTAGAAGAAACTGACACTCAGGAAGATGACAAGATTGTAGATATGGATGTTACTATTCCAAGCTTCTGTGATCATGAGCCAACAGCAATTGTCCATGACTTTGACAAGCATCTGTGAAGTCAAATGCTAATGAGAGACCGAGACCACTGAAGGTTCTGAAGAATCTTGCATTGTTGTTAACTTGGTGAGATAAAAGAGTTTAGAATGATTAGTAGTGTGAAAATTTTTTTATGTAACGTACAGGTTCTAAGACATAAGGCTGAGACATAGCCCAGTTGAGAAGATACCTAAAAAACTAGTGAGTCTATATTTGAGGAGAAAGTTAAGATTTCCATGTTGAAGTTGGGGTCAGCTGCTGCTATGGTCTGAATGTTTGTGTCCCTCCAAAATTCATGTTGAAATCTAATTCTCATTGTGTGATTTTAAGAGATAGGCCCTTTAGGAGATGACTAGATCATCAGGGCTCAGTGATCATAATGGGAATTAGTGCCCTTATAAAAGAGGCTTGATGGAGTCTGTGCTCCTTTGGCCAAGTGAGGACACAGTAAGAAAGCACCATCTATAAAGCAGAGAGTGAGCCCTGATCAGATATTGAATTTGCTGGCATCTTGGTCTTAAGACTTCTCAGCCTCCAGAACTGTGAGCAATAAACTTCTGTTGTTTACAAATTACCCAATCTAACGTATTCTTTTATAGCAGCCTAAATATGGGAAGTAGACATGAAGAATTAATTATAGCAAATAGTCTGTGAAGGATTAGAGCCTTCTGCTCAAGACAAAGTCTAAAGCACTGGCAATTAAAATTTTTCTCATGATGGTTTTTAAACCTAAACTGACTAACCAAATGTTTTATAGTAGATAGAATTTCTATATCTAAGAAGACAATAAATCTGAGCTCTAAAAATAAGAATAAATGCTAGATAGAAGAAAATAATGGTTTTCTTACATGGTTATTAATAATAATTGAGATTTTTCTAATTTTTTTCATGTTATGAATGGCCATGCCAAAATATACACTTATTGTTTGCCTGATAGTCTCAAAACTTTCCACTTAGATCAAATAACAATTATCAAAAGTAATTTTATTAGGCAGTTTCAATTAAAAATATGTGACTTCCTTTAAATTATAATTAATATTTTATTTTATTACCTTTATAATGTTGTTTAACTTCTGGGCAAATTTTTTGACCCTAAAGATAAACTGATCAATTCACTTCCCATAGGTGTGGAACTATCACCTTTCTGTAGAGAATGGAGAAACAAATTTAACCAGAGTCCAGGGGCAATTTTTATCCTTATATTTTTATTTATAGAATCCTTGAAACCTTTGCTTCATTTTTATCTTCATATAGAGATAACAGTATTGAGAAGCTTACAATATTTAAATGGAAATGCTCACATTTTATCCTGCCTAAAATAGCGATAAGAAGACAGATGACAGTGATTACTAATCATTAGATAAAACTGGTACCTTAACAAGATAGCTATGGAAATGCCCACTCCTTATTACTTAAACTTTCACTTGTTAATTGGCTGCCATTTAATAAAATGAATTTATAATTATAAGCAGATTCGGCTAGCATTTTTTCCTTTGATTAACCCTGAAGATAGATAGAATAATCCATACTGAAGTAATCGTTCAACTGCAAGTTTTCTATCGGTAAGAATTTGGTAGAATTGTTGCCAACAATATAGAATTCTATATTACCAATTCTGTATTGTTGGCAATAATTATTATAATTGAAGGTAAAAGGTAATAAAATTTATTAATCTATTAAGTTATAACTGAGCATTACAGGATTCTAAGTGAATCTTAGCTGAAGGAAATAAGACATGATAATGGCCATCAAGAGATATTGGCCATTGGTCATCAAAACATGATATTGGCTATCAAGAGTTAGGTCATCCAACAGCCAATGAACCTATTATGAGATGTTCAACAAATGCAGATTGTATAAGGCCATCCCACATGTATCCAAAAGTCAACAATTAAAACATCTGCTACCACCAGTGGTGATGATGTGGGGCAATGTAAACCTGAGAGAAGTTTAGTGAGTCAAGTAATTTGCATTAACTTACCCACCATTTTTGAGATGTTTGTAGAGAATTTAATTTTAATCCTAGGAAGGTATATCCCCAAATTTCCTAAAGGGTAAGATGGAGAGTTGGGAATATCTTTTGTTCTTTGGAGATTGGCATTACTTATTCCCTTGACAATGTGTTTGTTTTTAGTGCTCATCTAGTGCTCTATTAGTTGTTGAATGAATAGGCTTCTTTGGGAAGCCACTCAGTAGGGTGTAAGTAAGCTCTGAGAAAAGGTGTTAGCCTGTGGCTGGTCCAAGTAGGATTGGAGTAGTAAGCCCACAGCTTCAGTCAAAGGTATGTTTGGGGGCTATCAGGTTATGCAGTCTTTCATATTTACTGTACTTTGCCATATTTTAAAGTATTGTCCCTCAGCTTCAAATCTATCCTTCCATATTCTACTTTGTGATATTGAAATTTTGCAAACCATATTTCTGTTTTGCCAGCAGGCTCTCTGTTAGACTCTGCCAATAAGAGGTGCTGGAAAAAGTTAGCAGAGTTTGAAGAGGAAAAGGTTCCTTTGCCTGTTTCTACTTCCTGTTCTTGTTAGTGTCACCCCAGCAATAATTCTATTCACCTCAGTAATAACAGCAGTTGATTTCAGTTTACAATTTTTTCAAATACTCAGAGAACCTGTTCTGCCATCCCTGAGAGATGCCAGCAACAGCTGACAGTGCCCCTCAGAAGTCTAGGTTCTAGCTCCTTGGGCCCTCAACTCAAGCAAAGACATCAGCCCCAGCTGAACCTTGCCTCCTTCTTAGAGATTCATGTGTCCATGCTATGGGACCCTTTCTCCTAGATTCTTTGTCTTAATCATTCCAGTTCCTCTGTTATCTCAGCCCTAGAAATGATATCTACTTCCTGAAATTGCTACTTCAGGGATAACTTGGTGTTCTTTTTGGCTTTTTCATTTTTCAATACTTAACAATTCTTTATATTGAATTATCTTTGTTAAAACAAAGATGCTGTTGTGGTGATGTTTTTGTTCTGTGACTGGATCCTAGAACTGATACATGCACAATCTATTGATCAAAGTGGCTTTCCTTTCAGAGGATTTTCTCATTTAAGAGCAAACAATGAACAAAATTAACAAAATAAATATTACTACAAAGAAAAATAAAATTATAAAATCATCTTGTTTCTTAGAAAATCATGTATAGACGCTGGACAAAGAGATACAAACTGAATAGATTTTGATGTAAATATAAATATGGATGTAATGAAAATTTACATAAAATATGGATATATGGGCAGTGTTATGAGTTAAATTGTGTTTTCCCAAAATGTATACGTTGAATTCCTAACCTTTAGTACCTAAGAATGGTACCTTATTTGGAAACAAGGTTGTGGTAGATAGTTAAAATGAGATCATACTCGAGTAGGGTAGCCCCCTAGTCTATTATGCCTTGCATCCCTACAAAAAGAAGAAATTTGGACACAGACATGAGCACAGGGAGAATGCAACATATACATGAAGACAGAGATCAGGCTGATGTATCTGTAAGACACAGAACACCAAAGATTGCCAGAAAACCACTAGAAGATGGCATAGAACAGATTCTCCCTTACAGCCAACCGAAGGAACCAACATCACCAACAATTTGATCTGGGATATTTAGCCACCAGAACTGAGACAATATATTTCTATTGCTTAAACCATCCAATTTGTGGCTTTTTTGTTTGTTTGTTTACAGCAGCCTTAGCAAACTAAAACAGAGAATTAAACACACACACACACACACACACGCACATGCATGTGAACATGCACACACACCCTGATGGAAAAATAATAGCATGCTTCAAAATAAGGTGGAAAAGCAGCCAGGCAGCACATCTGTAATGATTTGACATAGGTTCTTCTCCGTGTATATTGATATAACAGAACTGAAAACTGGTCCTGATTCCAATAGCATTCTCCAATTAAGCATCCATGTTGTCTGTACATATGAGATGTAGAATCAGCTAGACTCCCAGCTGAATAAATTCTTGAAACATAAGTAATTTCTATTAGGATAGCTGTGCTCCTGAACCCAGAAAACAAAGGCTGAGAACTAATCTCTTTCTACTTCTTCACTTTTCCTTCCTTGGGATGGATCGATTCATTATTTCATATAATAATCCTATTTTCCTTCTTAGAAAGATCATTTTATTTCTGAATTCTCATCTCCTTGCAATTCTGGATTCCTTTTTTCTTTAACCTCCTGATCCTAACCCATCCAGTGCTCTAGTTCTCTCATAGTCAGTATCTTTATTTCTCCTACACTATGCATCCGCCTATTCTAGAGTGTCTTTTCCTTTTCCAATTTCCTGGTTAAGAGGAGGTTATGGGACTGGACAAGTTAAAGAACAAGTCATAGAATAATGGAAAAAAGATAATTTTTCCATTTCATCCCCATAAAGAGAATGAAAAATAATTTCCTCTCAGACCTTTATTGCATAAACAAGTAGATCAAGTAAGACAGACATCCAGCCAAAGAGGTTTTCTTTTGTTGTTTTGTTGTTTTTATACCATTCTTTGAAAAATCTCAAATTTGCCTCTGAGGCAAACCTACAAGCTATTCTATCAATTGACAAAAGGAGTAAAAGTAATGCAAGAAGAGCCACAAAGGAAATAGAAGTTTGAATGTTGAACTAGATATTACTTATTTTTCAAAACATTTTATTAAACAAATGTTTATTGACTAGAATACATAAGGTGTCATGCTATTTACATTATATGTAGTATCTCATTTAACTCTCACTGCAGCTCTGTGATTTAAGTATTATTATTATTTCCATTCTAAATATAAAGACACAGATGCTTAACTTATGTAAATTGCCTATGGTCACACAGCTTATAAATTTGTGAACAAAGACTTGAATTTCATTCTATCTAGGTTCAAAGTTTACGCTCTCCTTAACCATTACAACCATCTACCTGGCACCAGATATAATTATTTTCTTCTGTGAGTCTATGTGCAGAGGGGGTAGGAGTAGGAGGGAATGTGGGCAGTTTGTGGTAAGGCATGAGAAAAACTGCATATTTCTTTCCAGTAGGAAGAATGAACTTACTATGAGCCATCCTTAAATGTATCTCAGAAACGCTTATTTTTTTATGACTCGACAAAGTTTAGAATTCAGTCTTTACCTGTGAAAGACAGTCCCATTCCAAATGGGAATAACATTTATAACCATGTTCTCATTAGCACCTTCCCAATTAAGTTCACTATCTAAAAAGAGTGAGAAATATTCCTAAAAAGCAAAAAATATTTTAATTCAAGTCATAAAAAAGGAAGATATTCAGAGAGTGGCAAAATGCTTATTGATGTTGCTAAATCTTCAACTATCAAAGGGGAGAGTCTCTGAAGTACTAAGAACAAGACAAGAAGTAACATTGATATCCTACCGGCTTTCACAGGTTGACCACCACAAAGATGGCACACATCATCAACGTAATGCTATGAACTTAAAAAAAAGTAGAATCAGGTTTATATTGTAAAATTTCCAGGCTTTTTCTTTCTATATTGAAAGCTGTTGGAATGCCAAACATTTTTCAAGGCCAATGTTACCTACTTCAGGAAAAGAAAATAAATGTATAGCCCCAAAATATATTTTGTTGAACATATTCTGTAAGGAAATCTGAGCGATCTAGCTCTCCCAGAATTGCCTTGTTCCTCCAAGGAAGAAAAAATCCTCGTTGGACATCCTGTTTGCACAAGAACTACACTTTCCTTAGGAACTTGCCATTAAATATTCCTGCGGCTTTGGCAAGTTTGACAGTAATCTCTTTAAACCATAGTTTCCTCATCTGTAACACGAGGAGGTGGGATTAAATTGGTTTTATTACTTTGTCCAGGTCTAAGGTTTCATAATAAACACAACACCCTGGCAATAGAATTGACACCTTAACTCATATAAGACTCACACCATGTCACTGGATTTTTCAGATTCCATTGGTGCTGAGTGTAGAAGAGGAAGGTCATTTTGAAATACAGACCACTTGTCTTTAGGATGAAAGACAGATTGGATTTCCAAAGTTTCCATCTGCCCGTCCCTGTTTCCCAATGTAAGAGGAAGGCTTGAAGATGATGTCACTGAATATTTTTTGGCTGATCAACAGTATAAGCCCTTTGTAGTTTAAATCATCAACCAAATCTGTAAGTGCCCCTTTCATCAGAGAGGCAGTAGAATATGCTCATTCTACCCCACCTGAACTACACCTTAACTCAGAATTTTTGCATGACTCTTCTCTGCATGGAATGAATCTTGTCTTTTCAATCTGGAATACAGAATTTATTTCTTTGGCAATAAAAAACACTATTCAAAAATTGTGAGAATAATGTATGCATTTGTCAGGAGTCACTCAAAGAAGGAAAAGCACTAAGATATACATCCCCACCACATACATTGTCTATATACATGTGAGTCTTTTATTGGATTTTCAATTGTTTTTCATTTGTCTATATATGGTCTGGGGACATATGTCTTAACTAATATTACTTTATAAGTTTTGGGTTGTGGTAAGGCTGATCTTGTTTTCCTGTCATCCTGTTTGTTTGTTTTGTTGTCATCTTATTTTCATCTTCAAGTTGTCTTGGCAGTACTTAGTCGTTTGTTTTTCCATATGATTTTCAGGATCAGCTTATTGAGTTGGACATACACACACATGCACATACAGGGAGAGAGTTAGAAAAACTGACTCTGACTTCTTCATATTGTGTCAATTTATAGACAAATTCTATGACATTGGACAGCTTTACAACATTGTGTTAATTTTTAAAAAAACAAGTAATATTTTTCTATTTGTTATAATTTTATCTATTATCTGATATTATATCATTGTCTACATAAAAATGTTTATATCTTTTATTATATTTATTCCTAGATATATATGATTGCTACTTAAATGGTATGTCCATATATTAACATAGACAAATGTAATATATTTTAAATTACATTTTCTATTTTTTAGCAATATATAGAAATTCAAATGACTTTTGTATATTGATCATTATATTGTGTGATCTTGTTAATTTTTGTCATTAATGCTCATAATGTATCTGTACTTTTGGCTTTCTACATAGACCAAAGAATTTTCATCAAGAAATAAAATAGTTTTATTTCTCCTTTTCTATCCTTCAATCCTATATTTTTTTATCATGTTGATCCAACTAGAATCTTCAGGTTCATGGTGAATTGAAATGATTTTAACAATGTTTTCACGATCTTAAAGATTTTAAATATTTTAACAGTAATAATAATGTTGATTATAATTTTTTTGCAACTATCATTTATAGCTTTAAGAAAGCGTCTTCATACTACTAATTAGCTGACAGTTTTGTCATGATTGAATGCTTATTTTATTGGATACGATTTGTACAACTATTGAGACGACATGCCCATAATAATTTTTCAGCATGATAAATTATATTTATCAATTTTTGCTGCAAAGTCATATTTAATTTTGAAATAAACCCATATTGTTCATGATGTGTGTGTGTGTGTGTGTGTTAATACTTTGTTAAATTTGGTTTGCAACCATTTAGAACTTTTCCAGACCACAAAGTTTCCATGAATTTCAAACACAAAACCACAAGAGGCCTGAATTTCGGTTATACATTCTCAGAGTAGATTATTTTTTCCTTCTAATAAAGGTCAATTGTTCTGAAATTTTCTTCTGAATGAGAGAGCTATTTCTTGTTTACATTGAGAGTGTATCCCTTTAGGTTCTAGATTTATGAGGTGGTCTCCAACAGGAACCTTACCTTCAGTGGGCCCTAGGCTTCATCTTCTGTCTCAGTAACCCCAAAACTGTCAAAGTGGAGTCTTAAATCATCTAGGTCTGCAGTTCCCAACCCCAGGGGTGCAGTCTGGTACCTGGTTCATGGCCTGTTAGGAATAGGGTGCACAGAAGGAGGTGAGCGGCAGGCAAGCCAGCAAAGCTTCATCTGTATTTACAGCCGCTCCTCATGGCTTGCATCACCACCTGAGCTCTGCTTCCTGTCAGATCATCCACAGCATTAGATTCTCAAAGAAGAATGAACCCTACTGTAAACTGTATATGCGAGGGATCTGGGTTGCATGTTCCTTATGAGAATCTAATGCCTGATGATCTGACATGGAGCTGAGGCGGTCATGCTAGTGCTGGGGAACGGCTGCAAATACAGATTATCATTAGCAGAGAAGTTTGACTGCACAGAGATCATAATAAATCAATTTCTTGCAGACTCATCAAAACCCTATAGTGAGTGGCAAGTGACAATGTAATAATAGTAGAAATAAAGTGCACAATAAATGTAATGTGCCTGGATCATCCTGAAATCATTCCCCCTACCCCACCCTACTCCATGGGAAAAAAGCCTGGAGCCAAAGGCATGAACTTGTCCCTGATGCCAAAAAGGTTGGGGACCACTGATCTGGGGTTCATTTGAAATCCTCAAGTTTCCTATTTTCACATTAATTCTGATATATATACAGTTTCTTTTTCCCATGCTACTTTTATTCTCCATAAGGAGAATCATTTAGGGTAGTCTACCATAATGCTAGAAAAAGTATGATCTACACATTCTACTCAAATTCCTATTTGTATCTCTCAGTGATTTAAATTCAAAAGACGCTTGATAATGTAATTCTGAAGTGCTAAATATATTTCCCATAATTTTAATTAAATTAAAGACACTAATAGATTTTGGTTATAATGGCAACTTCCTAATCATATAAAATGCTTTATTTACAAATGATAGCACACTTTCCATCAGGCCAACACCAGTTAATTAATATAATTCCTTGTGTTAACATTGTTTCTATCACCTGCTCTACTTTGTTTGAACCTCATCATTTCCAGATCTCACCACTGAGTCTATTCTCCTAATTCATTGAATTTAAAAGCATCTCTTTTTTATGTTTCAAATCCTTTTACCCTTGATATCCTAACTGTGACACAGTGGCTTTTGGAAAGAATTCTTAATCAAAATGTAAAAAGCCTGCAGTTTATTTTTATGTTGCATGTATACAACATGGAAAAAAATGACATTACCACCTCACAGCCTTACTTTACCTTTATTAAATAAGACTAATTGCATAAACTCCTTCCCAATTGCTAAGGCTCAAACATTGCATAAAAAGCTAGATATGAGTCAAATTGGTGTATTGCCACAGAATACTATTCTCAGGTAGCTGCAAAAGAATGAGATAATAGATAAATGAATTGCACATATTGTTTGCTTAGTACCCCTCTGCAGAATGACATCACCTGAGAAATTATGTCAGCTTTGCATATTGATCAGCCTATAATCATATCTGTGGGTTCTAAAGATTCTGTATTGTCCTCACCCTCATCCTGTTTCTTTCCTCCTAACTGTATTGACTAACTATTGTTCTCCTTTTCACTGAGTTGAGAGGACAATTGTATCTGCCACCAACAAATATTTGCAAAATTCCTTTTGTACTTACAAATTGAAGGTAGAATGGGGAAATCTCCAAATTTAATTAATTATCTTGGCTGATTTTTATTAGGTTTTCTTTCTTTTTGGAAAGTGTTATCTGAATACAATTTATTAAGTGGACTATTGACTATTATCATGGCTGGTCGTAGAGTATTATATTAATGCCATGCTCAGTTTTCTTGATCCTAGATAATAAGGGAGAAGAAAGATCACTCATTGGTCTAAGGTTAAGGCAGGGTATGTTGCTAAATTTTATGCAGGGTATTTTTACATTTGAGAAATCACTTAACCTCTGCTTTGATTTTTCTAGCTGTAAAGTGGGGTGTTGAAGAGGTTATACAATTAATATTTCTAAAGTACTCTTAAAATGAAAAATGCTGTGAAGGTGTAATTATCTTGTCATGTTATTATTAATAATAATTTATGTAATACATTTTAGAAAACAGCCATCATACTATGTTTTTTCTTTTTTTTTTTTTTTTTTTTCCTTTTTGCAGCCTGGCTGATTGTTTTCCCAAAACAGTATGCATGTTAGTATAATATAGATTTCAAAGTTCATAAAACATGTCTTTTGTAATCTCTAGAGGTAATCATCTCTAAAAAAGTTGTAAGTTTACATTATGCTAAAAGGAAAAAGAAAACAGCGAAACAGATAATAAAACAGGTAGACCAGTAATATGAGGACACACAAATGGTTGTGTGTATGTATGCACATATGTTTGCTATGCCAACTAAAAGAGAGAAAGGCTGAAGGGATATTATCTTAATGCAACAAGTAGGTCAGCAATTCTTAGTTTATTTTGACAAACTCAGCTTTCTTCTGTCAATTCTCTTCCCCAGGGGCCTAACAGGAAAAGACCTTCAAATGGCTTTACTAGTTTGTGCAAGCACTAAAGATCACATGCATGAAGGTAGTACCACAGGGTACTGACAGCTCATGAATCAAGTAAAGGAATAGCTCCCATGACTTTGTTGAGGCCACAAAAACACATTAAAAGCAACAACAGTGGGAGGGATGTCATGTATTTTCTATGCCATCTGAGAAGAAGAAATGTTCCTTAATCTAAGAAGAAATCCCCTTTACTAAAATTCTTAAAGACATGGAGCAGGTAGGCTGTGTGAGTGATCTTGAAAAGTTCACCAGACAGCTGTTATGAGAAGGGGTCTCATTTGTGTAGCTCAAGATACTTCTGTAATATCGCCAGAGGCTAATGTGGAACCTAATACTCTTGTTTCAGCTTGTGCTTATATTAATTTCTGTCCTCTCTGCCCTCCAGAGGACAGAGGACAGAAATTTAGATAAACGACATTTATCTAAAACACAAACTTTGATTCCTAAAATTCTACTGTACATGGGAAATCACTGTGTTTGTCTTAATGGAAAAATCAAAGGTGGTAAGATGGTGGACCCTTGTCACAAGTACCTTACTGTCTGGAAGAGGAGATGAGGTAGGTACGTAAATAATTCCATGCCTTAGAAGTTTATTTTTGCAAACTACCATATCAAGTAGATTTTTGTGTGTAATAAATTGCCCCCAAACCTAGTGCTTTAAAACAATAATCAGTTATTTATCTCGCAATTCTGGGAACTGACAATTTTGGGCTTGGTTCAGCTGATCTAGATCTGGGATTACTCATGTGTCTGTTGTTTCCATTAGCCTGGGTACCTCAGAGCTCCTGGACAAGATGTCTTGTCCTCTAGTTGTCTAGCCCAGGTTTTTGCATATGCTATAGAGTTCCACAACACTAAGAGGGAGAAAACCCCAGTGCTCAAGCACTTTTTTAGCCTCTGCTTGTATCATATTAGTTAATGTCTTATTGGCTAACACTTGTTAAATAGTCAACCAGATTTATCTCTGGATGAGAGGAACAGCAATGAAACATTACAAGGGCATCGATGTAAGTTAGGAAAAAACTGGGGGCTGTTTTTATAATGTACCACCAGTGAGGGGCAAAAATGGACTCTTGATAGGACATCAGATGCTACTCTCAAGTACCTTGCCAATAAAGCACATATCTGCATATATAAATATAAAGTCCAATTCCTGTTCCTCTGATCCCTTTTCCCTTGAGATTCTAAGAACTTTCCAGGATGTCTTATCATGTCCCAAGGGCCATTTCTTGGTGTTCTCGCCAACGTCTCTGCTGGATATAGAAATAAGGTCTACTGCCTTGAGGTTAGAGCATCTCCACAATTTCTTTTTTTTTCCAAACAAGCTATCTCCTTCAACAGTGAACACCTGTAGTTTTGCTACAGCTTCCATGCACAAAGAATTTCTTTGCTTTTTCTGTTAACTGTTGGACTATGCCATTGCAAAGTAGATGGAATTGAAGTATGATGGGGCTCAGGGCACATTACCCCCAAATATGGCACCTTGGCATACTGAATAATTTAAGCTGAAGGAATCTGAGGACAGATTGGTTCAGGAAGGACTCTTACCTTCCCATGGAACTGGTCACAAGTCCCTCAGATGAGAAGTGCCTCCCTTATACCTAGAAGAAAGGAAAATCTTTATCTCCAAAGATGGAGGGAAACTATAAAGAATCTGAACAAATAGGCTTTGCTAACTGTCCTCCAGTTTACTACACTTAGTTTATACCCTTTCATTTTATCAAAATTTTTCATGACTTTCTACTCTTTATCAAACCTAGTATAAGAATGCTCAGGTTTAACCATTTCCTTGTGTCTCCATCTCCTTTTGAAGGTTCCCATGTCATATAAAACTTATATCAAATAAATTCAAATGCTTTCTTTTGCTAATCTGCCTTTTGTTACAGAGATACAGCCAGGAACCTAGAAAGGTGGAAGAAGAAAGATATTTTCCCTCCCCTACAGCTAGCTGTTCTGGTTGCTGCCTCTGTCTTTGCTGCAGAACTTCTTCAAGGTACAAGGGAAGAAGAAATCACTGTCTATGTTACCTCAAAGGATGCTTAAACCTAAATATCCAAACTGATGCCTCTACTTCCAATATTATATCTTTTCATATTCACTTACATATTTACATTACCAGAAAGCGATCACGCCCTCTCGCAGTGTCAGAATTGCCATGCCCTTTTCACCAGCCTAACTTTTAGGTAAAGTTTAGTGATGGGTTTATTTTAAGGGTTCTATTGCCCTTACCTGTCTTTAGACCTAATTTAGGGTCATCCTCAGCCATCCCCCAAATTTTTAATAACATTAAATTCAGAAAAGAATATGTGGTCTTGATTATTCCTTGCCAGAGCTCCCCGGGGATTCCACAGCCTACTTTTCTGGGTGCCCTCTCAATAGCTTTCATTTATCAATGTCTCGCTCCCTATACCTCTTCCAGCCACAAAAGCAGTTAATAACTAAATACCCATGTCTTTGGCCACACCAAACCACAAAAATGGAATGGATTAAATTATAGAAGAGAGAACTATTCATGGTAAAGATAGATTATTTACAACTAGAGGAATCAAGGAAGATTTTGTGAAAATTATTTCATTTTTTCCTTGACTTGAAGAATGTATAATCTTTGGTTATTAAGAAAAAGGGGGGAAAAGCATTTTTATAATGGGTAAGTAGAACAAATACACAATTACTAGAAGCTTAAGCAGTTTTGGCAAAAGAGATTACTGGAATAGCATATAGAATTTTAAAGGGAAGAAACAGGTGATAATTATAAGAAGGGTATAGAAATAGATCCTGCAGGACCTTGAATGATTAGGGTAAGGGGTTTAAAATTTTTTCACAGGTAATAATGAGAGTGACAAGACCAGAGAAATGTTTCTGAAATATAAAGTTGAAAATAGGTTGAGGAATAAAACAAAGGTCATGGGTGACATGGAAATGAGCTTTTGAAAGGCTGTCATGATAGGCCAGGAGAAAAGCTTTTCAGTTCTCTGATCTGTTTAATGGGTATAATAGCTTTTACTTACCTTGAGGATTGAAAAAAGTATTTCATTTGTAGCACCCAACACAGTGCTTAGGACTTAAAAGGAGGGCTGTGATAATGGTAAATTGCTGCTGCAGTCTTCAAATTACCCTAATTAGAATGTATATCTGGTTTCCAATACAGCGATCATAAACTTAAGGTGAAACTCTTCCTATGGCCTTAATGAGCCTTTTTTGCCTTTATATTTGACAGAGTTTAAGTTCCCAGAAAATACTCATTAAATAAAATGAGCACCCATATATTACACAATTGTTTTAAGGTAGAAATACCTATAACGTGACACAAATTTCAATTATTCAAATTATGAAGACCACACATTTTAAATGTTTTAATCTTATCAGCTTCCTGTGTGCTACAAGTGGATTTTCTAAACTCTCTCATATTATTGAACTTGTCTCACAAATTAGGAAGTTTTTTGTCATCTGGTAAATAAAGCCAGAGGGGGCTTTGTCACTGCTTCATTCTAGTGCCAAACCAAATTTCAGGTTCCAGTTCAGTCCATTTCATCCCAGGCCTTTTGCATAGATTCAGCCTGCCTGCCAGTTACCTGCAGCAGGTCAAAATCTAGCCCCACAGTCTTCTGTAAACATGTGGGACTGGTCTAGCCTTGTTGCTTTCTTTTATCCTGACTTTTTTTTTTCACTCTACAGAAATAATTTTATTTCTCATGAAGATAAACAAGTTTTTTTTTATATCTTCTGTGATTTGAATTGGTGTAGTTCATGACTGATATTATGAAATTTAGATAAGAAAAAGGGGCCTTTATTTTATTTCTCTGATATGTTCCCAGGGAGGCAACTCTATATGTGCTTGACCTTTTCAAGGTTCTGCAGTTTGATTGGAGTGCTGCCTCTGTTATCACCTTTTACAACCTCTCTTTCATGTGAGAAATCGGGGTGGATTGGAGAGCCAATCAAATACAGAATATTGAAAACGGAACAATGGAAATGAGCTATCTTGATTTTTGAGAATTTAGTGGCTTTTTCAGATTTACCATCTTTCTATATCCCTGTGTGCACATGCTTGTGTGACTTTGCCCTTCCTTGCTTCACTTGGATTCCATTTGTTATTTCGTCTCTTTCTTTGTGCGTCACATCTATGATTCTCACTTCTAACTGGTGCCCCAGAACCACAGGATCCTTACTGACTGGAAAAACCCTGCTGACATTCTGAGGTAGGGGGATCAGAAACTGTTAAAGACTTGGTTTTGTGTTAAGCCAAGAAATGTTAGCAGTGCTAGAATTAAAAGTCAAGGCTATGTAGGCTACTGTAATTTCCAGGGTCACTTCTAATGGGCAACAATGAGCACTGCTTAGGTGGCATCCAGCAAAGTGTGCTGTTTATTGGGTTTGCATGCTTTGGGCTCTGGATTGTTGATTGTGATGGTAATTCAGACCCTACCTAATCCAAATATGGCTTTCTTAGGTTTGTGTATATAGTTCAAATACATTTAGTGACTCATTTGCCTACAAAATCCATCCAGTTATCATTAATGAGTAAGACCATTAGTGTCAGAGAGAAAATAGAAAGCAGAGAAGACTATGATGAACCAAAAGGATAACCCCATAGATAGCTGCCAGCCACTACTCAGTTCTAGCTAATTATTCCATGAAGAGATACAAGCCTGAATATACATAGTTTTCTGATTTTTTATAAAAAGATATAAATTTGCAGTTTATATGGCTTAATTACATCTAAGATACTGTAGGCCCAGCATTTTGTAACTGTAACCTCTTTTTATAATAATAATAGAATGGAGTGAAATTGTATAAAGATGATACTCTATTCAATTTGGGATATCAAAATTAAACTATATAGAATTTAATCAGCATCATAAACATGCAAATATTTACAAAAGTGAATATTATACAGTGGAATTTGGTTTGTATTGCCAATTCTTTTATTCAACAATGGGATATTATTAACCTGATTTGTTCTTTATTTCTCCTAAATAATTTTCCCCTATAAGTCTTCTCTTAAGGGAAAGTCAAGAGGCTTAACTCTTGGAAAAAAGGGATATACCAATTAGAGCAATAAAATCATTACTAGATTTTGACTGTCAAATTAGTCATTAAAGTCACTAAGAATTTCTGAGTCTTTTGTGAGACAATATTCTGGAAAGCTAGGCATTACTGAGCTAAAAGAGGATTTGCTAATTCCTTAAGCTCCATTAAGATATCAAGAGCCAGCTCTATAGAGTGAAGCTTGAATAATCAGTTTTATTCCAAGCCAGGTAGAGACCTGAGGTTATGATGTAATAGAAATCCCACCTGC
This sequence comes from Microcebus murinus, assembly GCF_040939455.1. Taxonomy (NCBI): domain Eukaryota; kingdom Metazoa; phylum Chordata; class Mammalia; order Primates; family Cheirogaleidae; genus Microcebus; species Microcebus murinus. The sequence goes on from NC_134105.1 coordinate 62,905,601, forward strand.
CAAAGTAGAATGCAGAAACTTGTATGAGTGGGAAGCAAGAGAAATTCTGGGACAGAAAATTTTAATGAAAGAAAGTGGGTGCCAGTTTAACATTTCTCCCTCAAAGAAAATCATCAAGGTAGTATGTGAAATAAACATCTAGATTAAAACAAGGGAACCTCAGAAAAGCCCAAATCCTCTCTCAATAACTTTACATTGTTTGGGCATCATAGCCAGCATGGCAAAGCATTTGCAAATGCATATGCACTTGAGGCAAATGATCAAAAAACCACGTTTGTATTTCCCCATAGTCTGTACATGCAGGGTTTCTATTTAGAAGATGTGAGAATATCCAAAGATTCACACTTTGCGGTCCAGATGAAGAACCCATGGTATATGAAGGCTCATGAACAAAGGCTAATGGCCATGATCTTGAACTTTCCACAGCTGGTGGATACATGACATCTTTTAGCTGCCTGGCATCCTGCATACATTGGAGTAGGGTTGGTAAAATTTCTGAAAAACTAACCTTTTATTTCCCCCAAAATGGAGTTTACTCAAAGAAATTGATTTAAACCTGAAGAATCAGAGCTATCTTCACTTGACAATTTTAAGTCCTTCTCTCTCCATTACTACCCAGTAGGTTAGGACCGTAAGAGCCAGATTACATCAAGTATAAATAAAGTAGATATTTTCTTTCTCACCTTAGAAGTGATTTGTTAAGTATTGACCTTACCACATCTCTAAGAAATTAAAGAACTTCTTATATAGGCCAAACTCATTGTCTCCACTGGGAAGTTACATTAATTTTTATTTTGTTTTAGTTCCTGGTTGTCTTATGCTTTGCTATTATGTCCAAACTGGCCTCCCGTATGCTTGTCTGCCATAAGATGCCCCGTTTTAAAATCAAGGCATTTATCACCAAACGAGGAATAATTCAGCCTACAACAGATCATATTTCAGATTTTAATTATTGAATCTTGAACATATTTTATAGCTCCAATTGTTCTAGTTCTTTACTGTAATAAACTTAAGAATATTTTATTTCTTCAAATATATATTCCTCAACTAGTTATTATGTAAGGCCTCACTTTTATGTCCTCTTTTTCTCTAATTTGCCTGCAAATAACTATATGATGAGAGGGTCAAGGGAGCAAAAATTTTTTATTGGGCATGTGGAGAATAACTTCACATATAAGATCGATTTACGAGTCCCTGTTTAGCATTTCCCTTCACTATGAACTCAAAAAAAAAAAAAAGCCTTGTTTCAAAAATATGGACTTTATGATACTTGCATAGTGCCAAGATAAAAGGCTTGTTTAATAGTAATAACAGATTAGGAAATGTCTATGTTGTCATTTCCTGACCATATTATATGCCAACATGACTTGTGACTAACTTGAATGTGGGGGTTGGATAGGAACAGTAAGATATTAAAGATGTTTGGGAGAAGCAGCTCTTCAGAGCTAGGAAACTGTCATGGTAGAGGAAAATATAAGTGAAAAAAAACAATAAGCCAAATGGGCTAAATTTAAAAATAGGAAATTTACAGAAAAGGAAACCAGAATGAGCAAAGAAGGTAAAAAAGAGAAATTCCTAAACACCGTTGGTACTATAGCTGGTACAACAATCACTCTGAAGAGTGATTTTGTGTAAAATAAGAGTTTGAATATATGTATACTCTATGACACAAAATTTCCACTGCTAATTATAGTACTTACCCCAGAGATGTTCACACATATGAGCAGGAAAATATGTACAGAATTTTTCATAAATTGTTTCTAGTAATAGTGGATTAAACTTAAAAATAATAAAATTATGTAATGGAAAAACTAAAGATTTAAAAATTCACAATAGATAAATTACTCTTTCAAGATATAGACATGTATCTGTATATGTATTTATATGTATAATATAAATACATGAACATTAACATGAATAACAGCTTTCAGAATGGTATGTAGGGTATATTATGTGATAGCATTTGTAAGAACACATAAAATAATAAATATAATAGACATCATCCACACATACATATTAGGTATATGTAAATCTATGAAAACATGTAACAGAGGTCAAAATCACAGTAGCGCTTGCCTCTGTAAAAATATACAGGAAGATATGACTAGGAGTGTAAGTAATATAGCATTCAACTTTATCTGTATCCTTTTCTTAAAATAATACTTGAAGGAAATTTGACAATATGGTAACAACTGCTTTTTTTTGAATCATTGGAACATAGATGTTAGTTATACAATTTCCTTTAACATTTATATTTTTAAAATTTCTAAAAATGATTGGTGGAATCAGAAATCCCTCATATTTTCCAGCTTTGAAAGAAAGAATAAGTCTAGATTACATACCCCAGACCAATGTCTTTTGCAAGACCAACTTTTTTGCAAGATGGCCCATAGTCGTAAGAATTCTGTTCCTTTTCTCCCTCCCTCAAGGAAATAGGTTCCCAATTCCTTAAAAAGTATGATGAAGAAATTAATGTGGGGCTTTTGTCCCTATGCTTTATTGAAATCTGGAGTAGCTCATTGGCATTCTCAATGTTCAATAATTAGTTAAGGCAGCTCCTACAAAACAAGGCAGGTACAATCAAGTGACTGTGGCTCTGAGTGTACCTGTCCTGACCCATTACCACTGAATAGCTTGCATAAAATTCTTTCCTCTAATACTATTTTAAAAAAAAAGAAAGAAAGAAAGGCTTTTGCTCTTACTTTCATGATCTCTGAAAACTCATTCAGAATTCAGAACACAAAAAATAACACATGCAAATGGCTTTAGACAACACAAATTTTTATAATTGTGTTCATGTGTCTATGCACTTTACATAGCTTTGTAAAATATTTTGAAAATGAATGGAAGCACTGTAGTTCACTTTCTAAGACCCATGGAGTTGAGAACAGAATGAGGCATCTAGTAGGAACTTACTAAATCTTTGTGGAGAGAAGGAGGGAAAAAGGTAAGGAATTTGTTGTGAATAAACATGGAGGCCAAAGTTAATTGTAGTACAATGACAAGAAAATGACCTACACTGTAGTTATAAACAGTAACACTTAGCCCAGAGAACTGCCTTGTAAAATTCATATAAAGTTGCTCTCAAGGTGTGGACCTACATACCTTGTTTGAAGCAGAAGTTGTTGGAAGAGATGCAAAAGAAAAAACAGAAGACCTTATATCTAAGTGACATACCCTTTTGGGGGTCTGAATTTTTGATTCTTCTCATGAAGTTTGATATTCTTTGGATGGGAACCTGGAAAAGCCAAATATGAAGGAGGGTATGTAGGGTGTGGGGGACACATTATGTTTTACATTGTATAGAATGGCATCAGTCTAAGCAAAAAGAGTTCTGGTGACTCACACAATATTGGGCCCAGATTACAAGGACCAAGGATTCCACATAGAGATTTGAGGCTAAAAATGTAAATGAACTTTATTTGCTGTTCCTCTGCAAATATCCTTGGCAAGATAAAACTCATAAATGCACTTCTTTAAAAGTGAAATTATGTATTTTCCCATTGCATTGCTCTATAAACATGGTATAAGATCAACCGCCTAAAGAGATCTGAACATCCACAAAGTCAAATTTCAGAACTCTGTTAATTTCTTCATTTTCACATTTTAATCAACATTACACTTAGGGGAAAAATACAGTTACCATTATCCATCTGAATATCACTTTATTTTCTCTTTTATGATAATTTCTTAGTTAGTCCCTAACCTGTCATTAAAGTGAATTGAAATAACACATGAATATAAAATAACAGGAAATCCGAGTGTAAAAACATGGTTTTAAACTTTATTTCTCAGAAATAAGAATATTTTAATATTGGTGTTTTCTTATAGCATTTTTTTCCTTTTCTGCTTGTCTGTTAAGTTAGTGGGCAGGCTATTGAACAATGAGATTTTTCCATCTGAAATGCAGGAATACTCTGAGATTTCCAGAGTAAATGGAAAGGTTTTGCCTGCAACACTGTGTAAGCTTTAAAGAGTAACTTACCTTGCTGGTGCCTGTTCCATATTAAATTTTATGTATAACAATTAAATTCCCCTCTGAGACATCTGGTTTATTGGTTGTTTAAATTTAAATTTTTCAACTTGTTCTCCCAATTTACCCATAGTGGGACCAGATTTTCTCAGTTCTTTTTTCATAAATTCCCTGCATGTAGCCAGTCCAGTAAACTCCCTGCTGATGTGGCTATAATGTGGCTCATGCCTTTAAAGTTATATATCCCTTCATTAGACCTCACAAGGAAACGTGTGTATCTCTAGTTCTGTTCACTCAAGTAAATTGGGACACAATACATTTTCAGAAAAATTACCTTGCTGGGAACTGAGTTGACTTTGAAATTAATCCCTTCTTTTCTTTTGTTATAAATATAGTCTAGTAAGAATTCTGTTTTATAGGTTATGGAGGTTCTTCATTTATACTTTAAATTGGAAGATGACTGGTTTTCTTCTATTTATTAATCAAAAAATTATTTAAAAATAAATGAAAACAAAAAAATCCACATTTTCTCCAAGATTTCATTTCAGACAATTGTTTAGATTATCAAATTGAAGGAAAATATGCAGATTCAAAAAACTGCTTTTTGCTAAAATTTAAATAATTTCATGTGCTTCATACACTTAAGCTACATAATAGACTATGTAGCCTAACATTCAATTAATTCAGTAAAACAGAAAATTAGCTGCACTTTCATGTTAGTAAAACCTGGTTGGGATTTTAATACTTATTAAAATATTTTCAGATATTTATTTTTATACCATGTAACTAACTTAAGTACCAACAATAGAAAATCGATCCCATTTTACATAATTTATAGTCTTCAAATGTGTTATGTTTAATTGTTTTATCAACAATTTTTAAAAGAAAAAAATCATTTACATACATAGGCTATCCAAAATTAATAATTTTAAATTCCGTGTATTATTTTTTCTATGCTTTTAGTAAAGCATCTTATATTATGTGTGTGTGTATACATGTATATGCACTCTATCTATATATAACATACATGAATATAAAATATCTATGTATATGTGAGATATATGTGTGTGAAAGTTCTTCAAGAAGTAACTACTAAACACCGGAAGTGCCAGGCCCTGTTTTAGGTGCTAAGGTTACATTGGTGAATAATATAGACAACAATCTTTTCCTTCTTGGAACTTTATTCTTGGGAGGAGAGAATAAGAAAATAAGCAACAAGCATAATCAATACATAAATTATATGGTATTCTAGAAAGATATAAATTCTATCATATAGAAACAGATGAGAGAGGCATAGATTGTCCTGGTGGGAGTAGGTTTACTGTTTTAAAAGGGGTGGAGGAATCATAGTAGGCTCATGAGGCAAGGGTCATGTAAATAAGTGGGGAAGAATGTTCCAGGCAGAGCAAAGAGCCAGTAAAAGGGCCTCAAGGTGGGAGTATTCTGAGACTGGAAAGGACAATGTGTCTAGAATACAGTTTCCCAGCAATGGAGGAGACATAGTGAATAAAAATAGAGGATGACAGAGCGGCTCAGGTCATGCAAAGTCTTCTAGATCTTTGTAAGCAGTTTGAGTTTTCCTCTTGACAGAATGAAGTAATTTGATTTTACTTAGATGTTAACAATAACCCTCATGCTTTTTCTTCCTGTCCCTACCTCTTTCCTGAGGCAATCTTACTAATTTTTAGTTGAACATATTTGTCTTCCCCATTTGTATTATTTTACTATTAATATTTTAAAATGTTTGTAAACAGCTTTATTGGTGCAAAATTGACAAATAGGCCACATGTACCTAAAGTGTACAATTTGATAACTTTTGACATGTGAGTCTGCCATGAACCCTTGAATGCAATCAAGATAATGACATTTCTTCCTGCTCCAGAAGTTTGCTCTTGACTCATTGTAATCTGTCACTCCCTTCACTCTGTTGACAGACAACCCTGGAGCTGTTTTTTTGTCAATATAAATTAGTTTGCATATTCTAGAGTTTTATTATACACAAATGAAATTATATATTAAATAGTATGTACTTTATTTTTGATCTGCTTCTTTCTTTCAGGAAATAATCAACACATTTTGAGATTCATTCTGGTTGTATCATGTATCATTAGTTTATTCCTTTTTATTGCTGAGCAGTATCCCATGGTTTTTCACATTTTTGTTACCTATTCATCTGTCGATAGACATTTGGATTATTTCCACCATTGGCTATTACAAATAAAGCTTCTCTGAACATCAGTGTATAAGTCTGCATGAACATATGCTTTCATTTTTCTTGAGCAGATATCTAGAGATGGAATAGCCAGATCATTTGTTAGTTGTCTGTTTAGCATTTTTCGATTCTTTCAAACTATTTTCCAAAGTATAGGTACCATTTTACATTCACACTAGCAGTGTGTGAAAGCTCTCATTGCTCCCCATCTTTTCCAGCATGTAATATGTCAGTTTTCTATTTATGTATTTATTTATTGTAGCTTTATTGATGTATAATTGTCAAAAATTGTATATTTACAACATGATGTTTTGATACAAGTATACATTGTGAAATGATTACCGCAATCTAGCCAATTTACATGTCCATCATTTCAAACAGTTACCATTTTGTGTATGTGTGTGATGAGAAAATTTGAGATCTACTCTCTTCACAAATTTAAAGTATACAAAACAATATTAACATAGTCACCATGCCATATACATTTCCAGAACTTATTCCTCTTGCATAACTGAAACGTTTTACCATTTGACTATATCTCTCCATTTCTCTCATGCCAGCACCATCCCCAGCCCCAGCCCCTAGAAACTATCATTCTTCTCACTGCCTTTATGAGTTCAAAATTTTTAGATTCCGCGTATGACTGAGATCATGCAGTATTTGTCTTATTGTGCCTGGCTTATTTCGCCTTAACATAATGTCCTCCAGAACCATCCATATTTTCTCAAATGGAAGGATTTTTTCTTTTTAAAGGCTGAATAATATTCCATTGTATATAGACATCACATTTTCTTTATTAATTCATACATTGATGAATATTTAGATTGATTCTATATCTTGGCTATTGTGAATAATGGTGCAATGAACATGAAGTGTATATATTTCTTTAACATACTGATTTTATTTCCTTTGAGTATATACCGAGAAGTAGGATTGCTGGATTATATGGAAAGTCTAATCTTAATTTTTCTGTTTTTTCATAATGGCTGTACCAATTTACATTTCCATCAACAGTGTACAAGTGTTCCCTTATCTTCAAATTCCCACCAACACTTGTTATCACTTGTCTTTTTGATGATAGCCATTCTAACAGGTGTGGAATGATATATCTCATTGTAATTTTGATTTACATTTTCCTGATGATTAGTTATGTTGAGCATTTTTTTTCATACACCTGTTGGCCATCTGCATGTTTCCATTGATAAATTTCAATTTAGATCCTTTGCTCATTTATTAATGGAGCTGTTTTCTTGCTATTCGGTTGAGTTTCTTACATATTTTGGATTTTAATTCCTTATTAGATGTATGGCTTATAAATATTTTCTTCTATTCATAAGTTGTGTCTTCTCTCTGTTGATTATTACTTTGGTATGCAGGAGATTTTGGGTTTGATGTACCCTCATTTATTTACTTTTGCTTTTGTTGCCCATTCTTTTGGGGTCACATCCAAAAAATTAGTTTGGCCAGATCAATGTTAAAAAATTTTTTTCCTTATGTTTTCTTGTGGTAGTTTTATAGTTTCAGGTCTTATATTTAAGACCTTTATACATTTTAAGTTGATTTTTTATATGGTATGAGATAAGGGTCCAATGTCATGCTTCTATATATGGATATTAAGTTTTTCCAGCATCATTTATTAAAGAGATTATCATGTCCCCTGTTGTATGTTCTTGGCAACTCTGTGGGAAATCAATTGACTGTAAATACATGGATTTCTTTCTGGACTCTATTATGCTCCATTGGTCTGTATGTCTGCTTTTATGCCAGTACTATACTGTTTTGATTAGTATAGCTTTGTTCTTCTTGCTCAAGATTGCTTGCCTCTGCCAAGTTTTTTGTGGTTTCATATGAATTTTAGGATTGCTTTTACTATTTCCTTCCAAAATGTTATTGGGGTTTTGGTAGGGATTGTTTTGAATATGTACATCACGTTAGGTAGTATGGACATATTAACTATATCAATTATTGCAATTCATGAATGTCAGATATCTTTCAATTTATCAAGTCTTCATCTTTCATCAATGTTTTATTGTTTTCAGTATATAGAACTTTCATATACTTGGCTAAATTTATTTTTAAGTATTTTCTTGATGCTAATGAAAATCAGATAGGTTTCTTAATTTCCTTTTTGCATAGTTTATTACTAATACATAGAAATAACTTTTTAGTGTTTTGATTTATAGTTTGCAACTTTACCTAATTTCTTTATTAGTTCTAAGAGTTTATTGGGGGGGTCTTTAGGGTTTTCTCTATGTAAGATCATAGCATCTGCAAACAGTTATAATTTTACTTCTTCCTTTCCAATTTGGATACCTTTTATTTCTTTGTCTTGCCTAATTTCTCTAGGAAAGGTAGGAATTCAAATGCTGTATTGAATACAAATGGTGAGAGTAAGCATCATTGGTCTGTTCCCGTTCTTAAAGGAAAATATTTTATCTTTTTACCATTGAATATGATGCTAGTTGTGGGCTTGTCATTATGATGCTGTCATTATGTTGAGAAACATTCCTTTTATACTTAATTTATTGAGAGGTTTTAACATGAAATGATGTTGAATTTTGTCAATTTTTTTCTGCATCTATTAAGATGATCATAAAAATTTAATCTTTCATTCTGCTAATGAAATACATCACATTTATTGATTTTTTTATTTTGAATCATACTTGCATCCCAGGATTATACACCATTTGATCATTATTATTAATAGTTGGCTAATATTTTGTTGAGGATTTTTGCATCTGTGTTCCTCAGGAATATTGGCCTATAATTCTCTTTTTTAGTGTTCTTCTTTAGCTTGGGTAGCAGTGTAATTCTGGCCTTGTAAATGAATTTACATGTGTTCCCTATCCTTCAACTTTTTGGAAGAGTTTGAGAAGGTTTGACATTAATTCTTCTTTAAATGTTTGGTAGAATTTACTAGTGAATAATAGGAGGAAAATGAAAACTCATAAATATGTGAAATTAAACAACACACTCCTGAACAATTAATGGATCAATGAGGAAATCAAAAAGAAAATAAAAAATATCTTGAAACAAATGAAAAGGGAAATATTAATACAACCTACCAAAACTTATGGGATGTGGCAAACGCAGTTCTAAGAGGAAAGTCTATAATGATAAATGTCTACATTAAGCAAAAAAAAAAAAAAAAAAAAATGTCAAATCAACAATCTAAGTTTGTACCCTAAGGAACTAAAAACAGAAGGACAAGCTAAGCCCAAAGATGGTAGAAGGAAGGAAATAATAAATCAGAGAAGAAATAAATGAAAGAATATAGAAAAATAACAGAAAAGATCAATGAAACTGTTAGTTTTTCTGAAAAGATAAAGAAATTTGACAAAACTTTAGCTAGACTAAGAAAAAAGAGGGAAAAATAAAATAACTAAAATCAGAAATAGAAGAGGAGATATTGTAACTGATACAGCTGAGATACAAAGGATCAATCATAAGAGACTACTATGGACAAATGCATACCAACAAATCAGATAACCTCAACAAAGTAGACAAATTCCTGGAAACATACATCCTACCAAGACTGAATCAAAAAGAAATGGAAAGTCTAAATGGATCAATGAGTAAGAATATTGGATCAGTAATCAAAAACCTCCCAACAAAGAAAAGCTCAGCACCTATTGTTTTACTTTTTATATATTCCAAAACTATATAGAACTATTTGTGTACAGTCTTATATAATTACATACATAAAACAATTCATATTATTATAAATAGTTATTAAAGATAGGGTTTTTAATTTAAGGTTTCTCTGCCTCAGGGGGGATAATAACAGTACCTACAATATAGAAATGCTATTGTATATAGAAATTACCTGCGCTGAAAGGTCTTAAATTGCATTTTAGGCATGTTAATAGAGTTTACACACATGTAAAATGCTTCTAATACTACCTAGTACATAAAATTGATTCAAACTATCAATTTCTATTATTCATATTATTATTTTATTATCATTATTAGATTAAAGAGTGGATTTTCTAGTTCTAAGTCTATTTGCTAGATCTAATGGTAATCAGTTGCTGCTACTGTTCAGTCTGCTCATATCTTTTGCCCATTTCCTATTTGAATGCTTGGGTATTTTTTTCTTATATAAAAGGCTTATAAATTATACATCTTACAAATAATATAAAGCATATCTTCTAGATGTAAATCTTTTTAGTCACAATTTTTTAGTAATCTTCTAGCATATGGTCTTTCAAAATAGTTTGTCATTTGTTGTAATATTTTATTTTATATATTGATTTTTATTATCTAATATAGTAAAGTTTAAGATTTTTTCTTTTATATATTTTTATATATTATTTAAAATATTCTTCCTATTCTGGGGTTAAAGATAAAAACATAAACATTGTTTACATGTTTATAAAAGTTTTGAATTTTCTTCAACATTTAGGCCATTAATTTGTAAAGAATGTATCTAATATCTAACTTCATCTTTTTTTCACATAGAAAGCTGGTTTTCCTTAACATTTATTGAAGGGTCCTTTCCTCAGCAATTTGCAATGTCACCTCTTACCCAGGTAGCTGTTTTGTGTATGATTGACCCTTTTGGTAATGAATTTTCTATGGACAGAGAATACTATTTATCTTTGTACCCATGCTAATTAGCATGGACCAGTTAGCAATGAAACCTTGCAAGAAGAGATGTCATTTGAACTGGAGCTTGAGAGAAAATTTATAATTAAACAAGAACACATGGCTGGTTCATAGGGTTTTTATTAAATTTGGTTTAATAAATGTGTCTGAAAGTAAATGTAAAAAATGAAAACTCTTTTCCTATCAACTATGGCATTCTAAATTTCTTAAAGCTTAATTTTGCAATTTATGCTTGAATAACTATGAAGCATGACATCCTCCTGTTAAAAATTATTTATTTTTTAATTTAACATAAAAATGACTATTCAATATGTAATCTGTGATGGGCTATAACTCATGACCTAGTGTATAAAAGCAGCCAGGTCACAGCCTATATCCTCATGAAGCTCATAGTCTATTCAAGGTGTAGATGCATGAAGAAGTAACTATGATGTAGTTAAGTGCTATAGGAAGAACAGATATAAAGGAAAACAGGATATAGTGAAGGAAAGGTTAGCCTTGCCATTGAGAGCCAGAGACCTCTTCACAGAGGTGATCGTGACTTAGCTGAATCTAAATAACAGAATTTAAAGTTCACCAGGCAGAAAAAACAAATGTGTTTTCTTACTTAGGAGAATGACAAGCACAAAGTCACAGAGGCATGATGGAGGATGGCATGTTCAGGAAGTAGCAGCTGACCTTTCATAACTAAAGCAAAAAATTCAGGGGTGAGGAAAGAAGTTGGAGATTAATCTGGAAAAATAGTTTGGGGTCAGATTTTGAATAGATTTGTATGAAGAGGTTGGATGTAATTCTGTGGGCAATAGACAACCATTGAAACTTTGAAATAGGCAAATCACATGACCAAACTTGTATTTTAGAAAACAATTGATGTCAGAATGATGGATGGACTGAAAAGCATAAAGACTAAAACTTACTGAAGTTTATTTTCATAGAAAAACAAGAAACAGGTTTCTATATCTCTGTAATAAAATCTTAACCGGTCTCCTTGTCCCCATCTTTGCTTCCTGTTGGATAATCACAAAACAGCAGCCAGAGATATTCTTTTATAAATCATATCAGGTCATCTCACTTCTCTGCTCAACTCTTACAGCGATTTCTCCAAATCACTCAGAGTAAAAGACAAAGTCCTTATAATCAATAGCATATAAACTTCCATCCCTGCCTGACTTTGTCCCTTCCTATTCTCCTGGTTTCCTCCTGCAGTGACCTTATTATTGGTTGGCCTTGTTATTGCTTGTCATATATGCCAGACATGTTCCCCCCTTAAGACCTTTGTCCCGTAAATATAGAATTAATTCGGTCACTGCTTTTAAATCTTGGCTCAAGTGTCATCTTCTCATTGAAGACTTTCCTACTCACCCTATTTAAGATTGCAAACATCCATCTTTACCTACCACTCACAATCCTCTATATCCTGCTCTATATTTTGCCCCCCAAACAATTATTATCTCTAACATATTACTTAATTTACTTTTTAAATGTATCTTTCTCTCTTGCTAGAATTCAAGGCGGGGGTCTTTTCTTTTGTTTAATAAGGTATCCAAAGTGCTAAAACATTGTCTGGCACATAGCAGGCCCTCAATAATTGATACATTTAATGAATAAAATGATGAGGGCCTTAAGACAGTACCGACACTGGCCAGGGCATAGTTGGAGTGAATTGGTTTACAACAAATTCAATGGAATTCATGATGGGACTTAGTGACTATATAATATGTCCGTTAAGTGAGATTAGGGAATAGAACTTTTACATATTTCTCCAGCTTTTTCTCTTATTTGTAGTAAAAGAAGAGAATAAATTATTTCCCTTGTTAATTTTTAAATGATGTCGAGACTGTATAAAAATAAACATAAGTTTTAAAAAAAACCTAAAAATTCTTCTATATTATCTAGTTATACAGATATGCATTGTCATTGCTTTAGTGTCTGATAAATATTTTATAGCTTTTACTTGGAAGAGATAAAGAGAGAGAAACGGAGATGGGGGGTGTCAGGGGGATAGGCACTCAAATTATTATCAACCTTCCTCAAATACTATGAGTTGAATAAAGGAAAAATAGATTCAAGTTATCCTCCATTGCTTGTGTTTCACTTTTTTTACTATTGGACTATTGTCCACGTGATTCCCTTTATACTGAATCTAGCTCAAACACAGGTGCAATTACTAGCTCTTAAAATAGTCTGGTGTCCTACAAGAACATCAGATCATGACTGCTGTATTCTGAACAGTGTGACCCTAAGAGGAGAAAGAGAAAAGGCTTCATTCAGACTTGGATTTAATAGAGCTTATTATTATTATTTTTTGGTTTTTTGAGACAGAGTCCCACTTTGTTGCCCAGGTTAGAGCGAGTGCCGTGGCGTCAGCCTAGCTCACAGCAACCTCAAACTCCTGGGCTCAAGCAATCCTACTGCCTCAGCCTCCCAAGTAGCTGGGACTACAGGCATGTGCCACCATGCCTGGCTAATTTTTTCTATATATATTAGTTGGCCAATTAATTTCTTTCTATTTTTAGTAGAGACGGGGTCTCACTCTTGCTCAGGCTGGTTTCAAGCTCCTGACCTTGAGCAATCCTCTCGCCTTGGCCTCCCAGAGTGTTAGGATTACAGGTGTGAGCCACTGCGCCCGGCCAAGCTTATTTTTAAGTTACAGTTTTGTTAACTTATTAGCAACAATCGCTAAAGCAAATTATTTAAACTCATCAAAAATCAGTACCTTCATTTGTAAAATGATACTACTGTACAAAATTGTTGGGAGGATGAAATGTAATGTTTCTGAAAATTATGAAGTGCAATACAAGTGAAGACACAGTCATCATTATGAAAACCAAAGTGGGGTCATGGTCAAGGAATCAATTAGAGAAATTCATGTTACTTGGTCTTTAAAAACTGTTCTAGTTGATAAAACAAGTAGTTTTACAATTTTTTTCAATCAAATATGGTACTAGGTTCCCAAGTTTTTTTTCCTACTAGAGAGTCACAGATTGAGTTACCACATTTATGTTTTTGTCCCCAAAGTTGCCTTGGGGTATATTCACTCAGGGATCCCTGGAAACTTTACATTAGCTTATATAAGGATATTTCCTGAGTAGAAACACTGCTAAATTGACATCTCCAAGGGAGTTAAGTGAAAAATAAATCCAGTAGTCTAATTTCACCTTAGGAGCATTTGCCAAAATCTGTGAATGTATAATCATGAATATAGCTTCATATCATTCTTATTAAATCTAAGATTTAAGTTTCCTATTTTGATTACATGCTTGGAAATTTCCATAATCAGTAATCCCTTTATTTTTTTCCTACAATTTTCATTGCTGAAGATCTTCCCATATTACATAAGACAAAGTCAATGTTGATTTATTTCTTCTTTTTTGTGCTTATAAAAGTCAATAACTAGAGTAACAAGACATCAAAGGCAAGAGAGAATTATTTTGACCCTCAAAGAACAAAGGTGTTAATGTAAGACAGTTTGATAAAATAGAAAGTACACTGAACCAGAATAACAAAGGCTTAAACTTAGTCCTAATCTGCTAGTCATTATATCCTAGGCCAATCATTTTACCTTTCTCAGCATCAACTTCCTTACCTGAACAATAAGGAAATAGACTTCATAATTTATCAGTATCTTTTAGCTACAACATTCAATGAATATTATCTGATGTCCTTCTGGAAGAAGGATAGTAATTAAGAGGAAAGAAATTTTTGTTTAAACTGATAATTGAAAGTTAGCCAAAAATATTTGAAGCAGATATCATCTTAATAACTTGTAGTCATTGGAGAAGACATCATTTACTAATTGTCCAATAGAACTCCAAATATCAGCTTACAGAGGCAGTTCAATTATATTTATAGAATTTCTTCCCTACATAGTATAAAATTCAATAGCCAGTGATATCTAAAAACATGCACTTGTAGTAGATTCCCTGTGAAATTACTTTGATATGAAAGTTTGTCAGATGAGATTTGTTGAGAATTATATTCTCTATTTCTAATTACTTTGCCCATTTCAGGGTGACTGAACAACTCTTGACAAAACTACAGTGAAAGTTCCATAAAACCCTTAATATCTACCCCTCAAGTATCTTAATTCTGAACCAAACAGAAATCTGATATCCCATTTAAAAATAGCAATGCATGTTATGCTAATTATTTATCTGAGTATTAGAGAGCTTTGAATAAAAAGTCAATGAAAGCAATATATTAGATGGAGATGATAAAAGCAACAACAATTTCACTTTTAACAAGTTTTTCTGATGTTGTTATTCTTTTTGGAAATTCTTCATCCAAGAATGCATACTGAGGCATTCTGGCAGTGTTCATATAGAGTTAGTAACAGGCACAGTAAAAAGTTCCTATCCTTCTTTTTGGGGGGAGAAATAAAATAAATCCCCACACTAAGAGATATCAATATAAATAATTTTAAAAAAATAGCTCAGAGTGATTGTATGTGACTACTGTATTTTCTTTTATAGTGTCATTACTCATTCAAGAAACATTCATTGACAACTTGTCACATATCAGACACAGTGCTCTAATTTCATATGTTAGATCCTAGGTTATTACTTTGCAGGTTATCAGGTTCTTTTAACTGAAAGGAATTACCATTCTTTTGGCATCTTCCCTGCAACATGTGCCATCTATTGCTCTTATTTTCTTGACCATCATTCCACGAAATGTCTTATGTTATGCTTCTCATTATTCTTAAAACATTTATTGACTCCATCTTGCTTGCTACCAACTCAAACACTCTCTTTAATATTTTGCCATCACATACTACTTCTGCATGGTCCAGAGCTTTACACTTGAGATACAGTAAGCACAGTTTCAAAGCTTGTGAACAAGTTGCACTCCAAGAATTGATAAATCATTCCCTCTTGGAATATGATGCCAATTAGAACTAACAATTGGCATCAAAGACTTTGCTTAAGGAGAGCAAGTGCTTAGTAACACTTCTCTGGAAAAAAAAAAAAAAGATATGAAGCTTATGGAGTTGACTCCACAATTGATAATTGCATGGAAGACTCTCTTTTCCTCAAACTTTATATCTTTAAAATTTTCAAGCACACTGCAAAGTTGAAACAGTAGTACAATATAAACACCCAAATATTCTCCAGCTAGATCTACTAATTGGTAATATTATACCACCTTAACTCTCTTTATGCACACATATTTTTCTAAACCATTTTTAAATAAGTTGCATAAACCATAACTCTAAATACTTCTGCATGTATACCTCAAAAGTTAAAACCAAAATAAAGCATGGGGACTTTTCTGTATAATCATAATAATTACATAATTGCAACTCTTGAAAATTTTAAATTGATCAAACAGATTTGTCTAACAATACTTTATAAAATGTCCTCGGTTGCCACAATAATGTCCTTTATAGCTATTTTGTTGTTGTTGTGTTGGCCAAGATCCAATTAAGGATCATATGATATGTAGTTGACTATTGTAACTCTTTAGTACCTTTTCATCTAAAACAGTTTCTTTCCTTTTTAAAAAATTATCTTAATGTATTAAAACTTGAAGAATCCAAGTCAGCTGCTTTTATGATATAATTCATACTTGTTTAATTGTTGTCTCATGACTAGATTAAAATTAAACACTTGTGGTAAGAATGCTACAGAATCCTTGGTGTTGGATTCAGTTCAGTGTCTCTTACTAGGAGTCATGTCATATCAGTTTGATCAATGATTGCTAACGTTTATTTCCCTCCTCTAAAGGCATTCTATGCCCTTTGAAATTATTTTTTTTAACTTTATTTTAAATAAATCTAAAATATATCTTAGTTTTTTTTTTTTTCTTTTTGAGAATTTACTAATGATTTGCAGAAGAGATTGGTGCCTTCTTTGCAGTGTTGAGAATATAAATGTCTGAGTGCATCTATTACTCTTCTTGCACTGGGCAGGTTAGTTATCATAGTCGTCTGATTCTCCCACAATTCCATCTAGAGTCACATGAATTCTTGGGCATGCAATTGTGAAAAGTTTTTAAACTTTTGATCAAATGTAGTGTCTATTGAATTTCATATAATCTGGTAAAATAAAGCCAGTACTAATTATTTAAAACTTGCAACTTTGAACAGGAATGCAATTGATATAAAAGTACTAATTCTAAGTCTACCTACCATATGATACAAAATTTTAGCATATTTTCTAATGCATTCTTTTCTGAAGTACAAAATCTTAGTAACTAGCAAATCCAGACTGCTGTTTCTCCAAGATCTTTAATAAATGTAACAAATAGGCAATACAATGAATACTGCTTTCTTAAGTAGTACTCTTTGACCTTTCATTTTGTATTTTCTATGATGATGAGTTCAAATATCTTTTTCAGTAAGAAATAACACAATTATTCAGTATGTTCTATACATTTATTTTTTTTTTCATTTTTACTTAAGATATTAACATAGCACAGAGAATTTCAGCTGCTTTTTTTCTCTCAGATTTTTTGTTTGCTTCTCTGTTTTTGATTTTCAAATCAAGGAACTCACGGAGTGGTTACACATTCTTTTTTTAGGTCTACTTTAAAATCAAGATGAATATATCAGTATGGCCAGAAGCTTCCTCATGCTTTACCACTCCAGCCAAAGAAATAATGGTTTAGAAATAAGATACAATATCACAAATAAAATAACACAAATACAATACAATCTTTTCTGTGAACATTCTATGCTTTGCCTAGACCCTTACCAGTATAGGAGAAATATAATTAGAAGATTGCCAAAAATCTTTGTCCTGAGGGGGTATTCTCTTTCTTTCTTTCTTTTTTTTTTTTTTTTTTTTTGAGACAGAGTCTCGCTTTGTTGCCCAGGCTAGAGTGAGTGCCGTGGCGTCAGCCTAGCTCACAGCAACCTCAAACTCCTGGGCTCGAGCGATCCTTCTGCCTCAGCCTCCCGAGTAGCTGGTACTACAGGCATGCGCCACCATGCCTGGCTAATTTTTTTTTTTTTTTATATATATATCAGTTGGCCAATTCATTTCTTTCTATTTATAGTAGAGACGGGGTCTCGCTCTTCCTCAGGCTGGTTTTGAACTCCTGACCTTGAGCAATCCGCCGGCCTCGGCCTCCCAAAGAGCTAGGATTACAGGCGTGAGCCACCGCGCCCGGCTATATTCTCTTTCTATCCATGAAGATAATAAACTATTTTCAATTTCTAATTTGAGAAGACAGGTAAATACCCTACTGGGTTTAATCTTCTGTATTCAGAGTATTGTTTGGATTCAGCAGGCCACATTGACTATATATGTGTCTTCATTTGAATAGCAGACTATGAAGGTGAATTATATAAATGTACTTCAGCATTAAGATTGGGAGTCTTTATATTCAAATAAGAAGTTTTGCAGAATGATGACTATAATAAATAATAATGCATTATTTCAAAATTGCCAAGAGTAGATTTTAAATGTTTTCACCACAAAAATATGATAAGTATGTAAGGTGATGGATTTGTTAATTAGCTTGATTTAATTATTCCACAATGTAAATATATATCAAAATATCACATTGTACCCCATAAATATACACAATTATTATTTGTGAATCAAAAATAAAATGGAAAAAGAATAGAAACACTTTCCCCCCACCTAGTTTTAGCAGTAGTCTACAATGTAACAATTGTCATAGAGGAAAGGGGACATTAATGAGAAATAACACAACACACATAAATCAAGGAGAGATCCATGCTTTAATTTGATATCTTACCATTTCATATTTGTTGTTTTTAAACTGATAAATTTCAGAACTGTCTAATTTGATCAAGGTTGTCATACTCCTCAAGTAATCAAGACACAAATAGAGATCAATTTCTGTGTCAATTCATTACCTTGAAACAGTGATGAATAAGACATATTTCAAACACACTCTAGTGATATCTAGAGTTGACAGAACCAGGAGCCATATTTGCATTTTGTGACTCTTCTATATCAATACTTTCTTTTTGTTGTTTACTTTTTGTTGTTGTTTTGGGTTTTTTTATTTCCAAATAATATGGGAGTACAAATGTTTTGGCTACATGAATTGCATTTTCATAATTTGAGTCAAAGTTATAAGTGTGCTCACCACCAGATAGTACACACTGTACCCATTAGTTGTGAGTTTACCTCTGCCCTCCTCATCCCTCCCACCTGCTTGATTTCCACTTAGTTTTACTTCTATATGAGTACACAAGTGCTGATCAATTAGTTCTAATTTAATAGTGAATGCATGTGGTGTTTGTTTTTCCATTCTGTGATACTTCACTTAGAAGAATGGTCTCCAGTTCCATCCAAGCTATTACAAAAGATATTACTTCACCATTTTTTTTTTATGACAGAACAGTACTCCATGGTATACATATACCACACCTTATTAATCCGCTCATGAATTGATAGGCACCTGAGTCGATTCCACATTTTTGAGATTGTGAATTGTGCAGCCAATAAGCATTCAAGTGTAAGTGTCCTTTCAATAAAATGGTTTTTTCTCATTTGGGTAAATGCTCAATAGTGCTATTGCTGGATCAAATGGTAGTTTTATTTTTAGTTCTTTGACATATCTCTATATTAATTTCCATAGAGATTGTACTAGTTTGCAGTCCCACCAGCACTGTATGAATGTTCCTATCTCTCCGCATCTGTGCCAGCATCTGTTGTTTTGGGACTTTCTGATAAAAGCCATTCTCATTGCAGTTAGGTGATATCTCATTGTGGTTTTGATTTGCATTTCCCTGATGATTAGAAACCTTGAGTATTTTTTCATGTGTTTATTGGCCATTTGTCTATCTTCTTTTGAGAACTTTCTGCTCATGTCTTTTGCCCACTTTTTAATGGGGCTGTTTGATTTTTTTTTTCTTGTTGATTTCTTTGAGTTCTTTGTAGTTTTTGGTTACTAACCCTTTGTCAGATGTATAGCATGCAAATATTTTCAGCCATTCTGTAAGATTTTCTATTTGCTCTATTGATTGTTTTCTTAGCTGTTCAACAGCTTTTTAATTTAACCAAGTCTCATTTATTTATTTTTATTGTTGCTATGATTGCATTTAGGGTCTTATTCATAAAGTCTTTGCCTAGCCGGATATCTAGAAGAGATTTTCCAACATTTTCATCTAGAATTCTTATGGTTTCATGACTTAGGTTTAAGTTTGTTGTCCATCTTTTGTGAGAAGTTCATTTTTGTGAGAAGTGAGAGGTACGGATCCTGTTTCAGTCTTCTATGTGTGGCTATCCAGTTTTCCCAGCATCATTTATTGAATAGGAATTCCTGTTCCTAGTGTGTGCCGTTATCTGTTTTGTTAAAAATCAGTTGTCAATATGAGGATAATTTTTTATCTGGGTTCTCGGTTCTGAACCATTGTTTTTGTGTCAATTCCATGCTGTTTTGGTTACTCTAAGACTATAGAATGAAGTCTGATAAGGTGATGCTTCCAGATTTGTTCTTTTTGCTTAAGGTCGTTTTGGCTATTTGGGCTCTTTTCTGGTTCCATATGCATAGAAGCATAGAATTATTTTCTCTAGATCTCTTAAATATAACATTGTCTAAGCTGGTAGTGCACAATCGTGTGAAATGCTGGAGGGTGTGAAGATCCCAAATTGCTGTGTTTCTGATTTTCATGTTGAGTTCAGATGGGATCATGCACTTGTAGAGAAGCAGCCATTCATGAGCTTCTCAATTCAGAGTACTCTCACGTTTTCAATAGGTGAGGGAGGGGCTGTGGCTACCAATCCACCTGAGTCCAAATTACTTGCTCTGATGTCATGAGTGTGTGGGGTGATGCAGAGAGGTAATTGTCTAGGTGTAAGAAAGCTGACACTCAGTCTCCTGTGGGCCTCTCTGTGAGGTGACCCTTATGGACACCCAAGCACCTGGAGTTCACTGGTTCACCCCACTATTCCAAATTAGCCACCATGCTTGGGCTCATGGACTGTAGAAGCACCTTTAATATGCTTTTTCTCCCACTGTTCACTGAGGGAACCTAGGTAGGAGGAGAGAGGAAAACCCCCTCATCCTTTTGCTGGGCTTTGAGTCTCTCTGGGTTTGATGCACACCACTATCTTCTCCTCTCTATCTTCTTCTTTCTCAGCTTCAGTTTTTCTCCATGAGGTCCCCAGAACTCTCTGTGGTCTCTCCCTGTGATCCACACCTGAGCTACAATTCTTCTCTGCTCTTCTCAGTCCAATATTCTACTTTCTAGCCAGGCTGGTGCAACAAGCAATGTCTCTAGCTGGCCATCTTCCAACTTTATTTCTGTTGTCTTCTTGTCAGAACTGTATAACATCAATCCAATCATGAAAACCCATCAAACCCAAATTGAGGGACATTCTACAAAATATCAGACTAGGCCAGGTATGGTGGCTTATGCCTATAATCCTATACTCTGGGAGGCTGAGGCAGGAGGCTCACTTAAGATCAGGAGTTTGAGACCAGCCTGAGCAAGAGTGAGACCCCATCTCTGCCAAAAAATAGAAAAAAATTAGGCATGGTGGCAGATGCCTTTATTACAAGCTACTTGGGAGGCTGAGGCAGGAGGATCACTTGAGTATAGGAGTTGGAGGTTGCAATGAGCCATGATGATGCCACTGCACTCTCAATAATTTCTAATATTGACCAAATGGCCTAAAGGTCTTGACTAACACCATTAGTGTATGAAACACAGAAAACAAAATACCATACTCCTTTTTTTCTAGAGTTTAATTAAAAACAGGGGAATTTGTTTGGGCTTCATCATCTACCTCCAATATTAGTATAGATAATAAAAAGTGAGCTCCACATGCCCTGTCCTGTAGGGCATGGAAGGCTCAAATAGAAAACCAGCATGGTGGCAGGGCCAACTATTCCAGAATCGACGTGCCCCGTGCTCCACAAGGAGTACAGCTCATCTGTACCAGCAAATGTGTTGGCTCCTACCTGCAATTGTGTCATTCAGGTGTACATTGTAAAAGCTATTCATGGATAAGCACAGATAAGTGTTATTACTCATGTCCTATCCTGGTAAAATTATTAGTGTAGACATGCTGTGAGAGTCCTTGCTTTTGCTATTTTTCTCTGAAAATCCTTTTCTTGGTCCCTTTTCTGTGTTAGAGTCTTTGCTTCTTTTGGCAGCATTTGAGTAGTTAATTTAATAAGAATGATTTATAGGAAGGTATATTATAGTGTTCAGTGTAAATAGGAAATTCCTCTTTAGTTGAAATTTTAGAATATGCTATCGTATTTTTATTTTGATCTCTCTAACCTAAACAGTTTAAACTAAATATCGTAGGTTCGTGATGTGCTATTAGTGGGCTTTCTTTCTGATATGTTCTATCCTTCTTCTTCTTCTTCTTCTTCTTCTTTTCTTTCTAAATATATTACAATGTCTCTGGCCAAAGAAGAAATGGGTAAGTCACAAATCTGAAATATATTCCTTAGCCATGAATTTAACAGGCAACCAGTATTCACTATAGAGACTGAAGTTTTTATATTTTAAGAAAACTTAAAATCAATGCTTTATGAGTGGCTATGAATAATTTGAGCTAGTTTCCCTCATAAATGCACTATTGTTCAAAATAATGCAATGTCCACTTCTAATTTTCAAATAATTTTTGCATGAAAATTGTTTTTAATTTAAACAATATTATATGGTAACAATCTGGAATCTAAAACATCATTCCTTCCTTCTGTAACCTCTCTGTTACAGACACTGAAATAATTTTGCCTTTCTTAGATTAGCCTAATATAGCAATAACTCAGTATCATTTTGTTTCTCTATAAGAAAGCATACTGAAAGATTTACCTTATAGTTTGCAACTATGGCACAACTACTAAACGTGTTTATTCTTTTCAAAGAAGTGATAGAAAATCTTTTCTTCCCCATGATTCTTGTTAAGTTATTCAACATAAGGCCAAGGGCATTTTTAAAAATAAAATAAAATAAATGGTCTCAGTTTATCCATTGTTCTGTCATTAGGGGTCCAAACTATTGTATACTTTTTCTTGGATGATTAGGCAACCATGTAATAAGGAGAAAAAAATGTAAATGTCTGGAACAATTTGTTCATAGCTATAAGCCTACAACCATGGTGTTAAAAGCTCCCGAGTGGCAAGGTAGTTTCAGAATTCCCATGTGAAATATAGCACTGCAGAGGGGGTACTATGAAAATTTCTACAGATGGTTGCTTAATGTGTAAATTAATCTGACTCAGTAAGGATCATGCCAGTCACTGGCAGCCATAATTACAGATCAGAATAAAACCTTGCTCTACAAATTTGTTCAACCAGAGAACTGTAGCACATACACAAGTTTATTCAAATACTTTAATTATTTACTGTCAAGATTTGTGACACATGTGTGCTTCAACTTGCAAACACTAATAGGAATGATATAGCACCATGTTACTAGCATAAAACAAACACGGTAATTAAAAAAATACAGGAAAAAACCACTACAAAGTAACAAAACCAAGCATCCATCTCCAAATACTACAATGGATTTTCAAAGCAAATGGATCAAGGAGCAGACATCAGTCAGCACGGACATTTTGAAGGATCCAATTAAATATGAAGCTGATACTTCTTTACATTTTTATAATCTCAAAATTAACATTAAATTCTAAATTACCCCCATTAAGCCCTCATTAACTAGTTAAATTCAGAGATCTACTTAAACTTCAAGGTGGCAGCTGAAAGTTTATTTAAGACAAGCATATTTACATTTAATGAGATTCCTACGAATTTTCAGCTTTTATTTGAAGAGTTTAGGAAAGCACCAACCTTGAAAGGCACATCTGTTCTGTGACTAGCACTAGAAAACAATCCCCTTCCTCCTATTAACTACGAGAAACAGAATTCTCTGAGGAAAATACACCATAATTGACGAAGCATTCTTTATATTTTTCTTTCCAAGGTAATCTTTAATCCTGTCCTTACTCAATTAAAGTGAATCCTAATTAAAAGAAACTAATCTTAAACTCTCATTCATTCACAAAAAAAAAAAAAAGGGAAGAAGAGGTACAGTAAGAGATCTGCTATTATAATTTCAAAGCAGCCCTTATTTCCTCTGATGGCAACACTTAGAGATAACATTAACCAAACTTCCTGCCTAATGTTGAGGAATGTGGCCTTCTCTTTTTCCATAATGCCAGTCTGTCAAGAGAGAGATGGTTAAACTATATATATCTTTATTCATGTTCATTAAGAAGCTGTGTAACATAATGTAAGGAATACAAGGCGGAAAGTCAGGACCTTGGTTTCTGCAAGACTAAGTGATTGTCAGCAAAGCACTTAACCTCTGTGAACTTTAGTTACCTCATCTATAAAATGAGAAGCTTGGGCCAGAAGACATCTAAGGTGTCTCTTTCAGTTCAGTATTTAATCATTGTATAAAGCAGCATATATACAAAATGCAGAGAACTGCCTTGGTTCTTAAGCTAATCCTTGATGTTTAAACAAAGCTTATCTCAGTGAGATGGATGCTTCAAAAATTTTTTTTTGCTTTAATTTTCCATTTCATTTTAAAGACACAAAAAGCCCTACTTCTAGATAGACGAGGTATGTGCCTTCATGATATGTTTTGAGGTACCTGGAAAACTTCTATAAACTGATTAAAGGCTTTGAAATTTTCAGCTTTATAGTCACTCCTTCCTGTTAGATGGCAGCATTTTTCTGTAGGCTTTGAACTTAAAGGTGGCTCACTGTTGGGTTTGTCAAGCTGAAAACATAAATGTTTAGTGATTAAGTTCACTTGCACTTTAGTGCAAATACATTTTTTCAAATCATCTGTCCTGGACCCCTTTCTGGGGTTCAGTACAGAAGGATCTGGATGGAGAGGGCAGCAAGGATTACTCTGGGTGGTAAATCTGTCTATTCAGAGGAAAACCTAGTTTTTCACTGCCAATCTTAAAAGCTTTTAACAGGATTTGATTATAATGCATTCTTTAGTCCTCTAATTAATGCAAGGGTAGAAAACTGAAATGTAACAAACATAAATGGTTTAGTAGTGAAGGTTTTTTTCCTTTAAAAAGCAATAAAGCAAAAGAAAAAAGTGGCTTTATGATTGCTACCTGACACTTGTGTTTGATGTTATGGGGAAAATAGAGATTAGTGGAGACAATGGCAAATGACCCATATAAAAGGGGGCTGTTCAGGTCCTCAGTCTCAGCCAATGCTCCTGTATGACAGCTAACTGAGTATTGCCATGTCGTCTGAATTTTCAACAGGAAGTCTTAAATCTAGACTTTCATAAGTTATGCTCCATATTTTTTTTATTTTGACAGCTATTTCCAAAAAAAAAATGTTTAAAATCCTGTGCAGGTTAAATAAAACACATTTGCAGGCTAGATTTGACCCCAAAGACACCAGTTTTCAACTTTTGAACTAAAGCTCCATCACACTTATAAGTATGAATCCCTAGAAAGCCAATACTCTTCATTTTATAGGAAAACAAAACCCAATGCCCAAGTCAAAAACTGCCTGAGGGCACACAGTAGGATATCATACTCAATCTTCTGTGCCAGGCTTTCACTAGTTAAATTTTTTTTTTTTTTTTTTACAAATTATATGAACACGGAAGTATAAATTATCAATAGAAGCAAAGTTCGTACTTATTAATATGGTTAAAACAGGGACATTATTGGAGACACTTCCATGTGCTCAAAAATTTAAATGTGGATATTTGAACATTTTGAAAAAGGATCATGCCATGTATCTTGTCCATGCTATCCATAGCTGATAAATTATTGAATATGTTTGGAGGGCAGTAAGTAGTTTCTTTCCAAGACAGATAAAGTTTTAATTTTTGCTCATATTTTTCTTGTCAGCTGCACACTGGGAAGTCTCCAGTGTATTCTTCCTTTTGCAGATTGCACTGAGAGGGGCAACATTGAATCTGACTATGTCATTGCTTTTTAGCTGCTCTAAAGTCAAACTGAGAGAAGAAAGAAAATAGAAATTCATTAATGCATAATCTACTAAATGGCATAAATAACTATATATATATATACACATATATATATACACACACACACACACATATACACTTAGTGGTCTTAAAACATCCCTAGACCAGCTTGTTGATTCAATAGAAGATGCTACTGATACTACTCCTTAGTTTCCATAGCCTATCATTTGTTTTATAGGATCTATATCTAGCTAAGCTAATATTGCAGGCAGTGGGGCCTGAATATTTTTGGTCTAGTTCCCCAACATTTGAAAAGAATGTACAGTTAAAAATATATATGTAGTCATATATATATATATATATATATATATATATATAAACATATTTATTTAACAATTCTATATATATAGCACCTAACAAATATCAAAAACCAGGGATCCAGTGCTAACCAAGACAGCTTTGCTCTCTTCTAGCATACATTTTATAGTCAGGTAGTTGACATAAACATTAAACAAATAATTATTAAAAGAACAGTTTAATCATAAAAAGTGCTAATTAAACAAGACAAAGAGTCTGTAATGGGGAGATTAACCATGTCCTCATGAGAGTGAGGACTGGCAATTAGGGTCTTGGAGGCCAACTAAGAAAGTGGCATTCATGCTGTTAGACCTGGAAGAAGACATGGACACAGGCCAGTACAGGAATGGCTGGAAGAGCATCTTCAGCAGCCACAATCCAGAACTGGTATTTTGAGTGCTCATTGCCTAATAGAGCCCAATTTCACATTCATCCAGACCTGTCAACAGTATCCCATTTTATTATTACTCTGAGAAATGACTGCACAATATGTAAAGGCCTTGGGTTACACAGACCAGGTTCAGTCAGTTTTACTTACTGTGGAAACACAAAAATTTAATAAACTCTTGAAATCTGAGTTTCCTTAATTGTAAGTAAGGCATATAAAACTTTATTCCTTCTCCAAATTTTACTGGGGTTAAATTTAGTAAAACATATTAAGAAAGGCGCTCAGATTTGATGCACGGCAGTTAGTGTCTTACATTTTCTTTCTCGGTAAAGATGAAAAACCCTGAAAAATATCAATAAGATACATGTTAAGAATAAGATTGAGTTAGTGAAGTGGAGTTAGAAACTTTCAGTAGAAGGGGCTTTTGTCCCTGTGTTAAATCCTTTGCTTGCAAACTTTTTCTTTGCCTATTATTTATTCTCCTTGAAACAAATAGTTCTGTTTCCAGAAAAACAAAAGCTGCCATTTATTTAGTGCAAGACATTGTACAAAGCAACCTGAATACGATGTTTAATTTGGTTTTTGCAATCCTGGGTATTATGTATTCTCACTTCCATTTTGCAAACGAAAAAACTATTGATGTTAAATAATTTGCCCTTATCAAATAGCAGCCTGAGATTTAAACTTAGGTTGCATAACTCCAAAGGCCATGTTCTTAAAACTCTGGGCTATGTTTTACGGGGTAAATATTTTAACTATGTGTACACACAGTTGGATACAACTTGAAAAGCCTATTAGGTATTACTTTAGAACTTTAAATTATAAAAAAATGTTCATTTTTATGATACAAACATCAGAGACTACAATTCAAAACTAATATTTTCACAACTTAGTATCAGGGTTTCCTTAAGGAAAGATGGGGAGGGAAGTGAGCTGAGTTTTAACAAATTTGTTTATTTGTTCTTTTAAAAAGTGAATGGATTTAAAAGGAAAAGGATTTGAGAAATGTTGGCATGGAGAGATCATAAAACTTAAAACATTTGCTTTAAGTATTTCTCTTCTGGTTGTCTCTCAATAGGAAATGACAGAAAATGTGAAAAAATATATATACATGAAATGTTTATTTTAATGTTATTTTTAAAATGAGCAATTGAAATAGGCATAGTTATATCTAACAATACAAAAATGATTGATTAAAATGCAGTTGACCCACTAAAATGAATACCAACTGTTTAGTCATTTAAAATGATAGCCCTAAAGATATTGGTGAAATAGATAATACTTAGTACATGAAATTATTTTGGAAAAGGCAGACATAAAACTACATAGATTAAGATTTTCACTGAGAATTGAGTCCAGTCTCTCACCCTGATGCAGTGGTCCCTACACCTAACATTATGGTCCCCCTTAAATAGAGTCTGCCTGACCATCTTTAAAATAGAGAGATTTTAACTATATAAAAATAGAAATATAATAAATGGACAAAATGGTAGCAGTTGTTATGTTGGACTAATATATGGGCATTTATATATTTTTGTTATATTTTCTAGATTTTTATAAAGTGGTCAAATTACTTTAAATTTTAAAAAATGATTTAAATAAAAAGCACACACTGAGTCATAGATATACAGAGCAATAATCCCCCAAATTGCTAAGCAATTAGTTACTTCTCCATCAGTTTACCCTTTCTCCTTTTACATACAACTAGACAGTGATTATCATATTTTAATATATTTGTTTATGTGTCTAGTTCATTTGCCAGCCTCTTGGCTAATTAAGAACGAGGATTGTGTTTTATCCTTTTTTGTATACCCACTGCTTAGCACTGTGCCCTACATTTAGTAAGATTTCAATGTACTTTGTTTAATAAATGGATAAGTCACTCTATCTTAATACCATTTGTTTCTCTAGTGTGGATATAAGGGCTTGGTGATAAAAATTAAGTTTTATTTGCAGTAGGAAATTAATTTTACTGAATATTTTACCTCAACAAAATAATGGACTCAGGCAATGATCATCAGCAGTGAAATACACAAGAAAAGGCAAAAAAACTGATTTTATTTGTCTCCTGATAGAAGTATACAAAATCTTCAATGAAGCATTCTTGCCTAAATTTGAACCTGAAATAGAACAAGTCCCAAGATTCAACTAGTAGAAATATAACAGATAGAAGAACATTAAAAAACATCATAGAGATTCAAGCATCAAAGTCCAGAACATAAGAACTCTAGGGGAGAAATGACCCAGTTTTGTCAACAAATAAATTACAAAATCAAAAAAGAAAAGAAAAGAAAAAAGAAAATGAAGGAATAAGGAAGTCATAGATTAAAAAAGCCATGAGAGAAAAATCAATCCAATGCAGACCGGAGCTTGTTTAAATCCTTAATCAAGCAAACAAACAAATAAACAAACAATATGAAAAAGGGACAGTTCAGCTCTGTTTTTTGATGACATTAAAGATTCAATAATTTTAACTGTGAAACTCATGGGCTTTTTTGGTGTGTTCTTACGTTTTAGAGATGCATACAGGCACACTTATGGAAGATATGAAGTTTGAGTTGGTGGGAGAAGAGGGAGAGGTATAAATGAAACAAGATTAATCATGATTCCTAATTGTTGAAGTAGGCTGATTGGTATGTGGAGATTTATTACACTGTACAGTTATGTGTTTGAAATTTTTTATAGTGAAAGTTTTAAAAAATAAAGTTTTAAAATAATTCAAAACAAAATAAAATAAAAAACCCTAGAAACTTTGGCTTAGTAAGGAGTCACCAATGAATCCAATGGATTGCTTCCTGATAACGTGGCTAATAAAATACTTCAGTGTTTTGTCCATGGTAGATCAACACATTTCCATCTGATGACTGATTTTTTTTCAATGATTTAGTAGTCCTAAGAAGAATACAGAATATAAAGGTAAATGTATTCAAATGAATGGAGAACTGTTAAAGAACTACTGATCTTAATATCACAAATTCTTTTTCTTGGGAGAGAATTATCATTCTGATTTCTTTGGTATTTCAATTATTTGTTGCTCATTTGCCTCTCTTAGGAACTCAAATTTTTTCAAAAGACTACCCAAAGGTTTCCTGCAGCAAAGTCATGTCTGGAGTACAATGTAGAGTTAATTAGGTAAGCCAAATAGAACACAGAGATTAACATAAGGTATAGTTAACCATGTCTACCATAGACTAATAGTGTTTTCTTACCATTTATGAAGAAATAATTATGTAGTAAATTCATGTTCCAACTTTACTATAATTTATAGAGAGCCACTATGTAAAAGATATTAATGGCCTCTGTGTTGGTTTATTTTAAGCATCAACTGGCTGGGCCATGGTGCCCAGATATGGTCAAACATTATTCTGGATGATTTTGTGATGGAGATTTTGGATGAGATTGACATTTAAATCTGTGGACTTTGAGTAAAGCAGATTGACCTCCAAAATATGGGTGAACATCAGCTAATCAGTGGAAGGTCTAAACAGAACAAAAGATTGACCTCCACCAAGTAAGAAGAGACTCTGCAAGAGACAGCCTTTGGACTTGAACCACAACACTGGCTCTTTTCTGGGACTTTAGTTTGCCAGCCCACCCTGCATATTTTATACTCACCAGGCTCCATAATCTTGTGAGCTAATTCCTTAAAATAAATCACTTTATGCATACATATGCACACACACACACAGATCCTAGTGGCTCTGTTTCTCTGGACAACCCTGACTATTACGGCCTCAGACAAAATTTCAAACATAATAAAAGTTTCAGTTTCGGGTTAAACATGGAATACCTATTCACAATAGGAATCGGACACTATTAGTGGTAGTCTGTAGCAGCTATATATTAGGCAGTTCCTATCTTCCCTTAAAATAATCTTACTTCTCAAACTTGTCTGAAATATTATACTTTTCTTTGATTATTATTTAATATATACATTTTCTATTTTTGTTCATTTGACTTTGGATTATCTTCTTTTTAAGGAAACTCCCAATTTTGTCTAAGTATGAATTGCTAAATATATAAATTTTTATATGCTCCTAATACATGCAATATTAAATATTATAGCAGCTAAAATAGTGATAGCTCACAAAAGGTGGTATCTCACTGTAGTTTTAATTTGCATTTCCCTGATGATTAGTTATGTTGAGTATTTTTTATGTGTTTCTTGGTCATTTGTCTATTTTCTTTTGAAAAACTTCTATTCATGTCATGTGCTCACTTGTTGATAGGGTTGTTTGTTGTTTTCTTGATGATTTTCCTGATTTCTATATAGATTCTAGTTATCAGCCCTTTATCGGATAGGTAGCATGTGAATATTTTCTCCCATTCTGTAGGTTATCTATTCACTCTGTTGATTATTTTCTTTATTGTGCAGAAGCTTTTTATTTTTAATTTAATTATCTCATTTATTTATTTATTTCTTTGCTGCGTTAGCCTTTGGGATCTTAGTCATCAATTTTTTGCCCAGGCTGATGTTTAAAAGAGTTTTTCCTACATTTTCTTCTATAATTTTTGTAGTTTAATGTTTTACATTTAAGTCTTTAATCCATCTTGAATTAATTTTTGTGTATGGTGAGAGATGGGAGTATATTTCAGTCTTCTGCATGTGGCTATTCAGTTTTCCCAGCACCGTTTATTGAATAGGACTTCGTTTTCCCATAAATGGTTTTGTCTGCTTTATCAAAGGTCAGTTGGTTATAGGCAGAGGGTTTTATATCTGGGTTCGCTATTTTGTTCCATTGGTATATATCTCTTTTTTTATACCATTCCAATACTGTTTTGGTTACTATAGCCTTATAGTATAGTTTGAAGTCAGGTGATTTGATGCCTTCAGATTTGTTCCTTTTGATTAAGATTACTTTGGCTATTTGGGCTATATTTTGATTCTAAAAAAAGGTTTGGATTATTTTGTTCTAGATCTGTGAAATATGACACTGGTTTTGATGGAGATTTCATTGAATCTGTAATTCACTTGGAGCAGTATGGATATTTTAAGGGATATTGATTCTACCTATCCATGAGCAAGGGATGTTTTTCCATTTATTTGTGTCATCTGCAATTTCTTTCATCAGTGTTTTATAGTTCTCCTTATAAAGGTCTTTCCCTTCCTTTATTAAGTATATCCTTAAGTATTTTATTTTCTTTGTAGCTATTCTGAATGGTATTGAGCCTTGTCTTGACTCTCCTCTTGATTATTACTAGTATAAAGACATGCTACTGATTTGTGTACATTGATTTTATAATCTAAGACTTTGCTGAATTTATTTATCAATTCTGGCAGTCTTTTGGTGGAGTTTTTAGAGTTTTATAGATACAAGACCATATTGTCAGCAAACAAAGATAGTTTGACCTGATTCCTGATTTGGATTGCCCTTTATTTCCTTCTCTTGCCTGATTGCTCTGGCTAGGACTTCTAGTACTATGTTGAATAGCTTGTTAATTTGTGATCTTTCTCTCTTTTGATGTAGAAACTTAAGGCTATAAATTTTCCCTTAGGACTGCTTTTACTCTATCTCATAGATTTTGAAAGTTTGTGTCACCTATGTCATTTAATTCAAGCAATCTTGATTTCCATCTTAATTTCATCATTGACCTGAGGATGGGTCAGCTGTGTGTGGTTTAATATCCATGACTTTGTGTATATTTGAGTATTTCTCTTATAATTAATTTGTAGTTTTATTCCACTGTAGTCTGAGAAAAAAAATGGCATAATTTTGATTTTTTTTAATTTGCTGAGATTTGATTTGTGGCCTATGATTTGATCAATCTTGGAGAATGTCCAATGGACGGATGAGAAATATATATATTCAGTAGTTTATTTTATAGAATGTCCTGTAAATGTCTATTATTTCCATTTGTTCTAGAGTTCTCTTTAAGTTCAGTGCTTCTTTATTTATGTTTTTGCTTCAATTATCTAATTCTGTCAGTTGAATGTTGAAATACATGGCTATTAATATGCTACTATTTATTTCTTTGCTTAGATCTAGAAAAATTTGCTTTATGAACCTGGAAGCTCCTAGGTTAGCTGTCTATATATTTAAGGTTGTTATGTCTTCTTGTCAAATTGCTCCATTTATCATAATACAATGTCCATCTTGCTCTTTTAATATCAATGGTCCCCAACCTTTTTGGCACCAAGGATCAGTTTCATGGAAGACAGTTTTTCTACAGACTAGGGGTAGGGGGCCAGGCAGAGCTCAGGTGGTGATGCAAGCAATGGGGAGAATCTGTAAGCACAGATGAAGCTTTGCTGGTTCACACGCCCCTCAGCTCCTGCTATGTAGAACCTGCCCACCCCACTTCCTAAGTTTCATTAAAGACATTTTTACCATAGATGGGGGGAGGGGCAGCAGAACTCTGTGGCCTGCTCCCTAACAGGCTACAGACCAGGAATTGGGGACCACAGTTTTATACCTTTGCTAATTTAAGGACTATTTTAAATATCTGATATGAAAATGTCTACAACTGCTTACTATTGTTTCTATTTGTTTGGTATTTATTTTCCATCCTCCTACCTTAAAGCTGTGTGAGTCCTTGTGGTTTACATGTGTTTCTTGAAGGCAGCACATACTTGGTTTGTGTTTTTTCGTCTATTCAGCTAGTCTATGTCTTTTAAGTGGGGCACTGAGACTGTTTACTTTGAGTGTTAGTATTGATATGTGGGATGCTATTCTGTTTAACATGTTGGATGACATCTTATTGTTTTGTTTTCCCTCCTGTGCTATGAATTTTATAAGAGCTGTGAGCTATAACCTCTGGGTGTTTTTATACTGGTCAGTATCTACTGTGCTGTTTCATGTATAATGTACTTTTGAGCATTTCCTGTAGGGGGGCTCTAATAGTGACAAATTCCCTTAGTGTGTGCTGGCCTGCGAAAGACTTTTATTTCTACTTGATCTATGAAATTTAGATTATCAGGATAAAAAATTCTTGACTGTGTGTTATTTTGTTTAAGGAGACCAAAGATAGGAGATCACATTTCCTTCTAGCTTGCAAGGTTTCTTTTGAGAAATCTCTTGT
Organism: Microcebus murinus; assembly: GCF_040939455.1. Taxonomy (NCBI): domain Eukaryota; kingdom Metazoa; phylum Chordata; class Mammalia; order Primates; family Cheirogaleidae; genus Microcebus; species Microcebus murinus. The sequence goes on from NC_134105.1 coordinate 62,939,013, forward strand.
TATTCTGATGGATTTTGCTTTGTAAGTTCCTTGATATTTTTGCCTCAGTTTGTAGGAGTTTCTCCTTCATGTTATCTGGCCATTCTGATGACTACATGCCTTGGTGATTCCTTGTTTGGAATGAATCTCCATTGGTCATTTTATATCAGTAACCCCCTTGCAAAGTGTTTCTTGAGCTTCTTGTATCTGGATGTCTAAATATCTAGCAAAACAAGGGAAGATTTTCTTAATTATTCCCTCAAATAGTTTTTCCAGGCCTTTTTCTTTTACTTCTTCACCCCTCAGGGATGTCTATGATTCTTATATTTGATGGTTTTACATAATCCCATATTTCTCTAAGTCTTTGTTCTTCTTGATTCATTGTTCTTGACTGAGTGAGTTAATTTGTCTTCAAGCTCTAAAAGTCTTATTCTGCTTGTCCTAGTCTATGCTTAAAAATTTCCACTGTGTTTTGTATTTACCTAAATGATTTTTTCATTCATTTTCTGAATATTTTTTTCTGGTTTCTTTGAGTTGGTTTTCTATTATCTCTTGGATTTCACTGGGTTTCCTTACGATCCATATTTGGAATTCTTTATCTGTCATTTCAGTACTTGCATTGCCAGAGATCTGGTAGGCTCCCTTGGGGGCATCCTTTCACTCTGATTTTTAATACCTTTGACGTTTTCTGCTAATTCCTTCTTACCTAGAGCAGCTGTCACTTCTTATTTTTGGATATTCTTTAGTTTAGTTGTGGCTTTTCCCCCTTGTTCTTGAGGGAATGTCTACAGCACAGGTTGAATAAGGACCTTTGGCTTTGCCTGTGGGTACTTTGATGGATGGGGTCTAATTTCTGGATGGATATCTTGGTTATAGATATTTTTAGTGTAATTTTCTCAATTTCTAGGCATTTGTAGGCTGTAGTGGTGGTATACGATGTGCATAGGCTGGTTCTCTTTCTCTCTTTGACAAGGGAAGATGAAATCTTTGAAATAATTTCTCTTTCCCCACCTCTGTGGACTTCTTAACAGTGTGAATTATATTGGGATGTCCAGTTTAATCTCTGAGACAATAAGCGCTGCTTGTGGGTTAGAGTCAGCCTCATCCTGTATGATTGAATCAGTAATGGGCTGTATGAGTTCTCCTCCCTGCCAATAGATGGTGCTTATAGGAAAGAACCAGCTGCAATGCTGTTGTTGGCACCTGTGACCAGCTCTAGTCAATCAGGTGAAGCACTCATTGGTACAGAGTTATATATATATATACATCCGCTAGATTTTTATTGATTATTTTGTTTAAAGCTTTATTTTTATTAAATTTGACTGTTTGTTATATTAATTTAATTACCCAAATACATTTAAAAAAATATATGCACCGTAATGGTGTATTTGTCAAATTCTCTGTTTCTTCTTTTTCATGATATATTTGAAGTCATTGTTCAATGACCTTGGAATTCTTTTTTGCCTTAAGTTCTAAATTTCTGATATTGATAAACTTATGTCACTGTTCTTTTTTTTCTTTTGTTTATATCACTGATATAATTTTTACACATGCCTGTTTCAATTTTTCTCTGTATTTAAATTTAGAGTCTGTCGTATAAAGAGCATATAATAGGATTTTAAAAATTCATTCTGAATAGTTTTGAATAAGTATATTTAGTCTAGTTATACTTTATTTGTGATTACTAATATATTGGATTTTTTCTACCATCTAATTTAGTTAACTCCATTTATTTCACATTTTCTATGCTTATATGTTACTCCTTTCCTATCTTTGTTAATTCTGTGTTCCTTCCTGATGTTTAGGAATTTATGCACTTACTTTTTTAAAACATTCTTTCATTGTCCTCCTTTCACATGTTATACACATGTTATACGTCTAAATTAAAAATGTCTACACTTTAAGATTCTAAATGGTGTTAAAAATTCTGACCACCCTCTTTGACTTAGGTGTTGTTGTTCAGGATTTTAGTTTACATTTTTTTTTTTTTTGCTTTTACTTATTACCCAACTAGGTATTCTTATTGTTGTTTATAAAGTGAATTTTATTTTACATGTAGCAAACTGCATATCAACTCTTACATTTCTTCTTTCAATTTAATTTTCAAGCTGGGACCATATTATTTCTTTCCAATGTATATCATTTAGATATTTCCTAATTGGGGGGTCTATTATGGTAAGCATTTCAGTTTCAGCTTGTCTAGTTGTGAAAAATGAGTGATTTTACTTAAATCCATATATTTATTTAATAGAATATTAAATTCTATGTTATTTTTTCTCAACCTTTGAAAACAAAGATCATTCTACCACATACTGGCTTCCATGATTAATACTGAAGAATTATGCTATCATTCTAATTATTTTTTCTTATAAACATCTCACCTTATTTCTTTTTTAAGGTTATCTCTTTGTCTTTGGTGTTCCTTAAATTCATGAAGAACAATTCCTTTTTTAGGTATCTGGCTTTGAATTTTTCAGGCTTCTTAAATCTCAGAAGTCCCATCTTTTATTACATCTGGAATAGTCTCAGTCATTTTCATTTTGGATGTGGCTTCTCTTTCCTTTTTTCCCCCTTTATCCTGAAACACCTATTAGACATATGTTGTACCTCCTCAGTGTATACTTTATGTCCCTTCATTACTTTCTTGTCCTTCATCTCTTTTTTCTCTGTTTCAATCTGGGTTTTTTTAAATGTATTTTATGAATCTCATTAATTCTTTCTGAAGGAATCTGAATTCAATCTGTAATTCAAGATGTCATGGAGATTTTCATCTCAATTATTATATGTGATTGTTTCTACAGATTATAATTGATTAACTTTTAAATGTTATTATTTTGGTATTTCTATCATTTTTCATAAGCAAATAAAGCTTATTTTATATCATTTACTTGGCCTTCAATATCATAAAGACTTTTCTTTCTGGCCATAACTTTGCTCTTCTTTTTTTCCCATTACCTGCCAGCATTTTTTCAAATTTCATTTTTGTAATTGTGAATGATAAGCTTTATGAGATTGCTTTATCCAGAGACTATTTGCTTTTACTACTGTAAAATTCTAATGGAGCTTTAAGTCATTTGTTTTGGTTGAATTTTTTAGATCTTCTGGTTCCAATCTTTCCTTTGGATACAGCTCTTTGAGTGGCCTACCTTATGTGTGTAATCACATCATTCATATCTTCCAGCTTACAACTCTGGATTTCCCTAATTTGGGGGGATTTTCTTTCATTGATTATAGTTAATTATAAATTTTAAAAGTTATTTTTTATATTGTACAAAAACATTTGAAAGTGTTTGATTAAAAATTGGTTTTGATGATATCTAGTCTGTTATTTTATTTGTTCCTTCTTTCGATGACACTATATTAAGCACTAACTATGTACCAGGCATTCTGATAGGTATAGGGAATTAGCCTAAACAAAAGATGAATTGTTACTGAATGATAAATGCTGTAGTGACATCTGAATAGGAATTTGTAGACACACATGAAATCTTGAATCAAAAAGTAATTCTATCCACTTCTAGGAACACAAAATAAAAAATATATAGCATTCTCTTTGGAAAATCACAGCACAGATATGTGATAAAGATGAATTTTGGAAAGTGAAGATAAAGAGGAGAATATTTCAATTGAACAAATGGTAGAAACAGTGGTATTGAAATTTAAAACAAAACAAAAGAAATCTTGTCATAAGAAATCTTAAGCATAAATACTTAATTGCTCCAATTGGCTACTGAATGAGGAATGTAAAAGAGAGGAGCATAAAATAATGTTAAAATAACAAGTTAATGAGGGGAAAGCTAACAATGGGTCTAAGAAACTTGAAATTTATTTTATTAGTAACAGACAGTCAGTGAGGAGAGTGGGTAGTGAAATTTGACAGTATTTGAAAGGAAATTACATGACAAATGCTCTTCTAAATTTGGACAGTATTTTTAGAAAATGAAGGGTGGGTAGAAAGATGATGTGGGAAAAATATTTCACTAATCATATCATTCTAGAAGTGTCTGATGACCAAAAAATTATTATTACTTGAAAGCAATTGGTTCAACCATGTTTTATCAGGAAAACAAACACCTTTCTAGGTGTTTCCTTTCCTTTCTGAGGAGTTAAGTACAGAGGAATAGAAGCTATTAAAACTGCTGAAATAGTTACAAAAGTGAAAACCATAGAAAACACTTATAATATTCAGAAAAATCAGATAATACAATAATCAGAAAGAACTGTCACCAATTATCTCAGCAACCTGTAGAACTGAAGGGGATTATTCACTGAAAGAAATCAGAAAATCTCTTGCAAAACTCCAGGAAAGCATTTGCTGCAGCCTTTCTGCCTGTGTGCAAAACAGATTTTCATTCTCTTCTGTCTTCCAAATATCATTCAAGTGCCTTTCACTGGCGAACCTCAAATGGAACCCTGTTGGCAAGGGGGCCTGAGAAATGTAAACTGTTGGTTTCCAGCCTCTGAGAGACATGAGGGACCATAGGAAAGAAAAAAAAAGTTATTGAGAGGCCAACAGAAAATTCATCATACTGTTACAAATTTACTACACAGCTCTCAGTATTTTGCTCAGGATACAAAGTATTTTAAAAAGTATCAAGAAATGCTTTGTTTACTGACAATTTTAATCATTTTGGTGCAGAAACAACTAAGCAAAAGGTTTAGAAAATCACTATTATCTGAAAGCACCTGCTTTTTAAAAATCCAAGGAACATTAAGCATGGGGAATTGTTTGTTTTTTGTTTGTTTTGACACAGGGTCTCAATCTGTTGCCCAGGCTAGAGTGCAGTGGTGTGATCATAGCTCACTGCAATCCCAAACTCCTGGGTCAAGGGATCATCCTGCCTCAGATTCCTGGGACTACAGACATGTACCACCACACCTGGGTAATTTTTCTTATTTTTTGTAGAGACTGGGATCTTACTATGTTGCTTAGGCTGGTCTCGAACTCCTTGCCTCAAGTGATCTTTCTGCCTTGGCCTCACAAAGTGCTGGGATTATAGGCACAATTATCTATATTTTTGTTTTATTTGTGAGCATTCATCACAGTTTAGACACCATATTACAGGATATAAATAGAAAGCACTTTGGAGATGAGGTTCTGTCAGATCGCTCAAAGTAATAATTCAGTTTTATCAGTGTCAAAACTACTCTAACATGTTAAATAAAACATGTAGGAAATACAGGATTTGAGAAATCTACTAGAGAATATTTATTCAGTAACACACCAAACTATACACAGCTTACTCCCAAACTAGTATGCAAACAGAAAAGCTACCTAGATATCAATCTAAGTGCTCCTCATAAGGCAAAATTGTTAAATATTTGCTTTTCATAGTTAAGCTCATACTGCTTTTTTAAATCCACCAGAAGTCTATCTTTATTCAGTCTGACCTGTTATCAGAAGTCTACTGTAAGGTTAGAAAAACTACAAATCATAAATACACAAGACTTTGAGATAAAATATATTTAATAGTTTTCCTAGTTAATTCAGGATTTTGACCAACCATGCTTTGAGGCAGATACTAAAAGAAATATATACTTCAATTGTGTTTTTAATTGCAAACACAATTAATGCCATTTCCATGCTAATTAATGTGTAATGACTTTCATTTTATACTATTTGTTTTATCACTTTTTAACATTGAAAAGAAGATTCATTAACAGTTTCAGTTGAAAAGGAAATTGAATATTAACTGAACATCTATGAATGTTAAAATCAGAAAGGCCTTTTCCATTTTGCCATATTTTCCAAATATCTGTTTAAATTTGTTACATAGTTGGATTATAAAATCAAGTAGAGATCCTATATGTAAACTGTAACCCATTTGGTTCATCTCTTTATGTGTTGATTTTTATGTAGAGAAAATCAGATTAAGAATAATTGAGAAAATAACAAAAGAAAAATAAACAATAAGTCAATAATAGTAAGCTTGAGTACCAGAGACCATATTTCTATAACATTGCTTGATCTTTCTCTGTCTCTTTAATAATTCCTATAATCTAAAGTAAGTGCAAAATGATAATATTCATTTCATTATCTGTCTGAGAACATGACCCCAATTTATAACAGCATCCAAATTTGCAATCCATAACAGTTTTTTGATACAAGCCAAACATTTCTCTTTATAGGTTAATGTAAGTAGTCCACTCATACAAAGGGAGCTTTGCAAGTCCTCAAAGAAACCCATTAAAGAAGTTCAGGGATATTACACTGCAGCTTTTGTCAAACACTGAATTTCCACTGGCACTGTTTACCTGAAAATAGTTTTTAAAATGTCTTATGCAGCCCCAGAGACTTTTGAACACACTAATAAATGAGGTAAATAATGGTTAGAATGTTTTAACTAAATAAATATCTGAGAATTACTCTTTACTCATTGGCAAGATTCCACAACTCCGGAATCTGAGTGCAAAATAAAGCCAAATTTCCCATCAATCCCCAAGTCTACCTTGGTTTTCTCAGAGTTTTCATTAAAATGAATGTTCTTAAAATTTAAACATTGCAGCTCTCACCTCTAAGGTTTGCAGAAATGATTCTTTATTTATGAGAGATCAAAAAAGGTTATACAACACCAGTCATCTTGTCACAAGGGCTTTTGAAGTTTAGTTATATTTTTATGCTCCTGTTTCTGTTCTTAAAAATACTAAGTTTCCAATAGCATGTAGAGAATATTGCAGAGGATATTTCTTAGAATTATTTTTCTTTGGAAAAGGATAATGCCCTCATTATATCTACTTTCTGTCATGAAGAGAAACTGAAATTATATATTTTAAGATCATACTTAAATTTGAGAAATGAGAGAAAACAGATTCATCTACATATTTAAAATTTTCAATGTTTTAATGTTTCACCTTTCACAGGTGGTACAGTGATAAGAACAGTCATTCCTTCTATTAATGTATGTGTGAAAGAAAAACTAAAAAAAACTACATTAAATATCCCCAGAAGGAATTGATATCTCCATCTCCATTGTCACCATCAACACAACTTAGGAGAATAACAGAAAGAAAGAAATAATTTCATTTAACTCTTGGGCAGAATTCAATGTGCCTGATATCACTGGTGGGTTAAAACTCTTCTTTCACTTGTTGACATTGTCAAAGGAAGTCCACAGTCAGTTTTGACTGTAGCTGTGAGTTAAGCATCTTAGTTAAAGTCCTGGGGAATTCTAGTTTACTTATAGAATTATGATGCTGTAGTAATTCTTTTTTACTTGTTCTTGTATAAATAACAGATGTCTTGCCAAGTTGTTACCAGTACCTGCAAGATCCTAGAGGCATAGGCAAAAGCTAATAACTACTGAAAATCAATCCAGTTCACTTTTCTGAATACATGGGAAAAACAGGCTGATTTCTTGCCTAGGTTTAAAAGCCTACAGTAAACAGTGATTAGAAGCCAGAGGCAAAAGGTACAAGCCTTCACTTCAGAATATTTTCAAAGACTATGCATTTTATTTCCTTGAAAGTCAAGAGCGGCTCCAAAAATTAGCTATTTCTTAAAATTACCAACTTTAATTGATATCTTCCTTCATTCAAATAGTACAGGGAAAGAGAAAGCTATGTCAAAATCACTTACCTCTTATCTTTGTGTAAGCTTAGTGCCAGAGAATGTTTGATATTTTTGAGGAACTGGTGCCATAGCAAATAGAAATAAAGATGAAACAAATATTTTTGATTAAGGTATTAAAAACCACTTGTAAAACGAACATAAAAATCAAGGTCTTAAAATTTTTAGAAAAGTATCCAAGTGCTATATTAAGAAAAGGTGGTTATGTCCTTGTCGTTGGCACGAGAAGGATGGTCAGTTCTTAAAGACACATTTCATTTTTACATAATTTCTTCTCACATTGGATTTATCAACATGCAATCCTAAAGTAATACATTTTCGGTATGTATATAGAGGATTCATGTTTCCCATACTATTTTTGCCATACCTTCGGTACAGTTCTATATATCAGCAGTGTTGGTAATTCTATGTGTTGTCTTATTGAGTCTCTGAGAATTCCAAATGTCTAAAAATCATTCTTTGTAATATGAAACCATGTGAGTTGCTAATGTCTTGGATTATTGGCCATAAACTAGTGCTACAGGAGTCAGGGAGGCGATTATGATCAATTAGAGCAGCCGTCCCCCCTCTTTTTGACAACAGGGACGGGGGTGGGCTGCGCTGGGGGTAGGGGCGTCACTGCCTGGGCTCCACCTCGGATCATGGGAGGTTGGATTCTCATGGGGAGCGTGGACCCCCACCCCCATGCAGAGGTTTGCGCCCCTATTAGGGTCTGATGCCACCGCTCATCTGTGGTGATGCGAGCAATGGGGAGCGGCGGTGGGTGCAGGTGGGGCTTCCCTGTCGCCCCAACTCCGGCGTCCTGCAGTGCACCGGTTCCATCCATTGAACTGTCAGGGGATTAGGGACCGCGGAATTAATAGTATATGTTCTGCACTGGTTGTCAGTTTATTGCCTCTCAGCTTTAAATGTATTGTTGTTTTTTTTTTTGTTTTTTTTTTTTCTTTGCTTTGGATTCTGAGGCTGTCCCATGAACATTTCTCCTTTGCCACCTGGCACAAGGGTAAACTTACCAGAGAGGGCAGTGGTGGGGCACTGCAGGAGAAAGAGGCAGTTCTTTCAGCTTCCAATGTGGTTTTTTCCCTTCTTGGTCCTGCAATGTGTAGCAGCCAGTAGTATACAGGATGCTAGGTGGCACTCATCCTACACCAGTTTTTTTTTCTAGAACCCCAATGGGTGGTTTCCCACTGAGTCTTGTTGGCCACACAACAGACAGTTTTCTGTTTCCAGCCCTGTCATTGGCATTTCAGTCAACTCCTTTCCTATCCATTATGCCACAACCACACCCTCTCCCTGAGAAATCTAGCCCTGGGGCTGAGGGTGAGAGTGCTCCCTTCCAAATGTTTCTTCCCTGGGTGCTCTCCCTTAGCCTCAGGAGAGTGGCTGCTTCCCCTAAATGCTACTCCTGTATCCTTCAGGGTTCTCTTCACTCTTTGGCAGTTAATCTCTGGTTACTAGCCAATAATTCTTTTATATTAAGTTTTCCCTGTACAAATAACTAGCATGGTTTTCTCACTCTTGACTGGACCCTGAATGATTTATTGTCCCATTAGCTGTAGGTGACTATTACATTAGATCTTCATATTTTTCAAAGAATCTGGGATTTTTTTAAATAAAATATTTTAATTTCACAAATTGCTATTTGATTTAAAATTTAGAAATCATCATGTGGACAAAATATTCTGTAAATCGGACAATTTTCTAATTCTGCCACAGATAAACAGGAAGACAGGTGAATGTAGAGTCATGAGGCAGGGAAGTTTTTAGTAGGGGTGAATAGCACAGAGAACACTCCAGAAGAATGGCTGGTTAAGACAGAGAGATTGGGAAGGTGTGCTAGTGTCAGGCTTTTAAAAATTGTTTTAGGAGAAAATGAAGACAGTTTTTCTCACATACACACACAAATCGCCACTTAAAGTGTTGTCAGAAAGGAGTTCCACATAATATATGTACACACACAAATACACATACATTATTAAAACATACAAGGCATTCAGGTTAAGTCATTTAAGGCTTGAATTACCTGTAGAAATGGAAATTATTGTCCAGTTCAATTTAACATGAGAAGAATCTTGAGCCTGCCTAGTTTTTAAAGGATAAATTGGCACGTTTTTGCAGGTAGGAGTTTTAAAAGATTGGAAAGATCTAGAAGAAGAAAAAAGTACAAGCAATTTTAAAAATACATATATTATTTTTGAACTACCTCAGATAAATGTTATGTGATTTTTGTCACTTTACAGTAATCTCATTGTATATTCAGGAATGCAAGCCAGTTTCAAGGGCTGGTTCTATTTTTAGAACTCTCTTCCTTCACATTAAATAAGGAGAACAAAAGGGACAGCCAGGTGAATAGTGTCTGCTAATCTAGATACTGTCCACTCAACCTTGGCATAATGGTTAACTAAAGAAGGCTGAATATTTGAACAGTTTAGCATACAGAAGCATGGGGTCAGTACATCTTTATTTTTCATCTAGGCAGCTGGGCAGAAAATTAGCCAAATGAACTCCATCTGTCTCTATTTTTTCTCATTAGGTTTTTGAGAAAACATAACATTTTTGCAAAATATGTATGCTCCTTTGGCTTTTTCAAAGTGTATAAATTATCGTAATGCAAAGGTATGATGAAAAATAATGTCTGCCATGTCAGGAGGTTTGTGTATTTTCTCCTAATGCTAGATTTGTATTGATATCTCCCATATATTAAAAAAAATGCTGCTAAGAAAAATATTATTTTTCATAATACAATATGAACAGCACCAATAGTAATTTGTAAAACAATTAAAATGTTTAATAATAAGCATATATCTGGGATTTACTATGTATGAGATATATAATCATGCAAAAAAATAATATCCCTGCCTTCAAAGAGCTTTCCACTTACTGATATTAACAAACACATACCTAACAAATTTTAATTTTTATCAGATTGTGGTAGATATTGTAAGAGAGGAATAAGCAAATTGGTAGGCACCAGGATAACAACGTTGATTAATTCTTCTCAAGGATACAAAGGAGATGAAACTATGCTGTGAAAAATGGCTAGATTACCCCAGTGTGTAGAAGGTGGCAATGTTACCCATCCAAAGGAAATTGCCTGAGAAAAATATAGAGTGTTTAGAGATAGCCATTGTTGTATTGGGGCTAGAACACGAGATATTTGGAGAAAATAACCAATAGGGGACAAAGTGAAGAGATTCATGCCTTGCTAAGGAGTTTAGATTTCATTATCTGTGAAATGGTATTGCCAAAAAGGTTTTCAAGCTTCAGAGTAGTTATATACGTTTTTGTGTGTTTTAAAAGAATAATGCTAACAATAGAAGGAGGGTACTTGGAGATAGAACGCACTAGCTCCTGAGAGCTTGGCTAATAGGCTCTTGGAATAACTGAGGAGGGCATTTGACAATCAGTGCCTGAATGGCAGAAGTAGTGTTGAGGATGAAGCATAGGACAAATTCCAAAGACATTTCAAAGGTAAACTTGAGGGGACTTGGTTGATTAGATTTAACGGGGCAGGAGAGGTCAGAGTCAAAGATGACTGAAGATTTCTAGCCTGTGTGACTGGGAGGAGACTGGCCCCATTACTGGAGCAAGGGAACACAGAGGAGCAGCAACTTTAGGGCGGGGGTGGAAAGATAATGAGTCCAATTTGGAACATCTTACATTTTGAATGTCTGTGGGCCAGGCATGCTTCATATTTTCTAAAACTAAAAGGGCTTTGGGGGCAATCATCTAAAATAATTGTAATATTAAAATATAATTTATAAATGTCACCCTGATGTAAAAATATTTAGCAATGCACATCATTAGTGCAAACCATGCTATTTCCAAGAGGCCTATGCATACACATTAGGTCTAAGGTGTAAAAGTCTATCCATTAGAGAATGTGGCCCAGACAATTACACTTGATTTGACCTACCTCCTTGTGCATTTTGGAGACATAAATTAAAGAAAGATAATAATTTTTTCTCTTATTTTACTAAGAAATATTTTGGATACCTCTTATCTATAGATAATTGGATTTTGAAATGTAAGAATTAGACAATAAGGTATTGAGAAGAGAATCAGGTGGCTTTAACTAATGGAACTAGAGTGAACTATATGTTACTTTTAGTGAAGACTTCTTATTCTTTTAAAATGTCTAAAATCAAACAAAAGTGTTCAGTAATTCTTTCCATTAAATTACTATATTAAACCTTCTAATTATGACAGCTAAATATTTGGATTGGAATGTAGGACAGAGCAAATAATAGGATTAATACTAAATTCCAAATCTATTTTATATAGTACTATTCAATTTGATTAAATCAAGAATACTTAGCAATTAGTAGAGGACATATAAGATGTTACTATGCAAACAGTCCATAAGGCATTCTAGCAGGCTATTAAAACTTTGGGAAATAGTAAGCATTGGCTGTTAGTATCTTAAAGTCTGTTACCAGACTTTTCTTTCTTCTACCCAAGTACAAAACTCTCTAGAATATTCAACCAATTTTATAAAAATATTAATTGGCTCATCAATCTGATTGATCAGTACTTTCAATTGTCTTTATTAAAACTTTTGATTCAAATAGAATTCTTGAAGAGCAGCATGCACCAGTATTTCAGTTACATGCACTCATTATGTTTTTGACATATTTCCTCAGGTTTACTCATTATTGACTTCTAGGGCTTACATCGCAGCTTTTAGAATAATCACCTTATCCCAGGTGGTTATTTTGTTAATCACTCATCTCAGGATATACAATCTATAGGAATCTAAAACTTGAATATAAATTGGCTATATATAGCAACCTTTCTTTTCTTTACAAATCCAGGAATTTCTTCCTAATACTGCATCAGGATTTTCACACATATTTTGCATGACAAACATCAATGTATATTTCTTATGTATCACCACAGTTCATAAAGATTTCACATATTTTTCGCATTTGATATCTTCAATGGTCCCAAAGGGTTGAGAAGTATCATTTGAACACATTTACAGAAGACAAAATAGTATCAATGATTTTCTTAAGTTCACATAAATCACAAATGATAGAAATAACACTTGAATTCAGAACTTTGAATTATTTTTCTTTATCAAAAATATATGTCATGGACTTGTAGAATCAGTAGAGTCCCTGAGTGGCAGAATAGCAAGGAATGGTGGTAATAGAGAAAGTTTTCTCACAGGAGATTTGTTGTTTGTCCTTGATATTGTTTGTTGAACATTCTCTCTCTCTCTCTCTCTGTCTCTAAACTTAAGACAAAGATTCCTAGTCCAATAGTTAAAAGGTGCATAGCTCCTGAGAGTGCACTAAAATAATATTATTTATATTTTTTCTGTAAGTAAGAACAACTTCTCTGTGTAGATTAAGTCTTGTTTACATTCAATTTTTAAACTCATCAAAAAAGAGTCTTGAACTTTTGAAAAGCAATTCCTGTCAGCCTAGAAAATATGGCCAGGCGTCAGCAATTCCACGTAGGAGTGCAGGGGAATAACTACTGATTTGTGCTCCAGCGGGTGTATGGGAGTACCACAGGACAAAGAGCAGGACCCAGAAAAATGCAAAGAAACAGAGTCTCCGATGGACAATGCAAGCAAGCTCCATTTTGAGTGAACTACAGTCCTGGGAATTTGAGTGGGCAGAATCATCTCTTTACTTCTTTTTGTTCTGTTTTTCTGTGTGCTCTCATTTTTATTGCAAAACTAATGAGAAAAAAACCAAAAAAAACAGAAGAAATATTTGCCTCCTCAACAGTGTTCAGTGTAAATAGTCAAAGCTTACCGGATATAATAATGCAGCTTAATTAAAAGGCTTTTAAGGCACACCTTAAAATTCCCCATGAAAGATAGTGACACTGGCTCTGGGCAGAGCCTATGCTCTTAGAAAGCTTTTATCCTGAAAGAGATAGGCTTCCATAAAATGAATAGAGTGGTGGTTAGGTGGTTATTGCTCTTTCTTTGTTGACAGATTGAGAATCTCGCCTAGGAAAAAACATACAAGACACTTAGTGCCCCACCTCTGGGGTGTTACTACCGAGTCTCAGAAGCCTTTCTTTCTCTGTTTTTATGTTTTATTTTTGTCAGTTAACAGAACATGTGAAAACATATGTGAGGATGTATAGCCTGTATTTCTGATCTATATTCAAACCTTACCTCCTTTCCTTTCTAGTTGTAAAATGTGAGCTAGTTGTTTAACCTCCCTCAGCTCAGTTTATTCATCTCTAAAATGGCATAAGTATGTCTTCCTCATAGGGCTGCGGTGAGTATTCCTTGAGAAAATGAATGTAAAGTACTCATTGCTCTGCAGTACTTTAGAAGTAATTATTGTTAATATTACATTCATTTTATCAATACCAATCTCATTATCCTGTGACATTTTGGGGATCCAGCATCCAGGCTAATGATGACTCTTCACTTAGATTGCAGCTAAGGACCATTGCCACTGATTAGCCATGTCTGTGTGCTGGTACGTGTCCCTGTGATTCTATCTCAGGTCCCAGAGGATGCCAACTATGACACAATTGTCAAGAGATCAACAAGAGTTCTTTACCTTTTAAATTCATTGGTACAAAGGGCTCCATGAGAAGGGCCAATCATTTGTACTTTGATCTACTTTTTTGTAAGTCAACTCAAGAATTATGGTAAGTGCAAAGACTGAAAAAAAATCTTATATTTATATTTATTTACATTTATATTTATTTTATAATAATTTATATTTATAATAGAAATTTATATTTATATAAATATAAATAATTTATGTTTATATTTATTTTATTATTATCTCCACCACCCCTAAGCCATCAAATAAAGACAGAGAGGAAAGTTGTCTGCAAATCAATATGACAGGCGGAGGTATGGTTGGTCCTTCAGTTCTTGCTGAGTCTGGATAGCGCATCCTCTGCTCTTTGAGGACCATCAAGCCAAGAGAGACAGAGGAAATTCTGTAGTTGGCATTAGACTGTACAATTGGCTGTCTCTGAATCTCTTCAGGGGAAAGGGCAGTTATTGAATTTATAGAACTCTTGCAATTAGTTGCAAAGCTAAATTTGGAACACCAGCGAGCGTATTCTGATCTTTACCTGATCCCGATATTCCCAGATGTAGTTGAGGTTGAGTAACTTGGCTGTCATATTGGTACATTGTACAAGGGAAAATATTCTGAGAAACAATATAGGTAAAAGCAAAATATGGATTTTTATAACAGGTAGTTCAACACTTTTCTCATCAAATTTGTAAAAATAGCCATAAACATGCATATGCCTCCCCTCCCTCCCTTCCTTCCTTCCTTCCTTCCTTCCTTCCTTCCTTCCTTCCTTCCTTCCTTCCTTCCTTCCTTCCTTCCTTCCTTCCTTCCTTCCTCCCTCCCTCCCTCCCTCCCTCCCTTCCTCTCTTCCTTCCTTCCTTCCTTCCTCCCTCCCTGCCTCCCTCCCTCCCTTCCTTTGCTTTTTTTCCCTCTCTTACTTTCATTTAAAGATAGAGTAGAGAAGGTAAAAGCCATGACATGGGATCCAGGTGAGAAACTGAATTCAGATTCTGGATTCAAAACTGGCTGAGCACAGCATGGGCTGGCTCTCAGCCCCACCACCTCCATTGGCTAGCAGTTGCTGAGCAAGGCTGAACCTACACAACTGTACTTAGAGCCCCTGACAATAAGAAAGAAATTTCGAGGGATCAGAACTGGAGTTATTAGATAGGAGCTGAGTTAAATGACTAATAAAACTGAGGAAATATTAAAAACTGACTAGACATTTTCCCGTGTGGTTCTACTGGATGATTTTTCTGTCAATTTAGCCAAGAACAAGAGCAAAATGGGCAATTACAAAGTTTACTGGTAAGGTTCAGATGGGGGTGAGATTAAGTTGAAAAAGAATTTATCCAATAGCAGGAAGCCATCCAATGGGGACTAGTAAACTTATTGTATGGTGGTCAAGAGCCACCATAATAATGTGAGCTTATGTCAGCTCCAAATTCTTTGTGTTATAGACACTAATGTAAGCCTGCCAGTCTTTTCTAAAATACATGCTGTTGGAAGTAAAGATAAATGAGAGCACAGCTGATTCATCAAAAATCTTGTACAACTGTGACATAATTCACCTAAATAAGCATAAGCTATCATACACAGTTTAAAAAAAAATGTAAATTCTAATTCTTGATCTTCATGGTCATGTCCTTTAAACCATCCAGATTATATGGTCCCTTGTGGCATTCAGTTCTTATATTTCAGAAGTTTACAATGCAATGCAATAGTCTTATTACTAAATGGCCTATTGTGCTTTTACAACTTATAAACCAAATTAGAACTAATCATAGGTCAATAAATAAATTCATTTATTCCTACTGTGTTTTGTTCACTGTGGGGGCAATTCCTGACACATATAATAGACACTCTATAAAATATTTTAATGAAAATAAAAATTCATAAAACAATGTTATTTGCATTAGTCCATTTGATTCTGTAGAGCATGTATTATAAACCTGCTTTACACATATGGCAACATAGGTCATAAAGTTCAGAAAGGTTTATTTACCATTTTGTAAAATTCCATCAAGTGATAGTTGGGTCTCAAACATGAGGATAAAAACTTATGGATTCCAAGTCTCTGGCGTTTTTAATTTTTATTTGCTTTTGTTCATAACCCTAGCCTGTTAATTTGCAACTTTCTAATCATCTCCAAACTAAAAGTTTCTTCCTAAGGCATAGATTCACAGATGTTAAATGGTAATAGCTCAGTGTTCCTATACCAAAGATGAAGTAACATAAAATAAACATTTGAGTACCAGGTTATAAATCTAAATATTTGAGTATAGGTTATTAGCACCAGAGTTTGAATCTTTTCACCTGTATTGTATTACCTTCTGAGTTATAGGAGAATATGTTTTGATGATTATAAGTAAAAAGAAATTCAGGTTTTAGAACCTATCCAGACATGGCTTTGTTAACTCTGGTGGGATGGGTTGATTGTCTCAACATCTCACATCTTCAAAGTTCCCATTCTTTCTATTGTTCCACCCTGCCTTCCTGGGAGTGTCACCCTTCCTCACAGTTACAGGATGGCTGCAGCATAACCATATATCACATTAATGTCACAAGAGTGACCACTGACAGAAGGACTGTCCTTTACTGTGTGTCTTTCTCAAAGAATAAAGAAATTTTCCCCTAAAGACCCTGAGCAGACTTTTTTTAATAGCCTTTTTTCAGAATTATGTCCTATATCAGTCAATGGCAAGGAGAATGGGATTACTCTAACATAATCGGTATTTATTCTGGAGGAAAGCTAAATAAGACATTATTAATATAGGCAGCTTGCTTAGGACTATCTCTTTGCACAAAGTGTTAGCACTCAGTAAATGTAAAATCCCTATTAGTCAAAAAAAATTCATGTTCTTTGGAATTATGAAGGTAACTACCAAAAGAAATAAAATTGGACCTGATAAAATATGGTTTCCTCTGTGAACTGTGACTGAGGTAAAGAAGAAGGGGAGAGAACAGTTTCTTTGCAATTTTTATTCAATTGTACTATTGAGATTGTTTTACTATGTCTAGTTACTAATTGTCTCACTGTTAAGCCATTATCCTATTACATTTAAGTATTAGTGTAAATATCAGAACCCATTTATTAAACTTGGATATGTTGTTGTATTGCTAAGACCTCCATGTTTGACATAGTCAAAGACAATGTCATCATTTATCAATAAAGACATTTATTAAGCACCTTCATAAGCTAAGCATAAACAGAGACTCATAACTTCTCAAATGGGA
Organism: Microcebus murinus; assembly: GCF_040939455.1. Lineage (NCBI taxonomy): Eukaryota > Metazoa > Chordata > Mammalia > Primates > Cheirogaleidae > Microcebus > Microcebus murinus. The sequence continues at coordinate 62,956,305 of NC_134105.1, forward strand.
CTCTTCTTGTACTATAGTAACCATACAGCATGGTTCTCTATTAAATGTCTACTAATATTAGTGGAGAAAATTGCAGTGTATAATTTTATCACATTGTTGTAACCCTACTTTTTTTGTTTTTCATTTTTATTTTTTGTTTATACAGATTTATGGGATACATGTACACTTTTGTGGTATCCATAGATCGTGTAGTGGTAAAGTAACATACATTGTACCTCAGTAACATACATTGTACCTTTAACTGATTTCTCATCGTCTACCAGCCATCTCCCACACACTTACCCTTCGGAGCCTCCATCATTTACCATTCCATCCTCTACATCCACATGAACATATTATTTAGTACCTACTTAATGAGTGAGATCATGTGATATTTGACTGTCTGTGCCTGGCTTGTTTCACTTAAAATAATGACCTCCAATTCCATTTCATGCCAGATAATACAAAAGGAGGGGGGGAATTCACACTCTGGTGCTAACAATCTATATACACTTGCATTCGTTTTTTATGGCTGAATAGTGTAAATTATGTAAATATACCACATTTCCCTTATCCATTCATTGATGGATACTTAAGTTGATTTCATGTCTCTGTTATCTTGAACACTGCTATAATAAACATACAAGTACAGGTATGTTTTTGATATATTGATTTATTTTCCTTTGTGATCCCAGTAGTAGGATTGCTGTAGGATATGGTAATTTTATTTTCAGTTCTTTGAGAAATATCCATTCTGTTTTCTAGGGAGGTTGTGCTAATTTACATTCCTACCAGTAATGTATAAGAGTTCCTTTTTCTCCGCATCCTCATCAACATCTATTGTTTTTATTCTTTTATAAATAATAGCCATTCTGACTTGGGTAAGATAATATCTCATTGTGGGTTTTGTTATTGTTGTTCATTTGTTTGTTTGTTGAGACAGAGTCTCACTCTGCCACCCTGAATAGAATGCAGTGGCTGGCTCACTGCAACCTCAAACTTCTGAGCTCAATCAATCCTTCTTCCCCACCCTCCCAAGTAGCTGAGACTACAAGTGTGTGTGTGTCAGGATGCCTGGCTAATTTTTCTACTTTTAGCAATGACTGGGTCTCACTCTTGCTCAAGCTGGTCTCAAACTCCTGAGCTCAGTAATCCTCCCACCTTGTCCTTCCAGAGTGCTAGAATTATAGGTGTGAGCCATGGCACCCAACCTCATTGTGGTTTTAATTTGCATTTCTCTGATGATTAGTGATGTTGAGCATTTTTTCATATACTTGTTGGCTATTTGTATGTCTTCTTTTGAAAAGTGTCTATTCATGTCCTTTGCCCACTTGTGATGGGATTATTTGGTATGTTTTGTTGAGTTGTTGAGTTCCTTGTATATTCAGGATATTAGTCCCCTGTTGGATGAATAGTTTGCAAATATTTTCCCACCATTCTACAGGTTGTGCGTCCACTTTGTTAATTATTTCTTTTGCTATACAAAGCTTTTTAGTTTAATGAAATCCTATTTGCCTATTGTTATTTTTGTTGCTTATGCTTTTAAGGTCTTAGTTATAAATTCTTTATGTAGACCAATGTCCAGAAGGGTTTTCTCTTAGGTTTTCTTCTAGTATTTTTATAGTTTCAGGTCTTATGTTTAAATCTTTAATTCATCTTGAGTTAATTCTTTGTATATGGTAAGAGATATGGGTCCAGTTTCATTCTTATGCATATGGTAATCCAATTTTCCCTGCACCATTTTTTGAAAAGGATATCCTTTCCCCAATGTATGTTTCTGTCAGCTTTATCAAAGATCCCTTGGCTAATACATGTGGCTTTATTTCTGCAACCCTACGTATTAAAAGATTGCCTACAAATTTTATGAAATAATACATAGGCATAAGTAAGGTGGAAAACTCAACTGTTTTTTACATATTTGTTAATTTTGTCTTCTTTTTTGTGGCAAAATAAATTATGTGATTTGTTAAAATGATAAAAGAATTAATCTCCACTTTATCTCTCCAGTAAAATAAATAGTATTAAAACTCATTAAATATATTTTTCTCATTTCACACATGGACAGACTGTCTAACTTTACCTATTTTAGTGTAGCACAGTGTTAAATAGCACTAGTTTTGATATCAGATAGAACTGTGTTCACATTCTGATTCTCTTGGATTTTCACTCAGTTTTTTAATTGCTTTGAGTCCAGAGCTAAATTCTCTAAGCCTCACTCTCCTCATCTTTATGAAAGGATTCTAAGGACCCCTTTGCAAATTGGGTTGTGGTGAGGATGAAATGGGATAATGTTGTAAATAATTTACTACTGAGGTTGACATATATTGGGCACTCACTAAATATTTATTGTTATGTTTAGTGTAGGTGTCCTATTGAGTAACTGGTATCTAGAGTGGCTGTTTTCAGCTGTATTTTAGAATGTATATATCCATAGGAACAAAGTTCCAATAGGTAGCTAATTTCTTGGGGGTAGTCCTCAAACACCAATTGCACTAAAAATGTACTACAAGATCATATTGGTACCATAAATATTAGTTCCTAGTTTGCTGCCTCATTTGAGGGAAAAAGATGCCTCATTTGGAGGAAAGAAGGAGGAAAGGGGAAAATAAGAAGAGGAGGAGGATGAGGAAAAGGATAAAAAAATTTATTGTTACTTTTTGGGAAAATTGTTAATTACGGAGAATAGTTTGAAATAGGTGAAACCTTCTTTGACATTCTTATACATTCCCCTTTTCATGAAGCCTCACAGAGTAAGTTTTTCCAGTCTGCAGCATGGAGAGTCCCTAAAAGAATAAAGATGTTTCATGGTGATTTCATAACAGTAGTAGAAATATCAGGGGGTAATGAAATAGTGAAATCAAAAGGATTGTTTGTTGTTTTCTTGTACTTAATTCTAGCATGAGTATTGCTTTTATTTGGGATGGCTTTAAATTGGGGACTTCCTGCATCTAAATTTATAAAATTGTTCTGGAAAGAAGCAATTTTAGAAAGAAAAAAGAAAGGAAAAAATAAAAAAGAAATAAATTTATAAATGTGTGCATAGTGTATATATATGCCTTATATTTGCAAGGTATTTCAAGGCACTTGAAAGAAAAGTATTCTGAAGCTTTTTTTTTATTAATATAGGATATAATACTGCTACCTAGAATATGCTTAAATGGAGAATATGTATTCACTTAGGTAGATATTCAGGTATTCTTATAAAAATTTCATGTAGGAATTTTTCCTCTATTAATCTGCTGGCACAAAAAGAAAACAGCATGCAACTTACAAATTCAATGAGAAGAAGAATCCATGCAAACTAAGAATAGAAATAGCACCCCTGCATTGTACTCTTTATATCCTGAGCTAAACACTTTGCTGACTGACATGTTATCTGGAAAGTGAATTTCTACATATTGAACACTTTTATTCTACTGTCTGAACTAAATGTGCATTTTGCCAGAGGTGAAAAAAAGCTATAAAGAAACGTCAATTCCATGGCTCGCCCCAGATCTGCCTTCCTGATATCCTTCCTCTTCTTCTAGAAATGGAGATCCTGGGGTGATGGCCTTCAAAGAGACTGAGGCTATTCTCAGAGAAACTTCTATGAGAGCTTCCAGCCTAATTAGGATGGAGATTATTTCTTGTTCTGGTCCTAGCTGCTTCTTGTCTGTTGTCTTTCCAGACATGAAGAATGACTTTTGTCCTTTACCTGAAGGATACTGTCCTTTAGTTCATATATTGATGGGGTTGGTATGGAATAATACTCATTCTGCTGAGATTCATCTAGAAACTGTTCATTTGGGGGCAAAAAAGGGAGAAAGGCATATTCTCCTAGCGGGCATCTGAGCTTGGAGTCTCTCTCTTCCCTCTGAAGACCATTCATTTGGCCCTAGGAAACATTCCACAAATGCAGAGTTTGGGAAATGCATGCCTGAAACCATACTCTTGATTTATAAATCCCATAACACAAAATGCTGCACACAGGTCATGAAGCAAAAATCCTATATGGAAACATAAAACACTTTAGCTTTATTTATTTAAAGAATTAACCTTTCTCTCACAGGCAGCTGGAATTTCTATCAGTTCTACTTAACTAAGGTATTTTATACGTAATTGCCACATTGCCCCACTCAAATAAGAGACACTATCAATTCACTCCGTTGCCTCCAGTTGTTTCTGTGACAAAAATAGGACCCTTGGCTGCTTTTGCTTCCTTTTAACAAGTATTTGTTAATTTTGATAATTTGCAGAGTTTAAAGAACAGCAGTTCTGTTTGTGTAAATCACAAGATTTAATTAGAGAAGAGGAATCCAAATGGTGCAAATAAAAGTCTGTACATAATAAAATATTAATTGCCTTTAAAAATACAATAGCGCTCCAGTATTCTATTACACTCCAGCGGAAAGTGCTCGCAGCCAGAGAGCGCAGTGCCCCAGCTCAGCTGTAATCATGGCAGCCTTGGAAGACTGTCTGCAACCCTGAAAGGCTGGAGGAACAGCTGCCTACTTGCATCACTGATGAGGATGCCTTAAGTCTTATTTCTCTGGAGGTGTGGGACATCGGCCATATATTCATCGCAGATCCTTGTCAGCCTTATATTCTTTTGTACCTTTTCCTACGCATTTCTGAAATCTAGAGTACTATGATGAATTTAAGTCTTAGGTTTTCTGGTAGGTAAAGATTGTTTTGGGAGACAAGCAAGTAAAAGGGAAGGAGTTAGAGCTTGTTAGTTTGGTCCTACAACTGAGAGTCTGCGTCACTCATAGGCCCTGTGACCTTGGGAACATAACTTCACCTCATGAGATCTCTGCCCCTTCATCTGTGGAATATTGAAGGCAAAGTGTTCAACTCAAAGTGGGTCTCTTTGATTTCTAATCAGCCTAGTATTCTAGTTGGCATCTATATTCAAATCTTTATTTTTTCAGGAGAAGGTCTATGTAAAACAAATTGTGATATATTATTTGATAATATAATGTACCTTCCAAATATAGATTATGCAATAAATACATGTAAGATGTACATGTACCTTGGAATTTTGCAGTGTTTCAAAGATATATTTCACATATATTATTTATTTGATTATAGCAATTGTACCAAGAATCTCACAGGATCAAGTAATATTCTGCATTCAAAAAATTTATAAAGTTTAATGCTGAGAAATTGTTCATATTATTATTAGAATTAAAAAATTAAATTTACATGAAGAATATAAGCACAAAGAAACTTAAAGTAAAAATTAAAATCCATATTAGACCCTTATGTTATATGATAAGTTTATTTTACTATATAGAAATGAATTTTAGGCCCAGAAATTATTCACTCATGTATTCAACTCTTTATTCCCAAGCTATATTAGTAAGTGGCTTACCCTCTAAAATTACTGTGGCAGTCACTGAATAGAGGGCAAGGAGCAAAAGAGTCATTAGCAATGAAGTCCTAGATCTTTCCATCCATGAAAGGTGTTTTAAGATATAATTTTACTACCATTTAATTAGTACAGTAATAGGGAAGCTACAAGTTATTTTGGTCCTACCATTGAGAGGCTGCATCACTCATAAGCCCTGTGACGTTGGGAACACAGCTTCACCTCATGAGATCTCTGCCCCTTCACTTGTGGAATATAGATGGACAAACATATATTCAAATATATATTAAAGGGTTGGCATTTTTTAACACCCTATTTCAAAAATCTCACCTTTCACAAAAATTAACTCATGGCGGTTAACAGACTTAAACATAAGGCATGAAACTATAAGAATTCTATAAGAAAAAATTGGAAAAACTCTTATAGACATTGGCCTAGGCAAAGAATTTATGAAGAAGATTCCTAAGACAATCACAGAAACAAAAAAATTAAATAAAATGGGACCCAATCAAATTAAAAAGCTTCTGCACAGCCAAGGAAACTATCATGAGAGCAAACAGACAACCTACAGAATGGGAGAAAATATTTGCGTGTTACACATCCAATAAAGGGCTGATAAACTAGAATCTATATAAAACTCAGGAAAATCAGCAAGAAAAAATCAAACAACTCTATCAAAAAGTGGGCAAGGACATGAACAGAAATTTTCAAAAGAAGACAGAATAATGGCCAACAAACATATGAAAAATGCTCAACATCTCTAATCATCAGGGAAATACAAATCAAAACCATAGTGAGATATCACTTAACTCCAGTGAGAACGGCCTTTATCAAAAAGTCCCAAAACAATAAATGTTGGCATGGATGCGGAGATATAGGAACACTCATACATTGCTGGTGGGATTGCATACTAGTACAACCTCTCTGGAAAGTAATATGGAGATACCTAAAAGAGCTACAAGTAGAACTATCATTTGATCCAGTAATTCCATTACTGGGCATCTACCCAAAGGAAAAAAGACATTCTATAAAAAAGACGTCTGCACTAAAATATTTATAGCAGCACGATTCACAATTACAAAGATGTGGAAATAATCCAAGTGTCCATCAATACATGAGCAGATTAATAAAATGTGGTATATGTACTCAGTCACAAAAAACAATGGTGATCTAGCACTTCTTGTATTATCCTACATAGAGCTGGAGCCCATTTTACTAAGTGAAGTGTCACAAGAATGGAAAAACAAGCACCATATATACTCACCAGCAAACTGGTATTAACTGAGTAGCACCTAAGTGGTCACATAGGTACTACAGTAATAGGGTATTGGGGAGGGGGGAGGGGAGAGGGGGGCGGGTATTTACGTACATAATGAGTGACATGTGCACCATCTGAGGGATGGTCATGCTGGAAAATCAGACTTGTGGGGGGAGGGGGGAAAGGGCATTTTTTAAACCTTAAAATCTGTACCCCCATAATATGCTGAAATAAAAAAAAAAGAATGGAAAAACAAGCACCACATGTACTCACCATCAAATTGATATTAACTGATCAACACTTAAGTGCACATATAGTAGTAACATTCATTGGATATCAGGAAGGTGAGAGGGAGGAGGGAGAGACGGGTATATTCACTCCTAATGGGTGCGGTGTGCACCATCTGGGGGATAGACTTGCTTAAGTTCTGACTTGGGTGGGGCAAAAGTGATTTATGTAACCTAAACGTTTGTACCCTCGTAATATGCTGAACTAAAAAAAGAATATGTACAAATAAGATTTTTATAAATATTGAGAAATTAAACTTAAAACTAAGAGGCACTGATTAGTAAACAGTAAATATCCCTTTCTTATAAAAAAATTTAAAGGATTTATGTGTTTTCTATACTTTTACTGAAAATATCTAGGAATTTGCAGCAAGAATACACATTATAGAAATCTTATATCATTAAGTATCAAGGACAGGATAGTCATTCATGGAGAAGAAAGAAATTATTTCAATTCTGTTTTGTATACGGTTGGCATAGCTACTATGGCAAATATATATTTATACTAACATTATTTCCTCAACTATATTTGCTCTTTTATAGGTATTAAAGAAAATAATACTTGGTGTGAACTAAGCAAACACAATTGCCTCCTGTGTTGAGAATTATTGGAATTAAAATCTAGAATTATAAAATCAAATGAAGTCACAACAACAAATAAAATATGAGAGGTATCACTATCAAAAAGATAGTTTAACATATTTCTGGAAGACCAAGATTGGGTGGGAATAAGCCTTTGGCTGAAGTATAATATAGTTTGCAGCAGGAGAAGCCGGGAAAATTCCTTCAGAAAAAGCTCTGGAATATTCCTATGACTCAAAGGCAGCAGATAAAATGAGATGAAGCCCAAGGGGCTGAGTTACAGTCCACTGGACTGGCCTATTATTCCTGCCTACACAGTGAAGATGACATTTTAATTTTTTTAACTTTCTGACTCTATTGTAATAACATTTCTCTTAAAGTACAAACATATCATACAGTTATACAAAATGTTTTCTTTGTTTATATCCTTCTTTTATAAGCTTTTTTGCTATTTTATTTTTCTACTTTTTTTAACTTTTTCAACGTTTTTTTTTGTTGAAAACTAAGACACCAATATACAAATTAGCCTAAGCCTACACAAGGTCAGGATCATCAATATCACTGTTTTCCACCTGCACACCTTGTCCCATTGGAAGGTCATCAGGGGCAATAACATGCATGGAGCTGTCGTCTCCTATGATGACAGTGCCTTCTTCTGAAATAACTCATAGAAAATCTGCCTGAAGCTGTTTTTCAGTTAACTTATTTTTTTAACAAGTAACAGGCAACTCTAAAGTAATGATAAAGTGTACAATATAGTAAATACATAAGTCAGTAGAATAGTCACTTGTTATTATCAAGTATTATGTACTGTACTAATTGCATATGCTCTACTGTTAATGAATGGAAGTGCAGTAGGGTAGTTTATACCAGCATCACCGCAAACACATGAATAATGCCTTGCACTGTGACATTGTGATGGCTATGAATAGGCAATGGAAATTTTTCCAGCTCCACTATAATCTTAGGGACCACCATTTGTTATGCAGTTTGTTGTTGACCTAAATGTTGCTGTATGGCACATGACTGTACATGTGGCCCAGTTCTGATAGGAGTAGGGTGTGAGAGGCTCTGGATAGTGATCTCCAGGAAAAATAACAATGAGAGGGAATAGAAAGTCGAAATTGTTCTGGAAAAAGTAAAAACATGATGAAGTTATACAAAGTTGCAAAGCAGAAAACAATTTAGCAGCTCTTATAACAATGAGTTTGAAATATAAACTAAACTGAAATGCAGCATAATTTTGAATAATTGAAGGCATATAAGAAAAGAGAATCCATTTGATGCTGATGACAGGAACATTCTCTTTAGCAGAGCCATTGTCATTGAATCGGGCCTACTAATGCTAAGTCCACTGCTTGGACAAGGACTGAACACTATATACACAGTTATAATAATGTTACTACTGATTCCCAAATTTTAGAGTCCATCAGTATTCACAGAAGATTTGGATACGATTGCAGTTTAGATTGTAAATGTGGTTTACATCACAAGATTGACTATTAGAATGTAAAATGAATTGAAAGAAAGTGAAATGAAAAAGAGGATTAGGAAAAGTTGGGGAAAATGTAGAAGCTCATACTTATCTGACTAAATGAAGAATCAAGAGATGCTTTTGAAAATTACTAAAGTAGAAATTGGGGTTTGAAAGGTAACCAGTAGAAGATGGAACTGGAGGTCATTATGTTAAATGAAATAAGCCAGGCACAGAAAGACAAATATCATATGTTCTCATTCATATGTGAGAACAAAAAAAGTGGATCGAAGGGAGGTATACAGTTGATTGGTGGTTACCAAAGGCGGGGAGGTTAATAGGAGATGTAAAAAAATTGGTCAATAGGTACAATTACATAGGAATAAATGCTAGTGTTTGATAGCACAGCAAGATGACTATAGTCATCAATATAATAATTTATTGTATATTTTAAAATTAGCTAGAAGAAAAGATTTGAAATGTTATCAACATAAAGAAATGATAAATATTTGAGGTGTTGCATATCGTACACTTATTTGATCATTATACACTGTATGCATGTATAAAAATACCATGTGTATCTTACAAATAGGTACAATTATTATGCTTAAATAAAAATAAAATAAAAGTGATGCTTATTCATTAAAAAGGGGAGAGGAAAACAGGAGTACAAGTGAACTAAATCTTCATGTATTATAAAAGCAAGTAAATAAATACTTTCCAATATGAACTTGCAACAGTAAGTACCATAAGTGCTAAAATGAGTAGCTAAAAGGGTAAAGAGAGGCAGTGGAAATAAATATGATAAGGGAGGTACTTGGACCAGTAGTTTCACCATAAGTTCTCTTTACTCTCTGATTGTTACCCAGTACATGCATTATTTTGATAAAACAAAATTTTGAAATATTATAGTAGTTTTGTGATAACATATGCTAATTGTAATTTTCTAAATCTAAAGCCTTTTAAATGGGTTAATCTGCTGTCAAGGTTAAAAATAGAACAGTGAGGAATATTATTAAGCCTTAACAAATGAGGAAATCCTGCTATTTGTGACAAAATGTGAGAGCCTGGAGGACATTATGCTAGGTGAAATTAGCCGGACATAGAAAGACAAACACTTCATGAGCTCACCTATATGTGGGATATAAAAAAAAGTTAAACTCTTCGGAGCACAGAGTAGAATTGTGATGACATTTGGGGGAAAATGGGAAGATGGTGCTAAAAGAATACAGACTTTCATTTATAAGATGACTAAGTTCTAGGGATCTCATACAGAGTTTGGTGACTATAGTCGCCAATATTATATTGTCTCCTTGAAATTTGTTAAGAGGGTAGATCTTAAATGTCCTCACCCTCCACCCCATCCCCCATACACTGGTAACTATGTGAGCTTATAATATGTTACTTAAATTGGTTGAAGTAATCATTTTACAATGTATACAATATTCAATCATCATATGGTATACCTTGGATATATATAATTTTTATCTGTGAATTATACCTCAATAAATCTGGGGAAAATAAAATAGGAAGTATGTTTTCATCAATATAACCAGAAGGTTCTATCCTCTTCAGAGTTGGCTCCTGGATTACATAGATAAATTCCTAAGATTACATATAAGTATGGGACAAATGATTTGGGTCACTATGTCATCAGTGTTGTAATAGCTGGATAGTCATGATACATTAGATTCACGTGTTGTGGAATAAATAAAAAGGCAAGATTTGTCTTCCAAACAGTTGCCAGAAATAAAGAAAACACTAAAAGTTGACACTTAAAGGCGTTTACCTCTTTGGATTTTGAGTGTGTATTAACATGAGATTCATACACCGCAAAAGGAATATTTAACAGAGAATTAAGATATGTGGGTCTTGAGTAACATTATGATGTTGGCCAAGCACTCCACCATTTTTGTGATTCAGTTTTCTCACCTACATATAAAAGGAAAAGAGGAAGAAAAAAAGAAAGAAGGTAACGAAATAATTGGAGGAGATAAGAAGGAGGAGTGGAAGGAATAAGAAAAGAATAAGGGAAAGAAGGAAGAAAGAATGAAAAGGAAGGAAGGCAAAAAGGAAGAAAGGCAGGTAGGTAAGAGGGAAGGGGAATTTGACTTTAGATTTGCTCTAAAATTCTATATTATTCTGAGTGAGAAAGATAATTTATTTGAAACTGAAATGATAGAAGTACAGTTGTAGTGATAGTTAAAACTTAGAAATCTTTGAGCCTGAGGGCAGAGGTGTATATTTTATTTATGGAGCTTCAGAGAATGAGGGGCCCCTGAAGTCTTAAGAAGTAGGTGGTAGGATCAAATCAGTTACTAATTACAGCAAAGACTAACAAAGTAGAGACTGCTTGGATGTACTGGTAATTTATTAATACATCAAAACTATATGAAGCTATATTAGAAGTATTCAGTTGGGAGCTTTAGAGGTTCAAAAGAAATATAATGTAGAGGCCCTGATTTAAAGAAGTTCACACCTAGACAGAAAGATAAGTAACACTGTCTGCAAGTTTAAACATAATAACAAATCAAACACAATTGTTAAATACATTGGAGGAAAAAAATAGCTTTGGACTTCAGAAGAAAAACCACTTTTGTTTGCAATAATGAGAGAAGATTTTTCAGAGCATAAGGAGTTAGAGATTGGGACTGTGTAGCAGCTCAAACCATGCCCTCCTCCTACCACCTCTTTCTCTCTCTCTTCTTTTCTCTCAATTTCTCTAAAAGAGGCTCCCTTGTAGCCACCTGAAATAATAGACTTGGGAAAGTAAACAGCCTTAAAATGATCTTTCAGGGAAAGCTGAGTCACTTTGTTTACCTGAGAAGTGAAACTATATTTTTGTCACTGGAGATTTCAGTCTTAAGACTTACTATATGCAGTGCAGAAGTAGTTGTATTTCCAAATCTGTAAGGCCCTTGATCTCTTATGCTACCTTTTAAGTTCCTGTCTCATTCTTAAATAGTTTTCTAAAACTAGCCAATAGTGGACAATGCTGTGGCTTTTCCCAACCACTTCTCTTAGAGTTGCTTGCTCACCAGACAAGATGTGCTTTCAAGTTGTCTCAGACAACAATTTTCCAGATATTTTAACTGCACAACAAGGATCATGGTTTTCTAGCGTCAGGTTTAGCACCACCTGCTCATTGACTGCTTTTTTGTTATAGCAGCACTGGCTTCTAGTAACATTTTCTAGAATAAATCCGTCCACTTTGTGAATCATCTCCATTCCAACTAGCAGAAAGAATCGTATGTAAACAATATCTTGGCCACCACATCTGAACAAAGTGCACAACCCTTCTACTACATTCTGAAGGTTGTAAAGGTCACACGGTCATCCCTAACTAGAGGGAAATTGGAAAGTGAAGTCTAGCTGTGTGCCCAGGAAGAAGGGAAAATGTGTTTAATGATCCAGCTAGCAATAGCTATAGCAAATGGAAACAGTGATGTGATAGATAAAGTCTGCCATAGATAAAGGGTTGGCATGGAAGTATTTGTGCCATGTATTTTCCATCCTGTCCATAAACAATACAATTAGAAACAATGGTTAGCTAATACTCTTAAAAGTTTACAAATGATCCTTTCTTTTCAAATATACAAGCTCCCCCAAATAGATTTGTCTCCATCTTTTAAAAAAATAATCCTCCCCAATAATGCTTTCCAAATAAATTTTGGCTAAAATGACAGTTTAAAATTTAAAACAGGCACTAGAGCATCTTTCATTTAAAAAAAGCCTACTCTTAGAATATCCCTCACTTGAAAACTCTTTTCTCTGTTCTTTAATTCCACAGTGCCCAAATATTTCAGAAGTAATATAATCTTCAGTTGATTTCAAATTTCTAAGCTTTCCCTAGGGCACTTGTCTCTCTACGGGACATGAGTAACTAGGAACTTTGGTCTGATACTATCTACCTGGTTAAAGTTCACGGAGGGGAGAAATTGCCCATGTGGAAACTGCAGTTCCAATACTTGTCGCTGAACATAAAATAACTCGGGCCTCCAGGGTTAATGGTAACATTAGAATCACTTGAGGCTCATGTAAGAAAATTGTAATTAAAAAGGAAATAGAGTTTGAGATATAGCTGAACTTTATTATATAAAAGTACAGTGTAGCATTTCCTTCTTAACCTTGGAGCCAAGTCTCTGAACGTGTGAGAATTTTTGATACCTAGAAAATGCCTTGATGAGGAAAGGAGGGACGGATGGGGAGGGGGGAGTTAAATAGACCACTGTTGGAGTTCTGCCCTGAATTTTATAGAATAATTAAGGCCTGCTTGCCACCTATTTCAAGTTTCTCTACTTTTGTTTCATCTTAGTTCCATTTTCCTCTCATCAGTTCCCACACAAGGTGCTTATGTGGCCCTAGTTCCTTCACAACTCATCAGTCATCCTTCCCCTTGCCCTACGGGACGTCCCCCCTGATCCCTTCATTTAGGAGTTCAACCAATTAAGCAGAATATCTTTTGTTGTTGTTGTTGTTGTTAAGAACTAAAATTGCATGGCCTGGTGGCAGTGTTTTCTTATTCCTTCTCTGTGACAGACTGAAATAAACACATCGCCGTCTGATAAAGGTCAGCTTTGAAACACAGCTGCCTGTTGGGCTTGCGGTGCAGACAGAGTGCACCCCAAACCTTTCCTGACTACTAATACTGTTTCAAATCCAATTAAAACCCTTAGCCTCCTCTTTAAATCCTGAAGGGCTTAGGGACCCAGCCTCTTCAGAAACAGCCTCGTGAAACCTTCTTCGCCTTCCTACTTTCAATCACCACTTACTCTCAGCAGTTGTTTATTTCTGGGATTAAAGTGAAAAGACCTCAACAAAGTCATTTTGGAAATGAAAGCCCAAGAGCATAGACCTCTCACTTCCCGCGTATCCACCCGAGTCTTGGTATAATAATGCACAACGTGGCACACGAAATTTCTTCCCTCAACAGGCTCGCTAGCTTGGAATCCTAAGTCTGCCGATGCCTGGTTTTTTCCATTTGCATTCACACGGTTTAAATGTTGTAGAGCCCAGGAGAAATTGATTTCCCTTTGTTGTATTATACTTACATGTTTCTCTGATCTCATAGCTATGCGAAGTGCCTAGCAATATGACAATTTTAATAAACACCCCACAGTTCTGAGTAAGATGCATACAACTGGGAAAGGTAGAGACCTTTAGTGTATCTACTTATTAGTCCCTTTGCCAACAGAGACTTGGGGCACTTGGTATCTCGCACCTGCTACAGATGCTCAGGTCGTCAGCATCGATGCGCCCTTCACCTGAGAGCTCAATTGCAGCGATGGTTTACATCTCTCCTTGCTGAATTTCTGTCCCTCTTGACACTTCAGCTCTGCCAAGTACTCACTGGGCCAGAACCATCGTTCTTTGTGTTTGTGCACATGGTGTTAAGGGATTGAAAAGCAGGGAGGGATATTTACCCTTTAGGAAGTAAAGTCTTGGAAGAGTATAGTGCTGCTGAACAGCGTATGACTGCTAATGGGGGCTTTCCTTTCACTCAGATGGTCTGGGGGCTGGAGAAATCACAAATGCGGTTCAAACCCTTGATTCTGTATCTATTGTGACATCTGTCCTCTCCATGCTATTGTTGGTGGCTAATATACAGAGCAATCCCTTTGCAGAAAATTTACATGTAGGGAAATTTTGCAAAGCACTGAAAGGAGTTTCAAGTCCTCTCAGAAAGTCCACAGGGTTCAGTGAAAATAGAATCTAATCAACCTGTAAAAAATTGAAATCCCACTTCTATTGCATGACTTGATTTGATTTGAGGTACCTTCTTTTTGATCCCCAAGCAATAAAATGCATTGACTATCTCTCTAGGAACAGGATCTGCATCTGTGTCTGCTTTTCTCAACCTCCTTTTCTTCATTCTTTGCTGCCTTCTTTTATGCTTCTAATTCTGAAAACTTCCTAATTGCTCTTTGGCCCAAGTAGAGCACATCTTTACTGTGGTGAGCGTGGCTTTTCCACTAACCATAAAGAAAAGCAACGCAGCCTTTAGTGCTTCCTTTATATTTATGAATCATTTCTCTACTCATCCTTTTTTGTGTCCTTTTCCTGCATTTCATGATTCCTGCCTGGTTCTCAGGCATTTTATGAAGACTTTGTGAAGAATCACTTCTTAATCAATTATATTTGAATTGTAGCAATTTGAAAATCCTGTATATTGTTTGGGCAAGTGTTTGTTTCCTGTGTTCATGACACAGGGAGAGTTATAAACCAGTATGATAGGGTAGTTGACATTTAAGTAAATCTTCTTTTATTAAATGTTTCGAGACTGGGACATCTGTCTTGATTACCAGCCCTAATAATGAAAATATTGTATATTCATGCAATATTTTAAAATTTGTATGAATGTGTAAGCATTATTTAATTTCAGCCTAAGAAAGTAGCCAGAAAAATTAGTGTAGTTTTTTCTTAAACAACTGATAAATTACAAAACATCATAAAAAATAGTTGACAGAATTATCTGAAAATTGTGGAATCAAGAATGATTATATGATTAAGCAAAATAATTAAAGATGAAATGGATTCAATGTTTAGAGGAGTTATTTGAAGAAAGGGGTATAGTCAGAGTATGGAAGGCATCAAAGAAGGGATGGGGTAGCAAACATCATGATTCAGATGTAGATGTAACTATTAAAGATCTATTGAAGATGCTTTGGGAGATATATAAATATTTATATTGTCACAGAAAAATATATGTTTTTTTCTGTGACATTTACTTCAGTTTTTGATGCAAAAATTATACATAAAATGCTTGCACACATTACATTAGCTCAATTTTGCAATAGTTTTTAAAACCTGTTGATTTATCATAGTCACATCAGCTCCTGCATTATGAGTCATTTTCTCCACAATACCCTGTCCTACTCCACCATCAAAAACATATATTAATATTTAGTAATAGTATATTATGATATTTTCCTTTATGTATTAATACAAACGGCCCTTAATTCTGAGAATCTCTGAGTTGTGCAAAATGCACAAGCTCATTGTAGGGATAAAAAGAGAATTTTTTTCAGTTAAGAATGTGTGAATACAACATAGAACTCAAAGGAATTTTACTATGGGGAGTCCAGACTCCCTTAACTATTCTAAAAAATATTACATGAGGATGCCAGGGAAGATAGTTTAATGTCACATTCCAGAGATGGCACCTGAAGCAAGGGTGCCTTCTAGCATCATGCTAGTGCACAGATTCAATTATGAATGAGGAGGACATCAATGAACTTCTCCCAGCTTCTCTCTTGCCTACCTTCTGCAGTCAGCTCCCATCTCTACATTGACGATGCTCTCTGTGCTCAGTGCTGCTCGACTTCTAAGCACTAATGAGATCACAGCCTACGGTGAAAAAGCTGCACTTGAGTTTGATCTGCTCATTCAGCAATAGAGGAGTGAAAGGTGTGGGGTGATTTGCCTAACTCCGGAAGCATTTCTGGAGAAATTTGTTGAAGCCAGCAGACTTAACTTGTTTGAACTTTAGCTTCTACTTGCCTTGAAAACAAGCTTTGTTTTTATTCTTTTTCCTATTTTTTCTTTTATACTTTTTTTTTTTTTGGTTTGTGTTGATAACTCATAGAAAGACAAGAGTCACACCTAATGGGCGCAGTGCACACTGTCTAGGGGATGGACACGCTGGAAGCTTTGACTCTGACAGGGGAAAGGCAATTATATGTAACTTAAACATATGTATCCCCATAATATGTGAAATAAAAAAGAATAAAAAAGAAAGAGTCAAAATTGGTCTGTGTGCGTATGTGCCAATTATTTGTATTTGGGCATGGGAGTATGTGGTCTGGCATTTTATTAATAAAAAGATCCCATGTTGCATAATTCTAAGACTTGAGAATACTACTTTGAATGCTTTTCAGATTTTTTCCTGATTTTATGCTCATATATTCTAGCATACTTCATTTCTACTATAATATGAGGAGAGATAATAAGAAGCAATTTCCATATTACTTAACTCTGCTTTAATTACAACATATTGCATGGGAGACATTGTTTTCAAATGATTTCCTTTTTTGCTCAGTCCTGATTGTTTCTCATCCCAGAGCAAATATTCACTTAAATGGTGTAAGCCATCTGTAGTTTATAAAACACCTTTAAGCTATTGTTTTAAAGTTTCATACCTTTTAATGTTTTCCTATTTATTTCCTGCTGATATCAACATATACCCTGCCAAAACCAATCTTTGGTGGATACTAACATATTCCTATTGAACATTTGATCCAGAAAGTTTGCAGATAATAAGCAGAATGAACATCTGTGAGGACTAGATAATTTTTAATATTTATGGAGAGCTCATTTCTGTGTTCTTATCCTTATGATGAGTTTGGTTATTCAAGACAATGTAGGGTGTGAGTCCTTGTAATCAATTCCATTATGGGAGAGGTTTGGGGAGCGAGTTCTAAACTGTTTGTTAATTGGAATTTCAACTGTGCAGGAAAATATTACCTGTAAGAATTTGAGTACTGTGCAAAGTATCCATGAAAAGGAGTTTATCTCATACATTTTTAAATTGTTGTATGCCAAAAACTTTGCAGAAAACTGTTTCCACCTTAGAAAAAAAGTCCAAAAATAAAACTGAAACTTATTTCTACTCATTAGTAAAGTAATTAATATTTTTACTATCAACAAGATTTATAATGCTTGGCTAACACTTTAAAAAACAAAGAAGACGATAGAACAATATCTTATTAGCATATTTCCCCATTTGTATAGCATTAATGCCTGGAAACAATTGGTTATAGGTTCTAGTTTCATATCAACGCATTATATGACCAGGAAACTTGTCTGAAGTGTTTTTGTTTTTAAATCATTTAAATATGCGACTAACCCCACTCCCAGGCAGTTCTTTTAAGGTAAGATAAGGTGAACTGGCTGGTATAGGAATATGCTAAAATAATATATATTATGTGGTTATCATTAATTGATAAATAAATTGCTAATAAGATTTAGATTGAGGGATCTGAAAGGTATTTTAGAGACCATGTGGTTTCATCCTTCATTAAATTGAGCTCTAAATACATTTACAAACTTATTTGATGATATAACCTAGCTGGAGGCAGATTCGGGAGTAAAACTCAGCTCTCTTATAATGGTCAGAGCAGTGTGGACCTAGGAACGAAGCTTAAAAAATGGCCCAAATAGGTAGACGTTGATCTGCAATGACCATCCCTGCTTATGAACTACCATCGAGAACTCTCCACTTTTCTCCATAGTCCTCTCATGCGTATTACCACTTTTGAGAGAGCCATCCCCAAGTTGTTCACGTTGGTAGACAAAATCACCTTGTTCCCAAGAACAGTATTTGTAGGAAAAGGGGGCTTCTTACTTTGTTATTCTCTTTTACTTTCTTTTCCTGCCTCACAATTTCTATTTAGATCCTGAAATCAATACTGCAGATGACTGATCTTAGTGTGTGGGTGGGAAAAACCCTTCTTCTTTTATCTAGTAGCCATTGGAAAATAATTAAAGAAGGGATTGGAATATGGTCATAATACAATTATTTTGTTTTGTGATTTTTAAATTCTATAAATGTGTGAATGTATCTATTATTAATGAATTAGAATGATACAATGAATTTATAGTGCATATTTCACTCTGGGCCACATGGAAAAAATGTAATTTATTTCTTACTGAATTTGTAGGTAATGATCCTGCTGAAAGTATTAATGATACATAGATAGAATTCCTCAGCACAGAAAGACTGCTGCCGTGTCCAGAAAATTCCTCAGGATAGCGGTCCCCAACCATTTTGACACCGGGGATCGGTTTCACAGACCAGTGCAGAGGGGATGGTTTCGGGATGATTCAAGAGCATTACATTTACTGTGCAGTCAAACCACTCCTCTAATGATAATCTGTATTTGCAGCTGCTCCCCAGTGCTAGCATCACCGCCTCAGCTCCAGCTCAGATCATCAGGCATTAGATTCTCACAAGGAGCACGGCAACCTAGATCCTTCCCATGTACAGTTTACAGTAGGGTGGGTGCTCCTGTGACAATCTAATGCTGCCACTGATCTGACAGGGGGTGGAGCGTACGGGGTGATGTGAGCGATGGGGAATGGCTGTAAACACAGCTGAAGCTTTGGCTTGCTCACTGCCACTCACCTCCTGCTCTGACCAGTATGGCAGCCCTAGAACAATAAATCTGATGAGTAAATAAGTATCTTATCTCATGGGACTCTATGATTTTCTCAATATCAAAACGACAGCTCATTTAGGAGTTTATCATTCACAGGCATGATATAAACAAGAAGGTGCAAAGAATGGATCTGTGGAATAAAGAAATCCTCTGGAAGAATAAAAACCTGCATGTTACAAACAATAAGTGTGATCGATGTAGGCCACTGCCGTCTGTGGATCTCTAGGATGCGGAGACAAATATCTCAGCATTGTCAACACTCCCAAGGCCTTCCGTGCTATTTATTAAATGTTGTTGAATTAATTAATCAATTAGCTAGTTATCTAACAAAAAGACACTGTTGTTTTCTTTTCTTTGTCATTCATATGTATCAAATGTAATCCATATATATCAAATAAAATGACTGAAATATGTAGTAGTTAAAGAGTTTTGTGATAATGCCCTTGATAATTCAAACAAATCAACAAATCTACAGACAAATTTAAAGGTTGGTTCACCACTAGCTAAAAACCATTGAATAGGAAGGTCTACCTTTCAGGTAAACGATGCTTCCCAAATCTATATAATATAAACAAATAAAAGTCTTTTAAATGGCATATGAAGATAAGTACCTTGTTTTCCTACTTACACTGGACCCTGCAAAGAGGGTTTAATAATTATTTTGTACAATGCTTCTTATCTTTGCAAGGCAACATAGGATAGGTTATTAGTTTCAGATATAATGGAAAATTTCAAAGGTAAAATCTTTAATTTAATTGGACTAGGAACTAGAGCTTAATGCTGCTCTCAAACAAAATGCCAGTATCCCTCAAGGCATGCTGAGAGATATTATCTACTGGGGCACTTTATTGCAAACTTCTGTTAACCTGGGTCATAAAGACATGAATGAGTTTACATAAAAATTTTGAGGAGTAATGGGATTATTTTCCTTTTTCTGTGAGCCTTTATAATTCTAACTCTAGAACTTTGAAAAATGAAAATTCTTCATTGCTTTGCTCACTTATCCTTAATCCAGAGAGCATAATTTATTTAGCCTTTCATGGTGACACATTCAGAAAGACGTAATATTGTATGAATCACTGATATGAGCATAGAAGCACATGGCAGGAGCTTGTCATCATCCACCATTCAGCCTTCTTTTCAGGTCCTTACCACACTGCTAAATTGTCCTTATAAGAATGTTTTTGTGGTCACATGGGCTCTAGATGTGAGGTTTTTTGAAATGTACATAAAAGTCCACACACGTACACATAAACACCCATATACCCAAACATCGGTACTTAATTAATGGAGATGGTTTTCAAATATGACAATATGGAGAGGGATATGATTATATTTTTCTTTCCCATCTCTCTCACGTTTGGTGTAGCTATTCCAGTTTCATTCTGTCACATGGTCTTTCTTCATATTTGTGAAAATTAGTTAAATTAACCGAATTATTGATAAACACCTTCTATGTGTCAAACATTAGAGTAAGTGTTGAGGATGGATAATGCATGTATCTGCCCTTGATGAATTTACAATCTGCTACAGTTTACAAATGGATGGCTGCTAGTTCAGATTTGACTGGGCTGTGACCGTCATAGTTTTAAAAATTTTGAATTACCAGTTGTGCTTTGTTGTTTTCCCTAACACCAAAGCCTACTCCCAATTGCTATTTATGAGCATACATGCACCATTATTACACAGCTTTGAAGAAAGTGAAATTCTCCTTGTTCTCAAAAGTGAGAAGATAAAAGATAGGCCACAGGAAAAAAGAGAGTGCATGTTTATTTGTGGGAGAAAAGAATATTCTTATGTATTTAAATGACAAATAAGTGTTTCCAGATCATAACTTAAATCACCACATCTTTTACCCTCACATATTATTGATCTGCCCCATAGGCATTTGGATTTGTGATTATGTATCTGCTGTTTACTTCTTATTTCTAATGTCTGTCAACAATTCTGCCACAAATTGCTTATAATCTTTAATATCTTATTCCTTCACTTCTTAAAACTACTTTTCCATTTTTTTTGTATCTTCTGACTTTTCTTTTATCCTTCTTGTATTTCATTTGCAAACACTGAATTTTCAAAGATGATATCAGCCCATAAAAGCACATCTTTTTATGGTAAACAAACTAATGATAGTATCTTTGCTGTAACCCCACAGATTTCTGTAATCATAATTTTTTGCAACATTTTGATTAGGTCAGTTATCAGGCTAAATGTAGTAAAACACAAATCCCTTTTAGTTTTGTTAATTTGTTTGAGTTATTCAATTCAAGAAAAGATCATATTATTAGGTGATTTGATCACATTTTATATTCCTTCTAATGAAATAGTCATAGGTATAACTATTCTATATATTAAAATTACATTTTTATGAAACAGTTTACATTTTACCCTTATCTCTATTATTTTTGTCTCAGTATGTTTCAATGCTTTGACTCATCAACAGCTCCTTTCTAAATTTCCGTATTATAAAGATCTCAAAATAGCTGTCGTATTGAGTCTTTATAAATGCTATCTGACCCCAACAAACAGGAAAAATAGAAAGGGCTGCTTATGGATACATTCAGAACATCTATTTAATCAGTGACAGCAAAACACACAATTAGCTTTAAATGGAAGCAGCAACATAACAGTGCACTTTGAAGGACAAAGCTTTCATGACATCTCAAGCTGAATGCAAAGTTACACACTCACCCTTGCACAAAAATAGCTGTCTATAAAATGCCATCTGTGATGCTGAATGTTTGGGGGTTGGGGGTGGGGGGAAGAGATGTAATGTAAGGTAAACCAACATGTGGTAGACATCAGCAAAAGCTGAGACAGTCAGCAATGTAAGTTTTAAGCGCAAGTCCCACGGTATAAACAGCAATAACATTAACAATTACCCAAACATAAAGGAATCTTTCCATAGATACAAAACAGAAATGTGTTCAACCAAATGTATTTCCGTTGTGTCTGGAAGAGCAAGGTCGTTTAGTATTACTGTAATTATCACAATTACCATTTTCCTGGGAGTGAGAAGGTTGTTTTTGTTTTCTTAAGTTATTGTAAAGTGCACATTAGTGAGTAAAGACAGCCCCCTTAGGTAAACAACAATCTCATCTAGTGTGTGTCAACATAGATTTAGGCATTTTTAAAAAGTTCATTTATTATCCAGTTAAACAGGGAGTTTGCTGTTCCTGTTAGTACAGAGTGAAGAGAAGGATGCATATGTTATCGGGAAGATACTGGATAAATAGAATGGGCAGTTCAGAAATGCTCAATTTGTGGGATCTATTTAGTGTGAGATTCCGAAAAATAGCCCTAGTCTGAATCCAACTAGAAGTGTCATTGTTCTCTCTAGTCTTATAAAGAAGCTGAATTCGATCTCTGGCTTCAAGATTTTCATTTCTTACACATGAAAGAAAGAAATGCATTGATATTGCTTAAGAGTGGGGCTTACCTTTGATGAGATGTGATGCTTGTGAGCAACTCATCAAACTTACTCGCATTTAAAAATAATGAGCTACAGAAATTCATTAAAATCATCTTGTACCAAAAAGCAATGACCTAGATGATTAGGGATAGTTCCTGTGGATATAGGATCAGAAGAAGGCAAAGACAAGGAAAGGTTTCTTAGGCCAAAAAGTGGTGTATGAATCTGAAAAGTGAAGAAAGAGAGGAAAATTTGGGTTTTTTTGTTGTTGTGGTTTAAAAATGTTCTAAAGGATTTTAGTAATGAGACTAGGGACATAAAATAATTGAAGTATGGTGTAAAGTCATGAAAGACAAACTTTTGGATGAATAGAATCTAGAGTTGAAAATAAAAACAAGATTCTTACTTTTTCTTTCTATTACATGCCTTTGAAATTCAGAGCACTGCTCTTGTGGACGAGAATATTAACAATTGGAACACAAACTGAGTTGGAATAATAAGAAATATCAAAACTTTCATTTTAGTAATCAGACTCTGAGTCACAGAGGACAGCCCTGCTTGAAGCCCATTAACACATCATAATAACAACCACCTGATGTAATGAAAACAAATGAATTCCAAAGAAATAGAAAATGTAAGAGTGGGTCATTATCGCACGCACTAATGAGGAACAGACTTTACCTGTTGTCTTGGCTTCCAAAGAAATTTTTCAGTCCACTGAGGGCTTTTACACCAGGAAATATTTCATTCTTGTTTGGAATTTCTCCTTGGGAACACGTTATAGGACTATTTTCTTGTCATCAGCCTCCTTGTTTTAGTTTCACTAAACTACAATTTTTGTCTGCTGTGTATTATTTTATTTGTAATTTTTTAGAAAGCAAGAATGTGAAAAGGCTGGCAGAGTAAGAGGGAAGAACTTAAAATGTAATTGTTCTAAGTCAGATTGTTCAAGTAATTAAGAGAATGACAATATCAAAAAGGACTTCACTCTTATTTATCACATTCCCATTCTTAGATTTTATTTTACCATTACTATTAACAATCATGCCTGGCACAGTGTTTTGGAAAGAGATGAGTACAAACTTTGGAATTTGTGTGGCTTTTGGAAACTCAGTATTCTAATCTGTTATATAGGGTAAATAATGATAATTCATGCTTTAATTGCATTTGTTATGAGGATCAAATTGTGTGTCTTCCTATACATCTTTGCCCAGCTCCCAAAGCCACAGGTGGCTTAGAACGGTTCATGTGGGCAGCTCCAAAGGCCCCCTACCTTCTCTCCTGTTCTCAATCCTGCCCACCCTCCTCCACCACCTTTGAGACATCTTCCTAATATTGCAATTTAGAGCTTTCTCCCATCCTCTGACCCATTACCCAGCCAGTGGAGGGAAAATCCTCACGCATATGACATATGCCAATTGTTATTTTACACTGAAATATAGGCAAAGGAAGCTATTAGTAATGCACATTCTTCTTAACTAGTTGCAATTTCACTCTTTTCTTTTGTTAGAGTAATCTTGTTTTATCATTCCCAGGGTCTAGATTAGTGCCTGGAACCTAGCAGATGCTTAAAAGTTTGTGTAAAGTATGTAAATAATAGCTGAATTACTTCACTTAGAAACTCTAGAGTACTACATGGATGTTATCTGTCTTATTCAAATATCAGATCCTCTTTTGGTTTGTTAGAGTGTCTGTCCAATGCTAATACCCTGCTAATATCTGACAAGGGCAGATATGATCTAAATTCTCATTCTTTCTCTTGTTAAATTTATGTATTTGGACAAGTTATGAAACCTCTCTCAAACTCGGGATTTTTTTTTTTGTCTATAAAAAGGGGAAAATAATACCTACCTTACCTGATGATAATGACCACCTTACAGGGGTATTGTTGGAATGAAGCAGTGTACGGCAGCCGGCCCAGGACCTAACTCAGAGCAGGCACCTGACTCATCTTCCTTAACTGACTAGATTAGCCTTGCGAACAAATCCAGGAAACCACGAAATCTTTTCAATCTTTTCTAAATACCTACCATGCATTTTGTTGTGTGGTTGTATTCTGCACTAGTCTTACCTGTAACCAGATCTTTCATGAAGGCAACAGAGCAATGAGATTTAAAGCTACAAAACAAAGATGCCAACCTGCTCAAAACACCCCCCACTGGCTTACTACAATATTTTGTTAAAAAGTCCTAAAGTTGACTGTTTAGAAATCTTTTTTCTCGTAAATAAATCTCAGGGTTACAAATTATTACACTAATATTTATACTTTAATTAAAAAATATAATACAAAATAATCTGAGATTTGAAAAAGATCTGAATGTATCACAATCATATAGTCTACTTTGCTTGGGGTAACTCTAATTCTTGCCTTGTTTCCTGGCACAATTTTTAACTGCACCCCTTAGACTTTTGTCCTGGTTTGGATAATAAACTACTTGGTCATCCTTCCTACAGATACCTGTCCAGTCTTCATCCTGTACTTGAATCCTTTCTACAATAGCCGCATCTCATCGTTTTCATTTATCCAACTGACAGAGAACTTACTACCTCCTGAAGCAGGCTAAAGTGTTGTGGTTTGCTTCTGATAAGTTTTTCTTAAAATAAAATAGTTAGGTCTGGTTTTTGCTTTCATCTGTTGGTTTTCCCTGTATTGTAGGTTTATGTAGAACACATCCATTTCTTCTTCCACATGACAGATCTTCAAACATTCAACAATCGTGTCCTGCCTGAGGGAGCTCATTTCATGGCTTCGCATCCTCATCTCTTAGTTCAACTGTTGCTTATATGACTTACCATAGGATTTCCTCCCCATTCTGATTGTTCTTTGTTGAATGCATTACAGTTTGTTTTTGTCCGTGTCTAATTGAATTGCCCAAAACCCAATATAATACAACTGTGGTTTGAGTAGCTGAGACTATAGGCATGTGGCACCATGCCTGGCCACTTTTTCTATTTCTTGTAGAGTGAGATGGGTCTCACTCTTGCTCAAGCTGGTCTTGAACTTCTGGCTTCAAGCAGTCTTCCTGCCTTGACCTCCCAAAATTCTAGGATTACAGGTGTGAGCCACCAGGCCCAGCATTTAGAACTCATTTTCTAAAGGCAAAGCTATTTATGCCTCATTCCAGTATTTACAAAATTGGATTTTTGTATTTAAATTGCAGAGTGAATAGTGAACTTCGAAAATATAAAGCATTGAGCAAACACAGTTGTTAAGAAAAAGAGAGTTGTTGCCCAGGTTCTTGTCTAGGGAGGAAAGATTTGGATGTTTTCTTCAAGGGTAGGAGTATAGCTAAAGAATCCAAATCAATAAAGAATAGGAAACTTGATAATCAAATCATTATTAGTGTGAGTCAATGCTTCAGATGCTCTTCCCTTTCTAGACTAGTGGAAGGTTAACTCTGGAGCAGAGCCTGTGACTAGTGATGGCCATGATGCTTTGACAAGATGCAATGAGGATCACTTGTAAGTTTAAGCTCCAAAGGGAAGGTATGCAATTTTCCATGTTTCCTTCCACTGCCAAGGAGACTCCTCAAACTTCATTTTGAGGTGAAGTTTTCACAATATTAACTCACTTTGAATCACTAAGCCACAATATGGGAACAGCTGTCTTGGAGAGTCATCAGCTTTTACGCTTGCTAAGCCTGCCCTGAGTGTATGCTTGTTATCAGAGTCAGAGTCTGTAAACATTACAGAGCCACTCGCCAGACGATTCATGGTTTCCGTTTGATAATCACTTACTAGGGGATAAACGCTATACTAAGGACTCTCCATAGATTGTCTCACTCTATCCTTGTAATCATATACAAGTTAGGCATTGGCTTTAATATACAGAAAAAGAAGAGGGGTGAGATTAGTTCTCAACGTGTTACCTAGTTTTCGAACATAGGCATGTATGGTTTCGAGCTCTGTGTTCTTGTCACTGCATTATGCTGCTCTTACGCATGTACTTAGGTGTGCTATTTTGATGTTCCTTTTGTCAAATTCAATGAGATTATTTTAAGTTTTAAAGAAAATACATTAATAATCCATTCAATTGTTCAATGATTTTTTTCAATAAGCTTTTATAAATTTAGAAATGATTTTAAACTAAGAAGGACGCAAAGTATTAGATACTAACAAGAGTAAGCCAAAGCCACTTTTCTCCCTCTTCTCTCTTCCTTCCTCTTTCCTTTGTTTTACTGGGGGCGTCATTCTTTCCCATTCTTAATATTTCCTTCTAGTGAAATGGGCTCAATTACTATAATCCTGGGTCTCTCTGTAACTCTTTACTCACTCTGTCACTGGGGAGTCAGATTGATGTGACTGATTGGTCATTTTGAGTAAAATTACTAAAAATTCTTAGACCAACTCCAACTTTCTTCTTCTTGGGAGAGGACCTAATTTCTGTGAGCTGTTTCTCCTCTCATCTTCTTATTTTATGTCTTTTCTATGCAAATTCTTTCCACCTGGGAAGTTCTGCTCTAACTTCGTACTGCCTGCAAGAGGGTGAGCTAATTAATGTAATTTTGGAGACCAGTGGCCAAGCTCCTTTGGCTCTCACATTATTCAAACTTCTGCAACATAACTTCCATCAATAATAAAAGTGGCATTTTTGCGTCTGTATTAGTTTTCTATGGGTGTGTAACAAGTGACCACAAACCTAGAGGTAGAAAACAACATACTTTTTTGCCTCCCACCTTCTATAAGTCAGAAGTCTGGACATGCTGTGGCCGGTTTCTCTGCTCAGGATCTCACTAGGCTGAAACCTAATGTTGGCCAGGGTTGCAGTTCTCAACTGTGCTTAGAATTCTTTTCCATGCTAACTGGTAGTTGAAAGAGTTAATTTCCTTGCTGTCTTTCAGCTGGGGATTTCTAAAGGCTGCCCATATTTCTTATCACAGCCTCCTCCATCTTTAAGCCAGCCACAGCAAATGGAATCCTTCTCATGCTTTGAATATCTGGCTTCTGTGACCAGCCAGAAAAGACTTTACTTTTAAAGGGCTCATATCATGTCAGACCCACCCAGAAAATCTCCCTATCTTAAGGTCAACTTTGCAATGTAACAAAATCTAATCACAGGACTAAAATCCACCATATTCATAGTCTCAGAGCTTGTAGTCTACATGTATGCAGGGTGCATATGAGGGATGGAGGGGGGAACTTGAAGGTCATCTTAGAGTTCTACCTATTGTGGCTTCCCTCTTATTATTTATTCTGTTTCTCAGATTGTCTAGAAGTGATATAAGAGGGGTAGGTTTTGTTTTTTGAGGGCCCTTCAATGTCTCTGACAGTTTCTTCTTTCCATTATCTTTATTGTGCATATGTGCATATTGTCCTCTTTTTGATGATAGGAACCAAAGGAAAGTTGGATTTACACATATAAAATATTTGTGTGTGTGCACACACACATACACACAGCTTTCTATCTAGCATTCTAACTTGAAGGAGGGAAAATTCCAAAGGTTAATAAATATATTGAATCCGTGATTCCTAGAGTCAGATGAGCAGGAATAAAGAATGGCTGGAGGAGAATCATGCAGTGACTGTTTTATCCATGGTGTCATCCTCTTTCTCGTTGGAATTAAAGCCAAATGGTTTTCCAAGGAGCACTGGCTCTAACCCTAACCCTAACCCCATTTGTGCCTAAATATAGGCATACCCTTTTATTGGATCATTCCTTAAACCCAAAGATTCATTTTATAGTTGCTCAATAGGTTCCTTTTCACAAAGCTTACTGTGACTCGCTTCTTTGCAAAGAATCTGTCTTCAAGAAATTATTTAGAGCTGTCTAAGAATTAACTTCCTAGGGCTTAAGAAACTTAAAAGTGAGTTCCTTCATATTATCTCTATATTTGTTATATTGCAAGTCCCTGAATTTAAAAAAAAATGTATCCACTATGCTATGTACAAACTTAAATTTTAGGCCTGGCAATTTAGTAAAGGAAAAGTCAAGATTTATTTCACTGACATAAGTAGCTAGAGCTAAAATACAATACTCCTGGAAGCTCCAGGATATTCATAGTACAATCTCATTTTGCATAGAGAAAAGTTGGCAAGAACTTGTGGCTAGTCAGAAATAAGAAGAGACAGTGATGAATAGAAATGCATATTGTTTTATAATGACCTTTCTGTTCACTGGAAGAAAGCAGCACTTTAATTACTGAATTGAATGTGATGTGAACACTACCGGTTTTTTTTGTTTTGTTTTTTTTTTTGAAGATGCTTGCTATGAAGAGTTTAAGAACAAAATTATCCTTGTTTATAAAATGCAAGATATCCATTCATCTAAATCCTTACAACCAATGGGGAACTATCTAAAAACATTCACATCTACAAAAGATGGATATTACTGATGGGAGAGAAATTTGTTAACTAAATTGATTCCACTCCATCATTTAAGCCCATGTTAGATGACAACATTAAATGATCAAAATGTATAATTTTTCTGTAAAAAAAAAACTCAAGAAAAGTGAAATGATTCAGGGAAATTAACTGGAAATAAGGTATACCTCTTTTTATTGCCTTTGGCTTTATTATGCTTCACAAGTATTGCTTTTTTTCAAATTAAAGGTTTGTAGCAACCCTTCATCAAGCAAATCTATCGGTGTCATTTTCCCAACAGCATCTGCTAACTTTGTGTCTGTGTTCACATTTTGGTAATTCTCCCAATATTTCAAACTTTTTCATCATTATATCTATTATGGTGTTCAGTGAACTTTGATGTTACTATTGTGATTTGGGGAGTGCCACGATTCACTCCCATCAAAGACAGTAAACTTAATCAATAAATGTTGAGAGTGTTCTGACTGTTTCACTGACCAGCAATTCCCCCATCTCTCTCCCTTTCCTCAGGCCTCTATATTCCCTAGGACACAACAATATTGTAATAAGGCCAATTAATAACCCCACAATGGCCTCTAAGTGTTCAAGTGAAAGAAAAAAATCACACATCTCTCACTTTAAATCAAATACAATTAAATAGAAATGGGCTGGGCATGGTGGTTTCTGCTTATAATCCCAACACTTTGGGAGGCTGAGGCTGGAGGATCACTTGAGGCCAGGAGTTTGAGACCACCATGGACAAAATAGTGAGACCTCATCTCTACAAAAAATGAAAAGAAAAAATTAGCCAGACATAGTAGCTTGAGCCTGCAGTTCCAGCTACTGGGAGGCTGAGACGGGAGGACAACCTGAGCCCATGAGTTTGAGGTTGCAGTGAGCTATGGTTGTTCCACTGTACTCTAGACTGGGAAGAAGGTAGCAAAGATTGGTTCATGAGGGTTAAGGAAAGAAGCCACCTCCATAACATAAAAATGTGAGGTGAAATGATGAAGAAGCTGCTGCAAGTTATCCAGATCTAGCTAAGGTAATTAACTAAGGTAGCTACACTAAACAACAGATTTTCAAGTAGACAAAACAGTCTTTTATTGGAATAAAATGCCATCTAGGATTTTCATAGCTAGAGAGTATAAGGCAATGCCTGGCTTCAAAACTTTAAAGGACAGGTTGACACTCGTGGTAGGGGTCAATGCTACTGTTGACTTTAAGTGGAAATCAATGTTCATTTACCATTCTGAAAATCCGAGGACCATTAAGAATTATCCTAAATCTACTCTGTCTGTGCTCTATAAATGGAACAACAAAAGCTGACTGACAGCACATCTGTTTACAGCATGGTTTACTGACTATAAATTAAGCCTACTGTCAAAACCCATTGCTCAGAAAAAAAGATTTCTTTCAGGCCGGGTGCGGTGGCTCATGCCTGTAATCCTAGCACTCTGGGAGGCCGAGGCGAGAGGATTGCTCAAGGTCAGGAGTTTGAAACCAGCCTGAGCAAGAGCAAGACCCTGTCTCTACTATAAATAGAAAGAAATTAATTGGCCAAATAATACATACAGAAAAAATTAGCCGGGCATGGTGGCGCATGCCTGTAGTCCCAGCTACTTGGGAGGCTGAGGCAGCAGGATCGCTTGAGCCCAGGAGTTTGAGGTTGTTGTGAGTGAGGCTGCCGCCATGGCACTCACTCTAGCCTGGGCAACAAAGTGAGACTCTGTCTCAAAAAAAAAAAAAAAAAAAAAAAAAAAAAAAGATTTCTTTCAAAATATTACTACTCATTGACAACACACTTAGACACCTGAGAGTTCTGATGCAGATGTATAGGAACTTATGTTGTTTTTATTCCTGATGACACAACATCCATTCTGCATCCCATGAATCAAGGAGTAATTTTCACTTTCAAGTCTTATTATGTAAGAAATACATTTTGTAAGATTATAACTGCCAAAAGTAAATTGAAAACCTTTTGGAAAGAATTCAGCATTTTAGATGCCCATTAAGAACATTCCTGATTCATGGGAGAAGGTAAAAAATCAACAATAACCAGAGTTTGAAAAGAAGTGGATTCTAGCCTTCATGGATGACTTTGAGTGGTTTAAGAATAAAATGGAGAAAGAAACTGCAGATGTGGTGGAAACAGCAAGAGAACTAGAATTACAAGTGGAGCCGAAGATATGACTGAATTACTGTAATCTCATGATAAAACTTTAATGAATAAGGAGTTGCTTGATATCGATGAGCAAAGCAAGTGGTTTCTTGAGATGGAATTGCTCTCCGGTGAAGATGCTGTAAACATTGTTCAAAAGACAATAAAGAATTTCGAATATTCCATAAAATTAGTTGATAAAACAGCATCAGGGTTTGAGAGGACATACTGCAATTTTGAAAGTAATTCTACTGTGGGTAAAATGCTATCAAACAGCATTGCATATGTTAGAGAAATCTTTTTTGAAAGAGAGTAAATCAATGTGGCAAACTTCATTGTTGTCTTATTTTAAAAAATTGCCACAGCCACCTCCACCTTCAGCAACCACCACACTGTTAAGTCAGCAGCCATCAACATCAGGGCAAGATCCTCTCTCTACCAGCAAAAGTTAATGACTCACTGAAGGCTGAAATTATTGTTAGCAATTTTCAGCAATAGAGTATTTTTAATTATGTGCATTGCTTTTTTAGATATAATCCTATTGCACACTTAATAGACTATAGTGTAAACATGACTTTTCTATGCACTAGGATACCAAAAAATTGATGTGACTCATTTTAGTGCGATATTCACTTTATTGCAGTGGTCTGGAACCAAACCAGCAATATCTCTGAGGTATGCCTATATACGAATGGAGCTCATAATAATTTCAGAAACATCCTGCTTCACAGCTAGTAAAGCAGCTTTGAAGATTACTGAATTGCATACACATGCCCAGTGTTGAGTTGGCAAATCATCTTCTAGGTTGAGTGGCATATTTGATAACTGCAGATCATGCAACCATAAAATCAAAGCAAACATTGAAGTCCTTTTCTTATAGATTTGTTGAAAGGAAATGAAGACTTGCTCTCTTTTTCATGTACTCTGGGTTGATGTTTAAGGATTGCAACGATTTCAGGCAACAGAATCTTGTCAAAAGTCGTGGATTGATTCTTCATGGCTTCCATCCTCCTGCTGTGTGATGTTGGCCGTGCCACAGTGCAGAGCATGCCGTGCTTCCCGCTGGCTACAGGGCATTCGAGCACTGGCTTCACTCCAGGTTTAACACGATCATTTCTGGTACCAGGGGGAAACGATGCCACCTCTTTATGCAGGCTGAAGTGTCTTAAATAGGCATTTAATTTATTCACTGTAACAGTTGCTTTTGTTGAATAAATACTAACTGCTTATTAGAAACCTATTTATTGAAGATGAACAGCTATATCATAGACACATATCAAATTTATGGTTACTAAATCTCACTTAATATGCTCTGAATATTCTATCGGTCTTTAACATACTATACCAAGATAACTATATTTATTCTAACACTTCCAATAAAAATAACTACTATTGAATAACAATTTTTTTCTTCTCAGGCTTATTTACAGAATGTTAAAAGCTATGTGATGGTTACATATTTTATATCTTTCTCAGTGCTTAAAACGTTTAATTAATGTATTTTTAATACTCAATTCATAATTTGAGAAAGTATCTTATTAAAATTAAAATTTCAAGATATTTATGATATTCATTGTAATATGTTACCCAGAATTCCTCTTAATCTACTTAGGGCTCTCCTTGGAAGAAGTGGAAGCTCTATTATCAGAAAAAAGATTATTTGATTTTCCCCAAACAAAGCCCCATAACAAGGCTAGACTATCTGGTGAGGGATTCGATTGACAAATTGGTAGGTAGGATTCTCACTCAAGTAACAGCGAATGAAAAAGTTTGCCCTTTTCAGATGTGAAATGTGCTCTCATTCTACATGCCTCCGCTGTACTGAATGATTGAATTGGGCCATTTTTAGAATATAACATTGGTTATTTTATTTCTATTAATATTATTACTTTTCACCATTAGTTATGAGATGAGTATAGTCTATACTGAGACTATTGGAGCTTTCAGTTGGCATCTGACATTTCTAAGTCTTTCATAAGAAGAAAGAGCTACCTAAGATCTGGCATTTCCTATTAAAAAGTCTATGAATTGAGATCTGTAATTTGAATTGGTTTCTACTGATATCTTGCATTTTCTTATTTTAACAAATGCTAGATATGTGGGTTTTGTGTTGTTTTTTTTAAATCAATCTTGCTGGTTTCCTTTTCAGAACAGAGTTGTAAGAACAAGGAGAACAATTTATAAACATAGAATATATAGATTCTAGCTGTCGGAAACCATGTTGTCTGCTTTTGGAGTGTTTTAAGAACTCAAAAAGTAACTTTCTACACAAGATTGGCATTTGAAAATGGAAATTGGCATTGGATGACTAACAGGAAACACGATATTTAGGGTAAGAATAATCAAGTTATTTTACAGACCTATCTGATTTCCATAATAACC
The DNA here is from genome assembly GCF_040939455.1 of Microcebus murinus. Lineage (NCBI taxonomy): Eukaryota > Metazoa > Chordata > Mammalia > Primates > Cheirogaleidae > Microcebus > Microcebus murinus. The sequence continues at coordinate 62,989,647 of NC_134105.1, forward strand.
CCAGTAAAGGTAACTACCTCCCAAAGGGCATTAGAATATTTTCATGAGGTCATTCAACAATAAAGAAATTATTATATATGTTGCTCTAAGTGCTTGCAATGCAATTTATTCTATTATTGAAAGATTTGGTTGGAATCATCTTTTGTAAAAGTCATGAAAAACTCGTTATGATTTTTCCTTTACTCTCTGACTCTCTTGATTACTGTCTTCTCTAGACAATAGTCAGGCATGTGGTAAGCATCGTCTGGGGACTTGAACATTTTCCTGGCAAACCATTTTACAAAGGTCAATAGAGCAAGAGATTATCCCCTATTGGTTAGGTAGAAGCTAACCTAGCCACTTCAAAAGAGCCAACTGTCTCTTTTGCTCTTTGTAAATTCAGTTATAATCAATGGGATGTAAAAATTACATTCCTGCCTTTAGTCATACACCCCTTTTTCTTTGTATTAGTATTGATTTAGTCATGAGTCTATGAGTCTATTTAACCATTAAAGGAATTACTGTTTTCACAAATCCTACATTTAAAGAAATCCAGAATGTCTTTTTAGGAGTTAAGAAAACAGATAAGTCTACCTCCTTTAAGTTACATTGGATTGGATTCCTCTTAGGAAAATCATGCTTCTCTAGTTTCTTTTATGTGGAGGAATTGCCTGATTATGATTTTGAATAAGCAGAATGGCTGTTTCAATTTTGGGATAATAATAAGAATATAGGAACAGTAATAATAATGTAGTTATTGATTATATGAGCCAGGCCTCATAGTTAGCACTTTACATATATTAAGTGTTAAATCCTCAGAACAAAGCAGTTGTGTCCCAGTGTACTTGTAAGAAAATTGGCACAGACAAATTAAGTAATTTATGAAAAGTTGACCCTAATATTGAGACTGGAATCTGTCTGAAGGCAAAGCCTGTGCTTTTAGTTATTATGCTATACTATTTTCAATGCTTTAAAATTATTTATTAGTGTTCTGAAATTCTAGTTGTGACAATAAAAATTGTTGGAAAACATTTTTCTTGTTTGGTACTTGGTGTCCCGTGGTACTTTGGCCTTTGTCCAGCTTCCTGGAAAAACTGAAGATCATAATTGTATTCACCCTCCAATATTTTCCAACATAATAGAAGAAACCCACATGAAATAACATTTATCACATTGAGTGAAATCATAGTTATTCGCTTCTCCTTCTGATACTATGTATTTTTTGTTTGTTTCCCCAGTACTTAAATTTATACTGAAATAATATAAAATTTTCTGAATAGTTACTCAAGTAATAAAGTCAGGAAGTCAGGAAGGCAGGAAAGAAGGCAGGCAGGCAGGCAGGCAGGCAGGCAGGAAGGAAGGAAGGAAGGAAGGAAGGAAGGAAGGAAGGAAGGAAGGAAGGAAGGAAGGAAGGAAAGAAGGAAGGAAGGAAAGAAAGAAAATTATTGGAAGAGGGAGAGAATGAGGTAAGAAAGCAAAATAATTTTGGGATCGTAGGGTACATCGTAGGGTACATTTTAACTCTTGAGTGTCATTTTTTTGAATATGTGACTTGACTGTGACTACTTGGCTCTATTAGTGTGTGTCAAAACTAATGAGTGGAAACAGATTTCAAAATAGAAATAAGTTATTGATTCATGCCAAATATGTCTTTGGTATTGCCAGAGAAACACATTAAGAACTAATTTCTTTTAATTGAATGTTTATTCCCTATTTGGCACAAATCCATCTGCTAATAGGTCCAATAATTACAAGAATGCATGTGTTAAATTTACATGAATAGTTCTATTGTTGGGAAAAATGTTAACCAAGTGTCCTTAAGAACACCTCATTTGATACTTTACAGTAATTTTGAAGGAAAATCAGTAGAGACAGTGAAATAATAAAGTATCTGTATATTAACAATAAAATTTAATATCAGAGAAATTTAAGAGTCTGAGCTAATAAAGGATATGAACAAAGTAAAAAGTCCTTTTTAGGTTTTGGGAAAAAGTGGAAGTTTTGAATGAAAAGAAGGGAAATACAGAAGGAGAGGATTTCCTTGGGAAGTCCATGCACAAAACAAAAAATTTGACAAGTCATCTAATAGAATTTATCATATTTTCATTTTTCATCTGAACCAGATGGCCCCTCCTTAATTAAAATGAACATATAGTTCCAAAGGGATCATTGCCATCTCCCTACGGCTCAGTTGCACCACAAATGAGTCTTACTTCTGGGAAAATATATTGTCTTCCTACTATAACCAGAACCTCCTGAGCAACCTGCATGGCAACTCAGTCTCCTTCTTTTTCTTAGTCTAATTATCTTTCAAAAATAATCAGAATTGTAATTTAAATATTACAGTACATAATTAACCACACTGGTTGACAGAGAATGTGAAATTGTGGCTCCAGGCAAGCATCAAAATTAATATATACAGTTGGGAATATATCTTGTGAAGGAGTGGCATCTGGCTAGTATGCAGAGAGGAGCAGAGCTGAACAGCCCCGGTCCTCCTTTGGCCAGACTGCTGCCTTGGGTAAAGATGATGACATTTCATGCACAGCCAGCCTGGTTCTGCTTTTTCTGATGCTTTGTTTTGCTATTTTTCTAGGTGAAATTTAATGAAGCTCCCCGATGACCACCTCTTTAATCCCCTTAAAAGTCTCTGGCTCCTTTTAAGTGTGAGCATTTGTAGTTATATTTTGTTTTTGCTCTTATTGTTCCTATTTTAGCTTCATGGCCAGTTGTGAAAGATTCTCAGGTCTGGCTCTCTCTCAGGGATAGCCTAGAGAGGTGATGTAGCTGTGAAGTCTATCTACACCTTACTGCAACTGGGGAGGAGGAAAGGGAGAAGAGGTAATGGCAAATAAGCTGTAATTAAGTTCTTTTGTGCTTCAGGGACAAGTATCATCTTAAGGTTGCCGGGTTGTGAGACCGAGCTACAGTATTCTTGACTGTCCCAGAAAGGACAGACCCCCCGTGCATGGCAAAAAGGTTCTTTCTGGTTTTCACCAGAAATTGAGCTTATCAAGACTTCTGTGATATTGTTGTTTTTCAATATCAAACAGCTGGAGGATCATGTTGGGGGCTTGCGAAAATGACACATGCCAAAATGACATCTCTCAATCGGTAATTACCAGGACTTGCCCTCTCAAATCAATTTCAAAGGAAAACACATCATCACTTCTTCTTCTTTTAAGAGAGCAAAACCCACACTAGGTTGTAGACCAAGTTTCCATAAGATGCAAAAGGAATCAGCTCAAGTATAAGTTGAAGAAAAGAAGAATATAAAGCAAAGAAAGAAATAGAAAATTAGTGATGGTTTGACAATCAAGTAGAGTCTTTTGGTTGTCCTCATTGTTAACTTTGTGAACTTTGTAATAACCTTTGCCCACATTTGCAGCTTCCCTGCTGGTACAGCGTGCTCACTTCTGTGCTTTCTATCCTTTTTGGTGGTTGTTGTTATTTTGTTATTCCCTTGCATTCCAATGTTGTTGATTCTTTTTTAGTCTTGCAGAAGGGATAGAACATAATGGACCCATTCACCAAATTTTTTAATTGGGTCCATTGCTTCTGCCATGAGGGAAGCTGAACGCTGGCATTTTTCATTGGAATCCTGTGGACCTTTATTGAAAGCAAAAGAAAGATAATGATTCTGGCAGCTATTTTCTAATAAGGTCTTCCCCTTCCTGACCTTAGAAAGCAAATTAGAAAACATGGCTGCAGTTGGTGTTTCTTGATCAGTTCCATTTTTCTTACCCAGACGATGTAGATGCTGGGCAGTGTTGCTCAATTAGATGCCATCTTCTTCCTCAGAAATTGAAACCTTTTTATGTAGCTTTCACTTTAAACCACATAGAAACGTGGATGGCTGCATCTGACTGTACCCAAGTCTGATAATAAGCTGAGCCGAGAATGGAAACAACCATTTGTTACTTTTGCCTTTGATTGTACACAGCACTAAATATCTCTTTTCTTGTAATATTTTCTCAAAATTAAAATTTATTTGTTTAGTACTCAGAAAACACTCATTTATCCCTGTTTTCTAAAACATAAACAATTATAATAGATGACTATTTTTTCCAGTATTTAGCAACCAATTTTACAGACAATTAAATTACTCTAACAAGAAGATTAATCAACTTTTAATGTGAAATTGTATTGTTGATTTTATTGTATATGTATTTTATGCTACTATCAAATATGCCAACTAGAAGTTTATGTATATTAAAATACGTATACTCGCTTGCACCCATGGCTATTAAACAATTAACCCACTTTTCATGGGTAATCAACCCACAATAATTTGGTTTGGGTGTTCATTACCCAGATTAATTCAAATAAAAAAGACACAGTGAGGCAGAAATTGGATAAGTGGATACTATCTAATCCCAACTGTCTTAATTTTCCATAGGGAAGTCTGAATTGGATTTTCACAAAATACGTCTCTTCATCACAACCCTCCTATTCAAATACAACGTGGTTTTTCTCTATTTCTTAAAATAAATTATTCTTCCATGAGTTATGGGGAGTTAATAGTCCTAAAAATTATTAAGAACTGAAGTTATAAAAATCTTCACCTTCTCCCTCAAAACCTGCACAATTAAAAATTATTTTATTTGCATGTATATTTATGTATATACAATGTAAAAAGCAATAAACATAAAACATATACTGGAACCTTTGTAAAGTTGTAGTGAATTAATTTTAGATTCTTAGTAAAATTATGAAATCTGGTAATGGTGCTCATTTCTTCTGATTTTCTTCATAGCCCCCAGCTGCTGTCAGTTAATCAAGGGCCAGAAGAACTCAAAGTAAAATTTATGTCACCTCAGGGCATTTTGTTCATTTCATAATTTAACTCCCACTCAAAAAACCAACACATTTGCATCTTTATATGATAATGAATATCTAGAATGATCAGCTTTTAAAATATAATTGGATTTATCCATACATAAATATATAATTGAAATAACCTAAATATCCAACACTAAGGGAATTTAAAATAAATTTTGGTATGCCTATGTAGTATAAGCACTCATTTAAAGTGATATTTATGAAAACTGTTTAATAACATTCCCAATGCTTATATTTTTCATCAGTGTCTTTCAACCCTGGCTACACTTTACAATCATCTAGGATGTGCTTAAAAAATAAACATGACTGGTAACACTTCCTGGATTTCTGATTTAATTGGTCTTGACTGGGATCTGAGCATGAATAAATTTTAAAATCTCAGCAGATTATTATTTTCCTAATAACCATGATATAAATCTGAAAACAGTGTATAATTAAACTATGTTAAAATTTTCTTGGAGGCAAGAAGGAGAACTATAATAGTAATAAGTGGCTTCAAACAATATATTGTTGAGGTGAGGTGATGTAACTTTGAATGATTTTGTTTCATTTTTATATATTTTTACATTTTATATATGTTTTTCTGAGTTTACGTTTATTTAAAATGACATTAAAGGCAAATAGTATTCAAAATGCTTATTTTGAAAAGGAACAGCTTAAAGATATATACTGAGACACATTCATGGGTAATATACTGATATAAAGATGTATTATTTGCTATAATCTTCCTTCCACACTTGAACAAACACATATACACAGTCTTTTGTGTTTATACTATACATATGGAAACATGATGTTATTATTTGAGGGACCAAGCTGTACTCTTTCACATATCTCTTGGTCAGAATGTAGGGACCCAAAAATAAGTGAGAGTGACATGGATAAGGAAAAAAGTGCTGATGAGTCATTGAGAAGATGATTTTTCAAGCCCAGCTGCGTTACCTGGAGTGAATGTCACGTGCTAAGACACAGGAAGCAACCCCAGGAAAAAAGCTTCTAGGAAATATTAGAAGAGTCTCAGGATAACACTCAAGCTAAATCTTTTCTCTCCTGCCTTAAGTTAAAGTTGTTTATAAAGACTTTTATATAACATTAGTGTAATGCAGATGCATAAATGTTCTGTACATAGAATGAATGTTATGTTCTGTAAGCACAACTGTCTTTTGAGTATTGTTTAGCAATTTTAACAACGAAGCTTTTTTGTTATTGTGGTGATTAATTTCACATGTTAACTTGACTGGGCCATGGGGTGCCCAGACATTTTGTCAAACATTATTCTGTATGTACCTGTGAGGGTACTGCTGGGTGAAATTAACAGTTGAAATGCCAGGCTGAGTAAAGCAGATTGTCCTCACTAATGTGGGTGGGTCTCATTCAATGAAGACCTGAGAGAAGTAGGAGGGAATTCCTCCTGGCTGGCTGCTTTGAGTTGGGACATCAGTCTTTTCTGGTCTTCTGATTTAGGCTAAAACATTTGTTCTACCTAAATCTCAAATCTACCAGCTTCCACACAAAATTAAGCCACCAGCTCTCCTGATCCTTAGGCCTTTGGTCTTGGACTGAAACTACATTTGGACTCCCCTGGGTCTCTAGCTCACTGCCTGCAAATCTTGGGACTTCTCATCCATAATTGTGGGAGGCAATTCCTTATTACACACACCACCCTCTGCACACACACACACACACACACACACACACACCCTATTGGTCTGCTTGAACATTTTCAACAGTTTCTGATTCTTTGCTCATTTTTTGGAGTCCACCATTTATTCCACTCTTTTCTTGGAATATTTTTGTACATACTTACTTTATTATTTGTGTTTGATGATTCTAATATCTAAAGTCCTTGGGATCTAAATCTAATATTCATTGTCTCATAATCCTGCTCCATTCCTGTTTAGTCACAAAGAAATTTCGTTTCTTATTTTGAAATTAGTACATTTAAAGAAAGTTTGTTATAATTCACTAGTATCTAAATGTTTTGGAAATGGAAGGTTTTGCAGATGATTTATCTAATATAATAGTACCATATGGAACCATTAATATAGTTTCTATACTTGAGTAGTCTTGGAATAAGTTTAATTCTACTCTACAAAGCACAAACCTTCATGCATTTAAATGTAGATACTGAGATTGAACCTCTTGTGTCTTTTGTGTGTGTCTGAGTGTGTGTGGTGTGTGTGTGTGTGTGTGAGAGAGAGAAAGAGAGAGAGAGAGAGAGAGAGAGAGTTAAGCATCCTCCTGACCTATTAAATTTTTTCCCATTTATCATCATTTCAAATCAATAGTTAACATATTGGCCTATTACCTCTGAGCACATTTTAGTTGGCTTTATCTATGTTTGAAGAACAGAAATACACAGCTGGTAGGTGCTGGTAAGCACAGAGCAGAATACCATGGTCACCTCTCGATCTCTTTAATTAATATAGTTTAAAATTATATTTACTATTTTTGTGTGCAGAAACATAACACTTCTTGTGCTTGTGGTCTCTTAAACCATGTCTTTCTTAGGTTCTTGCCAAGCCATGCTTCACTATCTCATACTTGTAGAGTTGTTTTCATTAAACTGAATGCCATAACTTGACATTTGTCCTTATTGTTTCTCACTTTATTGAGTTAAAGTCATTGTCTCAGCTTATTATGTTCTCTTAAGAGTCTGATACCCAACTTATTTGTCATCTTTACTGGCTTTGAAGTATTTGAAGTTAGCCAATAGTTTACATTCTCCCACACATTTTCCTCAGTTAAATTTCATGAATATATTTCAACATTTAATTTTTTATTCCAAATTTTAATTTCCCACCACAAAACATATTTCTAAAACCTATTTGTGTGTATATATGTGTGTGTGTGTGTGTGCTTCATCCTAGCAATAGAATATTAAAGATAAAATGTTAAGTAAAGGTGAAGATTTGGGACTCAGAATATAAATGTATAAGAAATAACACATTCGTATAACTGTAAACACTGCAAGCTGGATTAAAATGCAATCCACTTTGAATTTTATAACTACACACAAGCATGTGCTAGGATGGCTAGTTAAAAATTTATTTAATTACTTCTAACATACATTTAGAATGTCTTTGAAAAATACGACAACACTGAGGTTGGGAGTTGCAGAAAATCTGCTTCATCCCTAACAACCTTTGTCAAAATATTATTTTCTCCCATTACTGTAATTTGATTTGGTCACTAATTTTAGCTCATGAATAATAGAAGAAAGTTTAAACCAAAATGCAATTTGCTTTAGCTGCACACATTCAAATTACTTCTAGAAAATGAGAGGGAATCATATTCATTCCCGATTCCACCAGTATTTATGGAGTACCTGCTATATTTCTGACGTTATTCTAGGTGCTGGAGATGCATCATTCAAAATCCCTGTTCTCATGGGACTTTACAGGGAGTCAGAAAATAAACAATTATATAACATAATAATTAATAAGAATACATAGTAGGTCAGATTGGGGGAAATTCTATGACATATGTAGGTTGGTGAGAATAAATAATGCCTTTGGGGTAGAGGGGCTGTAGTTTTAAATTGTTTGTTCAGGAAAGGCTTTACTGAAAACAATATGTCATTTGAGCAAAGACCTGATGTAGCTAAGAGAGCAGGTATGCTTATATGTGAGGAAACGCAAGTTCAAAACTTTAAGGCATGAGAGTACATGAAGTTTTCCAGTGTATCCAGAATGGAGTGGGCAAGGAGAAGATTGTTATGAGCTTGCAATAGCAGAGGCCTAAAGTGGTTAGATTCTCATTGTATATTTGAAAGCAAAACAAAGAGGATTTATCATTAGACTGGATTTACCATGTGATTGAAAGAGAATCAACGATAAAACCAAAGTTTTTGACCTGAGTATCCATAACTATAAAGTAACTATACAATGGGATGGGAAATATAGGGAGTAATCACGCTTGTTGAGGAACATCAGGTGTTTATTTTAGGCATGCTAATTTGATGTCTATTCAATCTCAACTAAAGATATTAGGTGAGCAGTTGGTTAAATATCTGAGTGGGAGTTGAGGTGACCTATATTGTCTATTGCTACATAACTATCCAAAATTTAGTGGCTTAAAATGTTAGTTTGGTATTATTTCTCTTAATTCTGTGGGTTGACTGGACTCAGCTGAGTAGTTCCTGTTTCAAGTCTCTAATATGGTTAAAATCAAATGAAGGCTGAGACCGGACGCCTTTGAAGGCCTGACTTGGCATGTGAAGGATTCATTTACACGCTGCTCTGTCCATGCTAGCTGTCAGCTAGGAACTCATCCAGGGTTATCTATAAAGCACCTAAATGTGTTCTTTCCTTGTGACTTTTGCTTACAGGGAAGCTGGATTCCAAGAAAGAGATCCTAGGAGCAAGCATTCCAAAAGTCCAAATGCAGGCTCCAAGGCTTCTTATGATGTAGCCTTGGAAGTACACAGCCTTGTGTTTGCTGTACTCTACCAGTTAAGAGTAAGTTCCAGTAAGCTCGGCCCAGAGAGGAGGAGGATGTAAAATAATGAGAATATCAGTAGATATAACTCGTGGAAGGCCATTAAAAAAAATTAGCTACTATAAGAGAATATATTATATGTCATAAGGCATATAGATGGTATTCGGTCACAAGATGTGATGAAATCAATAAAGCAGCGAATAAAGAGAAAATAATAAGACTCCACATTCGAGCCCTGAGACACCCCAAGATTGAGGCTGGGGACAGAGAAAAAACAAAGAAGATGAGAAACAAAAAAACAAAGGCAATAGAAATCAGAGAAAACCCAGGAGAGTATAGTTTTCTGGAGGCTAAATGAAAAGGAGGGTTTTGCTAATTATGGTAAATGCTGCCTATACTTAAAGTTGAGAGATTAGAGTTGGCCACTCCAGCATGGAAGTCACTGATGTCATTTCAGTGGCATCATGGAGAAAAAAGCTTGACTGGAGTGATCTCTTGAGCCACTTTGTTTTTTGGTATTTTAAATTTACCCCCCCCCCCTACTTGAGCCACTTTGATGACAAGAGCTACAGATAGCCAACATAGGTAGCTCTTTTAAAAATGTTTATATTACGATGAAGAAGCATAGTGAAGTAATTGTTTGAGGGGATTAGGAAATCAAAAGATGATGTTTTTTCTGATACACGCTTGAAGCTCTTACTGGAGCGGGGAGGGGGGCATGGGCAATATATGTAACCTTAACACTTGCACCCCCACAATATGCTAAAATAAAAAATAAAATAAAAAAAGAGTATGTTTATTTACTAACAGAAATGAAGAAAGAAAAATTGAGGCTCTGAACTGGCCAAGGAGAATTGTTGGCCCTCTGTCCTTAAGTAGATGAGAGAACATTAATGGAAGAATGACCTTAGCTTTGCAGTGCGGAAAGTTCACGCACAATAACAAGAAGGAAGGCAGGAAATATGGACCTTGATGCAGATTGGAAGATAGCTGAGGTGGTAGGAGATTTAGGAATTCTCTTTTGTTTGCTGGTATTTTCTCAGTGAAATAGCCAGCAATATCATCAAGAGAAATAAAATGCAGAAGGAAGTATTATAGTTTGGCGGTGAAAAGAGATGTGAAATAACTATTAAAGAGTGTGAAAGAGAGTGTGTGGATGGAGTGTGGACTAGTGAAATGTAGGATTGTGAGACTACAGCAAGAACTCACATGAGGAGAGTGGTTGTGCATTTAAAATAAGACTAGTCCTATAATGTGATATGCAGACATAGATGTTATTACAGATACATAGAGAGATATATAAAGGTAGAGACAGAGAGAGGTGGGACATCTCTCACCACATTTGGGAGATATTTTCTTTTTAAGCATTAAAACATGAGTAAAAGCGGATGGAATGTTCTTTCTAAAGAATCAAAATACAGTCTTAGGATTTTATTACTTTTATAACCTATATCTTTTTTTATTTCAGGATATTATGGGGGCACAAACATTTTGGTTACATATTATGACTTTGTCATACAAAAACCATGATTTGAGGTGTGCCAGCAGAGTGGCACAGTAGAAGTGTGTTGGGCCCATAACTTATATTCTTAAAAGCCCTCAAAAGAGGATTTGTAAAAAGAATTGCTGGAGATAGATTTGAAAAAAAGGTAAAGTTGTTATGGTTAAGACCTTTGATTTTTGCCTTAAACTATGAATTCTTAGATCTATGAATGGACTGTTAACTTTCTCAATGTTTAATGACACACATTAAGTAGAGACAACTACTTCAAATGTACATATGCTTAGAGACAAAAACTAGATAAAATGTAAAAGTCTGTGTCTATAATATTTGTTTGTTTTTACATATGTATGTCCAGTTTTCAGCACCATTTATTGAAAAGACTCTTTTCTCTATTGAATTTTCTTTGCTTCTTTGTCAAAATCAGTTGAGAATATTGATGTGGTTCTATTTCTGGGCTCTCAATTTTGTTACATTGATTTGTGTGTTTATTCCTTCACCAATATCTCAAGTTGGGTAATATCAGTCATCCAACTTTGTTCTTCACCTTCATTTGAGCTCTGTTTTTGAGTGATAACTATATGCCAAAAAAAATCATTTATTTAAAAATTTGCTCAAAATTACTTTATTAATGAATGTCTAGAAGTTGGCATATGACATCAATGTAAATGGCACCATCTACACATTAATCATTAACAAGTCCATTAAATCTATAATGGATTATGTCATAAAGTTTAATCTCAAACAATTTTTACAGCTATTTAAAGACATAAAATTAGAGTAGGTTGCTCAAAAATAATTGTGTGTACCCTATTAAGGAATTGATTTATAAAATAAATTGATTTCTTCTTTAAAATATAGAGATGCATCTATTTTAAAGGCTCAAGATATATTTATTCAACTCAATTCAATTGACTAGAGATCAATGGATTTAGTATTTTTAGTCACATTCAAAATTACATATAACTGAGTTGATCCAGAAATCATGCTGTTTTATTAATACTGTCTCAAAGCAAAGACAGAGAGCTAAATTCTTGCTGTTGAGGTATGGGTCAGGGAATCCTTGGTTTTGCTATAGATCTTTTGACTAATTATTTCTTAAGCTATGCTTATGAACTTCTTCAAAAAATAATTTTTGAAAATCCTAAAGCACACCTTAAACTCAGAAATCAGTATATATATATATATATATATATATACACACACACTTGATATGCATACACATTATGTGCATATATACTTATATACAAATTACATATATTACATATATGTACATGTGTATCAATAATTGATAATTTATTAGTTATCAAATTTATCAGATATCAAAAATTTATATAAGAAAAAATTTTTAGATATCTTACTCAAATCATGGTAAAAAGTGCTAAAAGTTTTCAAAGTTAGGAAACATGACAATATGAGAATAGTAAAATCCAAACATCCATAACCATAGCAATCCTGCAAATGGACTTAGTTTATGTGGGTGGGGTTTCCTTGTTTGAAACTTTAGTGTGCATTACAAATTTTGATGAAAAAATGTTTTTGAAAATAGCTTAACATTTACATTGAATTGAATACAGTAATTTCTTTCTAGTGTAGAAAATTCAGAAAATACATAAATGTGTTTTAATTCATGCATTCAAAAACTTATTACTAAGAGCCTATCTGTGCCAGACATTGTGTTAAATGCTGGATGTTAGTGAGGAATAAAAGCAGGTTTGATTTCTCCTCTTATGAACCTCATAAACAAGATCATACTAAAGAATGTAAGAATTACTCAAAGAATTAGTGCAAAACAAAGAATTTGGTGCATTTCCACAGGAGAGTAAACCTAATTACTGGTCTGATCAAATAACTCCAGAAACATTCGGGAAAATGAGATTTCTATTTGTTGCACAGTTGTAGCTTCAGGAAGCAACTCAAGCCAGGCTCAGGCCATTGAGGACTGTGGGTATCCCCTGGAAAGCTGATATTTACCATATGCAAGCATATGTTATAGCACATGTAAGTTGATACGATGTGCTTTGCCCAGGCGAGATGGTCCTGAGCATATATCCACATCCAAAATGCAGAACTGTTTCAGTCTGATGCTTGAGGTCTCGAAGAGCTCTGGTTGAGCTTCCAGAAGATCTCAAATAACTCTTGCTCATTCAAACATGGCCTTTGCAGCTGTGTTCTCACTAGTGAGAAAGTGAAGCAACAAGTGTAAGTATCCCCTCAAGAATGCTGCTGTTCTATTTGCCAAACATCCTGGCTGCAGTAGCTTTCTTCTTTATCTTTTGAATAAGTGAACTGTGTTTGATTTTTCAGGTATAGACTGTATGTGGTCCCTCTGACAATCTCTACATAGTATCCAGCTGGGCTGTGCCTAGACTCCTGATCCTTAGAAACTATGAGATAAAAAATGTTAGCTGTTTTAAGTCACTAATTTTGTAAAATTATTATAATTTGTTATGTAGTAATTGAGAAATGATTCACTAATATTACTAATATTTTACTAAATAATTATCTAGCTCAGTATCATTTATTGAATAGTTTTTTCCAAATAATGATACCATAATAAATTATTTTATGCACAGTGTTTCTTTTAGTTCTGTATATTATAATTCTAGCCCATTGAGCCATTTTTTGGTTATTGATTTAATATACCAAATGCTTTATTTTAATTTTATGGTATTTTTATATTGGGTTGAGGGAGAATACTTTCTTATATTTATTAATCTTCTCCTTATAAATTATACTGAGAATTTTATTAGTAGTATTACAAATTAGTTATTTTTCTGGCTAAACATTAGAAACATTTTGCTATGCATATATGCAAAAAAATCACATCAATTGTGATAAAAGTACACCAAATATATAATTAATTTGAGAAATATTAATATCCTTAGAATTTTCAGAACTTCCTTTCATAACTATGTTGTACTTAGTAAAGATTTTAATTTTCTTTATATGTTTCATAGATTTCAATTTCATTTTATACTTATTCATTCAGTAAATGTTTATATTGAACAAGTACTATGTGCCAGACACTCTGTTACATACTAAAGAGTATAGAGTTGTGACCAAAAGAAAATTGTACCTAACTTTGATAAAGTATGCACACACACACACACACACGTCCCACATATAGTGTTTATTGAATGTGGTATTTTCAATTATTTTTAGTTGAAACAAGTCTCCTCTTCCCATAAGTAGCTATATATTTGCTAATAATGATAATTTCAGAATTGCATTTTTAAAAGGCATTGTTAGGTATAGAGTAGTTATTTTGGAATAGTGAGTTAAGTTGGAAGAAATGAAAAAATATTCTGTCTTGACATTTTAAAAAACACATGTACTGCTTATAATAAATTATAATTCAATACAAGTAGGAATGCCGTAACTTGATATTTACCCTTATGGTTTCTCACTTTATTGGGTTAAAGTCATTGTCTCAGCCTATTGTGTTCTCTTAGGAGTCTGATACCCAACTTATTTGTCATCTTTACTGGCTGAAGTATTTGAAGTTAGCCAATGCTTTACATTCTATAAAGGGCTAATATCCAGAATCTACAAAGAATTCAAATGAACCAGCAAGAAATAAACAACCCCATTAAAAAGTGGGCAAAAGACATTAACAGAAGCTTTTCAAAAGAAGATAGACAACTGGTTAATAAACATACGAAAAAACACTCAACATCACTACTTATTGGGGAAATGTAAATTAAAATCACAGTGAGATATCAGTTTACCTGTTAGAATGGCTTTTATTAAAAATTCCAAACCCAACAGATATTGGCATGGATGAGGGGAGAAAGGGACACCTATATACTGTGGGTGGGACTGCAAATTAGTACAACCCCTATGGAAAATGTATGGATATTCCTCAAAGAACTAAAAGTATACATACCATTTGATCCAGCAATCCCACTACTGGGAATCTACCCAAAGGAAAAGAAGTCATTTTATTAAAAATCAAAAAGACACTTACCCTCAAATGTTTATTGTAGCAAATTCACAATTGCAAAGTATGGAATCAACCCATGTGTCCATCAACTCATGAGTGGATCAACAAAATGTGGTATTTGTATATACACATATATATATATATATACATATATATATACACATATATATGTATTATGGAATACTACTCAGCCATAAAAAAGATAAATTAATGCCTTTTACAACAGTTTGGGTGAAACTGTAGACCATTATCCTAAATAAAGTATCTAAAGAATGGAAAAACAAACACCACATATACTCACTATTAAATTGGAACTAACTGATGAGCACACGTCTGCACAGAGAGAAGTAAAACTCAATGGAAATCTAGCAAAAGAGAGGTTTCATGAGGGGATGGGTGAAAACCTACCTAACAGGTACAGTGAACACTATCTGGATGATGGGTACATTTATAGCCATGACTTAAGTATTACAAAAGCTATTCATGTAACCAAAAACATTTGCACCCCTAATATTTTGAGAATTACAAAAGAGACAAAAGAGCTGTAGATTTCTTCTTTGCTAGAAACTATGTGTTTCTGTATTTACTTTTGTGAGATATGGCATCAGTGTCTTGAATATACATTTAAGTCATTTTTATTCTGCTTTTCAATAGCGTGAGATCCATCAGATGATGATGTTGGTGTTTGGTTTCCTTTTCTTTGTTTAATAATATGCCTATAAGCTTAGATGAAGAATAGAAAAGGAAGCAAAACCAAAAGCAAAATGCATTGACTTGGTTTAACATAAAGTTTAGCAAATTTGTTGATAGCTTGGATGAAAATTTAAAAAATGAAGATTAAAAAGAGAGTAAAGAAAAAGAGGCAATCATGCAATTATAATTATCAATTGATGTAATTTTCTCTATTCTTTATGCTGCCTGTTAGTAACATACTATTTTAGGTCACTTTTAAAAATATTTAACTTCAATTGAAATATCTGTTTTATTTTTTTAAATGTTGAGAACCATTAAAGTTAATTTGTTATTGCTATTAAAATTATTTGCTTTGGTTTCCTTTTCCTCCTTGTCTCCCTCCTTTTTTGGGGAATATCTGAAAGGGAAAAGAAGAATCCCTTTCTTATATATTTTGAGAATAAAAATTTTTCCATATGAATTTTTCCTTTTTTACATTGGTGGATGGGATGTGAGGAACAATTTTTTCTTTGTCTATGTAATAACTGATTATTGTTCAGAATTACAAACTTAACTATAATTCAATGAGTTTATATTAAATACCATTTATATTAAATGCCATTTCCTGAATGGCAATAATTTGCATAAGTACCAGAAGTAAAAGTGGCACTAAAAATTATAATCAATAAAAGAAACATCTTCTCCTTTCAAGATGATCATAATGCAACATTAAACAGCACATAATGATTAATTCAAAATATTAAAATGATGAGTAAAATCAGTTTAGTAAAGCAATATTATTGAGACTATGTAGAAAACAATGTCACCATGGCCTTTCTGTCCTTTTGTATCTAGATAAATTTGTTCCATTCTGACAAACCTCTAGAAGTTTGGAGCTTACGATTAAGTCTATGTACAACGTTTTGCAGATGCTATATAACCTAGATTTGAATTTGAAAATAGGATTTAAAAAGTTCCTTCTTTTTAAAATATAAAATTAACAAAGTCATGATTGATATATACTTCTTTTCTAAGTGGATAGAAAATATTTATGTTTGATATGAATATATATACATACACACTAACTATATTCATCCAATTAGAAATTATTTTATTCATTTTTAATGTAGGGGCTAATTAGCAGAGGTGGAAATGGTTAAGTAAGAAAATAAAGACAGATAAACAGATGAGATAAGCAGTGAAAAATAAGCATGCTTACTATTATATACACAGGAATGACATAAATAAAAGCTTCTGCTAATCCAGAGCTACCCCTAGATTTAAAACTAAATAGGAAAGGAAAGACGGGATGATTGGGTGGTTGAGAGTATTAGAGGAAAAAGAAGAAATTTATTTTCCCAAAACAAATAAGGGATCATCCTTTTCTTCAGGAAGTTTAAACCCATAGCAAGATAAACATGTATACTAATAGCTTAATTATGAAGACGAAACATATTGTGTATCTTAGGATGGATATTCTGGAAGCTAAAAATCCAACAAACACACAGCCCATTCTGTGTGTTCCCCACCCAAACCTCTAAAAAAGGAATTTGAATTTCTAAATTTATGGAGGTAATGTGTTCAAGAAAAATCTGGACAAGAGTGAGGAAAAAAAAGATAAAGAAGAGGAAAGAGCTGACAAGAATGCGGTTTCACAAATGTGGTCAGGTAGATTCTGTCTGTAGCCCAATGCTGGGAGAATTCTGGTGTGTGAATTGCTTTGTACAGGAGTTCCGCCTTGCAGCCAGGGAAGTAGCTTTAGGGATGTAGGCTTCCAGGCACGTGTGGAAGAGTTGGCTCTGTTAGTCCAGGGCGTGGCTTCAGTAAAGGTTATGTGAACAAGCCCTTTTTCCCAGCATGCAGCAGGGGTTGAGAGCACCAGCCAGTAAAGGGGATTTGGGTGGAGCATAGACAGAGTGGGATCCATTTATGTTAAGTAAAGGTAGAAAATAACATGAGGGGAAGTGTCTAATTTTAGCTGGGAGATTTGTCACTCTTTATGAGATGTGGCTTTGATTTCCCTATGTAGCTAGGGCTTGCAATTGAGGTTCTCCCATGTCTGTTACTCTCCAGAATTACTTTGGGAAATATCAGAACTCCTTTGACAATGATTTTTAGTCTGTAGCCAGTAAAATAATTCAAATAACTCACTTCCGGTTTTTATAGGCATTTTACCAGTAAAGGTTGCAGGTTATCTCAAAGAAATATGAAACATGAAACAAGGATATTTTATGGTCCAAACCTTTACAGCTTCTGTCATTTTTTTACTACTGCGCTTTTATGCAGCTTTGACTTTATGTGTGGTTTGTTGTTGCGAGGGGATGTATTTTTCTATTTTGTATTTCTGGAGCCAGTGTTTTAAAGATCTTATTTAGGAAAGTCTGTTTTCTCCTTCCATTTACACTGTGGTTTAGTGATTTAATGACAGTGGAGGGAACTATATTGTGTTGGGAGTTTATAAAATGCATATGGTTAAAAGAGTTAAGTATGTATGCATTGAGGGAGTAACAATTCACCCATCAATTACATCCAGGGACTAAAGTAGACATGGAAGTTGAATCAACCTGAGTCTGGAATGTGTTCGTGCTCTGCTGAGTTGCAGTGTATGAATCTTTCAGATTGTAATACAGTTTTATTTCCAATCTTATATTCCTATGATTGCATTAAATTTAGGCTTCTTGAATGCCCATACTCTTTCTCATAATGTGCATTAAAAAGTACAAAGCAATCAGAGGCAAAATATATATTTCTAGTCTACTGAGGAGAAAGGAAGCCACTTAATTATTTGGATACTTATTAAATTTTACCTGACCAGGGGCTGTTCCCCAAATAGCT
Organism: Microcebus murinus; assembly: GCF_040939455.1. Taxonomy (NCBI): domain Eukaryota; kingdom Metazoa; phylum Chordata; class Mammalia; order Primates; family Cheirogaleidae; genus Microcebus; species Microcebus murinus. Next base: position 63,007,862 of record NC_134105.1, read on the forward strand.
TATTGTGTAACTATGATACTGTGTTAGGAAGCATTATGGTTTATTTTTTCAAACATAGGCTATGGAATGTTTGCAATATTCTTTGGGTAACTGAACTCCACAAGATATTTTTGCCTGAAGGAAGGAAATTAATCTCTAGAGACAGAGATTAGATTTTTACACAAAAGAATGTTTGCAATGAAGATCATAAATGAGATTCTTCGGGGCCATGATCTCCCATTATCATACTGATTCCTGATACTTCTCACTGTTATACAGCTTTTCCAGCATTTGTCTCCAGAATTATGGGGTTGATTTGAAAAGGTGTGGACTAGTGGTAAGCCCAACATTTTAGGAATTCTCAGGACTCTGAGGCCAGTTGTGAAAAATAATGGAAATAGAAGTGAGATCAAAGGCTTTGGAATTTTCCCACCTTGTTTGCCAAGAACCTCAAAGTTAAGCCCCAGCATAAGTGTACTTCCTTGAAGAAGTCTTTTTTGAAAACTTCCTTGCTACATCCATCTGCCACCCCTTTGTTTGTACTCCACAGGCCCCCTGTGCTGGCCTGAAACAGCTCAAAGGACAGCATTGCATCCGGCTAAAATGGTGACATGGTCTTAATATAAAACTGAGGGTCAAAATTTTAGTAGAGCCTCATTTTGATTCTTCTGCAAAATCATTAAGGGATACTTTATAAATATAGCTGGTTCAAGAAAGACATATCACTTACCGTAGGATAAAAGGACATGCTTTGGAACATGAGTCAAGTCCAGTTCGTTACTTAATAACTATGGTAATTTGAGCAAGGTCTTAATTTTTCTAAGCCTCAATTTCTATTTAGTCATCAATTTGCCTCAATTTTGGAATAGGAAACCTTGCTAAACTTGAGATAAGCAACTATTGTTTACATTTATATGTGAAATATAACTATTATAATATAATCATATTTTGTATATGAGTATGAAGAATGGTCTTTGACATGTCAATGATGTTTACTAAATAACCCATTTTTCACTGAAAGGCTATGCCATCTTTGCAACATATTGTTTCCTTATATACATAAATTTTATTTCTGGATGTTCTTTTATATGGACATACTTCTATTCCTTTGATAATATCATACTATTTTTATTATAGTAAATTTATAGTATGTTTTACTATCTAGTAAGGCAAATATCTCTGTGCAGTTCTTTCTCAACATAATAATCTTAAGTTTTTTCACAGACTTTTTATTTCAAATAAACTTTAAAATTAATGCATTAAAGTTCTAAAATATCCCCCATTTGGATAATAATTGGACTATATACTAATAATATTGGACCTTTTCCCCTAAAGTCCAGACTCATGCATAACTACCTATATTTCCACTTAGACGATTCAAATAGAACATGTCCAACATTGAGCTTCTGCCTCAGTCTTTCTCTTCTTATTAATGGTAACATCCTATGTGTACGCAAGCCCCCAGACCCTAATATCATCCTTAACTTCTCCCCTGGACAGTGCACAGCCTCACAGCTGTTCTTCTTGCTTTTCCTGCCTTTGTACCCTTTATAATGGTCAATTGAGCAAGGAGAGTCATCCTGTTAAAAATTGCCAGAGCATGTCGCTCTCTACTTAAAGCCCTCCAGTGATTTCCTACATTATTCAGAATAAAAAACAGAATAACTTAACAATGATTTGAGCTGGTAGTGCCTATCTCACTGAACTCATCTCCTGCTACTCTAGCCTTTGCTCACCGCACTTCGGCTATATTAGCTTTCTTACAGTCTCTCAACTCAGAGACACTGAACTTTCCTCCTCTGCCTGGGAGGGTCTTCACCCAGATACCACATGGCTTGTTCTCTCACCTCCTTCAAGTATTCATTCAAATGTCACCTTCTCATTGAAGCCTGTTCCAGACTACTTATGAGACACCACTATTCTGGCAATACTTGGAATTTGCTTTTTATACTTTATTTTTCTTCATAGAAAAATAAATTTTACTACTGTTTTAACATACAGTATGTTTTGTGTATTTTGTTTATCTGTTTCCCATCTCTATCACTGCATTCTCAATCCATACCCTAATAAAATATATTTCTTGAATCAATGAATGATAAAGCACACACACTTACATGAATTCTCATTTTCATATTGTCTTCCCAAGCAAGAATGCAGCTTGTTTTTCCATTTATTCAGGGTCTGTTTCATATCCTTAAATATATTTACAGTTCTCTTGAATAGTTCCAACAATGTTATTTTAGTTTCAACACAATTGTAAATGGGTCCTTTTTCATTTTAATAGTTATAACTATTCTAGGAAAACCTATTAGTGTTTCATATTGATCTTGTATTTAGCCATTATAGCAAATTATTTTATTAGTTCAATTAGTTTATGACCTGACTAGACACAAGATCATGGAATTATAGTAGTTTTGCTCAGTAGTCCTTTTTAAAATTTTTTTTTTCTGTTTTTTTTTCTAGCATATTGTGGGGGTACAAATGTTAAGGTTATGTATATTGCCCTTGCCCCTCCCCTGGAGTCAGAGCTTCAAGCATGTCCATCCCCCCGTTGGTGCACATTGCATTCATTATGTATGTATATACCCATCCCCTCCCCCACCTGCCTGACACCCAATAAATGTTATTCCTATAATTCCACTTAGGTGTTGATCAGTCAATACCAATTTGATGGTGAGTACATGTGGTGTTTATTTTTCCATTCTTGGGATACTTCACTTAATAGAATGAGTTCCAGCTCTAGCCAGGAAAATACAAGATGTGCTATATCACCATTGTTTCTTATAGTTGAATAGTACTCCATGGTATACATATACCACATTTTATTAATCCACTCATGTATTGATGGGCACTTGGATTATTTCTACATCTTTGCAACTGTGAATTGTGCTGCTATAAACATTTGAGTGCAGGTGTTTTTTTCATAGAGTGACTTTTGTTCTTTTAGGTAGATGCCCAGTAATGGAATTGCTGGATCAAATGGTAGATCCACTTGTATCGCTTTAAGGTATCTCCATATTGCTTTCCACAGAAGCTGAACTAGTTTGCAGTCCCACCAGCAATGTAGGAGTGTTTCTATCTCTCCACATCCATGCCAACATTTATTGTTTTGGGACTTGTTAATAAGGACCATTCTCACTGGAGATAAGTGATATCTCATTGTAGTTTTGATTTGCAGTTCCCTGATGATTAGAGATGTTGAGCATTTTTTCATATGTTTGTTGGCCATTATTCTGTCTTCTTTTGGAAATTTTCTGTTCATGTCCTTTACCCACTTTTTGATAGGGTTGTTTGAGTTTTCCTTGCTGATTTTCCTGAGTTCTAAATAGATTCTAGTTATCAGCCTTTTATTGGATGTGTAGCTTGTGAAAATTTCCTCCCATTCTCTGGGTTGTCTGTTTGCTCTCTTGACAGTTTCTTTGAATGTGCAGAAGCTTTTTTAAAACAGCTTGGTACTGGCACAAGAACAGGAACATTGACCAGTGGAACAGAACAGAGAACCCAGATATAAAACCATCCTCGTATAGCCATCTAATCTTTGATAAAGCAGACAAAAACATACACTGTGGACAAGAATTCTTATTCAATATAGGGTGCTGAGAAAACTGGATAGCCACATGTAGAAGACTGAAACAGGATCCACACCTTTCACCTCTCACAAAAATCCACTCACATTGGGTAACAGACTTGAACCTTAGGTGTGAAACTATTAGAATTCTAGAGGAAAATGTTGGGTGTACTCTTATAGACATTGGCCTAGGCAAAGAATTTATGAAGAATCCCCTAAAGGCAATCACAACATCAACAAAAATAAATAAATGGGACCTGATCAAATTACTCAGTAGTCTTTAGCTATTATTTCATGGCTTCCTGATATTTCAGAACAAAAATCTACTGTTAATCTGATTCCCATGTTACATATAACCCCATCCTCAAATCCTCTTTTTAAGGGGAAGTTTATAAAAGTTTTATTAGTCCTTACTGGAAGTTTGTTAAGTCTTTTCCATATGCAGATTAAATTCTTTTGCTCAGGAAATTTTTCTTCTTTTGTTGTCCAATTATTAGTTTTCCACTTATTCCTTTTTTTCCTTCTGGCACTCTTATTTCTGACATTTAGATCTCTAGATATGTCTGTCTTATCTTTTAGCTTTCCCCTAAAGACTTCCATTCTTTTTTATTATTGCTCTGTGTTGTAAAATTTTGTTTTCTGCTTAATCTTCAAGATCTATAGATCTAATCCTGGCAGTGATTCTTCTAATTTCTCGTTCCTCCATTGACTTTTTACATTCAAAAGTTATAGAATATGTGTTCTAGAATACATCCTGTGCTCTAATTGATTGACCACGTGTATTACTAATTTTTAAAGTTTGTTTTCCTGACTCTTCATCAACTCCATTTCAGTTGCTACCAACTAATGTGAATTAACACTTGGCTTTCACTCAATCCTTTAAAGTGATATATTACTTTATTTTGTTCTTTATATGCTCCCTCAGGATCCATACATGTCTATATATTACTGAGTTTTGGAAAGAAGGCATAGAAATTTCTGTCCGTGTGACTCAGTTGATAAACTGGAAAGCATGACCTTTTTCTGAGGAATGAGACAGAAGACTGATGCTGCCTGATATTGTGTGTGTCAATCACAGCCCTTTTCCAACAAGTGGGACTGAAATTAAGGTAGCCCACCTGAAAATTACCCTGCAGGCGAGGGTGGTTCTCCCTGAATCACAAGCAACAAGCATGCTGTGCATTCTTCAGAGAGTTCACTGTTCTTTGCGGCCTGGATTTGCCCAGAGTGTGTTAAATCCCATATTTCATCTTGGTCTAAGTAAGGGAAAGTCCTCTCCCCAGATACAGCTGACTCTAACTGCCACAAGAAGAATGATGTCCCTTATCTGCCTTTCCCTAGGACATTCTGGAAGAAGCTGGGGATACTGGTGTGTTCTCACAGCTGACCAACATGCATCTCTTGGTGGTTATACAACTTTAGAAAGGGAGATGGGAAGGAGTAACTTAAAGACCATGCTCTTACCTTGTTACATTTTCATATATTCAACTCCCTGAGACTACCTACTTAAATCAAATGATAACAATTCACAGATATTTTTATGTGAACAACCAATAGTGACCATTATACCCATTGGTTTGTATTTGCGAAATTTAAAATGAGAGAGTAAGAATCCTTTCCAAAGCCTCTTGGACAGAAATGCAGCTTCCCCGCCCTTCCATCTACCAACTGTAAAAGCTTTGTGGGAGGCACTAATTATTTATTGTTGTTTTCTTGTTTCTTTGAATCCTTGTCTTTGACAAGTATGGAATGAAAATCATACAAGGGAAAGAACTGAATATAGAGTTTATAGCAAAGCAGAGTTTAGAGGAAAAGTGAATAAAAATGTGATTATATTTCTTGAAAAATTACTTAAAGAGAGGGGGATGTCTTATCTTTGTGTCATATAACCTTTCACATTGCTCTCGAATGTTCTAACTATGGCTAGAAGCACAATTTCCAACAAACTGTAATCTAGCCAAAGTTGTGGGAGTTGTACATGTCAACTGAGGGTCATATATGGCTCTACCTGTCAAGAGCTACAATGTAAATGCATAATGTTACTTTACTGAAGTGCATATAATTTAAGTTTCTTGCTCTATTCTTTACTGAGACATTATCAAAACTTAAACCCACACTATTTCCCCACTGAGTCATTTTCAATGCTTAAGAATATGCTTTCAAGCTATAACTCCATCAATACCTTGGGTTGTACTTTCTATTGAGAAGAAAAATGCTTTTTTTTCTTTCCCTCTATAGCTGTCAAAACTCCCAATGCTGAGGAGTTTATCTTGGAAAATGCAGGTTCAGTCCTTCTACCAGTAGGTAGTGCAGAAAGTCCTTCATGTAACAATCAATGTCAGCCTAATGATGTCAGTGATTTTTTTATAATTGCACAGAAAACATTCTTCATTGGCTTTTACTTTTACATATTTGGTAAGGCAAAATTAGTCACTCAGTTGATACGTGATGTGACAAGTTAGATATCATATTCTGTTAAAATAATTTATATTTGTTTATCAAAGACTCAGAAATCAACGGTGCTTCTTTTACAGATTGATTGGCAGTAAATTCTTCCTAGCTTCTCAAGAAATTTGACATTTTATATGAAGACTAACACAGCATGAAGCCAAAATTTATTGCCTATTATTACATGTCTATAATTTACGAGTAAGTAAACACCTGTTTGGGCTGATGCACTCAGCTGAATTCCATTGTGGTGTCATCCTTTTGCTTTCATTTTACTCTGTCTTTTGAACCAGAGATAATTTTCCATAATCCCTCTTTGTAAGCAACGTTCTAAACAAACTTCTTCGGTAAACTTTCTACATTTCTCAGTCAGATGCTGGGATCAGATGTACAGCCACAAACTCCGTTTCTCACACTACACATGTCATGTGTAATTTACCCTATGTATATTTGGTTGTTGTCAAATGTCAATGCATCCTTATTAGCAGATTGGATGTTTTCTCTATATTTAGTTAGAGTTTGCAACACTGCTTCTGCTTGAAAAGTATGCTATAGTTAATGCATTCATTTTGTTAAGAAACGGTAAAAATATCATCTAGTTATTTCAAAATACTTGGTAACTAATAAACATTAGCCAAACTGAATAAACCTAATTTGACTTACAATTTTTCCCCCTGTATATCACATCTCTAGAATTTGGCATTAGGGACTGGTTTTATGAAAGACAGTTTTTCCATGGACTGGTGGGGGGAAGGGATGATTCAAGCACATTACATTTATCGTGTAATTTATTTCTATTTTTAATACATTGTAATATATAATGAAGTAATTATACAAGTCACCATTATGCAGAATCCTTTCTCGATGTGATGCGAGTGATGGGGAGTGTCTGTAAATACAGAGGAAGCATGCCTTGCTTGCCTGCCACTCACCTCCTGTGGTGCAGCCCAGTTTGAGGCCCAGGGGTTGAGTGGCACAGTTACATAGGAAAAGGTTTATGTGGAAGAGCAGGTTTTCAATGCTGGTGAGATTGGTTTGTTTTACAAGGATGTTGGCAAATAAATCGTACAATTCAAATGGTGTTTTGGTTGATGAAATGCTGTGACCAGGTTTCAGGCACCTAATGCTGTATTTCCCTTTAGAGTAATAGTTCAGTAGTCACTAATTCAGTGTTTGTGGTGACTTTATAGAGCGTAATTATGAATAAAGAGAACTGATTATGAATGAATAAATATATTCCAGGTATTCAAGCATTCTATAGAAATATAGAATGCAAAACCATTTCTCATCTAACAATGTAACTGAAGTTAAAACCTTGTCAGCCTTTAATCACTATTCCCTATATCATTTAGCTTATTTGAAAGAAGCAACATTACATAGACTATATTGATATTTTGGTAGTAGATATTTGGTAGAAGGAAGCTAATAAAAATTCCCAGTCTGAGAGGAAGCGTCACCACAATGACACATACTTCCTGTTCCAGCCAGGATCACCCATGTTAGCTCACAATCTCCTACAGTAGCACACAATCCAAACATCTCAGTAATTTACCATAACATTGTCACTTGAGGTAAAGGAGAATGAGATATGATATGCCACATGCTGATTCTTGAGATTTATGTCAAGTGTCTGGAAGCACACATTATTTCTTCTCACATTTTTTTTAGCCAAAGAAAGCCACGTGACCATTCCTGTGGACCACAGGTCAGGAATTTTGTTGTACTCTTCAGTAAAAGAGTACATCACATTTCCTTAACAATCATGAATTTAAAACAACACAAAACTAGCAATGTGAAAAGGATTGTAACAGGAAATCCATGTGCCACCAGTTGTGTTAATTCAGATTCATTTCTTAAATCTCAATATTTCTTATGATGCAAATCTAATCTCACAACTTTCCTACTTAAATCTAATCAGCTCTCCAGCATCATCAGGATAAGCCCAAATTCCCCAGCTTGATATTTATTTCACTCCATAATGTGGACTTCACCATCTATATTTTTTCATTCTCTGCCTTCACTTTATGCATCTGCAATATTGATAAGAACAAAAATGTTTCACACGTTTGTGTTTTTTGTCCTATTGTCTCTTTTGCTTGGATTGCATTTCCTATCATTCCCTCTTGGCCTGGTTAATTCTTTCTAATCCTTTAAAACTTCCCTGACTCTTAGCTTTATCTCATTTCAGGGGGGATTGTTTGTCTCCTCTTTTTTGTTCTGATAATAAACTATCTTTATGGTGGATTATAGCACATTATATTAAGCATATCGTTACATACAACCACCAGACTGTGAGCTTATTGATGGCACAGGGACTTTGTTTTAATTATTTCTGTGTGCTAGTGTCTTATAGAGGACCTGGAACATTTTAGTTTATAAATAGTTTGTTGAATAAATAACTAAATGAATCAGTATTGTGTGCAGATCAAGTAGCTAATTTGTGTATAATTTGTTGTATCAGCACAAAATCATAAATCCAATAAAATTCAAGTTTAATATTAGTCAAATAATATTCAAGATACCTCTATGTTCATAGAACTTACATATTTTAAGAACTCTATAAACTTTATAAATTAATGTTTTCAACTGGATGGTGAATTCTTTGATTTTGTTTCTGAAGAACTTACCAAAAAAGTTACAGAAATAATTTTCAAAATATTCTATAAAGTTAGCATTTTATGTGGAAAATTATCTAGTTTGCTCTTGTATATTGAGCACTACTCAAAGGTGATTTTTTTTGTGAGAAATGAGGACCTGAATGCAAGTACTATTATGACACTTACATAACATTCTGTCCTGATTTCCTGATTAGTGAGAAAGAAAATAATGCAAATGACCAACTTGTCCCTTGAAGAATGAAGGAAGAAGAACCAAACCAGAAGTTAGATCCTTTCTTACACAAATGACACTTCACAAAGACCTTCAAACATATTAGTCCTATATACTGTTTGCAATTTAAAATTGTAAAATTTTTAGATTTATTTAAACTTTCAATATACTCCTAGTTTCCTATGCTATCATTAAATGTTGAATGTTTTCAAGACTTAGTTCTAACTTTCTTCTTCTCTCTATTATCATGCGTTTTCATCCATGTCCACTTCTTCAATTATCACTTATAAAAAGATGATTCTCACATTTATGTCTAGTACAAATCTTCACCTGTTATTTAAGTCTTTATATTCAATCATTAATATAGCATGTATAGATCTCTCAAAAGCATCTCAAACTCAATGTGTCCAAACTTACTCTTTCTTTCCAAGCAGGTCCTCTTCCAGGGTGACACTACTCAGAGACCCACACTATCATGCATCTGGAGGTACAAGTCTGAAATCCAGGAGTCTGTAATGTCTCCTCTCATGTCTCCAACATACAACACACCATCAATGCTGCATATTTTGCTTATTAACCGGCTCTTCAATCCACTTCCTTCAACCTCCAGCACTACTATCCTAAAGCAAGATATTATGAATTCACACTCAAAATACTGTAATAGTCAATATTATTCTTGCCCCACTGATAAATGTCCAAATTTGTATTAGATTTCTCCAGAAAAAAACAATACCAATAGAATGTGTGTACATATGTTAAAATAAATAATAGAATAAATATAAATATATTCTATTTATAAGTATAAATAAAAGATTTATTTTATTTTATGTAATTATGAAGGTGGGCAATTCCAAAATCTGCATGGTGGGCTGGAGACCTGAAGAAGAGCGGATGCTGCAGTTCCAAGCCTGAACACTGTCTATTGGCAGAACTCCTTCTTGCTGATGGTTGTCAGACCTTCTCTGATCTACCCGAGTATGTCTAATCTCCCTAGTATGTGTTTTTCTGTCACTATGTCCATTTCATTTGTAGCAATGACTGTGTTTGAAGATAGGCATTATTTGGGTTGTGATATGATCTTATATTTAAGATCTATGAGGGCAGAAATAATATATATTTCTGTTTTTATTTTGTTCATCATAGTATTTTAAGCACAGAGTACATCAAATGCAATAAATGTTGACGAACAAATGGATAAGAAGCAGAAGAATGACCAAATGCCCAAGTACATTTCTATGTTCACCTGTAATGTGGCAGCCACAGAAAGGCAACCATGCACCAAAAAATGTATGTGAGAAAGATAGAATAATCTGAGTATATTCAGCAGAAATCAACCTATAATTATCACCTAAATCCTTCTCTAAATTCTCTTTTGTACTAGCCCTCAACATATTGAATATTCTGGTTCTTTTTCCTCAATATTTTTCACATTCATTTTTTAGAATGTACTCTCACATGTGACCTTTGTAAGAGGTATTATCATCCATTTCCTAGATAAGTAAAATCAACATATCCCAGCACATAGCACTTGATCAGGATCCCATTGCTACTCAGACCTTGGAAATTACTGTTATCCAGGTTTTACCACCATCCCAGCTCTTCCTTCTTATCTAGAGATTGCCAATAAATGGGTTTTTAATGTTTGCAACTTACTGAGTGTGCAGAGAGTACACAGAGCCACAGGCAGGAGGACTATAGTAAGAAACTTTGCTAGTAAATGCAAGAAAGGAAACTCTTCTGTAGATTTTGAAACTAAGGGAATCTGAGCAGCAGGAAGCTCTAGCAGTGAATTCTACTAAAGGAGGATGTGAGCCAAGGAACAACATGAAGAGAAAGTCAAACAGCAGGAGGTTTTAAAAAGAAAACACAAATACAGTAACCCCCTTATCCCCCAGTAAGATCCAAAACCCCCAATGGATGCCTGAAATTGTGGATTGTACCTAACTCTACGTTTTTTCCTATACATACCTATGATAAAATTTAATTTATAAATTGCGTACAATAAGAGATTAATGGCAATAACTAATAATAAAGTAGAACAATTATAACAATCTACTGTAATAAAAGTTATGTGAATGTGGTCTCTCTCTCTCTCAAAATACCCTATTGTACTGTACTTATCTATTTTGGAGCAGGAGCTAACTGGGAGTAACTGAAACTGTGGAATGCAAAACCACAGATAAGGAGGACCTCGCGTCCTGTGGTCTAGAAAGCAAAATAAGGTAAAAGAACAAAAGATGGAGATGAGAAGGGTAATCTAAACGGTAGCAATAAAGAAAAGCAATGAATGTTAAGGAAAGTAACAAGGAGAGGTTAAGTACCTGTTGTTTTTCAAGAGAAAACACAAGGATTCATGAAAGAAAACAAGGCAAGTCAGGAAGCAAAGGCAGAGGAGATTAAGCAATAAGTATTGATACTGCTCATGAAAGAGAGTGGTAGCACTATCTCAGATGAGAAAAAGACAAGGAATAAATTCTTTCAGTGTGAGATCACAAATGAGAAGGAAAAATGAAGAGCACTCATGAAGCTCTTGGTAATGATGCTACCTTTAGAAGATTCTCTTTTATTGTTTTGAGTTCCAACCACTATTACTTAGAAATAACAATAAATAGAAAGATATATTCAGTGTAGGGGGAAAAATGCCTTTATCCTCAACTCTCATAAGTTCTTAGTTGGAGTGGATCCTTTTAACAAATGACATTAACAAGAGAAAAATCAAAAGAAATTTATTAACATGTATGTTTCATATATACATGAGAGATACTCAGGAAATCAGTACTTCTCAAAGAGGTGGCTTTGAATTTCAGCTAAGGTAACATCTTTAACAAAGAACCGTAAATTTTCAGGGAAGTGACAAGACACAAGACAAGGACTTTGAGTCACTAGGGGTGGCAATTTGGGAAAGGAAGTAACTGGCAGGTAATGGCTAATCAGTAAAGTAGATTCCTCTGGTGCCATCTCTAGGCCCATAGGGCTAAGGTTGCCTTCAGTGGTTGACCTTTGCCCTTCCTGATATAAAGAGGGTGGGGAACCAGGAAACCTTTAGTTTTTGTAATTCTATCTCCTGCTTTCAGGCAAATAGAAGGAGAGTAGAGAGCTTTCTTGCACTTGCTTCTTCTTAATTGCCTTTGGCTCCAGTATTCTTATCTGAAAGAAGCAAATTTTAGGATGGTATGTTCTGTTCTCCCACATAAGCATGCAGATATAGGGGTGAGATTATCAAGAATAGAAGTATATACTTTCTAATTCAGAAATATACTGTGTTCTAGGAATTAATTTTTAAAATATTTATTGGAATGAAAACTACATTTTTAGCACAAGCAATATATTAAATAGTAGTTAGGTTCCCAGATAAAATTCCCCAAATATATTTTTTCCTAAAATGCAACTAAACTATTAATTTTGACATAACACCATAGACCCACAGTTATTGTCATTTATTAATATTTGTGTATTATTATCATTTAATCACCTGGTTCATTGGTGTTTGAGGACACAAGGTTGAATTTGAGGAGGATGAGGGAGTAAATGAAAATATCATGGCAAATCTAAGTGAAATTTGAGTTTGAAGCATTTTCAACTCAAGATTTTAGAGGTTGAAAGCATGAAGTTAAATTTTATCTAACTTTAGAAATTATTAGTTAAAAATATTTATTTATTTATCAATTCCAGTAGTCTCTTGGCAGAATCTTTGGGGTTTTCTAGATATAAGATAATTATTGTCAGCAAAGAGCAATAGTTTGAACTATTCTGCCTCCATTTGGATACACTTGATTTCTTTCTCTGTCTGGTGGCTCTGGCTAGGACTACTGGCACTATGTTGAAAAGTAGTGGTGACAGTGGGTAACCTTGTCTGAGTCCAGTTCTAAGTGAGAATACTTTCAATTTTTTCCCATTCAGTATGATGTTGGCTGTGGGTTTGTCATACATAACTTTTATCATTTTGAGGTAGGTCCCATCTATGCCTATTTTGTTAAGAGTTCCTATCATAAAAGGGTGCTAAATTTTGTCACATGCTTTTTCTGCATTGATTGAGAGAATCATATGGTCTTTGTTTTTATTTCTATTTATGTGGCGAATGACATTTATAGATCTATGCATGTTAAACCATCCCTGCATCTCTGTGATCTCTGTTTACAAAATCAATGTACACAAATCAGTAGCATTCATATATACCAACAAACAGTCAAGATGAGAACCAAATAAAAGACTCAATAACTTTTACAATAGCAACAAAGAAAATAAAATACATAGGGATATATTTACTTAAGGAGGTAAAAGACCTCTATAGGGAGAACTAAGAAACACTGAGGAAGGAAATAGCAGAGGATGTAAACAGATCGAAAACCATACCATGCTCATGAATGAGCAGAATCAATATTGTTAAAATGTCTATACTACTCATAGTGATCTACAGATTCAATGTAATTCTTATTAAAATAAAATCATTTTTTTTTGCAGATTGAGAAAAAATAATTCTGTGCTTCATATGGAAACTGAGAAGACTTCCCTACAGACAAAGCAATCTTAAACAAAAAGAACAAATTGGAAAGCATCAATTTACCAGACTTCAGGCTATACTACAAGGCTATATAATAACTAAAACAGCATATCAATGGCACAGGAATAGAGATATAGAGCAATGGAACAGGACTGAGAACCCAGATATTAAACTATGCTCATATTGCCATCTGATCTTTGACAAAGAAGACAAAAACATACACTGGAGGAAAGAACCCTGTTCAATAAATGTGGCTGGGAAAATTGGTTAGCCACATGTAGAAGATTGAATCAGAATCCACACTTCTCACCATTCACAAAAATCAACTCATGATGAATAACAGACTTAAACCTAAGGCATGAAGGAATAAGAATTCTAGAAGAAAATGTTGGAAAAACTCTTATGACCATTGGCCTAGGCAAAGAATTTATAAAGATGACCCCAAATGTAATTACAGCAAGAACAAAAATAAATAAATGGGACCTGATCAAATTAAAAACCATCTATCTGCACAGACAAGGAAACTATCATTAGAGCAAATAAACAGCCTACAGAATGGGAAAAATATTTGTATTTTATACATCCAATAAAGGCTCATAACTAGAAGGTATATAGAACTCAGGAATATCAGCAAGAAAAATTCAAACAACCCCATTAAAAAGTGGGCAAAGGACATGAAGACAAACTTTTCAAAACAAGATAGACTAATGGCCAAGAAAAATATGAAAAAATTTTCAACATCTCTAACCATTAGGGAAATGCAAATCAAAACCACAATATGATATCACTTAACTCCAGTGAGAATCTCTTTTATCAAAAAGTCCCAAAACAACAAATATTGGAGTGGATGCAAAGGTATAGGAACACTCATACACTGATGGTGGGAATGAAAATGAGTGCAACTCTGTGGAAAGTAATATGGAGATACCTCAAAGAGCTACAAGTAGATCTACTGTTTGATCCAGAAATCCCATTTCTGGGCATCTATCCAAAGGAAAAAAAGACATTCTATAAAATACATCTACATAAGAATGTTTATAGCATCACAATTCACAATTATAAAGATTTGGAAACAACCCATATGCCACAAGTGGATTAATAAAATGTGATATATGTATGCCATGGAGTACTACTCAGCCATAAAAGTGGTGAACTCTTGTATTATCCTCGATAGAGGTGAAGCCCATTCTTCTAAGTGAAGTATCACAAGAGTGGAAAAACAAACAGTACATGGACTCACCATTAAATTCATACTAATTCACCTACACTAATGTGCACATATGGAAGTAATACTCATCCGGTGTTTGGCAGGTGGAAGGGGAGAGCAGAGGATGGGTAAACTCACATCTAATAGGTGCTCTCAAGGGGATGAGTGCTCTCTAGAGGATGGGCACACTTGTAATTCTGACTCAAGCAGTACAAAGGCAATTTATGTAACCAAAGCATTTGTACTCCATAATTTTCTGAAATTAAAAAAAATTTAGCTTATAAAAAATTATTAAACAACCATGTGCCTGTAATTATGCTAGGTGTGAGTGATCCCAAATTGAGAATACTTAGTCCCAGCCCTTAAAGAATCTAAATCTAGTTATAAATTCTGTTTTCTCCATAGAGATGTATTACAATTAACACTCTTTGGTATATGACTCAAGTTGTTCAATGGCATATAGTTATCTGAAGAAAGGACAGCAAGAAACATAGGGAGAGAAAGCAACAGTTTTTTTTTTTTTGTGTGTGTGTGTGTGTGTGTGTTAAATAGATGATAGTTGGGGTAGACAGAGAAAGAAAGAAAGAAAGAAAGAAAGAAAGAAAGAAAGAAAGAAAGAAAGAAAGAAAGAAAGAAAGAAAGAAAGAAAGAAAGGAAGGAAGGAAGGGACTGTATCAGTTTCCTAGGATTGTCCTAATAAATTACCACAAATATAATAATGGCTTATAACAACAGAGATTTATTATCCCACAGTTGTGGGGGTCAGAAGTCTGAAATCAAGGCATCTACAGTGCCATGCTCCTTCTAAAGGGTCCAGGTGAGACCTCTCCCTACCTTTTCCATCTTCTGTTGGCTCTAGGTATTCCTTGGCTTGTAAATGCACCACCCCAATCTCTGTCTCAATTTTTGCAAGGCCTTGTCCTCTGTTTCTCTGTCTTCTTTACTTCTGTCCCTTATAAAGACAATTGCCATTGGATTTAGGGCTAATCCAGATAATCCAGGATAATCTCATCTCAAGATCCTTAATTGTATTTACAAAGACCCTTTTTCCAATTTAAGGAGACCTTAACAGGTTCTGAGGGTTAGGCTATGGACACATCTTTTAGGGGTCTACCACTCAACCTACTACAGGAGTTAAAATAGAAGTGCTTTATCTAAGAGGAGGTATTTGTAGCATAGTGATAAATTAGGAAAAACAAACACCAAAAGAAAAAAAAAAGAAAAGAAAAAGTCCTCTGGAAAATAAGGGAGTTGCAAAGGAGAGATAAGGCAGACTCTTTTCTGCAGCTTTTATTTAATGTTTATAACAGGACAAGAACACTGGGTGATAATCAGAGAAATTAAGGTGTGGTTTTAGTGGCTGTTAGTGCTGTGGGAGGGATATAGAAACTATAAACCTATGTCTAATAGGCTCTTCCTCTGTATTAGACTATATATTTATAAATCAGAGGTTTGCTTTTCATGAAGTATCCTTGAAATAAAACAAAGGTTTTCCAAATTAGTGGATTACCAATCAGAATCATCTAGAGAGTATAAAAAGAATCCAGCAATACTCCCCCAACCCTATTGATTCAGTTTATTTAGGAGATACTGCCCAACCATAAAGGTAGGGAGAATATGAGAAATATGATACAATGTAGCCAAAAATATCCTTAAAATTAAGCCTTGCTTATTGTCTAAAAGTAAATGGAAATTAGAGGCATTCCCACAGCAGTATTTGAAGGTTCTGAGCCTTGTATTTCATAGTAGTAAGCAAGTACTGGGTATTTTTATACACAGAAACATTAACTATATCAAGTGTTTTTAAACAAAGCAGCTATATGGCATGCCTCAACTGAAACAACCCAGAGATGTTCAAGAAAATGTGACCATTTTGTGAGGAAGCTATGTTATATGGAAAGAGGGAGCTGTATCCGTTTTTGGAGACATGCTACATTAAAGACCCTTAGGAATGAAGGCATAAGATAAAGAAAGATGCATCTTTATCCTGTGTCCTTTTCTTTCCTTTAATAATGACATTTGCAGCCTTACCCACAGCAGAAGCATTCGCAACTATTAATGCCTAGCAGGGTCCTTCCTCAATTTACACTACATTGGACTTAGCATTGCACAAAATCCATGTGCATTTAATCCCCCCCCCCATGTAATGGCCATCAGCTTTCAAATATGTATAGTCTACAGGCAAATGATATGTAGTTCATTTTAATTAAAACAGATTATTTTTTTCTTGGGGTTCCTTTTATAATTTTTTTTTATTTCAGCATATTATGGGGTAAAAGTGTTTAGGTTATGTATATTGCCTTTGCCCCACTGGAGTCAGAGTTCCAAGCATGTCCATCCCACAGATGGTGTGCACCACACCCATTAGGTGTGTGGTCCCCTTCTCTCCTCTTCCATCTGTCCAACATCTGATGAAAGTTATTACTATATGCACATAAGTGTTGATCAGTTAATACCAATTTGATGGTGAGTACATGTGATGCTTGTTTTTCCATTCTTGGGATACTTCACTTAGTAGAATGGGTTCCAGCTATATCCTGGATAATATAAGAGGTGCTAGATCACTATTGTTTTTTGTGGCTCAGTAGAATTCCACATTTTATTAATCCACTCATGTATTGATGGACACTTGGATTATTTCCACATCTTTGCAATTGTGAATTGTGCTGCTATAAACAATCGAGTGAAGATGTTGTTTTTATACAATGTCTTTTGTTCTTTTGGGTAGATGCCTAGTAATGGGTTTGCTGAATCAAATGGTCTACTTGTACCTCTTTGAGGTATCTCCATATTACTTTACACAGTGATTGTACTAGTTTGCAGTCCCACCAGCAGTGCATAAGTGTTCCTATCTCTCCACATCCACATCAACATTTATTGTTTTGGGACTTTTTGATAAAGGTCATTCTCACTGGAGATAAGTGATATCTCATTGTGGTTTTGATTTGCATTTCCCTGATGATTAGAGATATTGAGCATTTTTTCATGTTTCTTGGTCATTAGTCTATCTTCTTTTCAAAAGTTTGTCTTCATGTTTTTTGCCCACTTTTTGATAGGGTTATTTAACTTTTTCTTAGTTATTTTTCTGAGTTCTAAATAGATTCTAGTTATCAGCCCTTTATAGGATGTATAACATGCACATATTTTCTCCCATTCTTAGGTTGTCTGATTGCAGTCGTGATAGCTTCCTTGGCTGTTCAGAAGCTTTTTAAACGGATTAGGCCCCATTTATTTATTTTTGTCATTTCTGTGATTGCCTTTGGGGGTTTTCTTCAAATATTTTGTCTAGGCCAATGTCCATGAGTTTTTCCAATATTTTCTTCTAGAATTCTTATATTTCATTTCTTAGGTTTAAATCTGTTATCCACCATGAGTTGATTTTTGTGAGAGGAGAGAGGTTAGATGTGCAGATCCTGTTTCAGTCTTCTACATGAGGCTATCCAATGTTCTCAGCACCATTTCTTAAGGATTCTTTCCCCCAGTGTATATTTTTTTTCTGCTTTGTCAAAGATTACATGGCTATATGAGAATGATTTTATATCTAAGTTCTCAGTTCTGTTCCATTGATCTATGTATCTGTTCTTGTGCTATTGCCATGCTGTTTTAGTTATGATAGCCTTGTAGTATAGTTTGAAGTCTAATAAATTGATGCCTCTCAATTTGTTGTTTTGCTTAAGATTGCTTTTGCTATATGGGGTCTTATATGGTGATCTTATATCTAGAAAACCCCAAAGATTCCACCATGAGACTACTCAAATTGATAAACAAATTCAGCAAAGCCTCAGGTTATAAAATCCATGTGCAGAAATCAGTAGCATTCCTATATGCCAACAATGGTCAAACAAGAACCAAATCAAAGACTCAATACCCTTCACAATAGCAACAAAGAAAATAAATAAAATATCTAGGAATATATTTAACTAAGGAGATAAAATTCCTCTATAGGGAGAACTATGAACATTGAGGAAGGAAATAGCAGAGGATGTAAACAGGTGAAAAAACATGCCATGCTCATGGTATGGCAGAATCAACATTGTTAAAAAGTCCATACTACCCAAAGTGATCTACAGATTCAATAGATCCCTATTAAAATACCAACATCCATATTTTTACAGATGTAGAAAACAGATGAAATATTAGTTTTATAAAAATAAGCATTTTCACATAAAATCATATTAACTTTTGCCTCAATTTATAATGTGAGATGTGAAGTACTTTCTTCTTTAGAATTTGACTAAGCATTCAGGGCTACATTGTGAAACTTCAAGGTAGTGCTAACCCTCTGTAGACTTCAGCAGGGGAGCTGTCCTCAAAAGGAAGGTTTGGAAAAGGACATGGATGAATAGGTTGCTGAGAGTAGGTTGGAATGGAATTCTTCTTGATAGCATATTCATGTGGACTTTTAAAAAAGACTAGATTCTGTTTATCTAATTAATAAATACCCAGTATATGTAGGTGTGTCTATAATGTATGAATCTCCGAAAGGTTTCCACTCTGATTTATAAATCATAGTTCTTTATTTTCTTGCTTCAAATTCTCCAGGGAAGACTGAGGAGGACAAATCTTTTTCATATTCTTACCACCTGCCTATCTTATAGATGTTATTCACCAATAGCAACTGACCTACACTTTAGAGAAGAAATTTAAGAAAAAGTTTGACAGCCAGCTCCACTATATCTGCAATGAGGAAAACCTGAGGATTAGAGACAAAAAAAAAAAAAAAAAAAAAAAAAAGGATAGCAATTATACTGCTTATGAGCACCGCAGAATGGGATTCCCTACATTCAAATGCATTTGAAAGACACTGAAACTGAACATCTGTGAACTCTAATTCTTCTAGGCTTGGCTACACATAGTACCACATATAAAAAGAGTAAAATGACCTGCTAGTTGCCATTGTGTTAGCCTAACCCATTACACTGCATATGTATGGTTATGTGTGTATTCATGCATGAATGTGGGTGAGTATCTTATAAGAAGGTAATGAAAGTTTAAATGGGAACATAAATTACATATAGGAAAAAATGTAAAGAACAGGATGCATAAGTGAAAATAAAAAGAAGAAAATAAAACCTGAATATTTGTCCATTTCTTTCCTCTTGCCACAAAAATTGAACCCAAAATCTAGCGTGTGATGTCCTCCTGATAACTGAATCCTAGAAGATGTACTTTGAAAGACTTGGATGTTAATCTGAAACTAATTCAAGCCTTTTGAGTTCAAAAATTGGATTGGAAATCTTTTAAGAGCAGGATTTCTCATGAGATTTCTATTACTTCTATTCTTACTGATAAGCCACAGGTATCAGAGAAACATCCATTTGTGTGCTATCTTTGGATCCTTCACTACAAGAGAAGAGGTATAGAACGAAAAGATGGGGTTTGCTTTGATTCAGGTTTCAGAGGAAGGTTTCAATCAATTCGAATTTTGTCTGAAGCCACTCTACTGTAATAGCCTAAAGTCTTTATTAGATACTCGCATGATGTTACTTTCAGTGTAATATGCCAACTTCAAGAGAGGGAGTTGATCTGGTCTCATGGATAAGGTCTAGTTCTGGCTGTGTTCCTGACCTATGAAACTGACCTTGTATAAGTAACTCATTTACTTTGTTCCTCAGTTTCCTAACCTCTATAGTGAGGCTAATTACTTAACCAAGCACACACTGAAACATTATTTGAGTTACTTTGTCAAAGTTGACATTTTTGTGTGTGATATTATTATTAATAATACTTTAAAACATTTTTATATATACTGGCTTTGCAAATTTCAAGTGGAGCCACTTGTGAGGAGAACTAGATGTATGATGAGGGAATAGTATGGGCTGTGCATGGGTGTTTGGTTCCATATGCCCTATGGTGTATACAAATAAGCCTCTTTCGGTGAATACATACGTACTTTCCTCATGCTGAGCTTGAGAAATGTTTATTCTTCTTCTTCCAGAGCATAGCTCTGCCAGTGATAACTAATTTTTTATCAGCAGGGGAGCTTTCTTCTGCCACAGATGTGATATAAACCTCAGGGCTGAATTATGTCAATAGCCTATTTTTTCCCACTCCATGCCCCAGTGCCACACCTGCTCAGTAAAATTACAGTGACAAGGGAGCAGTGTTGATCTTTTGTCCACTGACAGAAAAATAGTAATACCAGAAAGAAAGAACTCACAATAGCTTTTATTTTAACCCCACTGAGTCCTCTTGGAGACCTCAATTAATAGGATTAAACACCCTTCCTGGGAATTATCAATATACTTTAAATATAAATTTATACTGCCAAGTCAACCCCAGAGGGGAAAATGGAAATAATTGCAAAAGTTTCTAATTTTGTAATAAGAAGGAACATTTCCTTTAATCAATTCCTGCATTATAGTCTGTAAATAAAAATATCACTAAGGAAATATCTTTCTCAGAATGATGTACTCCCTGTGGCATGGCATAATGAGCTTGGATATGCTACAGACACTGAATAAGCAACAAGCTGATTGAGAATTCAGGTTTATTCAGCATGGATAGTGGGATTTTTAAAAAGTTCCTCATACAAAAATAATGCAGTTATAGTTCACTTCCTTTGTATTTTCTTTGTAAAAATAAAACTTAGAATGCAGTCAGCTTTTATATATTGTGTCTATTTTATTTCAAAGGGTGCTTTGCTCCTCTAACCTGATGTTCTATAGACATAAATGAAAATACAGTATATGGTTTTATGTTATTCTTAAGGTGAAAATCTAAGACATTGACATTCTACTAAGATGTTTAAGAAGTGATACATTCTTTTGTAAAACCTATGGCATATTTGAGTCTATGTGCTAGTAGGAAAGAGCTATGAGTATATGCTAAGAGCAATGAATATATATAGAAGGTGGGAGAGGCATTGAGTTTTATTGACTATATTTCTTACCACATCTAAAAAGTAATATATTGAAATAAAATAAAAAGCAATGATATCTGTCCCTAGTTGTTGTCATTGTATATTTTCTATTGTTTCTATTGTTTTAATTAAACATTACAGCTGACTTTATTCATCATTTTCATGGCAGAAATAACCAGATTCGAAATGCTAAAAGTTTGGTGTAGCCATGTCAATCCTATTGGTTACATAGTAAGGTCACAATGCAGTCTAACCATCACTCATCATGCTATTATCTGTTACATATAAGTACACTACTACAGTGTGCATGCATACCTGTGTACATGCACACACACACACACACACACACACACACACACATTTGCTGTTAGAGTACACTATGATATGTCAGAAGATTCATGGACACTATCACAGAAAGAATAAAAGTCACTGATTAGAGAGAAACAAAAAATCTGAACTCATTCATTCATTATTCTTAACAAATATTTATTGAACACCTAATATATGCCTGGCATGTTTTAGGTACTACAGATAGGGCAGTGAATAAAAATCAGGCCCCAAAGCCTGCACTTATTGAATTTATATTTCAGTGGAGAAGACTGACATTGTATTAGGCAACTAAATAAAATCAGCAGTATGTGATACAGTATGAAACATATACTATTAAGATAAAAAATAAAAAGAAACAGAGTGGCCATTAAAACTTTAGACAAGTTACCAGTGTAGACCTCAGTGAGAAGGCATATTGGTTTTCTATTGATCTATATCAGATGAGCACACATTTAGTGTTTAAACAACCTAAATTTATTCATATGGTTCTAGAGTTCAGAACTCTAAAATCAAAGTGTTGGCAGGGCTGTGTTCTATCATAGAAGAATTAGCTTCCTTGTCTCTTCCAGCTTCTAGAAGCCACCTGCTTGGCTTGTGCCCTCTTCCTCACATCACTCCAACCTCTTGCTAGGCCCATCTCCTACTGCTCACTCTGACCCTCCTAGGTACTTCTTATATAAAGAATCCTTGTGATTAGATTGAGTCCACCAGGATAATCCAGGATAATCTCTCCATCTCGAGATCTTCAACTTAATCTGCAAAGTTGTTATTGCCAAGTAAGATAAAATATTCACAGGTTCTAGTGATTAGAACATTGATATATTTTTTTGTAGGGAGACACTTATTCAACCTACCACAGAAGATAAAATTTGAGGAAAGACCTAAGGAAATAAGGGCACTAATTATGTAATATATACAGGATAAGAACTTTCTAGGAAAAGTGAAAAATGAATGCAGATTTGCTCAACAGGAGTATTTTGGTATGTCCAAGAAACAGGAAGATAGACTCAAGAGATAGTAGTGATGTCAGATAGATGACAATTTTGATGGGGGGGTGCCATAAGACATGTAGGATCTGACTGTAAGTCACATAGTCAGAGTTTTGACTTTCATGTTGAGTAACATAGGGAGGCATTGGATGGTTTTAAGTAAAAAATGATGTTATCTGTCTTCTGTATAATAGGGTCACTCTGGATGTTGAGGTGAGAACAGACTAAAAAGAAGTCAATGGTAGAAGCATGAGACCAATTAGAGGAGTATTTCAATAATGCATGTAAGAAATTATGGTAGCCTAGGCAAGATGATTGCAGTGGGTGTAAAGAGAAATGATCATATTCTGGATGGTTTTTGAAGGTAGAGCTAACAGAATTGGCTAAAATGAGATGCATCAGAGATGGCATCATGCTTTGAGGCCCGAAAAACAGAAGGAATGGAGTTTGCATTAACAGAATTAGAGAAGGCTATGGATATAGCCAGTTTTGAAAGAAAGATCAGGAACTTACTTAGGGGCATGATGGGTTTGAAATTCTTATTAGTTATACATGTGGAAATTCAGTTTAGAGTCACTGTATGATGATATAAATTCAGAAATCACTAGAATATAATGAGATTTAAACCCAAGAGATTAGATGAGGTAAGATAGGGGTTAGATATATAGAGAAAAGAGAAAATGCATAAAGTTTCAGCCTTAGTGCCTTGGGGCACTCTAAAACTTAGAGGCTGAGGCAAGCCTGACTTCCTGGACACAATGTCTGGTTGTTGCATTGAGACCCACACTCAAAAAGGTCCCAGGGTTGTTTTAGATTCTGTTGTTGCCTTGAAATTCTTAATTTTTGAACAAGAGACCTCATATTTTTTATTTTGAACTGTGCTTCACAAATTATGTAGCCAGTTCTGCTTTAGGAAGTATAAAGGAACCAGGAAAAGAGACTAAGAAGTGTACAGAGAGGTAAAATAAAAACCAGGGAAGTATAGGATCCTGAAGCCAGATAAGTAAAGAATTGTTAGAAGTAAAGAGTGAAAAATCTTATATACAGCTGTTGATAGGTCAAAGATGGTAAAGATGAGAATTACCTCTAGAGTTAGCAATGGGCAAGTATTTGATGTCTTTGACAAGAACAATTTCAGGAGAGTTGTAGGAGAAAATACTTATTGGAGTGGATGTATTTTGGGGGCAAAAATTTCCAAGAGAAATTGGTGAGTGATAGGTAACTGTTAAAGAATTTGCTCTAAAGTAACTAAAGAGTGAAGTAGGTGTCAGGGGGCTTAACAGCATGACTGTTAGTAGTTATACCCATGAAGTATAGAGAAGAAAGGTGATGAAGCAGGAGAGCAAGAGAAAATAAGTACTGGGACAATATTTTTCCATAGGGCAGAGTCTCAGAGTTGGTATACAGTACAGGCACTGGCCTTAACTAGTAGCACAGGGAGGTCACTCATACTAACAATCTGTAATGTATACCTTGTGGGTCTTGACACTGAAACTACTATAAGGGTTTACTACCATATCCACGTTTGTCCTTTCCCCTATGAAATACAAAGAAAGATAGAGCAAGCATAGGAAAGATGTATTAGAGATTTGTGGGAAGAGAGATAGGTACAAAATAACTGTTTGGGATAAGAGAAGAAAGGAGGAAGGAAAATATGGGGCGATTAGCAGGTAGTATTAAGAGTCTACATGTGTAAAGTGATCATCAATTTAAACTTTGACTACATGATATGTATCTTCTCCTCCCAGCTTCAGCTGGCACCAGTACCACATAAAAAAAAAAAAAGAGTCAGATCAAACTAGCGCTGTTGTTTCACCAAGGAAATGTATTAAAACAATAGAGAAAGAAAAAGGAGGTGAGGTTAAAAGAAAGGCATGGTAATAATGTTTATGGAATGTGACTTACATAAGAAGAAAAGACGATATGAAGGGTGTAAGAAACAGTAAAAGTGTTGTCAGATACAACAAAATCAAAGTGCAGATGAAAGCGAAGGATTGTTAGTGCTGAGATAATAGAGGAAATGAACAAGAAAGAGAATAGAATGCTGCATAGGATTGAATGTTGGAAACTAAAATAGTGGGGGAGGGATTGTAGCTATTGACAACAATGTCAACAGAATGACTGTGGAGTGCAGGACTGAAATTGAGTAGAGATAAAGGAGGGAGAAGCAAGGGTCTAAGGGGCAAGAAAAAATAATCTATGCAACTATTGTGATCACCAACAAAGATCACCAAAAACAACAGTGTTAGAGTTACCAATAAGCCATGTAGAAGTGAGCTTTTTTAGTACCCGGGAGACTGGGAGATGGCTACAACATGGAAGGCAATTGGTGATCTAGTCTGGAATGAGATTCAAAGCAGAGAAAAAAAAATATTTTGATAAGTGAGGGAGAATGGTCTGGAAGTGGCAACATAGAGCACCCCATCTCTAGCGAACATGTTCTGAGCGATGTGAGAGAGAAAACAGCCACCATAAGAGATGGATTCATAGAGAGAACATTATCATTAGAGAAGAACAAAATTTCAATTAGGGAAAGAAGGTGAAGATAATATTCACAGAAAAGTTTGAGATTAATGGTGATTTTGGTGATGATAAAGGCACTTAAAATATCTTTTCATTGAAGTATGGAAGGCTTTAATAAATTTAAAAAGATTGAAAGCATATAGAATATATTCTTTAACCACAAAGTAATTCAATTTAAAATAAATTACTAAAAGATATTTGGAAAAAGTCCTCAAATGATCTGAAATAAATGAATACATTTATAAATAATTGCAAGGAGAATTAGAAAACATTTTTACTTGAATGAAAATAAAAACTAAAAATATCAAAATTTGTCCAATGAAGACAAACAGAGCTTAGGTTAAAATTTGTAACTTTAAGCGTGTCCATCCCCCAGTTGGTACACATCGCATTCATTATGTACGTATATACCCATCCCCTCCCCACCACCTGCCCTACACCCAATAAATGTTATTCCTATATGTCCACTTAGGTGTTGGTCAGTTAATACCAATTTGGTGGTGAGTACATGTGGTGCTTATTTTTCCCTTCTTGGGATACTTCACTTAATAGAATGGGTTTTGAGGGGGGAGGTGAGGCAAGAGCAATATATGTAACCTTAACATTTGTATCCCCACAATATGCTGGAAAAAATTTTGTAACTTTAAATGATTATATTAAAATGAAGAAAGATTTCTTGTTAATGATCTAAATTCTCAATATGGGAAGCTAGGGAAGAATAATAAATTAAATCAAAATAAGTAAAAGGAAGATATTAATAAAGAACAGAAATTAATGAAATATAAAATAGACAAACAATAGATAAAAATAACAAAAAAAGGATAAATTGGATTTCATCAAAATTAAACATATTTTTTTCTCTTGAACAAACTTCATTAATAAGCTGATAGGAATTGATTTCTGGTAGATAATTTGTCAATACATATATCTGAGTAGACTTATATCCAGAATACATAAAGAACTTTAAAAATCCAAAAATAAGAAGACAAAAAGGAAATACATTGAACAATGAGCCAAAGATTAAGAAAACATTTCACAAAATAAGTTATATTGATGGCCGGTAAGCAAATGCATTATTTTCAACAAATTTAATCAATTAAAACCACAGTGAGATACTACTACATAGCCATTGGAATAGACAAAATGAAAAAGATGAATAGTATTGAACAGTATGAAATTTTGGCAAGGATGAAGAATTACTGAAACTTATTGCTGAAGGAAGTGTAAAATTGTATAACCAATTAAAAGCTGTTTGGCTGCCTTCCCATTTGCCTGGCACCCAATGAATGTTACTACTATATGTGGACCAAGTGTTGATCAGTTAATATCAATTTGATGGTGAGTACACGTGGTACTTGTTTTCCATTCTTGTGCTACTTCACTTAGTAGAATGGGCTCCAGCTCCATCCAGGATAATATGAGAGGTGCCAGATCACCATTGTTTACTGTCGCTGAGCAGAACTCCATGGTATACATGTACTACACTATATTAATCCATTCATGTATTAATGGGCACTTGGGTTGTTTCCACATCTTTGCAATTGTGAATTATGCTGCTATAAACATTCCAGAATATCTTTTTTTCCTTTGAGTAGATATCCAGCAATAGGATTGCTGGATGAAATGGTAGTTCTACTTGCAGTTCTTTGAGGTATCTCCATATTACTTTCCACAGTGGTTGTGCTAGTTTGGAGTTCCACCAACAGTGTATGAGTGTTACTATATCTCTGCATCCATGCCAACATTTATTGTTTTGGGACTTTTTGGTAAAAGCCATTCTTACTGGAGATAAGTGATATCTCATTGTGGTTTTGATTTGCACATCCCTGATAATTAGAGATGTTGAGCATTTTTCCCTATTTTTCTTGTCTATTAGTCTATATTCTTTTGAGAAGTTTCTGTTCATGTTCTTTGCCCACTTTTTGATAGGGTTGTTTGATTATTTCTTGGTGATTTTCCTGAGTTCTATATAGATTCTAGTTTAAGCCCTTTACCGGATATGTAGCATGGGAATATCTTCTCTCATTCTATAGGCTGTCTATTTGCTCTCATGATAGTTTCCTTGGCTGTGCAGAAGTATTCACGCCTAATGGGTGTAATGCACACCATCTAGGGGGTGGTCACACTTGAAGCTCCGACTCAGGTGGAGCAAAGGCAATATATGTAAGCTAAATATTTGTACCCCCGTAATATGCTGAAATAAAAATAAATAAATAAATAATTTTTTTAAAAAGCTGCTTGGCTGTAGTTTATTATTAATATAAAGTTTAACCTATACTTACCATGTGAGCCAGAAATTATACTCCTACATATTTAATCAAGAGAAATAGAAGCATATATTTACAAAAAGACTTGTATACAAATGGTCATAAATATTTGAAAATAAGAAAACATTTCAACAAATGAATAGATAAAAAACTTCAGTATATTCTTATAAAGGAATACTACTCATCTGTGAAAACATATCAATTATCAATATATACAACATGGAAGAATCACAAAAACATTTTAAGGGATAGTAGGCAGGCACATAATAATATCTACTGCCAATCCCATTATATGAATTGAAAAATAGGCAGAATTAATTTATAGTGATAAAAATAATATCAATAATGGCTTAGAGAGGGGAATGGGAGTTATTTGTATTGAAAAGTGACATAAAGCAACTATTGTGGATGACAGAAATGTCCTATATATTTTTTCCAATTATTTATATGTTTTTGATTTTTTATTTGCATACATTTATGAGGTACACATGCCATTTTATTACATGCATAGCATGCATAGTGGAGAAGTCAGGGCTTTTAGGGTGTCCATTGCACCTATTACATGATTTCTCATCATCCACCCCTACTACCTCCTTGCCCTTCTGAGTTCTCATTGTCTATCATTGAATACTCTACTTCCATGTGTGAACATTATTTAGCTCCTGCTTACAAGTGAGAACATGTGATATTGGTCTTTCTGTGTCTGACTTGTTTCACTTAAGATAATGGCTTCCAGTTCCATTAATGTTGCTGCAAAAGATATGATTTCCTTCTTTTTATGGCTGAATAGTATTCCGTTGTGTATATATACCACATTTTCTTCATCTAATCATCCTTTGGTGGACACTTAGATTGATTTAATATCTTTGCTATTGTGACTATTGCTGCAATAAACATAAAAATTCAGGTATCTTTTTGATATAATGATTTCTTTTCCTCTGGGTAAATACCTAGTAGTGGAATTGCTGGATCTAAAGGTAGTTCTACTTTTAGTTCTATGAGAAATCTCCAGACTATTTTCTAAAAAGATTGACCTAATTTACATTCCAACCTATAATGTAGACTTATATATTGTCATTTGTTGCCATTTGTCCTCATCCTCACCAACATTTATTATTTTTTGTCTTTTTAATAATAGTTATTCTGACTGGAATCTCATTGTCATTTTAATTGGCATTTCTCTGATGATTAGTGATGCTGAGCATTTTTTCATATGCTCAAACATTGAATCTGTTGGAAATTTGTATGTCTTCTTTTGAATGTTTACACAGTAGATACACTTGTACAAATCATCAAGCAGAGTTAATTAAATTGCAATAAAACTGAAATATGAGTTGCTTGATATCTATTTTACTGAATATCAAGGGAATCATCCAAATAGTGTTATTGGTTTTAGAAGACAAAAACATAATTTTTTGTTTAGTGCCTTTTATAATTCTTTTGCTTCAATAGTTTGAGATGATGACTAGCTTCGTTTAAAAAGGCAATGTATTTATTAAGGACATTTCTGTTAACTTGATAATGCAGATATGCTTTCAATGAAAATATATTCTTTGATTCTAAAATATGTCTAAAGAAAATTTTACATTTTTGGAAATTTATTTCTTATTCTCTCTTGGTGGTTAATGAGCTTTAATTAAGTTTAATTACAAAGTTTATCATAATGACAAAAACGTATATTTATCTGCTTTATCGCCACACCTCACCCTAATTCTGTCAGGAAAAAATAAAATTAGTTTCTACTTCTGGAGCAAGGATTAGAGGCACATATGATTGAATAATGCAACATAGTCTATGTATGTTTCTTTTATATGATATATTTAAATTAAGGAGCTTTCATTATATTGGGTCAGTGACATTGTATAAACACAAATAATTTTTTTGTGTTTCCAAAATCATTTTTGCTTTTTAAAAATATTTTGCTACTCTAATACCTTGTTTTTAATTTTGGTTCTTAAATTTTCTATTTCTTGGTTCCACAAGATTTTATCACTTTTATATTGTTCTTTCTCTTCTTGTCACCAACCAGTCCTGCATGGGTGGTGGGTCTGATATTGGTAAAGGTCTTCAGGGTCTTTTGAGATCAATTTAGTGTGTAAGATACCCAGTTTCCTTTGCTTATATCTCACACACTATTTCCCTCATCTTATTTATTGAGGCTAATCTATTTTTAAATAGATGAGATCATGCTTATGTTGTGAAAAGCCCTACCTGCTGTGAGTGATATTTTCCCTCTCTCTTTTTACACCCTTTGATCTCTAAATGTAGCTGACCCTACACAATATTTCCTTAGTACCTTGGAGAAAAAATACCAAATTAGAAGAGATTCATTTATTTACTTGAAAATATAAATCTCTTAAGATTAGTGAGAATCTATTCTGCATATTGCATTGTGTCTATTACAGTGAAATTGTGCAATAAATATTAATAGGAATAAAGGAAAGTAAATAGAGGGAATTTTATTTAAAAGAAAACAATTGTTCTGTTGTCTATGAAGAAATGAATTTCAATTTATGGAGATAGTGATGTCTGAAAAGATGATATTATCAAAGAGTATCATGAAAATGGCTTTTCAAAAGAGGGAACAAAATCATAAAGATATCTAGTAAGATTTGAAATAGGATCACCCTAGGATTAGGAAATTTGTACTTTCCCCATAAATACAACACAGAGTTTTGTCAAATAAATGGCATTTTGGGTTTAGGTTGTATAACTTATAAGTCTCAAGAACTAACTAGAATATCTGCTTTTTTCTACAGAGCTGAAGTAAAAAGAAAGAGAGGAATTTTATCATTCCATGGACCCAATTTCAGCATGACTTCAGAATCCAAATAACCTTTCATTAAAGAGAAGAAAAGAAGTGGGAGAACCTAACAACAAAACAGGTCATTTCATTTCTTTATATTTGAACAACTAAAAACAATTTTGAAAGGTTTTTTCCTTCCCCTTTATTTTCATGGGCATATAGAAATCTTTTTGGATAAAAGCCCATTTTATAGACTTGGCAGAAAATCTGGACCAAATGATTTCAATAGCTCTGGTCATTGGGGTTCTAATTATAACAAGTTAAAAACAGGAATATATAAACATTTATTTTTATTGTTTCCTTCTGGATGCTACAGATGGATTGTGCCTCTGGCAGTTCCTAATTCTCTATTAAGAAAAGAATGTTCAGTATCATTATTTATAGCAATCAAAATAGAAATACTTTAGCAGAATGGATGATCTGAATTTATGTTTGAATTAGGCAATATTCATGTGTACCTAAATTATTGCACTTGGTCCATGTCCTGATGAGGTTTCTGAGAGAAGACCCCATCCACCAGGTAGTAGAGGGCAATGTCACTGGTCACTGAAAACTTGTGACTTCTGGCTGATGATCATGACCTCTCTGTGGAATACTGATATATTTCTAGGGAGATTCAAAGATCTTTTCTGAGTACAACCAGCCAATGTACAAACTTCCAACTGTAGGAAATGTGCAAGTAAACCATTTGACATAAGATATAAAATTATTGAATTGGAACAAAGCTAAAATATTATGTAGGTAGTACATACCCTGCCTCGCATCCTGAAAGTGGCACAACCAGGTCATATAAAAATTGAGAAATCTGTGAAAAAATTTTTGGCATAGTTCTTTCTTACTATATTTTACTAATATTAATTAACATTAATTGAGTATTCACTATGTGTCAAGCACTTTGCATGAATTATCTTAAGTAATACCGGCATTAATGCTGTTTCAGGCCTACATGATGCCCAAAGTTATTATTCCTCTGTCCTAGTCTGTGTATGATGTCATCATTCTTGAGGAAAACTTCCAGTCAAGGAGAGGTACAAGATGAACATTTGTTTGCTCCTGGATCACATTCATGGTGATAGTTACCATGGTTGAACTCTCGTGTGGAACAGTGCTCATGAATGCATCTTATTCAAAGAAATGGAAAAATAACTTCTGGAGTCAAGAGAACTGGGTTTACCAACAACTAGTGTATTATCTAGGGCCTCTTCTTTAACCTTTTCAAGCTCCTGTTTCCTCATCTATAAAAAGAAATGCTATTTAAATTCTATAAGCCTAAACTTTCATATATCAGGAATTAAGGAATGCAGGTCAGCGCCTTAAGTCCAAAACATTTCTTCCATTATCCAAAATGAGACCATAATACAGTTATGATTTTTGTCTAAGAATATTTTCCCTTCCATAATTTTTTATTAAAATACATACTCCTATGTTAGTTCAGCCTCCAAATAATTATGAGATCATGACTGATAGCTTTCTATGAGCACAAGAATCTCTGGGTTGTGATAGTATTAGAAACAAGAGAGAGAGACAAGTAGTACTGAAGGTGAAGAAGAATTCACATATATATTCTAGTTATGTAGGAAAAAAGTGGGTGCATTACTATAGCACACCCACTGGGTTATCTGATCCTAATTGTATGGTAGCCATTTCACAACTCTGAAAGTTGTATATAACTGGTAATAAGGCAAAATAATTTTGTGTATGGATATATGCAAATTAATATGAGCTAGTAGAAGGGAAACCCCCTCGCTCCAGGAACTACCATCTTTGCCTCCATTTGTACATAGATTTCTAAGTTCCTACTTACAGGTGTGTCTGTCCTTGGATTCTTCTTTGAATTGGTTGTTACACCTCACCAGTTTGCTCATTAATGAGTTGTACAAAAATTTTTAAGATATGATCATTTTTGTATCTGCATGAAAGTCATGGCTTTTACCTTTTTTTGAAAATAATCTTTAAACACTTGAGTCTCAGTTTTGGTTTTATCTTTCCTCAGATATGTTCAATGCACAGATAGTTAATGAGCTTAGATTCTATGTGTAGCACCATGCCAAGTGGTGTGGTAGACAATAAGGAACAATAAACCCAACGTCTGACCTAGAGAAAGGAAACTGGCTGATTCAGAAATATAATTCCTGTTTCCTGTAATCCTTTCATCCTCTTTTTTCTTTCTTCTTTGCTTTCTTTCTGTCTTACGAAGTAAAATAAATGAGGTGATTATTTCATTATGATGAATGGTACGAGCATAGGTAGATTGCCTCTCATTTATAATAAAATTGATAAAGTATTTGAACTAAAAAGATTATTTTTCAGTGCTACGAAGATTAAATATCTCTCCTTATCAAAAGGGGAGAAATGTGACACACCACTTTGTTCTGATCGAGATTTTTTACTCTAAAAATCTCAAAAAGAATTCCAAGGAGACAGAGTGGAGAGTAATTTGGTGACTTGTTCTATGTAGACAGGAAGAGAGTAAGAGTCTGAAAGTAACTATGGTACGAGACTGCCAATAATAGGTTCACTCACCATTGCCTGGGCTGACAGGTGAATTAAATTGAAAGATATGCCTGCCAGGTATTTGGAAGTCTTTCTTCTTCTCACCCCATTATATGCTTTGAACTTTATGTTGTGTCATTGTGATAAAATAAGGAATCATAGAGTAAAAAGTAAGCCTTTAACTCGACAATTTAAAACATTTCCTACTCCATTGTAACACTCTATGTATTTTCTGACTATAAAGAGGGCTAAAAACCATCACAGAGTGGACACATTCAATAATTTCTATTAAAAGTGGATATGACCCATTACTTTCACTGTGGCCTTTATTTTTCTGAATCTACAGATTTAATTTTATGGGCATTGTAAAATCACTACTGTGCCATTACACTTACAAAATCACAGGTACCAAAGCTGTGTCTACACAAGCAAAGAGAAGAGTTCATACAGTTATTTGGAATTTTCTTTTATTTCATTTATTTAAACTTTCTTACTCTTATAATTTATCAAATTCAATAAACATTTTTATCAAACACTGGCACCAGGGATACGGTGATGAATAAAAAAGACATAGTCTTTGCTCTCATCTATCTTAAATTGTAATTGATGCTTTAAATTTCAACTTAAATGTAGTAGTTTTTAAGTTGAAAATAAATGAAATATAAGCAAACATTTAATTCATACATATGCATACAGACATAAACAAAATTCTGACAGTGGTCAGTGTTATGCAGATTATTTGAATAAGGTGATGACTTAAAGAGTAATTCTTTTATATTACACCTACTAGGAAAGGGACAGTTAGTGAAAAGATGATCAAAATATGTGGTAAAGTCAATTGTTACTGCTAAAAACAATTGCATATTTAATATATATTTAGTGTCTCTATATTAAAAAAATAGAGATGACTTCATACTCATTATGATGACTGCTAACAACAGCCAATGAGAAAATAACATGTGTTCGCAAGAATATAGAGAAATTAGAACACTTGTACAGTAAGCTGTCACTTAATATCCTCCATAGTTTCTCGAAAATTCTAGCTTTAAGAGAAGTGATATATAAACAAAGCCAATTTTGCCATAGGGTAATTGATATAAACTAGTACTAAATTCCTAAGGCATATTTCTGGTTACAGAAACATCACCAAATTCCTAAATAAAGATCCCAAACACATTTCATATTAAACATTGATATAAATATGAGCTATACATATATTTAAGAAAGATTAACAAAAACAAGTTTTTAAAAATAAATAATTATTTGCCCAGTGGTTCCAGTTCATGGTTGCCAAAGCCTATCCCAGCAGCTCAGGGAGCAGGGCAAGAACCAGCCCTGGCCAGGATACCATCTCATTGCTGAGCGCACTGACACGCACTTACACACACAAACATGTGTGCACTCTCTCTCACTTGGACCATGTAGACATGCCAATTCATCTCATGTGCACAGCTTTGGGACTGGGAGAAAACCATAGTATCCAGACAACACATGTAGATATGACGAGAACCTGCAAACTCCTCACAGACAGTGGCCTCAGTTGGAAATGGATTTTTTTTTTCCTCATCAATGTTATAACTAATAACAAATGACTATTGGCTATCGAATGAAATGACATTATTAGGAGACCTACTGTACATTGTTGGTGGGATTGCAAATTGTGTGGCTGCTATGGAAAACAGTATGGCAATTTCTCAAAAAATTAAAATTACTCTATGATCCACCAATCCCACTTTCAAGCATATATTAAAAAGAATTAAAAGCAGGGTCTCAAAAGGATATTTGAACAATCCTGATCATAGCAGCATTACTCACAATAGCCAAAAGATGGAAGCAACCTAACTTTCCGTAGACAGATGAATGGATAAACAAAATGTAATATACATATTTACAGTGGAATGTTATTCAATCTTAAAAAGGCTACAACATGAATGCTGTAATATGAATGAACCTTGAGGATATTATGCTGAGTGAAATAAGCCAATCACAAAAAGACCAATATTGTATGATTTTGCTTATGTGAGGTACCTAGAATGGTGATTGGCAGGGGTTAGGGGAAGAGAGAAATGGGGAGTTGATGATCAATTGGTTTAGTTTTGGAAGATTAAAAAATTTCTAGAGATTGATTACATAATAATGTTAATGATCTTAACATTATTGAACTGTACACTTTGAAAATGGTTAAGATAGGCCAGGTGTGGTGGCTCACACCTATAATCCTAACACTCTGGGAGGCTGAGGCTGGAAGACTGCTTAAGCTCAGGAGTTCAAAACTGGCCTGAGCAAGAGTGAGACCCCATCTCTACTAAAGATAGAAAAAATTAGCCAGGCATGGTAGCATGTACCTATGGTCCCAGCTACTCAGGAGGCTGAGGCAGAGGATTCCTTGAGCACAGGGTGACACAGTGAGACTTTGTCTCAAAAAATAAATAAATAAAAATAAAATAAAATAGATTAAGATAGTAAATTTTATGTAATATTTATTTTATCACAATTAAAAATTCAGAGGTGTACAAAAGAAAACATAAACAACACTTTTTAAGAGAGAAACATACTATTTAATATGTGTTCCCATATGTCAAACTATACTACAAAGCTGTAGTAATTAAATCAATCTAGTATTGACACAAAAATAGGAATATTGACCAGTGGAACAGATCTGAGAACCCTGATATAAAACCATCCTCATATAGCCATCTAATCTTTGACAAAGCAGACAAAAACATACACTGGGGGAAAAAATCCCTTTTCAATAAATGGTGCTGGGAAAACTGGATAGTCACTTGTAGAAGGATGAAGCAGGATCCATACCTTTCACCTCTCACAAAAATCAACTCATGCTGGATAACAGACTTAAACCTAAGGTATGAAACTATTAGAATTCTAGAGGAAAATGTTGCAAACACTCTCCTAGACATCAACCTGGGCAAATAATTTATGAAAAGACCCCAAAGGCAATCAGCAGCAACAAAAATAAATAAATGGGACATGATCAAACTAAAAAGCTTCTGCACAGCCAAAGAAATAGTCATGAAAGTAAACAGACAACCTACAGAATGGGAGAAAATTTTCTCATCCTACACATCTGATAAGGGGCTGATAACTAGAATCTACTTAGAATGCACGAAAATCAGCAAGAAAAAATCAAACAACCCTATCAAAAAGTGGGCAAAGGACATGAACAGAAACTTTTCTAAAGAAGACAGAATAATGGCTAACAAACATGAAAAAATGTTCAACATTTCTAATCACCAGGAAAATGCAAATCAAAACTATAATGAGATATCACTTATTTCCAGTAAGAATGGCCTTTGTCAAAACGTCCCAAAACAATAGGTGTTTGCGTGGATGCAGAGAGATAGGAACACTCCTACATTGCTGGTGAGACTGCAAACTAGTTCAATCTCTGTGGAAAGCAATATGGAGATACCTTAAAGCGGTACAAGTAGATCTACCATTTGATCCAGCAATCCCATTACTGGGCATCTACCCAAAAGATCCAATGACACTCTACAAAAAAGACACCTGCACTCGAATGTTTATAGCAGCACAATTCATAATTCCAAAGCTGTTGAAACAACCCAAGTGCCCATCAATCCATGAGTGGATTAATAAAATGTGGTATATGTATACCATGGAGTACTATTCAGCTCTAAGAAACAACAGTGATATAGCACATCTTGTATTTTCCTGGATAGAGCTGGGACCCATTCTACTAAGTGAAGTATCCTAAGAATGGGAAAACAAGCTCCACATGTACTCAGCAGCAAACTGGTATTAACTGAGCAGCACCGAAGTGGACACATAGGAACTACATTAATTGGGTATTGAGCGGGTGGGAGGGGGGAGGGGGGACGGGTATATACATACATAATGAGTGAGATGTGCACCGTCTGGGGGATGGTCACACTTGAAGCTCAGACTTATGGAGGGAGTAGGGGGAAGGGCATTATTTAAAACCTTAAAATTTGTACCCCCATAATATGATGAAATAAAAAAAAATATTTGTTCCTTTTTTTTTTTTTAATTCAGAGAGAGCAACTAACACAGAAGTCAAAAGAGACATATAAGCAATGGAAAGAAAGCCATTTTTGAGAAACTGCCTTATGGTGAGAAGGAGAGGGACAATAATATTCAAGGTTGATGTGTTCTTTCTCTTTCCTAAGAATGTCCATTACCAGAAGGCAAAGCTTTGGTTTGGTTTTATTCACTGTTCTATCCCAACACCTAGCACAGAGCCTGACAAATTGTAGACAATCAATGCATTTGTTTAGTCTATAAATAAGTACAAGGTATTAGTTTTGGCTAAAATAGTCATTTGTTCCTCTTTTTTGTTCATTTTGAGAAATATAGCTCAGAGTTGTATATAAAATACACACAGATCAAAAGAATTGAAACTTTCCTTTTTTGTTTTATTTTCCTAACC
The DNA here is from genome assembly GCF_040939455.1 of Microcebus murinus. Taxonomy (NCBI): domain Eukaryota; kingdom Metazoa; phylum Chordata; class Mammalia; order Primates; family Cheirogaleidae; genus Microcebus; species Microcebus murinus. Next base: position 63,045,090 of record NC_134105.1, read on the forward strand.
TTTTCTTTCTATGAGGAGGGAGGAAAAGGTAATCACATGGGGGCTGGATAAAAGACAATACAGTTAGATCAAAATGTCAAAGTTTGTCAAAGAATGGCAAACAATAGTATTAATACTAAGCACTTAAATGAAGATAATGTCTAGAGGAAGGAAATGAGGATTGATGTTTGGACCTCTCGTTTGAGGGGATTCAGGACTTTAAGAGTGGGACTTTTCATTGTCTAAGGCTCAGAGTTGAGGCCATGAAAATACTGTGAGTGCTAGTAGTAAGGACTTATTTGGAATTCTGGTGCCTATGTGCCAATGTGAAGAGGGTCTGCAGAAGGATAACGGTTGGAGATTAATCTGGAGGAATTTTTGAAAATTGGTATATTTTCATAGCAGCAGATTTTTACTTAGAGATAGCTGATACTCAGTTGATACTTCATTGAAGTACTAGAAGATAGCCTCCATTTTGTTCACAGATTTTACATTTCCCTAAGCTTGCTTCAAATTTCTATATTTTTTCAGTAGACTAGTGCTTCTCAAAGTTTAAGATAGACATCTGGAAAACATGTATAAATAGCAGATGTTGGGCCTCTACCCAAGATAGTGTTATCCTGAATCCATTGTTAAAAGAACCTTACTAGACTTGAAAACAGTTTCGTCTATGATTTGAAACACTGTTAACAAATAAAGTTGGTTGGATAGATAGATGATGGATAGCTCAGTTGATCAATAGATTGATAGAGAATTCTGAGTGTTTAATAACCTACTCTGATAAACAAAATTACCTGTGGCATGGCTTGATGTCATTGAAGTGAATAGTAACTAGTTGCTTATGCAGAAAATTGGTTTCTTAGCTATATAATTAGACAGTTGTCAACTTGAATTGGGGTTAAGTGCACCAAAATGTTTCACTCTATACAGGCTATGTCAGAGGTAGTAAAAGGATACTTAAAAAAAAAAAAAAACATTTAAAATAGTTTTAGAATTAATGATTTTACAGTTATACTCCCTATACTTTTCACATTTTCTTTTGTTTTACTATCAAAGAATTTAGAAGAATATAAGCAAAGATCCTACCTGGACAGATTCCTCGTGCCACTTACCATCTTCCCTGGAAATTACTGCCCCAGAATTTTGGCAAGAGCTTTCCTTTACACTTACAAACATGTAGTTTTTTTCTAAAAATATTATATACAAATGGGATAATATTTTACATAAATGACATTACCTGCTACATTTATATTTTTCTATTACACCTAATATGTCTCGTACATCTTTCCATATGAGGACATATAGATGCATTATATGAGGTAAGGTAGTATGACCACAATATTTTAATTCCTATTTATGGACATGTAGATTATTCCTACATTTGGCCATAGCATAAATATTAGATTAAAATACTTATAATGTTACTTATGGCATACATAAATATACTGCATATATTATGAATACTATATGTTATATACCAATATATAAGGCATATTTGTGAATATGTGTCACATGGTTATATATATTATATATAGATATACACAAATGTGTACATGTGTATATGTGCATATGTATGTGCCATGTGTTGGTGAAACTGGAGTAAATTGGTACACTGATCCTCATGGAGTTGACATTTTAGTGGTTTTAAAAGGAAATAGACAAATTTATGCTTAAATGATATACCTTGTGTTAAGTACTATAAAGAATAATAAAGTACAGTAAGAGAAAGGGAAAATTGAAGGTGATACTTTTTTTTAGATAAAGTGGTCAAAGATAAGAGTACGTGCAATTTAAATTTTGATTCATGCTGTCCAACTTTTCTTAATAATGTTCTGGTTTAATGCCTTTTATTGTCTTTGGAGTTCTTCAATATTGCTATGATGTATCTGGATGTAAATTCCTTCCTTTTCTCCTACTGTCCTTCCTTCCTTCCTTTCTTTATTTACTTCCCCATTATAATTTCTCTTTTTCATTTTAACTAATCTTTCGTTCTGAAAAAATGATGAGATATATACTATATGCTAGATATACATTTGGATTGTAAATTTGTGTTCATTGGACGTTCTCTGAAGTCATCCTCTGAGATTTGAGAAGACATATATACATGCCTTACATTTACTGTTCCTGGCCCTTGGGCATTATCTGCCAAAAAAGGCTTTATGGTAATTTCTTAGCGTGGGCTAGTGTGTATTATTATACTGTTTTCTGGAAAATTCAAATCCCAAACCTATATGAAGGCCGGATTGATAGTATGAACTTGCAAAGAAGCATTCATTTCCCACTCAGAGCAAAGGCCAATACAGATTGGTTTCCTCCTTATCTCTTTTGCTGGGATGCTTACTTTTTCTGAACACCTTTCACTGATTGTGGGATCCTTAGAGCACCTGAAATTTATGCCTGAATCTGTTCCAAGTCTACATTACATGGGCTAGAAACTTATCTTTTTTCCACACATCTAGTACAACCCTAGTTTCTTGATTGCAAAGATTAGTCCAGCCACAGCATCAGTGATGGTGCCAGTTAATTTTGAACTCCCTTTTTGGTTTTGGCCCTTTATTTTCACATGAGTTAAGCTATATATTTAAGACATATTGTATTTTATCCAACATTATTAGGTATTTTATTTCAGTTGGGTTTCAGGATACCTATTCAGACAATATTAGCCAGAATTGAAGGGCCGGATACTTTTCTTTGTATTACAAATTTTCAAAAACAGAAATAGAGGTTTTTTTTTTAGCTAGTTGTATTCACTTTAGCTATAAAATACAGTGCTACAAAATGAAAGGGTAATTTATACTGACAAAGTGTCTATACTGACTGTCTCATTGAGAAAAAAAGGGGAAAACTGCTAATACTAGACTGTAAAACCAGTTAAAGTATTGTTGTCCTTTTTGCTGTTCTTATCTATTCAATTTTATGGTACAGAAGCCAACCAATTTCTCATATTTCTCACACAAATTCAGATATATATAAAAGACTCCAAATATAGCTTAACTATTGTCTCATTGAGGAAAGTCAATGTTAACATGAAATCCTGATTCTACTGTCAAGGATCTACCTATATTGGGAACACAAGAAATTTCTGGATGATATTAACTGCTCAAATATTTCAGTGGGGACCATACAGTGGGGACCATTGTGCTAGGAAAGGACATAGATAAATGTAACTTCTCTCTTTCTCCCTGTGAATGTATCTCTGGAAAATCACTCATAACTAAATTAACTAATTTAAAATGTGATTCCCATCCTATCAATAACATGTTTAAAATCCTCTAATGTCTTCTCATTGTAATTAGAATAAATCCCACGTTTCTCAGATGGCCTGGCTCCTGTCTGCCTCGTAAACAGGAAAAGTAAAGTAAAGCTCACTTATCCTTCTGTTCACTAGGCTCCAGACACACTGAAAAGACACCAGGGATTTTGCCCTTGTGGTTGGTTCTGTTTTCCTGGAATGGTCTTTTTCCAGATCTTCATATGGCTACTCCCACTCCCTCATCACTAAGTTTCAGTTCAGTTGTTTCCTCTTGAAAAACCCCCTCCAAGGTCAAGCTATCTAAAAAACAGATAGCAGATTCCTAGTTCCACTCATGGGTTTAGATGGGTTATGTTATTTATTTATATACTGACAAACTATATATGACTCTATGTAAAGGATGTAAACTCTGTGAGGTCAAGGACTTTGCCTTTTTTTATTTTTTTCAGCTCTCTGTATTTTCGATTCCTAACATGCCATCACATAGCAGATGTCCAACAGATATTTGTTGAATAAATAAATTAGTTGATGTCCCAGAGACAGTATCCCAAGTAGTCCTGACACCCTTTCAGCATGAGGCTTGCTGAGGCCAGGGATGATGACTATCTCCCCTGAATGGCTCTCCTTTCACATCTCTTATTTCCCAGGAACTTTAACTTTTAATGAATATGTTCTATCACATAAGCTGGAGAATTTCAGAACCTGCTCTACTTTGTAGCCATCCTGCCAGAGCCAAAGGTGAATAAGATAGTCTGGTTATAGCAATATACAAATGACCATCCATACAATTGTACAACACACTGTATCTGTAAGAGACCTAGAGTCTTTTCTAATAGCCTTGGAGAGTATGGAGTGCAGTGTACACGGTTACAAGAACAATTTGTATATGTGCCTGTGCATCACTACGGAAGTGTTGATTGGATGGGAGTTTTAACAGCCTGATGGTGAACAATGTGAAATCAACAGCAGAGAAGCATATGGAGCCCAGAAACAAAGCAGAGAATCAAGTATAAGAATTCTCCAGAGAGTGTCTGTGGACTCATCGTTTTGAGGGGTCTAGGAATGTCTATGGAGAAGATTGCCAGCAAAACTGGTTTGCAACTGGCAGTATTGTGGGGTTCTGTGACTTTTGATGAGCCAGTAAGGAGCTCCAACTTTGCAACCTAATGAATTGAGGAAAAAAATGCCAGAGGGAGATGTGAATGGAGTCTCCCATGGCCACTGTTGGTAGCATTAAGTTTATCTTATAGTCTGGTGATTTTCTACTAGGGGCAATTTTGCTCCACTGAAGGGTGGATAGTCTGGCAACATCCAGCGACTTTTTTGATTGTCAGAACTCAGGGATGCTTCTGGCACCTGGAAGGTAAAGGCCAGAGATGCTGCTAAACATCCTATGGTGCATAAGATAGCTCCCCACAAGAAAGAATTATCCAGCCCAAAGTGTCAATAATGTTGATGTTGAGAAACCCTGCTGTAGGAAATGATTCCTTATTGGGGGTTTTGATACTGAGGTGACACATGGAAAATATTATCCTTGATTGTCCATAACACAAACCACCTTAAGCAAAAACGTGGTTTTATTACTCTAATAGAGGCATGTCTCATGGACTTTAAGAGCAGGGACTCAGACAAGCCTTAAGCAAAACCTGAAACTATAAAAATAGAAAGCTATCAGAGAAGTTTCCTTATTTTTTTTCTGTCAAGCAGTCTTTATTTCTGTCACTCTCTATAGACTCGTTTATGAACGCTGTTCCTTGAAGATGTCAGCATATAACTACCTCATACCTCCCAGAATTAAATACAACCTTATCACCTACATTGATGATTGTTATATAATATTTTATTATCATTATTATACCCTCTTTTGCAATGACTAAGAATAAAGATTTTCAAAGCCTAATCTGGGTCCAGACCACCACAAGTTCAACTCTCCACAGTCTTTTCTTTTTATTATGTAGACAATGTTGAGAGCTCATATTCTCTTTCTAGTAGGAAACAAAATGAATCCTGCAAAATAACCTTTATCCATGTGCATATTTATCAACCAAAACCCTTTACATACATAATGTTTACTCACTTGTGTGTCTTTGTTTTCTGCCATGAGCTACTTGAGAACCACTACATAACCAGAGAAATACTACCTTTTTATTAACCTAACATGCTCAAAATATCCAGGGTAATTATATACTAATAGGGAGAATTAAATTAAAATAATTTGCCAGATTTTAATATAAGTTTATGAAATGCTCACTCTCAATTTCCAAGCATCTAATTGTGGATGGGTAAAATATTTCAAGAATAGGCATGAGTCTGGGAACTACTTTGAGAAGCACTGACTTAGTCCAAGACTTTTAAAACTTTGATCAATGGGATATAGATTTCAGTATAGTCTTTGCAAATAAATGTTTTATGATTGGACACATGCTATGGTTTGAATTGTGTACCTTTAAAAATTATGTTGAAGTCCTAACCCCAGCTACCTGTGAATGTGTCCTTATTTGAAAATAGGGTGTTTACAGATATAATCAAGCTAAAATGAGGTCATTAGGATAATCCTTATTCTAATGTGATTGGTGTCCTTACAAATGGAGAGAAACAAAATTTGTTTATTTTATTTTATTTATTTTTTAATATGATGAGTTCGCATTTACATTTTATGTATTTATTTATTTTTATTTTAACATATTATGGAGTTACAAATATTTAGGTTACGTATATTGCCTTTGCCCCACCTGAGTCAGAGCTTCAAGCGTGTCCATCTCCCAGACAGTGCACACTGCACCCATTAGGTGTGTATATACCCATCCCCACTTCCCCCTCCCACCTGTCTGACATGGGATGAATGTCATTATATGTACATGTAAGTGTTGATCAGTTAAAAACCAATTTGATAGTCAGAAATTTGGACAAAGACAAATAGAGAGAGGAGAATGCCATGTGAAGACACGGGCACAGAGGGAAGATGGTCTTGGAAAGATGAATCAGAGATTGGGGTTGTGCTGCCACAGTTATGGAGCACCTGGTGCTACCAGAAGCTAGAAGAAAGCAAAGAAGGGTGCTCCCAAGAGAGTTTAGAAGGAGCATGGCCCTACCAACACTTTGATTTTAGACTTCTAGCCTCCAGACCTGTGGAAGAATAAGTTTCTTTTGTTTTAAGCAATCTAGTCTATAATATTTTGTTACAACAGCCATAGGAAACTAGTACAATATGTTTGAAAAATCCTCCAGGCTATCACACCCCGATCTCAGAGATTTCTCATTCAGCATATATTAAAGACTCTAAGACTTCCTACTTTATTAAAAAAAGCTAATTGAACTTTAACTCTAAATTTCTGAGATTTATTTCACCATGAAACACATAAGTAAATGATACCTATTTATATTCCAAAAAGCAAAAGTTTCTCAGATTACTTTTAAGAATTTCTACTATTTCTAATCACTTTATAAATGAACAAAAGTTAGGAGGTACAGAGGTAATATTATTGCCCAAATTCTCTCAGTTAGAACCTTACTCAAGATTGGATATCAATTTTTTTACTATAGCTTTGTATTTGCAGAAATATAGAGAAGAACAAACAAACACAATAACTAAACCTCATTTACTTTTGAATGAATTATTAAAATTTTGCAATTTCCTTCACAGAACTATACCTAAAATATGGAATGAAAGCTTAGATACATACCCATAAAGTCTTTTAATTCTTATTATTTTCAAGCACCGCAAAGTACTTAAGAAGTGCCATAATATAAAATAAAATGAATGTATGAAATGAATCCCAAGTATTTTAGTTTATATATCACTATATAAAAATAATACATAACTATGGAATTACCTACAGTATCATAAAGAAGTCATTTATTCAATACTTCTATATAGTATCAAAAATAATTTTACATGTTTAAATAATGTAAATAAAAATATTACATTATTATTAAAAACCCATAGGATTGTGCATTTTTTAAGAGCTAAGGTAATACCTAGCACAACACTAAAGCAGTGATTTTATTACTTCCCTGAATATGGAACAATTTAAGATAAAGCTAATAATCAGAAAATTAATACTAATCCAGAGTATTAGGCTAGATGATTGTTAATTATGTAAATGAAATTAAAATCTGAAAGCACTGTAATGTTACTTTATGAAATGGCATTATTTAAAACAATATCATTACTGTCAAGGGAAAACAACACTGAAATGTTAAACTTTATTGACTTTATTTCAAATGATCGATGTCATTACGATCAGAGAGTTTATGTTAATATGGAGCTTCACATTTTCTTTTTCAGTTTTCATTCTTTAAGCCAAAATGATTCCAAACTCCTTTTTAAAAAGTATTCCTTAGAGGAAATTTATACAACCTACACTGGCAATCCAACATAGAAAATCTACAAAGGTGATGACACTTGCGCTGAGAACCACAAAACTATTTGAATTAAAATAAAAATAAGGTGAACCTGCATCTTTCCTCAGAATAAGCTTAATTCAGGTTTGAAGTTGGCAAAGCAATTTTGAGCTATCTCAAAATTAATTGGGAGGAATTTTGTCTTTCAAATAGATGTTTTTTTATATTTTTTTCCATTTAAGAGTTTAAGAGCTCATGCTGAGTTCTTACACCCTTCTCCTGAAGCTACATTAAATTAAATGTTTTGTTTACTTTCAGACTTATAAAGAAATGATTATTGACCTACTGATTATCCCTTGTTCTACAATATTTAGACTTCTATTTTGGGACACAAATAGAGATGTTTGCAATATAGAACTTTTAGGAAGCAGATATCACACTATAAACTCTCAAAATATATTTCTTGAACAACCAATTGGTTGAATTAAATACTGTTTTCACATTACAAGTAAGGAATCTGAGATGCAGAACATTTTATGTAATAATTTCAAAGCCCCCAGAGTCTCCCTACTTGTGCGCCAACATTGTTCCTGCTATGTAAGACTTCTTGAGCTTAGATTAGACTCATTGGATAGTGTTTAGGTGAGAGTTTCTAAAACATCTTGGTCCAGTATCGTTCGATGATAAGTTTGTATCAGTTCCAAAATGGAAAAAAGCAATTCATAACATAAATCTCCTCTTTATTCATTAGTAAGGAATCCTAGGTTTTATTTAGGCACTATTCTACCTATAAATATTACATTTCTTAGTTTATCATATGGCTACATGTGGCTATGTGACTAAATTCTAGTCAACGATGTGATAGTGGAAGTGTTATGTGAGACTTCCAAGAACTCTCCTTCAATGAGAGCAGGCTCACTCTTCTCTAAATCTTTCTGCTGTATGAGCTGCAAATGTGATATTTTATGTCAAGTTGTCATTTTTTTGCAGTCTCAGGTCGTACTTTAATGAGAGAAGAGAGGGAGAAGAAAACTGAGTAAGCGATGAACGTGAATTCTCCACACCAAACCTGGACTAACGGCATCCAGTCATTTTTTCCACGAGGTAAAAATGCATTTTCGTAAAGTTACTACTCTGCGTTTGTGTGTGTGTGTGTGTGTGTGTGTGTGTATGTATGTGAATGGTGTTTTTTGTTACGTGTAGCTGAATGTAATAGTACCTCATTCAGCAAAGTGAGTTTCTCCTAACACTATGTGTACTGAATATGAGTACTCAGTCTCCATTATGAGATTACATCTTTTTTACCCTTATCATATTTTGGAAGTTAAAATATCTTTATTTTATGAAATAATTTTAAATAATAGATGTTATGTTTTGCTTACATAATTTGAAAAATAAAAAGTTAGAAAACCTATGAAATTTTGAAAATTTATATTTTTCTGTTTTACTAAAAAGAAAAAAAAATCTAGAGACAACCAGTTGAGGCTATTTTTAATTTTTCATTTTAATTTGATCATAGAGAAATTTGGAACTTGCAATAGAATTCATTAAGATTCTAAATTAAAGTTATTTAAAGCAATGGTTTTATGTTTATTCATTTTGCATATTTATGTTATTAACATGATCCCTCAATAATGCAGAAAATATATTTTATTTTATGCAAGATTTAAATGCCTGAACTTTCATTATTATTGATGTTGATGATATTGATTATGTTTAAAAGTCATACCATGAATTACAGGTCAATGGCTTATTAATTAGTAGCAACTAAGAATATAACAATAAATAAAACAAATAGGGTGACAATCGTCCAGATATTTTTAAATAGGCAATAAATGTCTTCAAATGTTATTACAGAAAGCGATTCAGTTTGCTTTTGGAGCAAATTAAGCTGCTATTGTGAAAATAAAGCTGCTGACAAGATTTGAACTACATAAGGGTGAGTTTTTGTTTCCTATTGGTAACTCAAACATTCTGGAACCTCTTTTCTTTACTCTGACCACTGGCCAGTAAGTATCTTTAAACACTCACACACATACACACACACATTAAGATATTGTGTATGTGTGTATATATTATTTGCTGCAAGCAGCAAACATATTATATAATTGCAATTTTTAAAAAGTAATTTCTATGGTCAAATTGCTTTTACGTTATTTATTGTATGGTTTTGGCTTGTAGAGAAACATTCAAAATTGCACATTTAAGGCAATATGGTGTTAAACAGGCCTGTGTATTAATCACCTTAGATGATGTATCTTTTAACATAATTTGTGGTTTTATTTCTTCCTAAAAATTATGAGGAAACTGACTAAAATAAATTTAGAATCTTAATTGGGATTCTGTTCTCTTTCAGACCAGTTCTTCTAATATCAAACCAATTTATTTGTTTATATATTTGCTTTATAAAAAATGTAAAATTGTTCTATAAACAATTATTATGTTAGGATTATGAGAACTCTAATTGACAATGATAAAATATTACACATGACCGATCATGCTTACCTATTTAAAATTAATTTATCTGTTTATATTTATTAACTGCTTGAAATGTTTACCAAATTTAACTTTCCATTGGACTACTCATATTGAGGGGAAACTTGGCTCTGTTAACCTTCACATTATGTAATTCATGCAGAATTCAAGAGTTTTCAATTTGAACGATATGTCTGTGGGTTCTTATAACTCTAAATTTAAGTATGTCTACAATTATGATATTTTGTGAACTTTATGCTGTTTCAACACCCCATGATATTTAATTTTAATCTGGTGCATTTGCTTATTTAGCTACTTACATTTAATGTAAGGAATATGTCTTCTCATATGGCTATAAAGGTCTTTTATATATTTAATGCAAAGCTGGCTAAGATTTAACAATATGTATTTTAGTTCCTTTATAATTACACCTGTAAAATCTCTTCTAATGGCTATAATTATGTAGGTATCTTTTGTAACTCTTATTTTAGAAAGAATGCCAGACTATATTTAGTAGATACCATAAATGACTTGAATGTAATTTTTCTATTATTCTTATGATCCGTTCAACTCACTTTTCAGACACCTGCTTAGTGTTTTTCAATCTTCAAATGACCATTGTACTTTTCTGGGGCCAAGGGAGCAGGGTATTTCTAAACTAATACAGTTTCCATTATACCAAAAGAATATCCTCTCAGGGGATTATAAAAGCTGTAATTTCATCTCAGGGAGTTGCACCTACAATTTATGACACTACATGCCCCCTCGAAGAAATTATAGACTTATAATACTCCCTTGAGATATATTGTTATTCTTTATGTTATCTGTGTTTATCTCTAAAAAGGTTCCATCCACTTGATGGAAGAGCAGATTGTATAGTTACCCTTTCAATGATTTTTAGCAATTTAAAAGACAACACTGTATCTTAACAAAAATGTCTATCTATAGCAGTTCCCGTGAACTAAAGTCTGCAAAATTTGCAAAGTTCTAACTTCCACTAGGCATCTGAGAGTTCTTGATCCTGCCCTTCAATTTTATGTCTTAATTGAACATACTCACTTGTTAATAACTGTAAGAAAAATTAAATACTGTAGTTTGCAATGAAATGTGTTCCTTTTTCAAATTATGCTAATAAATGTGTGTTTGTACAGATAGAGATATAAAATTATATTTTAGACTTTTTCCTCTGAATATGTTGTCTCATTTTCTTCCTAATGAATTCTAAATCCATATCAGCAATATCTGTAACTTTCCTGGAGTTAAATAGTCATTTTTGAGTCTTAAAGCCGAGTCTAATAATAAACCAAGGTTTCTTAATGTCAGCATTATTGACATTCTGGACTGGATGACTCTTTGTTACGTGGGGAATACATTGTAGGGTGTTTGGCAGCATCCTTGGCTCCTGCCTACTAGGTTCTATTAATAGTAATACACCTCAGCTGTGGCAACCCATTGTATCTCCAGACGTTGCCACGTATCTCCTAGGCGACAAAATCGCCTCCAGTTGAAAAATGCCACAATAATCCATTCAACTTTATTGAACAGGTTTGTATCAATCATTTGTTTAAAACTTAAAAATGAAACTTCTCAGAATTCTATCTTTTGAGTACATATCAAATATGGTGGTGATAATAGCATAGAACAATAAGACTCTTTTCATAACAAACATGCAAACAATATGTCTCAAATACCAGCTATTTATATGTTGGTAAGCATCATATGAGGCTTTGGGTATAGGACATACGCTACCCTGATGGGAGATAAAAGAAGCTCACAGTCTGTTAATACTGACAGGTCAAATATAAAGAAAGATGTAAGATGCATTTGGAGTTATATCAATTACACTATATATCCCACAGGAAAGAGGATAGTTCTAGTCCTCTTTAAGACAAGCAACTATTTCAATGTTCTTGGATTTTTGGTGTAGTTCAGTCAAAACAAGCAACAAATATTTTTTTTTCCTTTCTTCGGTTTCATATAAATGTTTGACAGTATAAATGTACTAGTATGCACTTTTATAAATCATAAATTGTAAAAGTTTAAATGTGTTCATATATATATCTGTTTTTACATGGATACTGAGATGTAACAGGTATAGATACAAGTTTCTCAAGTAGCTAAAATGATGATAATTTTGGACAGTGGTTACCAATCTTTAGTTTCCATTTTCAGACTTTCCCCTATTCTCTAATAACTGGTTCTTTATTGTGAATTTATGACTAGCTGGGCTTCTTTTTTGTGCCTTGAGCTGAAAATATTCATATATATATGAATATATACTAATATATAGGGAAATATATTAGTATATGTTGAGATGATGCGGGAAGTTGCATCTTCAAATGCTGAAGTATTTATTAACTAAACTCATTGGAATCATAACTAACAATTTTTTTTACAGAATTTAATCATTTTAAGACAATAATTAATAAGGTAGCTTGTTAAATGTCTTATTCCACAGTTTAGCTAAGATAGGAGTGAAATGGTGCCTTGAAGTGGATAGGGACGAGTTTGTGTTGAAACTGTCCTTGTGTTAAAATTCACATTCTTGGCCCAGCCTGGACATCGGCAATTAGCACTGACAGTTTTTAGATTCAGTGTCACTAATAATCTAAGCCAAAAAAAGCAATGTAGGTGGAAGAATGTGGCAGAGGTTGTTCTTAGCATGGAACATTAATAGATCCTGTCAATAGATCTAGATTCAAAATTAGAGTTCTCTTCACATCAACTATAAGACTTTGAACAAAGTAATATCTCTGCACCTCCCTTTTCCCCTTAGGTAGATGAGAATTATGGTTTTCTTTCTTCCAGAGTTAGAAGTATTGCAAAATAGCATAGAGTGAAATGTTACAACAATGAATATCACATGGTAGATGCATGATTGTTACTATGTGTGAATTCTGCTTCCCACCTATCCTTCTTCTATTATTATAATCTGTAATAATATCCTTTCTTTACCACTAATGTTTTGTCTGCCTTTCGTGGATATCACTCACTGGGTACTTATGTAGGCATCATCTTGTAAATTTTCTATTTAATATCTGCTGTATGTGCTTACATTGATTCATTGCCTTTTTTCCTAGTTCCTGCTTCACAGTTTCCTCGAGAAGTTTGACCCTATAGCGCTGTCTAGTTTCTACCCACAGGATAGGACTGGAGGCCAGATCCTGTGCCTGGATCCCATGACATTAAAGTGGACTGCTGTCCTGATCTATGAAAGCCTGTCTGAGCTAAAATCTGGTAGATTTATTATCATTCCCTGTTAGCCATGGCAGTCTTCTATAATTGTACTTTTTGAATATCAATATTGAACTAAATTTTTCTATCCCCCATTGAAAATAGAGATTTTAGTCCATGAACTAAAATGATGCTCTACTTTCCTTCCTTCCTGTTCAGAACATCCAGCATGACCTGAATGTGGGGTTGTTCTGTTTATATCTGACAAACATGGCTGAATTCTTCCTTTTTTTCTTTATTTTGTTCAAATAGAAAGGTTTTTAAAACTCCAAGTGACCACTAAATCACTGTTTACAGCATTAAATTCATGTCCAAAATGCTTTTTGTCCTATCATGTTGACTGTACAGGAAGTTACAGGTTTAAAAAAAAACACAGAAAAGTTGAGATATCAATGTGCCCTTCTGGCACATTAATTCTTATATTAGCATTCTGTAAGAAGATACTTAAGCAGTAACACACCCTACCTGTCCAGAGGCTAAGTTGTTACTCAAATATTTATCTCTCCTTAACTTATCTTCACTGAAAGTTTGATATCACAGATTGCTCATATACTGTCGTTATCCATTTAACAAAAATTGTATATAAACTTCAGATAGGAAACATAATGAAAGCTTACACTCTTCCAAAAACATCTCCCCAAATCTTTTGACTCTAGTAATAAATGGCTTGATTGTTTCTGAGGCCATTTTCCAGCTCTATAATATATCCCTTCCACTGCTCTGTAGATTTTTGAAAATGGTATATTTGATCTAAACATTTTTTTTAAAGAAAGCTAAACAGTAAGTTTAGATTCAAAGCTGCAGAGCAACTATTTTTGTGTCCATCTGTACTTGTCATTTCCCATCAAAGCTGAAATCTGTGAATATATTCTACTTTGTTTCCATTATTGTCACACATAATGATTGCCCAAAAGCTCTCCTTGAAGCTATTTTATTTTAGACCATTTCTGGTTTCCTCAATGAGATAACACATTGGCGACTCTGCCATGTTTCAACAACTTTTTTTAAAATCAGAGTTAAACATGAAGCCTAAAAATTTAAAGGTCTGTTTAAAAATTCCCTTTTGAGCCATAACATTCCATGCTATTTTCTGACTTCTATTGGACCTGCTCAGTATTTCCTCTTTTTATCCTTCTCTGCTTATCTAGCATTCCACCTCCCATGTTTCCTTACCAAGCACAGACCCCATGGCCAGCCATTCCAATCATAATTTTCTTAGCAGCAGAGATTCCCTTAGCCTAAGCAATTCTTATCAACCTGAGTATGATATATATTTATGAAACCCTACTAATTACTTTTCTCCTACTGTTTGTGGGTAGACATGATGAAACTACATGGCTTTAAGACAGGAGCTCAAATCTCTATCTTCAATGGGGTATAGAAAAATTTACTCCAATATTGATATTCAAGAAATCCAATTTTAGGAGGCTGGCATGATCATTAGGGACTGATGATAAATCTACCAGATTTTATCTCAGACAGGTGTCCCATGATCAGGACAGTAGTCCACTTTAATGTCATAAAATCCAGGCTTAGGATCTGGCCTCCAGATTGGATAGATAGTTTCATAATGTCTACCCATAAACCCAGCATCAATAGGAGAAATAGCAGTTAGTAGGGTTTCATAAATATATGCCATCATCAGGTTGGTAAGAATTGTTTAGGATAAGGGAGTCTCTGTTGCTATGAAAATCATGATTGGAATGACTAACTATGGAATCTGTGCTTGATAAGGAGGAATTTCTACCTGTTGGATAGAAACCAGGCAGGAATGTAGGGTAAAACTTCTCAGGGAGACTGTGAAGAGGGAACTAGGAAGAAACAATAGAAATTATATTATCTTTTGATGTTTGGTATCTAACTTAATGTTATGAATTATATGTGTTCAATGAAGTATTAATGAATAAAATTAGACCAGTTTATTTTATTTTATATTCGTGATATCCAACCCCAGCTTCATCCTCTGCTGCTCATTAATGCTTTTACTAATCTCTAGTTGATTACTAACCATATTCAAAGAACTACTATTAGAAACTGATCCTACCCTCTTCAAGTACTTAACCTTGGACTTGCCCTCCCCATTTTCAACATACAGTCTTGTTGTTGTGATTTTTTAGTAAAAATAGTCACGCTATTCTCTCCATACATAATTAAATTCTCACTATACTTGAGGCCTATGCAAAATAATGAAGATACAGAGTTGAGTAAGTTACAGTCTTTATCATGAAGGTATTCATAAGCAATTCAAGGATAATTTATAATACAATGCAATAATTCATCAATATAATTTTTAAACTATTTAACAACATCATTATAATTAAAGTGACTACTTATATTTGGATGGGAATGAGGAGCAAAGGATCATGAAAAGCCTCCCCATGTGGGTCTTAAAGCGTAAATAGGAGCTACCCATATGGTCTGAGTCAGGTAGAATTATCTTCTTGAAACGAAAATTACATTTTTTGTGCTCTTACCTCATATTTATTCACTTTATTCCCTTGTGCCCTGGCTCTTACATCATCCCAACTCTGCTTTGACCTTCACACTTCCCCTTCTTACACTATAAACTGATCCTTGTACATGGGATTAGTCATTCATTCATTGAACAAATATTTATTGAGCATGTTATTATCTAGGTACCAAGATCTAAGTACTTTGTTATCTGCCTGTGTGAGATAGACATGGTCCCTGCTCTTATTTAGTTTACCATTTGTTATTTAAGATGGGAAATTAAAGAGATAAAAAAAATATGCAATGATCATAACAATAATAGAAATGAAAAAACACATGGAGTCTTGAGACATATAAAGGTGGGAGACATAACTTATTCCATGAGTCAGAAAAATTGCTCTCAAGGAGAAGAAGTAGACACTAAGGCCTTAATAATCTAAAAGATTAGCAATGTCCAATCTACTACGTGAATGACTTTGGACTTGATCCTTATGTAAGGGTGATAAGACAAATGACTCTATCAGATTTGAACACTTTGAAGATAATTATGGCTGCACTTTAGAAAATTGATTGAGCAGTAGCAAGAATGGATGCAAAAAGAGCAGGCAAGAATTTGTTACAGCTGATCAGGCAAGAAATTATGCTGTTTGACAATGGAGCTGTCAGAGTTCCTATACCTGTACACATAGTAGGCTAAAATGCTTGCAGTTCTAATACTACTTTTCCTCTATTCTGCCAGTCTCTCAAACTAGAATAATCTTACTTCTCTCACAACCAAATTCTTTGAAGAAATAGTTTATACTTATGGCCTCCTTTTTCTTATTACCCACTTCTTAGTAACCTCTTACCATCTTGTTTTTCTACCAAAATTAATTTAATTATAACATAGTTAAGTGCCACAACAAAGACTACACTGATTTCATAAAAATGGTATTGTACTATATAATTGTTTTTGCTCCTCTAGCATACTTTCCCTTACCTTAAATTCAAATAATCAGCTCATTCTATATAGTCCTTTCTTCCCACTTCTCCAATGAAGCAATTTCTTGTCAATGTCAATCAATAGTCTCTGCAGTGCCAAACTTTATGGTTTTCCTTCCTCAGTATTAGTTCTGTCTCAGACTCCATTTCAGACTGTTTTATGCTCCTCTTTGATTCAACTTTTAAGTATTTGGCTTTAAGCAAGTTTTAGTCATAAGGCTTCTTCTCTCTATTTGCATTATAGATTGTTAATCTTAGCTAACCCCCTGGTTACAAATGCATTTAGTAACTTATATCCATCGAATTTATATCTCTAGTCCTTATTGCTCCCCTACCAATCTTACATCTCTAACTTCCAATTTGACATTGCCACTCAGCTCTTTAACAGAAGTATCAAGATAATCTAAGCCCCCAAATAATTATCAAATATCCCTAAAATCTGTCTCATTACCATTTCTCCCTTCCTATGGTGATAGCATCATACACACAGTCTAAGCAAAATTCCTTGATTCCTCTCTAATATTTCTCAAATTACAACCTCTAAAATATTTCTACAACTTTTCCTCTTCTCTCCATTGTCACTGCCTCCACCCAAGTCCAAACCACATTATTATGTTTTGTCTGGACTACTGCAATTGCCTTCTAAATAATCTCCCAGTTTTTACTCTTTCCTTCTAATGTTGGTCCTCCACACAGCATCCTGAGCAATCATTAAGGACATAAGCATCCTATTTGGTTACTTAAACCTTTCAATGACGTTTCTTTACACTTAGGAGAACAATCCAAACTCTCTACCAAGGCCTTACATGAACTGGCCCATCCCTACTTCTGTGCTCTCCTATCAAAACCCTCTCTTCCTTCTCTCACTGTCCAAATCTAACTGCACTCTTTTCCTTTAAATATACTCAACTTGGCCGGGCGCGGTGGCTCACGCCTGTAATCCTAGCTCTCTGGGAGGCCGAGGCGGGAGGATTGCTCGAGGTCAGGAGTTCGAAACCAGCCTGAGCAAGAGCGAGACCCCATCTCTACTATAAATAGAAAGAAATTAATTGGCCAACTAATATATATAGAAAAAAAAATTAGCCGGGCATGGTGGCACATGCCTGTAGTCCCAGCTACTCGGGAGGCTGAGGCAGGAGGATCGCTTGAGCCCAAGAGTTTGAGGTTGCTGTGAGCTAGGCTGATGCCATGGCACTCGCTCTAGCCTGGGCAACAAAGCGAGACTCTGTCTCAAAAAAAAAAATTAAAAAAAATAAATAAATAAATATACTCAACTAGTCTACCTAGAGGCCTTTGTATTGGGGACTTCCTTGTCCTGTACACCTTTTCTATTCATTCTAAAATGGCTTCTTCCATTGTATTACTTAGATCTTAGCACATCCACCTAAATGTCTTTCTTAACCATCTTGTATAAACCAGAATACACATTCTACTCAAGGAATTTGAACTTATACTATTATATGAACATCCACTACCAAATGATATAGTTTTATTTACCTGACTTCTTAAAAAATCTCTATGCCAGCTACTAACAGCCCAAAGCTACAATAATATATAAAGTTTATTGGGTCAAGAATCTTATCTCCCTTATTTATTGCTATATTTCTAGTATTTAAAAGAATAGTACCTTTTACATCTCTCCCCAAGCACTAAAAAAAAAAAAAAAAGGGAGAAAAAAAAGAATAGTACCTGGCTCATGGTAGTAACTCAATACAGAATCAACTTGTCAATGAGTGAACGAGTACCTGTAATAGTTTTGTACTTATCCAACTTCTCTGGTATACCACAAGCTCCTTGAGAATGAGGAATAGGTACTACATTTACAATGGCACCTAGTATTTGGTAGATATTCACAAAAAATTAAAAGATAAATAGAATAATTATATAGAGTCATAGAAAGCTTCCATAAGGGAGAAATATTTGAGTTGTTTCTGAGAGAATAAGTAGGATTTCAGCAAAAGAGGAAGTAGAAAAAGACATTACAAGAAGAAAAAATAACAATAAAATGCCTAAAGATATGAAAGAAAATGGTTCTTGGGGGGTAATTAAGGCATGCAGAGTGCTTAAGGAATGGCAATAAATATCTCATATTTCATTTTTAAAATTTCTCATTTTTTAGACTAAAGGTTTGTGTATCCTCAAAATTCATGTTAAAGTCCTAACTCCCAATGTGATGGCATTAGGAGGTGGAATCTTGCAAGGTAATTAGATCATGAGTGTGGAGCCCTCATGAGTGGGATTAGTGCCCTAATCAGAGAGCTCTCTAGCTCTCTTTCTGCTATGCAAGAATACCTGATCTCAAACTTCCAACCTCCAGGACTATGAGAAATAAACTTGTTTTTCATATAAGACACCCAGTCAGTCTATGATACTTTGTTATAGCAACCCAAACTAATTAAGACACATTGTTTTTTCTTAAAGAGTTTTTAAGTTTCTTATTCATCTATAGCATCTTTGTTTTTTAATTTTTAAAATTTTTAACTGGCATGGATAATTGTACATATGTATGGGGTACGGAATGATATTTTGATACATGTATACAATGTGTAATGATCCAATCAGGACTATTAGTATATTCATCACCTTAAACAATTGATCATTTCTTTGTACTGGGAACATTCAAAAATCCTCTCCTCTAGCTATTTTAAAATATACAATAAGTCATTATTAACTATAGTCAGCCTATAGTGGTATATAGTGGAATACTAGAACTTATTTCTCCTATCTAGCTGTAATTTTGTATCCACTAACCAATTTCTCCCTATCCTCCCCTCCTGCCTTCTCTTCCCATCCTCTAATAACCACAGTTCTACTGTCTACTTGGTAAATGGAATATTCCCAGCAGTCCACATTCCCACCATGGAAGCCTGCAATTTTAGCTAAATGAGACAGCATTGTGAATTCTACTGCTCAAGTGTATGGACTTACTATTGTCTATTCTAACTTACAAATACCCATTTTAAAAATCTTTCTCAGCCTCCAGTCTGTTTCTGCCCAAATGTATATAATTTGATATTGCCAGACTAATAATGCTAACACAAATTCTGATCATGCACTTCCCCACTCCCAGTTGAAAAATCTTCGATGATTCCACGTTGCTAACTGAAAACATTTCCAACTCCTTTCATCCTTTAAAGGCTCTTCAAAAGCTCTTGCCAAGCTGTTTTTCCAGATTTACCTACCATACTTCCTTTTCGTGTATTTTATACTACAGCCAAATGGAGAGTTTGCATATTCCTGTGCATTTCTAGCTACACTATTTTCAAACTCAGTGTCTCCGCTACACTTTTCCCTGTGTATGATAACCTTTCCACCATCTTCAAATCTACAAAACCTTCGAGTTTCATACACCAAGGCAAAGATATTATCTCTGAACTACCAGGCAGAAATAGCTGTCTTTTTACTTAACTCTCCTAAATGGGCAAGTGATTGTTTCTAACTTATAATTTCAGTAAACTATTACTTAGTTTTCTATTTTATCTGGGTTCTTTATCCTATGTATATAATATTATTACTCACAAGGTAGTTTTTGTTCTCCTCATAAGTATACAATTGATATTTCAAAATAAAAAGTAAATTACATAGGGATATAAATATACACGAATTCCTCCCTATTGCTAAATCTAAATAAAGTAATAACACCAAACATGAATGCTAAATCATAAACTTTGGTCAAAGATGCTATGGGAGAGAAACACAAAAAAGGAGAACAAAGAGAGGACTTGGAACACTTCTTCTTAAGCCCATGCTATATGCTATTACCACAGTCAATGTTTTATCTATGGTTCTCACAAAAACTTACTCAACTATATGCTCTTAAAGTACTCACTTTTCTAAAGAGAAAAATAAGACTCCAAGTGGCTAAGCAACGTAAAACATAAAACAGGTGATTGCCATAGCCAAGAATGAGACCAATTTCTATCTACTTTCAAAACATGTTTACTTGCCCAAAACACTCAAAATTTTACTTAGATTCTTCATACACTGGAAATTATTATGAAATACCTGAAGGCCAGATATTTTTATATCTGTTATTAAAGCAGAATCTTGACTAAAAGGCGAGTCTCCAACATTCCAGTATTGAGTGGCTTCCACCTTAGTAAACTGATTGCATTTTATATTTCTCCTTGTTTTTTAGCTACAATCAAATGAAGGTGTAGTTATTCATAATTTAATGCAACACTCATTGATTAAGTAACAAAATTCTTTTTTTATTATCCAAGGAATGTAGTTGTATCTGAGAACAATAGCAGTGATCTAAGAAGCATATTATTCCAATACTAAAGTTTATGTTTAGAGTTGATATTAAGCATCGTGCACAAATCTATGGCGTATCTAGGTATTATTGAACAAACATCTGTTCTGCTTTTGGCTTGAATAATGACAGTTGGTATTGAAAATATGTCAGCATTCTTGACATCATCATGAGTAGAATTCTTAATTAACCTGTGGCTGCTGTCAATATCATAGAATGCTTCTTCTTTGGGAGTGAAAGTTATATGGTCAATTCTGGCTATTTCATTGTTGATGAAATTCTGAGAAGCTGATATGTCACTGAGGGGAGGATGACACTCTTAGGAAAGAAGCTACCAAAAATGAACTGACTCTCCTTGTGACAAATACAATGATGGGGCAGATGAGCTCAGTATATAGCTATTCTGGTTTCTCTGTTTCTATTTCAAGCACTTAAGTATCTGAGAAGCTGCAGCCCATGCTCTCCCTGAACCTCTCCTGTGCTTTCCTGTGCTCCTCAGAGGTCTCCAAAATGAAACTAACCTCAGTTGTGGTTGTGAGAGAGCCTGGTCTGGAGGTTCAATGGGGACTGTTAGACAGTTGGTCTCCTGTTCAACATGTGCAATAAACAATGCATGCAGGGCAAAAGATAAAAAACAGGGAAATTTTTCCCAGTAAAAATTTCTCTGTATCTACCAACCCTCAACTTCTTTCCTCTTGGATGGCTTTTTTTAATGTATCAAGGATTTGATATTTAGTGTGTTGTTTTACCTGCAGTTTTCAACAATGTGCTTTATTGCCATGTTTTTAACTGTTGTTTTTTCCTCTGATATGCTAAAAAATAAAATAGCCATGAACAATAATATCCTGATGTTGCAGATGTTTTGTCCAGTGATATGATAAATTTTATTTTTGTGCATTATGTCATTTAATTCTTGCAAAACACCAAGGGCTTATCATAGCCATTTTTAGAGATGAAGAGAGCAAAATTCAGAGAGGGTAAGTGACTTGCCTAAGGTCACACAAGTGCATGTGCATTAGAGAAGCCTGAATTCAAATGTAAGTCCCTAAAGCCAAAAGATGCTCTGAAACATCGCTTTTTATACTATTGCCTTTTATCAGCTTTGAAAATTTAAATTATAGTGATTCTTGGATTTCCACCAGAAACCCGGCTTCATATCTATCCACTGAACTGTTCACCTACACACTTCCATACAAATGTGTTTTTAGCCCATTCTCCATTCCTAAAGCTACCAGATTTAACAAATAAAAAGTCAGGTTGCCTGGCTGAATTTTAATTACAAATAGACAATTAATACTTTTTGAATATATGTATATCCCAAGCACAATGGTAATAGTGGACATTCATAGGACTGTTGTCATGTAATATTTGATACATATTTATATTAAAAAGTATTCATTGCTCATCTGAAATTAAAATGTAACTGGTGTCTTGCATTTTGTCTGGTAATCCTCCCCATAACATTTCCTTTGGGTCTCAGTGCTTTGATGTTTAATAGACAAGCCAAGAATTCCTTTCACATGAAGGTTACTTTAACCCTTATGTCTTATATGGTCTCAACTGCACCTTATCTTTTCCTTGGGTGCCTTATTGTCTAGTATGAAACCAAAACAAAACAAAACAAAACTCCAGCATTGGAAGGGTTACAGCTTGAAACAATGTACAGGATCCTAGGGATGCCATTCAGCAAAGGATGGCTGCTATCACTGATGCCTTCACAGCATTTGTGGTCTTAGGTTGCAATTTGTTCAAGTCTATGTCTTGACTTCATTTTGAATCCAGGCAACTCTTCACAAAACACCTAAAAGATATATAAAAAGAAAGAATGTAAATGTACTAATTTGTGACTAGAACTACCTGGCTACTCTCTTTCTCTAAGAGGCACACCTCTCTCTAGCTACTCAGTCTCACTAGAGGACACATTTTCTCTAGGTAAAAGTGTATGGGAAATAAAGGAGTGTGATGAAATGAAAAAAGTACCATTTTTAAATTTTCTATCTCTAATCTGCAAAATGAGTTTAATGAGTACCAACCTGACAGAGTGACTGTAAGGACTAGCGATAATGCACAGATACGTATTAAGTTTTATGATTTTAAGTATTAATATTTGTTGAAGAAAAGAGTAATAATTCATAACATTGATTGCTGTACATAGAATCAGAGTGTCAGAAACTGGATAATCTCATTTTCCTAAAATCAGTAATAGTAATTCTCTCAAATAAAGGATTGTGTTTGTTTGATAAACGTGACATCCTTGTTTCTGAGTTAGAGTTCCTTCTTACATATTAAGTGCTTGAAAAACCTTTATCAATGTTTGTGTGACTTTTCTTACCTATTTCTCTTTTCTGTATTTTTGTTGCTTGACAACATCTCTTTGGATTTATAAAAAGTAAACAGTTTTTAAAAGAATAAATATGTTAAATCATCTCTGTGTTAATTATATAAACAAAATGAAATTACACTGCAAGCTATCCTTTCTCTTTATTTTGACTTTCCATATGTTTTCATTGGTTTATTGACTTCCTGGTTTCATGACACTGCTCAGAGTTCCATGTTTCTATAGTACTCCAGGAGAGATTATGGTCACCCCCAAATACCACATAGAGTTTTCTGTCCTGAATTGGCAGCTTACCTTTTATGCAGCTTTTGACAAAGCACTTAGTCTTTCACCGCCTCAGTTACTTCATCTATAAAATGGGAATAGTAAAAATTGACACAGCTCTTATAATGATCTATTTATAGGCAAGAATTAATTTAAACATAAAAGATTTCTAAGAAACTATTACAGATGGGAACTACTTAAGATATGCATTTATATTTCAGATGGAGGTAATATTTCTTAGTTCTTTGGGCTACTGTCTCTTTTTCTGTTTTCTCCTAGGTCTGATGATGCATGAATCCCTTCTAGGGGCAGGACCAAGATGACCTTTAATGGATTGGCTGTGAGGTGGGAAGAAATCAGAATCTTAAAGAGGTGGGTAGATGTTGGTGCCATTTACCCATGTGGGGAGGCAGGTATGAGAAGGGTGTGTGAGGTGCGGGAAGAGTTAGAGGCAGGAAGTTGTGATACTTTTCTTCACCCATCAAAAGAGTCATGGCAGGTTAATAAGAGAAAGCATAACACAGTCATTTAATCAAAGTTTTATGCAACATGGGAGCCTTCAAAAATGAAGAGCAAGACCCAGGGAAACCTATTCTTTTTTATTTATTTATTTTTGCTTAGATTGGATGAGGAATAGACAGTCATATACAAATGTGATTTGAAAAAAAGGGTATGATCTAATGGTAATTGAGGGTGGGAACTTAGGAAGGCCTTTCTATTAAAATTCTTTTCGGCCTTTCTGTGCAGCAGTCCTTGCCTCCTGTATAGGGCAGGACTCCTCTGGAATTAAGATCTTCAAAGAAGAAAGGAATGGGAAAAGGGTGACCTTTATAGCTTTTATTGCTTGCTTTGCCAGAGAGGAATTTTAGTTTCTATGACCCAATTTAGGGAAGAAGAATTCCTGTTCCTATGAGTCTCTTCAGGGGAACAAAAGGAACAGGAGGCAGGAGGGCAGGAGAAGGTCAGAGACACCTTGCTTCCAAGGTCATTATGATGTCCTTCAGTTGAAAGTACTCAGCATGCCAAAGTGCCATACCTTGTTCTGAGCCCCAGCAATGTCATGTGGTAGATTCCAAGCCAGGGCTTGGATCCTCAAGCATATATGCTTGGTCCTAAGAAATTTAATAATTTGATAACATGGAAAAATTCAAAGTCTATAAAATATAACAAAGGGTAGGTCCTTAACAGTGATTTGCCTGAACCATTTCTATTGCAGAAAAGCAGGGAAACTGGGGCTTGCTCACAATTACATTACTGGGAAGTGGAAAAGCTGGGACTAGAAATCAAGCCCTCCTGGCTCCCAGCCTCAGTAGCAATGTCCCTAACCATTCTCTTCATAGCACACACCTACAGTGACGTCTGTAGCCCTGTAACCTTGACTTCTAATTGCCAGTATCTTTCTTCTAGGGGTGCAGGCTTTTTCTACATCAACACAGCCTGCCTCCACCCTAAGCAATATTCAACCAATGACTGTAAGGTGTATACTAAGCCAGGCCCGTCACCCCTTTCATGAAAGGATGCTTTACACCATTGCCCAGAGTTTCCCTGTAGGATTAAGCTCCCATAACCACTAAAGTTTAATAACCTGCCACTTAGTAGCTGCCTTTCTTTTTTTTTTAACACTTCTTTTCTCACCTGCCCATTTTCCCAGTAACTCCACAATAACATACCCACCCTACAACGTTTACCTCAGGATAACATTGTTACCTCAACAACAGTTGCCTCTAGAGGAACCCAACTGGGACACTCTCTTTGCTTACAGATCAGTGTCTTTTTTGGCATAGTTTAGTGGCTCAGCTGACTGTTAAACTTGGTGCCTGTACTATTGTGGGAACTGGAAAAATAAAGAATGCTCTAAGAATGGACTTTACTGGCTACCTTTGTAAAATAGCGTGTTGTATCTTTTACTTATTCTGGCTCTCCTCTTCCTCTCAAAAGGCATGGAGGAATAAAAAAGAAAAATCTTCTTACACTGTTAATAAGTATAGCACTTTCAGAAGCCAGGGCAATGAATGAGCTAATATAATGCTTTGTAAGGTGCTACTTCCAGAAGGAAGAAATGGTAATTTTCTCAGCAAATCCAGAAACATCTCAATTACATAAAATGCCAGATCTTCCTATGGACTTTCTTGCATCATCTCTATATTTTATATTCTCTTGAGCATAGATGTAATATTTTCTCAAAATGTTCTTGCTAGTTATCTTTTTATAAACTATAAAAATTTTCAGAGATGAACTCTTCCTTAAATGTTTAAAAATCTTTGTTTTTCTATGTCTCAAATTTAAATGGAATGAAACTATTATGTTTGGGTTGTGGATGCCAATTCTTTATCTCTCATCACTGACACATGCCATAATTCAATCTCTGTGTCCTGTTGCTGTTCATAAACCAACAAGCTCTGGTGGTTTATGTCATCAGCAGAAAACCTGAAAGTGAATTATAGCCTTGCATTCAATCTCTGTGTTCTGTGCAGAAATAGCCAGTTTTTCAGAATGTGCAATTTAGAGACTTGGGAGCAAGAGACTTATAAAGTGTATTTCTTGTAGCCTGTGCCAAAGTCAAAGTTATGAGCATTCAAAATAAAAGATTGATATAAAATCAGTTCAAAATATACCTACAGCTTTATGGCAACAGAATGTTTTTATTAATATTCTGGAAACTTGAGAGAAGCCTACATTCTATTTGTTTCTAAACTTCTAGAGAGTTTCTAAAAAATAAAAATTAACCCAAATTTGAATCTTATTACAATTGAGTTGAGAGGGTAATAACTTGGATATCCTGACTCATGGGTGATAGAGTAGATGTTTTACTTTATGTGTTAATCTTTATTCATGTGAAATGGTTGAATAAACATCTATAAGAATGTGTATGCAGAGAGCTAACCAGGACATATACAACCAATGTCTTCCTTTAAAGTTTCTAAAAAGTTGGATATTTTGTAAAGAGAGCTTATTTAGATAATAAAACAATTTTTATTTGTATTAACCAAACCTATAATATTAATACTTTTCAATGCTCAAACAGCATGTCCCAACAAATAAAGGATTCTCATCCTAAATAGATTGAACTGCAAAATTCAGTTATATAGGGAAGTGATGAAAGACCTATTGAAAGAAACTTCTTAGCTTGAAAGATGATTTTTGCATCAGACTTTTGACTTTTATTTGGAAACTGCCCTTTATTGGGAAAGGTGAAGCACTTTTAGATAAATATCCTTATTTACATTAAAAATGTGCATCATTATTCATATTTTGAAGTCTACATATAATGCATCTCTTAACCCTATTTTAATGTTAAATATTACATTAATATATATGTCATGTAGTATTTTAGGTTCTGTAAATGTGAGAAAAACAGCAGTGAAGAAAATAGATGTCTCTATCCTCAACAATCTTCTATTCTAATGGAGAATGATGGACAAGAAATAAGTAAATAATAATAACTACATAATATTCCAGGTGGGGTTAAGTGTTACGAAGAAGAGAAAAGAAGGTGTCAGGGAATTAAAGGAAGAATAAGAGGTGGCATTTTATGTAGCACTGTCATGGAAGACTCTCTGATAAGGTGACATTTGACTATCAGTATAAATAAATTGGTGGAATAAGCTATCTCAATACTTGGGAGAAGAGTGTTGCAGGAGAGGAAAGGGAAAGTGACAAGACTTAAGGTAGGATTATGCTAGCTATGTTAGAGACACTGTAAGGAGGTCACTGTGGTTAAAGTAGAATGAGAGAGGGGAAGAGTGGCTGAAGATGGGGTCCAAAATATAGGATATAGGAGGAGAACAGATGCTACACAAATTGTAGGCCTTGGGAAAGAGCTAGCATTTAACTTTAAATAAAACAGGAAGTAGATGAAAGTGGACTAGAAGTGATCTGAAGATTGTAGGCTATTTGGTTGAGAATAGACTGTTACGGGAGACAAAAGTAAAAGTCGGCAAGTTGATTGGAAAGTTACTAGAAATTGTTCAGACAATATATGGTGACAACTTATGCCAGGGTGGTATAGATGGAAGTAAAGATTAGTTTCTGCATAGATTTTGAAAGTAGCATCAAAATAATTTACTCATCATATGAATGTAAAGTATGAAGCAGAGGAGTCAGAGGTATTTAATTCTATAGTGTAGAATATATTTGTTCAACTCTTGTTTATCAGGGGATAAATGAATAAAAATATATACTAGTCTGGATGACAAAGATAATGGCCTTGAGTATGGCACACAGACTGTATAGATGGAGAATGTGCTACATCAAACAATTTATATATTTTGTCAAAAAGGAAGATTTAGAAAAATTACTGGCAATTCTAACTTATTAATATAAAAAAATATGCTATTCCATGAACCTTTCCATTCAGCAAATAGCACTAAAAGTTAAGAAATTTTGGTCAGTAGAACCATATTTGGGTAGGCCTTGTTACAGTCATAAAGATGCAAAGATAATGTCTGTGGATGTTTTTTAAAAAAGTCAGAGAGAAGCAAGAATTTTATGGTCTTTATTTATAGAATTCAATGGTGCTGTGGCTTTATTCCTCTGTTTCAGAGACCTAAGGTGCAATTTCCTTTCCCCAGGGGCTTGGGTCTGAAGGCAAAGCCTCCATAGCTTACCATGATTTCACTTTGGATTCAATGGGTCTCATCATCTATCACAATGTTAGAGGCATATCATAGGTGCTCATTACATTTTGGCTAAATTAAAATAAATGTCTTGCTCTTCTAAGAATTTTGACATCAGATATATATATTACATTTCAGTGGGAAAATGTCCTTGAACAAGCAGTTTTATTGAAATTTTTCTTCATCTAGTATCTTTTTTTTTTTTGCCTGACATTCTTCACCACACACAGTTTCCTCATTGATTTTGAACATAGAATCATTTTCTAATCCATTATTATAATAGTCTAGTTATAGGATTTCCCAACCGAGAGAGTGATGCTTTTCTGGAGAGAGCACAGACTGTTTGAATTCTGGTTCTGTCACAGTAAGAACATGGGCAAGTAGCTGAACCTGAATTAGCATCCGTCCTTCCACAAGTGTAAAAAGGATAGTGAGACTTATTCTTTATAGGATTCTGCTGTTGCAATATAATCATAAAAGTACCTAACACTGAGGAGTGAACTTATAAATCAGGATTGTCTTCTTTAGGTATAATTTACATATTAATTTTGTACCTTTATATTCATCAGTGAATGCCAGTAATTTTAGAGCATTCCATGGTGAGACAGAGAAGGTCCATAAACAAAGGAGGTCAACTTCCTCTTTCTCTCATCATTTTCTGGTGGTCTCAAGGATGGGGTGCTGCATATCAGGGCATATTCTGAAAGAAGCCATGATATCAAACTAGAGAACACTCCTCTGTATATGGCAATGCCTTAAAAACTGCTATATCTTTTGGGGATATAAAAGGCTGTACGTTCAGCTGGGCTATTGATTTCGTTAAAAGGAGGGAAAACAATCTGTTCTGGGGAAACTTTACTTGAGCAGTTCTACATATCAGCTACTTCATCACTGCAGATCTATTTTCATTCATATCATTAGAAATACTACATTAAAATGTTAGAAAAGTTGGAAAGAAAAAAAAAATGAATTGACTATGAAATGATAGGATGTGCAGATGAGCAAGATGTGCCTTTAGCACAAGTATGTAAGGCAAGTGTCCTTGGGACTTTGTGTATTCTAGCATAGTCTGCTCAGGTTAGCAGTCAGGATATCATTGAAATACAACCCTGACAGATATTGCTGAGCACTCGTCACACTGAACCAAGCTAGGACAGTGCTCATAGATGGAAATACCCTTATTATTGGCACACATATGGAAACATAGACTACAAACCATGACCAAAAGGCAACTCCATTAAAATTATACTTTATATACTCAAACAAGATTTTCTGACACTTCTGAAAAACTAGAAGTAAAGCTCACATTAGAAAAAAGAATTGCTGAGAATATGCAACTGGTAGAAAACCTGGAGCAAGGTCATCAAAGTTCAAGATATACTCTTAGTACCTTAACATCAGTTTAAGAGTAAGTTTTGCAGGTGCAGAGATGCAAAGCTAAAACTGTGTAATTACTACATACATGAGATATTAGGTAATGACAGTTCATCATATGGGTACTAGATTGAATTTTGGTATCCCACAAACACAAAAAAGAAATAGTGTATAACACTCCTGTTTAAAATACTATACCACACACACAAAAGTAAAAAACAAATTATTTTGATTGACAATAACTTATGGCATTGCATATAAGGTGAATCCATAACATAACTTTACAAATAATAAATACATTCTAAATTATTTAAAACTATTAATGATCACTTTTCTTCTTCTAGTTTCTCAACCACCTTAAACAGATAAAATAATTCTTCAAACTATGCATCTATGAAGCTGGAAAATTCTGAATATAAAGCCATGCTTTTGCCTTGGGCTCAAGCTCCTGTGAGACACCAGCTCTACAGAAATGATTTCCAAAGACTTACACGCAACAAAACGGGAACATGCTAATTCCTTTACACTAGGGAAGAGCCAAGGCCGATACTATTCAAAGGGCAGCAACATATTCTTGCCTGGAATGACCTTTTCTCCTTTTATTTATTTCCTTTTTTTTACATTTTAAAAAATATTTTTGGTCTGGTGGTCTTATGTATTCATAATTCAGCTCAAATATCATTCCCCATGAAATTTCCCCCTAATCTTTGAGCCAGAGAAAGTCACAGATTTGTCAGTTTTTTCACATGTCATATTCTTTAAGGCCCTTACTTTGGCATATTAATAACTTATCTTGCTCACTAAACCATGAGTCCTGTAAGGGCAAGGTATAGGGTATGTCTTGCTCAGCCCTATCTTTTTCATGTGTAGTGCCCAGTGTGGTTCCTAGTGCAGAGTAGACTCCCAAATAAGTGAATGTTGTAACAATTAGGTGGATGAAGAAATGTATGAACACAAAGATATTTTAATTCAAAGAATTTTTATCATTTTTGTTACTAATAACTTGAAGTGCTAAAAATACTAAATCTCAAGAAGGTAACTTTCATTTATATAAACTAAGGTGGAGATAAATGAAGAATAAATACTTAAAAGTCATTTGGAAAACAACCACTGCTAAGTGCTTTTTGAAGTAAATTTAACTATAGACAAATTCTAACCTAACTGGAATATGAATTATGGACTTCATCCTTTCCTTGTTATGTGTGAATATTGTTGAATTGAAAACTATTATTAACATGGAGCACCACTAAAATCCATATAATAGTAAAAAATAAAAATAATAATTCTTCCCAAAGTCAAAATACACATGCACACAAAATGTTTGCTAAAGCAAAACAAAGAAATATTAATATAAACTTTATAACGAAGAGTTCAATAGTGAAGTCAGCATGAGCTTAAAGGATAGAATGTAATGAACAGTTGATAAAGGTTTGATAAAGACTCAAAGCTTATGTTGATTATGAAAATGAAGGCTTAGCATTTCCATTATTGAACATTTTCTGCAGCTTTCTTCAGCAGATATTAAGCTTGTAAAGAGCAAAAGCTTTCAGGAATCAAGTCTTTAAGAGAAAGAATAATAGCATTTGGAAAATTTATTAAAATACAAAAGGATCAAAAGTCTTTACAGAACTAATCTATGTGGTGATCTTGCATTCTCTTTGTACAACTAAATTGAGTCCAAAGTATTAAACTGAAACCATGGAACTGTAATTACACAACTAACTAGCCACCTGGAGTTTAAATAGTGTCAAGTGAATTGGGTCAAGTTGAAATGAAGTCAAATACTTACATGAAGAATAAAACACTTCCTTAGCCTTGTTATTGGGTTGTTAGTGTGACTATGAACTGCTGACACTTTGAATAACAGAATCTTCAGGGTTTAACACATTTGCTCTTATGTTATCTTCTAAAAGTCTTTAAAAACATACAAAATAAAAGTACTTAATATGACAGAAAACACTCAATATATGAGAGTCAAATGGATAATTCCATCTGTCTTTTTCTTATATATGTTAAGTAAGGCCTAGAAATCAAACTTTCTAAGCATTTTTCCACAAGATGTAGTGATAACAATTACCAACACTTGTATCATAATTTATAAAATTCTTTCTCATATAGTGTTTCATTTGCTCCATATAAGCTATGCAAAAATTTCGACTCTGAGAACCTATTTTTTTCAAGATCCTGTGGTTCATAAACATTGAAGCCAGGACTTAAAATCAATTTTTTTTAAATTTTCAAATTCCTAGGTTCTTAAAGAACATTGCTACTAACTGCCTATCTATTATACACTTACATAGGTTCTACCAAATCCAACATTTTCTAGCAATTAGAATTATGAAACATTGGATATTGTGTTAGAAGTCAGAGATTGGAAATGACCAGAAATACATTTTCACAGTACAAGCCTAATAGACATTTCAAAAATTTTCTCCTTAGTATGTATGTATGTATCTCCTTAGTAGTATGTACCAAAAATTTTCTCCTTAGTATGTATAATGGAAAATATAGGTTGAAGATAAAGAATTGTTTGTTTAATATGTGAAATTTTTAAAGTAATAAGGATCCCATTAACAAATAACAACTTAGCAGTCAACACTTCAGGAAATTCACATGTCTCTGCCTGAAACTACCTATTTTGACCTATTGTTTTGTGGAGACATTACTTTCAGATATATAGACTTACACTGACAGCCATAGTAAAAATGTATAGTTTGCTAGAGCTTCTATATATGTAAATTGTACCTTTTCAATATGTGTCAGTTTCTGGGCAGACAAAATATAGTCCCCTGATCGAATCCAATAATGTAATTCAAATGTAGTTTTTTTTTTTTCCTTTGCTGACAGCATGAACCCCTAGAGCACAGTAGCTTGCGACAATAGCCGAACACAGAGATTATAAGACATCTCATAGACTCAGCTAGACTTCCTAGCCTGTTATGCAGAAGACTAAGCAAGATATTATTTACAGTTTAACTCTGATATGAAAGAAAAGTTTTATTTGGTGTCAAGTAGTGGGTATGACACCAGAAATGAGTTTATCACAAGCAACTTGGGAAATTTCTGTATTCATGATTCAGGGCTATAGCTCACTACTCCTTGAAATGCAAAGAATTTTTTAGTCAATGAACAGAGCTCACCCACACTTACAGAAGCTTTTTTGTACCTTGTGGGAGTTCGTGTTTTTAGAAAACATTCATCCAATCTTGCTGTTGCAGCTGAATTAGACTCTAGCCTGGGAGCAACAAATCTTAGTTTTGCTGTTGCTCTAGGTTTTTGTTTTTAACTTAAAAATTAATTTTTAATATGCTGCAATGTATTAATAGTTACTATTTGGTACAATGTGTGTTTCAGACATATAAACCAGTTTTATACATAATGAGATTAAATAAGTTTGAGAGAATCTTGGCCAATGCATACTTACAGAGGTTGAGCAAGAGGACATTTGAGTTCAATTGTGTAAGTGGATGAACATGAATAAGAGAAAAGATCTACCAAGAATACAAGAGTCCACCAGAGACCATAGTTATATTTTATGGTTTTAAATATTTTAACTTGTTGAAAACTAGCAGTTGAGCAAACATGAACAATGGATATTGTCTCAGATTGCCCTAAACTCGGAAAATTTGAATAATAAGGAAATGCAAAACATTTTCGCACAAGACAATGTAAATAAATGTGTCTGGAGAAGTGCTTGATCTTCTGTAGGAGCTGTCAAATTTATTACAGAGCATACTGTAGGATAGAACAAAAAATATTGGTGTGTGCTTTATGAGAGAATAGCTAGGTAGATGAACCTGATAAAGAGATCCACATAATGAAAGAAGGAGATAGAGAAAAAGTACAAAGAGGCAGAACCTGTGGATAGATGAGACATATAACAAAGTTTTGGCAATGTGCTAAAGCAGTTTTAGGATGTAAGAGTAGATGAGTAAAGAAAGAAACTTCTGAAAATTTAAAAGATATATAATAAAGAATGAAGATAGATTTGTTTCTTATCTATCTATTTATAGGTATTGGACTCTTTTTAATTCCAATACTTTGTCTTTTGGGCCTTCCTAATTATAACCCTAGTGTATTAGGGTTCAGAATATCTATAAAAAATTTTGTTTTTCTATTTTTGTGTCAAAGGGGTTTGTGACTAACAAAGGTAACTTAATGATTGATCCTCACTTTCCTCATTTCTACTGTAATAATTATAACATTTCAATAATAACAGGCATCCATTTTTATCAGTATACTTATATATCTATGATTAAATCTACATATAAATGTAAACCTAGACATGACCATAGATATACCATGTATCAAGGACAATATTAGACAATTTTCATTTTAATTTTGTTATAGTAACTCAACAAAGAAGGGAATATTGTCATTATCATTAAATAGATGAGAGCAAAGACTTCTAACAGTTACTGTTCTTACCCTAAATCACAGAGCAGATTCCCAGATCTTAACAAGTTGACCATGATTTCTGAGAAAAATCTCTTTTTATAAAACTCAGAGAAATATTGCAAAGTTACATGAAATAGTAAAATAAAGATTCCACGGAAGAAGATCATTAAGTAAAATAGAGGGGCAAGAATATGTTATATATATATATATATATATATATATGTGTGTGTGTGTGTGTGTGTGTGTGTGTGTGTGTGTGTTATATGTTAAGAGCACATAAATTATAGCCTAGGCCACCTGGCTGCTTACTTTGCTAACTGTGTGACTTTGGGAATATTATATGATTCCTAATGTTATGTAACCCCTCAGCTACCTCATCTACAAAATAGGGATAATGACAGAATCTACCACAAAGATTTGTTTTGAGAACTAAATGAATTATGAAACATTTATAACAGTGCCAAGCATAAAGTACTAATATGGAATTATCTACAGTTATGTCAAATGGCCCATCATGGTTTTGTTTTGTTTTGATTGGTTTGGCTTGGTTTGGTGCTAAAATTAAAAAAAAAAAAAAATAGCATAGGTGTTTGCTATTCCACACTGAACATAACAAAAATCTGAACATCATCTGTGTCTTCTGGCTTCTATCTAAATGACCTATAGTTAATAACAACCATATCTCCTTGTAGTACAGCTTGTTAAAAAAAAAAAGAAAACAAAAAACTGTTTCTTCTGGGTGCAAGTTGCCAGCCTGACTAGTGTCTCTGTTGCTGCCACACACCTTGGTAAAGGCAGACTGCAGGAAGGCACATTTCAGTATTATCTTAAAGTAGTTCCCTTGCTTTTCTTGCCTATTACCACTGCATTCAAGATTGCTATAAAATAGCTCTGGAGAACACTGACATCTTCCTGCATCTATATACATTTCCAACCTAAGTCTCTGGTTGTACATTTTATTGTTCATGCTAATCTGGCTCAGGATTCCTTTGAATATCTAGATAATGTGAGAAATCTGGGTTCACCAAATAACAATGGTGGTTAAAATTACATTAAAATCAAATGTTCTAGTTGGTGCTTATTCAAATCAATATATATGTCAGTTTTTCTAAACCCGTGCTGCCTCTATAGTAGTAGTTTTATCTTCTGGTTTTTGAGAAAGTCTTAGAGTATTTACGGTCTCCCTATTCTGGCCTAAACCATGAGCAGTATTTATATTATTTTCAAGGCTTAATAGCCATCCTCAATATGTTCCCATGTTTGTAACCCAACAAAATGTTTTTTATATACTTTTTCGGTATGTACTTTGTGCTTTGAAATTTCGTCATGTCTTTGGCTGTTTATTAGAATAGCATGCCCGCTAGTCAGAAACACATTGGGATACCAACATTATTTCCTTCCTCAGTTTGCTCAATATTGCTTCATGCCCTACTTCTCTGTCCGTTTCTCATTCTTTTTGTTTGATTTTCATTTACTCAGCAAAAATATTTACCCCTTACTATATGCTAGATGTTGTGCTAGGTACCAAGACTTAAAAGGTCAAAGAAAAATTTTATATCCTCTGCCATCAAAGAATTTGTAAGCCAGTGGGGTAAGGAAAGGGATGGAAAACAAAACAAAATGTAAAAAAAAATAACATGGTAAAACATTTTCCAGACACTTTAGTGTTGTATGTGCATCAAAATTTTATTACCATCTTGGTGCAGAAGAAAAGACTTAAAGCAGGTCAGTTGAAAGATTAGATTTACTTTTTGAGACATACTGTAAGACAAGTGAATGGTTAGATAATTATTATTATACTACATAAAAGTAAAAAAAAAAAAAAAAAGCCCAGTTAATAATTATTAAGCAATGCCTTCAATACTGGTTAAAGATAATTAGACTCTTCCCAAGATTAACATTCCACTAGGGGAATGGGTAGCTGAGTTCTCAGAAGTGGTCATACTCCCATTAAAATTTATTGTAAATTAATAAGCCTTTTATCAAGAATGTTAATTTTTTCCAAAGAGGATTTATAAATTACAACATGGACAAAGTCTCTGTCTTTGGCCAGGCATGGGTCAATTTTCCCTTTTTACATGAGTTTATGACAAGTAGATCTGAAGGACTGAATAAGGGATTACTAATTGCCCATCATAGAGGAAGAGATGAGGGTCCATAAACATCAGTCAAAAATTATTCCTGGGAGACAAGGATTTATCAACAGTGGAAAAGGAATATCTGGCATACTTTGAATCCTCGATAAACTGAAACAAATTAATAGGGCCACTAGTTTACTGCTCAAACCTATGTAAACTTCTGGCCTGACTGACTTTTATGGAATGAAACTCTGAGTGCTATGAAATCCTACTTTGATGTGGGGCACCACGAGGACTGAGCACACTCAGACGCAGATGAGCTCGTCCCCTCTTTCAGCACAATTAAGGAAGGAAATGCACAGAGGATTACCATAGGAGTGCAGACAAAGAAGAAATGTTTGAAATATACAGTATTTTTCAACTCTGAAGTGAAGTGTGTACACAAGAGATTTCTGTTTTGTTTTGTTTTAGAGCTGTCACGACTAAGATGGGGGTCACTTCCTTAAAAATGAAAATTACGCACTTGAGTCAAGTGATCATATGAATGGTCCAGGGCCAGGAAGGGGCATTTTCTAAAATATGGAGTTAAGTATCACTTAATGGAAAGGTGAAAATCAAAAAAGAATTGGGGTGGAGAGCTGTGATGGGGGAAAGATTAGATTCAGTTGAAAGATTAGATTCATTTTTCTTTGAGACATAAGAAAAGTGAATGTTTAAATAATCATTTTATAATACAAAAAATTAAAAAATACAGTTAAGAATTATTAAACAATGCCTTCAAAACTGGTTAAAAAGTAACTGGGATCCTCCCAAGTTTAACAGTCCACTGACAGGGTAGGCAGCTGAGTTCTCAGAATGATTGGTGAATTCCACCTCCTGCTTAAAATAATCTTAAAAGCAAAAACCCATATTTGTTTATAGTTATAACCATACAGAATTTAAGAATGCCTTAAAATGTCTTAACCTATGTAACTCCTTCATGTGCATTATTTTTGTTATTACCTGTCAGGATCCTTGTATTAATTAGCGGGAAAAGCTCTGACAAACTACAATAGCTAAAGATAATAATATTAAAAGTTAAAATATTACTAATAGCATGCTTTTCAGGCAGTATCTAATTTAATTCTGAAAACTAACTTACGAGGTACATACTATTACTATTTCTACAAGAGATCTATGTGGTTAAGGGAAGTTAGGTAACTTGCTCAAAGTTACAGAGAGTGCTTGACCTTGATACAAACAGAAGTCCTTTTATCACTCCAAAGTCTAAGCTGCTAACACTATGCTTTCTGTGCAAACCTTGAATCTTGAGCTTCAGTCCTACCTCTGCCACTCTTTCAATTATGAATAAATTATTTAGCTTCTCTGAGCCCCTCTTTCAAGTAATGAGTCCAAATTGAGGCCTCACGTATTCAAAGCGCCTGAGTCTGTCCTAGGCAACTAGTAGGAGGAGTTTCTTTTCCTTCCAAAAATCTTTGCTTATCTTTGGAAGAAGCAAGAGAGACCGCACTTTCTCTACTTTGAAGCAATGTTTAAGGGTGAAAGCTCCAAGAGATAGAAAAATGTGTTGACTCATTAGGAAAACTAAAAGTCAGGGTGGGCCAGAAAAGTGGCCCTGAGACTGAACAGCAAAAGAGTAGATGGAGTCCTTTATACAGGACTTCACAACTCTGTCCTCTGTCTTGTTTTGCTTTGTGCTATTTCTTGGAGCAATCTACAATATCTCATAAGCTTGTTGGGAAGGCTGTTGTGAGGATGGCAGTATAAACCAGGAGGAGGTAGTTATGATTCTTATATTGTTTTTTGGTACTCAGACTAGAAACTCCCTATAAAAAGCAGAATTATAGCTCCAGAAGTGTTTCCATGGTAATGATGTTAAAGGGAGGTTATAAAGGAGAAAAGTCCAGCATATCATCAAGGAGAAAAAGTGAAGAGATACAAATCAAGTCACTATGGTAAGCTTTCTCTCTCTCTCTTTTTTAGTGAGTATGTGGTAGATGCTCATTAAATATTTATTAAATTGAATTGAAAATAAGATTGTGACTGCCACTGTTCTTTCAGTGCTTTCTGTGAGATAATTGAATGGATTATAGAATGCATGGGAAAACTTTTTCTGTATATAATAAAGGTCTGTATAAATGTGAATGCTTTTAAAAATCAATTAAACCAGAATTTTTTTTGAGTACTAAGCATGCACTAAGTACTGAGGATGCAAAAATTAATAAAGTCTTAGTCCTAGAATCAATGAATCTTGTGGAAAAGGAAGTGTCAGAAAAAAGTTGTCTTGGAAATGGGCAAATGATTGTCAAAAAAATTGACTTGCAAATTGCCAGTGAAATTCCTGGGAGTCCTTTCAGTGGAGTGCTGAACATTGTCTACCGAACTCTCTGGGGGTTATCTGATTCTATGAGCTTGTGTACCTTTGATTGTCTTTTATTGACTAGGCTATTTTACAACTCTATAGGGATGGAAGCTATGTTGTAACAAACTGATAACAATGAAAATGTTTCTCGTCTATAGAAATGCAAATGAATTTTGTCCAGTAGAGAATAAAAATCTCTGTCAGACATTTTATTTAAATCAGTTTTAACATCTTTCTTGTTTCCTGACTAATTAATGAGCTAAATAAAATCTCTGATAGATGTTCATTTTATATTTGATGAGAGTCATGATTTTACCATTATATTTTCACAAAATGTGAAATATGAAAGTATGAAAATTATATTTTCACAAAAGGAAATCCTCATAGATGCCTGGCATTAAGCTCAGCAATGTCCTTTAGGCTACTTCATTGAATATTCAAAACAATTCTACAAGGTGGGAAGATTTTCTTCCTTGTAGAGTCTTTACTTACTGGTAAGAGCTCTGAGGTTTCAGGAGGAAAAGGTAAGTTAACAAATATTTATGAAGCAATCTGATAGGTTCTGTACAAAGGCTTAAGGGGGTCCCAAGTAGCAAGTACTTGGTGGAGGTGAATTGGAATTGTTTCCTCATTAAATATATGAAATACTTGAATATCTGTATCTGAATATCAATATCTTGGATACTTGAAAACTGTACAATATCAGTTTAGAGTGCTTCATTATATTTATATATTATATGTTTGATAAAAAGAATACTACTTCTTATATGAAGTATTGTGAACATAGTGGGACATATTCAAATTTTATATTGCTAATTTTCACCATAATTAATATCACAATGGATGATGTTTGTGTAGTTGTATCTCCCTGGCTTAAAGTAGAAATCCAGTATAGGAAGACACATTCAGAAACAAAGAATCCAACACGATTGTTAATATTTTTGTGCCCCCTTTGCACTAGGTAGATGAATACTAGCTCTCAATTTTTTCCCCTCCTGTTCTGCTAAACAATGACCTCTATAACCTGAAAGAAAATTGGTAGTGTGCAGGAAAAACATTTTTTAATGATCCTGAAAAAAGGTTAATTACCTTAACAACTAGACTCTGTTCATTTCTTCTTCAAACCCCTTTCCATTTCCTTTTCTGCTATACCTTATTTGTCAGATATTTACATCTCAAATGATTCTTTTATTTTCTATAATAACTGGCCCTTTCCTGGTTTAGACTGTAACAGAGCTTTCATTTATCATACAAAGTAAAATCCATGATATTTGCAAAGTATATTGATATTCTTTTAATATTTACCTTAAATATGAAGATATATTTAAAGCTATTTATAAAATGGTGTATCCTGCTTTGTTTCACTAAATAACTGTTATTCAATTGATAAATGATTTATTATTTTTAAGGATGAACCATATCATTTTATTATATATATCCAATTATTTGTTTATCTCTAATGTTCTTTTAAAAAAGCTTGATTTTAACAGGATTTTTTTTTTTTTTTTACATTATATGAGCCCTCAGCAGTATGTTAAAGACAATGAAACTTTCAAGCTCGTATGTGTATCAACAAAATGTACTCCAGGCAGTTTTATCAGTGAAGTTCTTTGGGCATTAAGTTTCTGTCTATGCATGCAAACCAAATTTCTTATCTATTGACTGCTAAAAAGTGAACATGACTTTAGGCTTGGAATTCATTTTAACCTCATTTTCCCCTTTGTTTAAAATTTCTTCTCTTCTCTAGGGCATTATCTATACATTATCTATAAAATTCTTCTAGCTAAACTTGCATGTGTTTTTCCAGGTCAGCTTCGTGGACAAAGATGACTTCCACATTACATCAAAAAAAAGAAAGGGAAAAGAATTAAAGAGTGAGACTTTGTGACTTTGTGGACCATTTAGTTCTGTATTCTACATAATGTCAACCATCTAACATTTTATGGTTTTGTAAAAATCCAGATATTGGCATCTTGAGGGAAATATCTCTAGAAAATGGACTGTATCTTTCAAAGTTTTAATATAATTTCTACCAACAATCAATTGGCACAAATCAATCATCATCTTCATCATCAGTAATTGTTTTTAAATACATATGGAGCACAAATGATGTTATGGACCTATCCTAGGCATTACGTATGTACATATATTGGTGTGAGGATGAGTTCTTTCTAATGAGAGCTTATAGCTGTCTTGGGGAGGCTGGATATGTTGATAAAGAATAAATAAATATAAGATAATGCATGACATAGAACAGCAAATGTACTCTATGAAAGATGCTTCTCTACAAGCCTATCATATTTCTGTGCAAACAGAGGCATTGATTCTTTTTGTCCCAGATTGTCTTTGTGTGACTGCTTGTATAACAAGCAGCTTAGATGGTACAGTGTGTTCCTCAGAGCAAAGGGCAGGTTTGTGTGCTGCCCAGTGTGATAAAGATAATTTTTTCCCTCTAGGTGAAAATTAGGCAGATTTCTTTGCTGTCCATTATAAGGCTGGGATTTCCTAAACTCCTGGTTGCTCAGCTTTGATGCAAACCCACTTTGTACAAAGAATCCACCTGGACCATTATTTGTCATCCTGCAGACCTTGAGTACCAAGGGAATTAACATGAACATGAAGCTCATACTGCTTTCTGTGCCATGAATAATAAAATCCTATGTCTCTGATCCTAGAGTCTTGTGTTTTCTGCCAGCATTTATGAAATTGGGGCAGATTCACTTGTCAGCTTCCATGTAGGGTAAAATTTCAGACCCTTTAAAATTCCTTACAGAAGTTCATTTTGGAGCAAAGAATCTAAATGTTTTGATAAGTCTTTCCGAGGTTTTGACACATTACTGGTCATAGACAACTTTTAATTACTTGGAAGTTGGGGCTCTAATAAACTCTCTATAAAAACTGTAGGGGGTATAGGTGAAAGGTAAAATTAGCTAATGTGTCCTGTGAGGGTGAACATAACAGGACACATATAGGTAAAAGAAAGGAGGTGGGCTGAAAAAGTTGGGTAATTTCAAAAAATATGTTTGATTTTATATTTCACTTGGGCTATCTGAATATAGCCCATGATGACAAATCCCTTATTTTTTGTCTCAAAATTTTGTATAGATGGTAATTTTTCAGTTGGAAATTCTTGTTGTAAATTATATTATTTCTCCACATATTTATTCTTCTTTTTGATTTCTGGCAAGTAGTGTTAGATATCATCATATTGCTTCTGTACAGAAATGTGTCTAGCAGAGCTTTGAAATTATGGCAGCCAGTACTGAAGAGAGCTGCCTATTAAGAGATTTAATCATGGGAATGCTTATGTTCAATAAAAGTTATCAAAAGGCATTATCATAATTAGGAACTTTAGCTCTCCTCAAGTACAGCACCTTATGAATTATGCGGAGCTATTTTTGAACTACAATGCTACACTAAATTAGGTTCTTCTTTCGTTAAAAAAAAATTAAAGCATAATCAGTTACTATTCTCTGCTCGTTTCCAATTTCTACAATGCTGCCTTGATTTTATAAACCTACAGAAATCACGTCTTTTCTCTACTCCTTTTTCCTGTTTTAATGTCACCTTACATCAGTTTCATTTTTTTTTTTCCCTGGGGCTGGCTTATGAAACCAACTGGCACTGGTAATGATTCCTCATGGTGGAACCCAGCAAATGCTATTGTCATTTCTCTTAAGCCAGACTAGTCTTGCAAACATACTGCTTCCATTTAGTGAAAATAAAAGGAGATAGAACAGAAAGAGGAGATCATGCGTATCTTAAAATAACAACAGCCATATGACAGTTTCTGGTCTGTGTTTGGAAAGAATTTGCATATATCCCATTAAGCCTGCCTGAGTTCCACTTTCAAATTTTGATGCTGCCAGTCAATTTGCAGAGGTCAATAATATCTTTTTCTAAATGCAAGTTTTCTTATAATTGAGCCTCAATAACTGACAACTGGCCCTGAAAAAAGACAAGAAAGACAAGTGTTTGTTGCAGGAAAACATCAATATATGGCATTTTGTAGACAGGACTACTCTGGAAAGACTCTGCTATTTTTGGACCATTAGCATCAAGTCAAGGTTTCAAATGATAAATTCAATTAAAGTGGAGTTGACTAAGTGATCTAAAATAGTGTGCATTAGGAGCAATGTACAAGCATGGAGTTCATTAAATGGCAGTATCAATGTGATCACCTTTTAGTAACACAATCAATTTGCTGGTCTTTGAATTGTAGCAGTGGTCAGACTAAATTAAATTTAATGTACATTGACCAAGTGATTTACAGTATCTAGATTTACAGTATCTCAGAATTAAGAATGATGACTTTCAAGCATCCCAGTAGTGAAGACAGGAATAAATCATAAAATGGGCCAAATAAGGTGAGGAAACTTGTCTTTTGTTTGCTTCCAAGTTTTGCAATAGTTCTTTTCCTGAAGTCTGCAAAAAATGTCAGACTAATTGGAATCCTGTGAACCCCACAGATACTACAGACTTGAGTGCTGCATTGGCAAATTGGTATTCTATTTACATTCCCATCAAAGCATTTAAGGTTTATATTGCTGAATTCCTACTGACAGGTGCTATGCAATCAGCACTATTATGAAATGCTGGAAATAGTCATTGTAGCTTAATAAGGAAAGCTTAAAGATTCAAAGATGGGACAAGCAAAACAGTTTAAATTCATTACAAGAGCATCTGAATACTTCATCTTTCAACTATTTCCTTAATCTACCATATATGAATAAAATAATACTAATAACAATGTCATCTGATTGGTGGCCATATGTGTCATATTCACATATATTTTTCAATAATGTACATTTTTCCCCCAGAGAGCTGTTGCCTATTAGCATAAGATTTGCCAAGAACCGTCACAACTATGTTCTATATTTCATACTTGTACTCCAAGTATCTGGCTCTTTGATGATTTGGGGGGGAAAATTTAGAGGACCTGTGGAAATCTGTTTGATAAATTTATGCTCAATGTGATCTTTAGAATAAATCAGCTTCCTATACTTCAATGGCAATTGGTACTATTCAGAGTCAGAACTAGAAATTCTAAACTCTAATAGATACAGCAGTTTTGACCAAATAAAATAAAATACCTCCCTCTATGAAGAATACTTTTGAAAAATACCTGGGTTTTACATATATTATAGCTCCTTCACACTTCAGTTCCTGCCAGAATTGACTGCCACTCTGTTAGGCGGGGCTAGGGGGTGCTATAACCTTGCAGCTGAATGAAAGCTGTACCCCCTCAACGGAAAAGTTATTTTATCAGCCTCTTGTCGGAAAAGGTAGGATGTGCATGTATAGAGATGTGCACACATACATAGGTTTCTACCCACTTTGGTAAGGTACAAGAAAGAAGAAATTTGAGTAAGAATATTTGTAACTGTTGATTTTTACATAGGCTATGCTGATTCTTCAAATGATTCCATATTTTAAAACATAAGGATTTCATATTTTAGTCAAACTATTGACTTTATTTCTCCTATAATGAATCTTATTATTCTTCTACAGATTTTAAGGTAGAATATTCTAGATAATAATTGAAATTCTGGACTGGGAAGTATGCTAAATAAAAATTTTATTACATAAGATTTTTTATTAAGCCAATTGGTGGCTTAGGCCAACCAAAGAACATTG
Organism: Microcebus murinus; assembly: GCF_040939455.1. Lineage (NCBI taxonomy): Eukaryota > Metazoa > Chordata > Mammalia > Primates > Cheirogaleidae > Microcebus > Microcebus murinus. The sequence continues at coordinate 63,089,129 of NC_134105.1, forward strand.
TATTTTGGAGAGTAGCAAAGGCCAATTCCATTAGTTAATTTACAAATTTTATCATGTTAGCAAATTAAATATTTTTGCTAAAGATCAAGATTTTGTTAAGTTAAAAAACATTGAAAACTTATGTTGAGCCACTATCATTGTGGCTTTTTCCTCTTCAGAAGTATTGATATCTTTTTAAAATTTTAATATTTTTATTGCAACACATGCTAAGTGATAATTTCCCTACCTAATTAGTAACTAATTTAAAAAAAGTTGTCCAAGAAGAGCCTAGATAATAAAACTTCTTTATATATAATGCCTTTTGTATAACTCATATTTTCAGTTCATTGAAAAACTGAGATCATGGTGCTTTCTTTATGGTATATTTGAATTTTCTTGATGGGCTATTTTTAAAAGAAATTTTAAGTAATGCAATCATTCACTTGTTTGAATCCTCCCGATCTTCCAACTTTTAAAGACAATCTCCTGAAATAAAAGATTGGTGAGCAATAAAGCACTTGTGAATTTGGTTAAATTAATTTCAGAAAAAATGTGCTAAACTCCTACAATGCCCAGCATCATGATAGACCCTTTGAATATGAAATGAGTGAAAGTCAATGCCAATCAAGACCATGGGAAGCTTGGTCTAATCTTTCCCTTATACTGAAGATGAAATGTGGACCCCAGATTGGTTTAATTTCATAAACCTGATTAAACCACAAATCAGGTTTAATTTCATAAACCCCAGTTACTGTACTTGGTCTTTCAAAAAGTTACATAGTCCTAAACCGCTTTCATATGTAGGAAAGATGTTCATTGATTTTTGTCTGAAAAGAATATTTAGCACTTCTGAGAGGAATGCCATTTTGTACACAACCAGTTGCTTTCCTTTATGGAGAGGCTTCCTTCCTGACCAGGATTTTGGAAGTAGTTATTTAATTAATTAATTTAGCAAATGGTTAATGAGAGCTTACAGTGTGCTTGTCCTGGACATCAGCTATGGAGACAGGTTGGTCTCTGCTATAATGAAGCCTGCATTTTAGTTAAGACATGAATTATAGAGTTAATTTACACACAATATGCTTTACTAAGTGAAACAGGCTAAGTAGACAGTGTTAAAGTTCTTCAAAGGAAAATTACCTAAGCTATATTCCTTACCATGAAAGCTACATCATAAGAAAAAAAAAAATGAGTGAGCACAACAGTTGGAACCACCTTAAATTAATACAAAATTCCCAATTTAGTTAAGAATTACCATTAGATTACAGGTTCCTTTGTGACAAATGTTTTGACTGAGTATGGGTAGGGGCCTTGACTTAAACATTTTTTTTTTTTGTTATCCCTCATGGTTCTCAAAATTTTTGCATATAAAATAACATCAATAAAATGTTTTTCAACTGATTATTTGTAAGTGAAATAATGGTATGAAATGCTGTTTTCCTGCTATGTAATTAAAATAAGCACTTAAACTCTCAAGTATATGAACCTCACAGGATTCCAAGAATCTTAAAATTTGCCTTTCCTAATCACAAGTGCCCTTTTTAAAGTGCGTAGTTATTTTTGTATGCTGTTTGTGAATGGATGTGTGTATTTATTGAACTGTGTGTGTGAAAGTGATTTAGGGGGTCAGAAAGGGTGCCCTTTCTCCTGTGCAGTCTTTACAGCTATTCAGCCCTTGCCAGTCAGAACGTGATGGATGAGTTCAGGAATTGAACTCTGACCCTCCCTGGGAGAACATGCCCCTTGTCAGAAGTATCTCAAAGGATTCCCATTATCCTTTAATTTAAAAGATTCTTGAAATTACTTGCAATTTTGCCTTAGGTAATGAAAACTTCCTTTTCAGTTTATAATAAGTTAATAGCAAAATGATGTGTATTCCAAATAGCCACTCATTGCATAAAATTACTATCTGATTCAGATAATATTAATATTATAGCCAGGAAATACTAATTGCCACCCAGTTATTATCAAAATAATCGAGCAAATTTACTTAATGGATAAAATTTATTTGTAGCACTGAACAATCCTTGAAGAAGACAAAGCCAATTGGGACAGAAAAAAGATTGTTCTTGTTAATTTTTGGTACTGAATTGTTTCAAAACACACACACGAACTATATGTTTGTGGTAATACATAAACCCTTTGGAAAAGAATTAAACACATACATAAACACAAGCTCAGTCAGCATTAGTATGTAATTAACTTATTCCTCAAAAATAACTGAATGTTTGATTGTTTTATGTCAATGCTGCCTCTGGCTGCATTATACTATATTATAAAAAATAAGCTCAAAATAATAAAATCTCAAATCCCAAGTATATCTTAAAGCCTCCAAAGATGCCTGTAAGACAGTTGCACAATAAAGCAGATATACCTAATTCAAGTAGACATGGTTAATCAATGGCAAGATTATTAAAAGTCACAGGTAACTGTTAAGAAATTATTATAAGACAGTATGTATGCTGAATCTACTTCAGTTCAGATTATTCTTTTTCTAAGATGTGGCAGTCAGCTAACACTAAAATTGACATTTTAATATAAGACCATTATGTAATGCTTGAGAGCAAAATCAGCATTGTTTCTTATTTCACAGAATTTATTAGATATTAGAATGCTTTTAGCACTATGTTTGGGCGACCTGATTATGACAGATTTATTTTTCTTATAAATTGCTTCTAAAGATAAACATAAGCCATTTAGGAAGAGATTTATTCTTTCCAAAATCAAAAACTATAGCTACAAGAAAAACCTTGCAGTTGAAGTAAAACCTGTATTTAAATATTCAACATTCAACAAAGGACACAACTAAGTGAAGTCTCTATATAATCAGAAAACATAGAATTCTACCAAAAAATTATTCATGAGGAATGAGAAGGTTAAGAGAGGAGAAATGCACAAATCTTACAAATTAAACCTCAGAAACATAATTCAAGAAGGGATTGAAGCAATATGGTAACTGTTTCTATATATATATTGTCTGATGTGGATTTCAAAACACAAACATAGTTTCAGTGGTTTAATTTGATATTTCATCTTCAAATAATGGTCAAAACGAAAGGTGCTATTTTAATATGGTTTTTGTTGGTACTTCTTTGTAAATATCAGATAAGTCACCCCTTCATCCAACATTCTTTTTCACCCCTTCCTCCTAGCACATAGTCTTAACTTCTACTAGGGTTTTGTTTTAAATGCAAATGAAGTGTTTATTGAGATTCAACAGTATTGTAGCAGTAATATTTTATTCAGGATTTCCTGAGAGCACAACTCTAGGTGGAGCCAGGTATGTTAGACAATCTGATAATGGGGTTCGTTGGAAGTATTAGTACAGAGTATGCATGCTCATATGGTAAACTCTGACAGATACAATGGATGTGAATGCTTAGTTCCTAGTAGTTACTAGATAAAGACTAGTTTATGAATATGTCTGCTCAAGAGGAATCCAGCTTTTCCTTTCCTTACTCTTTCCTCTGTATTTTAATTTACAATAACATCTTCTCATTAGTTTATATTTGGTCAATTTCATATTATTAACAAAATGATTGCATTCATACATATTTACTGACTAGCTTCTGTGTGGACCCTATGCTAGGTGCTAATGCAGTAGGTGGATACCTTTCCATTTTCACAAGCTCACTATTTTCCCTGTGAGGATTATCTACTTTCAATCCTGCTATTCTACTTTGAAAATAGTGAGATAGTAAAATTAGAGGCAGAGAAAACTTTGAGTGAGGTATAGAAAGAAAAGGTCTGCTATTATTGGCCTTCATTTTTGCTCCTACAGTTTTCTCTCTGCCATATAGGAAGGATACACTATGAAATCAACATGTAATGATGTTTTCTCCTTTCTATATTAAAAAAAGAATTAGATAAACCAGGCAAGGTGGACACACCTGTAGTCCTAGCTACTCGGGAGGCTGAGGCAGGAGGATTGCTTGAGCCTGGGTGTTCCAGGCAGTGAACTACGATCTTATCACTGAATTCCAGCCTGGGCAACAAAACAAGACCCCCATCTATTAAAAAAGTGGAATAGATAAACTATAATTATTTTTATTGCTTAGGTATACCAAAGGTCTCTGTATCCCCTTTTCAGAAATAGACTACACTAAAAATAGAGAAAAATAACAAGAACATGTGCTCTATTCAAGGTTTTTCAATTTAAAGATTGTTCAGGTATCACAGGGTTTTCTTTTTTTTTTTTCTTTCAGAAAATATAAAGTAATTTTTCCTCAGTGTCCTGAATAAAGTAGGAAAATTATAATTGAATGCCACAATTAAATCTACCTCAAATGAGGGAATAAAACTAAGATTATATGTAACCAACATTCACAATTTCTGGCCAAAGATGCATAATATAAATGGTCAAAAACCTCCCCCCTTTGAAGAGTTCACAGAGTAGCCCTCAGAATTTGGCTGTAAGTAGTCAGGCTTCACAACTATACAAACTATGCAATCACCGGGCTCTCAGTTTGGATAATGCTCTCCTGCAAACATTTTGCAATTCTTAATAGTTGAATAGTGAGCCTCACAGTTTCATTTTTTACTGGCCCTGCACATTATGTAGCCATGGCTGTGATGGAAACTTGTCTGTATCAGCTAGGGTTCTTAAAAGCTTGGAAACCAAGAAAATTCCACCATCAGCAAATACCAGGCTTGAAACTGTTCTTTAATAATTGAATATTACTGACATTGTTTTAGAGAGGGAATAAAGAAACTAGAAAGACTTCTGGCCATTCTCTGCCTCTTAGTTTGAATCACATTCTTGTTCAGATTGAAATAATTGAAATGAAATCTAATTAGAAGAAAGGTTTTTAATTTTGGCAGATTCTAAAATAAAGCTTTCCTTTGCTATTTAGTTTTTCTATTTGGATGATGTCTTCTGCTTTCTCTGGAAATGGGTAAATTTTCAGAAGTGGGAAATCCACCATATTCCTTTTTGGCCTTGTCTGCATGAATATATATTCTTTAGGAGCTGGGGCTCTCGAAGCAGAATGCTTTGGTTTAGATCCCCTTTGGGGCACTTAAAAATATTTTTTAACAGTGTGGACTTAGGAAAGTTTTTTATTCAGTCTCTGCCTGAGATTTCTCACTGGTAAAATAGGAATAAAAGTAGTATATAGTATATATCACTTCTTTGTTATGAGACTTAAGTGAGATAATGCACATTAAATCTTTAACAAGTTCCTTGTACATATTAAGTTATATATTTAACCTTTTTTTTTTACTGTTAAGTTTTGCTTCTATGTGAGTCATTTATTTATACATATACTATACCATCTAAAATAACTATATACCACATTGTCTTGAATTATTGCATTGATAATTGTTTTATTAATCATAATGTTTATTTTTCTTTTCCTACTAGCATTATATAAGTGTTGCTATCTATTGCCTTTTCCTCCTTTATCAAAAGTCTTTTAAATAAATGAAATTTTATAATAACTATTTTACATGAACAAATCTTTTGCTAGTAGTTTCTGCATTTTTTCAGAGTTCTACATTTTCTTTGCTTTTTCAAATAAAACATGTAAAATGAAGCTAAAATATGAAAAAGTGTTTAATATTTTTGTTATTCATAGCTTGAAACTAAATATAGTACTAGCTTCCATATATTAAATCAATTTACTGGTTATTTCTATGAATCATAAAAATACCATTTCACAAATTTTACTTTAGATCACAAAGAGCTGATAATATTTTTCTTACAAAATGAGATTTACATCCCCTTTTCTCAGCAAATGAATATGGAAAATAGTGCAGGAGAGTACGGCTGGCAGAGATTCATGGAAAGAAGCTGGGCATTTTTTCTCAGGGACCCCAAAGGGAAAATGTTAACAAGAAACTATAAGGTGGCAGTGGCAGAGAAAGCCTAATGAAGTTCATTTCCCACCAGTCAAAGAGATGAACATTTTAGGAGGCATAGCAATCGATCAGTAGGCTTATTAAATATTAACACATCTTTCTCACTTTCTTCATTAGAGTTTTTGGAAAGTAACTAAGAATGTGACTGTGCCAAAGACATGAACTCTTTCAAGGACCAAGGCAGACATCAGAAATCATGGTTGATATTTAATTATAATATATGGTGCTTCATCTCAGAAATATCAGCACTGTCACTGGCATAGTGCTATAAAGAGTAATCACTGTAATCTTCATCTCCTCATCCCCCCTATGTGCACACACACACATACACTCTCTCTCTTCAACATCTTCATCAAAGCAGCTGTCATTGTTGAGCATAAATACTTAACAGATCAGGGGCATATTACTGAATAAAACCCCAAGATAGTCTTTGCAAGAGTCATTTCCCAACTTCCTGGACATCTCGGCAATACTCTTCTAGGTGCCACAGTTTACTCTGACTTACCTATTGGATATTTTAGGAGAGTACAATTCTTAGTATGGACAACAGATTTACAGTGCTTTTAAAAACAGTATCCTATTTGATTTTCAAATGTGCTTTTAGGAACTCATCTATTGTGATTATTGTATTCTCAGAGTATAACTTTTAACCCCACAGATCTCTTGAAATACAGCATGTGATTTCTATGAGATGCTGGAATGTCTCCTTAAAGACTCAGATAAAATGCTCCTCCCTGCTGTCCTTAGTTTTCTTGACTGAATGATAAATAAGCACTAACTTCAGCAATTCTGCCTCATCAGACCACTGTGAGAGCTATAATTGAAGACCGAGGTTAAATAAACACACAATTCATAGGAAAATAAATTGTTTGCTGCTGCTGGATTGAGCTTTCACAGTGCTGCTTTGAGGGTGTTTGTGTATGTGGAAATATTTTTGTCACTCTCATTGCCCAAAGGTCAAAGTCTAAATTTCCTTGGGGGAGGGTTTCATAATCTGGCCCCTTATCTTTTCTTGATATTGGCTTTCTATGCCAATCAAACCAGCATGCTTAATAAACTCTGAATATATTTTGTTCTCTTTCACTGCTACTATTTTACTTACCTCACTTTCCTTGTTTGAAATTTTCTTTCTATCTTATGCTAGTTCCACTCGTCCTCACGCAGTATTATTGGGTACCTACTATCTACAAGGCACTGCACTTGATGATTTCACATGAATTCTCCAAATGAATCTCTGAAACAATGGTTGATTTTGAAGATTAAGAGACTAAAGCTTGTACATACTAAATTTCTTTCCTGAGGCACAGAGCTATGAAATGACAGAGACTAGATTTAAAATCCAAGTTCAGATTTTTTATTTTGTATTTCACAGTTGCCTTCAAGCCAGTTAAAATTCCATCTCCTTTATAAGCCTTCTCCATGAAACCTCGAGTAATTTCCAAGCTCCTAAACAAAATTGTCTATATAATTAACTGGCAACTGTAGTCATGCAATATTTCCTTATTCTGTGGCTGCCTCCTCCTCTAACTCATAGCCTTCTTGAAGTGAAGGGTTCTGAACTTTTTCTAATCTCCATAGTACTTTGCAAAGCCTATTTTTTTAAAAATCTATACTAGAATAAAACAGTAAATGATGTTGGTTGAGGTTGTAAAAATTTTGTCGCTACCTAGGTTCCCTTCCGTTAATGTGCACAACACAGGAAAAATTTCGTTTTTATATAAAGATATATGTGTACTCATAAATATATGCCTATATCTAAGAAAGGGACAGAAAAGAAAAGCTTGCTTGCTATTAAAATTCTAAGTAGATGTAACCATTAATTCAGCTGGAAGCATCAATTTGGTTGTAAAGGTGTCCGTTACACAGGAACTGCTGACAAACTGGTCTAGAATGTAGGGTAGGGTGGAGGAGTGGATACTACTTGGGAGGATATAGTGAGACCCCAAGATCCCCTTGGTCTGGATAATAACATATATATTAGATCACTAGTGCAATATACATCAAGAATCATTACTCATCTGATGAAATTATTTACTGTCAGTGGAAACTAGGCCTAAACTTAGGATTCAGGGCAATGGTTAAGGTTAGAGGAATTATAATGAATCTGTCTGAGCAAGGGATATATTCAAAGTTCAGCATTGGATGTAGCTCAGCATATTTTATCCTTCCATGTTAAATTCAAACTAAAGAAAAATGTAAAGAATAGATTAATCATATATAAAATTAAGTCAATTTCAGAAGCATAATTTCACCAGAGGATTATACATTCATGTGATTTCCTCTTTATTGCACTAAACACAAGCCTACTTATAACTTCACATTGCAATATGTCTTATTGATTTTTGTATTAGACCCATAATTGAAAAAAATGAGATATCTACAAATAAATTTCTAATGGATATTTTTTGGAAACTGGGAGAACATAGTATGATAAATATTTTTAGAATAAACAAATAATTGAATATAACTAGGTTAGACATTAGTAGTAGAAATTCTACATTTAATCCCTTGGAAGTCATGACAACTTTTAGAGATCTTCTAAATTTGGTACCTTCCTGTTTGGAACTATAATAATGAATGATTCTGTAAATGAACCCTTGGTGGCAGAGAAATCCCCATCAACTTTGAAATATTCAGATGATCGAAGTAAAATTTTGTAGCTAATGAAAGAAATGGCTTCAAAAATGAACTACAGAAGGCAGGCAAATGTGACAAGAGAGCCAGTATTAGTAGTCAAATAGCAGTGCTGGAGGAATAATAATTTAAGAGAATTAACATTGGCATTTGTATAATTGTGGCCTGGCATTACCTCTTGGGACCAGAGCTATATCTTGGCTAGGATAAATGCCAAGTAAACTATTTCAACTTATCTTTGAATTGCATTTAAAATATTTAGGTTTGAATTTCATCTGCAATTTATATTAAACACATTTAATGCTATCTGAGATTTACATGGTGAAGACAAAGCATTGGTTGAAAGGAAGTAACTAGAAAAATGATAGATTCTTGAGAGATGGTGGAATCATAAGCGTGGCAGCTGGGACAGTGAAGAAAGCAAACGAGGAGTGAGACAGAAGACCTACAATACAGTTCCACGTTCAATCGCTGTTAACTGACGTCCTTTGGAAAACTTTAACCTTTCTGAATTTGAGTTTATTTATTAAATTTGCGATGAAAATGTAAACACTTAACTCAGATTTAATGTGAAGAAACAGTTGTCAGAAAGTATCTATGAAAAGTTCTATGCAGTGGTTAAAGTACATGGAATTATTGGTTAAATGTTCCATATCCTTTATCAAGTTATCTGAAAGACTAACACAGATGTAGATTAATGAATATCTTCTTCCCTTGTAATGACCTGTTTCCTTTTATGGATAGCAAAAGGAAAATTATTCTATAGGCTGATAGGATTTGGGTAGCTTTCTCAGCCAAAAGTGCCAACAGTTTGTTAAGTTATTATATTCTATGTCAAACAAACTCCCACTATTTTTTCCTCCTTTGAAAGACAAGGCTCAATGACAAATATCCCTAATTGAGGTAACACATTACGTTAATTACACAAGAAGGTGGAAGTGACTGATGACAGATTAATTTCTGATAGCAGTGAGTTAAATAGTCAAAATAACCCCCCACAACTTTGATATCTGAGGTCTAGGGTACCTTGACGGAGATGCAGAATAAAGAAAAGGGATGAATGAGAGCTCCACAAAAATACGGAGTCACTTTGAGTAGAGTTCACCCTGTGGTCAACGATATTACAGATTCTTTGACAGATCAAAGAGAAAGTCTAGTTTCCCCGGTATAAAAAGGTTTAAAGAGTTGAGGAGACAAAAATGGAACCTTAAAATACTTTAGTCAAAGCAGGAAACATGTGAACTAAATCACTGGGAAACTATCCTTGGGTTGGAAAGTTTAAAGAAGCCACTTTGGAGTCCAGATGAGCAAAGAACAACACAGAAACCGAAGAGTAAACATGCCACGGTTAAGAGGGAAACTTTTACCACCGAGTGATGCCGGTGTCAAGAGTATGCTTAAGATTACCTTAGAGATCAAGGGGAGAAATTCTGTCTGGGCTAGTGGAGTCAGGAGAAAATCTCAGTGTGTGAGGGGAGAGATCAAAGTGAAAACCTCAAAGCTTCCCAGAAAACCACAGACAAACTAGCATGTTTCCAATGCACACGGATGGTGTGTTTCCAGAGGCAACACAGAGGGTATTTTATGGATATTCATTAGAAAATAATCACTATTTTGAATTATTATATTATTTTCCCAAATCAGGGGAAAACAAAGCTATAGGCTATATTTAGGGAGGTTTAATATATACTGTACATAGAGTATTTTCTGTACTCTGATCCAATTTGTACATGAAATCAGACATCTTCAAGGTGAGACAAATTTAAGCAAGTTAAATTTTTGATAATTCTAAAATTAGATTTAGAGGGAAGGAATTATTTTCAATATGTTTTCATTAAATATGTAGCAGTAAATACACATGCAAAGAGATAATATATTTAACTAGTTAATAGTAAGTAAAAAGAAATAAGATGTTTTTCTTACATTGTGGAGTTCATACTCTGACTTCCTTTTCTCATGCATGAGCACAGCTCTAAGTTCTTTTATGGCACAAATATCTGGAACACTCATTTTTTTATTACCGATTTTCAAATCGCATCTCTGCCACAATAGCAAACCTGCTTGCACAGAAAAACCAAGTGCTAATATTTGAGTCCTTCGTGGAAATAGGATCTCATGGAAGTGGGTAACATTGTGGTTAGCATTTTATCACTGCTTTGTTTACGTTACTGGAATGTTAAATATTCCAATAATAATGCTAATAACAACATTAATCAATGATTAGTAATCATTCCTTTCAAAGAAACACAAAGAATGATATATAAAAGTAAGGAAGATTATATTTATTTGTTATCTTATTAATATGAGAATTGTGGCACATATTGAGACACTAAGGATGCTTCTAGAAAATTGACTCAGTGCTTCATACTCCAGCCCTAGCACATTTGTCATAATTACTGAGATTATGTTTAATATGACTCGTAACATATATAGAACTATTAACATGATTTCCAATAAAATGACACATTTCTAGCATAATGAACCTTTTGCCTTTCCCCAGCACTATTCTGTCTGGGTGTTGTTTTTTTTTCCCCCAGGATCTCTTTAGAGTCTTCAACTCAACTGATCTCTGCAACACTTTTCGTTTGACTACTTTCTGCTACTGGAAACATCTCTTCTCTTTGGCCTTTTATCTACAACGAGCTGCTGAAATCTTTCTGCCTCTTATCCTACTAATTAACCCCAGTTGGATTTCCTCTGCCTCTGCCTATCCTTTCACTGCTGGTATTCCCTTGAACTCACCCCTTTAAATGTTTTGTTACGCATTCTTCCTGGGAGATCCTAGCCTTCTGTCAGAGCTTTAGCTACCATTCATAAACTGATTGCTTCTAAAACTTTAAACCCACCCTGGCCATTCTCTTAAGTTCAAAAATTATACTTCCAACTATCTACATTTGACCTCTACCTGGGGATCAGATTCAATGTGTCAAAATTTAAATTAACAAATAGAACACAAATTTCATAATTTTCACATATTTTCAATATTTTTCTCAAAATCCATCACCATTCAATCTGTATCCCAAGTTAAAAACAGAAAACAAAAACTGAAATAATTTGAGTCTTCCTTTTCTCTTACCCATCACTGCAAACTTCAAAATTTTTATTGAATCTGGATTCCACCTCACAAACATTCCTGGAATTTGGCTTTTAAGTGCCTGTTTTAAGCAAGTCTCTCACATGTCCCACATAATCTTGTCTGGCCTATTGAAAGCCCCCCATATAATTTTACAGTGGCAGCTGTTTTTATACACTTTAGTGAAGGTTGTCTTCCTGAAACACATATTAAACCATGTAGTTTCTCTACTAAAAGACCTTTCATATGGCATGGTGTGTCCATAAGATAGAATCCAAAGGCTCTGGATGCATATCAGTCAAAGACTTCCCAAATCCAACTTTTCCCAACTCTCTGAGCCCATAGTCTCAACTACCCTGTAACTAGTGTCCTCCAGGTCCATTGACCTTCTAAAATTCATTTTCTTATCTCGCTCATACACTGCTACATGCTTTTTGCATGTAGTTCTCAGTCTTGAATGTTCCTTCTGTTTCCCATCAGGTAAATGCCTACTTACTCTGTAAGTTGTCCACTTTGTGTAGTCATATCGAACTCTTCAAGAGAATGTTTTGTTTTCTTCTCCATATTTCTACATTATTATTTTCTCTCTTGAAGCATTTTTATCATGACATTGTAATAATCTATTCAAAGTGTGTCTCTATTTGAAAGGTGTGTTGTAGTCATGTTTGCACATTGCCTAGCATTGAATGGATTCTCTAAAGTTGCACTGTGAGTAAGTGGCTAAACTGAGATTTGAATCCTGGTCTTCTAATTCGATATCCAGACCCATTCCCATTAAAATGAGTTGCCACTTGGTTCAGGGCTCCTTCTTCCTTTTTTGGCTTCTACTTCTAGTTACCCAGTATTTTTTGCTCTTCCTGTGTGCTTGCTACTGAAAAAAAAACAAACCAACTTGGATTCTAATTCTTCAGGATTATACTCAGTGACTCCATTGAAATGGTGATAAAGGCAAAACTTTCATGACTTAAATCATTTTTAGTATGTAAGCACCCAGATATAATTCACACTCTGTATTTGTGTTTAAAATGTATATGAATAGGTATTTTATGTGTTTTATTTATACATGGAATGGGTCATTTTGACCAGCCTGATGCGGTACAGACACATGTTCCTTCTCCTACATATGTGTATTTTCCTCCATAATATATGTCTGCATGCTTTTATTTAGTAACTGGGAAATATTGTGATTATTAGTAGGTGAAGAAGGCACACTTTAGGATTAATCAAAGGAATAAAGATGAAGGAATGACTAGAATGATGCCTATACTTTTTCTGGCTTCTTTAACTGGGTAAATAATACTGGATAGAGATTAGAATTAAGTGGGGGTTCTGTTTGCTTTTTAAGTGTGTATGTATTTATACTTATAGAATGTGATATGTTAATAAATATCACAGGTCTGGAAATATTTGGGTTAAATTTTCCTACACTCTATCCTGTCATTATTAGTAAGATTTCAGGTAGAGATGGTTTTAGGCAATATGCCCCTATGCATAGAAGGAAATAATGTCTGACCCCACAGAAGACACATAACAATTGGGAAACTACAATGTGCCTAAGACAAATTGACCTTTGCCAGCCTCAAAAGCACATGCCAGAGCAGGGCAGAATTTGTACTTACATGTGCACAAAAAATACATATATAAATATACATAGAGAGAGACAGATACACACACCTCTATATAAAATATATAGAGTAGAATGTTTAATACATAATGTACAATGTATAACATAATACTGAGCAATATTATAATATTGTATATCGTAAATATCCCTTTGAGATTTATAAACATGTATGTATATTTACAATTTTAATATACATCCCCAAGAAATATATATGATATATAAAAATAGGTTTATGAAGGTATACTGAATGGATTTTCATCCTTTAAGAGTACTATGCATTTTTTTTTTACCTTAATGATGGTCTTGGAGCAAATGAATATGTAATAAAAGTGATTTATCTAGCTTCTCAAGGTTTCAATTCCTTTTATTTAAAATGATATAATGGGATTTTAAGATATAAATATCTGGCTTTGAAAATCTATTACTCTATGAGAAAAATGTCAACAACTACTAAGACAATAGAAGCCAACAAAAAACATACTTTTGTCCTTTAGAAACCTCTTTGACATTTGAGGAGTCCAGGGAGGACTAACTTGCTAAACTTGCAATTACAAGAACTGCAAATACTTTTAGATTTGTTTTGGCATGACATACATTTCTTTTACCAACTTTGACTACCCACTGAAGTCTAGACTCTAAAATTCTTCAACATTCATATTTACTGCCTGAGGAAAAATGCATGGGTAGAGCAGGGAATGAGAATATGGCATTTAATTATTAAATCAATACATGTGACTGACTTGCAGAAGCTAGGTACAATTTAAATCTAGTTAAAGAAAGTCAATCATCCATTCTCCGAATCTCTGAAAGCTTGCAATCATACCTTTTGCATTTGAAGGCTCTTGAAGGCTACAACAGTCTAGTGTATATCTAATTAACTAACTAGAAATGAAAACATTACATTTGCATTGGGCACACTTTTTGACCTTTTTCTTTTGAACTTTTCAAACAGTTAATGTATAATAGTATGACAGACATTTTCTTTTTACATAGTCACAGAGGTCTTACAGATCTTATATAAACTCATGGAAAGATGGTAGAAAAAAGTCAGTGGTTTTTCTTGCTCTTTAGTGGGTAAATCAGTTGTATTTAATTCTCTCTTTTACCTTAAGAATCTGATAATTTTGCTATGAGATTTTTTAACACATCTATATTAATTAATTATAGCAGCTATAATTGAAGATATCATTTTAATGTGAACTTGACATTATGCTATACATGATGCTGTGTACTATACATACATTATCTCTAATATTCACACAAATCCTAAAACATGTATATTATTATGATACCTATTTTACAGATATGGAAGAACTTTCAGTGTGATTTTCCAATGTTATACATCCTATAAATATTGCCATTAGACATTGAATACAAAACTTTTACAGACCTCGAAGCTCACTCTCATAATCTCCAACCCCAGGGGCTTGGTGTGCTTACTGTGCATTCTTACATACATATTTTGGTCTCTTGTAGTGCATGGTTAAATGGAAGGAGAATCTAATTTCCAATTGTAGCTGCAGAAGGTGGAAGAGCTGGTTTTCATACCACAGTAAAGTCAGTTCAAGAAAACTCTTATTAGCTCATCTTCCTGTTATTGCTACAGGTTTTGTTTTTTGTTTTTGTTTTTTTTTAAATCTCAGAATCAGGTTTTACATGTGTCTAGCAGGACGCCCTTACTGAATTTTCTTCCACTTTCATAGCTTCAAGAATGAATAAGTACACGAGAATGCTGCAGCCTTGCTTAAAACTCTCACTCCATGTGTTGTTCTTTTGATCCTCCAATGAAAGGCCACAGAGGAGCAAACATGTATTCCTTTTTCCTTTTAGAAGAGTCCACTCTCCACTTGCTCAATAGATTTGAAAAGTCCAACAGAATGCCTACTTAGTATAGTTGGATTTTGGTAATGTTTGCATAGATTCTATCTCTCTTTGAGTTAAGCAGAAGCTACTCTGTGATTTGGGAAAATTTATTTCAAACTACATAATTGGTCAGAAATGAATATAACATAAATTATTGTAAGGGTATTTTCTCTTTAAGGCAAATGAAGGTAAAGAGTTTGACTTAATTCAATGCAGACAATAAATTGCACCTATGTTCTGAGTGGCTTTCATAAAGAATCCCTAGGGGCTTCACGAAAATTAAAAATTCTTAACAGCAACATCAAACATTAGTTACTTTGGTTTAGATTTTAAAACAGAAATTGATTTTTCTTTTAAGGTATCTAGCAGGGATTTCCTCTGAGTTCATGAAAGCTGATGTTAGAGTTAGATATGCCCTATGACCAACAGCTGCTCATCTAGACAAAGCCTTTTATAGTTTTCAGGAAATCACAAAGATGCTTCCATAACAACTGCAGGCATTAGCCAAACCAATCTGGGGGAGTTGAATATTGAATTTAAATATATAGTTATCAGGGTAGAGAGCAGTTTGTACAAGTGTCCTGGAACTATCTTGATCCATCCTTTTTACTGTTATTGCTCCTGTTTGTATAGTGCACCAAGTGCCCAGAGTACCTTGAAGATGATGTGAAAAACAATAAAACAAAATACTTATTGCAAATTCAACCTTCTCATTATGGTTTCAAGTATCACACCTGTCCTAATCAACTCAAAGGCATATATGGAGCCATACATAATGGAATATTGTAGAGGTCAGTTCCTATATTCTCAGTCTCACTAAAAATAACTGTACTTGATGGTCTGAGTAGTTTTTGTGAACACCAAAGATTTTTAGGAGGGCATAGAAAATTGAAGATGTTTTCTGTCTATTCCTTAAAAAATTAATTTAATAAGAGGTAGTTTTCTTAAGAAAACAATATAAAGAGAAAAGGTAGAATAAAAAACAGTAAAATAATAAATAGTGTGGTATTCACATTTGGATGAAGATAATTTCTCAAGTTGTTAGGAAGAAAAAAGAAGCATGCATGTAGAGGATCCTAGGTATTCGAATAGTTCAATTCCAACACCTAGAATATACCACATTTAATGAGAAGTGTGTAAGAAAGAAGAGAGCAGAAAATTATAACAGCAAAGAGTTCATGTCAATAAGAAAGAATTAGAAAGAGAAATTTATATCAACTTAGGTTATAGGATATAGAAAAAGGTCAATAATGTGTGGCATAGAAAAATGTTATCTTATTTAGGCCTAATAATCCATAAAACAACTAATTAGACTGCAATCACCCTGAGGAGAAGAGCCCTAGTGATTGCTGGCATAAAATCCAACACAAAATAGGTAAACTCAGTGATTAATGCTTGTTAAATAAAATGAGGATAATAATTTGTTTGTTAAATTCCCCCAAATCCAGTTATCTTTACACTAAGATAAAAGTTCCTTTGGAATGAATAACAACAAATGGTTCTGGGACAACTGGATACCTGTCTTCAAAAGAATGATGTTGTAAACTTAACTCATATTGCATACAAAAATTAACTCAAAAATGTAATAGCTAACTATAAGACCTAGTGTAAGAGCTAAGGCTCTTAGAAGAAAACATAGGTGCAATTCTTAGTGACCTTGGATTAGATAATGGTTTCTTAGAAACCAAGAGCAGAAGTAACATAAGAAAAAAAAATAGATGAATGTCATTTCACCAAAATTAAAATCTTCTGTGCTTCAAAAGACACCAATAAGAAAATAAAAATGCAACCCATGGAACGGGAGGAAAATTTTGCTAATAAAATACATGATAAGGTATTTGTATCTAGAATATATAAAGTACAACTAAATTATAAAAAAGACTAATAATGATTTTTAAAAGTGGAGAACATATGAATAGATATCCTGATTTTCTGTACACTTAAAAATAATTAAAATGGTAAATTTTATGTTCCATGTATTTTACTACCATAAAAATGTAAAACAATAAAATGTTATGATTAAGGAATGGCAAAAAAAAAAAAAAATACAAAGGGCCAATAAGCATATGAAAAGATGCCCAATGTCATTAACCATCTGGTAAATGGAAATCAAAACCACAATGAGATACATTCATTAGAATGACCAAAATTAAAAGACAGATAACAAGTGTTGACTAAAATGTAAAGAAATTCTACTCATCATACACTGCTGATGTAAATGTAAAATGATGCAGCCACTTGCAAAACTATCTAGAAGTTTCTCATAGGGTTAAACACAGAGTTATCAATACATAATAATAAAAAGGTGAAATCTCAGATGTCTATCAACTGATGAATGGATAAATACGATGTAGTGTATTTACACAATGAAATATTATATGACAGTAAAAATGAAGGAAGTATTGACACATACTACAACATAGATGAATCTTGAAACTTCAAACTAAGTTAAAGAATCCATTACCAAAGATCACACATTGTATGATTCCATTTATAAGAAATGTCCAGAAGAAACAAATCTTTAGAGACAGAAAGTAGATAAGTGTTTAACTAGTATTGGGGAGAAGTAGAAAGTAACTATTCAAAAATATAGAGATTTGGGGTGATAAAAATGTTCTAAATTGATTATGGTGATGTTTATTTAACTGAATATAGTGAAAACCATGGAATTGGATATTTTAAATTTGTGTAGTGTATGGCATTTGAATTATATCTCAATTATGCTATTTAAAAATAAAACAACATTAATATATTATACATATTTCAATGAATTTGAATAATCTCTTTGGTGAGAAAAGCAAAAGCAGATGTAAAATCTGAAAAGATTATTAATGGGTATGATCCTAAAAGTAGAAGTCATTATAAATGAATTGCTCTAGAAAATGTTTGCAAATTTTCCAAAAAGTAACATAGTCAAATATGTTAATTGATCCCTCCTTTTCAAGCAGGTTTGCAGTAAAATCAAAAGCAATAAAAAAGGAAAAAATATTTCATGACATTAATCTGCCTTGGCTAGTGTTTCATAAATTTTTCATTAACTACAAATAGGGCTGACCAAATTGTTCAGAGAACACATAAAAGTATCCATCACTACCTGCAGAAAAACAAGTTGTTACAGTGTCTGACTGGATTATAGGAATCATCTTAATAAGCAATATGCATCATATTGGGAAGCCTGGTGGAATTCAGGGGTCAAAGAGCAACACTAATAAGTAGATCATGACAATAAAAACAGAGAAAATGATATAAATTGAATGAAACTGTAGGAAATACAAAGGTGATCATTATAAAAGTTGTATAGCCCCAACCCCAGACCAAAACAAAAACTGTCTAGCCACCACTGGCAAACTATAAAATACAATGAAGAAACATATTTTCCAACGTACATATATGCATGGAAGACAATAACTATTTCATCTGTAATGTGTTATATCACATTGCAATGTCACAGTTATTGTGGATTTGAAGAGGACTCCTTCAGCAGATGCATCTACAGCCTGCCCCACAACATTCTCCTGAGATAGAAGTACACTGATGCTCAAATAATATTATTTTTCATACACAGCTAAATAGTGAAAAAGGAATAGCAGATTGAAATTTAAATAAGTAGAAATGGAGGTGTTAGCAGGTAATAAGGACCACAAAAATCACAAGATGTTTTACATAACCTATAAAATATAATACAATGTAACAAGTTGTAGTATATTGATTGCACCTGACAACTGTGGACACTTTTATAGTTTTCAAAGCACTTTCTACTCTCTCATTAGATTCACTCTCACCTAGAGAGCAATGCTGAGCATTTTACAAATAAAGCAATGAAGGCTTAGAGATTCCAATTATGCTTCTGATACTGGAGCAGGAGTACACTTGTATGAGGAAGGATGACAGTGGAAACACAATGCTACAAAGAGGAAAATGGAAAGATGGATCATTTTCCTAGAGTTTGAATTCTTCACCAATACAAGTAAGAATACAAATAGAAACTTGTCCTGGTTCGAGGTGTGTGTGTGTGTGTGTGTGTGTGTGTGTGTGTGTACATGTATGTGTTTACTATATCATGAAATATAACTTGTTGTGTAATAAGAAAATGTATACATACCAATTCCAACTACACATTTCTTCAGTTCCATCCTAATCTCCTAAGTCCAAGGCACTATCAGCTGTGCCTCCTGGATCATGCTTGCTCCTTCATGCTTGCTGCCTTGCCCTTCAATCTCTTTCCCATAGAGCAGTCCGAGTGACTCTTTCAACTTGCAAGTCAAACGACTTCACATCTCTGCTCAACATCATCCACTATCTTCCCAAATAACTCAAAGTCAAATCAAAGGTCTTAATATCGTCTAGCTTAGGTTTTATTTCATCAGGGTCTTTGATAGTGTTATAACCTCAGCTCTTATCTTTACATCCTCTCTAACCACATTGGCCTCCTAGGTGATCCTCCAACACATCAAAAATATTTCCACCTCAGGGCCTGAATTTTCACCATCCTCTCTACCAAGAATAATCTTTCCCCTTACATCTACATGGTTCCCTACCTCACTTTATCTGAAATGTTTTCCCTGAACTACCTACCTAAATACCATGCAAAAATAACTCTGTATTATACTCTGTTTTCACTTATATAATACTTAGAACTATCTAAAACAATGTATCATTTGTCTATTTATTATCTGCCATTGTTTCCACTGCTAGACTATAAGCTCCATGTTCTTAGGGCCTTACTCTGCTTTGTTCACTGCTTTATCTCCAAAACCTAGAATTATTCTTGGAGCAAAGTTGACATTAAATAAATACTTATTGAATGAATGACAAACTAACCATGCAAAATAATAGTGTACTTATAACTATTATTCTGTTTCTCATAGTAACACTCATCAGTAGAAATATTTAGTCTCATTTTTACAGTCAAACAAATTCAGACTCAAAAAAGTTAAGTTACATGCTCAAAAAACTATAGTCAGTAAAGTATAGAGCTCCGTTTTTACTCAGATTTGAATCTGATATCCCTGCCACCTGTTTTTTAAGCAATTTCTCTTAAACCTTGAGGTTCCTTGGAAGTTCCCTATGGGCTGCCACCATTAAAGAAAAGTCTAGCTGTAGGGCTCTTGATTCCATGACCCCCATTTCAATCAAATATCTGATTCTTGTTTGTTTTAGATATCGAGGCTTCATGTAAGATTTCATCCTGAAGTATCTTTTAAAAGTGTTGTTTCCAAGAACTAGAGAATCATGTTGTATACGGCATTACATAATGGGACTGCAAGAAGTTCATGAAAAAACAGAATTAAAAGATAAATTAAAAATGTAAACTTTATTTCTCAACATAAGCTCAAGGTCAAGAAGCTTTTATAAGTAACAATACCAGCTATTTAATCCAACTTTAAAGAACTGAGGTTCCTTGTCAATGAAGTCTTTTTTACATTGTTAACTAAAGAAAAAATGGGTGTCATTTACAGATTTTTTTATGATTAGAAGATAAAAAGAAATCAGAATGAGCTAAATCAGGACTGTAAGCTGGAGGCCTACTGGTTTCCCACTGCAACTCTCCCAACTCTCTTCGTTTGATGAGAGGAAGAAGCAGGAACATCGTAGCGGTAGAGAAGGTTTATCTGGTGATCCCAGATATTTTTCTGCTAAAGGTTTGGCTAACTTTCTCAAAACATTCTCATAATAAGCAGATCTTATCACTGTTACACCCTCCAGAAAGTCAACAAGCAAAATGCCTTGAACATTCCAAACAACGTTTTCCAGGACCTTACCTCTTGACCAGTCTGCTTTGGCTCTGACTGAACCACTTTCACCTCTCGGTAGCCATTGTTTTGTTTTGATTGTGCTTTGTCTTCAGGATTGTACTGGTAAAGCCATGTTTCATCTCCTGTTACAATTCATTGAAACAGATCTTCAAGATCTTGATTCCACTTGTTTAAAATTTCCATTGAAAGTTCTACTCTTGTCTTCAGCTGATCCGGGCACAGTCCTTTTGCCACTCATCTAGTGGTAAGTTTGCTCAACTTTAATTTTTCAGTCAGAATTGTGTAAACTGAACCAACTGAGAGGTCTATTGGATTGAATATTGCTTGTGCTGTTAATTGTCAGTCCTCTTCAATTAGGCCATGAACAAGATGAATTTTTTCATCACAAATTGATTTGGGTGGCCTGCCTTTGTGGGTTTCATCTTCAACACTGTTTCATCCCTTCTTAAAATGAGTTATCCATTTGTAAACTGCTGTTTTCTTTTGCGCATTGTCCCCGTAAACTTTTCATAAAACATCAGTGATTTCATCATTCTTCTACCTGAGTTTCACCATAAATTTTTGTTTATTCTTGCTTCAACTTTGGCAGAATTCATGTTGCTCTGATAGGGACTCTTTTCAAATTGATGTCTTATCCTTCTTAGTTTCTCAAACCAGGTTCTGTTCAGATGTGTTAAAACAAGCTAGTATAAGTTTATTTTGGTGCAAAAAAATTTAAAATCTTTGTACAGTTTTTCCATAATACACATTTTCCTTGAACTTTTATAAGTTCGCTGGTATAATGTGTGGTATATAAATGTATATCAATGAATGATTTACTAGGCAATTGACATGTTTATGTAGCATCATCAATTAATTAAAAAGTAAATTTTTCTTGTTTCTCTCTTTTTTTTTTTCTCCCAGGAAATGTTCGTTGTGAAAAACATTGTACTTGGTGCTATAGGATAGGCAAAGTTGAATAAAATACGATGTCTTGGGTACTTATATATAAAACACAAGTGTATAATTGATTGCAAGATATAGCATTTATATTTTGTGATTTAGGTAAGAACAATTTAACTTGAAATCAGAATATGGAAATCTTAACATATTAGAACACAATCTAAAAGTCAGAGGAATTTTAAGAAGATTTTCAGACTAAAATATGTTATATATAATTAATGCATGAGAGTTCATATTTATATTTGGCAGAGGCTCTCATTCTTTCACTCAGGACCTACTGATTCATACTTCACACATATTTGTAAAAAGCTTTCTTCCTTTCTTCCTTTGTCCTTTCTTCCTTGCTTTCTTCTTCCTTCCTTTCCCTCCCCCCCTTTCTTTTTAGCTTTCAGCATATTGGAAGAATAAAATTAAAAGTGGGGATAATGCAGTTAAATTAAAACCTACATGCAAGTGGCATATAAGGCCTGATCACTTGATAATGAGAGAACTGGAAAAAAAAATCTGACAAACATAAATAAATAACATAAAACATAGTGGCTTTGAACCATGAAGTGCGGGAAAATATATACATATCTCTGCTTGCAGATAGGGAGTTAATTAAAACAATATGCTACCAAGTGTTGGAACTTAAATGAGAAATCTCAATATTTGACAAGTTTCTTTATAAGACAACTCATTTTCTGACAAATATAGATAAGTGAGGTGTCATAATTTTGTGGGCAGGTATAAGGGTGTATATTCTACTAATAAACTCAACCCTTCAATGAACTACTTCCAATGAATGAAATAGTTTATTATACACAGATATAATGTATAGCACTATATTATAATTCTTCAATACATTATTTTATTGCTTTTATTTTCATGTTTACTGGGTAAAGTAAAATAATGGCTCAGTTAAGGTAATTAATGTTGAATTACAGTGGAAATCCAATTGAATTACTTGTGACATTCACATTAATACTAAATGAGTTCAGTGTGATTAATGCTGTTAAATAGATACTAGAGGAATTAATATTGATTAGACAATTATTTTAAAGTGTTACTGTTTATTGAAATTTATACCAACTTGTTTTTGGAGTAAACCTTTCTTTATTGGCAGGGTTCAGTGCCAGCTGTGCGATCACTCTGGGAGCCCGAAGGGTGGGCACACAGTTGTGCTTTGGTTTCCTTTGTTTGATTTCTTTCATTTAAAGTGGCAAAACGTGAAGCTTTCTTTTACTCTGGCCTCCTCAGCAGTGGACTGCTTATGGTCCCCTAATATGCCCACATTTTTAACAATACTGAACCTTTCTTTTCACTTTCCCCAGATTCGGTGCCCTGAATCCTGTATGTGGTTAGTCAAGTCCTACCTGTTCTTGAGTGTGACTCAAGTGCAGACGCCTATATGACAGCTTCTCTAGCCACTCAGCAGTTTGTAAGTACTTTAAAACTTCTGGAACGCTCACATATCAGTTGATAATTAGAATGTGATATCCTAACACAATGTTCACATTTTAATATGTATGTATATAAATGTATCACACATAAATATTTTCAGCACTGATTTCACCATGTTTTTATATAACGTGGTATACTTTTATGCAAATTCTTAAACAATCTGTAATTATACTGGATAGGCACATTCAGATCAGTCTCCTAAGATGGTGGAAAATAATGGTAATTATTTTGGTTCTTACCATGTACTTGTGAGACTGTTGTGAATGGTCATCAATTTAAACTCCACCTTTCGGATCTCTGGACAGAAAATTGTGAGGTCCGAGAGCATATCTGACCCTCAATATGTTTTGTAAAAATGTGTAAAAAATAATGGTGTCAGGTAGTTATACAAGGATTCTGCAGATATTTTGAAAAATAAACTAAATAAATTAATGAGAGTGCAACTGTGAAAACTAAAACATTTCATGCAGAGATAGTTATTACATATTAGCAGAAATGTCTCTCTTTGGTAAAACTTTAAGCTCATTATTTTCATCAAATCCTGATAGCAGGGGAAGTGTTTCCAGCATAGCATGAGAGCATTGAGGGTTACCTTTTGAAATATATCAGTCAGGGTTCAAAACCAATTGTATGTATATACATATATACATAAACATGACACATACACATATATGACATATCTATATAAACATATATGCATATGGATGTGTGTAACTATATGTATTAATATTAATAACTAGGAATTGAATCATGTGATTGTGGGGACTAACAAGTTTGAAATTTGTATGACAGGCTGGCAAGCAGGAGTTAATGCTTTAGAGTTGAGGCAGACTTTCTTTTCTGGGAACATTAGTTTTTATTCTTAAAGCCTTCAACTGATTAGATGAGGCTCACCCATGTTATCAAGGGAAATGTCCTTTATTTAAAGTGAACTGATTGTAGATTTCAGCCACATCTACTATATACCTTCACAGTAATGTCTAGATTAGTGTTTGAATAACTGGATACTATAGCTGAGCTAAATTGACACGTAAAACTTACCATCACACCTGCAGCAGCAGTGTGTCTGGTTGGTATAGAAGCCTGCCTGTCTGCCTTTCCTTCCCGCCCCCCAACCTTCCCTTCCTTCTTTCTTTCCTGCCTTGCTTTCTTTTTATGTCTTTTTAAATTTATTTTTCTTAATATAATTGTTTTTAGGTTTTTTTCTCTAGTCCTTCCTTTTTTTAAAACACCTTTATACAGATGTTAAGGTCTTGATATTAGCAACTTGGCTTTTGCCAACCAGGATCATTTTTCTCAGCAACAGATATAATTATCTGTTTTTCTTAGCACCCTTTTTTCTATCTATGGTCAGGGACATTTTGATGTTTCTGCCATAAATAGTTATACCATTCATTACAACTATTGTAAAGAAAAGAGAAATCACTGTTTAACATTTTTATGTCATTAATATCACAGGAAGTACTGATGATAGTAGTGGATAGGTATAACAATCAAATGATGAATAATCTGTATCAGAAACAGATAAAAGATACTCTGATATTTTGAACATGAGAATAGTTTTGTATGCATAAGATAATTAATTGCTTCCCTTTTATAGTCATATTTTGGACTTCAGATATTTTCTCATAAAAGCTTAAGAGTCAGAGCACTTTGCTTATCAAAGTATATTTTCAGGTCAAGCTTCATATATAGACTGATTTACATTTTTCATTGATTTCCCTTTTCTCCAGTCTTTAATAGATTTGCTGAAATTAAGTATGTTTCCCAACATAAGAGAGTTGTTCTGGAAAATTTTGAAATACACTTATTGTTCCCAAAGGAAAAAATGCAATCACTCACACAAATGCTCTCTGTTCGTGTCTGTGTATAATTCCTCAATTTAACTTCAAGAAATGTTTACTGTATTTCCATAGATACCATAGTTTATTGTATTTTTCTAGCCAGGAGTATATTTAAACTGAAAGTAGTTTGTCTTGGTGTCATGACAGAAAACTGTTATTTCCCCTGTCTTTGCGTGATCTTGATGCAGTGAATAAAAAGATTAGAAAAAAAAAGAGAACTATAAGTGGCAAAATCCAAAAGGTAATGCCTCCAAGCCCTACACAATAATAGAAATATCTATAGAAAGAGGCCATTCAATGATTATGCTCAATTTCAATCAAAATAACCAGCACTGGGAAGTGGAAAAATTTGTAATACATCTCTAAGATTTGGATTATGTCATAAGTAATGGTTATAAAATATATAAAATCAGTATCGGCCTAGTCCACAAGAGAAAAATATTTACAACTTTTTAAAAAAGAATAAACTGAAGAACATTGAAGCAAGTCTGCTCCCTTTGAAAGCACGATGCTTATCTCCAAAGGATAACTGCATTCGCTACAAATCTTATAATATCTTCCACGGCACATGTGCAATAGCTGATCTGAAAAGATACATAGCATTATGTGGCTGAGTATCTTTGGGAAACATCCAACGCCTAAAGTTAAAATATAGTTCGAGGCTTATCAGGTGATATTTATGGCACATCTTGTTAGAAGGGGAAATTATCATTGCCTCCATTAGTGATTAGTGTACCAGAAGTTAAACCTTTTATGCCTTAAAGAATTCATTCTGTTATCATTAGCTTATTATTATTTCATACTCTTCCTTTGCTATTATCAGTATACTGGCTGCTTTCATTTTATCAAGTTAATGTACTAGCTGCTATTGCTATAGTTCCCCCTTTTATAGCTTAAATTAGAACTTTTCCTAAAACACCCTGGTGAGTGAGTCAAAAAGAAAGTTTCTTTTCATTTTCTTGTTATTCTTTTCTTCAAAAATAAGTGAATGAGGATTCCCACGTTTTGTTTATTTCTTCGCTAAGTAGGCAAAACTGTGCTTTGCCGATATCATTTAGATATGCAATGTATATAATTTAGATAATACCACCATTACCAAATCCTTTTTATTATATTTTTTTTGGGAAGGAGTGCAAATCATTAAAAGCACTTTTGTATAAAAGGTAGTCTCTGCCATTCTGTGCCTTAAAACTTTTCTCACAGCTGTAGTAAGATTCTTTAGACAAAATTAGCTTCCAATCTTCCTTGGAAATTCTTGTTCTGGAGTACAAATCATTTATTATTAATACATTTTAGCCTTTTAAAAATGATATTATTATGTTAAGTAATAGGACTGTGCCCAAGACGGTAAGTAATATCACCCTCAAAATAATCACTGCATGAAATGTGTGATGTCAAATTGCCTCATATAGGGATATCATTGCTAATATTTCCAGTCAATTTTTTCTTTAGCTAGATGTAAAAATTGAATTTTGCACATTAGTTGTGTTTTGCATATAGTTTGTAAACCTGTGTAGAGATATTTTAAAAATATAATATATTGTCCAAAAACCTACAGCTATTGACATATACTACACATATTTTTAATTTTCAAGAAAATCCAGTCTCAGTAGCATAGCTTATGAGGCTTATTGTTACCTGGCCCCAGCCTCTACCTTCAGTCTCTGCCCTCACTTTCACTCCTTGCCCCCCAGCTCTGGTGTTGTCTAGCCACACAATCACCTGCATTTCCTGAAATCCCAGGTTCTCCTTGCATTCTGGCCTCTGTGTATGCCACTCTTTCTGGGTATAACATTCTTTTCCCTCTTTCTTCAGTGGGTTAATTCCTTTTTATCCTTAGGTGTAAGAATGGAAGTAACTTCCTCAGAAGAGTGTTCTTTGTCACGTTAAGCCTGGGTTAATTGTGTCACCTTGGTCTTCCCAGAGTTTTGCTCTTACCTGTGTTATGGCACTTGTCTCATGAAATTGGAACCCCCTGTGTGCCTTTATAGCTCACTACTCTATACCTAGCCCTTAGGTCCCCAGACATTGTAGATTGGAAATAATTATTGATTGAATGAAGGAAAGAATAAATTGTCTTTGCTTTATAGTTGGCTGTATGCTGTACACATGAACATATAAGGTTCTTTTTCTCTGTTTTTATAACAAAAAATATAATATCTCATTTTGATTTCCATCTCATGTCTTCATTTTGATGTATTATCTAAAATTGTTTTGAAGCTATGACTATGGGAGGTCTCACCCAGGTCTATGCTGATCACGATTGAAAAACGCACTTAATGAAATGTGTTCAGAACACACATAGTAATATTTTTGGAAAGGTTTTTTGCCTCCTCTTTTATCCAATTAATGAAGCATTTGTATCCATGGTACCCCTGCTGTTAAGTGGTTAGCTTTCTCCTTTAGCTTTAATTAAGTGTCTTCAGTTAAAGAAGACTTTTTAAATTTGTTTTTAATCACAAACAAGTGAAAAATGTCTGAATTCCCTTGAGGTATTTTCCTAAATTTTACAAATACATTTAAACAAAATAGGTAGCTGAAGCCTTGCACCTCTCTCTCACATTCATGGACTTGACCTCCTGGAATACTTGCTGAAATTTTTAGTCAACAGGAACTGTCTGACTATAAAAATAGGGAGTTTCACATCAAAACACTTATTGCATGAAGTGAAACTGCTACTCACATTGAATTTAGCTAAAGTACTGTTAATAGAATGAACCTATACAAGAGGACACTTTTAATTAGAGACAGTGCAACCTACAAAGAATTTCATAAACCATTTTTGAGGGTAAGTTGCTTTGTATTGCTCAGTTTCATATGTTTTCCCTTCTTTATATAGTTCTTTCTCCCAAGAAAAGAAAAAAAAAAAAACCTAACTAAATACTGTGACATTGCCCTATTATTTGCAAACTCTTGAACTTTGTGATTTTTGGTTAATGAATTATGTGGAGTATCAAAATAAATGAAATATTCTATTTACTCTGCATCCTAACACTATTCAGGTAGAATGCAAAGACTGAATATTTACATTTTAAGATCACTATCAGTTGTGTATGATATTGATATAATAGATTAGTTTATGGAGCTCTTTAAAATAAATATAATTTTTAATGAAATCATAATCAAGTTTTAATTACACATTTCCTTTGACTATACCAAATACATCTTAAAATCACATAATATTATACAACAAAATTGTTTAAGATGAATTTGGCTATAACTTCAGATGAAAATAATTGAAAACTACCCAGATGTGGCTTCTAAATAGTCCATGTGTTCTCTGTTCTAGTAGTGCCAATATCTTTTAGGAATTTATAATATTGTATTCCTTAAATGAAATACTTTATGTTGTAAAGCACTAATCTAAAATTCATTATTCTACACTCAGATGCATTTTTGGATCATTTATAACTGATCTTTTCTGAGAAATTGTTATGTATGTTGATAATCTGTGCATCTCAGATATTATTTTTCTAATGTTCTCTCCTTTTCTTGCTAATTGTCTTGAAATATTGGTTTATTCTTGCTTTCTTGACTTCTTTACTATTCTCTTCTCATTAATGGATCCAATTTTTGTTTTTTGTTCTTTGTCATCTTTAACCTTCTTGACTATTTGGCCCTGTGGAGTACCTTTCCCGATGAATGCATCTCCCGTTGACCTCAATAACACTACTTTCTCATGATTTTCTTATTCTACTTTACTGGCATCTTTTTGTTCATATTCTTCTGAATCATATGGATTCCCAGATGTTTTACTCCATGCTTTTGTATTGTCATGCACTTACTGCATTTGGACTAGACCACCATTTAGTCAAAGCAAATGTAGGAAATAATTTTAGCTTACAGGATAGTCCTGAAAAAAGGTAGGCAAGCTGTCCAGCCCTGGCCACATTAATATATTCAGAATAGAACTGAAATCTCAAAAGAGCAGTAGAGTGCTAATCAGAAACTCATCCAGAGGCTCGGCCACAAAGACCTGCCTAACGCAACAGGGCTTAAAGGGAAGTGGAGGACCTGTGTCATATTTGACACCAAGCTGAGAGCAGTGGCACTAATCTCAGATTCCTCACTAATATGTATGAGCTTATGACGGGCTGCCAGTCATAGCCAAGAATGATGCAAAATTTAAATAGGGTTAAGTTTGCTGGCTGAAAATAAAATTGTAAGGTTTGAGATGATGTAAAGACTCAGACTTCTTCTCTAAGCACACCCCATTTTGCCTATTAGCCTTCAAAACTGCTTTCATTACATAGTACCATGTAACAAACCACCAACTGTTAGAGACAAAACAAAATAATCATCTTTTATCTCTCAGAAATCTGTGGTTTGACTTGAATGAGCTGGGTAGTTATTATGCTCCGTGCTGTTTCAGCTGGTGTACAGTCATCTGGAGGCTCCACTGGACTCAGACATCCAACACGGCACACCCTTGTGACTAGCAGTTGGTGCTGGCCCTCTGTGAGGAGCTCAGCAGGGTCCATCATCAAGAGTGTCTCAGTTCCCCTCCACATGGCCTTTGCATGGAGTGAGGCTTTCTCACAGCATGACAACTGGTTCCAAGAGGAAATGTTTTAAGAGTGCTGAAGCAGAATCCCTAGATCTCTTAACACTCAGACTCGAAGTTACACTTTGTCATTTTGTTTCATTCTCTTGATCAAAGCAAGTTAAAAGGTTAGCCTGTGTTCTAGGGAAGGGCAATAGACTCTACCTCTCAACAGAAGTCATAACAAATTTACGGTCATCTTTAATCCACTATAGGTATATAGCAGAGAACTCCATATTCTGAAACTACCATCTAAACATTGTATTCCTATATTTTCAGAGTGGACTAAAATTATATAATATAAACATTTGCAGGGGGAACCACATGACAGTGCTGAATCATTGAGCATATTGTCAATTAAAATCATCTTGATTTAAAAAATATATATGTACATCTGTTACTTGCTATAAACATGCTATATTTTTTTAAATTTTTGAATACATGTTGGATCAATAGCTTGTGCTTCTTTCCAAAAGTCATTTGTGATGAATTTTTGGCATAACTAATCATCACTGAGCTGATGCTATCGAGTAAGTGACATGAATATATACTCATTAACTATAATATTTAAAATACATCAAATATATTAGCTATATCATAGAGTGCATTGTCTTTTCTAATAGCTATAAATCTCATAGCATTGAAATATGAGTATGTTTTACAAAGATATCTAAAAAGATAATGCAAAACAAAAGTTCTATTTACATTTTCTTATTCTCTAGACTTTGACGTATGTTGTCATTATTTTATTATTATTTTTTTCTATGTCATGTCTACCCTGATGATTTACTTAAATAGCCATTTTACAGATTAAAGGGTATATCAATTTCAAATAATATGTAAAATATATTTCTGTGGTAAGTAGAAAAACTCCTCAAAAGATAACACAAACTTCACATTTCCAAAGATTATTTTGACCATTTGAAATTCCTTTAAAGTACAAACTTTGATTTAGATTTAAATTCTATTTCTTATGTATGAATCATTGAATTAATGAGGAAGCTGAAATCAAGAGAACAATTTTCAAGCTGTGAAATGGCTTCTTTAATTATTTCCCTGTAGGATGGGTCTAAGGAGAATTTATTCTACCCATAAAGTTACCTATGAAGGAGAAGGAGATTTTTTCTCCTTTCCTTTCTATGAGCTTTCATCATCATGGCCATATCTAAATGGCTCTTATAAATCTAGATTTCAATGAATATTAGAGCCAAGTTAATTTCTGTAACACCATTGGTTATTCAATTGGGAGAGATATCAATTTCTATGTGGCTCAAATTATTTTATTGTTATTTTAGACTTTCACAGTATTGTTAACATAACAGCAACAAGTAAACTCATAATAAAAGTTCACTTCATGAAATCAGTTAAAATAAAATTTAGATTTTGAAGGATTTTTTTTTTGAAAAATTTTAGTCCAAAGACATTGGTCCTTAAAGAGCAACCTTAGTAAACGCAAATGCATGAAAGCAGCTTTATAAAATAATGTGGATCGATTGCGGTTTTGTGTGCTTTTCTTATTTAAAGCCAACTAATTGACTAGAACTAATGACAATTCCACAATATGTATGCTCTCACATGCTTTTTGATTTAAAATAATTAAATCACTTTGCGTGTGTGTGTGTGTGTGTGTGTGTGTGTGTGTGTGTGTGAATAGATTTATTAATGTTCAACTGCTAGGGCTATATGGCACAAAAGATTGGTATAATCCAAAAGAGGGAAACTTAGAGGTTATGACTATTATGGCTAGTTTTGAGCAGTGAAAAAATACATATTAATATTAGGAAAATACAATCCCTGTGGTTTACCCTGGCTTATACATATGGCAAAAGAATCTGAGGCCATTAACTTTTAGTTTGGCAGGGACAGGCATGCCACACAACAGTATATGAAAGAATGCTAGTGCTCCATTCACAATGGTCAATTAGATCATGCCTAAAATTCTGAACATAGCAATAGTAACTAAATACATTGAAGGAAACCTCAAATATTTTGTAGCCTATAAATATCACCACCCTGTTCTCTTACAAATAGGATTCTTCTTGCCACATAGTCTGGCTTTCCAAAATCAGCAGAATCCCCGCAATACCTCCATCCCCATTTTCTGCTTTCATGGAAAGATTCTGTACCTAGATTGTTTTCTATTCATAGAAACTTTGAATTTCAACCTGTATTGTTTTGAAATCTAGAGGGTTCACTTGTCAATTCTAAATTCTAGTTGTCATTCAACTCATACTACTTAAAAAATATTTGGAGATGCCCAAAAGTTATGTGCTAGACTGCTAGATTAACAAACAGTTAATTTTGACCTAATATCATTCAAATATGTGGGAAAGGAATATTCGAACTGCAATTTTAGTAAAAGCTTTTTTTTAATAACTGGTAAAAATAAGTCTTGTTTTGCAACAATTGTGAAGATTAGCCAAATCAGTTTTTGTCTAGAGAAGCTGGAACTCATTGTCTGGTTCTATGTATCCTCGAATATTGAGGAAAATTTCAGCTATACACCCACGTCCACATACACAACACAGCTTTCAAGGTTTTTTATTTTGTCTGATAGGAAGATTAGTATCTTATAAAAAACAGTAAATGTTACATAAACAGACAATTACTTCCAAATTCTCTAAATTAGTTATTATGTAGAAAAAAATCTTAAATTTGTTCTAAACTTCCTTCAGATAAATATTTTAGGTCAATATATCCAGAGTTAGCACTATTCATTTCTAATTACTAGAAGTGCAGTACAACTGCGAGAAATGTGTTTCTAGCACTTTGATTTGGTAACATCTTCACACTGTACATAGCAGACAAAACTGACACAGAAAAGTAAATTGTCTGTACACACATTTTCACTGAAAAAAAAATTTTTCAGCTACTTCTAGATGTAGATGCAATTCAACAGCCCTAATAGCAAGATATTAAAAGCATATGAGATAATTTCTAACATGATTTTTTTAAATTAATTATTTTTGCTATCTTTATTATTTATATTTGTATATAGGACTTAAAGAACAGACTTTTTTGTGCATTTAATTAATTTTGTAAATAAGTAAGAAATTTTATAACATTCTAACTTCAGTGTTGTTAAAATGTTACTTAAATACATTTTTTAAATCATTATGCAGCTACAAAACTTCTTTTTCCTAAACTTAATTGTTAGCTAGTTCATGGATTTCAGTTAATCTTCATTATTTGAATTGCATTGAACTGGAATTATTTGAATAGGCAGTTATCTTAGG
This sequence comes from Microcebus murinus, assembly GCF_040939455.1. Lineage (NCBI taxonomy): Eukaryota > Metazoa > Chordata > Mammalia > Primates > Cheirogaleidae > Microcebus > Microcebus murinus. Next base: position 63,121,925 of record NC_134105.1, read on the forward strand.
GTAGACTAAGAGGGACCAAGACAAAATGCAACGGGACTGTTCAGCAAGATAGTGTGCCCCTAGAATGCAGTGCCCAGAGAACTGGAGTTTAGTATTCATGAAGATTGACTAAAAGCAAGAAGCAATGTTATAGTTTGACTTTTGAATGTTTTGTGGCAACCGTGATGACATGTTGTGATAGAGTTTGAGAAATCACACCTAGGTCAGAATTATGAAACACAAACAAAGCAGAAAAATATATAGGAAAAAGAATTCCAAGTGAATTGCCCATTCAATTTCTATTTTCAGACTTCTCAGACCAACTGAGAACTAGCTGGCAAGTAGTTAGTATTTAACCATTTCGGTACCAGCATTGACTATGGTCGATAGCCACAGATGAACGCGCACGTGGACTTTAGCCGACAGCCGTGATATGACTTTTCTAATTTTTCATTTATCAAAATAAAATTGTGCACATTTAAAAATAACGTAATGAAAACATATATGTATATGTTACCTATTCTGATTTACTTTACAAGTAAAGCTGCCTGTAAAGTAAAACAAGCTTTCAGTGCTTTAAAGCTTCCTCATCACACAAGAGCAAAAGGGATTCGTCGTCAAAGCACAGCACAAGCTATCGTGCGGACTGTGAGTGCCGGCTGTGGGCAAGGTTTCGAGGCTGGTGAGCGTCTTAGCGAAATAGTTAAACAGAGTGGATGATATAGCAGGATATGAGGTACTCAGCTGAAGTAGAAACTGTTAAATCCCTGCCCAAGTAGATATCCTTGGAAATTGCACTCCCAATTGTGCATGCTTCTCTCCTAAGAGCTAGAATCTGCAGTCATCTTCAGCACCCTTGTGGTGCTGGGGCCAATTGTCCCAGAGAATCTAAGGTCCCCACAGGGAATATAGTAACCAAAAAGGGATTGATGCCACAGTTTGAATGTCCAGCTGCCTTAATTTGACATGAGGCAAATTGCATTATAATGTTAACTCCAGAGCTTTCTGCTCTACACCTGCAATTACACCTTGCTTGGTTTCTTGGCCTTAATCTGTCCTGCCTTTCCCAACCCCCAACTGCTTTCTCCTGAGAAACTTTGCACACAAATTCTACTCTCAATATTCCCTTCTGGGGAAACCAGACTAAAGCATCTGCCAAATAGTGAGGACTATATGAGCAACTCAATTAGAATTATCACCATAACCCAAGGGCAAATATTAATGCCTCACTATGCAGATGATGCTCACCTGGCAGTTATGGTTTCCATTAGGTGTGGAAAAGTGTTTCTCAAAATGGAGCCTGAGAATCACCTGCAGCAGAACCTTTTTGGATGATTAACATGCAGGGGCTTTAGGCCCTGCCACATGTGTACTGAATCAGAGACCCCGAGGCTACAACATAGAAATTGGCATTCATTTATTTGAACATAGGGTCTCACTCTGTTGCCCAGGGTAGAGAGCAGCTGCATCATCATAGCCTAGTGCAACCTCAAATTCCTGGGCTCAAGGGATCCTCCCACTTCAGCCTCCTGAGTAACTGGGACTACAGAAATGCACAAATATGCCTGGCTAATTTTTCTATTTTTTGTAGATACAGAGTCTCACTATGTTCCTCAGACTGGTCTCGAACTCCTGGCCTCAAGCAATCCTTCCACCTTGGCCTCCCAAAGTGCTAGGATTACAGTTGTGAGCCACCGCACTCGGCACAAGTCAGCATCTTTAAAGAGAGACTCTAGGTAATGTTTATTATGCACATGGAAGTTAAAAGAAATACTCTAAGTCGTGTATGAAAAGCAAGTTTATTTCTTAGCTCCCAGATGGTTGGCACTGCTATTTGTGGCATAGACTAGGCTGGGTATAGCAGAGAAACCAGACAGATCTGACGTTATCTGAAAGTATACACACTGGCTGCCAGAATGAGTCAATTTCTTAGAGATAATAGACTTGTTTAAGACTCTTTTTAAGAATGAGGAATCCAACATCCAGAGAGGTTAAGTGATCTGCCCAATAGCGTGAAAAGGCTATCTTTAGATGAAACAAAGCCCCAGCTATCCTAATTCCCAAAACGTTGTGCTCATCTTATCTGTGCTACTTCCTATGGCTGTTCATATTACCACTCTTGAATTAAAACAAAATTATAATAGAAACAACCACCATAACAATATTTGCAACCACAATTAATAGTTTTGCCTATTTCATATTTGCCTATGAAAATATGAACACATATCTGCTTCAGTGAGGAAAGATTATTTGCTTCATGTATATTTCTAGATTTCTCCCCTTCATTGTGCTATACCTGTCATAGAAGGCTGATTCTAATAGCTTCAGGAGCTAGAGACGGAGGGGCTATATATGGAAACATTTTCATATGGACATAGCTTTATCTAGAATACATTAAAATATTTAGTGGCTTAAATTGATAAAGCAATAGAATTATTCTTTATATATCAAAAATATGTTTGGCATCATGTAAACAAAGCAATTATTAGTTAAATAAATTTTTCACTGTTTAACCAGTTGATTTGTTATCACATGGAAAGAGACTATTTATACACTTTTGTATATAATCACATTCCAATGACAAACACAAATGTTAGGGGGATTAGCTGTTATTTCTGAGTGCCAAGGCTTTGATTTCTCATTAATATACATAATCAAGTGTTGAGTGTATAGTTTTAAATTTACACGTCTATTAATTGGATTTTTTAATCTGAGCTAAAATGGAAAATCAAAAACAAAACAATTAAAATTAGCAATTTTCTTTTCTTACTGTTTTTACAAAACATTCCCTAGGCTCACTTGGCAAAAGTGAATTGGCTGGTAGTTTTGATTTATTATTACCATATAGTTACAATTGTATTTAATATGAAATTAGCATTTACAACATTTAATCATTATAGTTTTAGATGGGCTTCATTCAATTAAGGCTACATTCTCTTTTCACATAGAGAAATATGATTATTTTCCTGTGTTGTTCTCTGTGATTCTTTTGAGTTTGTGATGTACCTAGACACTGCACTGCTTCTATAGAAATGGCCACATTTAAAATGAATAATTCATGAGTTTTTGTTTTGTATAGTACTTAAAGTACCTCCTTGGATAAGCCATTGTGAGTGTGCTTATGGTGTTTTTCCCTCTTTTTAATGGCAACAGCAGCAAATCACACACTAACTGCAAAACATAGCTATTAGATTTGGTATTTTCATGCCCAAAATGGAATTTAGATGCTTTAGAGAATGTCAAGAAACTGTCTATCTCTTTAAAAACATAGCTTAATATGATATAAATTTAAGGTGTGTAGCTAGGCCAAGTCTCATTATGTAGAAGATAGTTATGCAAAGTGGCCATTGTAAACATACAGCAGCAATTGCCAATCTGTACAAATCTACTGTACATGCCATAGGCTTCAGTGCTTACTTTTCTACCTAGTCTTAGACAGTAATTCCAGTCAATAGGACTTTTGTCTCTGTTTATACTCTGCAAACAGTTCATTTTCTAACATAAATTTTGCTTTAGGTCTTAAGGCTGCTGGCTTAGCCACGAAGGATGAAATAAAGATTAAGGCTCATTAGTATATATTCTTCCTCCTCTCTTTCATTTCTTTCCAGTCGTTATTTACCTTCATTTTGAAAGTATATACACTTTGTGTGTAGACATTTATTTATTATAAAACACATATAATTTTTAACTCACATATCAAACAATAGGCTTTGTTTGTTTTTACTTGATGACTCTAATTTCAATGCTAAATCCATACTGTTACTTTAAATGATTGTCTTATTTTACTTTCTGTTGCTTAAAATTTGTGAAACAGAATACCTGACATGAAGTAATTTTTAAAGAATGGAAATTTATTTCTCACAGTTCTGGATGCTGGGAAGCACAAAGTCAAGGAGCAGGCATCTGGTGGGGGCCTTCTTGTTGCAACATCTCATGGCAGAAGGTAAAGGGGAAAGAGAGAGGGAAAGAGGACCGAACTTGCCCTTTTATAATGGTACAAATCCAACTCATGAGTGTGGAGCTCTCTAATCACCACCTACATGTTCCATCTCTTAATAATATTACTATGGCAATTAAATTTTAGCACAAGTTTTAAAGGGGACAAAATTCCAACCATAGCATTGACAAAATGATATTTTGGTACAATAGAAAGATTACATCAAGGTTACTTGATGGAAGATGGCCTCACCGGATCTATGCTCTGTGATTAACATATGCAGAATGCGGTATATCATATCACCTTCCTCCATCAGTTTCTTCACCTATAAAATAAGGATAATCATGATGATACTTCATATGGAAGACTGGACAATGACATAGATGTTCACACTCTAATCTCTGAAACATGTGAATATAATATCTTACATAATATCTTGCAAAAGGGATTTTGTAAATGAAATTAAGACATCAGACCTTAAAATAGGGAGATTATCCTGGCTTATCTTTGTGAGTACAACATAAGCTGATGATATTCTTAAAGCTGAGAGGGTAGAGAAGTCAGAGAGTTCTGATGACAGAAGAGGCAGCAGATATTCAAAGCATGAGAAAAGCTCAACATACCATTGCTGGCTTTGGAGACCGAGGAGGGGAACAACTTTCCAAGCAATGCAGACAGTCCGTAGAAATTGGGAACAGTTGTAAGCTGGAAGCCAGCAAGGAAATGGGGACCTCAGTCCTTCAACCAAAAGGAACTGGATTCTTCCAGCAACTGAATGAGCAAGAAAATAAATTTTCCCCTAGTCTGAAAAAAGGAATGAAACCTGCTGACACATTGCAAAACTATAAGATAATGAATTTGCTTTGTTTCAAGTCACAAAATTTGTGTTTATTTGTTAATGACAGCAATAAAAACTAATGCAATGTGGTTGGAATAAATATTAACAGTATATGAAAACATTTTTCAAACCTTAAAGTATGATTCAATTCAGTAAACATTTGATAAAGGCTCCCTGAGCACTCTGACACATGCCGGGAATATAAAGAAAGGTAAGATTTTATTCTTGTTCTCCAAAAGCTAATATTTTAGCAGAATAGACTAGCATACAAATAAATAAATCAAGGCCACTCTATGTCAAATTTGTTGTTAGAGGTGTAGAGTGTCAGGAGCAGTGAGGAGATAAAGGAGAAAGCTTAGTTTCTATAGTTATGTATGTTCTTGCATTTTTAGTTCTCATTGAAAAGTGACTTTAGATTTTTCAACAAAGCTGAAAAAAATAATTTTTTCACTCTAAAATTGTATAAAAATATACTTGTGTATGAAATGTTGCTACTTTCGATTCCCAAACTGTAAATAATTTTTGGCTCAAGCACAAGTAATTACTTAATATACTCAACCTGGTTGGGTCTTCAAAAATGAGGTTTTATCAGCATTATAATTTCTTAAAAGTCAACTTATTACTGGAGAATAGACTAGTCCATGCACTCAGAATCACATGATACTGTAGTTCTTGTAATGGTGAATTTTCTGTGTCAACTTGATGGTCAAACACTATTCTAGATGACCAACTCACATGGTCAAACACTATTCTAGATGCCACTGTGAAGGCATTTTTTAGATGTGAGTAACATTAAGATCAGTAGACTTTGAGTAAAGTAGATTAGCCTACTTAATGTGAGTGGGCCTCATCAAATTCATTGAAGGTTTTAAGATAAGGGTGAGGCATGCTGAAAAAGAAGCAATTAACCCTCCCGACTCATAATTCTGCCTTTAGACTCCAGCTGCAGCATCAGCTCTTCCCTTTGTCTCTAGGCTCTCAGTCTACACTGCAGATTTTGCACTTGCCAACTCCCACGATTGTGTGAACCGATTCCCTAAAATAACCTTGATGATTTCTTCTTCTTGATGATAACTGTTCTGTAAAACATAGTTGTTCTTCTGCAACTTCATAAAATGACACAATCTTTTGAAATTGATGTAACTATTTTTGCATAAAAATATGTAAGTAAAATAAGAAAAGAACTTTTCTTCCCAATAATAAACACAATGAGTCAAAATTAAAACTCTACCAGTTGTAATACATCACCACTAAAATAACTTAGAAGAGAACATATAAATCTTTTCTTTTATTGCTACATATATTAGATAATAATTCTTTAAATGTAAATAGGGGGACTAAAATCTCCTAAATAATATATATGATAGAGTGAAATATAATTTTATAAAAGAAATAAAACCTTTTAATTCTTTTTGAACATATATTCTGCTTCTGAATGTTCCCATTACTGTCATGTTACTGCCATGAAAATAATGTCATTCATTTAGCATTCATTATTATGAGTATCATGCTTATAGATTTATTATTTTATTTAATCTATAAAATGTAGGTATAAGCTAGGTATTATATTTTCATATTTCTCAATTTGAAAGTTAGTTCTTAGAGAGAGCACATGGTCATATAGTTATTTAAGAGGAGGGACCAAAAACTGCTGATATTTCTAGAAGGGGAATAGATAGAAAGCCTACTGAATTCTTACTTTGTAAGCCAAGAAGTGCCAGGTCAAGTGAAGAAAAGTCTAAGACAGCATCACAATCCCTCAGTCATTTCGTAGATTCGAGCCAGTTTATAGACTTATAATCCTTTAAATGAAGGGAAAGACTCTGGTGCACTACCAGAATTATAATCCGCTAATCCTTTTTCAGCCTTCCTTTAAAAGACCTACAGGTTTTTTACAATCAAGATGACTGTGCATTGGGAAAAAGAAAATAATGAGACCTTTTAGAGATTACTGGATACTGACTCTAAACTTTAAACACTAATTCCAAAAGACCTAAAATGTCACTGTGGTCCACAAGTCAGAGTAAAGGCTTATGCAAGTGAAGTGACAGGTGAAATTTTGGCTCAGATTCATCTCACAGTAGACCCAGTGGGTCTCTAAGCACATCTTGTGACTATTTACCCAGTTCTGGAGAATCCCCACATTGGTTTCTTGACCTGTGGAACTAGGGGTATTATGATGACAAAGACCAAGTGGAAGCCACTAGAATTGCTTCTCTGTAGAAAATAGTAAACCAAAAGCAATACCACATTGCTACAGGGACTGCAGAGGCTAGTGCCACCATCAGTGACTTGAAGGATGCAGAGGTGGTGATTTCCACCAGATCCCCACTCAACTACCCTATTTAGCTTATGCAGAGACAGATGGAGCTTGGAGAATGACAGTGTATTATCATAAGCTTAACTGGGAGGTGACTCCAACTGCAGCTGTTATACTAGCTTTGATTTTATTACTTGAGCAAATTAACACACCCCCTGTACCTAGTATGCAGCTATTTATCTGGTAAATGTGTTTTTCTCTATCCCTGCCAATAAGGACCAGCAACATCAGTTTGCTTCCAGCTGGCAAGGCCAACAATATACCTTCACTATCTTACCTCAAGGGCATATAATTCTCTTGTCCTATGCATAATTTAGGTTGCAGGGATCATGACTGCGTGTCCTTTCTATTAGATTCTACATTATCCATTCTATTGGTAACATTATGCTGATTGGACCCAGGAGCAAGAAGTAGCAACTACTTCAGATTTACTGGTAATACACTAATGTGACAAAGGGTAGGAAATATATATGACAAAAATTTAGGGGTTCTCTGCCTCAGTAAAATTTCTAGGGGTCCAGGAGTATAGGGCCTGTTGGGATATCCCTTCTAAGGTGAAGGTTAAGTTTTTACATCTGCCAATCCTACTACTAAAAAGGCTACAAAGCCTAGTAGCCCTCTTTGGATTTTGGAGGCAACATTTCTCATTTGGGTGTGTTACTCTGCTCCATTTACTAAGTGACCCAAAGAGTTGCTAGATTTGAATGGGGCTCAGAACAGAAGAAGGCTCTGCAACAGGTCCAGACTGCGAAACAAGCTGCTCTGTCACTGGAACGTATGATCCAGCAGATCCAATGGTACCTACAGTGTCAGTGGTAGAGACAGAGGATGTTTGTAGCGTTTGCTAGGTCCCTGCAGGTGACTCCCAGAAAAAGCCCTCAAGATTTTGGAGCAAAGCCCTGCTATCCTCTGCAGATAATTAGATAATTGCCCTCCTTTTGAGAAACAGTTGTTGGCCTGCTACCAGGCTTTAGTAGAAACTGAATGCTTATTAACCCTACACTACCAGGTTACCATGCAAACTGAGATTAACATCACAAACTGAGAATTATTTGACCTACCAAGCCATAAAATTGAGCTGGCACAGTAGCACTCCGTAATCAAGTGGAAATGGCATTTGTGTGATTGGGCCTGAACAGGCCCTGAAGGCACAAGTAAGCTACATATGACATAAGTGCTCATGATCTCCACTCTTGATGAACTTCCCTCTGTTTCCCAGTCTGCACCTATGGCCTCATGGGGGAGTTCCCAATTATCAGTTAATCAATGAGAAGATTAGGGCTTGGTTTATAGATGGTTGTGCATGATATTCAGGCACTGCTCGAAAGTGGACAGCTGCAGCACAACAATGGCCCTTTTTTGGGACATCCATGAAGGCCATTGATGAAGGGAAATCTTCCCAGTGGGTAGAACTTTGAGCAGTACAGCTTAGCTTGTTGTTAACATTTTTTTGTAAGAAGAAATGTCCAGATGTAGGGTAATACACCAATTCATTAGTTGTGGTCAATGGTTTGGCTTGATGGTTAGGAATTTGAAAGGAACATGATTGGAAAATTCATGGCAAAGAAATTTGGGGAAGAGATATGAGGATAGACCTCTCTGGGCAAAATATGTAAAGATGTATGTGTCCCATGTGAATGTTACTAAAGGGTGGCCTCAGCAGAGGAGGATTTTAAAAATCAAATGGATAGAATGACTCATTCTATGGATACCAGTCAGCCTCTTTCCCTAGCCACCCTGTTAACACATGAATAAAACAGCCATGATGGCAGGAATGGAAGTTATGTATGGGTCTCAGAAACATGGAATTCCACTCACCAAGAGAGACCTTACAATGGCCTTGGTCTGTGTTTAACCTGCTGGTAGTGGAGACCAACCTTGAGTCTCCAACATGGCACCATTTTCTGGGGTGACCAGTTGCCTACCTACTGTCAGGTTAATTACATAGGCCTGCTTCCATCATCAAAAGAGCAGCATTTTGTTCTAATTGGAATAGATACATACTCTATTTATATACAATTTTCCTTTCTTGCATACAATGCTTCAGCCAAAACTACCGTTTATGGGCTTATAGAATGCCTCCTTCGTTGTCATGGTATTCTATACAGCACTGTTTCTGATAAGGGTATGCATTTCACAGTGAAACTTTCATTTCATTCTTCAATAAATAGATCTATAATATCTGTTCATTCTTCAAGTGATTCACATATATCATCCTGCTCATCAATTACCTTTGGTAACTGGGGAAAATGTTCTTCCAAAATATCCTTTTTAAGAAGTGTTTTGAAAAAAAATACCTTTTTTTTTAAATGCTTGGATTTTTTGCCATATGTCATATATAGGCTTAGTTTTACCTTGTAAAGAAATATTCAATATGTGTTGATTCAAGATGATATCACCAGAAATGCTGAATTCTTATAAATATCTTCTTTCAATAATTCACATTGCTGATTCTATTCTTCATAAAATTTAACTATTTGTTCTTGTGGAGATAAAATTTTGGCTAACACCTGTCCCTGCAATAGCTGACACACTTTAGAATGATATGGGAAACCCACACTGAATACCTCATCATTATCATGATATGAAACTGATGATGCCATGTTGTATTTGCATGAATATACTTTACAATACTTATATCTGTTGCAAAACGTCACTTAAAATACTAGCTTAGCACAGAGATTTTGCTGATGTAAGGTAAAATGAAAAGAAATGAGAAACCATCTGGATCTGTTAATATTTTTTTTATCTATGCAATAAACCCTTCATGATTTCCTGTCATGGAAGGTGTGCTGTCTATATATACACTCACTAAATTTACCAAATTCAGGACATTTATCTTTAAAGTTGTTGAAGATATCTATTCCCTGTGTTCTGTTTGCAAGAGTGCCCAAAGTGAGTAATTCTTCATAGCAAAGAAAATCTTCTGTTATGACCCGAATAAAGTATAGAACCTGCACTGAGTTAGTAGCATCAGTTGATTCATCCAAAGCAATTGATAAAACAGTGGATTGGTGTCAAAAGCTGATAACAGACTGGTGAACTCGACCCCATATATTCTTGCCAACGAGCCTCATGCAGTAGTGGCACCAGTCAGGAGAGGAAAGTTAGAATTAAATCATGAGCATAGCAGCTGCCAATTTAGTCCTAATGGCTTGCTAACGATCCATGCAGGTCAATCTGGGAAGATCATTTTGTTGAAACTTATTTTATTTTTTTGGTATTTTAAATATGTTCATTTAAAAAATAAATATGAACAAAAATGTATTAAATAAAGATGAAAATATTTGTTCCTTAAAATGTAGATTTAGTCAAAAGGCCGTACTTAAGTACCTAGAAGGTCACATGTAGCCTTAAGGCTGCGGGTTCCCCACTCACGGTATAGGCAGTTACACTATGAATACATTATCTAGAAGAGAACACTGGCAATCAACAGAGAAGATACAGGGGACACCAAAAGCAAGGAAGGAAAAGGAGGAGAAGCAGGGAGCCTCCAGGGAGCCTCTGGGTTGGGAGCCAGGGAGACTTCCCAATGCGGGGAAAGGGTGAGAGAGCGACTTCCAGCAGCCCATGTCTCCTCTGTGGAGTCCTGCAATCCTGGCTGTGGAAGAACCCCTTGACCCTCCCAACCCTGAAAATAACATAGTAACTGACCTGGGACCCAGCTGCTCCAGGGAGGGAGCTTTTGCTGGGTCCCACACTCTTTCTGAGAAGTAAACAGCTATAGGCTTTAGGAAGCCAAGATTTTCACAACTAGCCTCTGGCAAACTGCGGGTTATCTTGGGGCCCAGAAGGGATGGGACTGGAGCATTACAGAAACTCAGGTATTGACTGAAAGGGGGAATAAGCCTGGAGTGGTCACACAATGAGACTGGTAAGTAAGCAGCTGGTGCCAGGAAGCAGTGATCACTGGAGCGCAGCTGGAACCTGAGATGGGGATATGGTCTCTGCAGCCAGGACAGGGGAGTGGGTGGTGATGTGAGGGTGGTGAGTCCCACCGGATAGGGACATGGGACTGGGACTTGAAGGGTCACATGTTTCCTACCTGCCCAGGCTGTGGACACCAAGGGCAGACCCATTGTCTCCAGTGTGGGCCCGGGGGTGGAGGAGGGAGGTGGCTCAGGGCAGCGGATACTGCCCCTCACAGGAGTACTCTGAGCACTCCTTCCTGGGGGCCTGAGGTTGGGCCTAAACTCCTGGTCCCCTCAGCAGGCACCTATTGCAAGTGCCCACGACAACTTGCACTGGGGAAAGCACAGCCTCTTCAATAGATGGTCCTGGGAAAATTGGATAGCCACATGCAGTAGAATGAAACTGGGCCCCTATCTCAAACCATGTACAAAAAGCAACGCAATGGGTTAAAGACTTAAATGTAATACTAGAAGAAAATCTAGGGAAAACCCTCCTGGATATTGGTCTAGAGGCAAAGACGTTTTGACTAAACCTCCAAAGTACAGGCAAAAACAACAACAACAAAAATAGACAAACAGAACTTAAACTGAAAGTCTTCTTCACAGCAAAAGAAATAATCAACAGAGTGAAAAGACAACATGCAGAATGGGGGAAAATGTTTTCAAACTCTTCATCCAGAAGGGGACTAATATTCAGACTACACAGGGAAGTCAAGTCAACAGGGATAAAAGAAGTAATCCCATTTAAAAGTGGGCAAAGGACATTAATAGACATTTCTCAGATATATAAGATATATAAAGGACTGACAAGATAGATATATAAGAAGATATATAAAGAAGATATATAAAGGACTGACAGAAATATGCAAAAAAAAATGCTTAAAATCACTAATCATCAGAGAATTGGGGATCAAAACCACAATAAGATACCATCTGACCCCAGCCAGAATGGCTACTATTCAAAAGGCAAAAAATAACAAAAATAACATATGTTGGCAAGGATGTGGAGAAAAAGAAACTTTCATACACTATTGGTGGGAATGGAAACTCATATAGCCACTATAGAAAATGGCATGGAGTTTTATCAAAAAACTTAAAATAGTAATCCTACTATTGCATATCTATCCAAAGAAAAAATACATCAAAATATCAAAGGGATACCCACATTCGAATGCTTATCACAGCACTACTCATAATAGCAAAGACATAAAATCAATGTAACAATTGGATAAATAATATATGGCATATATACACAATGGAATACTATTCAACCCAGAAAAAAATCCCAGAGAAATCTTGTCATTTGCAGCAATATGGATGGAATGGGAAGTCATTATCTTAAGTGAAAAAAGCCAGGCACAAAAAGACAAACATTGCATGTTCTCATGCATATACAGAAGCTAAAATATTTCAACACATAGAGATAGAGAGTAAAGAAATAGATAACAGAGACTGGGGAGGAGGAGTTGAGGGGGAGAGGGGAAGATGAATAGAAGAAGGTTAAAGTGTACAAATATATACAGTAAGATGGAAGGAATAAAATCAATGTTTGATAGCAGAGTAGGATGACTACACTAAACAAAAATATATTATATTCAAGTGAGAGACACCCTGAATACCATGACTTGATCACTACACAGTATACACATGTAACAAAATTTCTCATGTACCCCATAAACTGACACAGACAAAAAGCTGTTTTTCATCTGCTCCTCCTTTTTCTTACTTGGTTTACTCCTTGTAAAAATCTTCACGTGTCAACTGAAGTCATTTCTTTATGTATAACTTTACTGACTTCTCAGTCCAAATTAGGTTATGTCCTCTTCAGATATGCTAGTTATCTGTCTAAAACACTTATAATGTGTTATCTGTTGATAACACCACAGTTTAAAATTGCTGTTTATTTCTATTATTTTTATTATCTGACGCCTCCTCCCTTAACCTTTCAAGATTATCAAAATCCATGAAGGCAAGCCATGACAATTGTGTACACTACTGTATTCCCAGTGCCTTAGCATTGAGACTGGCTCACAAGAGGGCTTCAATAAACATTTAATAAATGAAAGGGAAAAAAGCTGATATGTGGTAAGCATGTATTTGCATGTGCACATTAGAATTTAAGATGCAAGATTTTTTTTTCATAGTGAAAAAATTTGGTAGAGTAGACATACGGTAAGATTTTTGCAGAGAGAATTTTTAAAAAGGAAAGAAAAAATGAATGTTCTTATCCTTTTATGCCATTGTGTTCAACACTAGCAGAGTAGATTTAGAAATATTATTTTTGTTTTGTTTCACAAGTACAATAGTTAACTGCAATTTACAAATAAATGTGATCTTTGTGAAAATAAGAGGCAATCTGTTTTTCCTGGATTTATCAATACTATAGGGCTTATTATCAGTAATTGAGCAAACACTGAATATAATAAAGGTTAAAATATTGGAAGCACTTGCTCATTTATAGATTCACTTTTAGATCTATTCACCAAGGTGAATAGAAATTAGTGTGAATGAATATTAAGATAGTTTGTTTTCCATTGTTTGTTTGGAAAACCTTTAATGGAAAAATTACTCTTTTGAGGTCAACTACTAACAGTTAACAATCTACTATTATTTATTAGAGCATAGTAAATAAGCCCAAATCAATCATTTACTTATTACCGATTCTAAAACTGTCTACTTGAGTTTCCTGAAACTAGAAGGACTTTGAAAATAGATATTATAAAGCATTGATAAAATGGGCTTGAAGAATAGGATGTTGGTGTACACCATTTACAATACTGAGGAGAAAAACAGTGGTATATTGAGTTTAGCACACACACAAAAAATGTTTTAGGAGAAGCATAACAATTTGTGGAGGGTAAAAGCCATTCTGTAAAATAGCCACTTATTGATAATGATTTTGTCAATTGGCTCTAAATTGCAATAAAGCCTGATATTAGTCAGGTTTATTGTTTAGCTGAACCATTTTTCACTTAAATGGGTAATTTAGCTATGAATCTGTTTTTCCTTTTGTGTAGTTTCAGATGTTTATTTTCAAATATAATAGAACAACAATGCATCAAAAGGAAAGTATAAATTGAATAGACTCATCTTTTAATCTAGATTTACAGAAGAAAATGGGGTGCTTAGTATTCTTTAATATTGTGGCTCAAAAAAATTATAGGAACACTGACCAAAAGACATTAGCTTCATTTTGAAATCCTTAATTTCCAAGCATTTTGGTAATTTTATTGTGCTTAACCTCCTATAGTTCAGGTCATTTTGCAGATGCCAAATTCAAGAAAATTGAATATCTTAGAAGAACATAGCTATATTTTTTCTTAGCTAAGAAATATTAACAATGAAATGTCTTTCCTTATAAAATCTCTCATTAATTTCTTAAACTAAATGTTTTGTTTTATGATATAAAACTTGATTTTCTTTTTTATTAAAAATAAATCTATATATTGAAGTTATAAATTCTGGAATTTTGAATTAGATTAAGTTTACCAAATAGAAATACAATTAAATGAAAGTTATATGATGATATTTTCTGTAATGTCAAGAACATTATACCTTCAATCTAGAGAGTGAGGAGAGAAAGCTTCTCAAAGCTTCCTAGTTAAGCAATAGTAAGGAATTACATCATTTTTATATATGAGGTACATGTAACATAATTCAATAGTATAATTCTACATTCATGATAAAGAAATAAAAATACTGACTTTTTTCAAATATACCTTATTTTCAAATATACCTTATACCTATTTAGTTTTCTTTCACTCGGGTCTTACCATTCATTGAGACATATTTTGTCAGTGGTACATTCTCAATATTATGGTACAAAATATTGACCCACAGGCTTCCAAAGAGGATTAATTCTGAAATGAGTCAATAATGCTTTGGAACTTAACATTCTAAACACTATGCTACTAGTTGTAGTGAGGAATAAACAAATTGCAAATGGACAAAAGTGGAGACAAACCCCACCTCTACATCTGTTCCCCTCACTCTCTCATTTGGTTGTTGACAGCCCATGCTTTACTCACTTCCTGACTTGTGTAGGAGATGCCTCCTGTCCTTGGAAAGTTCAATGAGATCCACGGTGAAACTCAGAGGGCAAGAGGAAAACAAATAAACCAATAAAACCAAGTAGACTGCTTAGCATATGAGGTAAGGAGAGATGTTGCATAAGATAAAATGCATTAAAACATGGGGTTCACAATTTTCAAGTCGTTCTGCTGGCAAAAGGGCATTTGGATTATACTCAGTCAGCTGCTTCTCTTTTCCAGACTGCTGATTCCCCAACCTCCAAACTGTACCCCTTCCCTGAAGTACTTGAGGAGGACACAAAATCTCAAATGTAACTTCTATCTAGACTTACTTTTATAAATTCATTGCTTCTCTGGGGCATCTTATATGAGATCTACTGAGTCACATGCCTTTCAGAGGCCAAAGAGTCATCAAAGCCTCCTTACGATGAACCTCAGTTCATCAGGTTTGGAGATTATGTAAAGTTTGGAGCCAAAGCCACAGGAGAAATAAAGAGAGAATTTGGCTGAAATTGTACCTGGCTTTTGTACATGCCCAGAAATCCGGTATAATTTACCAATGATTTGGGAATTTGGGGGTTCTAATTATTTCTTTTTATTGAAGCATGACTAATACATTTTATAAATATCTTTGTGTTGCTTTAAACAAGAGTAAGTTATACACATACATAGGCACATACACATATTTAAAGCACTAATCAAGGAGAGAGGCATATTTTCATTTTACACTCCATACAAAGTAAAACTGTTCTCTTTGGATTGATTGTGCTATTAGGAAAAGTCAAATAAAGATTATTACATTATTTCCAATTTAAGCTTTTTCTTCATTTTCCAATAATTGTATTTCAGAAGCCTCAAAGATATACCCTCAAATTTTAAGAACCTTGGGGAAATTAGCCAGTTTTGTACTAATAAATTAATGATAGTATTGAAATAACCTTTTTCCAAGTTAACATAAAAGGCTGTAGCAATGTTCTACTTTCTCAGGTATAATACAAGTTTTCAGTTGACCTGAAATAAAATCTTTACATTTTTCTTTCAGCAAAGCAATACTAGTTTAAATTCAGTAAATGGTATTATTTTTGGCAATCCACAAAATCAAAGATGTTGGTGTGTCCTATACATTCTTCTTAATTACTTCTCAGATTGCATGATGACCCTGCCCTATTGACTAAGGTATAGTTAGTTCCTCTTTCGGAAATTGGCATAAATTGAGCAGTGAGAGTTGGGAGGTTGATCTTTGTGGTATTATCAAATATAATACAATGATTTAAACTCTGCTACAGGAAACTACAATATCATCTTCTATTCCCTATAAAATAAAAGTTTTTTTTATATTTTTAAGGTTTTAATTTTATTTTATTGCTTGTTTTTCCGTTATTTCATTAAATAAATATGTACTTAAAGGCAACACATTATACTTCATAGGCTCTCCAACAAATATCTATAAATAGCCAGGGAACTCTTTCTTCATGAAGTTTCTATTTTATTTATTTCTATTTATTTGCTAATAGAGAAGAATAGTATAACATAAATAAAATAAGCAAATGACACATTAATTTGGAGGAACATATCTGTTTAATTCCAAAAATTATAAAAAGGTGAAAATGATCAGAAACATGAAGGTATAGATTTTTTATATTCATTTTATATCATCATTACAGCATTGTGTTTGGCATATAATTGGCTATCACTAAATGTTCATGAAATGAATAGAGAATGATGGACAAGAAAAAGAAATCTGATCTAAAGTGAAAGTGAGGTAATTATTCCATCAATGATCTTTCAGTGTAAAGGTTTGTGAAATATCAGGGGGACATAAAATATGCCCTGTAGAGGAATAAAAAATGGCACTAGTCTTCAGGAAGTATATAATCTAGTTAATGTAATAAACTTTAAAGTCATTGTTAAGTTTCCAGCCTCCTTTTCTCTGTGGGATAGAATGATCCTTTCCTAAACCCTTCAGAGACAGTGTGACCATGTGTACACATTGATTTTGGATTTATAGCCACCAGCATTGTGAGGGAATATTTTTGTTGCTTTAAGCCAACCAGTTTTTAGTACAGCAGCCATAGAAAAGTAATATAAACGGTAAGACAGGAAAAAAAAATAGAGAGAAAGGAAGGAAGGAAACACACACACAGATATATATATATATATATGTATGTATGTATGAGAGATAATATAATTTTAAGCATCCAAAGTACTTAAGCAAATTGCTCATTATAGAAAAATGGAGCTGCAAATAAACTCGTCTGTTAATATTATAAGACTGAGCAGAAACATGTCCTCTAACATTTTAGCAAGGCTCTCAGAACTTTTCAATTTTAGGACACTTCTTGGTTCCATCTTCTCTAGTTTTTATTTTATTTTAGACAGAATCTCACTCTGTTTCTCAGGCTGGAGTACGCAACATCATCATAGCTCACTGCAACCTTAAACTCCTGGGTTCAAGCCATCCTCCTGCTTCAGCCTCCTGATTAGCTAGGACTGCAGGCATGTACCACCACATTTGGCTATTTTTTTTTTTGTAGAGATGGGGTCTCGCTATATTAATCAGGTTGGTCTTGAACTCCTGGCCATAAGCTATCCTCCTGCCTAGGCTTCCTAAAGTGCTAGAATTACAAGTACGAACCACCATGCTCAGCTTTGTTTTTAAATTTGACTCATACCTGTGAAAGGTTACAGAGGAGTTTCTCATAATGTAAACTTAAGTTAATGTTCTGATTTGTATTCCACTTCCACCTTAGATGGATGAACTTGGAAAAGTTACTGTACTAGTCTAGTAAAGCTGCATTCTTAGGTTGCATTGTTACAACAAAGTGCCACAGATTATAAACAGCAAAAGTTTATTTCTCACAGTTCTGGAGGCTGGAAGTCTGAAAGCAGGATACCAGTATGGTGAAGTTCTGTTAAGAACTCTTTTCTGGGTTGCAGACTGCTGACTTTCCTTATTTCCTTATGTAGCAGAAAAAGAGGAGAGTGCTCTCTGGAGTTTCTTTGAAAAGGGCACTAATCACATTTATGAGAGCTCTACACCTTTGACCTAATTATCTCTCAAAGACTCCACCTCCTAATACTATCACATTTGGGTTAGAATTTGAACATATAAGTTTTGGTGGGGGAAATAAACTTTCAATCCACATTTCAGTCTACATTTGGCCTCTCATAATTCATGTCCTCTTGCATACAAAATACATTCATTCCATACCAACAACCACAAAAGTATTAACTGGCTCAATTTTCAACTCTAAAATATCATTAAAATATCATCTAAATCAGATATGAGTGGGATCCAGAGTATCATTTATCCTGAGGCAAAATTCCTCTCTAGCCGTGAAGCTATGAAACAAAACAAATTATATTCTTCTAACCTGCAACAGTGGGACAGGCATAAGTTAGACATTCTCATTTTCAAAAGGGAGAAGAGGAAAGAAGAAAAGGGTGATGAAGCCTAAGTAAGTCCCAAACCTAACAGGACACGCTGCATTAAACCTTATGGCTCAGAATAATCTCTTTGGCCTGATGGCCTACCCTATGGACCTACTCAGCTGGCAACACCAATCCCAAAGCCTGGTTGGGTGCTGCCCACAATGAAGTTCTCTTTGGTGGCCCTGCGCAGGCTTTGGTTCTCTGTCAGGGTGGAAGTCACACATCCAGGTTTCCCCAGGGAAACCCCATCTGCACAGTTGACTAGACACTGGTCCTGCCCTTTGAAAATGAGGTTGAGACAGCCCTGCCCTCTTCCCCTTCTTCCTCCTGCAGATGCTCTGTGGGCCTGTAGTAGGAATGGCAGCCCTGATGATCTCTGAATCACCTTGGAGGTCCTTATTCCCTTGTCTCGAAAAATAGCACATGTTCATTGTTGAGTAGCTCTAAGGACCTGTAGAGTTAAAGAAGTCTTATAGTCTTTCTTCATTTTGTCCCATTTTCTTTGTTTCCTTTAGCCTCAGTTAGCAGCATTTCTGCTGATATAATCACATTTCCACTCCTGGGTTTTGTTGAGATGGTTCACCAAGTATGTGGTTCACACCTTGAGCATTCACTTCCATAAATACTATCTCATTTTTCATAATAGAAACACACTAAGAATTTTCTAGTCTTTAAGTCTTGATTTCTTTTAGCTCTTTTCAATTCATTCCCTCTTCTTACATTTTACAGGAAGAACCAAGCAGTAAGAAGGAACCAAGCCACTCCTTCAACCCTTGGCCTAGAAATCTCTTCAGCTTAATATCTAATTTCATTGCTCACAAGTTCCAGCTTTCACAAAACACTACAACACAAACACAATTCAGCCAAGTTCTTTGCCATTTTATAACAAGAACTGCCTTTACCCCAGTTTCCAATAGCATGTTCCTAATTTCCATTTGAGAAGTCAATGAACAGAAGGAACATCACTGTCCATATTTCTAACAACCTTTTGTTTATGGTTACTTAGGTATTCCCTAAGAAGACAGAAGCTTCCTCTACAACTCTCCTGTTTTCTTTCTGAGCTCTCATGAGAATTATCTTCAAAAGTTTATTCACAGCAATCTAGGTTTTTTCTGGCATGCATTTCAAAATTCTTTCAGCCTCAACCTACTGCCCAGTTCTAACAACTACTTCTACATGTTTAGGTATTGTTACAGTGGCACCCCCATTCCTCAGCACCAATTCCTGTCTTAGTGTAGGCTACTAGAACAAAATATCGAAGGCGGAGTAGCATATAAACAACAGAAATTTATTTCTCACAGTTCTGGAGGCTGGAAGTCTGATATCAGGGTGCCAACACTGTTAAATGCTGGTAGGGGCCCTATTCCAAGTTGCAGATTGCTGACTTCTCTGTATATGCTCACAAGGCGGAAAGAGGGTCATAAAGCTCTCTGTGGTCTCTTCTATGAGGGCACTAATTTCATTAATGAGGGCTTTACCCTCTTGACCTAATTATTTCCCAATGGCCCCACCCCCTGATAACATCTCTTTGGGGTTAAAATATCAACATATGAATTTTAATAGATGGAGGAGGCACAAACCTTCAGTTCATAACAGCTGCCGTAACAATGTACTATAGACTGGGTAGATTAAACAACAGAAATATAGTTTCAAGATGAGGATATCCAAGAAGGTTGGCCAGGATTAATTTCTACTGAGGGCCTCTCTTTTGGGCTTATAGATGCCTGTCTTCTTCCGGTGTTTTCACATGATCTTCCCTCTGTGTGTATCTATGTTCTAATCTTCTCTTATTGTAAGGACACCAGTCATATTGGATTAAAGCAACCTCAATGACCTCACATAACCTTAATTACCTCTGTAAAAACCTTATCTTCAAATACTGTTACATTCTGAGCTACTGAAGGTTAGCTCTCTGCATATGTATTTTGGGGTGCATGATTCAACCCATCATAGTTATTTAACTTTTTATTCCCCAGTTTTATCACCTGTACAAAAGTGGGTCCTAAGAATATTTATCTCCTAGATTTGTTATGAAAGTTAAATATACAAATAACACATACAACTTTGCCTGGTAAATTTTAAGCACCACATACATGTTAGATATTGCTACCTAATATTCTGTCCAAGTAAACAGAATCAAATTAATCACAATTATTTGTTAAAAATACACTGTTTATTTCATGTACTGCACTCTTTTATTTCATTTATTTATTGATGTTGAATATCATGTGGAAAACCAATAAACCATAACCCAATCTTAGAATTAAATGTTGAGTCACATTCAACATAGTTTACTAGGACTTGCATTTTTCACTAAAAATTATGTTACTAAGATTTATGAGTGTTCGTACCTGTGGCTCTAGCTCATTTTTATTTCCATATAATATTCCATATGTGAGTATGTAACATTTGCTTGCTCCTTTCCCTCTTGATGGCCTCTGGTGTGTATCCAGGGTCCTGTTATTGGAACAGTGTGTAAATGTGCTTCTGCATGTCTCCAGGTGAGATATCACTGCAGTCATTGAGAAATTGACATTCAGCTTTATATGCTGAACTATTATTGATGTGATTGTAACAATTGCATTATAATAAAATGTATAAGAGTGCTCCTCTCAGCATATTTTTATATATATGCATTTTTCTATCTCTATATATGTATATAATGTATGTATAATGTATATGTCTGTGTATATGTGTATGTAATTATACATATATGTGTAACATATGTATATACATTTATATTCATTCTGTTATATTAGACTTATTTATTTTTACTTCTTAGTTTTACTTCTTTGAGGTATCTCCATACTATGTTCCACAGAAGTTGTCCCTAGTTTGCAGTCCTACCAGCAGTGTATGAATATTCCTATCTCTCTGCACCCATGGCAACATTTGTTGTTTGGGGACATTTTTGTAAAAGCCATTCTTACTGGATTTGAGTAATATCTGATTGTGGTTTTAACTTGCATTTGCCTAATGATTAGTGATGTTGAGCAATTTTTATATTTTTGTTGGCCATTAATCTATCTTCTTTTGAAAAGTTTTCTTCATGTCCTTTGCCCACTTTTTAATGGGGTTGTTTGAATTTTTATTGCTGATTTGCTGAGTTCTATATACATTCTAGTTGTCGGCCTTTTATCAGATGCATAGCATGCAAATATTTTCTCTTTCTGTATATTATCTATTCCCTCTAGGAATAGTTTCTTTGGCTGTGCACAAGCTTTTGAATTTGGTCAAGTCCCATTTATTTATTCTTGTTGATGTTGTGGTTGCTTTGGGGTATTTTTCATAAATTCTTTGCCTAGACCAATGCCCATAAGAGTTTTCCCAACATTTTCTTATAGATTTCTTATGGCTTCATGCTTTAAGCTTAAGTAGGTTATCCATCATGAGTTGATTTTTATGAGAGGTGCAGATCCTGTTTCAGTCCTCTACATGTGGCTATCCAGTATTCTCAGCACCATTTATTGAATAAGGATTCAATAAATCTCTATTCAATAGGGATTCTTTTCTGCAGTGTGTGTGTTTGTCTGCTTTGCTAAAGATTAGGTGGCTATATGAGGATGGGTTTTTTTATATCTGGGTTCTCAGTTCTGCTCTATTGATCTATGTCTCTGTTCTTGTGCATGTACCCTGTAGTTTTGGTTACAATAGCCTTGTAGTGTTGCTTGAAGTCTGGTAAATTGATGTCTCCTAATTTGTTCTTTTTGCTTAAAGTTGCCTTGGTTACATGGGATCTTCTCTAGTCCCATACAAAGAATAGAATCATTTTTTCTAGATATGTGAAAAATGGTGTTGGTATTTTAATAGGGATTGCATTTAATCTGTAGATCACTTTGGGTAGTATAGACATTTTAATGATGTTGATTCTGCCGATTCATGAGCAAGGTATAGTTTTCCATCTGCTTACATCCCCTACTATTTCCTTCCTCAGTGTTTTATAGTACTCTCTGTAGAGGCCTTTTACCTCTTTAGTTAAATATATTCCTAAATATTTTATTTTATTTCTTTTGCTGTCGTGTCCCGTTTACAGGATGAAGGATAAACACAGAACACAAAACAGAAACACAAAACACAAAGAAAAATGCAGACACATATACAAAGACAGTTGACTCGAGTGTCCAATGCATGGGTCCGTTTTATTTTATACTTTTAAAAAGTAAAGTTAGTTCCTTGTATGTAACCACCCAGGCATTTCAGCAATGGCCATAAATTCTGGAATATGTAGCCTTAGGGACACAGATATCCCCTGATTCAAAGTTTCCAGGTAGTTGCTCTAGGCACCAGGCATAGATCATGGACCGAGATTAGCAAGGATGGGCAAGGCAGCCACAGGGGGCATTTTCCATCCCCAGTTCCTCTAGTCTGCCCCTTGGCGGCTTTGCCTGTCTTAGGTCAACCCTCCCTTGAGGAGTCTTACCCGTCATTGGCTAACCAGCCATGTTATGGGGCTAAGCAGTAATCACAGGAACAATGTGTTTATCATGTGGCTGCCAGCCCCCTACTGCTGTGGGGCTGGGCAGTTCTTGCTTACTTGCAGCTCAGGTCTTTTGTTATGTCTCTAGGCAACACCTTGTTTGTCACAGGGACCTTGTCCGGAACACATTACTTTTAAATGCTCTGGACAGAGCACATACATTACTAAATTTAATTCTTAAACCAGGAAAATATAATGTCAGTCTCCAACACTTTTACTAAGGGTATTGAGTCTTTGATTTGGTTCTCAGTTTGATGGTTGTTGGTGTATAGGAGTGCTAATGATTTCTGTACATTGATTTTGTAATCTGTTGAACTTATTTATCAATTCCAGTATTCTCTTGGCAGATTATTTGGGGTTTCCCATATATAAGATCATATCATCAGCAAAGAGTGATAATTTGACCTTTTCTGCCCCCATTTGTATGCCTTTGATTTCCATCTCTTCTTTGATTGCTCTGGCTAGGACTTTCAGCACTTTGTTGAATAAAAGTGGCGATAGAGGGCAACATTGTCTGGTTCCAGTTCTAAGCAGAAATGCTTTCAATTTTTCCCCATTTAGTATGATGTTGGCTGTGGGTTTGTCATATATGGCTTTTATCATTTTTAGGTAAGTCCCATCTATGCCTATTTTGTTAAGGATTCTTATCATAAAAAGGTGCTGAATTTTGTCAAATGCTTTTTCTGCGTCTATTGTGAGGTCTTTGCTTTTACTTCTATTTATGTGGTAAATTACACTTATAAATTTGCATATATTGAACCATCCTGCTTCTCTGAATTGAAGCCTACTTTGTCATGATGGATTTGATGAGCAACTGAATTTGGTTTGTTAGGATTTTATTGATAGTTTTTGCATCTGTATTCATAAGGAATATTGATCTGTAGTATTCTTTTTTTGTTGAGTCTTTCCAAGTTTTGTTATCAGGGTGATGTTGACTTCATAAAATTGGGGTGGATTGCTTCCTCCTTGATGTTGTAGGGTAATCTCTGCAGAATAAGCATCAGTTTTTCTTTGTATATGTGATAGAATTCAGGAGTGAAACCATCTACTCCCAGATTTTTTTATTTTTTTTTTGAAGACTTTTTTAATTATTGCTTCAATTTTGGTACTTGATATTTATCTATTCAGGAATTCTATTTCTTCCTCATTAAGCCTAAGAAGGCTATGTGCTTTTAAAAATTTGTCCATTTCCTCCATGTTTTCATGTGTGTAGAGATTTTTATAGTATTCAGAGATGATATTTTGTATTTCTATATCAGTTGTAATTTCTCCTTTTTCATTTCTAACTGAGCTTATTAGAGTTCTTTCTTTTCTGATTTGGGTTATTCCAGTGAAAGGTATGTCAACTTTGTTTTTCTTTTAAAAGAACCAACTTTTGTTTCATTAATCTTCCATATAGTTCTTTAGTTATTGTTTTCATTTTGTTCTGCTCCAATCTTTGTTATTTCTTTTCTTCTGCTGGATTTGGGATTGGTTTGCCCATGATTTTCCAGTTCTTTGAGACAATTTATTAGATTGTTGATTTGTGATCTTTCTGTCTTTTGGATGTAGGCATTTATGGCTATGAATTTTCCTCTTAGGACTTTTAAGCTATGGCCCACAGATTTTGATAACTTTTGTCTTTTTTATTATTTAGTTAAAAGAATCTTTTTATTTCATTTTAATTTTTTCCTTTACTTAAGCATCATTTAGTAGTAGGTTATTTAGTTTCCATAACTTGGTGTGTAGATGAGTGTTTCTGTTGAAGTTGATTTCTAATTTTATTTCATTGTAGTCTGAGAAGATGCCTGGTAAAATTTCCATTTTCTTAAATTTGTTGAGAGATGCTTTGGGGCCTAGCATGTGTTCAATCTTAGAGAATGTCCCATCAGCTGATGAGAAAAATGTATGTTTAGTGAGTTTTGGGTGGAATGCTATGCAAATTTCTGTCAGGCCCATTTGTTTTAGAGTTCTGTTTAAGTCCATTGTTTTTTGTTGTTGTTGTTGTTGTTTATTTTCTGTTTGGATTATATGTCCTGTTCTGTGAAAGAGGTGTTGAAAGCCTCAGCTATTACAATGCTGCTGATTATCATTTAGTTTAGATCAAATATGATTTTCTTTATGAATTTGGGTACACCTGTGTTGGGTGCATAAATATGTAGAGTTTTTATGTCTTCTTGTTGAATTGTTCCCTTTACCATTACATAATGACCACCTTTGCCTTTCATACTTTTGTTGATATGAAGACTAAGTTATCTGGTATGAGAACTGCTACTCAGCTTTCTTTTGGTTTCTATTTATGTGGAATATTGTTTTACATCCCTTTACCTTGAGTTTGAATGAGTCCTTGTAGGTTAGATGTGTTTCCTGAAGACAGCAGATGCTTGAATTCTGTATATTTATCCATTTGGTCAGCCTATGTCTCTTCAGTGGACAGTTTAAGACATTTACATTTATTAAAAGAATTGATAAGTGGAGTGGATTTCTGTTCATTCTGTTGAGTAGAATTTTGTTGCTTTGTTTTCTCTCTTGAGCCATTCTGGTATCTGGCCTTTGATCTTTATCTTTTGGGTCATTTTACACTGATGTCTATTGCACTGATCCATATGTAATGCTGTTCTTAGTACTTCTTGCAGGCAGGTCTTGTCTTGAAAAAGCCCTCAGTGTTTTCTTGTCTGAGAAAGACTTTACTTCCTCCTCATATATGAAATTTAGTTCTGAAGGATAAAAAATTCTAGGCTGGGCATTATTCTGTTTGAGAAGACTGAGAATGGGGACCTAGTACCTTCTAGCTTATAAGGTCTCAGTTGAGAAGTTTTCAGTTAGTCTGATGTTTTTCCTTTGTAAGTTACCTGCTGCTTTTGCCTTATGGCTCTTAGGAGGGCATTTATTGTGTTTATTTTGTCTAGTCTGATGACTACATGTCATGGTGTTTCTCTTTGTGATGAATCTCTCAGGAGTCCTTCAAGCTTCTTGTACATGTATATCTTATTTCTAGCAAGGCCAGGGAAATTTTCCTCAATTCTTCCTTCAAATATATTATCCAACCCTGTATATTTTCTTCTTCACCCTCAGAGAAGTCTATGATTCTTATGTTACACCTCTTCTTATAATCCCATATTTCTATTAGGTTTCACTCTTTACTCTTATTTATCTGCTCTATCTCTGTGACTGACTTGTTCACATGAAAGGTGTTGCCTTTGATGTCTGAGATCCTGTCTTCTGCTTAATCTAACCTATTCCACCATGTTTTTTAATTTCTTGAATTAATTTTTCCTTTCCAGAAGTTCTGTTTGATTTTTCTTTAATACTTCAATTTCTTTAGTCAATTTGTCATTCATTTCCTACATTCTTTTTGTGGTTTCTTTTTATTGGGTTTTCATTTTATCTTGCATTTTACAATTCATGTTCAAAATTATTGTTCTGTCATTTCAATATTTTGATATTGGTTGGTATCCATTGCTAGGGAGCTGGTGGTGTCCTTTCACTTTGATTCTTTATACTTCTGGAGTTCTTTCACTGATTCCTTCTCACCTGGAGCAGCTATTGCTTCTTACCTTTGGATTTTATTTTGTTTAGATATTGGCATGCCCAGTTTAATCTCTGAGCCATTAAGTGGTGCTCATGAGTGAGAATCCACCACATCCTGTATGATGAGTTAGTAAACGCAGTAAAAGAGCATGCAAATTGACCTCCCTGTCAATGGTAGATGCTGCTTGCTGGGAGGCAAAGCTACAATGTTGTTTTTGGGTCCTGTGACCAGCTCTAGTTCATCAGGAGAAGCACTCTAATGCTACAGGTGATGGGGGGGGTGGGGACTGAAACTTCCAGGTGTGTCCTTATTCTCTATCTGATCAGGGCCTAGTAAAGGAGTTAGGCTGGGCCTGGCTGAGTTGGATAAGCCTTCCCTCAAGCTCCACAAGTGTTTTTAGCAGGGGTCAAAGGTCTGTTCCCAGCCTCTGGGCAAAGCTTCCAGAGAGGGGCTGAAGAAACTCTACTCAACCAGAAATTCTGTGTGTGGAGGCAGGGCTGTCTGAGACCCTTAGTCAGTCAGTCTGGAGCAGATTTTGCTCCTATCTACCTTCCCCTCTTCTGTAGTTTCCCTCATGGCATCTGTTAGCAGGCAGGACCTGAAGCTAGTTGAGCTCCCCTATAACTGTAATGCAGGCCAGGAAGTTCCCTGCCAAAGATGCTGCCCTGAGCTGGGAACATGGCCCTCCCATTTGAGGAGAGGTGTCCTGCAAGCATGCCACAACTAGGACCAACACTGCTCTCACCCCTAATCTGCCCCTGCAGGAGCCCACATCTCTTGAGATTAATTCACAAATATCCCCTCTGTGCCCTTGGTGATGCAAAGGAGACCTGAGCATACAGGATCTGGCCCTGGAGATCAATTGTTGACCATGCCAGGGAGAAAGATACCTGTCCCAAGTCTCTCTCATTGTGCAAGATGATTCAATGTCCCTCTACCTCAGGGTTTGTCCTGCTCTGCTGGAGTCACCAGGCAAAAAGCACCAGGGAGGGTCAGAAGGCAGGATACTTACAGTCCAAGCACCCCTCATTCCACTGCAGGACCCCCAAAGGAAAAGTCTGAGCACCATTTCCTGTGGAAGCCTCCATGTTGTAGCTCAATTGTCTGTCTCAGCAGCTATGGGATGGGTAGGGGAAGGGGAGAATGAATCTAGGTGGAGGAATTCTGCCCTTTGATCATCTTCAAGCCTCTCTCCAGGAGGAAACCTGCCAAGAATGACAGGGATTTGATGTCATGCAGATCACCTGGGATCCATTGGACCCCTGTGTCTTCTGCAGTCTGGGCTGGAGCTGGGAAATGTCTGCGTGGGGACAAGCAAGTAGGAACCTGAGGGGTTGAGGCCCACTGGGGAGGACAGAGGCACCCGGTGGGTAGAGAAACAACATGGCACCTGCCATCTGCCTTGGATCTATGGGGTGGGAGGCCCTGGAGGGTGCTGGGAGCCTGTTGCCCTGTCCACAAGAAGCTCTCTGCTCATTGGCGGCAGCAATCTCTGGGCTTATATAGGCAGAAGGTCTCTCCAGCAGTTCAGGAGCCCACCAACAGTTCCAGATATAAGAGTGGAGGATGTTGGATGTTAACTGCTCTACCTACCCTTCTTACTGGTCTCCAAGCCTCTCAGGGCTTAATCCCCACCAATGCTTTTCTCCTTCCAGTTCTACCCACAGTCTCTTCCCGTGGAGTTGCCTGTAAGTTCAGGCACCGTTCCTTCAGACCCTCTTCTGATCTATGTTTGTCTATCTGTTTGCTTTTCCTCTTTCATCTAAAACTTCTCCTTCTTACGTAGATGCTCTGGCTGGTGGTGTCTTTGCTCTGCCATCTTGCTTTTTTATGATATTTTTATAAGAAAAGAAGAAATTAAGTGATAGCATATTCTAATTCTTTAATGTCATACCAGTGGTAACATGAGTTGAGAATCCAGGCATATGTGCTTCTAATTTATTTTCTCCATGATGTTATATATGCTTTACCTAAATGATTCTCATTATTGTGGGCAAGAGATATACCTGTTATGTCATTAAACTGCCAAATATACTATGAAAATATAAGATACTATATTTTCCCTCATGTTCATTTCAGTAAGAAATAAGAATAATAATGTATAAGCCATTTAGAAACAAGTCAAATTTCCTAAAAGAGTCTACAGAAAAGTTTATTGTTAATTTACCCAGTAGCTAATTGATAGATGGGGTGCTGAAGATAATGACGACGATGATGGTGATGATAACACAAGCAAGGCTAACTCTTGGAGGGAATAAATGTTTCCAGTTATGATAGGAAGATAAATAGCTTTTTAGGGATAACAAGAAAATCATTTTGTCATAATTAGAAAACAGTTTTGGATATCTAAGTGGTTATAAACAACAGAGATTATAGATTTGATATGTAGAAATGATGCTAAGACAAGATTTGTAAATGATGTTCTTCTTATAAATGCTAGGAAAAGTCACTGAGAATATTATTTAAAATCAAATTAGAGTAGATAGCTCAAGAAAACATAATAAGCTTAAAAAGGAGAGTCATGGGGATAGAAGAGGAGCTTATTTAACTAGATAAAAGGGATTAATGTAGAACTTTGATACATTTTATTCCAAAAATTGTAAAACTTTAGGTTCATATCCAATGGAAATATTCACTTTTTTTTACATTTTGCAAAATATCAATTAGTTTACTATTTAAAAACATTGTAATTCTCACTTAATTACAATTCTAGAGAGCCTTATAATTTATGCCACTACAGCCTGTAATGGAGGAACTTGGTATAGGAAAATACATGTTAATTCTACTTTACAAATGACTTGTTCCTTGACCTGATTAATAGAACTGTAACTTACCTCTTAATTTCTTTTATTTTTCCTATGGGAGAAGCTTAAAACCTGGTTGCTCAAACAAAATAATTAATTGATGAATACACATATAAATCAAGTGAAAAGTCACAAGGAAAGTAAACATATAGATCTTTTTTCATTCATTCATTCATTCTCATCTGCTGGCATGTATTCATCTAATAAATATTTTGCAGTGTACTTACTGTGTTAGAACTGATATATTGCAGTGAACAAAATATACACAAATCCCTGTCCCTGGGGAGCTGAATATCTTATATGAGATAGATAATAAACAACATAAAATTTATAATATCTTACATGGTAATAAATACCATGGATAATCCTTAAGCCAGGATAGGGTATGAAGTGAAGGTTGGGTGTAAGTTCAATTAAAGAAAAGATGATCTGAGAAGGTCTTCCTGAGCTGAAGACATTTGCATATAACCATTACATCATTGAGGGAGAGAGCCATAAGGCTATATGAAGTAAGACTATGTGGAAGGGACCACTTTAAGAGATAACAAGTCTGAGACACATGAAGGGAATGTGCTCTGGTGTTAAACAGATTGATATCTTATAAGAATAGTACTTCACACATTCAATGAATATGTTTTGAATCAATAAAACATTGAGTCAAATTTATCAATGAATTCTCATTAGCTTTGGAACATTATATTTGTTGGAAGTAAAAACATTACTGTTCTGTTGAAATATATTGATGAGGTTGAAATTAAAATTAACTTTGACAAGGACAAAAGAGAAAAATATCAATATCTATTTATATATGTTCATCTATATCTATATCTGATTATCTATTTAATTTTATATATTCTCTATGGCTGCTGTAAAAAATTTCCACAAACTTGTTGGCTTAAAACAACAAGAAGTTGGCTGGACAACAACAATGCAGTGGCTCATGCCTGTAATCCTAGCACTCTGGGAGGCCAAGGCAGATGGATCGTTCAAGCTCAGGAGTTCGAGACCAGCCTGAGCAAGAGTGAGACCCTGTCTCTACTAAAAAATAGAAGAAATTAGCTGGACAACTAAAAATATATAGAAAAAATTAGCTGGTCATGGTGGCACATGCCTGTAGTCCCAGCTACTTGGGAGGTTGAGGTAGTAGGATTGCTTGAGCCCAGGAGTCTGAGGTTGCTGTGAGCTAAACTGATGCCATGGCACTCTAGCCCGGGCAAGAGATTCACTCTGTCTCAAAAACAAAACAAAACAAAACAAAACAAAACAAAACAAAACAAAACAAAACAAAACAAGAAGTTTATTCCTCCACAGTTTTAGAGGCCAGAAGTCTGAAATCAATGTCATTGGACCTAAATTAAGGTGTCAATTGGGCGGCACTCCCTCTGGTGGATCTAGGAGATTATCTGCTCTTTACCTTTTCTGGTAGCTTCCTGTATTCTTGGACTTGTGGTCGCATCAACCTCAAAGCCATCATCTGCAAATCTCCCTATTACATCTTCATATCATTTTCCCCTCCGTGTGTGGCCAAATCTGCCTCTGTCTCCCTGTTATAAAGATATATGTGTCTGCATTTAATACTTGCCCTGCTAATCCAACGTAACTCCCTATTTCAAGTTCTTTAGCTTAATCATATCTGCAAAGACCTTATTTTCATATATGATAACATTAACAGGTCCCACACAACAAGAACCTGATATCTTTAGGAGAGCAATTTTCAGCCTACCATTATAGATATTTTATATCACATATAAAATATATAATATTTGTATATATCAAATACATAATATATACCATATATAATATATAACATGTATAACTCATATAACATATATAGTGATATATATTGCATATATAAATACATATTTGTATAAAATATATACCTATACAGATTCTGGAGGAAAAAAGTAGCCATTTGCCATTTCTGCCCCCTTGACTGTGCAAGAGAGATTGAAGCACAGATATACTGAAGACATTGTTGAGCTACTGTGTTCAGTTTTTCTTTCTTTTACATTTTAGAAGATGGCTGTTTATAATATATATTTTTTGTTTGTTCCCTTAAAAAAATTATAAAGTAAAATGAGGAGTGGGATTCTTCAAAGGTCCTCAGAGGCAAAGTCTTATCATATGCTATAAAAGGAAAAATATTTTGAATTTACTGCTGGGCAGTCATCATGATGGAAAACATACATTGTACATAGTAAGTGGTCAAGACGTCTTTTTTAATGATGAGAACTGATCTGGAGCTAAAGCATGTAAGTAATTAGCAATTTAATATATGTAATTAATTATATATGTAATTGTTTATAAATACTTATATATATATGAAACAAATTGTTAGAAACTCTCAAGTAGTTTCATAAAGAAGAAAGTAGATTATGAGTTAATATAAATAACAACAGGGAACACATTTGCTAAATAAATTTGGACAACCATTATATACTTTTTGAGTCAAAAGGTGTTGTAAAACTTAAATAAGAATTCAAGGAAAACAACAGAAATTGAATTATAATGTTAAATCTTATAGAATCATTTAATATACCCATATCTACAACATTAAACAAAACAAATTTTAGAAAGCATTTAATAGTTATTTAATTTCACCTATGTCACAAATTTTTTTTGTGTTAAAAAGTCCTGTTTGGAGGTTAAATGCCTTGGGAGGTTGAATGAAAATCAGAATATCTATTTTGTTACCTCAACATTTCATCTCACAAATAGGAAAAACTATAAAATCATGTACAACAGCGCAGAATCCATGAAAAATCCTTTTAGACAGGTACTATAATTGTACTAGGAATGTGAACAAAAGTGGAGAGTGTTAGAGAAAATTGAGGTACTCAAAACATGTATTGTTCTCTCTAATCAAATTTCAAAACAACAGACTTTATAAGAATGCTCTAAAAAGACAATCCTTTTTAGTCTTGAATTTATGGAGGTGAAAAATTTAACAAAAGCTTGTTGACATGATTTTTATAAGCTGCCATACACTTATGTTAGTTGAAGACAAAAGATTGCTAAGTATTTTGAAGCTATGAATCATTTTTTTTTTTTTTTTTTTTTTTATTTTGGCATATTATGGGGGTACAGATTTTAAGGTTTCAATAAATGCCCATTCCCCCCCTCCCCCCAAAAGTCTGAGTCTCCATCATGACCATCCCCCAGATGGTGCACATCTCACTCACTATGTATGTATATACCCGCCCCCCTCCCCCCTCCCACCTGCCCAATACCCTATTACTGTAGCACCTATGTGTCTACTTAGGTGCTACTCAGTTAATACCAGTTTGCTGGAGAATATATCTGGTGCTTGTTTTTCCATTCTTGGGATACTTCACTTAGTAGTATGGGTTCCAGCTCTAACCAGGAAAATATAAGGTGTGCTATATCACCATTGTTTCTTAGAGCTGAATAGTACTCCATGGTGTACATATACCACATTTTATTAATCCATTCTTTGATTGATGGGCACTTGGGCTGTTTCCACAGCCTTGCAATTATGAATTGTGCTGCTATAAACATTCGAGTGCAGGTGTCTTTTTTGTAGAGTGTCACTGGATCATTTGGGTAGATGCCCAGCAATGGGATTGCTGGATCAAATGGTAGATTCACTTGTATCGCTTTAAAGTATCTCCATATTGCTTTCCACAGAGGTTGAACTAGTTTGCAGTCCCACCAGCAGTGTAGGAGTGTTCCTCTCTCTCCGCAACCACGCCAGCATTTATTGTTTGGAGATTTTTTGATAAAGGCCATTCTCACTGGGGTTAAGTGATATCTCATTGTGGTTTTAATTTGCATTTCCCTGATGATTAGAGATGTTGAGCATTTCTTCATATGTTTGTTGGCCATTCTTCTGTCTTCTTTAGAAAAATTTCTGTTCAAGTCCTTTGCCCACTTTTTAATGGGGTTATTTGATTTTTTCTTCCTAATTTTCGTGAGTTCTAAGTATATTCTAGTTATCAGTCCCTTATCGGATGCATAGGATGCAAAAATTTTCTCCCATTCTGTAGGTTGTCTGTTTACTTTCATGACTATTTCTTTGGCTGTGCAGAAACTTTGTAGTTTGATCATGTCCCATTTATTTATTTTTGTTGCTGCTGTGATTGCCTTTGGGGACTTCTTCATAAACTCTTTGCCCAGGCCGATGTCTAGGAGAGTGTTTCCAACTTTTTCCTCTAGAGTTCTAATAGTTTCATATCTTAGGTTTAAGTCTGTTATCCAGCGTGAGTTGGTTTTTGTGAGAGGTGAAAGGTGTGGGTCCTGTTTTAGCCTTCTACAGGTGGCTATCCAGTTTTCCCAGCACCATTTATTGAAGAGGGATTCTTTTCCCCAGCGTATGTTTTTGTCTGCTTTGTCAAAGATGAGATGGCTATATGAGGATGGTTTTATATCAGGATTCTCACATCTGTTCCACTGGTCAATATTCCTGTTTTTGTGCCAATACCATATTGTTTTAATTACTACAGCTTTGTAGTATAGTTTGATATCTGGCATATTAATGCCTCCCATTTTGTTTTTGTTGCCTAGAATTGCTCTTGATATTCGGGGTCTTCTTTGGTTCCATACGAAGCGTAAAATTATTTTTTCTATATCTGTGAAGAATGCTGATGGGATTTTAATAGGTATTGCATTGAATCTGTAGATCAGTTTGGGTAGTATAGACATTTTGACGATATTGAGTCTGCCGATCCACGAGCATGGTATGGATTTCCATCTGTTTACATCCTCTGCTATTTCCTTCCTCAGTGTTTCATAGTTCTCCCTGTAGAGGTCTTTTACCTCTTTGGTTAAATATATTCCTAGGTACTTTAATTTCTTTGTTGCTATTGTGAAGGGAATTGAGTCTTTGATTTGGTTCTCAATTAGATTGTTGTTGGCGTATATGAATGCCTCTGATTTCTGTGTATTAATTTTGTATCCTGAGACTTTACTAAATTCATTGATCAGTTCCAGGAGTTTCTTGGTTGAATCCTTGGGGTTTTCTAGATACAATATCATATCATCAGCAAACAGTGAAAGTTTGATCTCTTCTGCCCCTATTTGGATACCTTTGATTCCATTTTCTTGTCTGATTGCTGTAGCCAAGACTTCCAGCACTATGTTGAACAGAAGTGGAGATAGTGGGCAGCCTTGTCTGGTTCCAGTTCTAAGTGGGAATGATTTCAATCTTTCCCCATTCAGTATGATGTTGGCTACGGGTCTGTCATATATGGCTTGTATCATTTTTAGGTATGTCCCTTCTATGCCTATTTTCTTAAGTGTCCGTATCATGAAAGGGTGTTGAATTTTGTCAAAAGCTTTTTCTGCATCTATTGAAAGGATCATGTGGTCTTTGTTTTTGCTTCTGTTTATGTGGTGAATTGCATTTATAGATTTACGTATGTTGAACCATCCCTGCATCCCTGGGATGAAGCCCACTTGGTCGTGGTGGATTATTTTTTTGATAAGTGTCTGGATTCGGTTAGCTAAGATTTTGTTGAAAATTTTTGCATCTATATTCATTAGGGATATTGGTCTGTAGTTTTCTTTTTTTGTTGCATCCTTTCCTGGTTTTGGTATCAGAGTAATATTCGCTTCATAAAAGGTGTCGGGGAGGTTTCCGTTCTTCTCGATGTTGTGGAATAGTTTCTGCAAGATAGGTACTAGTTCTTCTTTGTAAGTATGGTAAAATTCAGGTGTGAAGCCATCTGGACCGGGACTTTTCTTTTTAGGGAGATTTTTAATTGCTGTTTCTATTTCAGCTGTTGAGATTGGTCTGTTCAGGGAATCTATTTCTTCCTGGTTGAGCCTAGGGAGGCTGTGTGTTTCTAGAAATTTGTCCATTTCCTCCACATTTTCCAGTTTGTGTGCATAAAGATTTTTGTAGTATTCATAAATTGTATCTTGTATCTCTTTGGGATCAGTTGTGATATCTCCTTTTTTATTCCTGATGGAGCTTATTAGAGATTTCTCTTTTCTGCTTTTCGTTAGCTTAGCCAACGGCGTGTCAATCTTGTTTATTTTTTCAAAGAACCAACTTTTTGTTTTATTAATCTCCTGAATAGCTTTCCTGTTTTCAATTTCGTTTAGTTCTGATTTGATCTTGTTGATTTCACTTCTTCTGCTGGGTTTGGGGTTGGTCTGTTCTTCTTTTTCCAGCTCTTTGAGTCGTTTCATTAGATTGTCTATTTGTGATCTTCTTGCCTTTTGGTTATAGGCATTTATGGAGATAAACTTTCCTCTCAGAACTGCTTTAGCTGTGTCCCAGAGGAGTTGATAACTTGTCTCTCCATTGTCGTTTTCTTCATAGAAGTTTTTTATTTCCGTCTTGATTTCTTCATTTACGAAGTAATCATTTAGTAGGAGGTTGTTTAATTTCCACGTTTTTGTGTAGAAATGTGAGTTTCTGTTAGGGTTGATTTCTAGTTTTATTCCACTGTGATCTGAGAAGGTACATGGTATGATTTCTATTTTTTTAAATTTCTTGAGATTTTCTTTGTGTCCTAGGATATGGTCAATCTTAGAGAATGTCCCGTGAGCTGATGAGAAGAACGTATATTCAGTGGATTTTGGGTAGAATGTTCTGTAGATGTCTGTCAGACCCAATTGTTCTAGAGTTTTGTTTAAGTCCATTATTTCTTTATTAATTTTCTGTTTGGAGGATCTGTCTCGTGCCGTCAGTGGGGAGTTGAAATCCCCGGCGATTATGGAGTTGCTATTAATCCATTTGCTTAGCTCCAGTAAGGTTTGCTTTATGAATCTGGGTGCACCTAAGTTGGGTGCATATATATTTAAAATTGTTATCTCTTCTTGTTGGACTGTGCCCTTCACCATTATATAATGACCCTCTTTGTCTTTTACTACTTTTGTTGGTTTAAAAACTAAATCATCTGAAATTAGAACTGCCACACCAGCCTTCTTTTGGCTTCTATTTGCTTGGAATATTGATCTCCACCCTTTTATTTTTAGTCTATGTGCATCCTTGCAGGTTAAATGTGTTTCCTGAAGACAGCATATACTTGGCCTGTATTTTCTTATCCATTCAGCCAGCCTATGTCTATTGAGTGGAGAGTTTAAGCCATTCACATTTATTGAGAGAACTGATAGGTAAGGTAGATTACTGATCATTCTGTTGGGTTGGATGTTGTTGCTATGATTTCTGTCTTGAGCCATTGTAATATCTGGCCTTTAATATCTTTGGGTTTTGGTTGTTTTTATATCCGTGGATTATTATTATGATGTTCCGTGCATAACGCTGTTTTAAGTACTTCTTGTAGGGCTGGTCTTGTCTTGGTGAATTCTCTGAGCCTTTGCTTGTCTGCGAATGTTTTTATTTCTCCTTCATATATGAAGCTTAGTTTTGCAGGGAATAATATTCTAGGCTGGGCATTGTTTTGTTTCAAAAGAGTGAGAATGGGGCCCCAGTCTCTCCTTGCTTGTAAAGTCTCATTAGAGAAGTCTGATGTTATTCGAATTGGCTTTCCCTTGTATGTCACTTGCTTCTTTTGTCTTACAGCTCTTAGAAGGGCCTCTTTAGTTGATACTTTGGTCAGTCTGATGACTGCATGACGTGACGTCTTCCTGTTTGCATTGAATCTCCCAGGGGTCCTCTGGGCTTCTTGAACTTGTATATCGAGATTTTGAGCAAGGCCTGGGAAATTTTCCTCTATTATATCTTCAAAAAGCTTGTCCAGCCCTTGAGTGTTGTCTTCCTCCCCTTCGGCTAAACCTATGACCCTCACGTTAGGTTTTTTCACATAATCCCACAGCTCTTGTAGACTTTGCTCTTTTCTCTTGTTTCTCTGCTCTATTTCTGTGACTGATTTATTTAATTGGAAGGTGTTATCTTCAAGCTCTGAGATTCTTTCTTCTGCTTGATCTACCCTGTTCTTGAGACTTTCCACAGTATTTTGTAGTTCTCTGAGTTGATTCTTCATCTCCAGGACTTCGGTTAAAGTTTTCTTCACTGTGTCAATCTCTTTGTTGAACCTTTGTTCCATTTCTTGGAGGTTTTTTGTGTTTTCTTGGTGTTGGTTATTGAGTTGTTGTTGCAGCTGGGTGAGTGTTCTTATGATCCACATACGAAATTCCTTTTCTGTCATATCGGTTGCCTGATTTTGGTCGGTGTCCGTTTCTAGGGGGCTGGTGCTCCTCCTTGGGGGTGTGTTTTCCGTTTGGTTCTTCATATTTCCTGAGTTCTTTCGCTGATTTCTTCCCATGTTGATCAGTTGTTGTTTCTTTCCTTAGGTTATTGTTTGGGTATTCACACACCTTGTTTAGTTTCTGAGGCGTTAGGTGGTGCCTGTGGGTGAAATTGGACCACTCCCTGTATATTGAGTCAGTGGGTGCCGTGGAAAGGCTGTGCAAGATGCCGTCCCTGTCAGTAGGTGGCGTTTGCTTGGAGGAACAGGCTATGGTGTTGATTTTGAGTCCTGTTATCAGCTCTCTTTCTGGGCGGAGCTGGGTTGGGTAAGCCTGCCCTCAGGCCGTTAGCAGGGGTCAAAGTTCTGTTCTCTGCTGTCAGGGCGGGGCTGGAATGGTCCCGCTCAGCCAGAAAGTCTGGGTGTGGGGGTGGGGCTGTCTGAGACCCACAGTCTGCAGCAGGCCTCGCTTCTTTCCACCCTCCCCAACTCCGCAGCTACTCCTGGGCCTCTGCCAGCAGGCCAGACCACAAGCCACCAGGCCTCCCCGGACTGTGATGCCGGCGGGGAGGTTCCCTGCACAGGAACGCCACCTGGGTTGGGCGCACGGCCTCCTCCTGGGAGGAGGGTTGCCCTCTAGGACGCCGATCCGCCCCTGGAGGCACACAGACCTCAGTAGGCTGTTCACGTATAATCCTTCTGTGCCCCGGGCAATGCTAGCCCTCGGTGCAGGGGATCTGGTCTGCAGGTCCGACCTCTGGGTCCCAGAGTTCAAACTGTATTCCCACCAGGGAGAGGGTTTCCGGTCCTAATTCACCCACAGGGAGCCCAAGCTGGGTCTATGTCTCTCAGCCTCTGAGTCGGCACCGTTTTCCTGGGAACACGGTGCCAGCAGCACCTGGGAGGGCGGGCGGGGTCCCAAACGGGAAGGTCCCGTTCCCTGGAGGTGCCTCCGGCTGGTGGCTGTATTGTCTCTCTGGGCAGCCGCGGGTAGGGTCGGCGGAGGGGAGGAGGAGGCAATATGGCGCCTGCCGCGCGGCTCGGGTCTGTGCACACGGAGGTGCCCGGAGGAAGTTGGGAACCTGGTGCCACGTCTGCTACAGGCTCACCGTTGGCAGGCGGCGGCAGTCTCTGGGCTGGTGTCCGCAGGTCTCTCCACCCGCTGGGGAGCCCACCAGCAGTCCCGAATGCAGGGGAGGGGAAACAGCGAATCCACCTACCCTTGCCGCTGGTCTCCGGGCTGCTCCGGTGGTCTCAGCCTCCAGTTCTCCTCCGCAGCCTCCTCCCGTGGAGTCTCCCGGGGTCTCAGGTACCCCTCCTTCCGGCCCTTGTCCGCTGTATGCTCGTCTTCTTGCTTCTTTCCTCTAGTTTCTGCTAGAATCGGTCTTTTCTGCAGAGACCCTCTGTCTGGCCGTGTTATTCTCTAGGCTAACTTTTTAAAATATGTCGCTATGAATCATTTTTAAAATTCATTTTAAAAAGCATGTTACTGAAATAATATTTTTTTCTGAATTAAAATATTTGGCCTTTCTCATAAAGGTGAGTGATATTCTTACATGTGCCATTTGAAATGAGAGTATATTTAGTATTGCAATGAACAGTTTATTGACCATAAAGGAAATTAGTCACCTACAAAGAAAAGAAATAATTGAAAAATAATTATTCTACACCATAGTTTCAAACTTTTAAAATTAGAAAGATATAATTTTCAAATAAAATAAGATTAGTGTTTAACTTTAGGTATAATTTATCATTTATTCTTGAATGATAGAGGTTCATTAGTCACATTCTAAATTTGGGTGTGTTGAACAAATTGTTAAAATATCACCCAAATCTCTTCTCCTAATGATTCCATTCTATCAGTACACCAGAATGTTTTAATACTACTAGGAATGGTGAGGTGGACTGGAATGCAGACTTTGTTTGTGTCCAAGTACTGATACATTCAGAAAATATGAAAAACCTCTTAACAATCTCTGACTTATCTATAATTTATCAACATTTTCACCTCCAATTAATTCTCTTCTTTGACTCCTTCCTTCAGGTTTTCTTTCTACCAGTTTACCAAAATAACACCGGTCAAGTCACCAATGATTCCTGTCTTAAAAATTCAAAGAGCATTTTTTTTTGTCTTATGTTCTTTGAATTATCAGCAGCATATGACACAGTCAACTATTCCAATCTTCTTAAGTCATTTTGTTCAAACTTTCTTGCAATTTCTATTCTTGCATAACTTTCTGCAATTCTTTGGATGTTGTTACATTCTTCTTTGTTAGCTCCTTCCCCACGACCATACTCGCTCAATCGCAAAAGCCTCTTGTTATTATAATCCTTCTAGTTGATCTCATTAGTCCTGTGAATTTAAATGCTGCTTAGGTCCAGATAGCTTGTAGAACAACACTCCCATCCTGACCTCTCCTTCTTCCCAACATAAGCAAACTCAAAGATCCAATTGTCTACTTGACGTCACTGTTAAGGTGTCAAATAGTCTACTCAAAATTAACATTTCCCAAAATAGAATATTAATTTAGTCTCCTGTCTGTTTAGTTTCAAAATACTTCATCTCAGTTAATGGCATCACCATCAATACAACTGTTCAACCCAAAACTTTAGGTGCGTTTCTTGAATCTTTTCTTCTACCATTTATACAAACAATAAATAGTCACATATTGTTTAACTATGGGGATACCTTCTAAGAAATGTGTTATCAGGTGATTTCATCATTGTGCAAACGTCCTTGACTGTACTACACAAAGCTAGATGGTAGTCTGCTGCACACCTAGGCTATATGGTATAGCCTATTGCTCCAAGGCTATAAACCTGTACAGCATGTTACTGGACTGAATACTGTAGACAATTGTAACACAATGGTAAGTATTTGTGTATCTAAACATAGAAAAACTACAATAAAAATACAGTATAAAAGAGTAAATAAGTGATATATCTTTATAGGTCACTTTCCATGCATGAAGCTTGCAAGATTGCAAGTTATTCTGGGTGAGTCAGTGAGTGAGTGGTGAGTGCATGTCAATGCCTAGAACATTACTGTACACTAATGTAGATTTTATAAATACTGTGCACTTAGGCTCTACTAAATTTAAAAATCTTAGAGGGGATGGGTATATTCACACCTAATGGGTGTAATGTGCACCGTCTGGGGGATGGACACACTTGAAGCTCTGACTTGGGTAGGACAAAGGCAATATATGTAACCTAAATATTTGTACCCCCATAATATTCTGAAATAAAAAAAAGTGAAAAACAAAACAAAACAAAAAAGAACCAAAAAAAAAAAAAAACAACCTTAGCTTATTATAACATTTTTATTTTATAAACTGTGAATCTTTTTTTTTTACCTTTTTGACTTTTTGGTAATAACACTTAGCATAAAACACAAACACATTATATAGCTGTACAAAAATAGCTTTATATCTTTATTAGTTTCTTTCTATTTTTAAGTATTATTATTTTTTACTTTTAAACTTCTTTCTTAAAAACTAAGATATAAATAACACATCCATTAGTCTAGGCCTGCACAGGGTCAGGATCATCAATATCACTGTCTTCCACCTCCACACCTTGTCCCACTGCAAGGGCTTCAGGGGCAATGACACACATGAAGCTGTCATCTCCTATGATAACAATGCCTTCTTCTGGAATACTTCCTAAAGAACCTGCCTGAGGCTATTTTACAGTTTACTTTTTTCTAATAAATGGTAGAAGTGCATTCTAAAATAATAATAAAAACTATAGGATAGTAAATACATAAACCATCATAATAGTCATTTATTAACAAGTATTATGTGCTATAATAATTTTATGTGCTACGTTTTTATACAACTGGTAGTGCAGTAGGTTTGTTTATACCAGCATCAACATAAACTCGTGAGTAATATGTTGTGCTGGGACATTGACAGCTACACTATCACTAGGTGATTGGAATTTTTCAGCTCCATTATAATCCTATGGGACTACCCTCTTACATGCAGTTCATTGTTCACCAAAATATGGTTATAAAGCACATGACTATATTAGCAATTTCTATCAACCATAGCTTCAAAATGTATTCTAAATATATTCACTGATCTTTAGCTCTACTTTTTAATTCAATACAATATCATCTTTCACTTGGAGCACTGAAACAGTCTATTATTTAATTTTTTGCTGCTTTCATTCCATTCTTTGAATCCAACATGATCATTTTTAGAAAGTAAATGAAAGTGTCATTAGTTTGGTTCCCACCGGAATCAGATCCTAGACAAAAAAATCAAGTGTAAGAATCTTACTTTGGAAGCAAAACAATATATGGAATGAGATTAAGAAACTATTATACAAAAAAGAAAAGGAGGGAAGACAGCCAATAAAGGATGTGTTATCAAGCCAGCTACATCCATGGATTATTAAAGCATAATATCCCAAAGAAACTCTAGATAATGGCTCCTTGGAGTTATCCCACTAGAAGGGTGAGGGAGCTGGGGTATTTACATACAGCAGTCATTGCCTGAGGGCTGCCTCAGGAGTGTGAATTTCCTGCACTTTTGCCTACTTATGTGAGGGCAAACCAGTGTCCCAAAGCTTTAGAGAAAGCCCCAGGCATATATATATATATATATATATATATATATATATATATATAATCTCCCAACAGTGGGAAGTCAGATGAAGAATATTTAAGTCATCAGGTCCAATGGATATGAACATAAGCTATGGTATTTTTCTTTCTTAAACACTGCAAAGATTTCTGAATTCATTTAGAAAAAGATCCCAGCTCCTCACCGTAGTTTAACAGCCAGCTTGCTGGTCTTTTATAAGCAGAGATCAGCCACTGCAGGGCTTTACTGAAACAGATGTTTTTTGTATTTGCTCTCCCTTCAAACCCTTAGCTTGAACACTCTTTCTTATCATTCAGACC
This sequence comes from Microcebus murinus, assembly GCF_040939455.1. Taxonomy (NCBI): domain Eukaryota; kingdom Metazoa; phylum Chordata; class Mammalia; order Primates; family Cheirogaleidae; genus Microcebus; species Microcebus murinus. Next base: position 63,164,194 of record NC_134105.1, read on the forward strand.
TCAGCCCCAGAACACACTTTATCAATGAAGCATCTCTTGCCCAATCAAATCCCTTATCCCTTTTAATTCTATTTATTTAATTTTAGTCTTTATCACAATCTCAATATACATTTTTATATATGTATTTTATTTTAAATTTACTTTCTCATAAAAATGTAGGCTTCATGACAAAAAAGAACTTACTAGTTTGGCACTATATTCTTAGCATTTTGAAAAATTCTAAGTATATAGTTGGTGCTCGAAAAAATTATGGAATATTCATTTTTATTTAATTCAATATAAAACAACTCATTTTTAAATTTTCTTAATTTTTTGGCTATTGTTTCTCTATGACACAGTTTGTATTTAGGATTTTGGAACGGAACATCTGAGTTCAAATTATAGCTTCATATCTATGAGCTGTGGATCTTGTACAAGTTGCTTGATCTCTCTTTTGTAGTATTTCATTGTGTCATTGTGAGTATTAAATGTACTAATATATATTTAATACATATATAGGTGTGTATCTTCAGATTTTCAGAAACACTGGAGCTTTTGACAAGATAACATCTAAAACACTTTCTATTTGAATACTCATACTATATAAATTTCTCTTTTCCACTTTATATAATTTTTAGATCATTTAATTGCTTCATCCCAAAATTGTTTATGTTTTGGACATGATTCATTTCAGTTATGTTCTTATATACCTGCTGACACAAGCTTTCTTTTCTGATTTCATTGTACCTTTATCAACCTCCAAAGTCCTTTTATGCTATAGTTCTATATCTCTGCTTTCAAATGATATCGTCTTCTCATTTTAGAAGTTATATACATTAAAATATGCAGGGAATATGAGCGATTCCATACTGACATAAAAAGGGAAAAAAAAGATGCTAACCATTTCTTAATCAGTTCATAGTGGCATAAGAGAATTATAAAAAATAAAAATTTTCAAAATTTCATAAATAAAAATGTCAAATGAACTAATTTTTTTAATTTTCCACATACATTATTTTTTTCTTGGTACTTAAGTACCAAGAAAAGTATTTAAGGGGCATGCAAGTCCTCCTACAATATGTTATATTTAGATCTACTCAATCTGGTAATCAAATTATGCCAAATTTTGTAGTGGTCCATTTTATATTAAAACATCATAATTAAAAACCTCTTGCAATGTACACAGAAGAATTTTTCTTGCTAACACACTACAGAAAACTAGAAGGGAGACTTTTATACAAGTGGAGATAATTTAGTAAGAAAACAAAGAAACAAAATAAAATAGGATTTTAATACACAAAGTAAGTCTTAAAATAAAGTATAAATCTCACTTTACAAAATCCACGTTTCACTTGTTTTTTATATGTATCCAGGGCTTCAGGTCTTAGTAGTTTTTATAATCCTTTGATTTCTTACTTATAAGAACTTGCTTAGCAATTGAGGAGAGAGTAAGATGAATGAAAACAAACAAACAAAAAAAAGGTCAGTCGCTACTGGTAGTCACCCTAATTCCTACTGACCTGTCTCAAAGGAAAACTTCACATTTCTGACTCCAAAGGCTAATTCATCCTAATTTTCACAGTATCATCCTCTTCAGATCTTCTTGAACCTCTTTCTCCATGAATTATTCCTTCTCTTTCTTCCACATACAACTTCTTTTTCACTGAAATCTACTTAAAATCTCTATAAAAGCCATTCTCATGACTTTCAATTTGACACTACATTTTCTACCCTTTGGTAGGGTATATAAAGAATCTAGTAGTAATAGGACATATGTGTATGTAGTTTGTAAGAATATTATTAGCAGTCTTTCACTAATTCTGAGAAGTAGAGATAATCATTAATCAGTGGAATTTCTGGGTTCCAGGCAGGGTAAGGATGTGAACAGTTAGGGCCAGTTTTATAGGTCTCCAAACTGAGCAGGTGCACGGGTCCCTGTGCTCAAAAGGGCCTAATACTTAGTTTAACACTCCGTTGTCACTGCCTTGAAATTCTAATCTTTTAACCTTTGAACTTATGTTTTGTGAGTGAAGTCTGATGGGACAGTGCTTTTGAGCGGAGGAGATACACACATTCTCTGTATCCACTATTATTCTTTGTTGCACCTTTTACGTATAGTGTTTCTAATATCCCACCGAGATGTCAGATTTCTGGTGGATTTAAGATGGATGGGAGTTCAGCAAGATGCAAAATGAGTACAAATTAAGTGCTTTATATCCATGAGTCAGAAAGTGGAGAAAGGTCAGCCCCAAGAGGTTATACTTTCCATTCAAACAAAAATTGGCTTCAAATGCATAAAGAAGGCAATGAATGGCATTCGAAGAACCATGCATCACCCATTAACTCTATCATTTCCATTTTCACTCAAGTTGCTTCCTATTATTAGCCTCACCCTTATATTGACATTGATGGCAGAAGGAAAGGGAAAGGTAGAGAATGGTTTCTTTCCCTTTCAGTCCTTTCCTATTCAACCATAAGCCATTGGGAGAGGGTTTGAAAGAACATGAATATGTTAAGAAGAAAAATAAAAACAATCGAGTTTTTTTGTGCAGTATTTCCACTACTGTGATAAGAATGAAATACATATGAATGTATGAGCTACGAAATATAAATTATATAATTTTGGTGATTCTACATATGAATTAAGTGCTTTTGCATTTAAAACTGACATTTCACATAAAGTTGAACGTTAATAATCATGCTAATCATTTAAGATTTTACCTTTTCTTTATTTAGAATGATATTATATAACAAATAGGCATAATTAGTTACTTAAATTTTTATGTATATTATTTATATGTATTTATACAAATTTATATTAGATTTCTATTGAATTATATAAGATTGTGTATAATTTTAAGCATAATACTGATATTACTAACAAGATTGGTGAAATTAATTTTTTAGATCTATTTTTAATTTTATGTTACACATCTATACCAGGTTACATAAAGTCAAATTATTATATTTATAAACATGCACTTGAAATAATTTCTGGTTATGCCACTGACTCTATAAATAGTAAACTAACAGTTTAAATCTATTTTCTATTGCTTTCAAAATAAATATTTTTAAATTTGCTCTATAAATATTTGAACTATGATTATAAATTTAAATTTATAAAATAAGATATAGTCTAAGAAGTCTAATTTCTACATATAGATATATGTTCATCTAAGAAAGAAATGTGTTTGTGTGTGTGTGTGTGTGTGTGTGTGTGTGTGTGTGTGTGTGTGTATAGGAAGTATGCATTTGAGTAGAGCAAAGAGCAAAGCAGCAAAAGGACTATCCATTTTTTCACAGTTTTGCCAGTGTACCCTCAGGTTAGTCTCCTAGAAATGGGATTGCTCAGCTAAAGCACAGAAATACATGTAATTTTGCTTGGCATTGTTAAATTCCCCTTTTTGGAGTTCGTGCCATTTTTCATTCCCACTAGTAATATATGACAGTGACTATTCCTCTGTAAGCTTGTCAATAGAATATGCTGTCAAACTACGAAAAAGTGTCTTTGCCCAAGAAATTGGGGAAAAGACATGAACAGAGAATTTATAGAACAGGCAAACGAAATGGAGAAATAAAAATGTAAAAAGCTGATCAATAATAAACAGAAAAATGTATTTTACAGCTACAAAATAGTACTTTTATACATTTATTAATAATATATTAGCATAAATTTAAAACTCTCACCATAACACATATGGCAAAGTTATGGAGCCACAGAAACTTCCTGCTGTGTATGTAGACATGTTCCATTTGTTGGTATAACTATTGGCCTTATGTAGTCAAGTGAAGGTGCCTCTAGCTCTAGAGTTAGCATTTCTTTTCTAGGCATGTATTCCAGAGAAACCTTCTTATATGTGCACCAAGAGACATAGACAGGAAAATTTATTTCATCATTGTTTATAATAGCAAGAATTTATTAACAATTTAAATATTTATTTATTGGAGAATAAATAATTATAGATCCATAGGATTAAATATCATATAGCAAAATAATGAGTGAGCTACAGTTCTAAGAATCAAATTGATAAATCATAAAATCCTAAATTTGTGCAAAAATAAAGAAAGCAAATTGCAGATCAATACTTATGCCATTTGCATAAAGGTTTATAATATGGAAATAACATTAAATGTACACATTCTTTGTTTAAAATATATAGGTTATATATGATAAAATATATATGTTATGCATATAAGGCTATATAGAAAGTATGTAATATATTTATGAAATTATATGAATACAGGAAGTATACAAAATATAAAATGTATATATTTTATATGTCAAAAGTATAAAAGTACATATAGTAAATATATAAAAACATAGAATAATTAACAGTATATTTAGGCTAGACATTATCTTTAGGGTGGGATAGTTAATTCAAGTAGGTGATATTGTCTTTAAAAACTCTAATGTGGCAATATATAATATTTTAAACTGAGTGATAGACATGTTAGTGTTTGTTATACTACTCTCTATACTTTGTGTGTGAAATAGTTCTTAATTACATAAATATATCTACGTGCATGTTACATACAATTATATGTTAGTCCCAAAGTCATGGCTTTGGGACTAACCATTACCACTCTGTGAAATTAGGAAAAAATTTTAAAAGTCAAGTTTGAAAAATAACTTCTTTTTTCCCACATAACAAAGCCTTGAACCAACAGAATTCAATTGAACCAAATCCTCAATTAGTGAAAAATTATTTGGCTTGCCGTAAACTTTAGAAAAATGTCATAAAATATACAAAAAAAAAAGTGTGTGTGTGCTTCATGGAAATTTTAAGCTTTCCCAGCTCAATCTTGGAGTGAATCATATTTGTGTTAATCTTTACATTTACCTCTTCAGGACAATATAATATTGAGAATTTAGTTTCCCAGAAAGAGATCCCCTTGGGGCTCTATCAGATACTCAATTATCAGAGATTCAATTATCCTCACCTATGTTTTACTTATTAAAGTAGTAAATGAACTAACGAATTTGAGCAAGAAAAGAATTCTGACAACATTTTAAAGGAGTAGAATTCACTTGTAAAATGTAATTATTAGAAAATGCAATTAACCAGAACAAATTCTGGTTAATCAGGGTGTTACTATAACAGTGTTAAATTCCATTATGCCTAAATTCATTTTTCCGTGAAAGAAGCCTTTAGAATTTTTGGTACAGTAATCTTGTAACATGTACACCAAGGATTGTGAGCTAGTATTTATTACAGAATTAAATAAAGGTGAATGATACCAGTCAACATATATAATAGTTAAGGTGCTTAACTGTATAATGCAATAAGACATTCAGAGAAAGGGATAGACTTGTGAGAATTAGAACTTTGGAAAAATATGCATGACAATCTTAAATTCTCAAGATTAAAAGGGCCTTTACAAGTCCAGTCAATTCATTTTGAAATCTGGCTATGTATAAGAACTATCTTAGGTTGGTTTGTTATTAGTTTATATGAAATACAGATATCTAGGTGTCTTCACTCTTTTAAAATTCCCAATTCTAATATATTAGGGAAAATTCCTCCATCCTTTAATTCAGTGTCCACACCTTTCAGATTTCACACTGTTGATTTTTCAATTGCATTAAAATCTGGAATATGTTTCAAAAACTATTTCTTAACTACTGTCAATCAAAATAAAACATTAATATCATCACGTAAAGAGGTTCTTTGATAAAGAATATGCTATTTGGTTTCCATGAAATTTTTGCCATGTTTTATTTTCACAAAATGAAAAAATAAAATGTAAAAAGGATAAGAAAAAATATTTTAGATCCTTAGAACAACAAAGAAAAGTCTTCATCCACTCATTAACAATTTATTGAGCACCTACTATTTGCTAGGAGCTACAGATGCTATGGCTTATTTTCTTAACACTGAGGAAAATAAATCAACTTAAAAGTTAGGATTCTTTCAGAAAAAATTGCAAATATTGAACTGAAGTTACAAATTATTTATTGACAAAATTTAATCCTGGCTAATGGAAGAGAGCTAGGTTTTATCAAGGAAATATACCTAGACTTATATTGTTAGGAGTAGTTAAACTGATTTGATTGACAAAACCCAAAAGCTCCCGAAATCATGAGAATATGTAATTTACTGCATCTTAAAAAGCCAATTTAGAACATTATCATGTTGCTTTATTAATTTTGTTTTATTTTTAGCATGAAAATTTACTTGGAAGTTTGGCACCACTACGTTCTTTAAAAATCCTCCTATATTTTGTTTAATTTTTAAAATATTTTAAATTATAAATTGACAAATAATTGTATATATATTTATGTGGTACAAAGTGATGTTATCATGAATGAATACAACGTGGGATAATTAAATTAATTAAATTGAGCTAATTAACATATTTATCACTTAAAATACTTATTTTTTGTAGTGAGAACATTTGAAATTTACTCTCAGTAATTTTGAAATGTCAATACATTGTTATTTATTGGATTCAGCCTGTTGTGCACTATATCTTAAAGTTAAAATATGTGCAGACAAAAAAATTTTTCCTCTTGTCTAACTGAAGATTTGTACCCTTTGACCATCATCTCCCCATTTCCTTTATTTTCTCTCTCCTTAGTCTGTGGTAGCCACCATTCTGCTTTCTGCTTGTTTTAGTTCAATTTTTTAAGATTTCACAAATAGCATGCAGTATTTGTCTTTTGGCGTTTGGCTTAATTCATGTAGCATATTGTTCACAAATAACAGAATTTCTTTCTTTTTTATACCTGAATAGTATTCCGTTGTGTATATATATCACATTTTCTTTACCCATTCATCCGCTGATGGACAATTAGGTTGATTCCACAACTTGGCTATTGAGAGTAGGAATGTAATGAATGTGGGAGTGCAAGCATCTCATCTACATACTGAATTCAAATCTTTTGGGTAAATAACTAGAAGTGGGACTGCTGGATTATATGGTAATTCTATTTTTAGCTTGTTGAAAAACCTCAATAAAATTTTTCACAATAGCTGTACTAATTTACATTCCCACCAACAGTGTACAAGTATTTCCTTTTCTCCACATCCTCACCAACACTTGTTTTCTTTTATCCTTTTGATAGTATTCATTCTGACAGGTGTGCAGTGATATCTCATTGTGGTTTTAATTTGCAAATCCCTACTGAATACTGATGTTGAGAATTTTTTTTTATCATCAGTTAGCTGATTTGCATGTCTTCTTTTGAGAAATGTCTATTGAGTTTTCTTAGCAATTTTGTCATGTGATTATTTGTTTTCTTTCTATAGAGATGTTGAGTTCATTATATATTTTAGATATCAATCCATTATGGGACATATGGTTTGCAAATATTTTATCCTAATCTGTAGTTTTATTGCCTCACTCTGTCAATTGTATCCTTTGTTGTGAAGAAGCTTTTTATTTTTATCTAATTCATCCATTCATCTATTTTTGCTTTTGTTGCCTGTACTTTTGGGGTCAAATCTAAAAAAAAAAAATCATTGGCCAGACTAGTATTATGTCATTTGTCCCCTATGGTTTCTCTTAGTACTTTTATAGTTTCTGGTCTTATGTTTAAGTCCTTAATGCATTTTGAGTTGATATTTGTGTATTATGTGAGGTAAGGGTCCAATTTCATTTCTCTACATATAGATATCTAATTTTCCAACATTATTTATTGAAGAGATTGTCCTTTTCCCAATGTTTACTTGGCACATTTGTCAACAGTCAATTGACAATACACAAATGGGTTCATTACCAGGCTCTCTATTCTCTTCCATAAGAAGATGAGTCTATTTTTATCTTAGTGCCATGTTGTTTTAATTACTATCATTTTATAGTATAATTTAAAATCAGATAGTATAATCCTCCAGATTTGTTCTTTTTGGTTATGATTACCTTAGTTATTCAAGTTTCTTTAATGGTTCTATATAAATTTTAGAGTTTTTTATACTTCTAGGAAAAATGACATTGGAATTTTGATGGGGATTGCATTAAATCTGTAGATTGCTTTGGGTAGTATGAACATTTTGACAATGTTAATTTTTCTAATCCATGAACACGAATATGTTTCCATTTAATTGTGTCTTCTTCAGCTCTCTACATTAATATTTTATAGTTTTCAGTGTACAGATCTTTTACCTTCTTGTTTAATTTATTCCAAAGTATGTTTTATAGCTATTGGAAATGGGATTGTTCTCTTGATGTCTTTTCTGGTTAGTTTGTTGTTAGCATATAGAAATGCTGCTGATTTTATTGTGTTGATTTTGCATCCTACAACTTTACTGTATTTCTTTATTCTAACATTATTATGGTGAAATCTTAGGGTTTTATATGCATAAGATCTGATCATCATTAAATAGTGACAATTCAATTCTTCCTTTCCTATTTGGATAGCTTTTATTTCTTTCTCTTGCTTGGTTCCTCTGGCAAGGACTTCCAATACTATGTTGAATAGAAATTGTGAGAGTGGACATACTTGTCTTCTTCTGGATCTTTCAGGAAAGGGTTTCAATTTTTCGACATTGACTACTATGTAAACTATGGGCTTATCATATCTGGCCTTTATTATGTTGAGGTGCTTATCTTCTATATTTAATTTGTTGAGTCTTTTGTAATCATTAAAGAATGTTGAATTTTTTCACATGCCTTTCTTTTCTGCATCTAATGAGATGATTATATGCTTTTTATCCTTCATTCTATTAATGTGATGTACCAAATTCACTGATTTGCATATGTTGAACTACATACTTGCATCCCAGGGATAAATCCCACATGATTATGGTGAATATTGCTTTTACCAAGTTGTTGAGTTGGTTTGCTAGTATTTTGTTGAGGATTTTCGCATCTATGTTAATCAAGGATATTGGCCTGTAGTTTTCTTTTCTTGTGATATCTTTGTCTGGCATTGGCATCAGGATTATGCTGGCCTTTTAAAAAGTTTGGATTTATTGCCTCCTCTTCAATTTTTCCAAAGAGTTCGTGAAGGATTTGTATTGTATTAAATCTTCTTTAAATGTTTGGTAGAATTCGGTAGTGAAGCCATGTGCTCCCAGGAATTTCCTTGATGGGAGTCTTTTAAATACTGATTCAATTTCCTTACTCATTGTTGATCTGTTCAGACTTTTTATTTCTTCATGATTCAGTCTTGATAAGTCTTGATAAGTTTTATCTCTCTAGGACATTTTTCATTTCTTCTAAGTTATCAAAATTTTTGGCACATAATTGTTCATAATACTCTCTTATAATCCTTCTTTCATTTCTGATATTATTTATTAGAATCTTCTCTCTTTTTTTCCCAGTCTAGTTAAAAATTTGCCTATTTTGCTTATCTTTTCAAAAAACCAGCTCTCAGTTTCATCGATCTTTCGTATTGTTTTTCTAGTCTCTATAGCACTTATTTCTGCTTTGATCATTACTATTTCCTTACCTCTGATGACTTTGGGCTTAGTGTGTTCTTTTTCTCTTTCCTTGAAGCATAAGGTTAAATTTATTTAAGATTTTTATTTTTTGATGTAGGCGTTTATTGCTATAAATTTCTTCTTAAAAGCTTTTGCTACATGCCATAAGTTTAGATATGAAATGTTTTCATTTTTGTTTGTCTCAAGATATTTTCTAATTTCTCTTTTAATTGTTTTATTGACTCATTGATCAAGAACATGCTGTTTAATTTCTATGTACTTGTAAATTTTCCCAAATTTCTACTATTGTTGATTTCTAGTTTTATGCCATTGTGGTCATAAAATGTACTTGATATGATTTTATCCTTCTTAAATTTGCTAAAACTTGACTTGTGGCCTAATAAATGATTTATCATGCAAAATGTCCCATATGTGCTTGAGAAGAATGTGTATTCTGTTGCTGTTGGATGGAATGTGCTGTATAGTATATATCTGTGTTAGGTATCTTTGGACTAAAATGTTCAGGTCAAATTTTACTTATTAATTTCTTGTTTGGATAATCTGTCCATTGTTGAAAGTGGGGTCTGGAATATTTGTACAATTATTATATAACATTCTATCTATCCTTTCAGATCCTTTAATATTAGCTTTATATATTTAGCTATTCTGGGTGTTAGTGCATATAAATTTACAATCTCAGTAACTTCTTGATGAATCGACCCCTTTGTCATTATATAACGCTATTCTTAGTATCTTTTTAAATTTTTGACTTAAAGTCTATTTTCTCTGATATAAGAATAGCTACCTCTATTCTCTTTTGGTTTCTATTTGTTGGAATATCTTTTTCTATCTTTTCACTTTAATGTATGTGTGCCCTTAAAAGTGAAGGGAGTTTCTTGTAGGCACCATATAGTTGGACCTTACTTTTTATAATACATTTAGTCAGTCTATATCCTTTTATTGGAGAATTTGATAGACTTACATTAAAAATATTATTGATAGGCAAGTATATGCTAGTGAATTTTTTTGGATGTCTTGTAGATACTTTATTTCTGTGTTCCTTTTTTTCTGTCTTCTTCTGTGGTTTAATTGTTTCCAGCAGTGGTATGCTTTGATTACTTTCTATTTTTGTTTTGTGCCCCTAGTGTATACTTTTACTTTGTGGTTGCCATGAGGTTGACATATTACTTCTTATATATACAGAAATCTCTATCAAGCTGATGACAATTTAACTTAAATTCCATGCAAGTCTATACGTTTATCCCCATATTATGTTTTTTATGTCAGATTTTACATTTTACTATGCATCCCTTGACAATTTATTTTACCTGCAGTTGTTATTAATAGCTCAGTCTTTTAACCCACATACTAGGGATAAAATTGCTTTATACACCTAGAATACAGACAGTCCCTGACCTACAATAATTTGACTTATGGTTTTTTGACTTTACAGAGGATTTACTGAGACATAACCCCATAGAGAGTTAATGAGCTCATTGTGGCTTATGATGAGGTTATGTTTTTCTACTCAATGTGTATTCTTTTGCCTCATTGTAAAGTTGATAACTCTTTAGTCAAACTATGGTAAGTCAGGAACCACTTGCTGTGCTACCAGCATTACATAATTTTTTCAGTTATGACATTTTAAACTTACAATGAGTTTATTTGAATATAACCTCATCATCCGTAAGCCAAGGATTAACTGTATTCTGAATATGACTCTGTATTACTTATTCCATTAAGTTTTGTGCTTATGTAACTTTTATGCTATTAATTAGTGGTCTTTTGTTTGAGCCTAGAGAACTCCCTTTAGCAATTTCTGTAAGGTAGCCCTAGTGGTATAGACTAGATGAAAACTCTTAACTTTTGTTTGTCTGCAAAATTTTCTATTTCATTCTCATTCAGGAAAGACAGGATTGCTGAATAAAGTATTTTTTGCCAGCAATTTTATTTTCCAACATTTTGAATATATTATCCCAGTCTCTTCTGGCCTATGGGGTTTCTGCTAAGATATCTACTGTTAGTTATATTGGGACCCCTTTGTATGTGACATGTTTTTTTTATTTCTTGGTACTTTCAGAATTTTTTCTTTGTTTTGATTTTTGATAGTTTGCTTATTGTGTGTCTTGATGAACTTCTCTTTGGGTTGACTTCATTTATAGACTTCTGCACTCCCTGCAGAAGTTGGCACCTAGATATTGGCACCTTTCTCCAGATAAGAGAATTGGGGCATTATTCTTTTTTACATATTTTTGTCCCTTTTTCCTTTTTTCTTCTTCTTAACCACTTCAGTACGAAACTCACCGGCCGCGAAACCTTGCCCACAGCTGGCACTCATAGTCCACACGATAGTTTGTACTGTGCATTGATGACAAATCTTTTTTGCTCTTGTGTGATGAGGAAAGCTTTAAAGCACCAAAAGCTTGTTTTACTTTACAGGCAGCTTTACTTGTAATATAAATCAGAAATAGGTAACATATACACATATGTTTTCATTACATTATTTTTAAATGTTCACAATTTTATTTTGATAAGTGAAAAATTAGAAAAGACATATCATGGCTGTTGGCTAAAGTCAATGCTCGGCTGTGCACCTTCATATCACGGCTGTTGGCTAAAGTCGCTGTGCATGTTCATCTGTGGCTATCAACTATAGTCGACGTTCGTACAGAAGTTGTTAAAATTTAAGTATGCATAGGTTAGGTTTCTTGATAGTGTCCCATAATTTCTGTAGATTATTTTCATTCTTCATTTTTTTTTTATTTTTTCAATTGAATAATTTGAAATGTTTTGTCCTTGGCCACATATTCTTTTTTCAGCCTGATTGAGCCTGCCAATGAAATATCTATTGCATTTTTCAGTTTTGTCATTGTATAAGAATGACTATATCTCTAGTCTTATATGAGTATAAGAATACTATATCTCTAGTATATCAATTATTTTATTGTTTCTATTTCTTTGTCAAATTTCTCATTTTGTTTGTATATTCTTTTCCAAATTACCTTTACTTTTTTATTTGTATATTTTAGTAATTCACTGAATTTAAGATGATTGTTCTGAATTCTTTGTCATTCTATAGATCTCCATTTCTTTAAGGTCCATTGTTGGAGCTTTGTTGGTTTCCTTTGGAGGTGTTATATTTTTAAGTCTTGGTAATTCTTGTGTCCTTAAATTGGCATCTGTGCATTTGAGGAGACAGCCAGATTTTTCTTCTTTTATAGATATTTTTTGCCAGGGTTAGATCTTCACTATTTAGTTTAGCCTATGATTCTGGATAGACCACTTGATAAAAATCCTGGATAGGGAGGATCCAGGCAAGATGGCGGATGAATAACACCGCCAGACAGAGGGTCTCTGCAGAAAAGACCGATTCTAGCAGAAACTAGAGGAAAGAAGCAAGAAGACGAGCATACAGCGGACAAGGGCCGGAAGGAGGGGTACCTGAGACCCCGGAGACTCCTCGGGAGGAGGCTGCGGAGGAGAACTGGAGGCTGAGACCACCGGAGCAGCCCGGAGACCAGCGGCAAGGGTAGGTGGATCTGCTTTTTCCCCTCCCCTGCATTCGGGACTGCTGGTGGGCTCCTCAGCGGGTGGAGAGACCTGCGGACATCAGCCCAGAGACTGCCGCCGCCTGCCAACGGTGAGCCTGTAGCAGACGTGGCACCAGGTTCCCAACTTCCTCCGGGCACCTCCGTGTGCACGGACCCGAGCCGCGCGGCAGGCGCCATATTGCCTCCTCCCTCCCTCCGCCGACCCTACCCGCCGCGGCTGCCCAGAGAGACAATACAGCCACCAGCCGGAGGCACCTCCAGGGAACCGGACCTTCCCGTTTGGGACCCCGCCCGCCCTCCCAGGTGCTGCTGGCACCGTGTTCCCAGGAAAACGGTGCCGACTCAGAGGCTGAGAGACATAGACCCAGCTTGGGCTCCCTGTGGGTGAATTAGGACCGGAAATCCTCTCCCTGGTGGGAATACAGTTTGAACTCTGGGACCCAGAGGTCGGACCTGCAGACCAGATCCCCTGCACCGAGGGCTAGCATTGCCCGGGGCACAGAAGGATTATACGTGAACAGCCTACTGAGGTCTGTGTGCCTCCAGGGGCGGATCAGCGTCCTAGAGGGCAACCCGCCTCCCAGGAGGAGGCCGTGCGCCCAACCCAGGTGGCGTTCCTGTGCAGGGAACCTCCCCGCCTGCATCACAGTCCGGGGAGGCCTGGTGGCTTGTGGACTGGCCTGCTGGCAGAGGCCCAGGAGTAGCTGCGGAGTTGGGGAGGGTGGAAAGAAGCGAGGCCTGCTGCAGACTTTGGGTCTCAGACAGCCCCACCCCCACACCCAGACTTTCTGGCTGAGCGGGACCATTCCAGCCCCGCCCTGACAGCAGAGAACAGAACTTTGACCCCTGCTAACCGCCTGAGGGCAGGCTTACCCAACCCAGCTCCGCCCAGAACGAGAGCTGATAACAGGACTCAAAATCAACACCATAGCCTGTTCCTCCAAGCAAACGCCACCTACTGACAGGGACGGCATCTTGCACAGCCTTTCCACGGCACCCACTGACTCAATATACAGGGAGTGGTCCAATTTCACCCACAGGCACCACCTAACGCCTCAGAAACTAAACAAGGTGTGTGAATACCCAAACAATAACCTAAGGAAAGAAACAACAACTGATCGACATGGGAAGAAATCAGCGAAAGAACTCAGGAAATATGAAGAACCAAACGGAAAACACACCCCCAAAGAGGAGCACCAGCCCCCTAGAAACGGACACCGACCAAAATCAGGCAACCAATATGACAGAAGAGGAATTTCGTATGTGGAACATAAGAACACTCACCCAGCTGCAACAACAACTCAACAACCAACACCAAGAAACCACAAAAAGTCTCCAGGATATGAGAAAAGAAATAGACACATTGAAGAAAAGTGTAACCGAACTCCTGGAAATGAAGAATCAATTCAAGGAACTACAAAATACAGTGGAAAGTCTCAAGAACAGGGTAGATGAAGCAGAAGAAAGAATCTCAGAGCTTGAAGATAACACCCTCCAATTAAATAAATCAGTCACAGAAATAGAGCAGAGAAACAAGAGAAAAGAGCAAAGTCTACAAGAGCTGTGGGATTATGTGAAAAAACCTAACGTGAGGGTCATAGGTTTAGCCGAAGGGGAGGAAGACAACACTCAAGGGCTGGACAAGCTTTTTGAAGACATAATAGAGGAAAATTTCCCAGGCCTTGCTCAAAATCTTGATATACAAGTTCAAGAAGCCCAGAGGACCCCTGGGAGATTCAATGCAAACAGGAAGACGTCACGTCATGCAGTCATCAGACTGACCAAAATATCAACTAAAGAGGCCCTTCTAAGAGCTGTAAGACAAAAGAAGCAAGTGACATACAAGGGAAAGCCAATTCGAATAACATCAGACTTCTCTAATGAGACTTTACAAGCAAGGAGAGACTGGGGCCCCATTCTCACTCTTTTGAAACAAAACAATGCCCAGCCTAGAATATTATTCCCTGCAAAACTAAGCTTCATATATGAAGGAGAAATAAAAACATTCTCAGACAAGCAAAGGCTCAGAGAATTCACCAAGACAAGACCAGCCCTACAAGAAGTACTTAAAACAGCGTTATGCACGGAACATCATAATAATAATCCACGGATATAAAAACAACCAAAACCCAAAGATATTAAATGCCAGATATTACAATGGCTCAAGACAGAAATCATAGCAACAACATCCAACCCAACAGAATGATCAGTAATCTACCTTACCTATCAGTTCTCTCAATAAATGTGAATGGCTTAAACTCTCCACTCAAGAGACATAGGCTGGCTGAATGGATAAGAAAATACAGGCCAAGTATATGCTGTCTTCAGGAAACACACTTAACCTGCAAGGATGCACATAGACTAAAAATAAAAGGGTGGAGATCAATATTCCAAGCAAATAGAAGCCAAAAGAAGGCTGGTGTGGCAGTTCTAATTTCAGACGATTTAGTTTTTAAACCAACAAAAGTAGTAAAAGACAAAGAGGGTCATTATATAATGGTGAAGGGCACAGTCCAACAAGAAGAGATAACAATTTTAAATATATATGCACCCAACTTAGGTGCACCCAGATTCATAAAGCAAACCTTACTGGAGCTAAGCAAATGGATTAATAGCAACTCCATAATCGCCGGGGATTTCAACACCCCACTGACGGCACGAGACAGATCCTCCAAACAGAAAATTAATAAAGAAATAATGGACTTAAACAAAACTCTAGAACAATTGGGTCTGACAGACATCTACAGAACATTCTACCCAAAATCCACTGAATATACGTTCTTCTCATCAGCTCACGGGACATTCTCTAAGATTGACCATATCCTAGGACACAAAGAAAATCTCAAGAAATTTAAAAAAATAGAAATCATACCATGTACCTTCTCAGATCACAGTGGAATAAAACTAGAAATCAACCCTAATAGAAATTCACATTTCTACACAAAAACGTGGAAATTAAACAACCTCCTACTAAATGATTACTTCGTAAATGAAGAAATCAAGACGGAAATAAAAAACTTCTATGAAGAAAACGACAATGGAGAGACAAGTTATCAACTCCTCTGGGACACAGCTAAAGCAGTTCTGAGAGGAAAGTTTATCTCCATAAATGCCTATAACCAAAAGGCAAGAAGATCACAAATAGACAATCTAATGAAACGACTCAAAGAGCTGGAAAAAGAAGAACAGACCAACCCCAAACCCAGCAGAAGGAGTGAAATCAACAAGATCAAATCAGAACTAAACGAAATTGAAAACAGGAAAGCTATTCAGGAGATTAATAAAACAAAAAGTTGGTTCTTTGAAAAAATAAACAAGATTGACACGCCGTTGGCTAAGCTAACGAAAAGCAGAAAAGAGAAATCTCTAATAAGCTCCATCAGGAATAAAAAAGGAGATATCACAACTGATCCCAAAGAGATACAAGATACAATTTATGAATACTACAAAAATCTTTATGCACACAAACTGGAAAATGTGGAGGAAATGGACAAATTTCTAGAAACACACAGCCTCCCTAGGCTCAACCAGGAAGAAATAGATTCCCTGAACAGACCAATCTCAACAGCTGAAATAGAAACAGCAATTAAAAATCTCCCTAAAAAGAAAAGTCCCGGTCCAGATGGCTTCACACCTGAATTTTACCATACTTACAAAGAAGAACTAGTACCTATCTTGCAGAAATTATTCCACAACATCGAGAAGAATGGAAACCTCCCCGACACCTTTTATGAAGCGAATATTACTCTGATACCAAAACCAGGAAAGGATGCAACAAAAAAAGAAAACTACAGACCAATATCCCTAATGAATATAGATGCAAAAATTTTCAACAAAATCTTAGCTAACCGAATCCAGACACTTATCAAAAAAATAATCCACCACGACCAAGTGGGCTTCATCCCAGGGATGCAGGGATGGTTCAACATACGTAAATCTATAAATGCAATTCACCACATAAACAGAAGCAAAAACAAAGACCACATGATCCTTTCAATAGATGCAGAAAAAGCTTTTGACAAAATTCAACACCCTTTCATGATACGAACACTTAAGAAAATAGGCATAGAAGGGACATACCTAAAAATGATACAAGCCATATATGACAGACCCATAGCCAACATCATACTGAATGGGGAAAGATTGAAATCATTCCCACTTAGAACTGGAACCAGACAAGGCTGCCCACTATCTCCACTTCTGTTCAACATAGTGCTGGAAGTCTTGGCTACAGCAATCAGACAGGAAAATGGAATCAAAGGTATCCAAATAGGGGCAGAAGAGATCAAACTTTCACTGTTTGCTGATGATATGATATTGTATCTAGAAAACCCCAAGGATTCAACCAAGAAACTCCTGGAACTGATCAATGAATTTAGTAAAGTCTCAGGATACAAAATCAATACACAGAAATCAGAGGCATTCATATACGCCAACAACAATCTAATTGAGAACCAAATCAAAGACTCAATTCCCTTCACAATAGCAACAAAGAAATTAAAGTACCTAGGAATATATTTAACCAAAGAGGTAAAAGACCTCTACAGGGAGAACTATGAAACACTGAGGAAGGAAATAGCAGAGGATGTAAACAGATGGAAATCCATACCATGCTCGTGGATCGGCAGACTCAATATCATCAAAATGTCTATACTACCCAAACTGATCTACAGATTCAATGCAATACCTATTAAAATCCCATCAGCATTCTTCACAGATATAGAAAAAATAATTTTACGCTTCGTATGGAACCAAAGAAGACCCCGAATATCAAGAGCAATTCTAGGCAACAAAAACAAAATGGGAGGCATTAATATGCCAGATATCAAACTATACTACAAAGCTGTAGTAATTAAAACAATATGGTATTGGCACAAAAACAGGAATATTGACCAGTGGAACAGATGTGAGAATCCTGATATAAAACCATCCTCATATAGCCATCTCATCTTTGACAAAGCAGACAAAAACATACGCTGGGGAAAAGAATCCCTCTTCAATAAATGGTGCTGGGAAAACTGGATAGCCACCTGTAGAAGGCTAAAACAGGATCCACACCTTTCACCTCTCACAAAAACCAACTCACGCTGGATAACAGACTTAAACCTAAGATATGAAACTATTAGAACTCTAGAGGAAAAAGTTGGAAACACTCTCCTAGACATCGGCCTGGGCAAAGAGTTTATGAAGAAGTCCCCAAAGGCAATCACAGCAGCAACAAAAATAAATAAATGGGACATGATCAAACTACAAAGCTTCTGCACAGCCAAAGAAATAGTCATGAAAGTAAACAGACAACCTACAGAATGGGAGAAAATTTTTGCATCCTATGCATCCGATAAGGGACTGATAACTAGAATATACTTAGAACTCACGAAAATTAGGAAGAAAAAATCAAATAACCCCATTAAAAAGTGGGCAAAGGACTTGAACAGAAATTTTTCTAAAGAAGACAGAAGAATGGCCAACAAACATATGAAGAAATGCTCAACATCTCTAATCATCAGGGAAATGCAAATCAAAACCACAATGAGATATCACTTAACCCCAGTGAGAATGGCCTTTATCAAAAAATCTCCAAACAATAAATGCTGGCGTGGTTGCGGAGAGAGAGGAACACTCCTACACTGCTGGTGGGACTGCAAACTAGTTCAACCTCTGTGGAAAGCAATATGGAGATACCTTAAAGCGATACAAGTGAATCTACCGTTTGATCCAGCAATCCCATTGCTGGGCATCTACCCAAATGATCCAGTGACACTCTACAAAAAAGACACCTGCACTCGAATGTTTATAGCAGCACAATTCATAATTGCAAGGCTGTGGAAACAGCCCAAATGCCCATCAATCAAAGAATGGATTAATAAAATGTGGTATATGTACACCATGGAGTACTATTCAGCTCTAAGAAACAATGGTGATATAGCACACCTTATATTTTCCTGGTTAGAGCTGGAACCCATACTACTAAGTGAAGTATCCCAAGAATGGAAAAACAAGCACCAGATATATTCTCCAGCAAACTGGTATTAACTGAGTAGCACCTAAGTGGACACATAGGTGCTACAGTAATAGGGTATTGGGCAGGTGGGAGGGGGGAGGGGGGCGGGTATATACATACATAGTGAGTGAGATGTGCACCATCTGGGGGATGGTCATGATGGAGACTCAGACTTTTGGGGGGAGGGGGGAAATGGGCATTTATTGAAACCTTAAAATCTGTACCCCCATAATATACCAAAATAAAAAAAATAATTAAAAAAAAAAAAAAAAAAAAAAAAAAAAAAATCCTGGATAGGGTAGCTTGCTTTCTGATTCTCTAGATGGCCAGACTGCCACTACTGCTCTGAGTTTGGGTGGGTTGTCTGACTAGGTTCTGCAGTCAGGCTGAGCTACTGCTAGTTGGGTACTGCAAATGCCTCAGATCAGGTTGGCTCCCAGGATGTATTCCCTGGCCAGATGGTGCCACTATTTGAGTTCAGAAGTTGGACAGGATTGTAGGAGGGATCCCCTGAATTTAGTTGAGGTTACTGATCAGAATGAGCAGGATCAGCTGCTTTGCTCAATACATATACATGATTGAGGTTTGCCTCCCTTCCTATATAGGGCCTTGGGGTGGGCTTTGAGGTTGAATGAACACTGTTTAAACTTCTGGATGTGGCATAACTAGCTCTTATTCTTTGCCACAATGCACTGTGGTAGTTGTCTCCCTCCCTGGACAAGGTTTTCGGAGAATGTGCTTTGAGGTTACACTCAGTACTGTTAAGCTCTCTGATTTGGCCAACTAGCCCCAGCTCTTTGCTTTAGTTTGATGTGGTGGTAGTTTTTCTCCTTGGCCAGGGCCCTGAGTCAGGATCCAAGGCTGGTCCGCAGGCTAGGATCTAGGACTAGGATCTAGAATCTAGGGATTCAAGTCAGGTAGAATATTTCTCCCCTTCTGGGAGCAGCCAACTTGGTGTTCTGGGTGGGCTATACAGTTAGCTGGTACCTCTGATTGGGTACCTCTGCTGGCAAATACACATTAATACCACCAAGGTCTGCATGCTGGTCATGGTGGGCTCTACATTTTTGCTTTATTACTATCTAAACTAGAGGTGGTCTAGCCATGCCATTTCCCCCTGTTTTCCCTTAAAGGTGAGATGAGAGTGGGCTTCCCAGGAAGCATGTTAGGGAAGCTGAGTTTCCACCTCTGGTTCTCTTTTCCCTCTGTAGAAACTGTGGTCCCTGGGAAATTCTCTGTGAGTGGCACTCTGCAGACTTGTGAGACAGGGAGGGGTGACAGAGTAAAAATGAGACTGTTTCTCCTACTCTTTTCGTGCACTTTTAATTCCATTCTGTGGAACACAGATGGGACTTAGGCTTATGGTCATTTTGTGGGGATTTACACCAAAATGTTCTTATCTGTGGACAGTTGCTAGTTGAACTTTATGTGGGAGAGTGGTAAAGCCTGGAATCTCCTATTTTGCCATTTTGCTGACAT
The DNA here is from genome assembly GCF_040939455.1 of Microcebus murinus. Lineage (NCBI taxonomy): Eukaryota > Metazoa > Chordata > Mammalia > Primates > Cheirogaleidae > Microcebus > Microcebus murinus. The sequence goes on from NC_134105.1 coordinate 63,184,566, forward strand.
CACTTCCATCTTTCTTTAACCACTTTGGGACCAGCATCAACTATAGTCAATAGCCACAGATGAACGCACACAGTGACTTTAGCCGACAGCAGTGATATGACTTTTCTAATTTTTCATTTATCAAAATAAAATTGTGAACATTTAAAAATAACGTAGTGAAAACATATGTGTATATGTTACCTATTCTGATTTACATTACAAGCAAAGATGCCTGTAAAGTAAAAGAAGCTTTCAGTGCTTAAAAGCTTTCCTCATCACCAAAGAGCAAAACAGATTCGTCATCAATGCACAGCACAAACTATCCTGCGGACTGTGAGTGCCGGCTGTGGGCAAGGTTTCGAGGCCAGTGAGCATCATATGGAAGTGGTTAATTGTACATTTTGTAAAGATTTTATAGCATATTATATGTTTATTGTAGAAGGGGAAATTGAAGTTTTCAAACTGTTTCATTTCAATTTGTGGCAGAATGTGAAAAGAGTCTAAAAACTCAAAAAAATACTAATGGATGTCAAATAATATTTGAATATTTAAAGTACCACCAAAATTGTATGTCATTTCAATAATGTAATATATAACGAAGCATCTAGGAAAATGTAAGATGTTTCCAAAATAAAAATTTTCTGTAAAAAACAGGACATTTTGTTTAGACTCCTTCTTCTTAACCCCAATACATAAATCCATGATCCCAATCTCTCTCTCCTTCCTCTTTAGAAACTCTGATCTGCCTTTTTTTTTTTTTTTTTTTTTTTTTTTTGAGACAGAGTCTCGCTTTGTTGTCCAGGCTAGAGTGAGTGCCCCGTGGCGTCAGCCTAGCTCACAACAACCTCAAACTCCTGGGCTCGAGCGATCCTTCTGCCTCAGCCTCCCGAGTAGCTGGGACTACAGGCATGCGCCACCATGCCCGGCTAATTTTTTTTTTTAAATATATTTATCAGTTGGCCAATTAATTTCTTTCTATTTATAGTAGAGACGGGGTCTCGCTCTTGCTCAGGCTGGTTTTGAACTCCTGACCTTGAGCAATCCGCCCGCCTCGGCCTCCCAGAGAGCTAGGATGATCTGCTTTTGAAGTCCACTTGAGGGCAAACTTGTTCCTTATCTTACCTTTGTACACTAAAACAAAAAATTCCTTATAGATTTGATTTAGTTCATATTGAAAGAGATGCATCACCTTTTGAACTGGATTACTTTCTCAATGAAAAGATCAGTCACTTTTAGAACCAGATATATTTCCATCTCTATTAAATCAAATACATTATTCACTTAGTAATATCTATCACCTGTTAATGAAGAACTACATTTATGCCTTAGGCTTGAATCAATTAAAGCATCTATTAAATATATCAATATTGAATAAAACCAAATGTATGCTAAGTGAATGTTTCAATAAATAAAACTTCTAATTGTAAAACATTAGCATTTTAGTAATTTTCAATTTTAACTTTCTTAAAAAAAGCAAATTGGTTCACAAGTAGCCTGTTTAGGTTTTATTTATTTATTTTATTTATTTGTTGAAGATGGCAAATAATAAAACACATTATTTTTTTTTAAATTGCTGGAGCTATGATTCTTGGTTGTTATTTCTCTGTCAAACAGCACATCATTCTAAATGCGTTTGACTTAAAATAACACAATTTTTAAAAATGCCCTTGTTAGGATTTGAAGACATTTTATATATGGGCTACTGGGAAAACTAACTGGGTTTTGTTTGTGTGTGCATGTGTGTGTGTCGTGAACAAAACCTGGTGTCCTAGCTCTTCATAATAAATGCTCAACAAGTTAAGTCCTGACTACAAAGTGTTACACTAACTAATTAAACTCCTTGCCAAATTTTCAGATAACATGCACCAAAGTGTGAAAAGCTAGGTGTCCTTTATCCTAATATTATGACAAACTTTTAGGTTTTAAATCAGTCCCTATATTTTTGTCTTTTCTTTTTCAACATTCAGTAATTTTTTTTTTTAAATCCTGGGTTTATACCCTTTCTAAGAATTTCACAATCACTGCAAATCTTAGCTCCCTTCAAAAAGGAACACACACAAATGTTTTACCCCAGCTCAAGCAAAAGTGAACTCAAAGACATCTGTGTTTAGAGGATCCCATTGGGGACCTTTCCCACAGAGATGGAGGAAAGAGAAAACCAATTATTTTTTATAAAAATCACAAATCCTTTTAAATAGAACTCTGTGAAGCAAACTTCAGATTTGCATTTCTAAATGTGCATGTCCTTTTACAATCTAACAGCACTAACAAATACCACCAATAACCCACTTTAACACTACTTGAGATATTTTTCAAACTATATTTTCTTGTTGTTGTTGTTCCAGGTTTATTTGGAGAATACTTGTCATTTCTCATAGACTTCTGAAGTTTTCTATTTTTTTTCACTTATCTTTACTCCCTCTCTACCAGCAGAAATTGGTTTTGTTGAGTCTTTTTTTACACTCACCTACAAATTTGCATCTCTGTCAGGATTCTCTCAAATTCTGGTGGCCTAATGAGTTCGTTCCTAAACACTGCTTCTCTTCAAAACTGTTTCAAATCACATATTTTCTCTCTTTCTCTCTGTATTATAATTTCTTATTTTAAAAACACTTTCTAAGTGTGTGTTTCTACCTTGTTTGCATTCTATAATATACTCTTTATCTGTTAAATTTCACAGTTTTTAAGACACCTTTTTTCCTCTCTCAGCTTCAACAGAGCAATCTCACATTTATATTTTCTCAACACTTTTATCTATACTTTTTTTCCAGATTTTTCAGAGACACAGATTATTCTCTGGATAGTCATATAAATATGAATTAACTAGAATATCCTCAAAAATGATTGTACTTTCTTAGATTTAAAAATGCAAAATTATAGATTATACAAAATGTGGCTAATAGTTAAAGAATTTATATTTTTGTATGGTTGGTGGAGTTGGCCTCATTATGTTATAATCTCATTAACCATGAGGACAGACATGGCATTGTAAAGCAATGAGTAAGTACTTAATTTTTCATGGATATCCAGATTTTGGGCAAAAATAAACGGTTTGCTTAAACCAGATTAGAACTTTATGATTCTCATACATTTTGTAAATCAAACTCTGGAATTCATTGGTTATATATCTCCTATACATAGCATATATTGATTATATACGTCCTAACAGTCTCTTCACAATTTCTCCACTTCTACAAACTTATCCTTCTGGACAACCTTCTGAAATTCTGTTTTCATATCTGAAATGTACTGCTATTACCCAGGATATATACTCCAGATGTTTTCTATCTCCATTAATGCAATCATTCCAGAATTTCCTTTTTCACATTAATACCCATCAATACTACTGGCTTCTTTTATATTGTTCTAATGAAAATAATTTTATAATGACAAAATTACTTTATATTTTCTAATTTTTATAGTATTTTTTCAAGGCTTAATTTTTTATAAGGAGGGGAAAAAAGCTCCAGACTATTGCAGAAGCCAAGCAAAGAAAGATTAGTAAAGCCAAATATGCCTTAAAGAAAAAGGAAAATAGGGGCTAAAAATCACCCCTGAATTTGGACATTAGAAACCACTGGTGACAACTTGTAGCACAGTGGGACATCTCTCCGGAAAGCCTAAGCAAGAGTAAGTGTCATGGGAGTGGAAGAAACAGGCTAGAAAGAAGTCATATCATTACTTGGTGGTGTTTGTTCTTTTTTTATTAAAATTTTAATTAATAAAGAAAATGTTTGACTGGTAAATGAAAAGAAAAATAATTTCAAGAAATAGCAATGCCAAATATCTGGTAAGTATTATAGCAAGAGAGATAATTGTCACTCAAACATAACTAAAATATGTTTTTCAGAAAGAAAATGAGAAGTAATGGAAGAGTATAGTTACTGATGACTTATAATAATAATAAAAACTTCTGCTAGAAAAATATACTCATTTATTCATGCATTTGTTCATACATTCATCCAACTGGTATGTATTGATGTATCAATATATCTGAAAATGCTATATACTAGGGAAGGAAGAATGAGTAAAAGTAGTTTGGGCCTTCAAGTTAGCATGCCAATGATGTAAGACAAACATGTAAGTAAGGGAGTGGTAAATGTGCCAAAGGCTATAACAAATTATGAACAAAGTGTATTGATGATGAAAATCACTATGTATAGTGAAAGGCTGGAGATTTCTGGCACAGCTTTGCAAAATAAATATATCTTAAGTTGGGGGGTCTGTAAAATGAATACCAATGCATTAGGCAGCAAGTGGGAAAGGATATTCCAGGCCTAGGAAAAAATGTAAGAAAAAAGCAGAAATAATGTAGCTTTATCTATTTGGAAACTGTTTCATGTAACTTACTTTAATCACTTTGGAGTCCACAATGGTTGATGCGTATTATGAACTTATAAATTTAGACAGCATCATTCAATATTTTATTTCCACCTGATTACTTCCCCCATTTTTCTTATTAATAACAGTGAAAACCATAACTGATTGTAACCATTAATATCAATTGTTAACTGCTTTTATGACTATGCTTAGTACTTTTAGTATATTAATTCATTTGATCTTTGAAACAACCCTATAATGTGGGGATTATTTACCTTAATTTATAGATGATAGACTACAACTTGAGGAGTTAAATAACCTACCTGAAATATTAAGCTAGTGAGTGACAGAAACAGATGGGAATCCCAAACTGTCTAGCTATCACAAAATCTTGCCTCTGTTAATCTAAAATAACTTGTTTCTACTAATGTCATCAATAGAAAGAGAATATGATATGAGAAAACCAGCTCAATATGCTTCTAAAGACAGTATCTAGAAAAAGTAATCCAAATCTAGATTTTTATATGCCATAAGCAATAGCAGGTATTTTCCCCTTTATTCTGTTCTTTAATTATAAAGTTATACATACTAGTTGTAAAATTTCAAATAATGCACTATACACATAACATATATTTTGTAAATATGTGTGTGTGTTTGTACATGCGTTTGGGTATAAACATATTATATACCAAGGTCCCTGTTAATGAATAATCACTTCATAAACAAGGGCTTAAAATATATGAATAGTCTCAAAGTTTTAATCTTAAATTCATGTGTATATGCAGATACATGCTAATTAGAAGCTGTTCTTGACCTTCTTTAGTAGGATTTGAACAAAAGCAAGGTTTTAGCAACATCAAAACCATCTAGGAAGCACTGGAACTTAGAAGAACCTCAGAGAAAAATGATTTACTTAAATTTCTCAGCAGCTGAAAGTATCTGCTTAGATTTTAAAAATGCAGAGCATGTCAGAGAAGTAGCAAAATGACTAGTTATGTCAATGGATTTAAGAGTACTGGGTTGACTAGAGCAATGCACGTCTCAGAAACTTGTTCAGTTTCTCTCTAGTGCAACACCATTAAATTTAATTACAAAGAGAAACTTATTTTTGTTATACAAATAATATCCCCACGTAGCCTAATTTAAACTAATTGCCTACACAGTTTTCATTCCAAGGGGGAAACTAAACTAAAATAAGTGCTGACTTATTGAAAACATCTTTAATTATATTATCACATTGAATTGTGCTTTGACCCTTCTTCAAAAGTTACTTTTAAAATAAAAACATTACTACAAAGTGTGGCATACCTGTAATTTGTAGAGCTTCACTCTGGCCTGACCTACTTTACCAGTCATTTTCCTTCTAACATAGAAAATATCTTTTTGCAGAGAAAATCTCCAAGTGTCTAGGAGAGGACATGAATAGCTGTACTATTTTTCTGCATTTTCATTTCTTGTTATCTTATTATTTGTCAGGAGGAGAAAAACCTAGCTATGAATCTGGACATGACAGAATAACCAATATCTGGCTTGGAGATTAAGGGATTTTTTTTTTTCATACAAGTGTACATTGTCAGATGTACCTTCGCTAGAAACTTGTGATGCAACAACACTAGAACAAAGGGCTGGGCTCCTGATTTCTCTCACAGCATGGAAGAAATAAGATTTTTAATTGGATTCAGTGATGGCCTTACCAGAGCCATGTCACTATCTTTTACAGGGAGATAACTTTTAAAAGACATCAGTCAAACTGGCTGGAGGGCATCTGAACCCCATCATTAACTCAAATCTTGATGACTGGCTAGAAGAAGGGCTCCTGAGACATTAATTGAATGGAGAAAACAAAGCTGCCTGCACAGACAGTTATGTCAGATACTCCCCTGGTTTCATTTTCAATGTCCTTTTAACTCTGAGGTGGAAGAAAGGGGATCCACATTTTCTCACTCCTGGTCCTGGTGCAAGAAAAATAGCTTCCTTGAAAAGTAATTATTTAAAGACTTGCATAGCAATCTAACATACTTTAGACTCTGCAGAATTTTTATTTCTCCAGCTCTATGGTGGAAATATACAAAAGGGTGAAAATTTTAGGAGACTTTGGGGAGAACTCTTATAGTACTTTGTGAGCTATACCTGGCAATATGCCTCCCACACTGCTTTTAAAAAGCCAGGTTATTTTTTTAAAAGTTTGCTTCATTGAAATACCACGATGTTCAGAATTGCCATAGATTATGTTCTCATAACCTTCCTTTTGTAATCTGCTTTCTGAAAGACCAAAATTTTTTGTGTAATAGACATGGAGAAGTTTCAAATTTGAAGTGATAACAAGATTTCCCAACTTCAGAAATAATAACATTTTAGGTCAGATAGTTCTTTGTTGTAGAGGGGTTGCATTGTGTATTATAGAATGTTTAGTAGCAGTGCTGGCCTCCACCTGCCAGATGCCAGTAGTATCCCCATCCCCCAGTTGAACAACCAAAAAAGAGTCTCCAGACATTACCAATTGTCCTCTGGAGGGTAAATTTGTCCTCAGTTAAGAACCTTAGAGATAGTTATAGATCTATAAACCATCTACTTTTCTTAAACCTTTCAAGCCACTTAATTATAACATATGGAAAGACCGAGTCAATTCAATCTTCAGCATAAACATCTCCCATGACCAGTCCTAACCTTTATGGTCTACGTGGGGAGAAGGGAGCAATTAAATTAAGCCCAGTGAAGTACTTCTACTTGGTGATTTTTTTGTAAGGAGAAGAAGAAACAGATTCATGGAAAATGATTGCGAGAAGGCAACAAACAATACAATCTCAATAGTTTGTCTTCTTCCTGAATTTTATAAGCCATTCACAAAATTCTATAGTGATTACATACAATGATTTTATGCCAAATAGAAGTTATGAGACATCAGTCATTCATAGGCGTTTGGTGCACTGTGGAGCTCAAATCACAAAGCAAACTATGGTGTCTACATGAATGGACACACTTTCCCACATTTGAAAACTTTAGTTAAAGTACTGTGTGAGAGATTAACAAACTAGAAATAGAAAGACATTTTAGTAGCAAAAATAAGACAGAAAAATACAAGTTATATCGTTTTTTAATATGCAATAATAGTCTCTCATTATCTTTCGTGTTTGAAGAAGTAAATGTGAAAGATAAAAACAGAAAGTTTAAAGAAAAAAAATCAATTGCTAAGACATTTTTAAAAACCTGTGCCAGAGAACTAGCATGATGTACCATCTACACTATTAAGAGATTGTTTGAATCTTTGCATTTAAAGGAGGCTTCTGTCTTTTTAGTTGAATAATGGAAGTAGGGAATGGACTGTCTGAAATCCCTTCCAATTCTAAATTATTATATTGTTTATTCATTAATGAGGCAGTTACTTTTCTGTTCTTTACTAAGTTTATGTGTTAATTTCCCAAATGCAATCTGAAAATAATATCTACCTCAAATTTCATAGTTTTTGTCATAATTACCCAAAGATGAAGAGGTCAACGATAAAATCAGCAGTTTCTTTTCCCAGCCAACTTTTACATTGTTCTTTTTTTCTCAGACTTTGTCAACAAACACATGGAAATACTTTTTCAGGGAAATAAACACAAAAAATAGAAAATGTTTATTTTTGTATTTAAAAAGCTTATGATTTGGTTGAAATATTAGGCAAAGATGAATTTGTCATTCTTCCAGGTTTCATTTTGCAAGCAGAGTTGTTATTTTTGTTGCTGTTTTATTTTTATTTGTTTGTTTGGTCATTGGAGCAAGATTTTTATTTTATTTTTACTTTTTATTTTTATTTCAGAATATTATGGGGATACAAATGTTTTGGTTACATAGATTGCTTTCGTACTGCTTGAGTCAAAGTTATAAGTGTGCTCATCACACAGATAGTGTACATTGTACGCATTAGGTATGATTTCACCCATGGCCTTCTCCCCTCTTCCTCCTGCATGATTTCTGTTGAGTTTTACTTCCATGAGTGCACATTAATGCTGATCGGATAGTTACCATTTAATAGTAAGTACATGTGGTATTTGTTTTTCCATGCTTGTTATACTTAGGAGAATGGTCTCCAGTTGCATCCAGATTGTTGCAAAAGGTATTAAATCACTTTTAATGGCTGCGTAGTACTCTATGGTGTACATATACCACATTTTATGAATCCACTCATGAATGGATGGACACTTGGGTTGATTCCACATCTTTGCAACTATGAATTATGTTGCAATAAACATTCTAGTGCGTGTCTTTTTGCAAAAATCTGGAGGTGACTAGAGACATACAAGTTGCTGCAAATGGCGTTATTTTATTCCTTTTTATAGCAGAGTAGAACTCCATGGTGTACATATACCACATTTTATTAATCCACTCATGAATTAATGGGCACTTGTGTTGATTCTAAACTTTTGTGATTGTGGATTTTTATTATTTAATTTTTAATCAGAAAACTCATAACCATATTTGAGTGATCAAAACATAATTCTAGCATATTCCTGAGACTGAGACATACATGATGAGTTATTACTGACTCAGAGTAACATCGTTATGAATTTGGTCTAATAAAAAATGACCACAGGCATGACAGAAATTCATTGGATTATTGTACTTCTAAATTTTAATTTTGTAGAAAATTTGGCAGGAGAGTATGATAATGTGGTGTTGAACATTGTTCAATTTTGATAATGACTATCAGCTTGGCTTTTTGACAGTGTGATGTGTAAAGTTCTGTTACAGAGAATAAGCATTCTGAAAATGCAGAAAGAGTAATGTTCACAAATTTTCTAACTGATATTATGATATTGCTCTGCAGAATGATACTCAGTGTTTATCCACGAAGCCTAAGTAGCACAGGAAATAGTGGAACTGTGTTCCTTAAAATGACTCCTGCCAACTCTGGCCAGCTTGGATGAACTCTAACCACAAGAAAGTATACTGAGATCAGCAGAAACAGTTGAATCATTTTACAGCCAAGAGTATACCAACTAAGCTGTTGTTCTTTGTGTAACGATGTTTCTTAATTTTACTGTTGAAAATAATAATATTCCTCCATGCACAGAAGAAAAATAGTTTTTTTTTCTGAAATGGAAACAGCTTTATTAATTTTTTTATCACAATGACTTTATACACTCTCTTAAATGAGCCATGTCTCATTTAACTACTCTGTATAATTAATATTGTCCTCCTAAAGGTGATGAGAAAATTGAGGCTTAGAATAGTTGAGTACCTCATCCAAAGACTCATAGATAACACGCTAATAAGACAAATTGAGGTTTTGTAATCAGATTTTCCTTACTTCAAGCCACATTGTGAGCTATAGTCTTCAAAACCAGAACAATATAAGTAGTCTATACACTGTACCTATCACTTGTCTAAACTAACCCTGGCCTTGTTCCTTTTATCCATCTGTGTGAGATGGAAAGCTGATGTAGAGACATTCTTGTTACCTGAGTAGTCAAGGTAATTGCCACAGCTCCATTTAGAAAGCTTTTAGTGACATTGGTTGACCCAGACAAGAATAACTTTTATACCTGTGGATGTTAAGTGTAAATTCTCATCACCTTTTGAAGACTACCAAATAGTTTTGTTACAATGGACATTTACTATAATGAATATTTTGCTAGAAGTCATATTTCCAATGTTTAAGAAATAAAAATGAAACAAATATTATGTATAACTTATCTATTTTACATTAGCAAGGACAAGAGGAAACTAGCACGTATGTATCATTCCTGGCCACTTTCTGCTACACTTCTTCAGAGATCTTATTTATATGATTTGCTTTCTTTTTTTTTTAATAAAGAGAATATATTTGGTATGTTTAAAATAATTTGAGCTGAGCAATACTGAAGAGTTCATGAGAGTGTAAGGTGTGGTTAAAAGCTTGGGCTTTGAGGTCAGATAGAGATGGATTTGAGTTCTGACTCCAATTCCTGTCCTGTAAATTTGGTTAAAGTATATAACTTATAGATTTTAATGGTATAATTCTGAATATGAAACTGTTTAGCTGAGTTCTTGGCATGTAGTACATAGTCAATAAATGACACTGGGTGTTATGACAGGACAACTACAAAGAACTCGCTTTTAAATTAAATTTCCTCTCCTACCCTCATTTCTAGCTGTAGTATACAAAGAATATATTTCAGATCGTAAATAACATGGATGAAGGCCAAAGATGACTGCTGTACTTTGTGAAGGTTTTTGCAATACTCTATTAAAATTAGCTCCCTGCTTCTATATTCCTTGCCTCTCTGCAGTTTGTTCTCAACCCAGCAGCCAAAGAGATCCTTTTAAACACAAATCTGATTATGTGATTCCTCTGCACAAAGACTCTGAATATTCCCTGTCTCACATGGAAAAACAATCTAAAGTACTCTGTTGGTGGGAATGTAAAATGGTACAGACACTGTGGAAAACAGTACGGAAGTTCCTCAAAAAATTCAATGTACAACTACTATATGAATCAGCAATTCTACTTCTTTATCCAAAAGAATTAAAATTAGGATCTCAAAGAGCTCTTAGCACTCCCATGTCTGTTGTGGCAGTATTCACAATAGTCAAGATGTGGAAACAGCCTGTATACCGCCCATAGATAAATGAGTTTTTAGAAATGTGGTACATACATATGATAAAATAATATTTGGACATAAAAAGAAGGAAACCCTGTGATATGAGACAACATGGGCAAAATTTGAGGACATAACGCCGTGAATTGAGACTAACCCAGAGGCCTTTGTGAGTGAGACATGGGCAGTCACACTTTGTTCCCAGAGATAGTGGCTCTAGAGAAACACCCTGTTTATACCTCTGAGCTAAGACAGTTTCTGTAACCTGAACTGAGACTGGCCCAAAATCTCTTCCCACCACTGCCTGAAAGGGGAACCAACAGGGACTTCTGGTTTGGGTTTGGAAACTACCCAATCAGGAGTCAGTTGTTTTCAACCAATTGGGACTGAACAAATCTAAATTTTTCATCCGCATGTAGACACCTGATTGAGGACTGGAGAAGGAACTTGCCCTACTTAAACCTACCTGCTCTTTGTTCTCCTGAGCATGCTTTCAGTTTAGGTTGGAAGCTGCATCTCCTGATCTGCAGATTTTTTTTTTTTTTAGAAAATAAAACTTTCTTTTGTTTTTCCTCCACAGCCTTCATGGTCTTTCGTTAATATCTTCCTGGCGAAGAGGATGGGATCTGAAGTGCCTAGGCCCTGCCCAATGCCATCCACACAAATGCAAAGGCGACTGCACAAACTTCTTTCCATTCAGTTGTTTCCTGGCTTGCACCAGGGGTGGGGGACACAGTAAGCCCTCTTGGATCCAACATCTCCCATTTTTAGGTTGAGATCTCAGAGCCTTTTTTTTTTTTTTTATTCCTCCAGGGAGCCTGTTCATCTGGTTCCATGGGCCCTGCAGGGGTATGCTCACACTTTGTGGAGTATGTTTGCATTTTGGTAGGTATGCTTGTTCTTCATGGGGTATGCTCATGTTTCAGGTTTTGTGGGGATGTTCACACTTAGGTTGCATGTGAAGGGATGCCTTCATTAGATGATATGCTATGAGTAATCTATCTTCTGAGGAAATGATCTCTGAGCAGCTGCCTTATTGTGTATACCAGTGGTCTTTATGTTTAAAAACTATGGAGAAAATTCCTGCATCTATTTAAGGCTCTGGATAAAATTAACCCAGTATGATTTAAAACTTTTTTGGCCACAATGGGGAACTTTTTAACATCTCTGAACTAGTCATTTACTAGAATAAAGAGGAATCCAGACCTCTCAAAGACGGTAAGATACTTCTTTAATTGGTACTTTGCAAACTCCAAATGAAATCAAGAATCTCTCATGTCTATTAACCTGGGACTTTGGGAGGCTGAAGCAGGAGGAACACTTGAGGCCAGGAGTCTGTGACCAGCCTGGGCAACATAGTGAGAGCCCATCTCTACAAAAAACTTAAAAAAAAATTATCCAGGCTTGGTGGCACCTCTCTGAAGTGCCAGATACTCAAGAGACGAAGGTGGAGGGAATTTCTTGAGCCCAGGACTTTGAAGCTGCAATGAGCTATTATTGTGCCACTGTACTCCAGCCTGGACAACAGAGCAAGACCCTGTTTCTAAAACAAACAAAAGGAAATTAAAATTGCCAAGAAACTCTAATTGCCTCCTTGAAAGAAACTAAATTCAGTCAACACCTCCAAAATCTTTAAAAACCCTCTAGCCCAAGTCCTGCTCCCAAGGATGACTCTGAAACCCTTTTCTCTCTGTTTACTCTCTCTGTACTGCCCCCACTTTACCTTTCCCTCCTGCTGCCCTCTTCTCTTGATGAACTACCATTTTTTCCCCTCACCTTTTATTTCAGGACTGACACCCATAGCTGCTCAAGTCCTCTTATTGTCCCACTTAAAATAACAGAAAATGCAGAGGGAAGTCACATCATTTCTTACACACTTTTGTCCAAATCTGAAACTCTCAGTTATTGCTAAAGATTTTCTTAGTCCTAAAACTGACTTCTTTGAATTTGAACTTCATTTTGGTTTAACTATCTTCACATATCAGCCAAGACTTCATGACATTCATTAGTTATTAATAATTCATATGCTGGTGGGGAATGTCCTGGCTCAAAAATGGATACACCTGGATGACTGGATAAAAACTTTAGAGGATTCCATTTCAAAGGTGAAATAGCCATAAAGAAAGTAAAGAAAGTAACTGCTTATTGGTTAAAGGTCATTCCTGTGCTTGTTTCCCACCAAATTAATTACAAAGCCATTTAATGATGTATCCCCCCAAAAGATGAGTCTATCTTAGAATATTTTGACCAATTTGAAAAGTCTTTCGAACACAATTCTGGTATCAAGGACTTAATAGATGATACCATTGATATTTTTAATTCCATTTTTCTTTCAGGGCTTAGTGAAATTTAACACATTAGTGCATTAGTCAAACAACATTACCCCAACTGGACCTCAGAGAGACCCCACCACCTTGTATCCTTGGCAAACTCACTCTTAAACTTTAGAAAGAGACGATGCAGAATAAATAAGACATTTGATTATTGGGAAAAGACCAACAATCTCATGGCCCTACATATTCAGCAATTTAAAAAGCCATTGCAGACCCCAAACATACCTACTACCATGGGAAATAAGATCTATTTCTTTTGCAAGGGCACTATAAAAAAGACTGTGGAACCAACCTTTACAAAATTAACAGAGGGCCACAAGGTGTAACTGTGGTAGGGGATATATATATATAATCAGTCATTGTTCCCTAGCTTGCTTTGCTATAATAGCTTACTACTCAGGAGTCACATGGCTGATAGTCATAAAGGTTCTTAGCTTTCTGCATTGCTCCCATAGATAACATCACCCTTGTGAAACCTAAGGCTAGTTTTTGAGACATCTTCTAGGCCCTGTGTTCTGGTAGAATGGCTGACCCACCCAGACCAGTGGCCCGTACCAAGGGACTAACTCAACTGGTTTGCGACTCCCACCCAAGAACCAATTCAACAAAGAAGACAATTTCTGCATCCCTATGGTTCTACCCCTAAACCAGCCAATTAGCAGACCCAATTGCCTAGCCCTTTGCCTGCCAAACTATCTTTAAAACCTCTTTCTCCCAAACTCTCAGGGAGACAAATTTGAGAAATTTCTCCCATCTCCTTGCATGGCACCTGTGATATTAAACCCTTTCTCTGCTGAAGCTCCTGTTGTCTCAGTATATTTGCTTCCTCTTGAGCAGTGAGAAATGAACATGGTAAGGCTGTAATAACTGGGTGTGACTGTGAGAAATACAAATGATAGCTTCAGGTAAAGCCAAGAAAAACCAAGCTTTTCCTTCACTACAAGATCAGGGTATTTCAGGGAGATAAAAGAGATAAGGGAGATAAGATAATCCCTCTCCTTTCTATAAACCACCTAGAGGAGGTTAATTTGAAAATAACATATAATAATAATTTTACTTGGCCATTTTACTGGACAAGTATTAGCAAGAGTTTGTAAGATTTGACCCATTCTCCAACATTTTCTTTCTACATACCACCCAAATCTTCTGGATTGGTTGACTGGATAAACAGAATTATGAAAACCCAATTGGCAAAGATCACCACTACTTTTAATCTGTCCTGGCCTAAGGCCTTCTCATTGGCATTATCAGTTTTCTGATCTGAATCTACTGGGAAACACTGTCTCTCTCCTTTTGAGTCTGTCACTGGTCAACCCATGCATCTGGCTGAAGAAATGTTTTCCCCTGATCAGTAATAGGAAGACCACCTATCCTACTGCCAAGGTTTTGTCAAAGCTCTAAAAACTAAATGCTGCAAGATCCTGGAATTCCTTTATAGTCATGTATATTGAAAGAGACACTAGCTGATCAATTTAAACACTCCCTTAAGCCCCATTGGAAGGGCCATTTTCAGCTACTGTTAACCAACCCCTGTGCTGCCAAGTTAAGGGTGTTGACTCTTAGATACATATATCTAACTTAGAAAAGGTGCCAACCCCTATAGAATCTGACATTGACACCAGTACATGACACCAAACTCAAGCTGACTAGAACCCCATTGCTAGGCTAAGAAGAAGACAACATCTGAACTCAGTAGCTGTCAAGATGCCAGAGCAGGCCTGTATGATTAATATGCTCAGCCTTTATATTAACTTCATTTTAACTTTGATTATCATGGGTTTGGGAATTCTCAGTACTTTAAACATTTTTGTCATGCTAGAAAATAGTTTCTTGTACCCCTATATTTATATACCCATAGGTTACACAAAATTATAAGTTTCCATCTTGATTTTATTTTTCCCCTTCTTGCTTTCTTCCCTAGCTGCAGCCCCCCATGCCTCCTCTAAACCTACACCCTCGAGCTGCCCGCTGTTGCTTACTGGATATGCTCCATTCCCTTTTCCCCATTTGCTCCGAGCTTCTTCCTCACCAAGCCCCTCTTTACCCCAATTCTTATTTTTTCAGGCAGATGGAATAAGACCAGAGTTTTTCCTTGCAGGGGAATTTCATCTTCAGGAACCAGTTATTCAGGATATTATTTAAAAAAAAAAAAACTGATTTAATTTTCTAATCCTCTGTCTCTCCCTTACCTGGTGGGTTGTTGCTTTAATCAGATTGACCAGAGCCATGAGACTCCTGTATACAAGATGAAGGAGCTCAGGAAATTTCACCCCAAAATATGACTTCTTGGTATAAAGAGTGTTTTGAATTACACGCCCTTCAAGATAAAAAAAAAAAAAATATATTGGAAGGGGCTTTCCCTCTATCTGCATAAACCAGAGGGACAGACCAAAAGAATGATTGGCTTCCCTCCCCCTCCCTGTTATCTCAGTATATTGCAGGAAAAACAATGCAACCGGACCTGGCCTAAATAATTTTAAATATAATCCCTGTCCCTCTGGTTAATTTAATTTGCTAAGAAAATCATTTATAAGTCAATCCATTTTCCCCATCTATTCATCCCCCAGCAACCATTTATTGCCCCTAAATAGAATTATCTGTGTTGCTCATCTCCCTCCCCTGCTAGAAAACAGGTATAAAAATATGTGGATCCCATTGGGATACTGAGTAATCACTGTGTAGTTCTCCCCATGTGCATGATAAATAAACCCTTCTCTTATTAATCTGCCCCTTAATTGTAAGTTGATCTTTCAGTGAACTTTCGGGGCAAAGGGCAAGTTTCCCTTTACAATCTGCCAGAACAAAACCTACCCCCATGTGTCTTTACTCCCCATACATTTGCAACCGTGCTCCTTCAAACCAATCCTTGGTTTCAAAACCTCACTGCTTTCCTGTCAATTGATAATTCCATAAATCTCAAGAATAGGTCAGTGATCCCTCGTATCCTGATGGACTACCTTGTTGTTTGTGGACACAAGGAACAATCCTGGGCACCTTCTGCTTAGACACCTGGCAAATGGGAGGCACTTCTTTGCTGGGCTGACTGTACCCCCCATCATCCTGCAAAAGGACAATTTTCAGTATGGCCTACATTCTAGACTCAAAAGAGTGCTCTCCATCATAGATAATTATCCTGAGGACAACCACTCAGATTGTGAAGATGATAATTGTGGACATTCCCAGGGCTGTGGACTCTCTGGAGGGGTTTGCCCCAGTGAAGGTATGAGGTTTTTCTATATAATAGAATAGCTATTTTGGTTTGGTTATGCTGAAAATGATAATATGATTAGAAATCTCTCCTGAACTGTCAGTAGGATCGCCTGGTCTACTGCCCAAGACATTAGAGCTCAAGAAAAATCCTTAGATTCTCTTTCTCGAATAGTACTAGAAAATTATATTGCAGTAGACTACCTACTTGCTGCACGAGATGGTAATCTGTGCAATTGTTAACACCTTAGGTCAAATGGGAAACTTCTAAAATTCTGGCACTAGCTAAGTCCTTAGAGGGAGTTCCTTCTATGAACCCACTGGATTGGTTCAATTTCAAATTCTCTGATTTTTTCAGCTGACTCCCCTTGAGCTCCTTCCTTCTCTCCACCTTTCAACTTGTAATGGTCTGACTTGTGCTGCATCTAAGTATCTGGCTCCTCTAAAAATTAATTCTTTTTTTTTTTTTTTGAGACAGAGTCTCGCTTTGTTGCCCGGGCTAGAGTGAGTGCCGTGGCGTCAGCCTAGCTCACAGCAACCTCAAACTCCTGGGCTCGAGTGATCCTTCTGCCTCAGCCTCCCGGGTAGCTGGGACTACAGGCATGCGCCACCATGCCCGGCCAATTTTATATATATATATCAGTTGGCCAATTAATTTCTTTCTATTTATAGTAGAGACGGGGTCTCGCTCTTGCTCAGGCTGGTTTTGAACTCCTGACCTCGAGCAATCCGCCCGCCTCGGCCTCCCAAGAGCTAGGATTACAGGCGTGAGCCACAGCGCCCGGCCTTAAAAATTAATTCTTATTAGTCTTACCAGATGCCTTAATCAGTCTCCAACCCCAATTATGATTAGTCAGCACTTACAGATTTTCTGTGCTACCCCTAGTCAATCAGAAACACTTGTAGATATCTGACAGGTGTCTGCTCATCTTTTTTTCACCTTGCCTGGTCAGGGCTATTTAAGTTGGCCATAAGTCTCAGCCACATGACTCTAATGGTTTAGATGGACCCAGGGTAGGCAGCCACATCACGCTGGCAACAACATGGGACAAAATATAACATCATATATAGGTCATCAACATTGCCTATGGCAGGTTTTTACCAAAAGGGGAAAGTGTGAAAATGAAACTAACCTAGTGGTCATGGCGAGTGAGAGAAAGGCAGTCACAGCTCATTTGTTCTTGGAAAGGGCAGCTTCAAATGAGTATCCTGTTTGTGCCTCTGAGCTAACAGGGTTTCTGTGACTGGAGCTGAGACTCCGTGGCTGAAAAACTCCTCCCACCAGCCTACAGAGAGGGGCATCCATCAGAGACATATGATTTGGCCTTGGAAATTACCCAAACGAAACTCAGCTGTTTTCAACAAATTGGGACTGAGCAAGTTTGAATTATTCATTTGCATGTATGAACCTGATTGAGAATTAAAGCAGGAACCTTCCCAATTTGAGCTAGACCTGCTATTTGTTCTCCAGAACACGTTTTCTGTTTACATTTGAAGCTGTGTCTCCCAAATCTGTAGTTTTTGTTTTTTGGGTTTTTTTAAAGAAAATAAAACTTTCTGTTTTTCTTCCATAAACTTCATGGTCTTTTGTGAACAATGCTAAGCGAAATAAACCAGTTACAGAAGGGAAAACACTGCATGATGCCAATTATATGGCGGAAACAGGGATTTGCTAAAATTTCTGTTATGCAAGAGAGTAAGTTCTAAAGATTTTCTGAGCATTATTGTGCTTATACATAACAATAACATACACTTAAAAATTTAAGAGGGTAGATTGCATATTAAGTGCTCTTACTACAACAAGATTTTTAAAAATTAATTACTTAATAAAAAAGTCCTTTATAATAGCCTACAAGGCTATTGCTACACGCAGCCACACTCTCAACTTAGGGCTTTGACAATCGCTTTCTCTCTGACTAGACATACTATTACGGAAAGCTTGGCCCATCAGAAGAATGAGAGAAGAAAATAGAAGTTTATTACTTTGCCTGTAAAGGAGGAAAAATGGTAGACCTTCTCATCTCAAAATCAAAATTTCCTGAACATTAGCAGAAATACAGAGCTTTTAAAGGGAGTGCCCCTCAGTTCTAGGCTATTGTGGTTAACTATTCTAATTGTCCCATCTCTGCCAAAGACAAAGCCCCACCTGGGCCCACCTTGAAGGGAGGGTGGTAGCATGTCCTAGTATGGCCTGGCATGGCCTGGGATGTTTGATTATCTCCTGTAACAAAGGGCTTAAAATGCCTCAGGGATGCAGACCAGGTTGCAGTTACCAAAAAGAGTGGGGGAAGTTTTAAAGAGACAGCTGTTTTTTGTTTTTGTTTTTGTTTTCAGGCCATTCCCTCTGTACTACCTTTAATACTCTGATGGTTACCTCTTCACCTTCAAATTTTTGCTGAAATACCACTTTCTCAATGAGGCTTACTCTGAGTATTCTATTTATAATTGCAATGCAGTCTCCTACCCACCTCATGCCCTGGCATTCCTAATATCCCAACAAAATGTAATCTTTGATTTTTTTTTTCTGTAAAACATATCCATATAATCCATATATATCCATATAAAAGCATAATCCATATAACTTCTAACGTACCATCTAATTTTATTTATTTTATCTGTTTTTATTGTCAACCTTCCCCTGAGGCCTAGGTTTTTAAAATTAGGAACTCTAAGATCATCATGGAATAGGCTAAAAATTAAGAGTAACAGGTAGTCTTGCTTAAGTAATGACACATTTTCTGAACAAAAAGATAGAATGACATAGGTTTGTTTAACAAGAAAGGTTACCATCACTTTCCAAAATAGTGAATATTCATGTTCTTAGAGAAAGGTGCCTATGGCATCCCTGATTAAATGCTTCTTAATGGCTAGTGCTATGCCCCTTTTTCCCCCTATATTCAGAGAGTCTAGACCATTGCCTTGCACATAATAGTCCTATTAAATTAGTATATAAAGTGGACAAATAAATGTTCAACAGCTCATTAAAAGCTAATACTTCATATTATATTTCTATTCTTAAACCCTATGCTCTATTGGAAACTTGTAATATATACATATGCAAATTACATAGTAATGTGGATGTAAATGATACACATATATACACATACCCACGTTAAAATAAATGAATGTTTGTGTATTACCTTAAAGAATTTTTCTTAAAATTTATATAGCTAAATATGACCTCTTATGAAACTGAAGTAACCATTCTCCATCCAAAAAAGCATGCCTAATATCATAACCATCTCTGACACTCTTGCAGTGAGATTAAATCATTGTCAGGCAAAGATAATGGACACAGCATGGTCCTACAAAATCTTTGCCAAATAAGCTGGACACAATCCAACTAACTGATGAAATAATACTGCCTCAGAAATGAGAAAAATCTTCCAACAGGCATAAGTCAGACCATTGGTTAATCACACTCACTTAGAGGATCAAGACCTTGGCTCTGAATACAGTGACCCCAAATCTGAAAATTATATTAATCATTAACATCAATTATTGTTTTTGAAGGCCCTAAAGCATTAGTTTTAGTTCATTTAAAGATTATCATAAGCCAGAAAAAAAATCTCTATTTTTATATTCATATGAAATCCTTCTCCCCTAAAATGAGCTAATAGTAGTGTTCTTATTAACTAAAGAAAATTGGTTTCTAGGTTCTTCTAGATTTTTTATACTCATTAAATTATTATGTCATAGCCTATGTGTTCTACTTGTCAAAATGTTCAGTATTAAAACTACAGGGTTATGGCTCAATAAAATGTTTGCCAAATTTGGACATTTTGCTTATTTCGAGGACTATGCTCAGTAACTGAGGTAAATATGAATAGTCTTCAGGAGCTCTAAGTCCTAATACCAATTAAATGGGTCGTGTGTGACTTAGAGCAAGTGTTTGAGCCACAGTCTCTGTCATGATGATGAAAAACACTAGTTCTCAGAACAGCCCACGTGGAATTTGTGCTGCCTTAATGGCCAACTTGGTTTAATGTAGAAAACCTAAGTATATGTACTGTTTGAAATGCATAGAAGTACAGAAAGCCAAAGATTGTCTGTATGGCCTGACCCTGATAGTATAACAAAAGTTGACTACATATAATCCAGAAAGTGTTTGAAAATCTTTTTCTAGTTTAAAATGTCACAAAATGTGTATGATGGCAAAACTATGCTTCTGTGACCCTAACCATAACTCTGATCCCAGCATCAGCCTGGTTTCTGCTCCCAAGCTCCAAGCCAACCCTGATAGACTCAAGAACCAGGCCCTGGTTGGTGGATACCAGTACTGACCACATAGACTCAGGACCAGGCCCATCATCTTGGACCAAGATGCAGTGCCCACTCCATTACCAGGCCAGCACGTGTGGACATAGGCTCCAGGTCTTCCCCTATGGACTCAGTATCCAGGACTGCCCATGTAGACCCCATTGTCAGACTCACCCCAGTAGACCCTGTTAACAGCAAGGTCTCTGTAGACCCAGGATCCAAGTCTATACACACAGACCCAGACTTCGAGCTCAGCCTTGAAACCCAGGTACCAAGCCAACCTACTGAAGACTCTAGAAGCAAGGCTTCCCATGGACTCCTGCCAGATGATCTGCCCAGAATCTCTAGATGGGCTGGCTGGTGACATGAAGGGATTTTCCTGCTGAAGACAGTCTATAAAGACTGGAACAGTCACCCACTTCTTCAAATGTGCAGACATTAATGCAAGGCCACAAGTAAAATCACTGAATAATTAAGAAAACATGTCACCTCCAAAGAAACACAATAAAGCACCAGTTACCAAACAAAGAAAGAAGAGATCTACAAATTGCTTCAGAATAAATTCAAAATAATTGTTTTAAAGAAAGCCAGAAGGCTACAAAAGAACATATAAAGATGACTAGACAAAAATAGGAAAACAATATCTCTACCAAAGACAAAACCATGACCTCTCTCTACCTAGTAGGCCTCCAGGGAGGCCCATCCAGACATCCTCTGGCCAGGTGCCAGGGTTAGGAGGGAGCCCCTGGGCCTGGGATGGAGCCCACGGTTCAGCTGGGCTATCTCCTGTAACACAAAGAACAAAAGACTTTCCCCTGCCCCTCCTGACCACCTGCCCCTGAGGCAGGGATGCAGGCCTCAGGTCCCAAAAAGAGTGGGGGCAGTTTTAAAGAGTCAGAAAATACCTTTTGATATTTTCTTCCAGGCCATTGTCTGTTACTATTCTCTAATCTCAATTTTATGTTTCCATATCTATGGGAGGAGACTACTTCCTGCTTAAATAGGGGCGACATTTGAATGGAAGGTTTATACTTCTGTATGTCATTGAAAGCTTTAGAAAGTCTATTTACAACAATTTACAATGAACATAATGTGGAACCTTCCAGATGAACAAGACTGTTCCTATAAAAAGTACACTTGAATGTCAACTCCCCTGGATTCAACTTCCCTGAATTAAGAAGAGAAAATGAGATTCCTATTTTAATTGGCTTTCAGAAGCCTCACAGAGTAAACAGATTTGAATATGACTTTGTAAAGATTCATTGTGAAAAACTAATGACTTTATTTTGGGGTACCCATTCACTAGTAATTTTTTTTCTCCCATGGACAACAGTTGCTTTTCTGTTTGTCTCATTTTTTTCTTTGAACTAAGAACTTGGTTTAACTTTCTGCTTGTCAGGCTCACAAAGCTTATTGGGGCTGCAAGGCAAGCAGCCAATCAAAATATTGGTAGCCCCAAGAACATAACCAGAGAGAACAGTGGGTTACACCCTATTTGCAGCTGGCATATGGCCAGACAGAAATGTAGATTGTGCCCTACTTGTGGCTAACATACTGACTGTTGCCAACTCTCAGAGGTGTTGTCCAAGTCCTTCTCAATTTTGCTGTCTTTGAAAGTAGCTTTAGACCATGAAAGAAATGCATATTTTCACTCCCTCTTTGGAGGTGTCTCAGGCATCCATGGTTAAAGTCAAAAAGGCTTACTAGCTTTAGTCTTGGGTCACTTGTTAGGTATACCTTTGGTTTAGAACTTTGGTTTATATTAGGACTATCCACGATTGAGTCCAGGCATAGAGAATGCTTTTCTTTGTTTTATTTGTTAATGGACTCCATCTTGGAGGCAATAATGTAATTAAGACACAAGCTAAGTTGAAAAGACTGCCTATGAAACTAAACTGGTCTTCAAAATACCAGTTTCTGGCATTTTGCTGGCTATTTTGAAATACTTTGGAAAAAAAATTTACATCTATAAAAGAAATCTCACTTTGTAAGAGTGTCTCCCTCTCTGCACCTAAATCCCTGGAGACTTTTGCAGTGGGAAAGACATAGGTATAAATCCACATAACAAGCCTCAGACTTACCTGGACTTCCTATTTATACCTTTCTTTATATCCACAAATATTGGTGTTAATACTTACATTCTGTGCCTCTGAGATATAACTTTTTTTTTTATTTATTTATTTTTTTAACTCTAGACTTTTGCTTTATTACATTGTGTTTAAACTCATCATGTGAAGTATAGCATTGCAAAATGGTCAGGTATTACTTGTTTCATGTAAGAGTCATCCCTTTGGTAGTGTAAATTTAGAGTTGCATGGCTAACATTTGCTCAGAGTGATGAAACTGGTAATTAAAATATTGATAGTATGAATGGAATAATATATATATATGTGATCATATAAAAATTCTTTCAGAAAATGGAAACTAACTCAAATGCCTTTTAGTTCATATGATTTGAGATGAATATGGTAAATAAAGCTAGCTTAAAAATTGTTGGTGAAATAAAAACAGGAATGCCTTCAGAATTGTCGGCATTAATTATAATACAAGAGTGTATTTTTATCTAGATTTACTAGTCAAACTAGCTTGTTATCTCCTAGATGTATAAAGACCATAAAGCTATAAATCCAACCCAAGAACAGAATACACAATGAAAATAAATTAGTTTCTTTGCTTCTGTAATATTTTAGACATTTGCCTGATTTGTTAAAAACCATCTTAAGATGATGGCTAGCCTTGTTTTCCATAAGCAATTCAAACATTATCATTAAGAAGTAAATTAGGTGAATGTAAATGGGGTAAAATTTTATAGGTGAACTTGTCATAGTAACTTGAAGTTTTAACGTCATGTTAAATTAAATAATAAATAATTATGAAATGTTCAAGTTATTTCTAAGTAAGATCAATCACTGAACATAGGTTTAAAATATATATAATTTGGCATCTTATTTTTGTATGGTATAGGAAAGCTATATATATTTGGATCCACTAGTAAGCACAGAAAAATTGTTCTATAAAGGGAACTATTTTTAAAATTTTGAAATGTATATTCATAAAATGTTGATATATGACAGTTTGAAATTGCTTGCTTCCTATATTTTCATTGGAAATTAAGGTTGCTGAGAGTTAAAAACATTCTAATCAACATATGGTAATTGAAATTTGAAAAAAGGGAAACGATTTCATATGTAAAGAAAGTAAGACATGTTTTTGGTGAGAATGAGATATGAAAGATGTGTTGTTTTGGTTAGGGGAAAAATAAAGTAATTTTTCTCCAGAACTAAAATGACAGGAAAGAAGGAAGAAAGAAAGAAAGAAAGAAAGAAAGAAAGAAAGAAAGAAAGAAAGAAAGAAAGAAAGAAAGAAAGAAAGAAAGAAAGAAAGAAAGAAAATTACTTAAAGAATAAGAAATTGTCAAATGTTTGTGGAAGGTGAATTTTGTGAAAAGAATTTTATGTAAAATTCAGTTAGTAAAATTAAAAGAAAATTATTTTTTTCTAAAACTTTGACCATTAATATAAAAATACACTGATGCAAAACTAGAATTTGATGCTCTCTGTTAAAACAAGGTTTTCTTGGAGTATTGATTTGCTTTCAATAGAAAATACAGATGCTTCTGGACTTATGATGAATTTATATTCTAATAATCTCATCACAAATTGAAATTACCATAAGTCAAAAATACATTTAATGCACCTAATCTAACAAACATCATAGCTTAGCTAAGCCTACTTCAGACATTCTCAGAACACGTATCTTAGCCTACAGTTGGGCAAAGTCATCTGGCAACACAGCACACTGTAGAGTATTGGTTGTTACCCTCACAGTCAGATGGCTAATAATAAGTAGGTATAATACCACTGTTTACTGAATTCATATCATGTTTGTACCATCATAAAGTTGAAAAATCATAAGTCAAACCATCATGAGCTGGACATCATCTATAGTATTAATAAAATATTTTTCTTTTCCTTTTAGGTAATTGGCCCAGAAAACAGATACTCTGTGTTTTAAGAATATTATATCTTTTGCTTCACGTTTTGTTCTATTAGTTCTTTGCTTGCTTAAGAAAAGTGAGTCTCCATAATATTAAAAGAGTTAACAGTTTTCTACAACCATATAACCTTTCTACAATTGTATTTAAATATCTGTCATTTTGGAATAATTTCAGAGTGATCTGTGATCCAATTTATCAAGTATTTTAAATCTTTTGGCATTTTTGACAAACTTCCCAAAATCAATTTCTGGAGTCAAGATTTTTTGACCTCTAACTTTGGGACATTCCATAAAAGCCCAGGAAAATCCAAAAGAGCCATATTACACCAATTAACCTTTTTAGATATGTTAAATTATATGAGAAATGTAATATCAAAATAAAAAAATTATGTTTAACCTTCTTTGATTTATGTTTGTATGGATATGTTATTAATATGTCTTCCAAAATGATATGAAATTTCTAGAAATTTATTATATATTAGATATAAAATTATAAATATATTATTAGTTATAACTTACTATTATGTTAAATTGTTTGTTGCAAATCATCAAAGTAATCAAATTCCTTGTCAATTGTATCATTATTATAATGAGCTCTCATCGGATTTTAACTATGGCTATTCTAAGTATTTGTCATTCTCTGAGTTACTGTTTTGATTCTTCTTTAAAAGTATTTGTAATCAGTTACAATTCTAAATAGCCTTTTGTTCAAAGACTTTTTGGTTATTGGAAAAGACACATGTAAAAGGATTCTCCCCAACCTCACTGGAAGGAGACATAGCAGGTCTTGTTAACTGATGCTTATGCCACCAAGCTTAGAGGGATTAATTCCTGGATACATGTACTCCATCACTAAAATCTTATGAAATCTATCGAATCAGATCCACTGTAATACACTAATAATATAAGTAGGTATGAACATATGAATGCTTTATATTTTTAAAGAAATAAGAGGAGTTTAAAGTCCGATAAAGAAAAGAAATATTCTGACATGGATGATGTAAAAACAAATTAAATAGATCTCCCATAATGAAAAATATAATAAAGTAGAAATTTGATAAATATACATAAGCTTATTAAGTAAGCTGAAAACAGTAAGCAAATGAAATAGGGATCCACAGTAAACTAGAAGGTGGCACAGAGTTAAACAATCATAATTAAAAAAATACAGTCATGAAATGAAGGAGATTGTAAGAGACATGGAGGATTAAGTGGGAACAACTTACCTAACATACCTTACCTTTCCTTACCTTACATAACTTACCTCATAAGTTAAAACTAAAAATTTCCAGGAATTGAATCAGGTGACGTCTGTGGACGACAGCTTACTGAAGATGACTGGACTAGTCCTGCATATTTTTTTTTCACTGTTATTTTTTACTTTTCTCTTTCCCTCTTCCTGGAAAGACATTTCCTTTATCCACATTTTCCAGTCTATTGCCTACTAATTGTTGTATTTGTCATTAGACCCCTAATCTGTTCATGATGTTAGTGACCCTGTAGTTCACCTGTAATTAACTTCACTGGTATTCCAACACCAAATGACTGTTCCAGTTTCACACCTGGACCTTTTTATAGATTTAAGCTTTCCAATTACCCTTTAATGCTTACACACTGTTTAACTTGGTTAAACCAGAGGCCTCCTAGTTAGGCCTCTGGGATCTGCAATGGAGCCAAATTTGCAAACCTCTCCTTAGGGATCGCTGATATTTGCAAATAAGATTATTTGAATGAATTCCAGAAAAAAGAACTATAATTGGATGTAATAATAAAACATACACATGGCTTAACCACACGTAGAACACTTACCTCCTGAAAAATCCTATGTACCCCTCCTGGATACATTTGAATTTATGGAAGTAGAAACTCAATTTGGGGCACTAATGGTTTAGATACATGGATAATGAGAGGCTAACGTGGACTAGAATATTTGAGCACTTTGTTGTCAGTACATAACAGACCCAAAACTGATCATTGGGATAATCACTGGACTAGTTCCCTTTCACTACATGAAAGGGTCAAATGTGAGTTACCTGGTGAATCCTGGTACTTTATATTTGTTTCATTTTTTAGAGCTTTTGTTTCATGTTTGGTGTTGTTGCAAATGAAGAAATGATAAGAAAGCTATTTGTTACTCCAGGAATCATTACAGACTCAATTGTAGAGAGAGGCTAACTCCATACAGCAGCACTCATTAAATTCTATTGCTAAAGTGGTTTTATGTAATAGAATAGCTCTTGATTACTTACTAATTGGACAAGGTGAAGTCTATGTTATTGCTAATACCACATGCTATACCTGGATAAATTCTTCTGGAGAAGCTGAGACTCAATTATACAAAACATAAAAACAAGCCACATGGATACAATAGGTCTCACCCAACCTCCACGGTCATTTGATTTGTTTTCTTGATTGACTTTAGGCCTAGATTCCTGGCTTAAAACAATTAAGCAAAACTAGGTTATCATATTTCTATTAATTTTGCTCTATAGTATCTTTTTAAAGCTTTGTACCTGTTGACTGTCAAATTTCTGCAAAATACAACTTCTGGAATCTATGGTAGGCAAACCTATTAATGATGAGCTAGAATAAAAAATCTACCCCAGAATGAAACTTGCTTTTCTCTGCCATGTTTCTGCTTAGTTCAAAAGAGAGATATAGTTATCTCCCCTAAGAACTCTTTCCTACAAATGCTCACATGGCTTGAAATAGAATTCTCACTATTCACCTCCAAACTGATGATTTAGTTTAAAGCCTTTGTCTCATTAGTGGCCCATGTAGCTGACAAAAGCAAACTCAAATGATCTCTGGAAGAATACTCATTAAACACAGGCCTCAAATAATTTCCACGAATAAGTTCACAATAAAAGACCAAGAAAAACATGAGTGGCCGGGCGCTGTGGCTCACGCCTGTAATCCTAGCTCTTGGGAGGCCGAGGCGGGCGGATTGCTCAAGGTCAGGAGTTCAAAACCAGCCTGAGCAAGAGTGAGACCCCGTCTCTACTATAAATAGAAAGAAATTAATTGGCCAACTGATATATATATAAAAAATTAGCCGGGCATGGTGGCGCATGCCTGTAGTCCCAGCTACCCGGGAGGCTGAGGCAGAAGGATCACTTGAGCCCAGGAGTTTGAGGTTGCTGTGAGCTAGGCTGACGCCACGGCACTCACTCTAGCCTGGGCAACAAAGCGAGACTCTGTCTCAAAAAAAAAAAAAAAAAAAGAAAAACATGAGTGAGAGTCATCAGAAACAACAAACTATTGAATCAGACCCACTATAATACACTAATAATATAAGTAGGTACAAACATAGGAATGCTTTATATTTTTAAAGAAGTAACAGGAGTTTAAAGTCCGATAAAGAAAAGAGATATTCTAAACTGACATGGATGATGTAAAAACAAATTAAATAGATCTCCCATAATGAAAAATATAATAAAGTAGAAATTTTATAAATATACATAAGCTTATTAAATAAACCGACAACAGTAAGCAAATGAAATAGGGATCCACAGTAAACTAGAAGGTGGCACAGAGTTAAACAATCATAATTAATAAAATACAGTCATGAAATGAAGGAGATTGTAAGAGACATGGAGGATTAAGTGGGAACAACTTACCTAAATATAATCAGAGTGCCCTAAGGAGAAAAATATAGACAATGGTGACAGGGCAATGTTCAATAAGATAATAAATTTTCCATGAATAATAAAAATAATTATCAGGTTCAGTAATCCTAGGCCAAAACTTAAAAACAAATCTATGCCTGATATAACATAGTAAAATTGTGACACACTAAAGACAAAAGTGTATTAAAAGCAACTCAAGAGAAGAATGGATTTCCCACAAAGAAAAATGATTTTTAGACTGACATTTGAGTATTCAATATTAATAGGAAGCCAGAAGCAGCAAAATAGTATCTTTGATGTTGATAAACAACTAAAAAATTTGTAATTTATGTAAAATTATTTCCAAAATCTAGCTCAAAAAAAAAAAAAGTCCCAGATGAACAAAACCAAGAAAGGAAAGAGTTAAAAAATACTGTAGATGGGACAAATTACAGAGCAAAAACAAACAAATATCAGTTCTAATACTATTAATAGAAAGCATAATTGCAAGCACTGTCAATGTAAAAGGAATAACTAAGTTAAAAAATATTTCATGACAGATATTTAAAATTTTAGCTATTTGTTCAAAGCTAACCTAAAACATCAAAACACAACTTTTGTTTTGTTTTTGTAAAATGCTGTTAAACACATACCAATTTTAACCAAAAGAAAGTAGGTATAGTATATTAATCAAGCATATAATAATAACATAAAAAAACCAATTCAGTAGCAAACAACTTTTATTATATTTAGTTCAAGTATCTACATGTGAACAGAGGATCAGGTGATCTATTATGTTCATCTCTGCTAGGCTCCCCTTTATATGTGGGAGTTGGCTGGTCTTGGCTGAACCCAGGTTTCCAACTTGGCTCTATTCTGTTTCTCACCTTCCTTGTGGGCCCATCAACTCAGGTTCAACTGTGCAAGTCCTCATCAAACCTCAAGCATATCCCGTGGAGGAGTGAGTATAGTCTGATCACATTGAGAAGATGGTACATGAGAAAGGGTATGAATACTCAATCCAATTACTGAGAAAGGAGTAAAAAATTGAAATTATTTCAATTTCACAATTTACCAAAAGCCATTGTGTCTATCAAAATTGACTTCATGAAAAAGGCAGTAGTAGACATAATACTACTGATCTATAGAATGTTTAATTCACAGGGAAAGAATGATTTTAAAATAATTCATCAAATAATATACATGTTTATATATAAAAAGTTAATGTGACTAATATAGATGGAAAAGTAAATCCACAGGGTTAGTTTTAACTCATCTGTCTCAATAATTATGATTAATCAAAGAGAAAATCAGTAAGGTCTAAATCACCACTGTCCAAAAGAGGTATGAGGGCTACATATGTGATCTTAAAGGTTCTATTAACCAAATTAAAGGAAGTAAAATTTTGCAAATTAAATTTAAATAACATATTTAATTTAATATATCTAAAATATTATCATTTTAATAAGTAATCAATATAAAATATGTCATTATGGTTTTTTTTCCATTATTGCCTTACAATTGCATTTATTTTTTATGGGAATAGAATAGAGGAATAAGTAATTGGTTAAAGGGAGGTAAAGTATTAACAGATCAGCATATATCTAAATATTTTCAATAAAAATAACAGAAGTTGGGGCAAAGAGAAATATTTAGAGCCAGATGCTGAAGTTTTCATTCATAAGTGGAGTTCACTGGGTGACAGAATATAAGTCTCAAAGAAGCAGGAGATTTGTTTCCTGTATTTTAATAAGTTGAAAAGTTGAGGGAGATTCTGGAGGCAGAGACCAAAAGCAAAAAGGATACTGACTGCTCCTGATTCTGCCATAATTAGGATGTGTGAAGATGAACTTTATCCAAGAGGGCAATCAGATGCATTCATAATATGGCCTGAGAGAATAGCCAAGTTACAGCAAGGGCAAAAATTTGGGGAAATTTTGGAAAGAGATTGAGAGTTGCCAGTCACTGAATAAGTATTCCAAAAGGCTAAGTGAAACAGAGAGAAAGAGAAAGGGAGAGTGCAGAGGGGAATGGAGGGAAGAGAGAGGGAGATAGAGACAAGAAGTTGGGGAATTTGTTCCATTGAAGAGATGACACAGCCACAGAAGGACTGTGTAGGAGAAAAAGAGACAAGAATGGCAAGGGAAGCTTGCCTATGTGCCTTTGTCCATGCTTATCTCTATTCCTGTGCTTTCCACCTTTCCTATTTTGAATCTTCATTATAATCTAAATCTGTTTAGATTATAATTAAGATTTGTTATTCTGACCACACAGTCATTGGTAGTTATTTCTATTCATGTTCTTTTCCATTTAACAGATGGTAAACTCCTGGACAGGTATTAGGCATTAGATCTTATTAGCTTTTAGTTTCTCAGTTTCTACGGAGTGTCTGAGACATACCAAGTGCTTAAGATTTGTTTTAGGAATGAATTATCTTTTGACTATGTGTATTTTTGTATAGAATAGGACTCATAGTTCTAAGAGTTGCAAGTATGAGCTGAAAGCATAGTTTCATCCCCTTTTCTCTAAAGTGACAAGAGTTTGTCCAGAATGATTGCTATGATTCTCTCCAGGTAAAAATTTTATCACTTCTAAATGACTAATCCTTTTATTTGTTCAAACATTTCACCGTTGGCTTCAAGTTTTCACTTTCTCTGCCAAGATGTCTAAGCTAGCTTTGAGGATTGTTGACACTGACCTCTATTTTGGGAGCCTTCCATGTTAAATACCGTTATCGCCCACGTCTCTTTTCAGCTTTCAGAAATGTGAGGTTAAATTATTATATCAAATACCTTGAAGAAAAAAAATAAGACTATGAACCATCTAGCTCTAAATATCATATACATGCTATTAAAATATTTCTTAAAATTTAATACCTTTTAGCATTAGGCTTTAAGTGAGTTAAGTAAGCACCTGAAAGAGCATAGCTCTTTTGTCTTTTATGAGCAATAAAGCACTGTAGAAACCTAAAATAAATAATATCTATGATAAATTAAGTCTCTAAGAAATGGATTCTGGAAGATTTCAACATAGGTATTCACTAAACACTTTGGAAATTCAATTAGGTAGTGTGTTTAGGGTTCTTATGTGCAATAATTACATATATTATAGGATTGTATTCAAGGATTTCTATAAACACATTCTACAGAAGATAATATTTTGAGAGTCAATATAAACAATCCTGTTTAACAAAATGTTCTCTTTTGGCTTAGTTTTTCTATATTGTTGTTATGTCCTAGTATTCTGCCATGCTCTTGATTCCTGATAGTTTGACTACAAAGTCACCATGAAGAATATTTGATCACGTTTGAAATATTTACCTGTTTGATATAAAGTTTGGATGCTATAAAAACACTACTTCTGAAGTGTCTAGCAGGGGTGGGTGTCCAAATATTTTGTCAACAAAAGGGAATTATGCATGAATAAAAATTGAAATAAAAAGACATATACTATGCAGAATCTTTTAAACTTGATCAGGTCTCATTTATTTATTTTTGTTGTTGCCGTGATTGCCTTTGGGTTCTTTTTCATAAATTCTTTCCCTATGGAGTACTACTCAGCCACCAAAAACAATGGTGATCTAGCACCTCTTGTGTTATCCTGGATAGAGCTGGAGCCCATTCTACTAAGTGATGTATCTATCACAAGAATGGAAAAAGAAGCACCACATGTACTCACCATCAAATTGGTATTAACTGAGCAGCACTTATGTGCACATATAGTAGTAGCATTCATTAGGTGTCGAGCAGTAGGGAGGGGGAAGGAAGGGATGGGCATATACACACCCAATGGGTGCGGTGCACACCATCTGGAAGATGGACATACTTTTAGCTCTGACTCAGGCGAGGCAAAGGCAACATACATAACCTAAACGTTTGTAGACCTGTAATATGCTGAAATAAAAAAAAAAGAATATAGACTAATAAACCAAAGGAAATAATAAATTCAACTCATCTTCATGTGTTCTGATTAATTGCCTATTGTTGAGACAGAATTGATACCTTTAGCAAAAGCGTCAAGGAGAGTAAGGCCTCCCTTTTTATTCTATGACCCAATGTAGCATTCAGCTGGTTAAAAAGAGTTTTGTTTACCACTTGAATATTCTGTGTTTATCTCTTAATTTGCTCTGAGATACAGTATTACAGCAATGATCATATGGAATAGTTGGTAAATGGCATAGGGCAGAGCAGAATGATACATCTTAAAGTATTGTTCAGGGATCTCTGGGATGTGTAGAAGATTCTTGAGTCCAGAAAGTTTAAGAGCTTCTGGAATGGACTATTTCTTGTGTCACAAATTTCTTATTTTTGTATATTAATTCCTCTGCTCAGTGCTGGAAAGGAGGGAACACATGAATTATTTTGCCACAGATAATTTTCTTTTTTTTTTTGAGACAGAGTCTCACATTGTTGCCCAGGCTAGAGTGAGTGCCATGGCGTCAGCCTAGCTCACAGCAACCTCAATCTCCTGGCTCAAGCAATCCTTCTGCCTCAGCCTCCCAAGTAGCTGGGACTACAGGCATGCGCCACCATGCCCGGCTAATTTTTTCTATATATATTAGTTGGCCAATTAATTTCTTTGTATTTATAATAGAGACGGGGTCTCGCTCTTGCTCAGGCTGGTTTCGAACTCCTGACCTCCAGCAATCCACCCGCCTCAGCCTCCCAGAGAGCTAGGATTACAGGCGTGAGCCACCGCGCCCGGCTGATAATTTTCTTTTATATCTTCTTACATCTCAGAATTCTGCCATGCCCTTTGATTCACACCTTTTGTCCATCCAGTAGTTATTTTACATCATTGTTCTCCTCACAGATATTTGAAAATTTTAGATAGAACTTCAGACATAAGGAAGAGGGACATCATGTCTTCACTAAGAAGATTTTGTCAGGTTTTCAAACACCAAGGAGCAGCTAGAACTGGGAAATCGCATATAATGATATAGATTATAAAAAGTGTAAAAGCTAATATCAGTAAATTCAATGGCTTTCGTATTGAATCATATAGTAGCTGGCCTTTGGTATGACATGCCAGAATTTCAGTCATCATTTCAATGAGCTATTTTCATGAAATCTTCATTTATAGATGTGTTCGTTTCCTAGGGCTGTGGTAACAAATTACCACAAACTCAGTGGCTTAAAACAACACAAATTAATTTTCACACAGTTATGGAGGTCAAAATCTGAGAACAAGCTGTTGGCAGGTCCATACTACCTTCAAAGTCTTCCTGAGATATTTTGTTCTTGCCTCTTCCAGCTTCTGGTGACTGCAGGCATTCCTTGGCTTGTGGCCACATCACTCTAATCTCTGCCCCTGTGGTCACATCATATTCTCCTTTTCTTTCTCTTTCTTGTAATGAGACATGTGAATGAGAGTTAATTATATGTTTTGCTATACAAGGTAATATTCACAGGTTTTAGGTATTAGGACTTAGACACATCCTTTTGAGTTTGGCCACAATTTAGCCCCCTAAAATAGGCATACCAAATTCTATTTTTAATATAACTCAATTTAAAGATAACAACTTTTATGAGGGAAAATAATGAGAAGATAAAAAGAGTAAATAATTACATACTGTTCCTCCTCAAGTGAACACTTAGAAGTGTGATAGCTTTTGGTATTTCCAGTTCTATCAATGTTTGAGCTTATAGCTCTAGGGTCTGATAGTATGCTCAGAATAATAAAAAAAAAAAAAGTGCTCGTCATATGTTTTCCAGGAAAACCAGGACTTATTCTAGAAATTGCTTTATTGTTGAATTTATAATATTCACTTCTGCCAAAAGTAAAGGGGGAACAAATAGGCTGCTTATATGAAAATGATGACTTTATGTCACGTATCAGTTTTCTTTCGGAGAGGATTCACGAGCCACCATTTTGCCCTAGGGAGACATGTTGCCATTTTCACAGCAAAGTGGTTTTTTTGTACAGTGAAATGACAGTTTTCTTCAACAGTAAAACTGAATTAACTTCTGAGGGAAAAAATACAGTAAAAATGTCAAACTCATAAAATATATCATATTTTGAACATCCGCACATGTTTTTGACTGACTTGACCAAGAAAGAAAATGTCCTCGAGGTACTTGTGATTGAGCGACTCAGTGGTTGAAGGACAGGTTGGGGTGAGCATGAGAGGACTAGGGATAAGGAGAAGGAATGTAAGTATACGAGGGGAAACTGTATCTAGGTTACAGGTATAGAACTCATGATGTGGAGCTATTTCTGGATGACAATAAAGGATACATTTCTTATTTATTGTGCAATACCATCTTAGGTGAAAATATCTATTCAAGTCTAGAGTCAAAGTAACACGATTTAACATATGTCTCAGAGGAAAATCTTCCTTCCTTACTTCCCTTCTTCCTGTCTCCTTCCCTCATTACCTTCCTTCCTTCTCTAATGATTTTCTGCTAACATCTCCTGGCAAAATAGAAATCCTAATTTTAAGAATAAGTGTTTTCAGCTAATTGTGACTTTATACATAGTCACCATGGTATAGCTTGCTCACTTATGTATGAATTGCATGCTGACTATGTGTTCTCTCAGATAAATGGTTTGGCTTACTGACAACTATATTTAGTCATAGCCATTAAATGCATGGATGGGAAATAATGTAACCCACAAGAATGAGACATTATGGCTCTTTATATTCTGTTAAAAGAAGATTTCAAGCTAGGCGCGGTGGCTCATGCCTGTAATCCTAGCACTCTGGGAGGCCGAGGCAGGTGGATTGCTTGAGGTCAGGAGTTGGAAAGCAGCCTGAGCAAGAGTGAGACCCATCTCTACTATAAATAGAAAGAAATTAATTGGCCAACTAAAAACATATAGAAAAAATTAGCCGGGTATGGTGGCACATGCCTGTAGTCCCAGCTACTTGGGAGGCTGAGGCAGGAGGATCACTTGAGCCCAGGAGTTTGAGGTTGCTGTGAGCTAGGCTGACACCACGGCACTCACTCTAGCCTGGGCAAAAAAGTGAGACTCTGTCTCATAAAAAACAAAACAAAACAAAAAAATAAAAAATAAATAAAAAATAAAAAAGATTTCAAAGCACAAATGATACTTCCTTTTAATTTTATAATAAGAGCTAATCCATCCTTTTCCCTCCTGATCAATGGAACAAACCCAGAGAAATTCCACACACTACCCAACCATGCATGACACAAAAGAAGAAGAGAATGAGATATTATTAATAACAATAACAGCTTTTGTGTATAACTGTGTATAATTCTTTATAAGTTATAGAGCTATTTCATATTCCTTGTTTAATTTTGTCATCATAATGACCATTGCAATAAATAGGAAAAATAGTCATACTTTCAGTATCTTTTAGATAGATGTGGATCCAGAATCAACCAGAGCTATTATGTACTGGTACAAAATATCAGGCTCACTGCAGAGAGAGTAGATGTCTGTGTGAACAACTGTGGCTTAATATAAGAGATAACATTTCAGGAAACTGAGTCTCAGCTGAGTCATGCTACTTACTGTTTGACTCAACACTCAGCATTGGTAGCTTTATAATCCTGAGCCTACATTCTCTTCTTTTTTACAATAAAGAGGAAATGATCTATGATTTCTCAAATTCTTTCCAATTCAGAGAAGCTCAAACTGTAGAAACCCTTTTCAGCAAGAGCCTTGCCTGCCCTCTGTTCATGGGAGAAACCTACCTTTCCTCTTTAAATTTCTCTTACTCTGGCTAATGACAGTACATTTCATTTTTGGTGCCCAAACATATTTCAATGTGACTTAAGCCAATAGGATCATTTGGAATAAGAGGACAAGTCTAGAGCTCTGAAGTTTTTTTTTATTTTTTTATTACTTACTTAATTCAGTTATTCATAAGGCAGCACCTTACACTCTATGTCCCTTTTCTATTAGCCATCTTTCACTGCAAGAATCATCTTGTTCTAACCCTTTCAGTGCCATGTCCTATTATAGCCAGCCAGCTGCTCAGATGAATACATTTAGTTTTCAACCAGACTAGTGTGCAAGATATGACTGGAATAGAACTTACACATAACTGGAGTTCTTCAAAGTTAATAATATAATTGCAGCTGGGAACAAATTGAAGTCCATATGCTTTTCACATATCCATGAGAAAATTCAGGTGTTTCCTAGTTAATATTGAGAGAAGCATGGAGGACTTGGCATGGAGTTTCAACTTCTGCCCAGGCCTCTGCTAGGGCACCTGTTCAGGTCTGTATTCATGCACATATCCTGATAAAGTCTCCAAAAGAAATCAAATACTCTATATCATCATCTACCAGTTTGCCTTTGGGGTTGTGTGAAAGAAAGCATATTTATTCAAAGGAAGTATGCTATAAAACAGATATAATCTCAGAAAGAATACAGAGTCAAAGTTTAACAAAAAGGCAAAAATTATTAAATTAAATGAATTCACTAGGTACTAATATTCTTTGAGGGGCTGTTTTTTGAAATTGTTTAACAAAAGTGAAGATATAAGTTGTAAGGGAAGGAAGTTAAAGTTCTTTCTTAAAACAACAAATGTTTGCTGTATTTGTCCATCCATCTACTCACATATTTGAACCTTTTTTCCTGTTTATATTCTAATCATCCAATTCTCCAAAATGGACACATTTTTAAAACACTTGAACAAAAGTCAATAAAGTTAGAATATTTTATTTAAGAAATAAATACTAGAAGGAATCAGTAAGATTTATTTGTATATTCCTTGTCTCTTCTCTACAGCAGCTCTTGTGGCCACCAATCCATATTTCATTTTTGACTTGTTTTGTGAGTAACAGTAAAGTTTGGCTACAGTTTCAAGTATTTTCCAATATATGGTGCCCTTTTGAGAAAAGGGAGAAAAGTCAGACTATTGACCATATATTACTCAACGTTTTCTGTTCCATTTTTCCCTTTACTTAGGATAAGATAACTTCATTCCAGTATACATTCAGATTTGCCAAGACTGGTTAGTTTCTCAAGCCCAGTGAACCTAGTTATTCTTAAATAACATGAGACTGAACATGAGTAAGATCACTTATTTTCCAAGGTGTATAGGCAATACCCTTTAAGATCTAGTTTCCTCTCCTCTGGGTCCAGCTCTATGTCCCAGAAGACTGTATACCATGAAGCATATTACCCAGGCTCCTGGTTCTCTGCTTCCAGTTAGGATCAACCAGTGAAAGACAGTTGACAGGTGGGAGAGTGGAAAGAGAGAGAACTTTCTGGGTAAGCATTTCCCCTCCACCTTCATGCTTCATCAGATGCTAGTTGTGATACATTCCCAGGGGCACCACTCCTACTGTGAAAATTCTTCCTTCATGGCCTTAATCTTCACTGAGTACTGAAATCATCCATCCCTACACTTGCCCCTATAGACCCAAGGATGCTAACACTTTGCTAGTTGTCTC
Source organism: Microcebus murinus (assembly GCF_040939455.1). Lineage (NCBI taxonomy): Eukaryota > Metazoa > Chordata > Mammalia > Primates > Cheirogaleidae > Microcebus > Microcebus murinus. The sequence continues at coordinate 63,222,200 of NC_134105.1, forward strand.
AGGCTGGTATCTGGGAAGCAAATTCTGAGAGGAATATTTCTGTAGAGGAAATTTGTACTGATGTGTGCTCAGGAAAGATACCTGCTGAAATAGAAGGAAATAAGATTGTGCAGAGAGTAATGTTGCCCTCTTATGCAGCAGCAATAGTGGCCTCTGCTCAGAAGTTGGGAAGAAGCTTAAGAGAAGTCGGAATCCCAGTGAGCAGGTTGGACCTTTGTATTCTCGGAGGACTTGCCAATGGATGTGAGCTGCCCAGGAAGGGGCATAATTTTGGACAAGGTAGCTGTCTCTGGCTGAGGACATTTTGTTTTTGTGAATCCTCAGCCCAGTGCACTCTATAGCTGGAGGAAGAAGTAGATTATCCTGGAGGGGAATGCTGGGCAGAATACCACCGCATGCACTAAAGTGGCCCCTCTCAGCTTCTCCAGCTTTTGTTGGTCCTTTAACCTTGCCCAAACCTCTGTAATTAATCCTTTCATTACACTCACTCTGGTTAAACCCTTTGAGGAAACATCCATTTTAATTCAGGTCACTGACTATTAGGTAAAATATTGGAAGAGAAATAAAGTAGCTAACATTTGTTACTTACCTGTAACATACTATAATGTAATACAGTGTATTATTTACAAGAAGTTAAAGTTTCTTTAAAAGCTTCTTAGGTTATGTTTTATATTTTTACTTTTGAGTCTTGGTTCTATCACTTTCTTACCACTTACTTACTTTGGGACCTTGGTAGGTTATTATAAATATCTGGCTTTTTGGTTTCTATCTGTATAAAATGTAGACTATGATAATACTTATTCCATAGAATTGCGATGAGAACTACATATAATAATCAAGTGATTATACTAAATACCTGGAATATGGAAAGCTCCAATAGAGATAACTTTTACTATTACCTAGAATTTTCATTCAATTTCCTAAAGCTCTTTCCATTAAATCTTTTAATCAGTTACCATCCTGGATTTAGTACTGTACTTAATTGTTATTAAGTTAAAAATTGTGGAAGTCATTCAACAATCTATTTTGCTGTACTGTTTTAATGTAGTTTATTTATGCCTCCATTCTCTTTAATTTAAATAAATGTTTAATTTTACTCATTCTAAGAGTTCATTAACTGGTAAACATTCTTCAGAAATATATAATTATTTACAGGACATTTTAAATACTTTGTTTCTATGCTACTGATATTATATAGAAGCTGCTAAACATTTAAATGCATCATATGGGCTTAAAATCATGAGAATGTTTTAATTGCTTGTTGTGTAGTGGTAGTTGATGTTGTTATTGCTATTTTTACCTGATTGATTTGTATCTTGCCTTAATATGTTGTTGCTGTTGTTTTTTTCTAGTAATTAAAGACATTTCTCTAATACTTTATCCCACCAAAAGTGAACAGGGTAGCTGACTGCAACTAATGTCTGTTCAAGATTCATAATTAACAAATTTGATTTGACATTTTCTATGTAAGCATTTGAAGTAACTTACCAAAAGTAATGTCCCTTGTCTTTACCCATGTTTTCTTCTTTTGGGAAGATTTTCTTACTGAGTTTAGCAAATGTCAAAATCATATTTACCTGAAGCTAAAATCTGAATAGAGAAGGGATATAATTTTTTATTTAAAACAAAATTCAAATGAATCTATTCCTGCTGCAATTAAGTGGATTTAAACTTCGCAAAGGTTGAAAATTGTTTTTGATGATACTATTTATGCTTTTATTATTGGAGGCATTCTGATTATCCCATTTTTAGGAATCTTTTAAAAATGTAAATTGGGGTTGATACTTTCCTATATTAGTTTTACTGTTGGCAAATGGAAAAAAATTTCAATCATGATTTTTCTTTGGCTAACTATCAAATTTTAGAAAGAGAAGAAGCGATGTTTTTAATGAACATGCCAAATAGCTCTTATCAAGCTTAATGGTGATGAAGAACATTGTGTTAGACATTGGAAAGACATTATAAGAACACTAGTGTGCAAATGTAGTTTAGGCCTATTATAAAGAACTTCATGTAAAAGAATTATATGTAACATATAAAACCAACTTAAAGACTGTGCAGTAGGTCATAAAGTATTCACGAATGATGTCATATATACATGTAGATTAAAGGCCATAGATGATATATGATCAGATCAACAAAACAGTAAATAAAACTTTGGGTAAGAAAATTAAGCAGTAACTTTATGTGTGGCTTTTTGTAACTATAGAGGTTACAGATTTTATTTTCATCATATATATCTTATGAATTATTTATTATTCTAATAAAATAACATAATTTTACAATTAAAAAATCAGAGACAATTTCATAGGATTAAGATATTACTCTTTAGATTGCATTTGGTTTTCATGAGCATTCTGATTTTGATTTGAATATTAGCTAGCCAACTAGGGCTTGACAAATACCAAAATATATTTATTTCATCATGTAATGTGGAGTTGATTCAGATTTTGGCTTCTGTGTTGTAGGTATATATATGAATAGAACTTTTAACTTAAAGACTAATAAGTATGGGAAAATGAAAAATTTTTAAAAATGCTGCTGATCTACACCTGTTAGGGGCACGCATACACACACACACACACACACACACACACATACACACTTACAGATTTAATCTAAGTGAAAGAATAGCTGGGAATCTCCATGTCATCCTGTTTCAGATAATGTAAGTTTCAAATAGCCTCCTGAGGAGTGTCCCATAGTGTGCCTAGAATTTTATGGCAATATCACTGCTGGGGATCCAAGTTTATAGACAATTGTGCCTCATTTTTCTGATAACACTTTTTTCACTCAATCTATTTGGCTCATTTTGAAAAACATATTTTTATTTATTTTTGATCAATTTATCTAGTCTTCTCTGATATATAACTCATTTTTGTTTTATATTTCTTAAGATTTGGTATATAAAATGACAATTTAAAAGCTTAGCTTATTTTTTAGTAATCCAGTATCACTTGTTCAAATAAGAAAACTAGCATAGATTAATGATAGGTATGTATTTGAAAAGAGGAAGTCATAAAAACATGACTGTATTTTGTATGGTTTCAGTACTTTAATGTTGACAAAAAAAATAATAGATTCAGTAAGGGTTGTCTCTCAGATCTCAGCCTGTGTGGAAGTCTTGACCTCATACCATTGATCTAGGATATTGGGTGGCAATTGGGAAGTTAAGAATATGCTGAATTATTTAAATATTCAAATTCATTCAGCAAAACAAATGCTAGGAGAATGAGAATTAGAACATTTCATTTAATTAATATTTACTACACAGCTACAGGGTGCTTGACATGATATCAGGTGGTATCTGTACAGTAAAGGCCCTTCTGAATATAAAACACATAGCTATGTTTCAAATGCATAGGAGCCTGGACTTAGAGTTTCTTTTATAAGGCATTTCTTATGAAATCTTTTAAGATCTCCATAGATGTTTACAACAGCATTGCTAGTAAATTTACCATAAAATCATAGCCAGATTGATCTTTAGAGTTCAAATTAATTCATCTGCTCCGGAAATATTTGCCATGATTTGTCTGATTCTACAGCTGGCACAAGTATCTCTTCCATTTCTGAATACTCACTGAATGAAAGGCAATTGAAGCCAAGAAAAGGTTCTTTTTAAGAGGCTGCAACTATAGAACAGTGGTTGGAAAACTAAAACTTCACAAGTCAAATCTGCTCCACTGCTTGTTGTTGTAATTGAAGTTTTATTGGAACACAGCCACACTCATTTATTGTAATTTTATGTTGTCTATGTGCTTTATGGTATAATGGCAGAGGTAGGTAGTTGCAAAACGGCACATACAACCCTCAGAGCCAAAAATAGCTTGGTCTAGCCCTTTATAGAAAAGTTTTGTGGCCCATGTTATATAGAGTTAACTCTTTCATTTTGAAGGATGAAAATTTCCATAAACCAACACTTAGTGAAAAAAGAGATAGGTTTCGGAAAATATGTGGTGTCTGTCTATCCTTGTTGTACTCACAAGGTAAGCATTATTTTTTAAGGTGTTTTAAGTTGAATGGCCTGTGTAAATCTAGAGGCTTTAAAATCTTTGGTTGTTTTAATCATGTTTTTGTTGTTGTTGTTGTTGTTAATCTATTAAACGTATTATACTACCCATTTTGACTTCCAAGTATACTATTTTTTCACTAAATGAAGAGTAGCAGATGGTATCTTCACTGGCTAATTTTTTTTTTTTGATTCACGAATTCTTTCTACTTTTTGCATTATATATATATAAAATGTAAAAGCATGAGAGTCTATGGCTCTGCATCGTTTAATAAAATAGATACAGTTTTTGGCCATAAATCTCCTTGTCATCTCAAAGAGTAGGAGAGCAGGCACCTTAGGGCAAACATAACCCAGAAAAAGTACAAAACATTATGTGTGATATGACAGAGGATGGTTGTACCTAATCTCTCCTAAACATCTCCTACAATGAGAATAACCATTAATCTTTTATGTTTGCTCTCCCCTACTTATCCTCCACCCTTTAGGGCAGTGGTAATATTTGAGGACTCAAATTTCTGAGTATTTACAGAGAAGCAAATTGCTTTGTACCGGTCATATAGGCAGGTAGCTGATCTATATTTCTTGAGTATATACTTTACACAAAATATAATTCTAGAAGCTCCTAAGTACTTAAACCTTGAATTATAGCTCCTGCCCTGGAGGAGATTACAGTCTAAATGGTGTCTTAGAAAGAAGAAAAAAAAGCTTGACAACTTTGATTTTGTAAAAGTTGTAAGATTGGTTTGCAGACATTCATGGTTTATTACGTCAGAAATCAACAATTTATCAGTCATTCAATTTAGGAGAAAAAAAAAAGCAAAACAAAATTGTTAACAAGAAAGAGTCTATATCATTATGAAGACCTTTTATTTCCTGTCATTGCTAACCAGGAAGTCCATAAATTGATGATGGCAACAATAGAAGTTTTAGGCTCTTATGAAAATCACAAACTTTCATAAAGAGTGATGAAAGAAATGCAACATTCATGTTTTGCAGCTCTGGTCCAGAAAAGTGCTTGAATTGTTACTAATGCTACTGTGCTATAAGTGTAATTGAAGCATAGAAGGCAGAGATATTTGAAAGAGTCTTTTAAAATAATCTATAGTTCCTCCTAGGCTTTTCTAAATTGAAAACAACATGGTTACCACTTCATATTTGCCACTGAGTATTAAGGTCTTGTCTTTCAGAAAATGAGATAGCAGTTTGATGCTCATAAATCAAGAGGCATCTGTTTTAAAACAAATTGTGGTGTCTTGGTGAGGGAGCTTAAAGGTACAGAGAACTGCATCTGAAATTACAGAACTGGTTGTGGCTCACACTTTTTCTTGGCATTCCAAGAAATGCCAAGTTTTTATGTGACTAATTTGATCACTGACAGTACATTTGTTAGATCCCTTTGAAGGGATCTCTGCTTGGCTATTTCCCCTGTGATCCACTCCACACGCACACTCTCAGTATTGGTTTCCCTTCACCTTTCCAGATAGTCATTTAGGGCAGCAGTCCCCAACCTCTTGGGCACCAGGGACCAGTTTCATGGAAGACAATTTTCCCCAGGGGCTAGGGAGGTGATGTGGGAGCTCAGGCAGTGATGAGGGGCTGGTTGCTAACAAGCCACAGTCCGGTACTGGCCTGGGGGTTAGGGACCGCAGATTTAGGGCACAAGTTGTCTCTGCCTGTATGATCCCAAGTGGCCACATATGGTCTATGGAAAGCAATGACCATTTAAGTAGTCTATGATGAGTAAAAACTTTAGTTTTTTTTCCAAACATAGGTCTTTATTTTTTCTCTTGTCTCACTATTGAATTTTAGCTTTTTTCAAGGCACGAATCAGGTGCCATGCTACAGATTCCCCAACTTCGGAGAACATACATGATGCTTGTCATGTGGTTCCTCTGAGACCTCTTCATGGCTTCTGATAAAGTACTCCCTACTTCCCTTGGTGATGAGGAAATGAAGGAGCTCAGAGAATACTTTCTATAAATAAATTAAACAAGAAAAAGTTAGCTTCTATTACAGCCTGGTGCCTTAGTCAAAACCGTGTTTTAACATTCCATTTCACATGCATAATATGATTATTCAGTATAAGCAGAGGATACGATTCTTCAAATTGCACATAAGGGTCAGCATCACAGGCATGTGACCTGTGCAGCCAAACAGGGCTTCAGGCTCAGATGGGTTCCGTGCTTAGCTTAATGCTCTGCTATTTCTCTCTTGAAATTCCTAACAACTTTACTTAGAGCTCATGTTTTATAAATGAGGCCTGAAGGGACAAGAGACCTGTGCAGTATGTGTGTCCACTGTTCTTTGCAGCCCACCGATTTACAGCACTGGTGATGCCCTGTAGACCTAGGATGCTGGTGAATGCAATGAGAGTTCAGAGGGACTTGGAGCCAGTCAAGGCAAGGCTGCTACATGTATGCTGAGTAAGCAGTGACACTGATGGCCCTGAGAGGCCACAGTTGCCATTCAAACTACAACCTGCTTCAAATCAGAAAGAAGGCAATGTTGATCTAAGAAACAAAAATGACCAAGAAACCCTACCGTAGCCTTTCTTGCTTGTGCTACTTTGTCTATCAGCCAACCACCTACACTGGAAATTATGAGACAGAAAGACAGGGAATAAAAGGACAACCCAGAGTTCCCCTTCTCTTCATCCTTTCCTTATTCAGTACACAGCAGATAGAGAATGTCGGTAAGATGGACACATACCTGGAAGTGAAATAAAAACAATTAAAATAGTTTTGTGCAGCACTTTCACTGTTCCGTGAAGAAAGAGATACACGTTTATGCATAAACCATGAAATAGGAATTATATAATTTTGCTGATTCCTATACAAGTCAAATGCTTTTATAGTTGCATTTAAAATTGTCATTGTGCCATGTAATGATGAATGGTACAATTCATGCTAATAATTTAAAATTTCAAGTTCTTTTAGAATGACATTAAATAGCAAATAAAAAACATTATGATAAGTCGAGAAAAAAGTAAAAGTAAAAGCTTTAAGTATCTGAACCATTAATGGTAATGTTTTCTAGGCTTTTGAAAAGGGCTCTACATTTTCATTTAACACTAGGTCTCCCAAATTATATAGCTGGCCCTGTTTAACAATAATGCAAAAAATTAAGATAAACCAAAACAAAGTAGGAAGAAGATCATATAGATTCCCAAAGATGATCACTGTTGACTTTTTCATATATAATCTCCTGGTATTTTCCCTTACACACATATAGTTCCTCTTCTTCCCTTACTTCTCTCTCTCCATTTTTAACAGAATTATACATTGTAAAACTAAAATTATTCTTTGTACCAAAAATGTTCTTCTCTCAATATCTAATGGTTTGTTCCCTTAATTTTTCCAGGTATTCATCCAAGTGCCACTTTCAGAAAGGCCTTGCCAGGGCACACTGTCTTATCAGTATACCCTCATGATATTTATCCATCCTTAACAACCACCTGACATGCTATCTAACTGTGCTTAATTATTAGTTTATTTTTTGTCACATGGAGCTCCATTTAAATTGCATGATGACAGGATTATCATCATTTGGTTCACTGCTGTAATTAATTATTGGGTCCAGAGCTGTGTACTTAATAAAGTTTATTGAGCAAATGAATTAATGCAGTGTTTTATTGTAACTTGGATTTTTAAATAGACAATGTATTATGAACAATTTTGAGATTCAGTAATATTATTTACTGATAAATAAATAAATATTATTTACTGATAAATAATATTCTGATAAAAAGGCAAAATTTACACAAATCTATATATAGTTCATTTGCTATATATCAAATAGCTAGTATAAAATATACAGTTTATTATAGATATATAAATGATGTAATTTAATGAACATCGTATTGTTATTTATTATAGTAATGCAACAAAAATTATTGGAAGAAACTCTATTTGTTCTTATTTTTTGTATGCAATAATGAACACTTAAAATGTTTCAATTTTTATGAATAAAACGGCTATCTTTTTAAAAAACAATTGACAATTGATTTCCTGAAATCAGTATTGCTGGGTTAAACACATTTTAAGAATTTGAATATACATATTTTATACTTGTCTTCTAGATGAGTATAATATACATTTTCACAAAAATATCATTAATATAATTATTTTTTTCCTGGTCTATTCATATAATACTTAATATATTGGGTACTCCAATCACCTTGATTTGATTAATTCACATTGTATGCCTGTATTAAAACATTACATGTTTCCTATGAAGATATACAGTTATTCTATGTAAAGTAATTTAAAGAGGTAAAGAAAAGATATACAATTATTATGTACCCATAATTAAAAATTAAAAAAGTAAAAAAATCCTAATGTATTATCAAATATTAAATATTCATTGCTAATTTGATAGGGAAAATCATTTTCTTCATTTTATTTTGATTTGCATTCATTCAATTACCAGTGGTTGACAAACTTTTATATGTATGTTATTGATCTTTTATGAATTGCCTTATCATATCTTTTGCCCATTAAAAATTTAAGGCATTTAAATTTTTCTTATGAACATCTAAGAGCTCTTAGAAGCTCTTAAAAACAATCTTTGTCACTTTTATATGATATAATACAAATTTTGAATTTGTCTTTTCATTTTAAATGTTTACTTAAAGTATATTTTGAGGAATTTTCAAAAATACTTTATATTCAAATTTCTATTTTTTTAAATTAAACTTTTCTGCATTTATTTCATGGTTTAAAAGCTATTCTCTAGGCCAATATATTATAATTCACATATATTTTGTCTAATTCTTTTGTAATTTATTTGCTTTTTGTATTTAGGCTTTTAATTCACTTAGATTTCCATCAGATGTTTAGTCAAAAATGGGCATCTATTTTTTTCCCAGTAATATTAGCTCAGTATCTTCATTTTAGTTAATGATAGTATTTGTTATGGAGCAAGCACTGTGTAAGAGCCCTGGATAGATTATTTTACTTAATTCTTATACTGACTCTCTTTACAGATAGATAAAATAAAGTATAGAAGGGCTAAATATCAAAGTATGTTTTCAGACTAACAATATCAGCATTACCTGGAAATGCAAATTTTTGAGCCAAATCCCAGACCTACAGAATCAGAAACTATAAGGTGGGATGCAGCAATCTGCATTTTAAATAGCCCTCCAGGTGACTCTGATGCATGCTCAAGTTTAGAGAACCACTGGGTTAGGGTATTGGCCAAGGGTTGTGCAGTTAATAACAGATGGAACTGCAATTTGAATTCTTGCAATCTAACTGCACACATTCTTTCAAGTAATAGGCAACTCTTTTACTTATTAACATGGAAATTTCCTTTCACCTGGAGTGAATCATTGATCCTTCCTCAGTGCTCTCATAGCTGAATTTTGCTTTTATACTGGTGACGGGTATTTTTAGATTTTTATATAATTTATTGATTTCTTTACGTAAATGCAAACTCAATAGCAGTAGCATGGAGGAGAATGTAGGATATAGTATTTAATACCTGCTTTGGAAATTTCTGGTGTTTTTTTTTCGTAAGCAAATTGCAAGATCCTCCAATTATAGTTGAGAATATTGTTTCACTTCCATTAGTTGCCTCCAAAACCTGTTAGATTTTAAAACAAAATTCATGCTATCATAATATTTAGACTTGTCAGTTTTGCAAATCAGAAAGTGATTTATTCTTCTAAGATTAGTTGCAGCTCATCACAGAACCAAATGAATAATTAAATAAGAGAGCTAAATTTGCCAAAGCAAGAGTAGCTCAAGTTGATTTGTCTTTTGAGATAAATCTGATGTTTCAGTCACTTATCTTTTATTGGGTACTTACCATGTACCAGGTATTGAGCGTAACTGAACTTCCTGAAATAAATGCATTTATACATATTTTAATAAATGTTTGGCTATCATTTTTTTCAATATGCGATGCATATAAAATGCACATATATATTTTTTATTATTAAATATTTTATAGATATGCAATTTAGGAAAGTTATATAATATTTAGAAAATAGAAATTATAAAAATTTTAGAATATTTAATTTCCAACTTTTTTGCATGCACACAGTCTTAACCATAATTATACTATTTCAGGTATCATCTTATAAACTAAAATTTACACAATTACATGTAATCTCTTTAATAATTATTTTTAGTGCTCACAAAACATTTCTTTGAATAGGTATAATATAATTGACTTAAACATATGCTATATATTGTAGATATCTGAATTATTTCAATTTTTCTAATTGATATACTATTATGTAAATTAGTTTTTACTAATTGAGTATTTCTATCATATAAAGATTTATATTTAAGTAATTTTTCAGTATATTATAGTGGACATATCCTCAAAATAAAAACTATAGTAAACACATTTTGACAGATACAAACTGACATCTGAATTGAAATTAATATGCCACTTCATTTGGTTAACCAGTGCACAAACTTATAACATTATACCAGGTCATTCTATTATTAATATATAACCCAGTTTCTATGTTGGACTGGAGATTATGAGATTTTCTACATATATATGAAGATAATACTTAAGAAAAAAATATAATCCTTAAAAAACTAAAAGCAAAAGGAATTGAACCTCTTTTTTTTCTTTTACCTTTTTTTCTTTTTTTGAAACAGGATCTCACCCTGTTGCCCAGTCTAGATTAAAGTGGCATCATCATAGCTCACTGCAACCTCAAACTCCTGGACTCACAGGATCTTCCTGCTTCAGCCTCTCAAGTAGCTGGGACTACAGGTGCATGCCACCATGCCTGGCTAATTTTTATTTTTTGTAGAGATGGATTTCATTTTTGCTCAGGCTGGTCTTGAACTCCTGGCCTCAAACCATCCTCCTCAGACTTCCAAAGTGCTAGGATTACAGGTGTAAGCCACTGAGCCTGGCCATTGAACCTCTTACTACAAGCTGTTATAACATCTAATTTGAACATCAAATTTTAGAACTTCAAGTATTTTGAAATGCAGTAACAAATAATTGTCATTGAAGAAGAAACATTTTTGATGTGTAATAACAGCCAAAATTACAATATTAATAGTTGTTAATGTACATATACATCTTATTTGTGCTATTGATAGCAACGTGTAAATACTTCTAACAGTTCCTTTACTCTCTTTGATCCCCAAAGTGATGTCCCTCTGAAGAAAAATATATACAAAAGGTATGTGTAGATATATACATATATGTATGTGTGTATATATCTATGTATATAAAATCATAATCAAAGTACCTTGGAAGATTATATCCAGACACTCAAACTTTTACAATTGCAACCAATTCTGGATCTCTGAATTTGTTTTCCATAGAAAAATTCAGTAAGTAAACTTCATATTGGAATTCAAAGGAATAATTTTTATCTTGCTTATGTATTCGTATTTGTTTTAAAACACTTATTAAAATATTATATCTGTCAAAGTACAATTTTCAAACATTGTAAAACATAATTCTCATACATATATATGGTAAGTATATGCTAAATGTATTTACATCATTAATGAGAGACCAAGAAGAATGGTAAAGTTGGTTTAAGGAGCGTCGAATAGTATAGTCCCTCAGGAGAGGCATCCTGAAATAATCTGGCTATATTAGAGACAAAAGTGGTCAATGTACTAGAAGCTAGCAAAAATATAACATTTAATGTTACTTTTTCTACCAGATAGAAATAATTTCTTAAGGGATAAAAATTTATAAATTAACATTCAAATTCTTAGACTTTAGGCCCTAACATTAAATTGCAAATCAGAAGAAAACACACCAACCTAAAATAAAATTGTAAATTGTTTGGCTTTTAAATTTTTATTTTATTGTGATAAGAACACTTAATATGTGATCTACCCTTTTAGCAAATTTTTAAGTGTAAAATGAGGTGCTGTTGACTATAAGTATAATGTATAGCAGATCTCTAGAGCTTATTCACTTTGCTTTACTGAAACTTTTTATCTTTGATGAGTAATTCCCCCTTCTACCTCCTTAGCCCGTATTTACTTCATATTTTATAACACTTTAAAGATGTCAAAAACATTATCAGCTTGAGGGCAGTAAAAAAGTAGGCAATGCTACATGAGAAACTGAGGTGGGAGCATCACCTGGGCCCAGGAGTTCAAGACCAGTCTGGGTGACATAGGGAGATCCATCTAAAAAAATGTGTTAAATTAAAAAATACATATAGGCCATGATTTTGGCCCATGTACCATACTTTGCTAACCCTTGATCTAGTTAGACAATGTGATATTCAAACAACGATTAGCCATCCTATTGCCTTGTATCCATAATTTGAATACTTTTTCTTAACAATCGTTAATTGTTATTATAAATTATCTTCAAATATTTTCACAGAAAAAGGTTAGTCTCATTTTTTTTTGTTGTTGGCTTAAATAATTTATCTAGGCACAGCAAAACTGTTAGCCATACAAATCTCCATGTGTCAAGTTTCAGTCTGAAATGCCAGTTCCTAGTGCGCTCATGGCTGAAGAATGACCAGGCACACCAAAGTAAGGCAAGCATGAAACTTAGGTTTATTGAGGAGAGAAAGAGAGGATTATAGAGCAAGAGCAAGATATGGATTCACAGAGTGTGATACATATGCCACACATGACACCAGACCCACTGTCACACCAAAGGGAGAGCAAAAGGGAGGTCTAAGTCTTGTTTTATAGTGCCCAGATTGGGACCTCCCTGTGGCTCAGATGTCACCATGGAACCACTTTGACTGGACAGTTGGAAGTTGCATGACCTGTCTTACTACACATGCAGGTTGTTCTAGGTCAATTTCCAGACTCTATGGTACCTATTCGGCTTGGCCCCAGGGCTAGAGAGTCCTCTGCATTCTTTTGCAGCTAGTGTGCTAAATTCTGATTCGCAGATTTGTAGAGTATTTCTTCCTTCTCCAGGTATGGCAATCACTCGGGAGAGGATTGAGGGGGGCAGGACCAACATGGGGGCCAGGGCCTCACCCTTGTTGTTCTTCCCAGGTGGGGCAATTGCACCAAGGCAACAGCACCCACTTTCATCCCTAGGAGACCTGGAATCCCTCACTATCTACCTAACACATGCAGAACAGTTAGCAAATCTAGACTGATTCAACCTTGAGAGTAGGGAGTCACTTTTCATTTGGAAATTTTATAAATAACTTAGGATTGCATTTTTAATATTTTCTATTATTACAGAGATTTCTTTCTAATCACTCTTATTGACTCTTTATTTTGGAATCTCAGAAAACAACTTCAAAAAAATTCATCTCATAGATTTCATTTGCAATAGCTATAAAAAAATGTTTAAATAAAAAGGTATAAATTCCTCTCACCTCAAGGTCCCCTAAAGTCGTGGTTTCCAGCCTGCCAGGAAGTGAAATTCTGTACTACCTATAAGGCCTGGAACTGTAAGCCAGAGAACAGGTACCAGACCTGTTTCCTAGGAAGGCTTGGTGGAAATTAATTCTATATATAAAGTAAAATATTTTTTCTTAATTGTAGGGTTATAATATGTGAACAAATAAAGTATGAAACTCAGGTAAATGACTTCGGTTATACATTTTGTGGAATGTATTCTTATAAAAAGGATGACAAATTCTTATTGATCTTACTAAAATAACCACATTGCCATTGAAAATAAAGGAACCTAATAAACGTATTGTTTTTGAATTCCAAGGGGTGACAGGCAAATACATTATTTTAAAATATTTTATTTCAGTTTGCAAAAGCATAGTCTATTAAATCCAGGGTTAGCAATGGATCCAGAAGAAAAGCTTCCTCACCTATTCATCAAAATAGAACAGTAAATGTGGTAGCAACAATATCATGCTTTCAATAAAAAGCTCCACAATTAGATTTTTTCATTGGTTCATTCAGTTCTTAATTATTTCCTGTTCTACTGGATTTTTGGTCAACAGGCTGCTTTCGTAAGTCATCTGTTTCTTAAAGAGAGAAGAGAAAATAATGGCTCAGCTCCTGTTGTGGCCTGTTTACAGGACGGAGGATGAACAGATAACATAAAACACAAATGCGCAGAATACAAAGAAAAACGCAGACACAGGTACAGACTGTTGACTCAAGTAATAATACACTGGATCTGTTTTACTTTTATACTCTAAAAGATTAAAGTTAGTTCCTTGTACGTAACTGCCCAGGCATTGCAGCAATGGCCATAGCCTTAGGGAAGCAGACATCCCCTGACTCAGAATCTCAAGGTGGTTGCTGTAGGCACTAGGCATAGATAAAGGACCGAGATTAGCAAGGATGGGCAAGGTGAGCCACAGGGGGCATTTCTCACCCCCAGCTTCTCTTAGAGTGACCCCCTAAGATCTTCGGCTGAACCCCGGCGACTGTTCTTGGCTTAGGTCACCCCTCCCTTGAGGGGTGTTACCCATCATTGACTAACCAGCCATCTTATGGGGTGTACACGGTAATCACAGGAACAATATGTTTATCATATGGCCTCAAGATCTCCAATGCCATGGGGTGAGGCTGCTCTTGCTAGTTGCAGCTCAGGTCCTTTGTTATGCCTCTAGGCAACACCTTTGTTTATCACAGGGAGCCCAAAGGCTCTGGGCAGAACATGTACATTACTCACTAAATTTAATTCTTAAACTAGGAAAATATATGTCAGTCCCCTGCAGTTTCTAGTATAGTCTGACAGTTTTCTAAGCACTGAAAAGCCCATATACCTGAATCTTTTCCTTGATGTAATAGTAGTTAAGAATACCTGGCACAGTTTCCCCCCTGCCCCCAAAGCTTTAAGACTGTCCTTCTTTGTTGAAAATCCAACAAAATCTGTGGATATAAAGCCTTTTAAAGCATTAGGGGAAAGTTGAAGCAAACTGTTGATGATAAGACTGAATAGAACTTATCTTATTATAATAACCAGTGATATCAGAATGGAAGAGAAGATTCTTTTGGGGTGAAGTAACTATCTCTTTTCAAAGAATTAATCAATTCTTAATTGAGGCTAAGAACATACTATGAACAATAAAGTTATTCATACATCTCCAGGGAAATCCAATATATCTTGTGAAGGATGCAATCTTTAAAACATTTATATTCATATTTTCATCTGTATGAATTAACCTAAGAAATTAACCTAAGAATTAGGTTAATTCTTAACTTAAGAATTAACTTAAGAATTAACCTAAGAAAGGCTAAACTTTACTTTTCATCTGATACCCTTTCTCTTGTAGATCTTACAATAGTGTTATGTTAATTAATAAGGCACATAAGAAACAAGTCTAATTTTTCTAGAATCTTCCTATTTTGGAGGTTAAAGAAAACATGATTATAATGTTTCCCAAAAACTATCTGGGAAATCTCAAACATAATTTTAGGTAGAAAAAACATCTTCAAAATTATATACTTTTTTCTGAATTTAAGATATGATCTTGGGATGGCAAAATCAAAAAAGTTTTTAATGAAGTTATGGTCATTCGATTAAGATAGGTACATAGATTCTTGAGAAAAATAAATAGATTTAGCTTAACCACATATTAGTCAGAGAAACAATATAATATTTTTAAAGAAGTATAAAAGATAACACAAGCTTAAAGAATCATAGTTCCTTCTAAAACAAGAAACACTCATTGTTTGTTTTTAATATAAAATCAAAGATAAAATGAAAGTATAAAACACAAAAAATTATCCTGGCAAAATACAGAATCTCTATTATATGAGAAGATTATCTAAAAGTTAAAAAATATCTTTTATTACTATTTGTTAAAAGCATATTAAATACTTTAAGATGAATTAGTTATTTTATCTTTGAGAAATCCAAAATTTGCAAGAGCGAATTCACAATTCTTTAAATGAACAAACCTTCAAAACTGAGTCAGCTTTGATGTTTTAATATATTTCATTTGTTTCTTTTCAGATGCATATTTACAGGAATTATACATTAATTTTCTAGGTCTTCCATGCCAATTTACTACAGCTGGGTGGATTAAAACAACAGAAATTTATTCCCTCGCAGTTCTGTAGACTAGAAATCTTTAGGAAGGGTCATACTCCTTTCAAAGCTTCAAGGAGGGGAATATTTCCTTGCCTATTCTACCTTTTGGTAGCATTAAGCATTCTTTGCCTTTGGCGGCTTAACTCCAATTTTTTGCTTCCATCTTTTCAGGGACTGTGGCCATCTTCCTCCCTCTGTTCTCTGTGTCTTCACATGGTGTTTTTTTCTCTGTCTCTCTCTCCTCTTGGTATAAGGTTCCCATAATATTAAGTAATAATTTCATCTTTACTTGATTATAACTGCAAAGACTATTTCTACATAAGGTCACATTCATAGGTACTGGGCATCAAGACTTTCAATATATCTTTTGTGGAGACACAACTCAACCCAGAGCAACTTGTAAACCAAGGCAAATAAAATTTACTTCCTTCAAACATCCTACAAACTGCATTACCCACTTAAGTTCTAGTCTTCAGAACTGTGAGAAAATAAATTCTGTTGTTTTACACCACTCAGTTGCTTCAATTTGTTATGGCAGCCTTATAACGAGCTAACATTTTATTTAGTATTAAATAATATTATTTAGTATTTATTTAGTATTAAAGTAGAGCAAAACTACTTTTTCTTTATCCCTCAAGGTAGAGGAAGAGGAGAAAAGAGGGAGGAGAGTGACACATCCCATTACCTTTAGTTTGTTTTGTTGCTATTAATGTTCCTAGAATAGATTAAACCATAATTTTAATCCTAACTCATAGACAAGTTAATTAATTTCTATTTCACAGAGAAAACTGACAAGTAGACCATTAGAAATTGTGTTAATATACAAATATTTTAACATATGAGCAAAATTCACAAATATACATAGGAAGTTCTCCTATAGCCGGAACAGATTCCTTAATACTTTCTTTTTTCCTTTTTTTTATTTCAGCATATTTTAAGGGTGCAAATATTTGGATTGCATATATTGCCTTTGCCCCACCCAAGTCAGAGCTTCAAGTGTGTCCATCCCCCAGACAGTGCACCCCACACCCATTAGGTGTGTATATACCCATCCACTTCTCCCCACTCCCAAACTGCTCAACACCCAATGAATGTTACTACCATACGTGCCTTTAAGTGTTGATCAGTTAAGTCAGTTAATACCAATTTGATGGTGAGTACAGGTGACAAGATGGCCAACAAGAAAAACCGCCAGCCAGAGTGCCTCTTCACAGTTTCTTAAATGAGAAAAATGACATATTTATAAACATGAACAAAAGGTTTAGTCATTCTATGAAATTTTAAATTAGAAAGCAAACTTAGATATCTATTAACTGAGTAGGAATTTTGAATTTTTTCTTACTTAGAAATTATCCATGTGTTCTAAGATCACCATTAATTCAATTTAATTTTGTTCCAGGATTTTAAATTAATCAAGAATCTGAGAAATTATGTTTAAACTGACATACTAGAGAACATAATCACAGTTGATATTTTAAAACTCTGGTCGGAATTATAATTTAATGTATTTGAATAGCATAATACATTCTTGATAATCTTAAACATTAATGTAGGAGTGCTGTTAGCTTTTATGATCTGTATACCAACATAAGAAGTTTAGAAAGTTCATATTAACTAATATTTTATGAGAAAGAAGCCCGAAACGTATGTAAAATATGATATATGTTTGTATCATTATTCACATAAAAATCAGAGAAAAATGAAGTGGTCTTTTTGTTTTTAACAAAAATTATAAAACTAGTAAGACTTTGCCAAGGATTCACCTTGATTATGTAAAAATAGATTCTTTTTAACATGGTTCTGAGTTAGCAGATTTTGAAAGAAGATTGTTTGGTTTGTTTTTATAAGAATAGCACATTTAAAGCATGAGAAGTTTTCTTCCTCGTCTTTGGAAATCTTATGCTTCTTTTTATTACTGTTTCCCTTATTTTTTCTATAAAAAATAAAAATAGAGCTTTGTTAAGTGTGCACGTATCTAATTCGTGTACGCTTATGAGGCACCAAAATATTTTAAACTCATACAACGAATGGTAAAGACTTTTCTCAATGACAGATACTGAGACACACAGAAAATCTGCAGCTTCAGGACTGTGCCCTCACCAAAGTCAAATCTAAATAGAACAGAAGAGCTTACAGATCCAGATCTTTAGGTATATCTCCTTGACAACAGGCATACAATATTTTCTTAATTGTTTAAAACTCACTGTAGACAAAGAGCAAGACAAAGGAAAAGCTAACAAGCAAATATTATTTTATTTCCAACCTTAGAGAGATTTTCATTATCCTAACACAGATTGGACTGTAATATCCAATTCTTAACCATTGCTGATCCCCACGGGGAAAAACGACTTTGCAGAAGCAAAGCAGAACAACCACCAAAACCACAGAGAGAGAGGGAGAAATTCAGAGAAAGAGAGGGACTCAGTAAAGATAAAGTTATATTCCACCTTGGGAATTATTCCAAAGTCCAAAGGAGTGGAAGGAGGTAGAATATGTGCATGGATTTTACATATTATAAAGTGCAAGGTGCATTTCTTTAGACATAAAGCATAATTGCCTTAAGCAAAGAGTCTACTTGAAGCTTTCATTGGAATCTTCAAAACTGCTAGGTATAATTTTCATTGTTAAAATCATTATTGTCTTACAGATATATAGTGAGCACATATCAGACATGTATTTGACTAATTAATGAGGGACCTCAGGTTGATTCAGAGCTTTTGAGGCACAAAGATTTTTATAGCTACTTGGGAAAGTCATGCTGAAATAAATTTGCTAAGTTAGAAACAAAACTGTTTAATGTTATATAGGTCAATAAATATGTGATTTGCAGGGTTGTCTTTTCTGTCAGATAGAAATCATTTGCTTTTCCTCTGGGCAACAGTATACAAATTAATATCAACCTTTACAAATCTGGGGCATCGGTCAATAGTAAACAGCAAGTTAAACAAAGGTATATTCCTCTAGTGAACTAAACAGTACCGAGTGGGCCTGTTATACAATGCTATGACTCTAAATAAATATGCAATCATTTTCTCCCTTGTTTCCATGTTTGGATTATTTTTCTTAACAGATTTTGGGATTTACTGTAGAAAGTATTTGGAAGCTTGTCCCTATTAAATGAAATGTGATAAATAAATCAAATTTGAGATCTTTCTGTAAGAATAAGAGAATAAATAACTAAGAGAGATGCCTTGGATATTGATAAAAGGATTATGTTACTGTATAGCTGTTTATTATGCATGATTTATAGTGTTCTGTGTTTTATTTGAGCTCTTCATTTTTCTTTCACTGTTTTACATATGGTTTCATAGCTAACTGAATATTTAGGTGTCATTCCATGGCAATGAAAACGATATTAAAAATGACAGTAATATTAAGAAAATCTTAATTTTTAAGTATCTTCAACTTAGTTCAAAAATAAATGCAACAGCATTGAAGAGGGTAGGTTATCAATATTTTAAACTGATTCTGATAGCAATGTTCACATAAGTTTTTATTCTCTGTGTCTCCATTGTGTATGCACAAATTTTTAAGAATAATTTATATCAATACAATGTAAAAATCAATAATAAAAACTACTTTTAACTTATGCTTTCTATAAACAGAATAGGTGCTAGAATAGTGCTAGGGTTTAGGCAAATGGACTTATCACCTTATTTTGCATCTGATTCTAGAAGCAGGGTTACTAGAGCATTGATCCTAGAGGCAGGAGCTGAGACCAGAACACAGTGCTTCTCTTGAGACACCCAGCTCCTAAGTCTCTCTGACTTAGTCTCTCTTTTCTGTTTCATTCGCTGGCAGTGTTTAGGCATGGTTCTAAATTTTAAGTGCTCTGAATCATATATTCTGAGAAGGAATAAAGGGTTTATCTTTTATTTATGTCTAATGGGCATTGTACCAAGTGTTTCTAACACACATATACCTTTATATCTGGAGAATTAATCCATGGAAAATCATCAGGTTTTACATTTTATTTTTTTAAACCTAAACATATTTGACTATGATCCCATCATCCAAGCCTTGAAGTAAGCAATTTATTATTCATATTTTTTTAGATAAGAAAACCAAAGCTTGTAGTATTTAAGTATCTTGCCCAAATATCACCAAGTTTGTGAGTTGGACGAAGCTTCTACCAGGATCTTACCCATTTCCTACTATTTTTAACACTACCACACTACTCTAAAGTACCAATAGCTGTGCTACTGCAAGAACCTTTTGAAGGTTCCCCTTGTTTCTATTACTCTTCACTGATACCCCCCCACAAGCCAACCCTAAACCACATAATAGCCAAAGAGCATTGTGTTTATTAAAAATTCTAATAGTGCCCAGTTGTATTCAAAATATAATTTAAATGCTCAATTATGGCCTACAAGGCAATTCTAATTTGGCTTTTGCCTATTTAATGGTTTCGTCTTTTTCTATTTCTTTCCATCTCCGCTCTCCTCAACAGGAATGCTCCTTGAAGTCTTTCTCTTACTTCATACCTGACTCTTGGCTACTAAACTTGTTATTTGCCTTTCAAACTGCCTTCTCCCAGATCTTCACATGGCAATGGCTCTTTGTCATCTCTCACCAGACACTTAAATGGCTCTCCTGACCACATTATCTGACAATAGCCCTGAGCTCTCATCAATCTCTGTCCAATTAGCTTAGTTTATTTTCTTAAAAATCATGGCATTAATCATTAATTCAACAATATTTATTGAGAACCCATGGTGTCTGCCACTCTTCTAGGCCATCAGAATATAGCTGTAAATAAAACAAACAGGCCGGGCGCGGTGGCTCACTCCTGTATTCCTAGCACTCTGGGAGGCCGAGGCAGGTGGATTGCTTGAGGTCAGGAGTTAGAAACCACCCTGAGCAAGAGGGAGACCCCATCTCTACTATAAAATAGAAAGAAATTAATTGACCAAATAATATATATAGAAAAAATTAGCCGAGCATGGTGGTGCATGCCTGTAGTCCCAGCTACTCGGGAGGCTGAGGCAGAAGGATCGCTTGAGCCCAGGAGTTTGAGGTTGCTGTGAGCTAGGCTGACACCACAGCACTCACTCTAGCCTGGGAAACAAAGTGAGACTCTGTCTCAAAACAAACAAACAAACAAACAAACAAAAAAAACCCTGGCTGCATAAAATGTACATTCTAGTTGAGTGAGATAGGCAACACACAAATAAATAAATTCCATAAATTATATATCAGCAGTGATAAGTGTTATATAGAAAAGACAGAGCAAGAACATAAGACAGAGTACAGGACCATAGAAACAGTGGTGTATTTTTTAATAGATGCTCAGAAAGAGTCTCTTTGAGAAGATGGGATTTGATCCAAATCCCGAAGGAGCAGAGGAAGTGAGCTATGCTTATATTTGCAAGAATAAAATTCTAGGCCTGTGCTTTGACATTCCTGAGATATACTATTATTAATCTTTTCCCCTATACTAGAATCTAGTTCCATGAAATCAGGACCTTGTCTGGCGCTGCATCCTTAGAGCCTAGAAGAGTGTTTGCCATGTTAGATACACTTTCATATCTAACAGTTTTCTTATGTTTGTTTCCAGTGCATTTTTCAATGGTGAAATAATTTTTAATTTTTTAACACAATAGGACATTGGATTATTGTCATCAGGAAAATGCCCCCTAAATTCTTTTCTTGGTCTGACATATTACACATACATTCAAATTATACTTCTGTGTTCATATTATCTTACACTTGAATACATTCAAATTTCTCTGTCATTCTTCTAACCATCTCTGCAGCCCCATAAAATCTTTCTAGTTTATAGCCATTAACTTGAGATTTTGCTACCTGCCCAGAATTTTAGTATTCTTTTCTTTTCCATTTTTTAAATTTCAATATATTTAGGCAGTACAAGTGGTGTTTTGTTACGTGGATGAATCATATAGTGGTGAAGTGAGGGCTTTCAGTGTACCTGTCACCTAAATAGTATACATTGTACCTGAATCTAACCATGTATTTCATTTTTGTGTCATTTATATAAATATTAAATGGGATGCTTGTGCATATATTTCTACCTTTTATCTCTAGTTTTAACCATTTCATCATGGAAAAACAATATCTTTAGACTCTAGGTTTCTTAATTTTTTCTAATATTATCTTTTGTGTGAAACTTTGGCAAAAACTATTTATGTGATTACTACATATATTTCTTTTCTCTTCACTCTCCATTCCCTAATACGCCAACTTATTTTAATTCTTAATATTGATGATGTCTCCCATGCCCACTTCGTTACTCCCTCCTAGCTTTCTCTCTTCTGTTTTAGTTTTCTGTTTATTATATTATTATTATTTATTATTTCAGTGTATTACTGGGATACAAACATTTTTGTTACATAAATTGTTTTTGTACTGTTTGAGTCAAAGTTATAAGTGTGCCCATCTCCCAGATAGTGTGCATTGTATCCCTTAGGTGTGAATTTACCCATCCCCTTCACCCCTTCCCATATGCTTAATTTCCGATGAATGTTATTTCCATATGTGCACATAGGTGTTGATCAATTAGTTCCAATTTAATGGTGAGTACATGTGGTGTTTTTCTATTCTTTTGACACTTCACTTAGAAGAATGGTCTCCAGCTCCATCCAGGTTAATATAGTTCCCCATATTTTCATGACCAAGTAGTACTCCATAGTATGCATATACTATATTTTATTAATCCATTCATGTATTGATGGGCACCTGGGTTGTTTTCACATCTTGCAATTGTGCATTGTGCTGCCATAAACATTTTAGTGCAGGTGTCTTTTTTATAGAATGTCTTTTTGATTTTTCTTATTCCCGTAGGTAGGATGAATTCAACTACCCTGAAATTTCAATTATGTGAAAATAAAAACATTTCAATACACAATGATTTCTGTATTTATATGATAAAAGCCTTTCATCTTTAATGTGATTATAGAGAAACCTGAACATCAGAAAGAGTACAGAGAATTCTAAATAATTATGTTGGATTTTGTCTTCCTTTTCTTTTTGTATCTTTGTATGGACATTTCCTACACATAGTTTTAGAATAATTTTCTTTTTTTTTTCATAAAGGTAGCAATATCCTAAATCAGAAATCCATTTGTATTTGCTTGATATAAATATTTCTTGGTTACAAAAAATAATAAAAGAAAAATCAGACAACTTAATTCAGAGTATTTCCATAGACCTGGCAGGAAGACAAATTTCCCATTTTGCTTTGAGTGAGGACCTCTGCCTGGCTTGCAGAGGTCTGGTGGTGATAAAGCAAGTAGCTGACAGAGCCAGCAGTCTGCTGGGTGTCTGTAAGTTACCTGCAGAGCCGGCAGTCTGGATCAGTCTCCCAGTCTCATGTGAGTATTTTACAGATGCCGCTTCACATGTTTTCTGGAGTCCTCAGGAGCGTTTGAAATTTAGAGGCTGGCAAAGGCATGCTCATCTGATACTTTCTTATTTCATCTTGCCGAAAGGGGTGATTCTTCTAAGTGCAAAAATACCTTACAAAGCTACATCAACAGATGTATAATATCTGAAACTCATTTTAAATACCTAAGGGGATTCATTCTCCTGACGTATATTTAACTCCCATTATGATTAATGGGAGCATTACTTGATTTACAATAAGCTCCCGTCTTTAGATGGCTAATGTCTGCAGAGCTAGGAATCATCAGCAAAATTATGAACTCAATTCATGGTTCAACTATTTCTTAGCTTAAGTTTAGACCCCATGGCTTGATTATAAGCATCACCATATCTACCCATATTGACACAACCTGTTTTATATTGCAATAAATTAAAAAAAAATACTAACCTAATTAGGAATTTTCTACACAAGATTATTCACTGTCAAATACTAATGGCTAGAATAAAGGAAGAAAATTTTAGCTAAAACAAACAAATGATTAGACTCAGCAACACAATTAATGGCTTGACTAATTTGTCTTCCTTTCGTTCTACATTAACTTTTATATGAACTTTAGCTGGGATACAGTTATCTAATTCCTTATATAAATAGCATACATTGCCATTTATCATTTATTGACAGATATCATATATGAACTATCCAGGCACCAGAAACAGGTTTAGTAAATACTAATTATGATCACGATGAAGTTACCATGAAACCATATAATAATGTCTTACACAATTTATATGACTTTAAGTAGTAAACCATATTTTTATATTTTATGATTTCTATTTTTTATGATACTTGGACCATCCTGCTCTAACTATAATAAGAACAAAGATAATTAAATACTCAATGTAAACTGTAGATTTATTTAATTTGCAAGATGTTAATTAGAGTATGACTTGTCATTCTGTATTCCACACAAAATACTCTGCAAATTCTCAGTATTATATTTTTGTGTAACTTTTTTTCTAAGTATTAGTGACTATAAACTTACCAGAAAACCTCTATTTGAGCATTGCATTGAATAGCATAGCATAGAACTGGAGCTTTCCCTGAATGCATCCAGAATAGATACACTGTAATGATCCCCAAAACTGAAATATGTTCTTCCATAGCTAAATATATAAAGAATTTATGGTAACTTACTCTGAGTTTATTTCCAGATGTCTTATAAATACCCAAAAGACTTGCTTTACTGAGTCTCCTTTCCTTATAACTTTGTTGTCAAAGTGAAACATAAAAAGACATTAGGGATAGAAACAGAGGCACTAGGTAATATGTGCTAAATACTTAAAATTAGACACTACTTGAACAGAAACTTTTCTAAAGAAGACAGAAGAATGGCCAACAAACATATGAAAAAATGCTCAACATCCCTAATCATCAGAGAAATGCAAATCAAAACTACAATGAGATATCACTTAACTCCAGTGAGAATGGCCTTTATCAAAAAGTCTCCAAATAACAAATGCTGGCGTGGATGTGGAGAGAGAGGAACACTCCTACACTGCTGGTGGGACTGCAAACTAGTTCAACCTCTGTGGAAAGCAATATGGAGATACCTTAAAGTGATACAAGTGAATCTACCATTTGATCCAGCAATCCCATTGCTGGGCATCTACCCAAATGATCCAATGACACTTTACAAAAAAGACACCTGCACTCGAATGTTCATAGCAGCACAATTCATAATCGCAAGGCTGTGGAAACAGCCCAAGTGCCCATCAATTCAAGAATGGATTAATAAAATGTGGTATATGTATACCATGGAGTACTATTCAGCTCTAAGAAACAATGGTGATATAGCACATCTTATATTTTCCTGATTAGAGCTGGAACCCATATTACTAAGTGAAGTATCCCAAGAATGGAAAAACAAGCACCAGATATATTCTCCAGCAAACTGGTATTAACTGAATAGCACCTAAGTAGACACATAGGTACTACAGTAATAGAGTATTGGGGAGGGGGGGGCAGGTATATACATACATAATGAGTGATAGGCGCACCATCTGAGGGATGGTCATGCTGGAGACTCAGACTTGTGGGAGTAGTGGGGGAAGGGCATTTATTGAAACTTTAAAATCTGTACCCCCATAATATGCCAAAATAAAAAAAAAATTAGACACTACTGCCATTTTTTAAAATTGTTATTCAGCTGATAATCAATAATCCTGCCTGGTAGGTGCTAGTTCACATATTTATTCAAAATCCAAGTGGTAGTCTACAGAGTGTTTACAGGAATAGATGCTTCACTAAACTCACATTTTAAAAACTGGGCACACTAGTCAAGGATATCAGAATTGAGTCAATTTGCCATATAATTCAGTATAAAGTGTATTCACTTGGAAAAGATATTTTTCACTATGTATTTTGCTATGTATTTTGGAGGAGCATATAAACCTGTTTGAGTTTATTTATTTATTTATTTTTTTGCTAATTAACCTCAATAGATCATTCGTTATCTTTACTGTAGCTGTCTTACTCATGCATTAATTGAAAGGAGGAGAAACCCATACAAGCTTGCTCAAATTAAAAGGGTATTTTTTTTTTAAAATAGAAATTCTACAGTAATTAAAACTGGGCTTATCCAGAAGTGGTAAATTATCATCTAGCTACTCTGAGTGTAGAGGCTAACAGATTCTGAACTTATTTTCTCTGGGTAATTTTGTTTCTGTCTCTTTCTGCCGAGAGAGTGCCTTTGACTAAGACGACTTTTTCAAGACTTCATCTTACCATGATGCTGGTTCCTGCCCATATTCCACAAGATCTAACTGGTGCAGCATCTAATTGTTTATCTTTCTGTGTCCTAAATGCAAATTTCATGGAGATGGAATATAATCAATTCTCTTTAGGCGATGATTATGTTCCTCTCCTTTCACATCCAAACTTAACAAATTAGGTAGTCATCAGGACATGAATATGTTATAACTACAGCCATCTAAATCTATTACTTCTGCAGGCACTATGAATTTGGAAGAATTCCAAAGAAATAGGTATGATATTGGCAGTGACACATGGGTTGGAAATTTTCATTTGTCCTAGGAGGCTGACGATATCAACAGACTGTCTTGTTCTCTAGCTTCCCCTTGGGTTCAGACAATAGATTGATCCAAGAAGTAACTGAGGAAAGAAGAGTGAAATTTTTTGTTTGTTTGTTTTTTAATTCTATTCAATCATTCTTTGTGGAGAATGATTGTGGAATCAACTTGGGCTGAGAAGCAGACATAGATTGCAAGGATTAAAGGATAAGGAAATAGAAACAATGATGTTCAAATCTGAAGTTTGGCTGGTAAAGGAAGAATGGAGAGAACTTGGTAGTTTGAATGTGCCTTAGAGTTGAGGTTGCTTCTTTCCCCTCCTTGGTTATAAAATGAACAGAATGGACATGTTCATATTTGGAAAGGAATGCTCTGTTATTTATTTATAATCTACCTGTCAGAGAAGAGACAGGGCATAATTGATAAAGCAAAATAGTTGAGAAAGGAATTGGCAATGCATCTTGCATGCAGTTGAAGGGATTAAACTTGGGTAGGAAAAGAAATTCTTCTCTACCTGAATCAATAGAGGGAGTCAAATAAGGATGAATTAATTTAACTCTAAATCAAATTTAAATGATTATTGAATTGAGTGAGGTTTTCAGTTTTTAGCTGAAGATACTTTTGGTGAATTTGAAAATATTTTTATGGATTCACAAACCCAATTTTTATGAGTGAGTCAGTTACTGCTATTCAAGTAGACTAGATAAGAATAGTTAGCAGAGTGCAAACTTGGCTAATTTGAACTATAATTCCAAATTGTACACTGTTAAGTTATAGGCAATTCTAAGTCTACATGAGGAACTAAGAAACAGACCAAACAGAAGTCTAGTTTGTTGAAATCTGAAGATTCACATGGGAGGTAACTCATTTTAAGAGAATGAGCTAAACGAAACGTGATCTAATACAAAAGTCTAGGGTTTTAGCTCTTAATAGAACATGACAACTTTCACTTGTCTTTGTCTACAGTCTCATAGGCCCCTACCTGCATCTTAGGAAGAAAAAGGACCAAAGGCACCATTTCAATGGACTCTGTGGCACCTTGACACGCAGGCAGCACAGTGGTGAGTTGCTCTAACGTCGTGTACCCGTAATCAGAGGATATGTTCATTCTGATTCCTTGAAAGTCAGTGCAAAATTTCACAGCTTCCAGTCATCAGGAGAGAATTTCTGAATTGGACCTGGCATGAAATGAGGAAATTACAAGGGAGGTGGAGTCTCGTGTAGCCTCTGCATTCCCTGGCAAAGAAGCAACAAGGTACCAGTTGTGCTGGCAGAGCAGGGGGAACGCCCTCAGAGATGTCAGATATCCCATACAACAGAGATAGAATCTTTAGATCTACGGTAACATTGAGTAATAGTACTACCTGTCAGAATAGCATAAATCTGGAATGCACTGAGCACATATCGCAACTGCCCTCAGAATTCTCAGAAATAATGTACCAAAAAATTTGTAGGGTGCTGAGGATCAGTAGGTGAAATTAATGAGCCAGGAAACAACAACAAAACATGGGATATTCTAGTAATGGTCCTTTCAGGTCCCCAGAATATCATTTAGTCATATTAAAGTACTTCATGTTCAGAATATGATAATGTATTTCAGTAAGCGGCTTACTTAATGCACGGAGTGAATCAAACACTGGCAAGATATCAAACATAAGTAGATAAATTTATGATTTTCTTTTTATACATTTGGTAATTGTCATTTACAATCATACTTCTTACTATTAAAGTCACCACCAGCAATGCTAAACTGTGCCTCTTCTTTGTCACTACTTGAAATAAACACTTAGTGTGCATACACATAAGTGCATGTATATGTTGATGCACATAGATTCCACCTCTATCACAGATAACAGATAGTATTAAAAATGATTTAAGTCAATATTGACAAACCAAAGTTTTAAAATGGATAATAAAAGCCCTATTAATTTTAATTTTCCTTCTGTAGGGCTTTTGGGAAAGAATCTGGATTTTAATAATCAGTGCAGCTTATTAAAATCCTACTAAAATCCATCACTATCTCTACCTCTATGTTTCTCGCTGTTTAAAAAATAATGCTACTTCTTCCTTGCTCAGGGACTGAGGCATTTTATCCTAATATAGCCCTACTCAGTGCAAACATAGAATGAGAGAGGGTAAAAGCTGATGCAGACCTCATGAGATTGCCTAAAGCTAATAATAATGGCTTTAATGAGCCATTCGGGTGTTGCTTACACTGCAGTCACAGAGTCTACAGAGTGTTGAAAGAAAATGCTGAGAATGTGAGCTCCCAGAGGAATAAACTAAGATTAGGTGATTAGTTGAGAGGGAAGAAAAAAATCTTTCTAGTGGAATGCCAGATTATGTTGCTGAGATTGCTGCTGCGGTTCTACATGCATGCGATGAGTGACTGTCACAAGGATGAAAGGTTCATGTGGGATAAGAACCCCAAATATCCAACCTCTTCGACCCCCTCCATCTTCTTAAGGGTGGTGAAATTCCCAAGCCCAGACAGTCCCTAATTCTTCAATGAACCCTGCAATGCCCTACTCTTTAAGGAATAAGATTTTTAAGATCCACAAGCAAATTCCAATCATTTCCACCCTCAGCTCACATGGGAAAAACCTAGCTAAAAACAAAGAGCTAAAAATGATAAAAAACGAGGGTGAGAAAAGACTATCTGACTTAAGAATTTTTAGAATTGGAATGAGATCAAATAGTTGTCATTAAGTCACATGCTTTGTGTTTGTCCCTGCACGCACATGTTAAATGTTTGTTTTTTTTTTTTCTTAACTTCAGTTGTTGAACTGAATAGGTCTTGTTGGTCCATTTACTCATTTTCTTTTTTTTTTTTCTTTATCAATCAGAATACTTTTTAAAAAATAAGAAAAAAATCCACTTTGCTTTAATAAAATATATTTATTGGCCTAGGTAATTGAATCAATCCTGAAATACTGTGAACCTCAGTATGATTTGATCAAATTGTTCTCATTGTCACTAAGATTTGGGATCTGTTTCTCTGAAATTTACTATGTCTTGCTCAGTGTATCAGTTTCATTCATAAGCTGGTTTCATTATGATATAAAAGACTGCAGCATTTCACTTTCCAAATCAACACACTGGAGAGGAAAAGAGCTCGCCTGCCCAGGCAAACTGGCTAAATGCTCCGGTGCACTCTGTTTGGACCTTATTAGTCTCTTGCCCACCCCTTAATGTGACCCTTGGAATGGAATGAACTAGTTCTTTTAGTTTAGTTCACAACCCTCAATTCTGATCTTTGGGTGGACTTGGACTCCTTTTCATGGCTTTGCAAGTAAAAATGGGAGACATTCAAAGGTGGAAGATGGATGCTGAGGAGGAAACTAAAAATGCCCTATTCATTTTATTTGTTTTTATAAACTGTTCATCATTCTTAAAAAAATTTTCACCCTATGCATGGCTTTGTTTTCAGTGTGGAACATCAAAATTAACTGGTCAAACCAAGGACCTATCCCACTGCTTTGGTTTTCTTTTTCTCCATGCACTAAGCAATGAGCTAACCTACCTTCAACGCATTTCATAAATCTTTCACTCTTGAAGAAAATTATTAAAATATGTATCCTTTGCAAAGCAATTCACTATCTGGCTGTCAAAATCTGAAATAATAATATGTTCCTATAAGAATCATTATCTTCCCTATTTGAATGTCCTATTACCTTCTGATTTTCTTTCATCAATTTGTTATGGTGTAAGCAAATTTTAGGAACATTTTTAAGATGTTTTTAGAAGTGAAGATTCATATAAGAATTTTAAAAAGAGAGAGTCAACTAGGAGAGGCAGTACTTTCAATTTGGTAAACCTTTTATTTTATTTTATTTTTCTGATTCTCTTTAGTCTTATAAGATATTTTCTTTTCACCATCTGGAATTAAAGTTATTTTCCTTTCTCCCCATTTTTTTATATTTGAGAAAATATTATTTCAGGATTTTATTTTACTTATTCCAGCAAAATTGACCACTTCTGTGCCCCACACTTTCTACTAGGATTAATTTCTGCTGTTGTGGAAATAGTGACAAATTTTACCACTGACCCAAAACCTGGCAGGTTAAAATTTAAGTAGTGATGATGTGGTATTAATGGAGCTTGTGAATATTTATTATTGAAAGATCCAAGGTGGCCTGGCCACGTGGAACTTATTGTTCCTGTGTTATTCTACAGCATATGGAGGGTTCACATTTGCATTTTAACCTAATCAAATATCAAGTATTAATACATCAGAAGGGGTCTAAATATTTTGAGAGTACTTTTTAAATTATAAATATGAATAATGGACTTGGCTAAGTTACAAAACTTAAATATAATCAGAGCTTTGGGGTTTTTATTTGTTTCTATAAAAACTCTTCCTTTGTGCCTGTCCTGAATATAATTAATGTTATTCTAATTAAAAATGTGCATTAAATAGAGAAGAAAATAGTATCAGGCTACTAGTTTTTATCCAAATCTTTGTCTCCTTATATTGAAAAATGATATAACTGACTTTAATTCAAAATTGTTTTCTTAATATTTTGCATTAAATATCTAGTAGTTTATAAACAAATAAGACCACGGCCAGCTCCACATGATTTGTATTGTATGTATTAATACAGTTTGAATAGATGTAATTTTATTGTTTGTTATTTAAAATATTGATATGAACTTTTATGAGAGAACTGTCATATAGGAATTTTTGTCTGCTATTGGAAATGCTATAAATAGTATATGAAGTATCTTACATGCAATTATACAATTACATTTTTGACAGAATGTATATTAAAACAATTGATGAATAGTGTATTCTATTAAAAAGTCCTGAAGTTCTATTATAGTGGGATATTTCTTGAAGACTAATATTGATCACCACTTGACAGGGTTTACAGTATTTTTTACTCACAGGGGAGACATCAAGGAAAAAGTGACATATAATACAGATATTAGGAACATGTTGCATACAGTAAAGTAATAAAGAAAAAAGCATATGTTAGTGTTGGCTATAGACAATATACTGGATTTTTCTTTCATTTCACAGTTTTGCTTTGAGGAATGAGGGTGAACAAATCAAAGGAAAATATCTTGGCACCTGTATCTGATATAGGTTGAATGAGATATGATCAATATTAGATCTCAGAAAACATCTCCATTTTGTTTGACATAATAAAACAAACTTATGATCCAAAAAATCATTTTGAATATAATAGCTAAACTCTGCTATAGGCACAGTTGTGTAACTATGAATTGGAAACTTTCTTCAATTTTGGTAACAGAGTTAAAAGAATGTAATCATTATTTCTGCATGGTAAACAGGTTTAAAATAATATAATCAAATATAAGGCATTTGATTTCCACATTGGCCAGTACAGTAAGAAAGCTATTGGACTCTAGGATTAAAAAAAAAAAAATAGTCACATAATGCTAACAGAAAAAAAAATCAAAAAACTTTTAGAAGTAGTTCAACATAAATTTAGTGAATATGAGCACAGGCTTTGGACTAGATAGTTAAGTTCACTGGCCAACTGAATGAACCTGGACATTTTACTTAACCTCATTGGACTTCAGTTCCCCATCTATTCAATGGCCATTATGATAGCATGAACTTCATTCATAGAGATGTATTTGATACACAGAAAATACTCCAAGCATTAGCTGGTATTTTTAGTCATGGGGGAAGGAAGGAAGTTTCAGTTTTTGGTAGTAGTCTTTGTTATACTAGAATTCAATTTCCTATTTTCTCTTCTAAATAGTTAGAACTTGAAGAAAGTATAGCTTTATTGTATTATTTTGTCTGCTCAATCTCATTGATTTCAGTAGTAAAATGCTGCTCCAATCTAAAAATAGGTAGATAAACTTAAAATAATATAATTAAACATTAACCTAATTTGTTCTAAATGGGAGGAGGAAACAGACTGAAGCTGATATTTAACTCATGTCTCAAATATTATGAAAGATATATAAAGTACACTTGAAATCAAATTACAAAAGAATAATTATTGTTGTATAAAAATCTTATTTTCCCCATAGGCTATGTTGAATTTCCCTGCTATTATGAAAATATTTCAATAATGACAAGCTAACTGTTTGATTGGTATATTGGATAATACTTTAAAAATGCCAAGGAATTACATTCTAAGATACATGGTTAGGTCCAAGAAACATGAGGGCAGTAGCCATGCTATTATTTCAAGATTATTATAAATATGGAATGTGGCATTATGTAGTAAACCTGTTGAGAATTTGGAATATAGCCTCAAAATAAATTTGATACTAAATGAATTTTAGTTTGTTAAGAATCTTAACAACCATTCCAGTTAATTCTTATTTTTCATGAGGATTTTTTACAACACCTTCCAAATTTAAAATTCTCCAAAATAAAACTGGTTTCAGGACTTCTATCCCTTATCCTTCTGTGCTCGTATTAAAGTCAGGCTCTATAAGTTTCTTTCGAAAAAATTTTCAGAATATTGAGAAATAATGTATAATTTTATTCAAATTAATATTAGTATCACTTTAATTCATAAATCTACTCTAAAAGCATGTGCAATAAAATCCTGTTTAATAAGTACAAATGTCAAAAAGGTGCAAAATCTTATTATTGAAAAACCCCATTGGAAATCAAGTAATCATGTATTTTTAAAATCAGGAATTAGGTATATTTTATATTCAATCTGTCATGAGTAAGACAAGCTTTCTTTTTGTACAATATGTCATGCTTGTGTATTTTTCATTTGTGCACTTGACAAAGCATGCATTTTAAATAAGTAGTCATTTATGGGTACAATTCAATGGGGCTCACTAATTCATTCAAAATTGTAGGTATTTTTAAAAATAACTAATCATATTCACATGTATTTCTATTATGGGATTACTTTTCTCCATCCAAATACAATGAATTTTTTCCATCCAAATTCATTTGATTCAGAAAATATTTTTTAATGAATACGTGCTTAATACTATTAGAAATTAGTTTTAGGAAAGGCATCAAAGAAATAATACTGCTTAGCTCTTTTAGCTTATTTATAGAATTTATAATGAACCTGAGTGACTATAGATGTTTCATCAGGGCTTGGCAAAATATTATAGTTTGATAAGAATAGAAGAAGACTAGAACTCAAAGTGAATGGACTCCTTATTTACTAATGAAAGTTAAATATCAGAATTGAAAGGTCACTTTTCTTATCTGGAAAATATGGATAATCCTCAATTGACTATTTCACAGAGTTGTTATGAATATTAAGTAAACAAATATTTGTAGAGTTGTTTGAAATCATGCACAGTGCTAGGTAAATAAAGATATTAAAATGTAGCCG
The DNA here is from genome assembly GCF_040939455.1 of Microcebus murinus. Taxonomy (NCBI): domain Eukaryota; kingdom Metazoa; phylum Chordata; class Mammalia; order Primates; family Cheirogaleidae; genus Microcebus; species Microcebus murinus. The sequence continues at coordinate 63,255,872 of NC_134105.1, forward strand.
GCTATGATCAGTCTTGTTCGGTCTGCATAGTGGCACAACATACATACAAAACATTCAATTTTGTGTCAGTCTCTCAATTCTTGTCACCATCCTCATTGGTAGTACAAATTTAACTTGCTGAGTTTAGGGTTGACCTAATATGGTTACCACTTTCAAAAATCTATTATTTGCTCTCTCTATCACTTATGGAACATTCAGCCTGAATCTGTTTCAGTTCATGTTCAAGTTTGTCCTCAATTGCTGTCAGATGCAAGGCAGCGGAAACCTATCTAGAAGGAAACCTAAGGGGAGTTCAGTACTGCTGCATTCTTGGCAATTGCAGGCATATCTAATTTCAAATTTTAGGCATGTGTAAGAAAAAAGGGTGTCAGAGGGAGATTCACTATACAGTACTCAATTTATCAAAGAGAGGAGACTATGATCACAGCATTTTGATACTTCATTTACTAAACAAGCTGTTTCTTATTGATATATTTGGGAAGTCACTTCAGCTCTGTTCTCTAAATTTTAAAGCATAAATGTAAATTTGGAATGTGCAATATGCTGTATGAAAAAGTCAGAATCACAATGGACTTAGCCCAGAACATCTGCTCTCCTTGCCAATATCCCTGCAGACATACCCTTCGGCCTTACTGTTTTTAGATGGCAACAGACCATGGATGATAATGATTTTTCTAAAATGTACCAAACCACTCTCTTTGGAAATTTGGGTCTAACCATTCTCTTTACATAATTCATTTAAACCAATTAAATTGAATGTATTTATCAAGGTTACGAGTTTAGGAATGTATTATTTGAACGGATTGAAGGTATACTTTTAGCTGCTATGATTGCATTTCACCAATTGAGAAATCTGAAAGTTTAATCGAGGCTCACTTCAAACATCTGGAAAAAAATAATATTTTTATATAAATTGCATGGTTGTGAAAAACATCTTAAAAAGCTCAAATTGAATAGGCTGTCTCATCTTTGGTCATGTTAATGAAATATTGCCTATGGTTATAACTTTAATATTTAAAAACACATAGTATCCCAAGAATGGAAAACTAAGCACCACATGTACTCACCAGCAAATTGGTATTAAAGGATCAACACCTAAGTGGACATATAGGAATAACATTTGTCAGGCGTCGGGCAGATGGGAGGGGGCAGGAGGGGATGGGTATATACATACATAATGAGTGCAATGTGCACCAACTGGGGCATGGACCCGCTTGAGGCTCTGACTCCGGGGACGAAGGGGCAGAAAGGCAACACACATAACCTAAACATTTGTACCCCCATAATATGCTGAAATAAAAAAAGTATATTAAAAAGAAAAGTTTACACTAACAAGATTCATTGATTGCCAAATAAATAACACTGCTATGGCATTTATTTAGGCAAAGCAAGCTGAGAGGTGAACCAATTTATACCTTTTCATATGGGTGTTTTGGCTATATGTAGGCATAGCCTGCATCTTTATTTTGATCAGGGTTTAATATACCTTTCCTATGAATAACAACAGTATATACTCTATATTGAATAACATCGAACCTAGTGTAACAGAGACAAAATTGTACTTTGAGTGGGGATAAAAATCTTCTTGAGCACCTTAGGCAAATTAGTTATCAAGTCTTCGGGATCAATTTATTCATTAAATTTACATGTGAAATATACTGGAAATAGATTCATTTACTTGGATAATTTGGGTCTCAAGCTCAAGTTGTTCATTAACTATTCAGATAATTTAGGCATTTTTTTTCTTTTTACCTTTGAATTATCTAGATAATTGCTTCTTCTTCACTTGATTTTATGTGGGGGAAAAATAGACTAGAAAAATCCATTATAGTCTGAGAAGTATTTCTCCTATTACAATTTTTGTTCAAAATGTCTTTTCTATATCCTATCTGAAATTAAATGAATGATAATCAGTTACCTTTTTTCTTCCAAAGCATGCTTTGATAATTGATGTTGTAGGGAGATTATCTGTCATCTATTTATTTATCTCATTTGTGTGTGTGTGTATATATATATATAAATGCGTATATATTGCATACACATACATATATATCATATGACATCTATATATGTATTTAGACTCATATATACACATATATGTATAAATTCTTGCCAATTGGAAGAATTTAATTTCTATTGGATCTGACAATCTCAATGATGTCCCCATTTAGCATATTATTAGCTAGTCATATAATCATCACTAAATGTACTGCTCTGTTCACTCTGAGCAATCATTCATTTGTTGGAGGAGTGATAATATAATGTATGCAAACAGTTTGGTGAGAAGCTGATGACAAGGCAATTTATATGCATGGCTCTTGTTTGAGGAAACTAAATATTATGATACTAGCAAGGTTCCTAACAAATCTCTTCAGGGACGCCATGGGTAGATCAGGCTGTGTGAAAGAACTTGAAATTATGTGTGTGTTTATTTGAGCACTCCATTCCTCATTGCCCCAGACATTTGAAACTACTTTCAGTTTTTCAAAAGCATCATGCTTTCTCTTAGGCCTCTGTGACCTTGCATCTAATACCTTCTCTGCCTGGAATGTCTTTGCCTCCCTTCCTCTACTCCCTTGCATAGCTCCTGCTTACCTTTCTCTTTACACCTCCCAGATCTTTTCAAGTTTTCACAATTATATGACACTTTTCCTTACACATTCTAGTTGCTATCACTTACACTAAAATTTTCCTCTCAATATCATCTTCTCTCTCTCTCCTCCTGTTACCACTTTTTAGAAGTGTTTGCCCTCTTTTAAAGACTAAATCAACATCATAGCTTCTTGGGATTTTGTTCTCCTCATTTCCAATGCTATTTCTTTCCCTATGTCTCACCATCCGTCCCCAACATGGCAATGTGGACCAGCATTGTCCATAGAACTTTCTGCATTGATGTAGTTATTCTATCTCTGTGCTGTCCATTGAAACAGCATTGACCACATGTGGTTATTTTGCACTTGAGTTGTGGCTAGTGCAACTGAGGGACTACATTTGTAATTTTATTTAATTTTAATTAATCAATATTTAAATTATAATAGCCACAGTGGCTAATGCCTATTATATTAGATAGTGTAGCTTTGAAACTCACCATCACTATTAATTGCACATGACGCAAGATCACAATGTAAATCATTCTACTCTTGGCCCATCATGTCAAGCTCCCATAATCTAATATTTTTACTTAGATATTTGTTAAGGCTCAACAAGCATTTTAGCCCTTTACCCTCATTTGCTTTATAGCCTTATTTCTCTCCTTAACTAGTTTGCATTTCTTCATCTATTACTATAATCACTCTCTTGCCCCATTTTTCTTATATTATACTTAACTGCGAAAACTACAACCCCTAACCTAATTTCTTGAAAATTTCATATAAGAAAAGGACTAATTAAACGGCCTGGAAGGAAAAACAAAGCAAAACACAGATTGATGTATTCTATCTCTGTAGAAGTGCTGATCTGTCTCATTTTAAATCTAAGATCATGTATTGCTCTATGCTGTCAAAAAATATTATTATATTTTCTTACTATTCATGCCCCTACTCTTCAAAATGACCAGTTCTTACCATATGTTTCCTCAAACATCAACATTCTCTCTTTTACCCTTAATTACACTTGATGATATTACCTAATATTTCACTTCAGGAAATCAAATAATATTATTTCATCATATTACTGCAAAATTTATCTCCTACCTACATTTGTTCCCACGGTCTTGTTGACTGTCCTCTTTTTTCCTCAAAAATTAGTTCCAAACGTAAATATTTTATACTTATTGTTTTCTTGCCTCCTACAAATTGTCTCATGGTTGGTTTCTTCCTGTCATTCAGGTTTATGGTCAAAGAGCATATGTAAGGCCTTCCTTAGTAAGGCCTTCTTGGACTATATAACACATCTCTTCCCTCTACTGAAGCCTTCATTATCCATTTGATTGTCCTTATAGTATGATGACTTTATGAAATTATCTTGTCTGTTGATTTACTTTTATAGTGTCTGTCTCTCCTCAGAAGTAAATTAATCACATTTTAATGTGAGCATCGTGTGTTTTAGTTACTTTTTCCTAAGTAACTGGATTACTGGCTGTAGGGCTCTAAAAATTTTTATCAAATGGACAAATAAATGAAGAAAAGAAATAATAAAATTGTCCTTTCCAACTCAGCAAAGCTATCATCTCTTCTTGAATTTTTCTCTTACAATTCTAAAAAAAAAAAAAAAAAAAAAAGGAAGGTGTCTATCCATTGTCTTCTCCTAGCAACCTATAGCACCTAGCACCTATTTCTGCTTAAATGTCTGTTTCCTTCACTCCTTCCTGGACTGTGAGCTTGTGGGGAAATATATGAATGGTATTATTCTTCTCTGCCATATCTAACCCAATAGTGACTCATAGTAACCATCTTATTGGCACATTTCTCATGAACCTTCTTGATTTTGTAGTTCCTCAAGGTGTCATCCTACTGTTTTTCTTTCTCCACCATCCTTTGCCTATTGATTTATCCATAATAATGGCTTATTGTCAATGTACAAAAAGGAATTTTAATTTTCTATCTATAGCATAGATGTCTCCTTTGACCTTCATTCCTACTGCTTACCTAACATCCCCGCACCAAACATAGTCCTCCTGCAGAATTCCCTATAGCAATAAAAAGACCATCAGACACTGAGCATTTCATCAATGAGATGTTATTAGTGCCCTTCTTCTCTCTTTCTTATCGTATTCAAGCTTTCACCATGTCTTGACAACAATACCTCCAAAATAAATTGCAAAACCTTTCACTTTCTTCATCTTCACTGCAGTGCCTCTTGTCCTATTATTTCTGGCCTGGAATTCTGAAATAACCAAATGACCCACACTTATGGTCTACAACTGTTCTCCTCTAGTCTATTTTCTAGATTATTGCTAGTCATCTTTTAAAAACTGGTATCTGATTATATCCCTCCACTGCTTTAAATATCCCTTCAATGATTTCTTATTATTCCTTAGGTAAAAAACTGTATTTAACAGACTAATATGCAATGAAACCTACCTGTCTCTCCAGAATTGTATCATGGTAGTCTCCTACATTCTTTTCCTTCCTGACTCTCACTTTCCCTACCTCAGCCCCAGTAGCTTCCCTGTACACCTCCATTCGTTGCCCCTACTGGTGCATCCACTGGGAGGCCATCTTTATTGCTGATCTATGTAATTGTTACATCTTATACACTTTCAGACTTCAAGATCAGATGTTACTTTATGAAGAACAAAAAGTATACTCTTTATAAAGAATGTAAGTAATATCCCTGTATACTCACATAGCTCCCTGTCTGTATGAATTTCTGAGTGAATAAGAATGATTATGGTAGACTGAAACTGAAAGACTAAAATGATAATTTTCCTATGCACTGATTTTTGATTTATTTCCCATGTATCGTTATAATTGTCCTTAAAATTCCATGAACATAAACTTTATTTTATCCTACTCTCAAAACTACTATGTAAGTTAGGCAGTCTAGACATCATCGTTCATGCTACACAGTTGAAGAAACTGAGACTCAGGTTGTTAAATGTTTAAATGTTAAGTAACAGAAGTGTACTTGAAGCCAGGTGTTCTGACACCTAACCTTATGGTATTTCTTAAGTCAGGCCAGTCATGTTTGTCGGTGTAATCATAACATATATCTATGCATATGGTTTTTTTGGTCAGTCCTGTTAATAACATATGAAAGTAACATGTTTTTGAATTTATAGTATTATGCTGTTTACAGAATTTTTGGTTGCAGTTTAGTGGCCTGATTTTTACGTAACTTGACCCTACATTGTGTTCTTGATGATAGTTTGTATCTTTTATTAAAGAGAGGGAAAAATACTTCTATTTTAGGATTCTGGCTTCAAGCTGTTGCAAGAACAAATTATTCTATGCTTACAATTTATAGTATAATGATAAACATTTTTAAAAGAAAAATACATCTTATATTCAACAAGGAGTATTGTTTTCTCAGAGAATTATGAGCAACAAGAATTTTAAAACAATTTTGCTGCATATGACTCATGAATAAATCCTCTCTTCATTGTAGAAGGTACCGTCTTTGCCCCATTATTAGATGAAATAAACCCAAGGACAAAGGAAATCAAGAGGTAATCCTTTTGGCAATCTTGTCATGCAGTTTCTGCAAAACATTCCCTGCAGTGCAGGATTGTTCAAAGCTACACATGCTGAGTCTTGCTTGCTGAGTGAAAAAAACTAGCTGCCTCTTGCTGAGAAAGATTTTCTAAAAAAGAAAAGGAACTTAGTGACTTGCTATACCTATATGGTCCAAGGTCTTCACAGACCACTAGTCCATGTGTCGGTGATTCGTTGTATTCATTTCACATCTTATATCTTGATTGGTTGAAACTACTTAGCTTTGAGCAAGGAGCATCTCATTTCATGTTGCCCTGTTTTTTGTAAGGATGATCTCTTCCTACATGAACCTCTTGTTTTTTACACTTTTTTTTTCTGTACTTATATCTATGTTTCCTTAATTTCATTAGTTCTTGATGTCAAATTAACAGCATTATAAAACAAGAAAAATTTTATCTTATGTGATATTTATAATACACATAAAACACAGGTACTGAGGATTGTGCAAGAAAGTTCCCTTATCACATTTCCAAACGCACTACCAGTGTATCAGAATTTCACCTTTAGGGGAGAAATACTTGGAGAGTGACTCTTTTCCACTGTCGCTCACTTTGACAACTTGAAGACGTAGATTAACATAGAAAGTGCTTTAGAAGAGGATGTTGCCAAAAAAAAAAAAAAGACAGAAATTTTGCTATGTAAGTGTGAAACTGAAATGTCTAGTATATATAGTAGACTGGTCATTTCTTAGTCAATTGCCATCTGTCCATATACTTCAAACGAACCTTTATCAGTTGAGCATATTAATGTAAACAGTAAAAAGAAGATACACAATAGAAATTCACAGATGTTATGCTTGTTTTAATATATGGCTGTGATTTTAATGGTATATTATCTGGTTAAAAACATTACATAAAAATAAGACATTGAAAAGAGTATACATTATTCTTTCAGACCATTCTTTGCAAAGAATTTTGCTCCACATCATGATATTACCAAGAATTTATAATTGTAGAAAGAAATTGTATAATTTTATAAATGTAGAATTCTAATGGTGCTCTTAAAGATTATGTTTCTTAGACAACAAAATAGAACTCAGAGTGGCAAAAGTTTCCCAAAGAGGAAATGTTGAATCATATCAGGTTAGTGCCTTCTATATTCTGTTCCATCAGAATGTTATATTTTATCATGAATGTTATATCATATTGGATTTCCATATTTCATATATAAAAATTTCAAAATATCATAGGTTCAATGGAAAGCATAAAAAATAAAACAATAAATAAAGTAAACATAATCTTCAAATTTAACTTTCAATAACACTATTTCAATTTCTGTGGTTGAAATTACTCATCACAGAGATGGGTACTATAAAATATTTCTTGAAATATCCATGAAACAAAGGGTTATTTGGCTAAGAAACAATTCCAATCTGACCTTTTAATTTCTTTAAATTTAGGTTCAAAACATTAATGTAAATTATAAATTAAAGCAAATGTTGAGAATTATGTTAAGTATATGCTAGATACAGTTATATTTATGAATCTTTTAAGAATAACAGATGCTTTATAAATGTTTTTGGAACAAACATATTTTGTGGAATATCAGATATATTCTAGCATCTAGAAACTTTGGTGTCATTCAATATTTTGACTATATCTCCAACAACAAAATATAGTATAGTGAAAAAATTAGACAAATATGAAAAATACCTGTTTCCACAAAAATGTGGCTTCTTTGCTGCCTTTTCAGATAATTACTTTTAATTCTGGTTTTATTTTTTAAATAAACTTTATATTTTGGAATAATTTTATATTTGTAGAATAGTTGCAAAGATAGTATAGATAGTTTCTAGGGTGTGATGGGGGGAAAAAAGATTATTTCCATATATCTATCACTCAGTTTTCCCCTATCATTAATATCTCATATAACCATGGTACATTTGTCAAAACAAAGAACTTAACATTAGTAGATTACTATTAACAGTGAATTTTACCAGTTTTTATAAGAATGTCATTTTTATGATAAAGGATCCCATTCAGGATAGTGCATCGTATTTGGTTGTCATGGCTCCTTAGTCTTCTCTGGGTCTGTGACAATTCCTCTGTGTTGCTTTCAAATAACTGTAACTGCTTTGAAGGGAAGTAGTCAGTTGGGAGGTAGAGTACCCCTGAATTTTTATTTGTCTGATATTTTTCTTATGCTTAGAGTGGAGCTATGGGTTTTGGAGAACACCACAGAGGTGAAGTGGCCTTCTCATTGCATCATATCAGAGATAACATGACATAAACATCACATATCCCTGGTGATGTTAACCTTGATGAAATTAATGTCTGCCAAGTATCTCCACTGTAAAGTAACTTTCTGTTTCCAAACTTTATTCTTTGAAAGTGAGTTACTCTTCTATCTCACACTCAAAGAGAGGAGAGTCAAAATCCATCTCCTGGAGGGAGGAGTGTCTATGTAGATTATTTGGAATTTTTCTGTAAGGAAGATTTGTCACCATTTTATTTTGTAAACTGAGATGCAACAATGATGCTTTTGTATGTAATTTAAATTTCACTTCATGATTCTTATTTTTTAGTTTTAAACCTAACTGGCTCATCCATAATGCTTTCTTTGAGGACCCAGAGTGAATATTTAGGAATAAAGGAAATAGTTTATATTGTTTTTAAAATTTGTTTCATATGTGGTCTAATAGAATCAAATATCAGAACAACCCTTCTATTTCTTCAGTAGAAAATCATGGTAGGAAGAAGTTTCATGTCCCGTGGTGGACCTAGAAAATGATCAGTTTTAGTCTTAATAAGTTGAATAAAGCATATCAGTATTCTTTATTTAAGATACATAACTACTAAGAAATAGAGAGATGACAGCTAAAAATATTTTTAGATGTGACCAAACACAACTGTTTCTTTTTGCATGCAGACAGATGGAATATAATGAATCAAAATTGCAACTATATTCCACAATCAGGAACATATTTTCTAAAAGCCTGAGCATCAAGGGATTTGAGTTTATGCTTTGGAAAGTTCAAATAGTCTATTCATTGTGGCCTCAATGACCAACAAGGGACATCTAGTGACAATAGATCTGGCATGCATATTGGTGTATGGCCGTTAAGTTTCTTATAAGTGAGTAACAAAATTTTAAAATCAATAAAGAATTTTATGGAAAGTCAATGAAGAGATTTTCAAATAAAGGGTAATATGTTCAAATAGATGACTACTCATGAGGACATGGCTGGCTATGTTCATCAGAGAATGTGTTTTGGTAAAAGCATGGCTCAACTCTTCCGTAAGTAGAAAGTCTGCATGATCTCAACTTTATAAAATGTATTTTTAATATCACATAGAATATATCATATCATAAGAAAAGTTTCTCATGATAAGACAATGGATTAGGAAATACTCTGTAAATGGTCAAATTCTTATAAATGTTAGTAAAGATTATTAGAGTTATTACATGATAATTCTCAATTTAATGCATCAGTTTAATGACAATTTGGGCATAGTAACCCTGACAGCACTGAACTATGATTTCATCTGTGAGTGAAATATTTGGCTTTGAAATATTTCTCCTTTTTTCTTCCCTCTTTAATAAGTTCTGTTTAGATGACACTATCATTTTCTAACAAATTATTCTTGGCTCCATGTACAGTTCAGCAGGGACATGCTAGTTCACCTGTGGCCTATATTGTGTTTGTTTATTTATTTATTTATTTTTAATGTTTTTATTTCAGCATATTATGGGGGTACAAATGCTAAGGTTACATATATTGACCATATCCCCCTCCCCCCTCTAGTCAAGTGACACATTGATAGCAAAGCAGGATGTCCTTTCACTGAAAGTTCTTCTTAACCCACCAAAATGGGCATAACCTCAACTTTAAATAGAAAGGCGGAAGAGATCTAAAAGAGACATGAAGAGATTGACTTCAACTTTTAGAGTCTATCTATGAGTCTCTTATACCATTTGCTGTCCTCCATAGTCATGACCACCCTGGTTCATACATCGTTGGTACTCACTACTTCCCTGTGCCTGCCTGCAACCACTGGGTCCCTTTCTCTGCAGTGTGGCTGCTGCAAATCTGTTCTCTAAATCTCTGCCAGATTTGTCTTTCTGAAAAGTAATCTGGTCATCTACCACCTCTTCTTAAAATCCTCTAATATTTTCCTATGTCTCTCATAATAAAATTATCTTGGCCTATGAAGTCCTTCATGATCTGGACTTTGCTCACATCTCCACGCTCCCCTGATCCAGCCTATACGCACTTGTAATGATTTGCTTCCACTTTTCGATGTCAGATCTCAGTTCCTTAATCCTCCACCTTACTGTCCTTTGTGCATGTTGCTCCTTCAATATCGAACATTCTTATCCAGACTTTTGTTAAGGTTTTCCTATACCCGAAAGCATTTGAAAGCCTGATAGGTGTCACAATAGTCACTCTGTGCAGATCTCATTATTGCATCTTTGTACTTTTTTCTATCTGTCCTCGCATCTGTTTTCTCCACCGGACTGAAAACTGCTTAATCACGGGCTATGCTGTTAATCATATTCCCAATATGTAGTACAGTGGCCAATGTACTGTAGATATTCATTGAATATTTGCTAACTATATGTTGAAGCTGTGCATGCCAGTATGTTACCAGTCAAATCATGTACTTCTGTTAAATAGATATGCATTTGAAAAAGAAAACATCTCCAACTATTCTCAGATTATATATATTACTTCAATTGAATAAGCTATTCAGATTTATAAAATCAAAAACTATACTGTCTATATTTGGAAAAATGATAAATCAGATTCCATAAATATTTCCACCAGCATTTCCTTTTCAATTTCTTTATGTTTCACAACCTTTTGTTGAAATTATCCTGTATATCTGTAATTTTATCATCTGATCTTGAGAATCTAATCAAATTTTGTTAGAATTTTTATCAATATCTGTTGAGTGAGATTGCAAACATATGAAAATAACTACAATTAACTTTTTTATTAGAAAATATTTCAAGTGGGGATTTCTTGCATATATATAATTCAAAGTGGATGAGCCTAAAAGTAGCATGTTCAAATAAGTTAAATATAATAGACATTCATTAAGGAGGCAAATTCAATAGTAGAGTTGTTTTATTTGAGGTGGAATGAAGGTACAAATCAGAGCCAGTCGGGGCATTGCTCATAGGCAGTGAAGCATAAAGGGCACCCCAGAAGAAGGGGGAACAGTAATTGAATAATCACTGTGGTATTATTGGGAAAACCTTATTTTATGTAAGTCAGGATGACAATAATTGAGAATACTTAGAATGCAAGGCTAAATTAGTAATTGTCACTTTTTACTAAGTCTACCTTTATTTTAGCTCTTCCAGGGTAGAGGAGGTTGCTCCCACTTGGGAATCATTGGAGTGGTTCACTTCCCAATGAAAAGACCTGCAGGGTAACTTAAAGAGAAAATTATCTCTTGCTGTCAATAGCACTACATTTGAATAACAATAGTTTAATAACTTCTAATATTAATTTAGTACCAATAATATGACAAGTACTTTACAAGTATTATATTACATAATTATTAGTACCTTCAAAGAGAAGCAATGTCACATTTACACAAATATTCAAACACAAAGATATAATGGCATGTTCAAGGTAACACAGCTAAAAAAATGGCAAGGCATGAATTTGAAATCATTTCCTTTTGGTTTCATAGCCCATCAGCTTAACCAAGGAAAATAATACATTTTATCATCAGAAAGAAAAAAAAAAGTGTTGCAGGATACCCTTATTTTGAAAAAGATACTACTCTCCTCATTCATTCGACTTTGTAAACATATATTTCTTTCAAAATAAAGTAGGTTATTCTACTTCGAAAGGCGGGAATGGGTTTGAGAAACTTGAAGTTAGGAGATGTTTTGCTCTGATAAGGTCTCTGAAGGTAGTTTTGACATTTAAAAGTGATATCAAAATAAAGTAATTAGAGCTGCCAAATGGTACTATGACTGTAAGAATGTAGTAATTTTATTACCTTCTCTCACTGTTTCATATATGTTATTTAGACAAGCATTTTTTTCAGGGGTATATGTTTGTTTTTTAAGGCATTGTGATTGACAGAAATTACTGCAGGATCTCAAGTAAAGCAAATTAGGACTTGTAACCCAAAGGAAACAGCTTATACAGCCTGGGAAAAAAAGTAAAAAAAAAAAACAAAAAAAACACAGAGTCTTCCAAATACTATCTGTGTATAATTTTTACTTTTCTGAAAATAATACACTTCATATAGAGCTGTTGTTAGTCATTGGTACAATATAAGCACATTTCTCTTGTTTTAGCAATTTTATTTCTCTGGAATGATGTAAAGTCTATTAACTTGAGAAGTTATGTTCACAGACTATTCAAGGAAGTAGAAAGTTGCCATGGCATCTAAGTCAGATTTCTCTGGAGCACAAAGAATAAGTGTGAAAAAACATTTCTAGTCTTGTGAAAACCAAAGCAAATTATTGTAACACAACATTTTTGATCTTGTGAAAAACATTTTTGAAATTGAATGAAATTGCTGTGCTTTAGGGAGGCAGATCTCTCAATGTATAAAGCTATGTGTCATTGTGTTGCCAGGAGTCTCTGTTTTACATCATAGTTAAACTTCATGACTGAAACAACAGACTTTCTCAAATATTCTTACATAAATATCACATTTCTGTAAGTTAGCTGGTTCAAATGGTCTGAGTATGTAGGGTATAAAGTACCTGTTGTACCTGACTACTTTAAGGACCATAGTAATACTATAAAGTTTCAGGTCTAAATCTCAAGGCATTCAGTTTTACTAGTATGTTAAGAACAGCAAACGTAAAAAAAATCTAAATGAATACTAATAAAAGGGAAAAATCTGAATAAATATGAAAATTTCTTTTTTGTCTTGGTCTAAACTTGTTTATCACTTAATTGTATTAATTTAATTATTTCCATTTATCATACAAATGTTGATTTATCTGTAAGTCTCTTTTGCCAAATTGCCCAAATTAATGTACCCTATGTGTATCCATTAAAGGAGAGAAATACAGACAAGGGTACTTTTCTGCCTGGGACTGCCTCTAGATGAAAAGAAAAATATTTACCATGAGACTTCATAAATATAGCCCTTTCCTCCTGCTCTCACATGGAATTGGGATTTAACACTAGCATTAGCAAAAACTGGTCTCCCAAAAGCTAGGTCTCTATAGAATTCGTATAGATAAAGCTCTAGCAATTAAAATATTAAAATCCAAAGTTACAAAACACACAAGAAAACAAGTCTCCATAAAGAAGAATAAGAAAAACAAAGAGATTTGGAACCCAAACCAATTAAGATATTAGAATTGCAAAAAAGATTGTATATTTGTAATATTAAAGGAAAAAATTATGCAAGAAAATAAAGAACAAGTTAATATCTTTTAGAATAGCTAGATTAGTGAAGGATATAAATAGAAAAATAAATGCTATCAATAATTTATTAGTAAATTACTTGTACTAAGTGCTATTAATAATAAATAATCTAATAGAAAAATTATTATTATTACTATAACCCAAGTGATCAGATAAACAATAAGCTAGATGCAGGTGAAAAAAGAGCAAATAAATTGAACATCTGAAAATTTCCTATAATGAAACCTGAGGCAAAGATAGACAAATGTAGAGTGCTAAAGAGCTATGATAGAAAGAAAGTCTAGCATGTATATAAATGGAGTCCCAGAAGAAAAGCATATAGAGTATAGAGAAAAACATGCTTTATAAATTTGTACTGAGAATATCCTAAATCTATTAAAATAATGATTTTATAATCTCAGTAAAAACAACAAACTCCAAACAACATAAATTATAAGAAGTCCACCCTGGGCAATATTGTGGTAATTCTGTAAAATATCATGAGAAAGGGAGAGAAAGATGAAAGATTACTTAAAATGAGATTATAATTTGATAAAAGCTAGATATCTCAATAGCAACAATAGAACCTGATTGATAAATAATTATGTGCCAAGTCTGAGAGAAAACAAGTTAAAATTAGAATTGTATTCCTAGTGAAAGAAGTGCAAATCAGTAGGTGAAATGCATTTCAAAACAAATAAAAGTTGAGTTTACTAATGACAGATTTTTCACTTATAATTTTACAGGATGCAGTTTAGGAAGAATGAAATTGAACCTCAAGAAAGGACAAAGAAATCTGTTAGGAATGGTGTGAAAAGAATTAAGTAGGCATAATGTATACAATAATGGTCTCCATTAAAAAATGGAGAAAAAAATATGTCTCATTGTTAAAAGGAAAAAAAAAATAAGACAAAGACCAAAGCATAGCATCACACTCTATATTAGTGACACATTAATTATTTAATTTATTAATGAGTCCAATTATAATAATTAAGGCTTTACCAGTTATTAGGTATATATTTATCATTTGCCCTCTTTTCTCACATGTTGAAAATAAATGTCAATTCATTTTTTCTTTGGCATATCTTTTTTAAAATTTTTTTTAGATTTCAGAATATTATGGGGGTACAAATGTTAAGGTTATGTATATTGCCCATGCCGCGCCCCCCCTTGAGTCAGAGCTTCAAGTGTGACCATCCCCCAAACGTTGCACATCTCACTCATCATGTTTGTATATACCCATCCCCTCCTCCCTACTCCCACCCTCCTGACACCTGATACATGCTTTTCCTATATGTCCACTTAGGTGTTGATCCTTTAATACCAATTTGCTGGTGAGTACATGTGGTGCTTGTTTTTCCATTCTTGAGATACTTCACTTAGTAGAATGGATTCCAGCTCTCTCCAGAAAAATACAAGAGGTGCTATATCGCCATTGTTTCTTAAAGCTGAATAGTGCTACTCCATGGTATACATATACCACATTCTATTAATCCACTCATGAATTGATGGGCACTTGGGTTGTTTCCACAGCTCTGCAATTGTGAATTGTGCTGCTATAAACATTTGAGTGCAGGTGTCTTTTTCATAAAGTGACTTTTGATCTTTTGGGTAGATGCCCAGTAGTGGAATTGCTGTATCAAATGGTAGATCTAGTTGTATCGCTTTAAGGTATCTCCATATTGCTTTCCACAGAGGTTGAACACAACAACAAAAAAAAGAAAACTACAGACCGATATCCCTTATGAATATAGATGCAAAAATTCTTAACAAAATTCTAGACAATTGAATCCAGGTGCTTGCCAAGAAAATAATCCATCACAACTAAGTGGGCTTCATCCCAGGGACGCAGGGATGGTTCAACGTATGCAAATCTATAAATGCCATTCACCATATAAACAAAAGCAAAAACAAAGACCATATGATCCTCTCAATAGACCCAGAAAAAGCATTTGACAAAATTCAACACCCTTTTATGATAAGAACACTCAACAAAATAGGCATAGACTGATGATACAAGCTATATATGACAAACCCACAGCCAATAACATACTGAATGGGGAAAAATTGAAAGCTTTCCCACTTAGAACTGGAACAAGACAATGTTGCCTACTATATTCACTTCTATTCAACATAGAAGTGCTGGAAGTCCTTGCTACAGCAATCAGACAAGAGTGTGAAATTAAGGGCATCCAAATGGGAGCAGAAGAGATCAAACTCTCACTCTTTGCTGATGACATGATACTATACCTAGAAAACCCCTAGGATTCAACCAAGAGACTCCTTGAACTGATAAATAAATTTGGTAAAGTCTCAGGATACAAAATCAATACAAATAAATCAGAGGTATTCATATATGCCAACAAAAAGTACAAGTGAGAACCAAATCAAAGACTCAATTCCCTTCAAAATAGAAACAAAGAAAATAAAGTACCTAGGAATATATTTAACTAAGGAGGTAAAAGACCTATACAGGGAGAACTATGAAACACTGAAGAAAGAAATAGCAGAGGATGTAAACAGGTGGAAGAATATACCATGCTCATGGGTCAGCAGAATCAACATTGTTAAAATGTCTATACTACCCAAAGTGACCTACAGAGTCAATGCAATCTCTATTAAAATATCATCATCACTTTTCATAGAGATAGAAAAAATAGTTTTATGCTTCATATGGAACCAGAGAAGACCCTGTATAGCAAAATCAATCCTAGACAATAAAAACAAAATAGGAGGTATCAATTTACCAGATTTCAAACTATACTACAAGGCTATAGTAATTAAAACAGCTTTGGAATGGCACAAGAACAAGGACATTGACCAGTGGAACAGAACAGAGAACGGAGATATAAAAACATCCTCATATAGCCAACTAATCTTCAACAAAGTAGACAAAAATATACACTGGGGAAAAGAATCCTTATTCAATAAATGATGCTGGGAAAACTCGATAGCCACATGAAGAAGATTAAAACAGGACCCACACCTTTCACCTCTCACAAAAATCAACTCACGCTGGGTAACAGACTTGAACATTAGGTGTGAAACTATTAGAATTCCAGAAAAAAACATTAGAAATACTCTTCTAGACATTGGCCTAGGCAAAGAATTTATGAAGAAAAGCCCAAAGGCAATCACAGCAGCAACAAAAATAAATAAATGGGACATGATCAAATTAAAAAGCTTCTGCACAGACAAAGAAACTGTCAAGAGAGCAAACAGACAAGCCATAGAATGGAAGAAAATTTTCGTAAGCTACACATCCAATGAAAGGCTGATAACTAGAATCTATTTAGAACTCAGGAAAATCAATAAGAAAAAATAAAACAACCCTATCAAAAAATGGGCAAAGGACATGAACAGAAACTTCTCAAAAGAAGACAGAATAATGGCCAACAAACATATGAAAAAATGCTCAACATCTCTGATCATCAGGGAAATGCAAATCAAAACCACAATGAGATATCACTTAACTCCAGTGAGAATGGCCTTTATCAAAAAGTCCCCAAACAATAAATGTTGGGATGGATGCGGAGAGATAGGAACACTCCTACACTGCAGGTGGGGCTGCCATCTAGTTCAACATCTGTGGCATATCTTTAACATCAACCTTCTCGCTTGCACTTATCATTTATATGAGCTACAATTTTATCACCTCTTTACTAATATTAATAATAACATCTTTAACTTCTGTGACTTTCATTTTCTAATAGAGAACCATGCTATTTTAAACATAATTCTGTGTGAAGATTTCTGAGAAGCAAGATTTTTTGTTATTTTTGATGCAAGTTTAGTCTTTCCATTATTTCAAAAATATGTAGTGTGCCTGCCTAATTAAGTAGGGAAAACTTACTAAAGAATAGAAGTCTTTTCGACATGAGCAGGAATGAAAAGGCATGGGCTATAGACTCAAATAAGCCCAAATTCAAATCCCTCTGAAACATGGAGCATTTTCTTTACCAGTATATATTTTATTGCACTAGCTGTCTTCTATCTTGTATTTGTTTAATTCCTTTTTGTGAGTTCTAGTCTCTATCATTCATTCTTGTGTCTTTTATTGGCATTGACTTCAGACTTCTAAGTTTTTGCATTAATTATTTCAACTATTTTGTTGTTTGTTAAGCTATTATCTCTCAGCTCCAAACTCATTTTTCTGTAATTAGCTTGGTGATTTTGGTGTTGGAATGCTGAAAACTATATTGTCATCTGTCACCTGGCTTCTTGTTAGGTTTTAACAAATGGGGGCGCTAGGGAAGACTGGAAGGGAGGCAGCAGGAATAAAGACTTTGCTCCTTTCTGTGCACTTGCTGTTCTTTTCAGCATCACATTAGCAGTGGCCCATACCACTGCACTAGCACTTGGTTCCAGTTTCCTGCTTTGTTTAGCACTCTCATAACCAGTACTGTTAATAATAGCAAAATATAGAAAACACGCAAAATTGTATGTCAATATAGGATAGGTAAATATTTCATGGTCAATCATAATGCAATAGTGAGAATAAGTGAACTAAAGTAACATGTATTAACTTGAATGAATCTCAAAAATATAATATTGAGGAGGCAAGACAACAGAATATGTACAGAATGATTCCATTTATACAATTTTCAAAACCATAGGACAAATGCATGGGTGTTAGAAACTATAAAAAAAGAAATAAAATGATTACCTCAAAATTTAGTGGTTCTCTGCAGAGGAAGGAAGGAAATGTGATTGGAGAGAGATATCTTCTGGATAATAATATAAATAGTAATACCTGTTCTTGTGCTTTAAACTTTATGTGGATTATGTCTCAGATAATCTTTTGTGTTTAAGATATTTTTATATTAAAATTAAATAATAATAAAATATGTAAAATAAAATTTCAAAGCAGAATCATAGGACCTTGGTAAGATAGATCAGTGTTCATATAAATAGCAGAATGTCACTTTTTTTTTCCCAAAGCAAATATGGTAGAGAGATAATAAACTTAAGTTTTAGAATTATTAATGTACCAATGATATTTTCAAAAAAAGAAAGAAGGAAAGGGTGTGGAAGGAAAGAGGGAAAGAAGGATGTGAACAAGAAAGGGAGGGAGGGAGGCAAAGGGAAAAAAAGAGAAAAAAGGAAAAATAGTCCTATCCTCTTCATAATTTCAAAGAGGAGAGAAAGTTATCAACAACTAGAATTGTGTTTATGGAACTGTAAAATGAACTGTAAAATTCAAGTCATAATTGTTTTTGTTCTGTCAAGGTACAAAAAGTATGTTCTTTCTGACAATAAAAATAAAGATAAAAAATGACTATTATTCAGCTGATTATAGTATTTGGATAATGATCATGCTACTTAGCTCTTATTCAATGTAACCATTGTCACAAATGTTTGTTCAGGTAGATAATTGCACAATTTCATGTAGTTTGGCAGATAATTCTTAATATTCTTTAATATTCCTATCTTGTAGTTATTGGATGTTGTTTTCTTAAGATAAATTTAGTTATTTAATATTAATAAAATATTGTTAAATTTATATATTAAATATTTAATTTATAATAAATTATTATTAAATGAATAAAATCATATCTCTTTAAACCTCTGTAATCTCAATAACTTGTCTTCTCCATCAGCCTCTATTTTTATTCCTTATCAGTTCCATCCCTTTTTTTCTTTACTACTCATCTATTTCAGAATCCATAGAAGAGTTTGGACAATTTTCACATAAATCATAAGGCTGGGAAAATTAAACTTACATTAGTAGAAATGTTGGTCTAAGCCCACAGGCAGTCAGTTGCGTATACTTAACACTTCTTCATCCTTCACTACATTTTTTAAAAAAAAATGTGGAATCCTTTTGCTGGGAATTGTTCTGCTGCTGCTCTTAGTGGAGAGGAAGCTGAAAGCAATTGATCCTTATTATTAGTGGATTCCATATTTGCAAATTTGTCTCCTAGCTAAAGTTTATTTATAACCTCCAGGTCATCACTCAAAGCATTTTTTCAGTTATTTGTGTACATGCACAGAGCAGGGAAAAAGTTGAGTCATTTTAACGTGCATATTCGTAGCTGAGATCAAACAAGGAAACACTCTGCTTAACCTTGTTTTGCCTCTCTTACTGTAAATAAGGTGTCCTTTTATTGGTCTATTTAGCACCACTTCTTTCTTTGCATGTGCTTTTTGTTGCTGATTTAACTGTTTAAAATGGCCTCCAAGCACAATGTCTAAACGCTATCTAGTGTTCCTAACTGCAAGAAGGCTGTGATATGACTTACTGAGAAAATGCGTGTTAGATAAACTTTATTCAGGCATCGGTTATAGTGCTGTTGACTATGAGTTTACTGTTAATGAATCAACTATATGTATTACATAAGTTGTCTTTAAACAAAAAACACATATAAGCAAAGTTATGTATTGATTAGTTGATAAAAATATTGTGACCAGAGGCTCACAAGAATCTAACCCTGTATATAACCTAGAGACAATAGCTAAAAACATTAAATAGTGGGGAACATTAAATACTAATTTAGTGTTCACAGAGACTTTAGAGAGTATAACTATAGTGAATAGTAAAAATTGATCGTATGCTAAAAAATAACTAAGGAAGCCCATGTGTAACTGTGATACATAGAAAATGAGTGAAAGGATAAAAACATTATATTTATGAATGAGACTAAACTTCTTTTTTTGGCACTATATATAAACTAATAAACTAAGCAAAACAAATTTATAAATTATCAGTTTAAAACTTAGAGTTTGGGAGTTAGCATGGAGTTATTAATGGACACTAATTTTATGATACATACTTTTACTATTTTATGAAAAATAAATACTATTGATAGTCTTGTTATATCAGCTGTATTGAGTTATTTTAGCAAGTACAACATCATATTTACATGGGCTTTTAGAACTTGTCTTAACCATATTCTGACAGTAATAAATGACTCAATTGCACATTCTAAAATGGGGATTTTCAAGAGCATAACCTGTATTACATATAGCTGTTAATTCATGCTTGAATTGCTCACATTTAATAATCTTTGCTTCTTAGGTACAAAAATTAGAGGGTAGTTCAGCACTGAAATATACATTATTAAGAACTTTCACTTTATAGTAATCCCCCTTATCCACAAGCAATATGTTCCAAGACCCCTAGTGAATGCTTGAAACCATGGTAGGCACTGAACCCCATATATACTGTGTTTTTTCCTATACATACATACCTATGATCAAGTTTAATTTATAAATAAGGCACAGTAAGAGATTAATAACAACTAACAAAAAATAGAACAATTATAAAAATGAACCATAATGAAAATTATGGGAATCTGATCTCTCTGTCTCACTCTTCCAAAATATCTTATTGTATCTTATTGTACTGTACTCACTTTTGTTCTTGTGATGATGTCAGATGGTAAAATGTCTGCATGATGAGATGAAGTGAAGTGAGTGGTGGTGAATGACCTAGGCATTGTGATATAGCATTAGGCTACTCTTGACCTTCTGATGATACATCCAGAGGCTTATCTTTCTTTGGGTGATCCTTGATCAGAGAGCCATGAGGATGTCTGAGGTTGGACGTCAGGAGCAGACAATGCCTATGACTAATGTGCAGGTAGTGTATACAGTGCGGATACATTGGACCAAGGAGGAGCGACTCATGTTTTGGGCAGGATGGATTGGAGTGGCGCAAGATTTCATCACGTTACACAAAATGGCACAATTTGAAACTTAAAAATTGTTTATTTCTGAAGTTTTTCATTTAATATTTTCTGACTCCAGTTGACTGCAGGTAACTGAAACCCTAGAAAGCAAAACTTTGATTTAGGGGGGACTATTGTAGTAATTAAGTATGTTATTTACTTTAAAATATATTGCCATTGAAATATCTTTCAAAGGCGAAACATTTCTGAATATAGTTAGGATATTACTTGATTTGCCAAAATCTGGTTTTTACCATACCTTTTGTAGAAAAATGACCAGTTGTCCTGATCCAAGTTTGACTTCGTTCTTTAAATGTCTCCATAAAGAGTGACATTTGTTTAAGCAAATATAATTTGCTTAACTAGATCTCTGATCACTATTTAATAGACAATTTCAGATTATCCCACCGTCTTTGACCTGATAGTTTTAGCTAAAACAAAAATGAGTAAAATGAAAGGGCAGTCAATTAATATTGTTCTGTTTTTTGTTTTAGTTTTGTTTTTCTTTGAACTTCTAGACTTATAAACTATTCCCTATCCATAAAACAGTTTCTAATAGGAAGGATATAGATCAAGAACACTTACCTATTACATTGGTCTATTTTGAATATTCAGAATATAAATGGAATGATTTTTCCTTAGTGTGAACTTGTGGCCTATGCTCAGTGTTATACTTCCTTGAGTTTTCTGACTTAGGTTTGATTTAATATAGGTTCACTGTATTTTTAAACATTGTATAACTTTGATTGACTAATATTTACAAAATTCCTTTGTTAAAACTTATATCTCTTCAGCTTACTCCTAGTGATGGGAATAATACTTTGGTGTTGTCCCTATTTATCTTGGTAAAAATACATTTTGTCATCATAGTATTTAATCTTTTGACCTTGTCACAATCAAAATGCTGAATAACCATACATTATTCACCTTAACCAGTTTTCTGGAACTAATTAATGAGCAATTATGGGATGTAACAATGTTAGATGAAGTTTATAAATTTTGAGTTTTTGAGCATCAAAGTCACTCTGGGATACATGCTCATTATGGAGAAAAGTAAAAGAAGACCAAAGTCTGCAAGCTGTAGTATTTTTGTAATAGTTTTGACAATGTGATAGAAACAGAGTTGACTGTAGAGATTCTTATTAACAAGCCTAAGCTCCAGTGTTCTGAGTTTTATAACTTAAGTGATGTAATTGATGGTCTGCCTTCCAAATAAATGCTCAGAATTCCAGCAAACTAGGGCATTTTGCTGCAGTGATTTTTGTTTCTCAAATGTGTGAAGTTACATTCTAACTATTTTCAGATGCACATGCACCTTGAGCATAATGTGGCATTTTTCAGAACTATGAAATACCATCAGGTGTGAGCAGAAGGTATGGGGAAATCTCGGATCAGGCAAATGAAAACGAGAATCAGAGAAGGGGAACAGAAATCCAGAATAGTTTAGTAAAGCTAGGCTATCAAAAAATGGAAATGGTGCATGCTTAATCAAAAAGAGAATAAAAACAGTGAACTAAATAAAAATGTACTAAAAATAGTTTTTGATGTAAATGTTCTTTTATACTTCCTTCCATTCTCTGTGATTATTTATACTGACATCTGAATGCCTGAGTTCCCAGGAGGAATCTAATTAAAAAAATAAATGTTCACCAGCTACATTTTCTGTCCAAGACACAACTCTTCTCTTGAAGTACACTCACCCCTAACTTGCTTCATCAGCTATGCCCCATCTCATTAGTGCCTTTAAAACACTCCCACTCTACCAACTTCTTTCAATAGTTATTTGACCGTATTCATCCCACTTCAACTCTTCTAAACAACAATACCACCTACCTGCATCTGGACATCCCCCTCAATTATTCTTCCTGTGTTTTTCCTCACAGTCGATATTTGTGGAGATATCTTTGGCACATTAATTTGCTATTTTCAGTTAAAATAGTTTTCTCATTTTCAGAAACTTGCAATTTGCCCTGTGCCCCCATCAGCACCGTTCCTGCTGTCACTCAGTTACCAGGAACTGTTGTGATGCTAATCCATAGGCAGCTTTCCAATATGTAGCTGTCCTGACTTCTATTAATACACTCCCTCTTCTCTTGAAATTCTTCTCATGGCTTCTGGAACACAGTTTTCTCTAGTTTTTTGTCTGCTTCTTTGTTTTGTTTTCTTTTTTTCCTTGTAAATTCAATCCATGCCAAACCACTTAGATCTCTAAATGAATTACAATCTCTCTAACGTTTAGGTAGGTTAAATGTTGCATGCCGATCCATACAGGTATTCTGTGGTCTTTTTTTCAATTGCAATGATATTATAAATCCAACTACCCCAGCTACTTTTTTTTTTCCCTTCTTGAGAGCACAGAAAATATTTGGCTATACTCCAAGTAGCAGCGAGCATGGAGAAATTATGAAAGGCTGTCAAAGTCCTTACTGTCTAGTGTCCTAGTCATTTTTTATTGTTCCTGACACACCATGCAGAGAACGTTACAAGGTTGGGTGAGGGGCAATTATGAGGTTTGGCATTACCTGAAAAAGAATCCCACAAGTTCCCTAGGATTTCAGATCCTTAGAAACCCATTTTTGTTATGCTGTCATTTTGACCTTGCCCCAAGACTCCACCTAGAGATAGGGGGCAGGCGTGAGGGTCCTGCTGAGTGCCCTTTCATCTAGGGTTCTTTCTTACTGACTATAATTTCCCTCTACTTGTCCAGTCCAGAGACTCTTTATTTTCACTGACTCTTACATTGTCTTATATCATCCCGATATTATTCACTGGTTCTACTATAATAGCACTTCCTGGAGACATTAGATGCTTGGGAAATGAACTTGATTAGTTGAATGAACATAGGAGGCCGGGAGCAGAAAAATTTCTGCACTGACAAGAGTTAATATACTACTTTGGAAAATGAGGTGGAGATACTATGTGTAGATTAATATTTCTGTATATTAACTTCCAGGTTTTAAATATTATTACATTTTATGTTTTAAAATACCAAATACACAATAATAATTTGACCTTCTACAGCTCTTCATGCATTTCTTATTCTATGGATGGGGCTTTGTAGGTGGGGTCATAGCTAGCTTCCTAATCATCTTTTTACCCTTGAAGGTATTCTGTGCTTAATTTCACAGGTCACATATTTTCATATTTTTTCTCCCTTTTGAAGCAAGCTGATAATATTGAATTATTTGTAAGAAACATTGGGAAACACCTTGACTACATTTTTTTTTAATCTGGTGGTAGATATTGGGCTTTGATTTTCAGAACTATGTTACTTCTAATCTTAAAAAGAACATTTCAATGAAATGGTAAAGATATACATATATATATGGACACTTTGCCAATTATCAAAAATAAATAAAATATTCTTAACATCTCATAAAAATTAAAACAAAAGTATATTATACCAATGAGAAAAAGTTAAAATTTGGTTAGATCTAGTGAGGTAGATATTGCCAATACAGCTAGAAAATTATGAAACATAGTAGAGACAATAGAAGATATGACCATCTCTTTTAGGGCCTGTCACCTTTACCTACAGATAAAGTTATATGAGTCTCATCATGTATAGTACCATGAAATTCCAATGTTGGAACCTCTCTAGCCTAGTAACATCAATTGTTTAGCCTGCCTGCATTATCACACTCCTGTAGGAAAACTTCATCTTCATCCTGTCATTGGGTTATTCAGGCTGTTCTTCTCATCCATTTCCTTTACCCAAGGTTATTAAGAATCCTTGCTTATAATAAAATGTTTCAGTAGATTTGAAATGTTCGAATGTCATGTTGAATGTTTATTTTGTTTGTTTTTTCCTAAATGAAAATTTTCTGATGATGGGTCTGCAAGCTGGCTGCAATAAACTTTTCTGTTTTTCAGTTATAGGGTTGCTTAAGAAAACAGATGATCATTTTATATACTAGTAAAATCCTAACCTTTCAAATAAGGAACATCTGGATGGAGAGGACATTTTAGGTAGGACCCTGGAGGGGTTGGTTTTCAATAACATTGTACAATAAGAAACTTTTTTTTCTTGATTTGCGCTCATCCTTCCTCTCACTGTCTCCTTTCCCTTCCCATGTTTCTGACACTAATGTAGTTCTAATTTAAGATGATGAATGGTCCAAAAGATACAACAACATGAATCACTTGAGGAAAATTGAAGACAGATTCTGCTTAGTTCAATTTTATATAAAATTTATTTTATTAGTTTACCATTGTCAATTATGAATATTATTATAATGTCTATAATCTTGCTCCAAGAAGGAAAAAAATTACTTCCCATAGAAAAAAGCAATAGTTGCATACAATGCAATACCTACAATGAAAATTAAAGATGGCAAAGAAACAAATGTATAAAATCAACTCTGCTCTGTTTAGGGGTTGTGAAAGTCAGAATGTGAATTGATTCAAGAAAATAAGAATATGGATTGTAAAAAATCACAGAACCTACTGTTCTATAATTTACATGATATAAAAGGGGCCAAACACACAAACAGCCTGTAGGTTGGCATGCACTTTTTGTACTTTCCCATGCTTGAGGGAAAGCAATGATCCCATCTTTCTGCCAAATCAGTCTTGGTATTACTATCAAGGAGAGGCCTCTCATGTTTGTGGAAATTGTTCAGGCCTGGCTCATATGCTGAAAGAGATGGATTGGCACCTTCACAAATATGAAAGCCAAAAATAAATCAGCAGAAAATGCTGAAATGTTTGTATGATAATTTAGACTGCTTAGGAAAGGACTGGGAAATTATTCCAAGAAGAACATCAAAATATTGCAATACAGCGATGGAATGATTTGCAGATTCTTTGAAACAATATCCTTTAGTAAAATGTCTACCTGGCTGTGGAGGGGGATGGAGACCAGTTTCTAACTACGTTACTGAATCAAATGCAGAGGCACATGGAGAGAAAATTATTCCTTTTATTTTTAATTTCAGTTATATGAAACCTAGTTAAAATTTGATTCAGCTACACAACATAATCCGTTGGGGTTGATATGTCACTGACTTGGAATTAGCTGAGTAATGTCTAGTTCACAAATATGTAGGTTAAAGTCACTTGACAAGGAATCCTCCCCAAATTTGTAGCTGTGCTAGAAAACCTATTTCTTTCATGTAGAGGGAAAGGAGGCACAGTGAAAAGAAATCCATACCCTGGAATTATTTTTTTTGTTCATTCTATATTATTTCTATTTCTGAAACAGAATTTATAACCAAGTATAAAATTAAAATGCAATACAGTGTAGTTTTTAAGAGTATGGGCTTTTGTATCAAATAGAGCTAAGTATGAATTCTTTCTTTGCCATTGGATGAACTTGGGGAAGCTATTAAACTAATTAATCATCAAATTGTCATTATTATACTAGGAATAATACAGACTTTATAATTTTAAGAGGATAAAATGATGGAATATATGTTAAAAAGTAACAAAGGAACTCACATTTAGTCAGATTCTGAAAGGTTATTTTATCCACCTAAGTATTTAAAAATATTTATTGAACACTTATGGTATGCTAGACGGTGGTTCCAGGGATGTAACAGTCTTTGGTTTGACGAAGCCTGATGAAAGAAAACACAATAAACACATAAACCAATAAATATATGTCATATTAATGTGGTATGTGATGAAAAATATAAAATGGTAAATGGTAGCAATTGATGGGCTGAGGGCATGATTTTTATTTTTAACTTTTATTTATTTATTTACTGTTCAAAGTATTCTTTTTATAACTAGCTAATTTCATTTAGTATAATGATTTTGAGCTTCATTCATGTTGTCACAGTTGTATGAATTTTCTTCTTTTATTGTTTTTCAGCTTTACTGTAGTATAGTTGAAAACTAAAAATTTTATAAACTGGCATTCAAAGTATACAGCATGATATTTTGATATACATATACATTGAAAATGCTTACCACAAGCAAGCTAATTAACCTATCCACCACCTCAAAAGTTACCTTTTTATGGTAATAATACTTAAGATCTACTTTCTTGGCAAATTTCAAGTATTCAATATGTTGCTATTAACCATAGTAACCATGATGTAGAGTGGGTCTCCAGAGCTTATTCATCTTACAACTGTAAATTTGTCCCCTCTAACATCTCCCCATTTCGCCTACCCCTAACCCCTGGAAATCACATTTCTCTCTGTTTCTATGAGTTCTGCTTTTTTAGATTCCACATGTAAATGAGATCATGCAGTACTTTTCTATGCCTGGCTTATGTCAGTCAGCCTAACGTTCTCCAGGTTCATACATGTTGTCACAGTGGCATCATTTCCTTCTTTCTATTAAAAGGCTGAAACATTCCTTTGTACACACACACACACACACACACACACACACACATCAAAATTTATTTACCCATTAGTCCATTGATTTGATAGACATTGAAGTTGTTTCCATGTCTTGGCTAGTATAAATAATGCTAAAATAAATACAGGAGGGCAGGTTTATCTTCATAATAAGTATTTTATTTCTGTTGGATATATACCCAGAAATGGAATTGCTGAATGACATGGTAGTTCTATTTTTAATTCTTTTGAGGAAACTCCATACTGTTTTCCGTACTGGCTATACCAATTTACATTACCACCAACAACATATTAGGGCTTTGTTTTCTCTACATCTTTACCAACATCTTTACAAACATTTTGATGTTTTTTAGAATAGCCATCCTACCAGGTGTGAGGCAATAACTCACTGGGTTTTGATTTGCTAATAATTAGTGATGTTGAGCACATTTTCATGTGCCTATTGATCATTATATGTCATCTTTAAAAAAAAGTCGATTTGGGTCCTTTGCCTCTTTTAAAATTGGGTTATTATTATTACTACTATTATTTGCTATTGAGTTATCTGAGTTCATTATATGGTTTGGATATTAACTCCTTATCTTAGTCTGTTTTCTTTTGTTTGTAACAGAATACCTGAAACTGGATAATTTATAAAGAAGAATAGTGTATTTATTACAGTTATGGAGGCTAAAAGGTCCAAGGTGGAGGGCCCGCATCTGGTGAGGGCCTTCTTACTGGTAAGGACTCTTCTGCGTGGAGTACCAAAGTGGCACAGGGCATCACATGGAGAGAGGGTTGAGCATGCTAGTTCATGTCTCTCTTCCTCTTCTAAAAAAACCAGCAGTCTCACTCCCATGAAAACCCATTAATCCATTAACTCATCAATCTGTTAATCCATGCATGGACCCCAATCATCTTCCAAAGTCTTCACCTCTCAATGCTGACACTTGGGGATTAAATTTCAACATAAGTTTTGGAAGGGACAAATATTCAAATCAAAGCAACCCTTATTGGATATATGCTCAGCAAATATTTTGTCACATTCCATAGGTCACCTTTACATTTTGTTGTTGCTTTTTGGTTGTGCAAAGACTTTTTACTTTGATGTAGTCCCACATATTGTTGTTTGTTCCTTTGTTTTGTCTATTTTTGCCTTTGTGTTTGGAAAAATATGGAAAAATCATTACTAAGAAAAAACCCTTGTTAAGGAGCTTTTCCCCTTTGATTTATTATAGGATTTTTATGATTTCAGGTCTTACATTTAGATCATTAATACACTTTAAGTTGATTTTTGTATATGGCGCAAGATAATAATCCATGCTCATTTTATTACAGGTGGATATACAGTTTTCCCAACATCATTTATTTAAGGGACTATCTTTTCCCCATTGTGTATTCTTGGCACCTTTGTTGAAGATCAGTTGACCGTGTATGGATGTGTTTATTTCTGGGTTTTCCATTTTGTTCTACTGGACTATGTGTCTCTTGTTTGCCAGTACCATATTATTTTGATTTCTATGGCTTTGTAGTATAATTTGAAATATGAAAATGTGATGCTTCCAGTTTTTCTTTACTTACTACAGATTACTTCAGCTATTCATAGTCTTTTGTGGTTCTATATGAACTTTAGGGTTTTGTTTTTTTTTTCTATTTCTATGAAAAATACCATTGGAATTTTGATAGGGATTGTACTGAATATGTATATTCCTTTGAGAAGTATGGACATTTGATAATATTGATTTTTCTGATCCATAAATATGGTATATGTTTTCATTTATATCTATCTTCTTCAATTGGTTTCATCAATGTTTTGTATTTTTCAGTGTGATCTTTCACCTTCTTGGTTAAATTTATTTTTATGTATTATTCTTTTTAATGCTAGTGTAAATAGGATTGTTCCCTTAATTTCTTTTTTTCTTTTGTTAGCTCCTTGTAAGTGTATAGAAACACAACTGATTTTTGTATATCGTTTTTGTATCCTAAAACTTTACTTAAGTTGTTTCTTAGTTCTAATTGTGTTTGATGAAGTCTTTGGAATTTCCATATATGATATCATGTCATCTGCAAACAAGGGTAATTTTACTTCTTCCTTTCTGATTTGTTATTTATTTATTTATTATTTCTTTTTCTTGTCTAATTTCTCTGGTAAGGACTTCAAATACTATGTTGAAAAGAGATGGGCATTCTTTTCTTGGTTTTGACCTTAAAGAAAAAATTTTTAACTTTTCACCATTGAGTATAATGTTATTAATAGTTGTAGGCTTGTGATATATGGCCTTTATTGTATTGAGGTACATTTCTTCTATATCTAATTTGATGTGCATTTTTATCAGGAAAGGATTTTGAATTTTGTTAAATGTTTTTTCTACCTCTATTAAGATAATCATATGATTTTTATTTTTCAATCTGTTAATATGATGTATCACATTTATTGATTTGCCTATGTGGAACCATCCTTGCATCCCAGGGATAAACCCAACTTGATTGTGGTGAATGATCTATTTAATGTGCTATCAAATTCAATTTGCTAGTACTTTGTTGAGAACTTTTACATCTATGTTCATAAGGGCTGTTGGCCTATAGTGTTCCTGTCTGGCTTTGGTATGAGTATAATGCTGGTGTTGTAAAATGAGTTTAGGGGTGTTACATTATTTTAAATTTTTTGTTAGAGTTTAAGAAGGATTGGTGGCATTTATTCTTTAAATATTTGGTAGAATACACCAATGAAGATATCTGGTCCTGGGTTTCTCTTTGCTGAGACATTTTTTATTACTGATTCAATCTTGTTATTTGTCATTGGTCTGTTCAGATTTTATTCATTTATTTTTCAGTTTTGGCAGGTTGTAGTATTTCTAGAAATTTATCTGTGTTTTTCTAATTTATCTCATTTTTTTCATATAATTGTTCACAGTAGTCTTATAATCTTTTGAGTTTCTGTAGTATCAGTTGTAATGTCTCCTTATGCATTTCTGATATAATTTATTTGATTCTTCTCTTTTTTTCTTAATCTGGTAAAAGGTTTGAAAATTTTGTTTATCTTTAAAAGAACTCTGTTTCACTAATTTTTTCTATTGTTTTTCTAGTCTTTATATCATTTATTTCTGCCTTCATCTTTGTTATTTCCTTTCTTCTACTGACTTTGGGCTTAGTTTGTTTTTATTTTTCTGGTACTCTAAAGTATAAAGTTAGGTTGCTTACCTGAGATCTTTCTTTTTTATTCGTGAAGGCCACGATCACTATAAACTTCCCTCTTTGAACTGTTTTTGCTGATCATAAGATTTAGCATGTTGTGTTTCCATTTCCATTTGTTTCAATATACTTGTTTATTTTCCTTTTGATTTCTTCTTTGACCATTTGTTGTTCAGGACTGCATTGTTTAAGTTACACTTATTTGTGAATTTTCCAGTATTCCTCTTGTGATTATTTTTAAAATTTTGTACCATTGTACACAGATACTTGATGTGACATTAATTTTCTTAAATTTGTTAAGCCTTGTTTTGTGTCCTAACAGTCATTCTGGAGAATGTTCTGTGTTCACATTAGAAAAATTTATATTTTGGTTTCGTTGGGGAGAATGTTCTGTTTATGTCTGTTAGGTCGATTTGGTCTAAAATGCTGTTCAAGTTCATTGTTTTCTTATTGATTTTCTTTCTGGATGTTCTATTCATTTTTGAATGTAGGGTTTTGAAATCCCCTATTATTATTGTATTTCAGGTTATTTCTCCCTTCAGATCTATTATTATTTGATTAATATATTTAGGTGCTTCAGTGTTGGGTGCATATATATTTATAGTGGTTATATCCTACTCATGAATTGACTCCTTTAGCATTATATAATGTCCTGCCTTGACTCTTATGGCAATTTTTGACTGAAAGTATATTTTATTTGATATGGAAATAGACATACTTGCTGTCCTTTGGTTACTATTTTTATACAGTGACTTTACTTTTTCCTTCACCTTTAGTCTATGTGTGCTTAGAGCTGAAGTGTGTCTATAACAGGCAGTAAAAAGTTGGCTTTTTATATTTATTCAGCCACTCTATGTTTTTGATTAGCTAATTTAACCCATTTATATTCAAAGTAATTCTTGATAGGTAAAAACTTTCTATTGCCATTTTTTAATTGCTTACTTGCTGTTTTGCAAATAATCTTTTGCTCTTTTCTTACTCTTTTGTAGTCTTCCTTTGTAATTTGATGATTTTCTATAATGGTATGCTTTGATTCCTTTTCCTCTGACTTTTATTTGTCTACTTTGGGTCTTTGCTTTTTGGGCGACATGAAGCTTACATAAAACATCTTATAGCTTTAACAATCTATTTAAAGCTGATAAAAACTTAACCTAATTAAAGACAAACATTCTATACTTTTACTTTTCCCACCTACATTTTATGTTTTTGATGTCACAATTTCTAACTTTTTATATTGTATATGCATTAACAAATTACTGTAGCTATAGCTTTTAATAATTTTATCTTCTAATCTTTACACTTTTAAAGTTATATGTGATTTTCATTTCACCATAACAGCATTGGACCATTCTGAATTTGATTATATACTTACCTTTACCAATAAGTTTTATTATTTGGTAAGTTTTTATATGGCAATTTTCATCCTTTTATTTCACATTGAAGAAATATGGTTAGCACCCCACTCTTTTCTCTTGGTTTGCAAGGTTTCTGCTGAGAAATTATATCATAGCCTTATAGAGGTTCCTTTGTATGTGAAAAACTTCCTTTTTCTTGCCACTTTCAAAATTCTTTTTGTCATTTATTTTTCGACAATTTGATTATAACATGTCTTACTAAAACCTTAGTAAAATTTCTTTTGGTTTGAACTGAATTGGAGACCTTCCATCTTTATGTACCTGCATGTCCATATCTCTGCTCAGATTTGAGAAGTTTCCAGCCATTATTTCTTTAAATAAGCTTTCTTCCTCTTTCTCTCTCTATTATGTTTCCTGGACTATTATATTAAATAGTAACAAAATATGTTCTCTGGATGGTGCCCTGTAAATACCATAGACTTCATCATTTCTTTTTATTTTTTAAATTTTTTTCAAATAACGTATCTTCTGTTTTACAGATTATTTCTCTTGCTTGATAAAGTCTGTTGTTGAGATTCTGTTTCATTTTTTATTTAATTAATTGTATTTTTTAACTCCAGGATTTTTTTGGTTCCTTTTTATGATTTATATCTCTTTACTGAACTTCTTGTTTTGTGTATTTTTCTCCGATATATGTGTTCTCTTGTACCTGAGTTTCCTTAAAAATACTTATTTTGAATTCTTTGTCATACCATCCACAGATATCCATTTCTTTGGTGACAGTTACTGCAAAAGTAGTATTCCTTTGATGGTATCATCTTTTCTTGATTTTTTTCATGCTTCTTGTTGCCTTGCATTTATACCTATGCTTTCGAAGGAACAGTCACCTCTTCTAGACATTACAAATTATTTTTAGTGAAGAAAGAGTTTTACCAACAGGTTTTTGTGAGGGTGGTAACTGTGTGGGGTTCAACTGTTCTGGCTCCAGTGAGGATGCAGGGGCATGGACTCTGTATAATTCCATCAGTTGAGGTCAGTGTCAGTGAAAAGTACAAGAGTCTTCAGCAGCCAAGCTTGTGACTGCCTGCAGCAGAACTGAGGGCTGTTAAGGTATTTGGTGCCAAAGCCTGCTGGGGTCCTTATTTACTCTCTCTCTTTTTTCCTCTATCTCTCTCTTCCATTGTGGAAGACTTGGTCAATAATATCCATCTTGGTGCTGGGTCTGGCTTGTAGGCATGTTTGCAGTGGCATTGGCACTAGTGTCTGATGAGCAGTGCTACAGTGTTTGCTGTGTGGCTGCAGAACCAAGGTTTGGTGCTTGTGTATACACAAAGTAGCTGCAGCTCTGGCATTTGGAGTGAGTAAGGGGTTGTGGGGATTACAACCCTGGTCCTGGGGCAGCACAACAGCATCTTCTAGGATAGGAAGAAGCACAGCAGAATTCTCTTCTCTGGGGAATCTGAGGAAGCAGTGGCTGTTGGTTACTCTAATGAAGAAAGTTACAGATATCCTCTGTGGGGTAGGCTTCTGGGGATCATGCTGATAAGTAACAAAAATCTCTATGGGGAATCCACAGTTGCAGGGGATGTTGAAGTTCTCAGTGGCAAAGGTTGCCATGTTCTCCACAGAAAAAGCTACTGGAGATTGCAGTGGCACAGTTATTTGTCTGATACTGATAGCCCACATCCTTCTTTGTTCATAGCTATCTCTAGATAAGTCAGGTATGCTAGTATCCCCAGAAATTCTTTCTGCTTGCTTATTCTGTTTTCTGCTCTAATGTGTTGCTGGGACTTCTTACTTGAACTCTTGAGCCCTTCCCAGGCTATCTTATTTGCAAAGTACTAAGTCATGTTTTTCTTTTTTTTCTTTTCTTGGTAGGGAAATAAAAGCTGGTATCTCCTACTCTGCCATCTTGCTAATATCACTCTCTTATTTTTATTTTTAGAAGAGGTAGTTAAGAAAAATTTTATGGAAACAAGATATGTGACCATATGACTAATATATTTGAAGGAAAGAGAACTGTGTTGCAGGGAACAGCAAATATAATTTTCCTGAGATAGGAGCATTGCATTTGTGTCATCTTTTTTACTAATACATTCTCTTTATTGATGGGAAAACAAAGCTGTATATATGAACCTAAACACAAGCTATGCCCTTGGCCTGGAACAGCCTTCCTGGCCATAATGCCATTTTCTCTAGTTAACTTCTTTTAATTTTTTAAATCTGGATCAAATCTTTCTTTATACATCCTTATCCCCATAGGTTAGGTTAGGTTCTCCTATATATATTTTCATATCACCATATACATTTCCTTTTTAGTACTGCTTGCCTTTGTCACACTTGTAATTTTACATTCATTTTTAAGTTTATTTGAATAAACTTGGCTTCTGGCAATAAACTCTAAGTTTCAGAGAAAAGGATACATGTCAATTTTTGACTGTCACTATATGTAACTCAATGCCCAAAACATTGCTTAAAACACAGTAAATTTTCATTAAATGTTTACTGACTACATGGATAACAAATGAATGAGTACATAAATAGAAGCATTTAAATGCTGGGATGCAATTCTACATGGAATGTGAAATAATAACTTATTATGAAAAATAAAATAAAAGGAAATGGGATATTTATTTCTTCTATAGGACGAAAAGCCTTCACTGATTTGTATACCTAACTTCAATTATCTATATGTATAGTATGATCCATAGTCTAAAACTAAATTAATAAGAATTAAAAGGCTCAGAAAAAAACTATCACCCAGAAAATAGTATAAAACAGCTGCTCTTTGGATGATAGCTTAATAGGAAACCATGCTCAAATACTTAAAACTGCATATTCATTAGCCTATAATAATTTCTGTCTATGAAAGGAGTAATTAATGTTAAGAAGTTACAACATATCAAGTTCTTCATTTTAACCACAGCTACCTTCATTGAACTACAGAGCAAATAAAGTAAATCTCCATAGTAAAAAAAAAAAAAAAAAAAGGTATTTAGTAATTTGTGTCACAGTAGATGCATAAAACATTTATGTTCTGGAGAAATTTAAGTCACCTCCAGGTGACTAAAGAGAGAGAGAGAGAGAGAGAGAGAGAGAGAGAGAGTTAGTGAGAGAGGGAGAGTGAGTGAGAGAGAGAGAGAGAGAGAGATTTACTTATTTAGACATTGGTAGATAAACCACACAGAATCGGTATCATTATGTCTCATTTCTTTGGCAAAACAAATTGTATTGATCCATAAGTAACTTCCTATTAAAAGTGTAGACATTTCATGGATCACTGGAAACTTTTTCAATGAACTAATTTAATTCTCTTACATGGTACTTCTCCAATAGAGCTATTTAAGTTGCATTTTCTGAACATTTAACAGATGTAGTCAAGGGATTTTATAGGTGGCATGCTATATGGGGGAAATAATCCATCACGGAGTTTAAAAGTCTAAGTATTAAGTTTTTGCTTGCTCATTTTCTACCAGCATAAGTTTGGCTAAATAAATCAATCCTTGTAAATCATAGTTTCCTCTGTTTAAAACTGATATATTACCTTACATGCCTATCTAAATATAAGAACCAGGGCCGGGCGCTGTGGCTCACGCCTGTAATCCTAGCTCTTGGGAGGCCGAGGCGGGCGGATTGCTCAAGGTCAGGAGTTCAAAACCAGCCTGAGCAAGAGCGAGACCCCGTCTCTACTATAAATAGAAAGAAATTAATTGGCCAACTGATATATATATATAAAAAATTAGCCGGGCATGGTGGCGCATGCCTGTAGTCCCAGCTACCCGGGAGGCTGAGGCAGAAGGATCACTCGAGCCCAGGAGTTTGAGGTTGCTGTGAGCTAGGCTGACGCCACGGCACTCACTCTAGCCTGGGCAACAAAGGGAGACTCTGTCTCAAAAAAAAAAAAAAATTAAAAAAAATAAATAAATAAATAAATAAATATAAGAACCAAAATATAGATTAAAAAAATGTGTGTATACAGATACATACATACACACCATCCAATTTGTACAAATGTCAGGTATTATTATGTCTGACAATAACAGTGTTTGTAATGTTGGGTGTCTGCTTACATCTAGTCTTCAAAGAATAGCATTCTTTTATATTACTAATTAAAAGGGGTTATAGTATTATTATAATTATATTATTTTATGCTTCCTAGTTTTGTTAATGGAGAGCTGGTGACATCCATTTTTCTATCTATCAAGCTATTGACATTGTTATAAAAATAAAAAGTAAGAAAACTTGAAATTTCCACTACTAGAAGCATGAATAAACTCCTAAAAAAAAAATAAGAGACACTCAGGAATATTCTGTGTATAACATTCCATTCCCCACTGTCACAGATAAGGTATACCTCAGCTTATCTCTCTTCCCTTAAGCTACATACTAATTTTGTAATAAAGTATTATAACAAACCAGTTTGCTACTAATTCTTTCCAGATTCCTTTCAGGATTTCACTTTAAGAGACATGACCTATTCCTGGGAATAGGTGAGATAGATCTTTTATTTTCTGGCCTTTATTGGTAGCATTAGGGGGAAAAAGTCATGTTGGGAAAGCAATAAAAGTGGCATGCTCTGGTTCTGAATTTTCATACGTTGGAAAGTAAGATATAATAGACTACTTCAGATAATTCAATGTAATATTTCCTCTTGCAAAACTAATTCATTATTCCTTCAGAGATAAGTTTTATAAATAAATGTTCCACATAGAAATTTATCTGAAGTCTAGAGCCATTTGCCTAAGTTCTAGGCTTTCAAGCTTAATATTTAAGACAGTGATAGGTGAAATAGATAACATAACCATATTGATAATGACAAATACCACACTTGAATATGTTTAATTGCCTTTATATATAAAAGGAAGCTATACCTTGAAGGAGTCTATAAGCAATTCTGCAATATGAAAAATAACATTTAACATTCACAGTATAGAAGAACTAATTAATGAACATAATTTATATTGAAAATATACTGAAAATTTACTAACAGATTGTTGACAGCTCAATACAATTCATATGCACATGGTCTTTAGAAATATGAGATAATAAGACATAGATTGAGACTTCTAAAAACATAGCTGACTGAAAGTTAGATAACTAGACTTTATAGAGAATTTTGAGAAAAAAAAAGGAAAAAAAACTCAAAAAATAGATTAATAACAGAATTTTGAAAAGCATTAGATTTCAGAAAGAGCACCCCTGGCATTGCCAGTCATGGCATCAGTAATTCAAAAGACAAACTTGAGAATTTCTCCCCTAATATCAGCAGAAATGTGTGATAAATTGGTGGAGAGGGACGCAAAAGAAAGCATCCTTTAAGTCTAGTATGCTGTAATAAGTGGTTTCTGGAGGAATGTTGCCCAGTAATATATAAGGTTTGGGCTCCACAAGGTACAAAGGCACCACTGCCTCACTGACTGTCCTTAAGTCTTGCAGCAGTCAGTAAGTACTGTGCTTTTCCCAGACAGGTGAAATAAGGGTGTTACAAGGAGTGCAAGTTGGGATAAGTAGAGTCAAAACTAGGAATTTTCTTATAAGGGGTTCAAGATCTGCTGGGACTTTGAGCCCCAAGGGATATTGTTTAACACCAAGATATATCTGATGTGGTTTGAGATGGACCAGAACTGGCTGGGTCGATCCAGGATGGCTGGGGGAACCAATGTCCCAAACTACCACAGGGGTATTTGCCTCCCAGTCCTGTTGATATTGGCCCAAGGTCTCTGCATCTGTTAAGAGGCCTATGAGTCTGGGTTCCTCCTGAGCAGAGAAAGAAACCCATGCTTGCAGTTTAGATAACCTGCATCCTAGCAGGTTGATGGCAAAAGTAGCAATGACCACAGATGAATGTTCAATGATCACATCCTCCCACGAACAAAGCAAATAGAGAGTAAAGAATTGTTTTATAGGGCCCGCAGAGACCTTGATGACCATACAGGATTGAGTGTGATTTTCCAGAGTAGGTGAGGAGGACAGAATAGGCAGCCCCAGTATCAAGAAGAAAGTTTACTGGCCAATCTGCCACCAGGAGTGTTACCCTTGGCTCCAGTCCAGTCATTGTTATCTGCCAGAGGGCTGACAGAAGTGGGCTCCTTCATTGTTGTACCATGATACAGTCTGGGGACTGATTCCCTTCCTGTGTTGATCCCATAGGACAGAGTGCAGTCCAGTGACCTGTTTGACGGCACTGATGACAAGGGCCCTTGGGTGGCCTGTCTTTCTTGGGACAGTCCTTGGCCCATTGCTTTTCCCATCAGCACATGTGGCACCAGAGTTCCCTTCCTTTGGTGGGGGCTTTGGCCATTGGTCCAAATGTGAGTGGCCCAATGCTGCCTCTGTTCCTTCTCCTGAGCCTGAGATTTGAGCTCAGAGGTTCTGTTATAGAAAACAGAATTAACATAAGCCACCATGTCATCCAGGGAGGTGGTAGGGTCCTTGACAAGTTTCTAGAGCTTTTTCCTAATATCTGGTGCTGCTCCGGTCAAGAATTTGTCTTTTAGTATCACTCATCCCTAATAGGAGTTAAGATCGAGAGTGATGTGTCTCTCTATTGCCTCCCAGAGCCAATCCAGAAGGCTGTGGGGTTTTCCTCAGGCCCTTGGATCATGGTAGAGACCTGGGAAAAATTGACAACCTAGTGGCTTTGAGGCCAGCTTGGACACATAGTAGAAAATGGTCTCTCTCACACCTCTCCTCTGAAGAATTATTATTCCACCCTGTGTCAGTCATAGGCACTACTGTTTCACCCACTGGAAATCTAGGATCTGAGAGATGTAATCCAGTGGCAAAATTTTGTGCCTCCATTAACACTCTGCATTCCTCAAAATCATTTAAAGTCTGGCTTAGAATAACATGTACATCCTTCCAAGTCAAGTCATAGGCTAGACACAAATGGTGGAATGTCTCCATATACCTGTCAGAGTGATCAGTGTAGCTCCCTAGATCCTGTTTTATTTGTTTTACTTCTACTAAACTAAAAGGCTTATGGAACAAGGTTGATCCAAATTCTCCCACTGCTTCCACCAAGTGTAGGAGCTGAGCTGCTTTACCCCCTGGTGGAGGTAGAGAGGGTACCACCTCCCCCTTTGTAGGCCCCTTTTAGGCCTCCCTAGGTATGGGGTCAGCTCAGAACAGATGGGAACCTGAGGAGGATCTCTTAACACCATAGTTTTACTGGGCTCCAAACACTCCTTGCACAACCAAGGATTTTTCCATAAATAAAGGAAAACCTGTACATATGGTATTTTGGCCCATTTTCCATCCCTTTTGCAAAAGAGGTCCAATTGTTAGATGTGGGATGATTAAGAGTCCCATGTGGCAGCCACTGTTCTGCACTGTCCAGCTTGTACTGTGGCCAGACAGTTGTGCAAAAAAGATTAAACATTTCTTCTTCAGAATGTCTGGCTCAAATTTGTCCCAGTTTGAGAGAATGCACCCCAAAAGTGTATTAGAAAGGATTTTTGATCTCCGTTCACCCATCTAAAAAGTAAGGAGGGAAAAAAGGGGAGAAAAAAGGAGAGACTGACAGCTGGGGTCTGTTAGAGCTGGGTGTCCCCAGGTAACAACCAGGGTCATCCAGCTGAGGAAAGTAGGGAAAGGGGAGAAGCTATACCCACCGGGGCCTGTTAGAGCTGGACATTCCCTGTAACAACCCAGGCCATTTGGCCAAAGTACCAGTCCGATGTCTACTTTCTGATTTGTAGGAAGAGGGCCTATGCACAAGGCTTCAAACCTAAGAGCCTCTTGTTTTTTTAAAGCACCAGGACAACGATGCCTGTTGGTATACAGCCATTTGTAAAAGTACTTGCACCAGTGATTGGGTTGCCAGCCACAATAAAGAAGGCACCTCCTGGGAATGCACTTCCTGGAATAGAGTGAAAGAAGCGGCTTGACAGTGAAGGAGAAAGGCCCAATTAAACCAGGGGGAGGAAACATTGTTTAGCCTTAACATGGGAAAGGGGCATAAGGACTTCATCAGATTGGAAAGAAAAGTACATTATCAAAACCAATGTGACACCTGGAAGCACAAGAGTTACAGCCCAGAGCCCTCTTCCCTAAAGTAAAACAAAATTAAAGAAATTTCCCCCCTACAGCGAGGGACACATTCCCAACCTTTTTATCACACACCTGGGTTTAGCTGAGAACTCCATTGGGCAGTCTGAGAAATGGCTGGGGTGGAGAAGTGAAAGCAAGCACCAGGTCCCCCTCAAGCGCTGGCTGCAAGTAGGGAAGATCTGAAGCAAGGGCATATTCATGGGGGAAAAAAGGCAAGCTGGCTTACCTAGACAGAGAGATACAAGTCACAGCATCAAAATGTCGAGTGGTCGTCTATTGACCAGAAACACCAAAAAGCAAGGCAAGTATGAAACTAAGTTTATTGAGAAAGGACAGGCCAAGAGCAAGATATAGGTTCACAGAGCAAGAGCAAGATACATTCACCACAGACAACAAACAGACCCCCGTTATAACAAAAAGGGCCTCGGTTATGGTCTAGGGTCTTGTTTTATGTTTTATAGTGTCTAGGTTGAGCACGCCTCAGGGTTCAAATGTCACCATCCAACAACTTTGATGAGCAGTTGGGGATGATAGAATCTGAGTCTTACCACCCATGCAGATTTCCCATGAGCCTCTCTGAAAGCCCATTTGGGGTGAATCGCAATGTAGATTTAAGCTAATGACATGATAATTAGCCTTAGGTTGTTCTAGGTCACCTTCCACACCCTATTGTACCTGTGCTGCTTGGCTTGCAGGCTAGGGAATCCTCTACCTTTTTTCACAGCTCACATGGGGCTAAGTTCTGATTGGCAGATTGGTAGGGCATTCCCTCCTTTTCCAGGTGTGGCAGTCACTCAGGGAGTCCACCTTTGTCTCCAAGAGGGGACAGAGGCCCCTCGGTGTCTACATAACAGAAAGAATAGGACAACTGAATCTTGCAGGAGATGAATATGGAGATCTAGATAAGGAGAACAGGGACTGGAGAGCTAACATACAGGGAGACTTTAGAACAAGTGAAAAACAAACAATACTCAACACATAAAAGAAGAAAATTCTCCTGAAATAAAGAAAATGTTAAACTGCTGCTTGAAAGGATAACTTGACAAAGAAAAAAAACTCAATTCATTCTTGAATAATGTGTTCAAAGAGAAAACAGGAACATTAGACAAAAAAGAAGGTATATCTACTCACATAGCCCTACCACAAGAAAGGAAAAGAAAGAACAAGGAGGAAGGCTATTTTTATAGATGATGCTCTCCACTCTTCACACTTTGGCTATGCTCCCTCAGGCTCTCTTTATGAGGCAGGAACCATTGATAATTTCCTGCAAGACTGTATTATTTCCTCTGGTCAGCCCAAACACTATCTAAAAAGTATTTTAGGAGAAGAAAATTATTAATCTGCATCCAGATGAATATTTACTTTCCAATGAGACAATCCAGACATAGAGGTAGGAAATCTAAATGGAGGTGTCTCTTATTCAGGCCACTTTTTAAAGGTAAGGAGCTCATGATTTTCCTTTAATCTTTACATTACAAAAACCGAGAGAATAGATAAAACAATGACAGAACTTTACTTTCAATGTAAGGAGGGAGAAGACATTTAGGGAAAGCCAGATTTCTCTTTAGTTGGGAAGCAGAAGGGGAAAGTATAAGAATATCCATGCAGTAGTGATTCTGTCCTATAGTAGTAAGACTGGTTAAGAAAGAACACAAATAGAATTCTGAAAATCCATCATGAGCAAATATATGAAAAAAATAATTCAAATTTTCCCAACTATTGAAAAATGTTAAGAAACACAGGTTATAAGAGTATATAAGGGTAGAGAATATGAATATTAAAATGTGATATTCAAACTAGAGACATTAAATAATGAAAATAAAGAAAACAATGGAGAATATTTTAGTAAGTTTATTGTTTATAATGTTCCTGGAGAGATAAAATAGCAATTTCTTTATTTTCCCTGCCTCTTTCTCCTGAATTAATGCTTGAAAGGCTCAGCTACCATGAAAATGAAATAGACAAAGAAAATAGAGGAATAAAATACTGAAAACAGGGGCCAAAGTAGGCTTAATAAAAAATTAAAAATTTTATTTGATATAAACATTTTGACGCAGATGTCTTTTATTATAAAATGTCCTTTTTTCCTTTGGGTAAATACTCAATAGTGGGGAATGCTGGATTAAATGGTAGGTCTACTTTCAGTTCTTTGAAGTATCTTCATACTACTTTCCATAGAGATTATACTAGTTTTCAGTCCCACCAACAGTAAAAAGTGTTCTTATCTCTCCACATCCCTGCCAGCATCTGTTGTTTGGGGACTTTTTGCTAAAGGCCATTCTCCCTGGAGTTCGGTGATATTTCATTGTGGTTTTGATTTGCATTTCCCTGATGATTAGAGACCGTGAGCATTTTTTCATGTGTTTGTTATCTATTAGTCAATATTCTTTGCAAAGTCTCTGTTCATGTCTTTTGTCCACTTTTTAAGGAGGTTATTTGATTTTTTTCTTACTGATTTTGGTTGAATTCTTTGTAGATTTTGGTGATCAGCCTTTATCAGATGTATAGCATTCAAAACTTTTCACCCCTTCTGTAGGTTGTCTATTCACTCCTTGATCATTTTCTTGGTTATGCAGAAACTTTTTAATTTATCAAGTACCATTTATTTATTTTTGTTGTCGCTACTCACTATTAAATTATAACTAATTGAACAACACTTATGTGCACATATGAAAATAAAACTCATCAGAAATCTAGCAGGTGGTGGGGAGGAGGAGGGAATGAGTAAATTCACACCTAGTGGGTAAAACGCACACTATCTGGGTGATGGGCACACTTATAACTTTGACTTAAACTGTACAAAAGCAATTTATATAACCAAAATGTTCGTACCCCTGTAATACTCTGAAATAAATTTGTAAAAAATGTTTTATTTGGAAATTTGTGAACTTGATTAGACATCTAGAAGAGCATAAAGAAGTGTATATGGTTTAGAGTGTAAAGTAGAAATAAGGATTAAAAATATAGTTGGGAATCACTGAAAGGACATCATTTAAAGCCTATCATTTCATTCATTAAACAAAACTTTGCTTAGTCAGTACTTATTACTAAGGGCAGAAAGATAACCTATTTCTCAATGATAAGAGTGTCTCAACATTTCTTTGAAAAAGTAAATAAATATAAACTCTGGACTTCTCAAGAGCTTGGCCAGTATCTTGTTTATTTTTGTATATTCAATACCTTGGACATTACCTGACCAAAACAAACAAGAAAGTAGGTACCATATAAAATTTGAGCCAAATGGAATCAAATAATCTGAACTAAATACATATAATGTTTGGTTACATATTTTTTTCTGATGCAACTATAGCGTCAGAAAGATATTACAAAGATTGATGTTACAAAGATGTATTTTTGATCACCAAGAGAGTTACATGATCTTTTATCAGCCTTTTCAAAACTCTCTTTCATCTCATTTTCTATTCTACACTTTGAGATAGTCTTATGGTTTAGTTGACTTATTGATCTTT
This sequence comes from Microcebus murinus, assembly GCF_040939455.1. Classification (NCBI taxonomy): domain Eukaryota; kingdom Metazoa; phylum Chordata; class Mammalia; order Primates; family Cheirogaleidae; genus Microcebus; species Microcebus murinus. Next base: position 63,299,389 of record NC_134105.1, read on the forward strand.
CATAAAGTGACCTAATATTTATTCTCACTTAGTAGCTATTAATTCTCTCTAAATTATTGACTTACCTATATAGTCCAAACTTTTCAGCTATATTTAAAAAATATAAAAAGCTAGGATTCTTAATTTGATAGTGTACCTTACAAGCAAACTAGATTTGGGAAGTGCTAGTTATTATATTTTATTACTCTGGAAAACCACTCAAGAACAATTTAAAAGTACTTCTGGGAAAGATGGTGACATGTTCCGAAGCTGACTCCTCTCCACCTCCAGAATTCTTAATGAAAGTTTTGAGGGAATATGCAAAACTAAACAAAAAGAATAAGTTCTAAAATGTTTTGCAACTATCTAGCCTTATTTTGTGAAAAAGTGGTACATTCATGCATGAGGCGATAGAATTTCTAGCAGATTCATTTATACAGGCAACTGTAAGGGATGGGAGTGGAAGTGAGAGTGGTTGAGAGTCTCTGAGGAGACATATCTTGTGGACACCTTGCTGCTGAAATATAGATGTTCACCCAAAATCACCATGGGAAGGCCAAAGACTGTGTGTGTGTGTGTGTGTGTGTGTGTGTGTGTGCTTACACACATATGTACATATACATATGTGATGCAGAGTTTATTTGGGGACAGGATAGCTGCAAAACTAAGATCTGCACATGGGGTTGGAGATATTTCTCGTATTGGTAGGGCAGAGAACTGGACTGACTCTGGATCTAGGCCCTACCATCACCTTCCAATGCCCCCACATAGCTAAGTCTCAGGTGAATAACCTATCACAGGGTTTTAAAATTTGCCTTTTAAATGAAAATATATATATATGTATTAAATTCATACTTATCCACTAATGTACAAATACATGCAAATGTACACAGACACACACAAGAACAGAGAAAAATATGCCTAGAGTTAATGAATGCAAACAATTTGATATTTGCCTCAGATATTAATTTTAAATTATAAACATTGTACAGATGTAGCAAAACCCTCCATGCAGTACCATTTCTTTCTAGATCTTGTCAGAGGCAACTAAATTACTAACATGAATTTGGCATGCATGTAATCTTCAGTGTTTTTGTTTTAAGCATTTTACTCAGATACTAGCATACCAAATGTATCATTTTTTAATTATTTTGAAATTATTTTGTGATGTGAATATTTAACTATATATCTAGGTCAATATTTGATTACTGCTGAGATTACAGGCTATGAATATTCCATGTTTTATTTATCCATGTCACTGTAAATGGGTAGTTTGGGATTTTGTTTTTTTTTTTTTTTTTTTAATATATTAAAAGGCCCTGCATGATCTGACACATTGATACTCTTCTTTAATCACACTGGGTACAATTCTCCCACTTGCTCATTTTGCATCAGCCTCCTCAAAATTCCTTAAAGGAAAGAGGAGAGATTGTTGTTTTAAGACACTAAGTTTCCAGGTAGTTTGCTATTCAGGAATATATAACCAGATAACATGCTCTTTCAAAATCTTTAGCTTCTTTGTTTACATAAGAATGTTAGACTTGGTGATCATGAATGGACTTTACCAATTGGCTATTGCTGGTACCTGGAAATGCTACTTTTATATTAGTTCTTGTGTCATGTTATCTTGTTAAATTATCTTTTTATTTCAAAGAGATAGTGTTTCTTCCTGGACTTTTTGTAAATTATTTTATATGTAAATAAGTAAATAGATGTCCACAACTAGTAGGATTTCTCCCCTTTCCATTCTTTGTATCTCTTATTTTTCTTTTCTAATTTACATTAATTTAAACTTAATTTTACACTTAATTTTCACACTAATTTAAACTTAAGTAGAATGTTGAATACTAGCAGCAGCGACAAACATTCTCGTCATTTTCTTGACTTTACTGGGAAACCTCTTAATTTTAGAATTAAGAACCTAGTAAGTTTTGGTAGATTTCCTTTCTCATGTTGTGGTGGATCATCCCCAGCTGCTGTATCAAGACTTCAAATTAGTGAAAACATATGACAGACAGCTCTCAGCCATAGACTAAAAGAGTGTCAAAAAAAAAAAAAGTCTATTTTCTGAGTCTCCTCAATAGATAGGCCAGGCAATAGAGGCCATCTAACATAGTGTGCCCACATGACAAATATAGGGGAGTGGGAACCTTGGGTTGCATCCACTTGTATTATGTATTTTTAACTTCACGTGTATTCTTTACATTACTTATTGGTAAAAGTGAGAGTAAAATAAAATGAACATTTCCATAGATGAGATCAAATTCTCATTCTGTCTGGTACTATATCAGGATCAGCATTAGAATCTACCTAGCTCACAGGTTAAAGACATCTTCTCTTTCTAGTTTGAGAAACACTTGCCTTGAATTATTATTAACTTTTGCACAGAATTATATATGAATCTCTTGTTATATTATTATTTTAATAAGTAATATTATTTAAATAAATAAATGGGAACATATGTATAAATATATATTTGGGAAATTATATTAATAGATTTTTTTCTAATATTGAATCATCTTTGCTTTACTGAGTTAGTTATTCATTGTCAAGTTGTAGCCAATAGAAGGAAATCTATGTATTTTCATATTTATTATACACTTTTTACAGGTAAAATAGACTTAAAAGCCATATACATTTTAGAAAAGAATAAGACAATACAGACACTCTCCTACTTAAAATGACCTGACTTAAGATTTTTCAACTTTATGATGATGTGAAAGAAGCACACATTTAGTAGAACATCAATAAAATACATGAAATATTCAACACTTTATTATAAAATAGGTTTTGTATTAGATGATTTTGCCAAACTATAAGCTAATGTGAATATTCAGAGTATGTTTAACATAGTCTAAGCTAAACTATGATGTTCATTAGCTTAGATTTATTAAATGTATTTTGTATTTAAAATATTTTTAATATGTAGGTTTATCAGGAAATCAACCATCATAAGTTGAGGAGCATCTGGATGTATTTTGGAAGAAACTGAAGGCATTAATAATATAATTGACTTTTTTACTTGCCATATGATTCACTTTGTAATAACTCCAGTTTTCAATCATTTAGCCCCAGTTGGAAGTTCTCCACTCATATTAAGGTTGCTATCATTTAAATAAACACATTTGATTTATAGGCACCTATAATGATTAAATTCTTTCTTATATTGGGATGAAGTATTTTTTTCCTACATTCAATTTAACTCAGTCTTCTGAAGTTATTCAGGATAAGCCTAATCTGTCAACTAAATGCTAGTTTATCAGATATCAGAGGCAGCTATCAAAATCTCTTAAATTGCATCTTTTCCAATCTAAATACATAATTTTAACACATTTCACTATTTCCAGACATAACTATCATAGTTGTTCCTCTAGACCCTCTAAAATTTTGATGCCAGAATAAAATGGTGGTGTAGGTACACACTGACCAGGAAAGAATAGTGTATGATTATATCAGTATTTTCCTTAGATTATAAAATTGTAATGATGCATCTGCAAGTATATTAGATATCTTGGTAGTCATGTAACATTGTTGACTCTTGTATAACATAGCATTTATAAATTGTTTTTGTAAACATCACCAATAATTTTCAAGTTACTAAAACCAATAGAACTAATTCAATGTTTTCTAGTTCGACTCCTGTTATGGGTTGAACTGTGTCCCTCCCTCATCCAGATATGTTGAAATCCCAACATTGGTACCTATGAATGTGTTCTTATTTGGAAATAGGATCTTTGAAGATGTAATAAAGTAAAATGAGGCCATACTGAATTAGGGTGGGCCCTAATCCCATATGTCTGGCATTCTTTTAAGAAGTGGAGAAAAGACTCACACAAACAGACAGACAGAAATAGCACTCTTTCATGATAAAACAGAGCTTGGAGTGATGCATCTATAAATTAAAAAGCACCAAGGATTGAGGCTAACAGCAGATGCTAAGAGAAAGAAAGGGAATAGATCTTCTAGAGCCATGCAGCATACCCTTTAATGCTCATTTAGCAGTCCAATTCCAGTAATTCTGGTCACATGAAACTCCTGTATGGCTATCTTTAAAATGGTGATTCAGAGACGCAAATTCCTGACATCCTATGACTCCACCATTCTATACAACCACATAAAAAAATGCATTGATAGGGACAGGATAAAGAGTAAGAATGTGAGATCATGTATTGGAGATTTTCATGGACCTGACCTAGAAGTTATGCACATATTCTCTCACATTCCTTTGACCAGAATCCATGAATACAGTGGCATTCCCAAAAGTTGATACAAAAAGCCTTGAAAGCAAAATCTAATTTTGTAGGCCAGAGGAAGAAGATATATATATTGAGATAAAGATTTTGACACTTACAGGTGTCTCTACTACATTCCACTTGACTCTTCATCAAATATTCATTTTACTCATTCTCACACACTTAAAGCACTTAAATACTTCCCAAGCAGTACTACCAGGCATAATATTTAACTCAAAATTTGGATGATCAGTCATTCAGATGATGAACAACTCTCTCCATGAGATTCAGTAAAGGCTTTCCAGGTACAGGAACATACACACAAAAAAGAAAAGTTAGCCCCATCCCTAATACACATACTCTTTATTGTATACTGAAGCCAGGACATGGAAACACCAGTAGTAACTTCCACATAAAATGGGAAGAATGGGAAACATCCTGAGGGATGTTTACCCTTGTTACGATAGTTTACCCTGAATGTGGGAAAATAATTTAACTAGATAATGATCCTCATGTCTGGGAAGAACATGTCTTTTTGGTACCAGATGTGTTTTTTTGAAGGCTTTTTCTTGTCCATTATTCTTTATAGGTGCATCACCAGTGGGTGTTGGGAAAACATATTCATTGAGGCTGAAGAGACTTTGCACATTGCTTTCAAATGGTAAAAAATTTAGAGTTTCTAGTGATAGCTTAAGACTTGAACAACGTTTTTAAGAACAGACTCATACTTTCATTGGCAATATATTTCTCTTAAAAACTTAGCTGAATGTGGAGAAAAATTAAATGCATGTTATCAACTGAGAGAAGCCAATCTGAAAGGGCTACATACTTTATGATTACAACTATATGACATTTTGGAAAAGGCAAAAGTATAGAGAGAGTGAAAAAAATCAATGATTGTCAGGGGTTAGGATGAGGGAGGAATAGGTGAAGCACAGAAGATTTTTAGGCAGTCAAAATATTCTTTATGATAGTATGCAATGGTGGATCCATGTCATTATTTATTTGTCCAACCCCATAGAATATAAAACACCAAGACTGAACCCTAATATAAACTGTGAACTCTGGGTAATAGTGATGTGTCAATGTACATTTGTCAATCGTCACAAATTTACCCCTCTGGTGGGAGATGTTGATATTGGGGACAATATGTATGTGTGTGAGTAGGGTGGATCTCTCTTATCCCCCTTTCCATTTTACTGTACACCTAAAACTTTCTCTAAAAAAGATAATAAGGTAAAAAAGAAAAAAAAAAACTTGGTTGACATTAATCTATTTCTTTCACATACCAGTTACTTTGTCTAAGGACTTTGTTATGCATAATTCCCAAGCCTGATTCACTTCTTTGCTTCCATTCTCACTTGATACCTTTTTTCAAATCAAATGCTGGCTATCTTGAAGATGCCTGAGACAGTTCATTTTGTTGTGAAGGTAAAACCCTCACTATCATATTTGGTGTTAGGTTTGGCCATTTTGTGATCTTATTGGAAGTTTTATCACTGAAGACTTTTCTAGGGTTTTCTTTACTACTGAGATTTTAAAATTAGCTTTTCTAATACTCTAAGGCATGCCATTTCTAGAATTTATCCATTATTTTTCATTTATGCCTGAAATCTTCCAGTTCTTGACTGGTTATAGCACTTTCGTTAATGCAGCAAATGTCATTCTATAAACACTATAATCTGGATTCCTTCTAACTGCTTTCCATAGAGTTGCAGAATTAATAAGAACGTTATTCCATAATCAGTTATTGAAGTTGATTCTTTTACCATTTTTTTCATAGACTATCAGAATTCTCCATCCCTCTAGCTTGTTATATTTAATTTTTCATTGTCTTACCCCAAATGATAAGCCAATGCTATGTGTATTACATTTTATTTTATTTTTTATACCATGTACTCCACCACTCCCCCATACCATTTCTTGTATCAAATACTATATCAATCAGAATTTAATTAGGAAAGCAGAATGGGATTTAATTCAGTAAATTATATAATTAACCAACTCTCTATGAAATTAAGGACAAGGAAGATTGTACATAAATCAAGAGTCTACTACATTTTAGGGAATCAGGAAGTTGCATAAAGCACAGGAAACTGCCAGCAATGATCATAGTTACTCCAATATCAAAATGGGTGGGTGGAATTAAAGCCCACAAGGCTACTGTGAAATCTTACCTCTGACAAAATCCACATGTCTGCTGGAAGGAAAAATAATAATGGCTTTTGTTTCACTTCCACCTTTCAAAGTTTACACAATTGCTACACAGTGATGGATATGATACAGATCTTTGACGCAGAGATTCTGGGGAATATAACACTCGGATATCCAACCTCTGAAATAGAATAGTAGAGGGTAACAGTACAAAGCTGTGAAAAGTTTTTGTTTCAGCTACCAACACATTCTGAAATCTTAGACTTATTTTCAGTGTCCTCATTCTGCTTCTCATTTGCTAAACCTCAGCTATTTGGGGTTTTTTAACTGAAACATACAATGTTCTCCTTCAAATATAGATTTTTCACATATTGTTTTCTTCCTGGAATATTTTCTCTTATTCACTCTCCCATTTTCTGGCTAACTCATACTCAGTTTTTCAAATCTCACATCAAGCAACACTTTCTAAGAGTCTTTTTTGAATTCCTAATATAGCTCAAAGCATATTGTTACGTGTTCCTACTGTATCTTTAAATTTCTTAGTTCTTAATGTGTAGCACACTTGGTAAATTATTGAGCATACATTTCCCTCACTATATTTTTTTGCCATAAAATTATGAAATATATTTATCTTATTTACTATTTCCCTATTAATATTCTCTAAAATTTTAACCTATTTCAAATTTATTTAACTGTATATTACATAAGAATATTTTAAAAATATTTTCAAATACTCTGCTTAAATTTATTATTACATTCCTTTCATCTCTCAAAAAGAAGAAGTGAAGTTAATCTAGCATGACTTTGGGATAATCATTGTTTTAAAAAATAAAATAGGATCAATTATATGACCACTACAATAATTGTATGCTGGTAGATGTTATCTAGCAATGGAATGGACAATTGAGTCAGATTAAATAGTACATATTACATAATGATACAGTGTGTCTACTTATTGCTAAAAAGGGCAAAGATGAGTAAAAAATCTCCTTCCTTCAAGAATATAGTTGAAGGATACATAGAAGCAGGATACGAACAAGAAAATAACACAAACAACTAAAATATTAAAGAAAACTCAGGTATTGTCACTTTACCCAGCTACCATTTGGAATTGATTTTGTAAGAGACATTTTGTCAAATGCATTGTATTGAAATCTACATGTTTTATATGAACCTTTTGTATGTGTGTATGAACGAGGTGGTATCTTTTATTTTGTTTTTGGCCATAAATCAACTAACCAAAGAGGAGGAGCCCATCTTTAATTAACAAAACAAATATTAGAAACTCAGGACCTCTAAATCGACAGCAATGCAGTTCTTGCCAAAGGCTCATAATTTGAGACATCCAATATTTGAGAAAGGCTGTCATTTGGACAGGTTAATTATCTCTTCCTCCAGATTCTCTAAGCTCTACCTGTTTCAAGTTAGGTTTTTAGGAAGAAACATATTTGTATTTCATGATCTCAGCACCCTATAGAAAGGTCTCCATTGGATTACTTTTAATGTTAGAACTGCACCTTTTATAGCTGAACAATGTCCATGTTTTATAAGAATGTGTGAAGACCTTACCCATTATGTTCTTCAATGACCCTAACATAGGAAACCACATGTTAAAACCTCCATTAAGTTTTGAGCCAAGAAAATGTGTATGCAGGCAATCTTGGGAGAAAAACATTTTTCCTTTTTGCCTTGGCTGCCAAGATGAACAAACATAAATTCAGTGTTTATCTTCAGTGATTGACTCATCACAGGTGCCTGATAACAGCAATTCTTCTGTTCCCTTAAAGTGCTTTTTTTCTTGGCAGGCCCTGGAAGGAATGTTTAACAGAGTTGCTTTACACTGTATTGACACTGATTCAAATTATTTAAAAAAATAACAAAACAAAACAATAAGGCGCTAAGTATAAATTCTAAATAATCAGTATAACAGGATAATTCCATAATCATGCTATCAATCGAATAATGCACAAAGTATCAGTAAAGAGTAAAACCTTAATTTTTATCAAATGAAGGCAGTTACTTCATTTTATATATTTTCTTGGTTATGACAAGAAAAAAGTTTCCAGTGAATTAATGTCCTGGGGAGACTTCTTTTCTTTAAGAAAAATATTGATTCATTCATTCAAATTTCTTTATATTTTCATTTATGTATTTAAAAGTATATTTTGACCAGTTATTATGCATTCATTCATTAGTATACTAGATATTGCTCATAATATGAATAGTGGTAGTAAGTCTAGAGAAACAAAAATATAATGAAAATATTAATTTGAGTGGGAATTATTATACTTACTCTCATCTCCAAATAGATCAAAATTTCTCAGGAAAAAATGTGATTCAAATGATAGTTGAACAATAATACTACTAGCTATTACTATTAATAGAAAGTGAATATGTAAAATTTGGGTGTTATCATGTAATAAGAATATCTTAATCACTTGTTATGATTTTGAAAAAATGCTTTACTATACAATATAAGGAGGCATTTTAAAGTTTTTCATTTGACTTTTTGTTTGCCTATGTGTTTTGAAATAACATCACTGTGTGATAAGCCAAATTAATAATTCTTATTTAGGTTTTTCGTAGAGTAGTGAAAGAATAAATAAGAGAAACATTTTCTTATTATATTCTCTTCATTTGAATGACAATGCAAGTTGAGTCATCCTATTAATTCAAATATCAATAAAGTTGGTATATGGCTTTCTTATTAAAGTAAAATAAAACATTAATGACTTATAGCTCTGATCATTTTTAAAGTGAGAATTTCTTTTTTGCTAATTCCCAATAGCTAACATTCCTCTTACTCCTGAGTTAGATCTTATTAATATAAATCTATTCATGTGCAATTTAACATTTGAGAGCCTAGGTATTACCAGAGGAAATGTAGAATGGCCAATGAAACAGTTGTCATTCAACATTTTTATATCGCTTACTTTCCACTATGTTTACATGAAATAACATTTTTTGCAGCCAGGGAGGTATCACTGGAAAAAAAGATATATAATGCAAACAATAATTTGAAAATTCAGGAGTTGATATAGTTATATTAGAGAGTAAACTTCATAATAAAGAAAATAACCATAACAGAAGAATAGCATATAGTGACAAACAGGGTCTATATACCAAAAATGCATAGCAATTCCTAAATGTTTATGGATCAAACAACAGAACTACAAAATACGTGAAACCAAAACTGATAAAAGTAAAAATAGAAATTGACAAGTCCACAATTAAGGGGATACCAGTATGCCTTTCTCAACAATTAATAAATTTGTTGAACAAAAAAAAATCAATGAAAATATACAGAATCTCAATAATACCATAAACTATCAATAAAAATAGGATCTAGTTGACATTAATAGAACACTACATCCAACAACAGTGAAATACACATTCTTTCCATGTATCCATGAAATGTACACCATGATAACCATAAAAATTGCAATGGATTAATTAAAATCATACATATTATTCTCTGATAAAATGAAATTAAACTGGAAATCAAAACTACAAAGATAACAAGAAAATACCCAAATACCTGAGAATTAGACAACATATTTATAAAAAACACATTTTTCAAACAGAAATTATCAAGAAAAATTAAAAAATTTTAAAAATTCAACATATAAAAGATTATAAATTATTCCAAAATTGATACACAGGTTTAATACAATAGCTATTAAATTCCCAGCTAAATTTTGTATATAAATATGAGATATAAAAATTTACATGTAAATATGTACGTATAAGATTTATCTTTTATATATAAAGTATACATATACACATATATAAGTATATATCTGTATATTTTATATATAAAACTGTAAGTACATAGTTTACAATAAAAATCATACAAAGAAAGCACATTATAGTCAAATTGTTGAATAAAGAAAATTAAAAAAAACAACCTTCTTAAACAAAACAGTGAGACTTATGGATGACTGATCAACAGAAACATGAAATCAAGAAGAAAATGGAAGGCCATATATAGAGTGGTGAAAGCTTGACTTCTATGCATACTGAAAATATCCTATAAAGATGAAAGCAAAGACATGTCGTTTCAGACAAGGCAAATCTGAGATAATGTGCCATTAGTGAACCTGCAAAAATGAAATTCGAAATGGACAAATGTATAAAAAATGGCATAAGATATTACACTGTGATTTATAGTTACTAAAAAATTTGAAAGTAGAAGCATATCTAACTTTGGAAATTGCAGCATCACAATTAATTGCTTTTGAATGTGGCTTTGAGTGCTTGTTTGTTTAGATGGAACAGTTAAGTAAAAACTATAAACTCCCTTTATTCATAATATAAACATAAAATGAAAACTACATACAAGTAAATAAATTATGCATAATGAGAAACAAGAAGTTTGTTTACTGAAAGCTGCTATTCCTATATCTCACATAACATTTGTTCTTTTATACATGAAAATCTACTGCTAAACTATAAAAGGCTTGGAATTGTAAAACTATGCCTAGCACATGAGTTAGCAGTAAATGTTTCCTGAACCCTTTTTTTGAAATGTAAATATGATTTCATCAGTGCATTTCTAATTAATATCATATTATTAGTTCATCGAAGTGACAATGGATGAAAATGCATAAATATCAAAAACTTACAGAGGTGTCAGGGGTTTACCTTAGAAAGTGAATTGAAAACCAACCAGGGCGCAGTCTAGTGGCATTTAGCATTCCTATCTCCCATAAATGACTGCTTTATGTGACATAATTATTATCAGCATTTACCCTGGAAACAGTTAATCCATTATTTAATATGTATTTGGAATTGAGTCAAGGAAAATATCAGATGGAAAGAAAGAAGTTCTGTGGTGATTTGCAGTCTTTGTGAGTAACTCATGCTTGTAAACCCAGCTGTATGATTGCCTCCATTTAATCCGTCTTTTTCATTTTTAAAAAGCCACCAGTTATCTTGAAAAAAAAAATAAAATAAGCCTCTTTTTCAGAGATGGAAAATTGTATCTTAGTGTAACGGTAACATAATGCACTGATGCTGATAACAAAATGGAATAAAGAAAAATTAAAGACATTTAGAGCCTGGCTCTTAAAAGAGGCATTCACGTTCCTTTAACTGACTTTAAATAAATGAACACAAAAGAAATAATACATTCCAAAAGTCAAGAAAAGATTATAGCAGGAGGGCTGATAGGAAGAAATGTGGAAGGAGGATGGGTGGTGCTGGACCAAAGACAGGAAAGTCACAAGCTGGCAAAAGAGAGCAGAACAAAATGAGCATGGAAGGAAGGAACAGTGTGACTTTGGCACTAGCAGGCCATCTCGGATGCTGTATTTGGTGCTTAGGTTATGTTCAGTTAGCTGTTTGTGGGTTTGTAAAATGAGGAGAACATGCAAAGTTCCTACCAGGATGGATATGTGAGAGGTGAGAAACAGATTTTCAGGCTTCTATCCCACATTTGTCCTTAAAATTCACCACATACAAATTATGAAAAAGGAAGAGTCTGAATTATACTGCAGGGCACAAAAGAACCATGTGTTGTGGTCGTGCTTGCCAGGACCTCAAAATTGAGTCCCTCTATAAATTCTTCCTTCAGTGACACAGAATAAGAGACAGACATGTATCACTTTCCAAAATTATATCTTATGATGGAATCAAGTTTTGTTTCTCACATTATGATAATCTGAATTGAGAATCCGGGTCATATTTTTAGTTCTGTTAAATGTACATTTGGTCCCAAGAATCATCATACTTCTTTACTTGATTTTATACAAATGCACACACACACATACACACTAAAGCTCCCAAATACTAGAGCAAAAGATCCTATTTGAAGCTAGGCAAGAAGTAATGCATTACAAAGAGGGCCATGTTACTTCCCTGCTGGGAAAAAGAAAAAAAAAAAAAAAAACAAAAAACCTTCTTTAGATTCCCCATTAATAGTCTTATAGTAAATTCCAAATTCTGTAGCAAGACACATAAATGATTCACAATCTGGATCTTGCTTAGGGACACCTCTCTTCTCTCACTCTAAGGTACATACATAATAATATAATAAAAAGAAGTAACACTTACTGAATACTGACTATAGATGCCAAGAACCCTTCTAAGTATTATACATACTAACTCATTTAAATCTTAAGGCATATTTCAAGATATGCATTTTTATTGTTCCTACTTTATAGATGAATAAATTGACAGAGAGGTAAAGTAATTTGTCCCAATTTACATTTATAACAAATATCAGAGATCAGGATTCAAACTCAGATTCTTTATATTTCTCCAAAAGTGATGCACTTTCTCTGACCTCTGAGGCTTGAACATCCCTCCTACATGCTCCTCTAGCACATTCTAGACTTTCTTTCATTATATAAGTTAATGGTAACAGTGATATTTTTGGCTTATTTGGCTGTTCACTATAATGTAACTCTTTATTGATTATAGCACTTCACTGTATCCTGTTCACCTCTGCATTCCCAGCATCTAACATAATGGTTGGTCCATCCTTGAATCTTGATAAGTGTTTGTTAAATGAATGACGGATACTCATATTGATTATTTTCACTGTTCCACATGTAATGTTAGATTATTAACAGTTCTCCATGAGTGACGCTGATGAAATTCATAAATGAGTGAGTGGTCAGGTCACTTCCAAATGTGATGTGACTAGAAGTGAACTAAAGACACAAATCATAATTTCTATTGCTTTCTGGTGAATCTAGAATTTTTATCTTTAGATTACTTTCTTTAAGTTAAAGAATGTTTCCAAAGATAGCTCCATTGGAGGTATCCTTGACTGGAAAATCCCAGAGAAGGAGAGGGAGAAAACAGTGTTAGCATTTACTGTTATCTAAAATTCAAAGCATGATGTGGGGGCTGAGGCAGTGTAGGGACACAGAATGTGCAATACAATACTAAGGGACAATCACCTGAAAGGTGGAATTTCTGAAGTTAAGAGAAGATAGGGAGGAAGCTTCCCCAGAAAGATGGGAAGAGCAACCCCACCATGATGTTCACTAGCTGGCTCTGTTCATCAGGCTTCTGACATAAGGATTTGATTTGTCAAACTGCATCAAATTGAGGATTTCAACTACCAAATATGCTACTCAAAAAAAGAGCTTTGCACCCACCCTCTGCCTTAGAATTTCCTATTATCTCCCTCTCTTCTGGTGAACCCCTGAGAGCTGAGTTGTCTGATAAAAACAGGCAGGAATAAACAAACCAAGGGTCCTCTGCATTTTCTCTCTATCCTCATCTAGAAATTATTTACCACTTCAAATCCTCTAGCTGTATTCATGGACCGGCTATTTTTAAACATATTATGCCTTTCCACCTATGTGTGTGTGTGTATTTTTTTAATTTCACTGTCTTCCTAAAATGCCCTCTTTTTCCTGATCCATTTGCTCAATACTTCTGCCTTATCAAGTCTTAGTTTTAAAGTCATTTTCCATTTGAAGTTCATTTCGATCACTTCCATGAGATAGAATTGTCCATTCCCTTTTTTATATCCCTTCAAAACTAAATATCAGAGGGAGGAGGAACATGGCGGATGAGAAAAATCACAAGCCAGAGTTCTGTAAGAAAGACAGATTTTACAAGAAAGTGAAGAAAAAAAAATAAGCAGACAAACATAGATTGGATGAGGGTCAGAAGGAAGGCTGCCTGAAACTATAGAAGATCCCAAGGAAGAAGTTGCAGAGGAGAACTGGAAGGAGAAAGGCCCCTGAGAGGCTTGGAAACCAGTGACAAGGGTAGGTAGAGCGGTTAATTTTCCCTTCCCTTACATAGGACTGCTGGTGGGGTTCCAGGTGTTTGGAGAGACCTGCCAACATCAGCCCAGAGACAGCCCCCACCAGCGAGCGGTGAGCCCTTTGTGGATGGGGCACCAGGCTTCCATCTCCCTCAGGACAGCCCCTGGCCCTCAGACCCGAGCTGATCTACAGGCACCATACTGCTTCATTCTCCCCTTCTCCTTCCCTACCCATGGCTGCCAAGGGAGACAATTTAGCTGTCACCGAGAGACATTTGCAGGGAAATGGGATCTTTCCTTTTGGGGCTCTACAGCAGACCGAGGGGTACTCAGACTGTGAGCTCTCTACCCACCAGCCCTCCCAGGTGCTGCTTGCCGGGTGATTCTAGGAGAGTGTGGCAAATACTCAGGCAGAGAGATATCATCCAGCTTAGGCACCCCATGGGTGACTTGAGACCAACACTCCTCTCCCTGGCATACTTAGGGATTGATCTCCAGGGCCCAGGGGACAAGCCTGAAGACCAGAGCTCGTATATCCAGGTCTTGATCACATTGCCCCTGAGCCCAGAAGGGATATTTGTGAATGAGCCTACTGAGGGGCAACCCTTCTCCCAAAGGAACTCCATGATATACATATACAACATTTTATTAATCCACTCATGTATTGATGGGCACTTGGGTTGTTTCCACATCTTTACAATTGTGAATTATGCTGCTATAAACATTAGAATGCAAATGTCTTTTTATAGAATGTCTTTTGTTCTTTTGGGTAGTTGTCCAGTGATGGGATTGGTGGATCAAATAGTCATTCTACTTGTATCTCTTTGAGGTATCTCCATATTGCTCCATGTAGCTTGCAGTTCCACCAACAGTGTGTGAGTGTTCCTATCTCTCTGAAAACATGCCAACATTTATTGTTTTGGGACTTTTTGATAAAGGCCATTCTCACTGGAGATAAGTGATATCTCATTGTGGTTTTGATTTGCATTTCCCTGATGATTAGAAATTTTGAGCATTTTTCATATGTTTGTAAGCTATCAGTCTATCTTCTTTTGAAAAGTTGCTTAAGTTATTTTTCAGGAACTTGGGGCCAGCTTGTGTCCACTTCAAACCAGTTGAGGCATAGGTAGAACGATCCCTGCATCTCTGGAATGAAGCCCACTTGGTTGTGATGGATTATTTTTTTGATAAGCACCTGAATTCAGTTTTCTAGGATTTTGTTGAGAATTTTTGCATCCATATTCACAAGGGACATTGGTCTGTAGTTTTCTTTTTTTGTTGTGTCCTTTCCTCGTTTTGGTATCAGGGTGATGTTGGCTTCATAAAATGTGTTGGGGAGAATCCCTTCCTTCTCAACATTGTGGAATAATTTCTGCAGGATAGACACTGGTTCTTCTTTGTAGATCTGGTAAAATTTGGCTGTGAAACCATCTGGTCCAGGATCTTTCTTTTTAGGAAGATTTTTTATTGCTGTTGCAATTTCAGTACTTCTATTGGTCTGTTTGGGAATTCTATTTTTTCCTGATTGAGCCTAGGGAGGCTGTATGTTTCTGAGAATGTGTCCATTTCCTCCACATTTTCCAGGTTATGTGCATAAAGGTTTATATAGTAGTCATAGATGATATTTTGTATTTCCATGGCATCAGTTGTAATTTTTTTCTTTTTCATTTCCGATGGAGCTTATTAGAGTTCTTTCTTTTGTGCTTCTTGTTAATCTAGGTCAGCTTGCAATAAGAACATCTGGTATATACAAATGACTATTGATATTTCATAATGTGTGGTCAGAATCTCTACTGAGAAATGCAGGGGAGTAGATTTGGGATATGTTTCTTTTTACAACACTTAGTCTAAGACCAGTTAGTTACTTCTGGTATCTTGGAATTACTTAAGTTTTCAAAGCATAATAAAACCTCATCAATAAAATGAGTATAACTGAGAAAAGCTTATATCTTAATGGAAATTATGGGATTAAAGAATGTTACAGTCTATTATTTGCTCTGTGAATTTCGTTTTCCAAGATGACAAGTTTCCTTTGTGTGTTTTTTTGCATTAATTGAGATTAGCCCTGGCTAACATTTATAGTAATAAATAACCCCTGCAGACTCAGAATGTAAAAACACAACTGCTGTTTATAAGAGGTATGCTGCAAAGAGAAAAGAGGAGATGATCAGACCATAACTTCACACATCAAAATGTCAGGTCATTTTTATTTTTTTGTTAAACCAGGATCCCTCTGAGATCTTCTTTGATGTAAGAGGAGGAAGAGCTGTCTGAGAACATTGAGGCAGGGAAGGGTAGATCTGATGTTCACCAGAGAGAAGGAAAGAAAACCTTGTATTCTTAAGTTATTTCATGAGTACTGATAAGAGGCATTTGAAAGAGTACATAATATATATATATGTGTGTGTGTGTGTGTGTGTGTGTGTGTGTGTGTGTGTGTGTGTGTGTAAAAATAATTAAGATTAATAGAAAGGTTATGGAATTTGTCCTGGATGATAAATGTTTAAGATTTTCAAAGAGATCAGTGTTTGATGTCAGTGAGAGGTTGGGTGGGGGATAGGGAGGTGAGTGAGTGTTTAAAACATTAACTCATCTTTGTGTTATTTAGGATGTTTATCTTTTATAGTATTTGACATAAAGTTATATTGATTGTATAAAGACTAACTTCTTTGTCATTGAATATAATAGAATAATATCTATTTAACAGTACCATAGTCCCAAGAAAATGTTTATTTCCCTGTTTTTTTATGAGAAATCCAAATTAAGGACTAAAAATCCACACAGAGAATAAAATTAGATTAGGACAAGGCCCTGTCATAGGAAGATTCCATAATGTAACTCTTTAAGATAATTTATTATACTCAAAAATTATTTGCAGAAAGTCATATTTGTTTTCTCTTGTGCATTTTCCACACATAGTAATATTTCCTTTCTTTATTTTAGTTTTAGTGTTAATTTATTTTCATGAGCCTTAAAATAAAGCACATCAAAATTGGTAGGTAGTATTTGGGGAAAATATTTTCCCATTTTTGTTCTTATTATTTTATTTATTTACTTTTTAGCGTATGCAGAGCACTTTCATAATATACAAAGCATATTGCCATTCCTTTGCAATTTTAATAATGTTTTAAATTTTGATTTTTTCTTCTTCTAATCCAAGGACCTGTGCTGCTGCTATTTTTTCTTTTTTGTCCCTTATAGCTATTGTTTCCATCTGGAGTTTAGTTTTTCCTCCCCAATTATTTTAATGCAATATTAAAATAATTATTTCTTTGCTTACTTTTTAAAAGCATTTGGGTAAATATAAAGGAATAAAGACATTATAATTTCCTTTCAATGTAATACATATGAGTAATAAGAATATGTCTTATCTTGCATAGTTACTGTATAATTATGAGGATTAACTTTATCTACAAGGCTTTGATAAGATGAACACATAGGAGGAAACCACCCCTTATTCTCTCTGAATGGTGCTTTATCAGCTTTCATCAGACCACATAGACAAGGAAACCAAATGAAATTTCAGTGCATTCTTTACTGAAAATAGATCATCATTTCATGGTGATCGTGTACATGGCTGTGGTGCTGGTTGTGATACTGGTTTCAAGCCTAGTTAAATCATTCCCCATTCAGGCTTGAATAGCATCTCAAACTCTAGAGTTGTAGGGCTGGTACCTACAGCCCTCCTCCCTGTGCTTTCAAGGAATCTCAGATATAATACACCAGCTCTCATCTGGAATGCTTTCATCGCTCCTCAGTTCCCACAGCTCCGTTCCCTACCTTCTCTACTTTTTCTAGGATTTACCATTCTTCTCCATAAGAACAACCAACTCCCAGTATTTCCCTGGGTTGAAATAGCAATTTTATTATTTTTATTTTTCCTGGTAGCTCTGCAAAGGCAAGGTGTGAGCCCTGGTTTAAAGCATGTGGATCTATTGGTTACAAGGGAAGGAAGATCTTTCACCGATTGGGACTGGGCAGGAAGGACAATGGTGGGGGGGGAGGTTAGTGCAGTTTTCTTCTTGAACTAGTCTGGTAGGGCTGCCATAACAAGACTGAGTGGCTTAAACAACAGAAATTAAATTTATTTCTCATCGTTCTAGAGGCTAGAAGTCCAAGATTAGGGTGTCTCAGAAGGTTTGTTTTTTTTTCCTAAGGCCTCTTTCATTAACTTCCAGATCACTGCCTTCTCATTATGTCCTCATATGGCCTTTTCTCTGTGTACAGTCACCCCTGGTTTCTCCTCTTCTTACAGGTATACCAGCCCTATTGGATTAAGGCCCCGCTTTATGGCCTCATTTAACCCTAGTTATCTCTTTAAGGGTTTTATCTCCAAATGTAGCCACATTGGAAGTTAGGACTTCAACATATGAACTGGGGGTGGAGAGTGGCACACAATGGCACAATTTAATCCATAACCCTTTAGTTTTGGCAGTTGGGATTTTCCTAAAATACATATAATCTTGTATATTTTACACCTCTAGTATTAGAATTTCAGAGAACTCTTGACTCTTATTATATGACTAATATATTCATATTCCTCCTACTAATATAACTTTTCCTTTTTAATTTCTGTATGTATATCTCTAACTTTATTTGGCTTCATTTCAATTATTCAAAAATGATTTTTATTTTTCTTCTTCAGTGTGGTGCAATACAATTCCAGAGCATAATTAATTTTAAAGGAATACCAAAATGTCCAGGGGATTCATTGAATTTTCCTTATGACACCATTTCAATATTGAGGTAATAATTTTTTCTTTTTTCACTTACTATAGTACTCAGAAAGCCTGTCAGTCTCTTAGAGATTGGTGTGAGTATTTACATACACAGATAATCTTACCTTTTGACAAAGTGTTGAAACTGTTGGATACTAAAATATATTCTGAATTATAGGATGCATTTCAAATAGATAAAAAAATATATTACATGTTTTTTTTCTTGAAAATATATGACAGATATCTCAAATGGGTAGTTCAGCAATCAACTTCACACACAAATTTGTTTTGTTTCTTGTTTTATCATTTTTGTTTTGTTTTGTGTTTGTTTCTAATAACATAGAATACTTTGAGGCAAGGATAAACTTTGCAATTCACCATAGTAACCACTACTTTCTGCTGGCTCTATCACATCATCTGCCTAGCCTACAGTGACATGTGAGGTGTGCATTCTCTGATTTAAAGGACAAAAAGTATATAGTATAGGAATATTTATAGCACAGCAATTTTTTCCCTATTACTAGGGTCTCAAAAACATCAGGGTGGATGATTGAGGATAAGCAGTTTGAGGTGAAAACTAATTTACTAATTTTTAGTTATGTCTTCCAGTTTTCCTAATGTGAATATATATAAATAATTATTTGTACATTTTAAGTAATTTTTTACAAAATCATGGACTACTACGAGTTGGCCAAGGCAGATGATGCATTTTATAAAATATCAAATAATATGCACTGTTAGGAATTCAAATTTAGAAGACTTCGTATTGAAATGCATGTCTTTCTCTAAAGATCAGAAAAATGAGTGAAATTGTCTGAATTCCCACAATCTGTATTGCAGAGCATCCGTGTCCACTGTAGTCAGTCACTCACATGCTTTGTTGTTCAAAACAGTCCCAACTAGTCCCTGTGGCTTTATACCTTCTTAGTTTTTCACCCCTTTTATTCATGTGATGTTCCTAGTCCCCATAGCTTTTGAGTATGTGACTACTATTTTACATTCCTACTTAACTTGATGACAACAGAAAAGAATCAAATCAAACAAGTGCAAGCAAAACAAATGGAGTTTATTGGATCACATAACTAAAAAGTCCAGGGATGAAGCGTTCTTAAGGCACAAAAGAATGCAGGGACTCAAATACTTTTGTTACGGCTCTAATTTCCTCTCCCCTTCATCAGGCTTGCTTTCCTCTTTGACTTTATTATCGATCTAAATAATATTTAACCTAAATTGTTTGTATACCTAGAAGTTTTAGAGGGAAGAAAGCATCTCTTGCTGATATCTTAAACAAATGTCAGGGGTAACTGTCATTGGCTTAGGTGAAGCCATAGTCTACATTCTTAGGGAATATTGTGGCTAGTGTTTGAAGTTCTCCAATTAGGTTTTGGTCATGTGCCCAGCCTAGATTTCATTTATCACTGGAACAACATATACCGATTGGGGGCTGTGCATGTAGAGATTCAGGTCAGACAGAACAAACTGCAGATATTCACCAATCTCTTACTGCCTAGAATTCACATCTTTTACTCCATATAGACAATTTTAAAACAATTTTTCCAAACATGGTACAATTATATCATAAACCTACATAGAAACATTTCAATTGTTTCCTAGTATGAGACCTAATGCTTCATGCAATTACTACAGAAAGCTCCTAGTCCAAGCCATCTGGTTCATAAACCTTTCTTTTCTCAAGATCGGAAGTGACTTCTTGTGATTTGGAACTTCCCCCCATCATACTCAGTGTACAGTGGCCAGTAAGTATTACTAACTTTTCAATAATAACTTCATTTGGACAGTGAGGATGGGGAAAGAATATATAGTATTCATCTGTCCACACCAAGAGTAATGTCTTTTATGTAGATATAAAAAGGACCCTCTTCTCTGAAGTGAGGAAAGCCCCCCTGGTCAGGCTATCTGGCTGTTACTAACTCCGCAATTTTGGAGGATTTTGCTTTCATATTTTCCCATAGCATCACATTTGAGAAGGAGATTTAGAAAAATTTCTTTGTTGGGGTTGCTGTGGCTTGACATCCCTTCCAATTGATACAAGTTTGGATTGTGGTGCCTGGGGATTGCTTTAGTTGTTAAACGATCATACAATTTTGTTTCCCAAACTTGGGAGTTTATCAAGCAACAAAGCTAATTCCATTTAAACATCTGTTGACTTCTCATCAATTTGTATTCACTCTACTCCTTGAAATAATTACCAAAACTGAGGATCTAGAGGCTTTTAATCTGTACCCCATCCTAGGTGTTTGTTTGTCTCTTGGCAATAAGCCCTTGAAAATGTTTTGCTCACATCTCTGACATTTAGAATAATAGCTTTGGCCTGCGTCTTCACTTTTAAAACAATAAGGTTAGTGTACCCCTGCCTCAGAGTGACTCTTAGTAAACTGCTCTGTTAATTTTCATTTTTGGTGTGGACTTGATTTTTATTATTTTTAAGCAGTCTGTGTAAGTCCAAAGTTACTTGGGAGGTATACATGGCTATGATTTTGCTCCCTTTTGTAGCCTATTTTACCTTCTGTGTTATGTAAGCTTGAAATGTTGATTTTTCAGCACCAAGATGTACATGACTATCTTATTACTAGGTATCCTTGATTGGAAAACACTGGGAAAAAATATTCTCCAAGTCAAGCTGGTTTTTTTTTTTTTTCATTTAATTTTCTGCTTAGATCAGATTCTCACTTATTTGTAAGAATTTACTTAAGATCGTAAGTAACCAACTTTTTAAAAGTATTCTTTTGTTTTTACATCAATTCTCCTAAAGTCCAAGCCTATATAAAGACATGGCCTAAGTCCCAGTGTCCAACAACCAAGAATTTACCATGTGGGAAAGATTGACCCCTTTTAACCTGAGGCATATCATCTACCACCTTAGCCCCTATAATTCCACACTTGAGGATATGTCATTTGCAAAATCCCTTTTGCTCAATTTTTAAGTTACCATATGTCATTGTTTCTATTTGAGCAATTTTTAAAATTTTAATAGATCAGACACAGATTCATTGTGCATTCTATGTTTAATTGACAACTTTTAATTTTTCTTTTGCTAGTTGGCAGATAAAATATTGGAATATTATTCATTACAAATGATGGCATTTAAAAATTCATAGTATTTTAGCTATCAAAACTGTCTTGCAATTGACAAAACCACCTAAGTATTAGCTTGATAGGGGGATGTATTTGCCCACATACTAAAAAGCATATGGAAACCATTTGTTTCCAAAGATTCCAATTACATCATTGGGCATGTTTCACATTTTAATTCTCAGCTTTGGCTTCTTCTGCACTGGTCTCATTAACAACCAAGTTTTCTCATTAGTGGTAAAGATGGCTGCCTTTGTTGTCCTGATAGCCTAACTCATAAGAGCTGAATCTCCTTTACCTGTCATGGGTCATGGGCCCCTCACTACATCCCTCCACACGCTATAGATGGAATATACTGCACGGCCAGGCCTGGATGTGGTGCCCATTTATGGTCCTTGTACTAAAACCAGGAAGGGTCCCCAAAAAGTAAATAAGAAAGATAGATAGCTGTCTACCATAGTCTACAATACATTTTTTCCCATATAAGAAGAAAATTACACTACAAATTGTCACACAAAAAAATATAGGCAGGCTCTCGTTAGTTCATGAAAGTAATTAGGTCAATGATAACATTGTCTTGTGCTTACTGAAAAATGAAATGAAATTGCCTGATTCAACAGATCTATTGTCGGCTAAGAAAAAAAAATGGCTACATATATGCCAGTTAAATTAGAATAGAAATAACTAAATTAACATTTCTTGTGTTCTTTCACAAAAGTAAACTTCTTTGTGGATTAAACCCAGTTATAATTCTTAAATATAATCTCCTATTCCTTCTTCCACCTCACTCACTCCAATCTGAGGACACCATGTTACAAAGGCTTTTAATGTTGATTTCAAGTGTAGGAAAGAAAAAATTTCTCCATTATACTCTTAGAGTCTCCAGCTCAGCCTAAGCATTACACTCACATAGGACAGATTAATGGGATAAAAGCATACGCATTTCATTAAATTTTACATGGACATGGCAGTCCTCACAAGAGAATGAAGCTCCAAAAAGCAGAGGTGAGTTTTTATACTGAATTGGATAAAGAAGAGTAAAATATAGAAATGTGACAAGACAAAGGGGCTTGGGATAGGGTAGTTCATAGTAGAAAGATAACAAGGAAGATGAAGGTCAGTTTACAAGGTTCATTTGCACAGATTTCTCTCAGCCTAAACTCCCCATCTCTGGTCATGAGAACGTTACTTTCTTCCTGGTATAAGGAGAACATCTTCCATATAATAGCTTTATCTCCCTCCTTTAGAAAAAACAGAAAGTCAGAACATCCTTTTTATACTTCCTGTTTTTTAATTATCTTTGGCTCAAAATAATACTTATGCCAAAGTGGTATACATGGGGTGGCCTATTCTGCCCCCCTCAAAATATTATCCAGGCTTTGCTGTTGTTGTTGACTACCTGCCTTAACCAACCGAGACTGATTTTATTAAAAATAGATTAGCATTCACTAATGTCAGGAAAGAGCTGAAAGTAAGATGAATATATTCTTAAGCATAAAATAAGAAACATGAGAAAATGACAAAAGGGCATACTTTTTAAGCATTTTCAACAGTGTAAAAATACAGTTAGGAAATTGTTTCTGAAGTGTCTTATAATAGTCAAATTAGTCTGGGAAGAGCACTCTGCTGTTAGCTGCAGTGGTTTTTTACTTCAATAGGCTGTTCCTCTAATAAAGGCCAATGTAGGTCAATGACAAAACTGAATTTAAGGCCTAGGGTGTCACAAATATATAACAAATGCCAATAATTTTAAACCCCTGATGCATGTTTGAATCTTCTGGGCCTAGGCCCAAATCAGTGAGATTTTTTTTTTCACTAAATCTGGCATATTTGAAGCTCATCCAATACCCAGACAGAGTCAGATACATTGCTTTCATTGACCACGCTAGGGCATCCACATTTGTTAGTACGAATGATAACACTTTTAGAACTAGAGACAGTAGAATCTCTGAGTAAATAATGTGCTCATTAGGTAAGTACAAAGCTATTTGACATTATTTCCATTAAAACACACAAGAAATCTTTTTGGTAGTACCCTACTAAGGCATTATATAGTATGTACAGAATCAATTTATTTTTTAGTTAGAAAAACTATTGGAAATATACTACTTTCTTTCCAAAGTATGTGTGTTAATGGGGGAGGAGGCAGTCTTTGACTTTAAAAAGTACATAGTCTTCAATAAATCAACTCCTTCTTTAAAAAAATATATTTACCAAAGTAAATATAGGTAGACATGATTATAGACACTAATCTAAAACTTAAGGATACATTGGTAATATTAATAATCCTACTCTCATCAATCTTGAATCATAATTAATAGTATATATAACTTTATCCTCCAAACAGAGAACATCCTGTATTCATACTTTCCTTGCAACATAAAACAAATGTCTGCTGTATTTGAATTTGAAATACATTGCCTTCTTTTCTGTGACCATTGAGCATAAATTTTAAGTGCTTTAAAACAACTAAATGAAAAGTAACATGTAGATTAGTGAAATAAGCAGAGAGAAGAACACAAATATTATTTATAATGACAAAGGGGACATAACTACACATTTGCAAAATATATTTTTCCCAATAATAGGAGAAAACAATAAGCAATATTTGCTAATGAATTTAAAATTGTATATGAAATGGAAAAATTCTCAGTAAAGTATAAATTATCAAATTTATTAAAAATAAATTAAAAAGTTGGTTCAAAACCATTGTAGGAATTAAATTGGTAATTATAAATATACCCCGCAAACAAACATAAAAATCCTAACAAACAAATCAAAAACCATCAGTCCTAGTTCATTCTAACAGTCAAACAAGGCAAAATGCTCAGGAGAATGGAAAATTGATAGGTTATTGTAATTTATGAATATAGATGCAAAAAATAAACCATATTATGACATGGAATCTATCAACATACAAATGTTGCTATTTATAATAATGAAGGTAGTGCTAAAATAAGGATAGACAATCTATATAGTTGATTTATTACAATCATATACTAAAAGTTAAAAATATTATTATAGTAGCAGATGCAACAAAAAGCATTCAATAAAATCAATTATCCATATATGTTTAAAAATAACTGTTAGGAAACTATAAAATATCAGACAATGCCAACTGTTAATCATCTATTATTATGTGGTAAGCTTTAAGATTTATGAACTATGACCCAGTCATATAGTGTTTGTCCCGATCCAAATTCATGTTGAAACCTGACAATGTTGATGGTGGAGCCTAATGAGAGATTTCCCAGACTTCTAAACTCAAAATACAAGTTCTGAGTATAAATTTTGAAAGTAAATGGAGTAAGTCTCACTCAAAATTATGTGAGAGTCTTTTAAGTACTTGTATATTTTCCCTAGATATTTTCCCCTCTAATCTCAATGTGTTCAGATATTTTTTCTGAACTTTTTTCCAGTCTTCTTTGGACATACTGAAATTTATTGGTGCTTGTCTCTAATTATGACAATACCCACACCAAAATACCACCAACATTTATTAGAAAATAAAATTCTATTAATATTTTCTATTATAGTTTTAATTCATTTTGGGAGAAGTATGACATCATTAATGTGTGTTGGTTGAGGGTATGTTAAGCTAACAACCTTCAGTGTTTTGATAAAGCCTCCAGTTAATTCACAATTTTTATTTTTAGGCTTTATTCACAGTCTCTGTAAAAGTTGTGATTTTTCTACCTAAATATTAAGCTTTAAATTAACTTTTATATCATCAGTTTTACTTTATTAATCTACTATGCTGGGATTTATTTTGATCTTAGATATGGCATCCAATCTATCATCATTCCTACAAGTTTTCTATAACTGACACATATCACTAATCTATTGTCCTCATCCAAGACACTAAAAAAAATAATTAAATAAGGATCTAGAACAAAACCCTAAACACTCCCTTGAGGTTAGTATTGCTATGTTAATCAACATTTTCTGGAAGGGTGGTTTAAGTAGCTACCATTAATAAAATGGTTACTTAATCCAAATTTCATCATGTTATGCACTAACTTATTATGAAAGATTTTAAGTGTATTATATCTATAAACTCCTGTTGATACCAGTGTGGAAATTCTATCAAAAATGTAAATGAGGGTAGTTTGATATGTCTCATTTGAATTTCAGTAAACATCCAATGGCTTCTCTTAATTATCTCTGACATTTTTTAATGTCCACAAAACATCTGTGAGCTAATCTGTATAGAAATCTTGCATAAGATCAATAATAACTTCATGTGTGGTTAGTGTAAAAAAATCTTTCCCATTCTCTGGGATGAATAGTTTATTTCTGTTTTCATTTCTTCAGTAGCCCTTTCATTATTTTTCTGGTAACAGAATCTTGGTTTTTGTGTGTATGTGTGTGATTGAATCTATACCATGTGTTTGGGGCAGGATTATTCCAAGAATAGTCTTGTGACTCTGGCCAGAGTGAGTGGCTCAAGGATGGATATACTAACAAAGCTGGGTAAATTCTAAAACTTTTCTGATGAAACTTTTACCTCTTTCTTTTGAGGTTACTTAGGTGAGAGCACATGCTTTTCTACTGGGTCATTAAGGTAAGAGTAATGGTGGTAGTTGTCCATTTCAGAAGGAGGATATTGACTGTAACCATAGGATTATATCCAGAGATAAGCAGAGCTGAGAGAGAGAGAAACAGATCTCTGATGACATTATTTGTGTCCCAGTTATCTCTTAAATCAGCTACATATTTAAGTTTCCCAGTGATGTGAAGCAACAGATTCTGAAGGTAAGTGTCTAATATCCTGTTCTTGAACCTATCCCAAACTGTGTGGGTGCTGTAGTAGCTGGGGTCCTTAGGAATAATAGATCTCTGCTTCAAAGAATGAGAGCATTTGCCTACAGCTTCTCAGTTTATAAGTAAGTCTTCTGATTTCTCACAGAGATCATGTTTTCTATGTTGGCAGAAAGGAAAGTCAAATGTTGAAGAAATTTGAATTTGTTAGTGGACATTTATTTCATAATTCTTACTATGCTAAAATTCTTTGTCTCCTTTGTTACTCTGTTTCTTCCTTTCCTCTATACTCACAAGAACTTTAGGGCACATTTGCAGATAATTGACTTTGAGTTTCTCAGTTTTTAAGGGAAATTAATTAAACAAATTTTTAAAAACATTATTTGCATTCTAAAAAATAAATTATTAAGATACAAGCAGTACTCTTAAAAAAAAAAAACAGTTGCACACCATTATATTTTTCCTAGTACCATACAAAGGCATTAAAATAAAATTGGACATAATAGTTGCTGTGTGATGTGTTATCTGAAAATACATTTTTATGTCTTTTTATTATTGTAAGGTTTTTTTCATAAAGCATGTCAAACCTTAGGATAAATGTTTTGAATTGGGCAGAAATTATCTTATTATTCTTTCATGTTTTTTAACTTATATTCATGGAAGATTAACTTCAGAACTTTTACATTTTCTCTGCTAAATATTTAATGTTATCAATCACAAGAATTTGTTTTTATAGATGGTCATTTGATGTGTCTTCCTCATACAAATACTGAGAAAACGCACCGCAATCTAAAGGCATAAGATCTCCCTCTAGATTTTCGTTGATTGAAGCTGCTTTCTGCAGTACTCAAGATCTTCATTTCTAAAAAATTGAGCTTCTAGGCATTCTAATGAGAACACCATTTGGAAAATGAACCAATGAACTATTGCAATTTAGAGGGTGCTATAAGTGTGTGACAATGGCACTAAGAGAGGTACAAAGTCCACAAATTAATCTCAATGGACTATTTATGGTCACTTAAGTGTCAGTGTTGTTAACTTTTTTCATTGCAATGAAAAGAGCTAACTCCTATGCTTTTCTAGGCCAGCTGAACACCCACCATAGCAGGAGGTGGCATTCATTTGAAATAATGTGCTATAGGAAGAGCCTTTACGAACTAGATGTGCAGACACTTGAATATTATTTTGATTAATTGGTTAATTGAAGTGTTCCACTACTGTCCTTAAAATTAGAATGAAAGTAATGGTTATAGTGTTGTCAGCTAAAAAGTGCCTGGACTCCAACCGTGAAGTTTATAGGATTCTGTATTTTTTTCTATGAAATATCATCCACCTATAGAGAAGACAGTTTACCTTAATAAGGTAATAAATATTTTTGAAGAAATATTCCTATATCTTATAATACTACCTTATATTAAAACCCAAAGAAGGTCCAAATAAAATAGTAAACAAATGATAGATCCTCATTCTCTCTCAAAGGATATTGCCAAGTTTCATGTTTTAAATAGTGTTCATCACCACCTTCTATTGACTGAAGTTAGGCTGTGGAGTACATAAACTACAGTGACAAAAATGAAATGATAGTATGAAGAATGGTGACAAAATTAATATAGCGAAATATGATTATGTTTTAGATTAAAAAAAAGAAAAAAACTGCATCTCCTAAGACAACTTTTGATTTCAAGATTTCAAGTTAATATGTTCCACTTATAAAAACCCTTGAACTATATATTATCATATAAATATAAATTATGTAAAATCATATAAATTATATTTATAAATGTGCATCCTACATGAAAACTTGTCCTTATAATTTTGTATAAAATCACATAACTTTTAAAAAGAATACTCAATGAAGTACTTATGCTTTAATTTTCTGTTAAACAGAGCAGCTTATTCCCAAATATTATTTTTAAAACTACTTTAAATAAACAAAGAAGGAGTCTGGGACCATAAAATAATCTTGGCTTTGTTACTTGAAATTACTATCTCAGAGTTCTCTAATTTAAAAATAGATTAGGAAAATCTGAATTCAATAGGCTGTCTTTTGCATCATTCATCATTCATGAGGTATAATGTAAAAAAATTATAATTTTAGTCTGTAATTATAATCAGGCCATTAGAATATAAATTCTGATATCAAAAGAACAACCTGTTAAAGAGTATCTTTAACTTATACAAAAAATAAGTATATTTTTGACTACTTATTCCAGGCATGATGAGGTTGATGAGTTAGCTTTCTCTCCAAATGTCAATACTGGGATACCAAAGAAAAGATAGAAAGTTGATGGCCTTTAGAGCTTCGCTCAGCAACTAATACAACTATTGGCAAATAAATTAATCAATGTAATTGTGAATAAAATCTAAGAAATGTGTTCAAAATAGTACAGTAAATATAAAAATTGTTTAGAATATTTACATGTATAATAAAATTCTAAAGTTAAGCAATAGAATGATAAACACAAAATCCAGGACATGAGAAAAACAGGGTTATATGGAAGAAGAACACAGCAATCTTTATTAGCTTTGGCAATGAACTTTAGCAATAGTGGATATTTTAACAAGATAAAATATCTCATTATATTTTATAATTTAATTGTCTCTGCATGTATTATTTTGTGTTAGAAAAAAATTATAAAATAACTCCATAGATGTGCCTCTATAGAAACAGCCTCTATTATTGTTGGGCATTGTATATTTTTAAAATTTCAAAATTTCAAAGACTAAAGAAAACTAATATTTTATATTTGTCATGTATGTGTCTGCTCATTCTAGATTGTTCTTTCAGTGGTTTGTGGACTTACAGAAGAAAAACTGAAAACAAGTAGGCAAATTTCAATCCTTTTTTTATTTCACCTCCACTAATACTGCCATGACTACAGAACATCTGTATGCTAAGCTGAAAGTCAATATGACTGTGATACATATTCTGCCTATTATAGTGGGAGGCAGCTGAAAGCCACATGACAAAGGACATGGATGAATATTATTCACTTAATAAAAGGAGGAAATGAATAATTAAGAAAAGCAAACCAATCTACCACATTACTAAAAAAAATTAGTGAGCTTGAAGATAAAGTCTAGCTAGAACCTTTTCTGGAATTCATCAGGAAAGCACAAAAGGTGGAAATATTAAGAGAAGAGTTTTGAAACTCGATTTCAGATGATTTCAATATAACTTTGCATGTAAACAGGGATATTTGCCAAATAATAAAAATAAAATCTACAATTTAAAAACTATAAATTTTATACCTTTATAACATAGGGGAAATAGTATAAGAAAAACATTATTATAAAAATAACAAATACAGCACATATATTTTATATATAATTTTATATGTATTTATATTAAACACATAATACATAGAATAAGAAAACTTAATCTAGAAAGCAAAAGATAGAAATAGAAAAGGAAAAACAAAAGAGTTGTGGAAACATTCAATAATATAAAAAGTGTTAATATAACACCAATTACAATAAAAATGAATTAAATTATAATTCAAAGCACAGAAATGTTATTTGTACAAATATGCAATACATTGTCTAACTTTAAAATAAAATAATACAGAGAGTTGGAAAATACAGAAGTAAAAAATATTTGAGATAAATAATCAAGAAAATCATCAACAAAATTAAAATGATAAAGCATGATAAAGGGTAAAGAGAAAGAGTGCAACTTTGAAAACAGAACAAGAGATAAATAATATAATTAACATACATTTATTTGCATGTGCTTAATAATTTGGATTTAAGCTATACAAAACTACTCTTAGAAATATAGAAAAAATTAAGGTATGAGTCCACTGGGAGGCTCCGCCAAGGAGCAAACACTCTCCCTTTTCTACCCATCACCAGCAGAGTTTATTACTCAATTCTAAGAAATGACAGCGAGCTAGCACAGTTTATATTATCCTGGATTGAGCTTAAACCCATTATCCAAAGTGAGGTGACACAAGATCAGAATAAAGGGTTCCTCATCTACTCGCCATCAAATTGGTACTGACTGATTAACACTATGGTGCTCAAAGAATGGTGGTCACCAGGGATTTGGGAGTTGGAGGGGTAGTCCCACATTTTAGGGATGTGGTGAACATTGTGGCGGGGGAAGGGCATACCTCTAACCCTTGTTAGGGAGAGGCAAAGATATAAAATGTAACCAAAATGTTAAAAAAAACAAAACAACAACATTTATGGGGTGTTGGGCGGATGGGAGGTGGGAGGAAGGAATGGGTATTTACATACATAGTGAGTGCGATGCACACTGTCTGGGGGATGGACACGCTTGAAGCTCTGACTCGAGGGGGGAGGGGAGGCAAGGGCAATGTATGTAACCTTAACGTTTGTAATCCCATAATATGCTGAAATTAAAAAAAAAAAGAAAAAATTTAAAATTCCCAAACCTGTAGTTTCTGCATTTAACAAATACATTTCAAAATATGCATTTTAAAATTTATTTGCTTGTTTTACTTTGGCAAATAACACATAACTTAAAATTTATCATCTTAACCATTTTTAAGTGTGCATTACAGTTTTAACTGGGCATACCTCACAGATACTGCAGGTTTGGTTCCAGACCGCCATAATAAAGTGAATACGGCAATAAAGCAAGACACAAAAGTTTGGTTCTCAGTACATATAAAAGTTATATTTACACTGTTGTCTAATAGATGTACAATAGAATTATGTTTAAAAAATTAAAAATTATGCCTTAGTTAAAAATACTTTATTGATAAACATTGCTGATGACCATCTGAGCTTTCAGCAAGTCATAATCACTTTGCTGGTGGAGGGTCTTACCTTGATGTTCATGGCTACTGACTGATCAGGGTGGTAGTTGCTGAAGGCTGGGGTGGCTGTGGTAATTTCTTAAAATAAGACAACAATGCAGTTTGCCCCATTGGTTGACTAGTCTTTTAGCCAAAGGTTTCTCTGTAGCATAGAATGCTGTTTCATAGCATTTTATTCTCGGTATCTTCTGTCAAAATTGTAATCAATCCTCTCAAACTCTGTTGCTGTTTTATCAACTAAATTTAGGTAATATTCTAAATCCTTTGTTGTCATTTCAACAATGTTCACAGCATCTTCACCAGGAGCAGATTCAGTCTCAAGAAAACATTTTCTTTGCTTATTCATAAGGAGCAAGTCCTAATTTGTTAAATGTTTTCCAAGAAATTGCAGCAATTCAGTCACTTTTTCAGGCTCCACTTATAATTCTAGTTCTCTTGTTATTTCGACCACACCTGCAGCTACTTCCTCCACTAAAGTTTTGAAGCCCTCAAAGTCATCCCTTGGAATCAACTTCTTCCAAACTCTTGTTAATGTTGATATTTGGACAACCTCCCTTTAATCAAAAATGTTCTGAATGACATCTACAACGGCGAATTCTTTCCAGAAGATTTTCAATTTAGTTTGCCCAATTCTATCCAAGGAATCACTATCTATGGCAGCTGTAGCCTTATGAAATACATGTCTTAAATAAGGCTTGAAAGTCAAAATTACTTCTTGATCCATGGCATGCAGAATGAACATTGTTTTAGCAGGCATGAAATTAATCTTCTTGTATTTCTCCATCAGAGTTCTTGGGTGACTAGGTGCATGTCTATGAGCAGCAATATTTTGAAGGGAATCTTTTTTGCTGAGCAGTGGGCTTTTTCTCAACCATGAGCTTAAAATAGTCAGTAAACCATGCTTCAAAAAGATATACTGTCATCCAGGCTTTGTCATTCCATTTCTGGAGCACAGGAAGAGTAGATTTAATAAAATTCTTAAAGAACCTAGGTTAGAATGGTAAATGAGCCTTTGCTTCAACTTAAAGTCACCAGCAGCATTAGTCCCTAACAAGAAAGTCAGCCTGTCCTTTGAAGCTTTAAAGCCACACATTAACTCTCTCTAGCTAGGCAAGCCCTTGTTGGCATCTTCCAATAGAAGACTGTTTGTCTGCATTGAAAATCTGGTGTTTAGTATAGCTACCTTCTTCAATTATCTTAGCTCAATCTGGATAACTTGCTACAGCTTCTACATTAGCACTTAGTGCTTCAACTTGTACTTTTATCATATGGAGACAGATTCTTTTCTGAAACCTCATGAACTAACCTCTGCTAGCTTCGAACTCTTCTTCTGCAGCATCCTCACCTCTCTCACCCTTCATGGAATTGAAGAGAGTTAGGACCTTTCTCTGGATTAGGCTTTGGCTTAAGGGAATGTTATGGCCAATTTGATCTTATATCCAGATCACTAAAACTTTCTCTATATCTGCAATATGGCTGTTTTGCTTTTTTATCATTTTTAATTTCCTTCAAGAACTTTTCCTACATTTACAATTTTGCTACTGTTTGGTACAAGAGGCCTAGCTTTTGCCCTCTCTTAGCTTTTGATATCCCTTCCACACTAAGCTGAATTAGTTCTAGTTTTTGATTTAAAGTGAGAGACATGTAACTCTTCATTTCACTTAAACACTTAGAGACCACTGTAGGGTTATTAATTGGCCTATTTTCAATATTGTTGTGTCTCAGGGAACAAGGATGGCCAATGAGAGGGAGAGAGATGGGCAATGACTGGGACCACCATAACAGATAAAATGATAAAGACAAAGTTTAAAATATTATGACAATTATCAAAATGTAACACAAAGACACAAACTGAGCATATGCGTTGGAGAAAATGGTACTAATAGAGTTGCTTGATGCAGGTTTCCCACAAACCTTCAATTTGTAAAAAAAAAAAATGGTGTCTACACCATTTTGCATTCCAACCTATAGTGCACAAGAGTTCCAATTTATTGACATTCTCATCAACACTTACCAATTTCTATTTATTTATTTAATAGTGGCCCACCTATTGGATGTAAGGTAATATCTCATTATGTTTTTATTTGCATTTCCCTGATAATTAATGACATTGAGCATCTTTTCATATGCTTATTGGTCATGTCACATCCTCTTTGGATAAATGTTCATTCATGTCCTTTGCCCATTTTCTAGTTGGATTACTTGTTTTTCTGATGTTGAGTTTTTTAGGAGTTCTTCATATATTCTGGGTATTTATTCTAGATATTTATTCTGTATACATATATCTCATTTCAAATATATTCATAAATATCTTCTCCCATTGCACAGGTTGCCTTTTTACTCTTTGCTGTCCAGAAGTTTTTAAATTTGAGATCGTCTTATTTCTCTATTTTCACTCATATTGGCTGTGCTTGTGTTACTTGTGTTGCCTGTGTCATATCCAAGTAATCACTGCCAAATCAGATATCATGAAGCTTTTCCACAATGTTTTCTTCTAGGAGTTTCATAGTCTCAGGTCTTCTGTTTAGGCCTTTATTACACTTTGGATTAAGGTAGATAAGGGCCCAACTTCATTCATTTGTACATGGATATCAAGTTTCCCCAAAACCATTTATTGAAGAGACAATTCTTTCTCTCTGGTATAGATTTGAAATCAGTGTCAAAGATTATATAACCCTATGTGTGAAGGTTTATTTCTGGGCTCTCTGTTCTTTTCCATTGGTCGATATGTCTGTCTGTATGCCAGTACCACACTCTTTTGATGACTGTAGCTTTGAAATATGCCTTAAAATCAGGAAGTCAATGCCTCTAGCTTTGTTTCCTTTCTCAATATTATTGGGTATTTGGGAGGCTTGGAGATTCCATATAAATTGTAAGATTTTTTTTCATTTTTGCAAAAAATGCCATTGATAGGTATTACTTTGAATTTGTAGATTGCTTTGGGTTGCATGGATATTTGAATAATATTAAGTCTTCCAGTTCATGATCACAGGATGGAAATGCCTTTCCATTGGTCTCTCCTTTAATTTCTTTCAGCAATCTTTTGTAGTTTTCTCTGTACAAGCTTTTCATATCCTTGGTTATGTTTATTCCTAATTATTTTTTTCTTTTTGATGCTATTATAAATTGAATTGTTTTATTAATTTGCTTTTTTAAATGTTTTTAGTTAATCCATAAAAACACAATTGATTTCTTTGTGTTGTTCTGTATCTTAAAACTTTGCTGAAATTGTTTATTAATTCTAAAGTATTTTTGTAGAATCTGTAAGGGTTTTCTATATCAAGTCATCTGCAACAGATACAATTTTATTGATTCTTCACAATATGGATGACTTATTTATTTTTGTTGCCTAATTTCTCAGGCTAGCATGTCAGGTACTATGTTGAATAGAAATGTGAGCAGGCAGACTTGCCTTGTTTCTGATTTTAAGGGAAAAGCTTTTAGTTTTCACAAATGAGTTTTAGGTTAGCTGTGGGCTTTTCATATATGAATTTTATTATGTTGAGGTAGTTTTCTTTCTTTCCTAATTTGTTGAGTGCTTTTGTAATGGAAGTGTATTGAATTTCATTAAATTTTTTCTGCATTAATTGAGATGATCATGTCGTTTTTGTTTTTTGTTCTGTTAATATGATGTATCACATTTGTTAATTCTTTGTATTTTGAGCTCTCCTTGGATTCTAGGAATAAATCCCACTTGGTCATAGTGTATAATTATTTTATTGTCCTGTGAAATTGGGTTTGCTAGTATCTTTTTTTATGGATTTTTGCATCAATATTCATTATGGATCTTGGTATGTAGTTTTCATGCAGTATCTTTGTCTTATTTTAGTATCAAGGTAACACTGGCTCATAAAATGAGTAGGAAATTTTTTCCCTCTTAAATTTTTTTGGAAGAGTTTGAGAAGAATCGTTGGTAATTCTTTAAATATTTAGTAGGATTCTCCAGTGAAGCAATCTAGTCTTGGGCCTTTCTTTGTTGGAAGCTTTTGATTACTGATTCAATCTCTTACTACTTATAGATCTGTTCAGACTGTTTTATTTCTTCATGATTCAGTCTTGATAGGTCACATGTTTCTAAAAAATTATCCACTTTCTTCTCTGCTATCCAATTTGTTGATGCATAAATGTTTATAGTCTCCTATGATTCTTTTAATTCTGTGGCAAAGGTTGTAATATTTCCTTTTTTCACTTTTCAATTTTTTTTGTTCCTCTTAGTCACAATTTTAAATTACCTATTTTTAAGTTTACAGAATTTTCTGCTTAGTTAAATTTGCTTTGAAACCCTTCTCATGAATTTTTTAATTCAATTCTTATATTGTTTTTAGCTTTAGAACTTCTATTTGGTTCTTATTTTTTGGTTGCTATCTATTGATATTCTCATTTTGTCCATACATCAATTTTCTGATTCATTTAGCTGTTTGTGTTCTCCTATGGCTCATTAAGATTTTTTAAGACTGATTTTTTTGAATCATTTATCAGGTATTTTATGGATCTCCATTTCCCTAGGGTTGGTTACAGGAGATTTATTTTGTTCTTTTGATTGAGACAGGTTTCCTTTTCTTTTTTTCTGGTATGCCTTGCCATTAATGTATGAAGGAGGAGGGGATATTTTGGCATTTAGGGGTAATAAAAAGCTACCTCTCTCAATCTTTTCAAACTACCTTCACACGGGGGAGATCTTCACTCATTAGTGTAGCTAGGGATTGTGGGGGCTTCTCAAACTATTTCTGCATATACATCTTATCTAATCTTGTGCATATAATTTCCCAATTAGGAAAGTTTACTATTTTCTTTCTCAGGAGCTGGTAATCTCTCCTGGTCTTTGGTATCCATGATACTGTATATTCCCTTTTGCTACAACAAGTTACTCAGCTCTCCTTTGTTTTCTGTGGTCCCCAACATTTAAGAAGTGCAGTTCTTTGTCAGCATTCCAAATCAGATATGACAGAAACTTATACCTCTGGTAGGGACCTCCCTCAACAAAGTCAAAACCATGAATGTGTATTCCATTCTTCTCTCTTCTTCTTGAGAGAGAAGCTGCAAGTTCAATGTTTTTTCTCAATCACATCAAGCTATGCTGGCTTGGAGGAAGGGCTATCATGGGTGCATTTCGATGCAGCTGTTTTTGGCTTTGTATTTCCCTAGAGTGTTGCAACCTCTTACTTGGCTCTAGAGTTCTCATAAAGTAATTTTGGACTTTACGCTCCTGGTAAGTCAGTGTCTTTGAGAAGGAAAATGGTCTGGGTCTTTTTACTGATGTCACTCCAGAATACATATTACTTTTAAAAACATATGGAATACTAGTAAACATTTATTATGCATTAGGCCACAAAAGAAAGTTTCAGAAAATTTCAAAGAGTTCACAAATTGACTGAGTTCTCAAATATACGCGCGCACACACACGCACACATAATATACACATAATTAAGTGGTAGCTTTAAAAATCTTTTATTTCAAGAAACTAAAAAAAAAAAGCACACTACCAAATAAACCTTGGTTTACACAAGAAATCTTAAGGAAATGTGAAAATATTCAGAGCTGAATGGAAATGAAAGCACTTGTCAAAATTTGTGAGGTCCATTTAAGGTAGTCATTAAGAAACCACTTTTAATGTAAAGAAACATAAGAAAGCCTAAATATGAGCCTGCTACCTGTCAATTTAAGTAGTTAGAAAATAATCACCTGATTAAAACCAAAGATAATCATAGCAAACTAGTAACAAACTAGTGAAAAGAAATCAGAACTTGATGAAATTAACAATTTAAAACTATAAGAGAGAACTAATATAATAAATGACAGTCAATATAATAAAAAGGAAGAACATATAATAACAGATATAGAGACAATTGACTAAACCTCAAGACAAGCAATTCTGGAATACTTTCCCTTATCCCTAGAATCCTGGATAGGAATAATGTGGTAAAGCTGGGATAGCATCCAGGCATTTTTCCTACACAGCCTGCATTTTAAATACAATGTTTCTAAAAGCAGTGTCTGTATGTGAATAAAAGGGAGAGAAACAAGAAATACAGTGCTCCATACTTTGATTTCAGTTTCAGAATTTACCTGCAGAAAGTTACGTAATCTCTCTATGGCTTCATTTTTCCATCTGTAAAATGCTGTGTGGGGGATGGGGGAGAAAGAATGGGATTTGATCCAATACCTCTAAGCATCTATGACTGATTATCAAACACAGGTGCCCAGTAAATATTAGATCTTAACTGATTGATCTGGTGAAAGAAATATTCCTCTAGTCAGATGGATATGTTTGAGCCTTAGCTCAATTACTTGCAAAGTGTTTGACTTTGGCAAATCTGGCAAGTCGGTGAAACTTTCTTTCATAATCCATTTAGGGGCAACATTAATTTCTACATCCTAGGGGTTGCTTTAAGGAGATAATATATGTGGAAATGCTTAATAAGAAATCTCAATTTTATAATCAGGTTTCGTGACTGATTCTTCTCAGTCTTTTAAAGATCAGTTCTGAGACTCAGTGTATGAAAATAAAATAAAACAGTAATTTCCACAAATGTTTTTGAAGGGGATGTGAACGCTAGCATTATAAAAGCTAATATTCAACAAGAAAAATAACTTAGCCAGGTAGATAAAATTTTAGCATGATTTGTTCAGTTATAATTTATCATGCCATTTTATTCTACTTTGAAAAATTATTCTAAAATAAAAACAAAATATTGATACTAAAACTGGGTTATTAAAAAGAATAAAACAAGACTAATGTATAGTGCTATTTGTGACACAATTTTCTGAAACATTAAGTATAATAATATCAGATGTATTGATATGTAGTTCATAATCCAGTTATATAGGTAACAATCCATATCTTTGAAAATTGAGTTTTGCTTGCAAATAAAATCAAGGTCAGGGAATAAAAATTTGATGATGTTGGACATATTAGATTGAACTTTTCATATACTTTAAAAAAATACAAAGAGATTAGAAAAACAATTTGTTTATATGGCATAACTTGAGAACACAAGACATATAATGCTCTGGAGACTAAAGATTTGATTTCCTCAACATTAAAAATGTCACTAAAGAAATCCTAGCCAAGAGATTTCAGTGTCTTAAACTTGTAACAATAAAAATAAAATGCTTGAGCTTGTTGCATAGGAATATATTTTAGTTTTACATGAGAATTGACTAAGTTTAGAAGTGGTGGATTTTTTCAGAAGGTAGAAATTTGCACCAAAGTTACAAGTCTCTGTTTGTCTCTGGGGAACTCCACTTACCTGAATCAAACTGTCTCAACACATTCAACTGTGTGTGTCTTCAAATTATCTGAAATGGTATGAGTGTATTAAGCGGAAAACAGAGTAAACACTGTGTTTTCTTTTATTGCACTGTGTATTTTAATGATTTGAATGTGTGATTGTAGTTTCTGTTTGCATTACTGAATAAGGAAGAGTCAGTGAAATAATTTACCTTAAGACAGTCAAGTACTTTATATTCCCAGATCTCTACATTTAGTAAATTCATTACACTAGCCATATTGACTCAGTTTGCATAATCAAATACGTGGTAGAATGCAGGCTACTCATTTATATATAGGCTAAAGTTTAGCACCTCCTGACTTGAAATTTATTTTAATTCAGTAACAGCCAAAAATTTCTTGATCAATTTATCTCATTCCAAAGGAATGATGGCTATGTTGGCCTTGAAGCATAGAACCAAGTCAACTGATTGTTCAAAAGTACCAAAAATAATTTTTATGAATGCTTCAGTGCATAGTAGTATTAGAAATCTATTTTAAGATCATGGCAATTCTTCCTAATTTCTTAAATGTGATTCCAAAAGCCTTTAAAAACAAAATATCCATATTTCTGAAAAGATATTGAAGCACCAATTTATCAAAAGACAGATATGCCAGTACATAACCAGAGATTTGATTTCAAGGTCAGTGATTGTCTTATCTCATTAGGATTTCGTTTGGGTCACATAATTTAGGTTTCCATTAAAAGTAATCCTTTTCATTCTTTACAGACATTTAAAAAAAGTAAAAAATAAGAAAAAAAAAGTCAATGACAAACCAAACAAAAACTTCTGGGAAGTTTTATTTATTGTATTTGGCTCTCTTATACACACTTTCTGGTGGTTGCTGCATATATGAAAATAGAATATGCCCTATTTTTTTTAACACATTGACTGCCGTGTGAGTTGTATTTAACTCAGGCTAGTTTTAAGGCCAGGGCACGTGAAGCAAAATCTTGCAGTTGGTTCTTGAAAATATTACTTGTTAATGTTCTTATTGTTACAATTTATATTGACAATTTAATTCTAAAAAAAGAGGATTGTGTTGCAGTAAACAAAAATAAACCATTGAAAAAATAACAAATTAGAAAGGATTGGTTTTTTTGAATAAAGCACCATGGCCCCAGGGAAATTTTTTTTCCAGCCTGGCAGTCAATATGTTAAATCCCTACTCATAAAGGAGTGTCAGATTTTCAGTTCACACAATTTAAGCACTCTTCTCTATTCCACATTGTACTATAAGCTTTGGTCATGCTCTGTGCTTAAGATAATTGGTTTCTCTTCAGAAGTGAAAATATGATCTAGAAGAGTCATTCTGTAAAGTCATTATTGGTTATTAATTCTTTTTGTAAGAATTAACTTCTCAAGTTACCCATCGAGGCAACTTTGAGTCTTGGATAGTTTTCAGAGCCTAGTGGAAGTCGATTCATAGCCCACATGTGGCAAATACCAGCTTTGTGACTTTAGATGGATGCTTGACCAAGGTGTCTTAATCTGAGCATCTATAACAAGGGAGAAAATTG
Source organism: Microcebus murinus (assembly GCF_040939455.1). Classification (NCBI taxonomy): domain Eukaryota; kingdom Metazoa; phylum Chordata; class Mammalia; order Primates; family Cheirogaleidae; genus Microcebus; species Microcebus murinus. Next base: position 63,339,634 of record NC_134105.1, read on the forward strand.
TGCCCAGCCTCCAGGATTATTTTTAGGATTTGAGATAAATATATATAAACTAATATGCTCTATGCTCACAAAATGGCACTCTAATTAAATATTCACTTATAATTTTGCCTGTTTGCCAGAACTCCAGATAGTCCTGAACATATAAAGATTTGGGGAAAAAATAATAGAATGGACCTGGGTGGAAGAAAGGGGGTTACTTATAAAAGTCCTCCTTCTGAGGAGAAGGAGACTGACTGAGGCAGTCAGGACACAGAAAACAAACTATGCAGATTTTAGTTTTAGCACAGTCAAACCCATCACAAAGATACCCAAGTCAAGCTTGCTTAAGTCTCACTGCAATGGCCCATCTGGGTACCTGCTGGAATTCACACAATCAAAGGTGTTGCTAACACCAACTCTAGATCCCTATGTCTGCCTACCCACAAAGCCAAAAACAAACAAATATGCAAACACCAACCAGAAGCAATATCAAGGTCATGGAAATGAGTGAAACTGCTTATTGTATATGATTTTGTTGCTGCATGAGTTGTAATGCAGAACATTGAGTTTCAAGATGATTTACACAAATAGTGTCTCTCTTTCAGAATGTTTATTCTAGTATGCACATGTTTTCATATTACAGAACATTAACATTCAATTTCATTAGTATATTACAAACCTGCTTGTATAAATTTATCAAATAAAACTGCGCAGTTTAGCATAGTTATACAGTGTGACTGCTCAAATTCAAATAAGATCACTTCATAGGCAGACTATTTAAGACCTTTAATTATTTGGGAATCTATAACCCAACTTTTTTCTACTAAGTAGAGTCATTAAAGGAAAATTATATGCCTCATCTCACACTAAAAATGCAGAAAATAGATTACTACACTGATCATAATATATCTCAATAATTCTGTTTAAAATATGTCATTTTACTATAATTTAATATAGCTAATTTAGTGATAACTTTTAGAAGTAACATGGTTAGCGTTCACATAGCTACAATAAAATTCTTACTTATATTCAGAAACATAAAGATTAAAACTCTGTCCATATACACACACACATACACACACGTATATATATATATACATGCCTGTGTGTTCAAGGTATACTTGAAATTAATAACCTAAGAATTTTTGATCATATAGACATGTTTGAAACAAAGTTATATACCCCAGATGACCATATTATCTCCCCATTTGTTTTGTCATAATTAGCTATATACCAAACAGTACATTAAATATGTATATTACTATATCATTTAACTCTAAAGATCTTATGACATAGATGCTATTATAATTTTCACTTTAAAGGCACGCAAGTGTAGCTGATAGAGGTCAACTGATTAACCTACAGTCATACAGCTAGTTATGATTGGTTCCCCTGAAGGTCATTCTAGAACCCATATTCCTAAATATTATCCTATATCCCCTCTCTGCTGCTAGTTCCGCAACATCCACCATGCATACCTAGGGAGAAGGGAGATTGTGTGTGGTTCACTCAATATCCACAATTAAGAACATACTTTCCCATGGAATCAATACCATTATAGATGATGAAGCCCCTAGATGAACCATATAACATGAACAAGTATGTATCTTGATGAACAGAAGGATTCTAAGCAACCATGAGTCAGTAACAGGAAAATTTCTTGAATTTATTTTGTACAGAACATTTAATGATTTATGCTGATAGTATATCAATATGCACTCATAAAATGCCTATTGTGTATATTTAGGTAGGACAGTAAAAATAGATACAGATTAATTGCTGCCAAGAAATAGTCAAAATATGATTTTTATCTTTTACCCTTTTATAATGATGAAAAATAAAATTTTAAATAAATTAAATAATGGTTATTTTAATAATATAATGGAATATCAAAATATAACCAAACAAAATCGGGTTATCATCAAAAATCCATATGCTTTAAAATGGTGGTTATTAAAAATGAATATGAATTTGTACAAATATTTTGAATTTTTTATATTCATGAATTAAGAATTATACATTATGCCATAATGGTCTTCACAATTACTATTCTTTTCACAATCAAGTGTATTTTTCTCATATATGTATGTATTTAAACTTTGGGCTAATTTTTTATTAGAACCTATTAAAATTTTCAGAAATACTTTACTATTCTGTAGTAAAGATTGGAAAAGTAACTGCATTAGATAGATCAACATAAAGGGGACTTAAATTATTTAATAATTATTTATTTAAATCAATAATAATTAATAATAATATTAAATAAATAATAATTTATTTAAATCAAGGCTACATAGACTTTTGAGCTATTTACGACCTAGCCACCACTTGTTTACCATAAGACTGTATACCACTTATACACATTCATTTCAAGCTCATTATCTGCAAAATGAGTTATTTTATAATACTTATTTTGCAGGTTTGCAATGTTATAGTTGGTCATATATATCATTCATCACAGTGTCAAGTACATAATAAGTTCTCTAGAAGCAGTTTTTAAATTATTTTTATTGTTTATTTATGTAACCCCATTTGTAAGATGGGAATGCCTTATTATTTGTGCATTGGGAATAATAATATATAGAGATTTCTAGTTAAAATAAATGCATGGTTTATAAAACCAGCATACGAATTAAAGATAATTCTTACCTCAGTAAAAAATAAATAGAAGCATTCTCTTTTGGTGTCCCTTTATATTTTAAACTATACATTTATAACAATTATATAAGATACTGAATGGGCGCAGAAGTGAGGAGTTGTGTGGAGGAAACATTGTGAGTAAAGTTTATAAGTCAATGTTTGATGTCTCTTGAATATATGAGAATATAGTTTGCATTGAGCTGGAATCTTTATTTTCCTAATCTACAGATGGATTTTAGAACAACTTCTGTCTTACAAACACAAAAGAAAGATCTTATGTGATTTCAGCAGAACACCATCAGCAGACATGTGAACACTATTGCAAATAATATTCTCAGTTCAGAAATGTAGAAAAGACACATTTTAAGTATATTGTGCAGTGTCAGTTTTACTTTTATGAGATCATTTTCATTAGCACATAAGTATATCCTAGTTTGCACATCTTATAAACAAAATTCCACAGGCAAACCCCTTCTTGACCTCTGAATCCCCTCCAGTTATCACTTCATTTCTGTTGTGCCCCTATAGCTAAACTTTATGACAATCGTATTTATTGTGTTTCAGTCACATTGATTATAACATGCAGTTAATGTATGTACCACAAGACAGGATAAATGCCAATTAAACTATGACCCAAGCTTTCATATCACATAGAATTTTTATTTTATGCATATTTAAAGAGCTTTGTAGTTTGATTTTTATGTAGCAGTGATGAAAATTTAAACAACTATAACAAAGTTCATGAAAAAGCAGGCAGTGACAGCTGCATTGGAATAGCTGCCTAGGTAGTAATAAGCATAAATGCAGTAATTTTAATATACATCCCAATTTCAGAGATTTAAAATATGAAATAGCGCATGTGTTAGAACTGATGACAGTGTCTGTACTCACTGTTATCTAAGAGCTGTTCTTCTATCTCCTCTTGAATCTTCTTTAACTAGACTTTCATCTATGCAACTCCGAATGAAAATGCTTTTGTCAACTTCACCAGTGGTCATATGTTGAAAAATCAAGTTGGTAATTCTCACTTCTCATTTTTCTTAATCCATCAGCAGTATTTGACACATAAGATTACTCCTTCCTTCTTAAAATACTTTCCTCTCTTGGCTTCTAGTGTGTGGATTCCTTATATTTCTCCCACTTTTCTTAATCCCCCTAGTGTTTTGTTGTTTTGTTGTTTGCTGTTTCCTTTATCTTTAGCTGTTGGAGCATCTAGGGTTCAGTTTCTGGATCTTTTCTCATCTGCATTCACTCTCTTATGATCTCGCAGTGTTGTGGTTTTAAAAAACTAACTCCAATTGGCAATATTCCACATATCAAATTTTTTATTCAAACTTCTTCCTCAGATTTCAAGATATCTAGTCATATACTTGAAACATCCATTTGCATGTCTCAATGACATTTCAAGGTTAAAATATTGATCATTCCTCTAAACTTAGCCCCTCTATCTTTAGTCCCATCTCAGGAAAAATCAATTTTATCTTTCCAGTAGCAGAGGCCAACAAAGCCTCCATTTCACACTTGACTTATCTCTTCCACACTCTTCATCTAAGTTATGAGAAATTCTTATTGCATCTACTTTAAAAATACATTCAAAATCCAATCACTTCTCATTCCCCTACCACTGCCACAACCCTAACTCAAGCTGTGATCTTCTCTCACCTGCTTTGTTGTATCAGACACTAGCTGGTGTCCTTATTGCCACTCTTGTTCCTTTACAGTCTTCTATTAATGCAGAAACCAGAGTGACCTTTTGGAAATGAAGTCATACCGTTCTGTTTCTCTTCTTAAAGTCCTCTGATGACCTTCTGTCCCACTCAGAATATGATACTGCAGTGGGTGCTAAGGCCCCTAGAACTTGCAATGTCATCATCACCACCACCACCTCCACCATCACAACCACCACCACCATGTTTTCTCTGCTCTTTTGTTTCTCTTTCCTTATGTGTTGCCTTTGTCGTTAGATGCACATGGTGATCTTCTTGATGTTCCATTAGCTTATCAGGTAAGCTCTAGCTTCAAGGCCACTGCACTTGGAATTTTTTTTCTGTATGTAACACTTCTGCCTCAAATATCCACATGGCAATACTTGCTCACCTTCTTTAAGTCTTTGTCCAAAGCCCACCTTCTCAATGAAAAGCTCTGTGACCACTCTCTTTAAAACTGCAAATTTCTACCAACATGAACTTTCCTGTCTTATTACCTTGAAATAGATCTCTCCATTGAATTTATCACTGTCTCATGAACAAGGTATGATATTTTAAGTGTTTCTTTTCCTATTAGACTGTAAATTCCACAAAGGAAGTTTCTTTTATTGTTTCTTTAAATTTAAGTACTTAGTACAGAGGTGTTGCTAGTACTAAGGATAATACTTATATGATATAAGATCAATAAATATTTGTTAAATAAATAAATGAAATATTTTAGCTTAAGCTCAGAAATCTTAGAAAAGTAGGTGTAATATTTATAAAACAGAAAACAATTGTCTTCGTCTGTTTGGGTTGCTTTAACTAAACACCATAAAGTGGTTAAAGCTTATAAACAAAAGAAATTTATTTCTCATGGTTCTGGAGGCTAGAAAGGTCAAGATCAAGGTGCCAGCAGATTCACTGTCTGGTGAGGACTCACTTTCTGGTTTATTGATGGCAGCTTTTCACTGTATCCTCACATGGTGAAAGGAATGAACAAGCTGCCTTGGGCCTATTCTATAAGGGCACTAATACCATGCATCAGGGTTTAATAAAGGCACTAATAATATCACATTGGTGATTAGGTTTTACCATGAGAATTTTTCAGGGAACAAACATTCAGACCATAGAAGTAATGCCCATAGTAAAGAAAATAGAGAGTAAGTAGAAACATTTTATTACTCTGGAAACATATTTTTAACCTAAATTTTATATTCTGACTAACTGAAACTGGCATTTGAAATCATAGCCACTGTATTAGTCAGGATTTTCCATAGAGACAAAACCAATAGGAAAGATAGATATAGATAGACAGAGATAGATAGATAGATAGATAGATAGATAGATAGATAGATAGATAGATAGATAGATAGATAGATGAGAGGAGATTTAGTAGAAGAATTGGTTCATCCAGTTAAGAAGGTTGAGAATTCCATGACAGGCTTTCTGCAATCTGGGGACCCTAGGATACTGGTAGCATGTCTCAGTCTAAGTCTGAACCCCTCAGAATCAGGGAAACTGATGGTATAATTCTTAGTGGGAAGGCAAAGTCCTGAGAACCCTGGGGCTATTTTTGTAAGTCCTGAAGTCGGAAGACAAGAGATCCTAGAGTTCTGGTGTCCAAGGACAGGAGAATAAGAGTGTCCTAGCTCCAGGAGAGAGAAGAAATCCTCTTTTCTCTGCCTTTTTTTTTTCTGTCCATGACCATACATGATTGAATGGCACTTTACCATCCAAGATCTGAGGGCAGATCTTTTCCACTCCATCCACTGACTCAAAAGCCAATCTCTTCTGGAAACATCCTCCAAGACATACTCAGAAATAATGTTTTACCTGTCTCTTAGGTATTCCTTAATTCAGACAAATTTACCACTAAAATTAACCATGCATGCAGAGAGATAGAAACACTCATACACTGATGGTAGGACTGCCAATTAGTACAACCTTTGTGGAAAGCAATATGGAGATACATCAAAGAACTGAAAGTAGAACTATCCTTTGATCCAGCAATCCTATTACTGTGTATGTACCTAAAGGAACACAAATATTCTATAAAAAAAATCTACATTCAAATGTATATAGCAGGATAATTCACAATTGTTAAGATGTTGAAACAATCCAAGTGTCCATCAATACATGAGTGGATTAATAAAATGTGGCATATGTATACCATGGAGTACTACTTAGCCATAAAAATGGTTTTTTTTGAACTAATGCATGCCAACATTTGGTGTTTTGGGGCTTTTTCATAAAAGCCATTCTCCCTGGAGTTAAATGATATCTCATTGTGGTTTTGATTTGCATTTCCCTGATGATTAGAGATGTTGAGCATTTTTTCATGTTTCTTGGCCATTGGTCTGTCTTTTTGAAAAGTTTCTGTTCATGTCCTTTGCCCACTTTTTAATGGGGTTGTTTGATTTTTTTCTTGGTGATTTACTAGAGTTCTTTAGAGATTCTAGTTATCATCCATTTATCAGATATATAGTATGCAAATATTTTCACCCAATCTGTAGATTGTCCACTTGTTCTAATCATTGTTTCCGTGGCTGTACAGAAGCTTATTAATTTGATCATGTCCCATTTATTTACTTTTGTGGTTGCTGTGATTGCTTTTGGTATCTTCTTCATAATTTTTTGCTGACGCTGATGTCTATAAGAGTTTTTCCAACATTTTCTTCTAGAATTCTTATGTTTTCATGCTGTAGGTTTAAATCTGTTATCCACTGTGAGTTGAGTTTTGTGAGTGGTGAGAGATATGGATCCTGTTTCAGTCTTCTACATGTGGCTATCCAATTTTCCCAGCAAAATTTATTGAATAAGAATTATTTTCCCCAGTGCATGTTTTTGTCTGCTTTGTCAAAGATTAGATGGCAATATCAGGATAGTTTTATATCTAATATTGTTTTATTTTTTCTAATATATTTTATATCTAATATTACCTCTTAAATGCCCTTCCTCTCAGCATTGAACATTGTTACAATGACAATTAAATGTCAACGTAAGTTTTGGAATGACCATTTTAACTATAACAGAGACTTATGAGAATATATAAAAATATTTTAACTGTGTGGCAAAAATTTTAATGTCAAGATATAAATGATTCTTCTAGAAAAATTATTTAACACAAATGGCAGACAGTGTTAATATCTGTTAATATCAGAGTGTTAATGCAGGGAATTTTCTTACATATTACCCAATAAGAAAAAAACTTATACAGTGAAAATGTTTATTCAATGAATTTAAGATAATTTTTGTAAAGCAAACCCAAATGGGCATAAAACTTAAATAAGATGCTTAAATTTAATATTGAAGGAAATAAAAAAATAAAGCGCAGTCATTCCTCTGTCTTTCAGTATCCATAGTGATTCCAGGATCTGCCATGGATAACAAAGTCCATGTCTGTTCAAGTCGCTGATATAAAATGTCATAGTATTTGCATTTAGCCTATGCATATCCTCCCATATACTTCATATCTTTAGATTATTTCTAATACCTAATACAATGTAAATGCTATGTAAATAGTTGTCAAACTGTATCATTTTGGGCATAATCTTCAGAATAAAAATCTGTGCATATGCAGTACACATGCAACCATCAATTTTTTTCCAAGTATTTTCAATCAGCAGTTAGTTGAATTTATGAATGCAGAACCCATAGATATAAAGAGCCAACTGCAAATGATGTATTATTTTATGCTTATCAGGATGATTTAAGAAATAAAAACTCAACTTCTGATGCAATGTGAACTTTGCAAGTTTGCGGTAGATAACAGTATGTAAACAACAATTAACATTAAAATAAAAGTTATTTTGTATATCATAATGACATTACACATATTGGAAGATATCTGATCTCTAGATATAGGTATGAGCACAAATGATTAAAAATACACATAAAGTGTTTTTTTAAATTTAAGCATTGTTTGAGAGACTAAAACATTCAAAATAAGGAGTATGCTTATTATCAGAGAAATGTTGAACAAATTTTGGTACAACTTCATAGAATATTCTAATTTCACTAAAGCTATGGTAGTTTCATGAGATGTTTCTTAGGAAGAAAAATAAGCTCCATAAACATGTATATAAATTTTTGTCAAATTTATATATATATATATATGTCAAATTTATGTTTATATATATATATACATGTGTATATCTGTGTTATTCTCTGCTCAATTCCTTCCAATAGGCTTCCCAAGTGAATAAGTGCAACAGCCAAACTCCCGGCATTGGCTTAGAATTTGGTATTCTATTATCTCTTTTCACCCTCTCTGTCTACTCCCTCTAGTTCAGTTGAAGTACACTCTGTCTTTCATCCTTTTTATTTATTTATTTTTTTAAGTATCCTCCTGGCCAACTTCCCAGGATCCTTGAGGTCTTTTCTCAAATTTCCCATTCAGAGTGAGGCCTCTACCATTGACTTACCTGCCTAAAATTAAACTCCTGTATCTCCTCTCTATCTCTCTTCTCTGCTTTATTTTCTTCCTAGAATTTTTATTACCATCAATATAACTTGTGTTTTTTGGGGTTTTTTTTAGTTTTCTGTATTGTACATCTTCCACAATGAATGTGAGTTTAATGAGAGCAGGCATTTGGGGTATGTTTTGTCCACTGCAGTTAAACTGTACTTGACAAATACTTGGTACTTGATAAGTATTTGTGTAATGAATAAATGAATAAGTAATATGATCTCATTTATGCATTTTCATAAAATATATGTATTAATATATAAGCATGTATGCAAAGAAATGTTAAAAATAAAACAAAAATGAATGTCTACATAAAATCTTATATGATTTGAATATACTAAAAATAAAATCTGTTGATCTAAGATATATTGTAATAGTTTAGCAATTTTTAGGAATATGAGAAGAGATTAATTTGGAAACTTTTAAGAGATTTTGAACCATATGAAGAATTTATTGTTATCCGAAGTTTTAAAAGGGCTATGAAGTTTTAAAGTTTTAAAATGACAATGCACAAAAAAACTTTAAAATATTTTATCTATTTTAAGGTTTGCCTTAAAATATCTAGGAGTACATTCCTTATATTCTACAAATGCGGTAGAGGTAACCAAAGTTGTTTTCCCCTCTCTTATGGCTCGAATTATCATGAGTCTACCTAATAAATGAAACTCCATTTTTATAGATATTTAAGAAATTGCATAAAGTATCACTCAAAACATATAATTTTCTTATTATGTATTGAAAGCATTTCTATGCAAAATATAAATTTTTGGTTTTCTTTTCAAATAGAAAGCACTAAAATTTTTAATTTAAAATGATCAATAAGTAGTAGGAGCATTACATCAGGCTTTCACTTCTTAAACTGACACTCAGAATTCTTTATGATTTGTAATAAATGTGAGAACAAAAAAGAGGATTAAACATTGATTCCCAATAAATTGAAAGGATTAGTGTTTTCTTTGGCATAGAAACTTGCTGAGAAACTCAAGATAGAGTGGTACATTTTATAATGATAATTGATGTCTTAAAAACACACAATGTTGTAGGTTTAAAAATGAAGGCTTGTAGATAAAAAAAAGTAAATTGACAAAATAGCTCCTCTCTAATACCATCTTTCAAATAGCTGAATAAGTAATGCACATTTTTTAAATGAGAATTGCTGATGTAGTGACAATATAGTTTCTACTAAAATGAACTATTTACTTACTCTATTCAAGAAAGAACATGATTTATCGCAAAGCATTTTGAGGCTTCTTCAGAATGAAAGACTGTGGCAGCTGTTAGAATTTTATTCACATAAAAATGCATAATTTAGGAGGAAATCACCTACCTATACAAGGGCTTTACTTTCTTTTTTGGTATTAAGCTATAATAAATATGGGCTTGACTTAGAATTATTTGGACTATCAAATCATAATCAATTCTATAAGTTACTTTATAAATTAATATATTCTTATAGTGAAGTCTGCTTAATAGATGGGTATTATGACATGGCTTTATTTAGTTCTCCTGGGTTTACTGGAGATGAGAAACTATTGTAGAGTTTCCAGTTATAAAGGGTGGGAATTTTAGAAAAGCATTATGACTTGATAGGCTTGCTGAAGACTAAGAAGTTCCATATACTTTATAGAAGATGAAGGCGTTGGTTTGAATCCCAGCCTTGTCATTCCACATGTGCCTGATGTTGGATAAATTGTTTGTCATGTCTGAGCTTCAGTTTTCTCATTTAAATACATAGGATAACAAGGCTTAATTCAAAGGGTCCTTAGATAATGGATGCAAAAACTCTACATAAAAAGCAGAATGTTTATTCTCATATGAATTACCATAATAAGAGAAGTTATTAGAAATATTTAAGATAATTGAATAAATTATTCATTAAGTAAAGACATAAGGAGTTCAGAGTAATGGTTCATGTGTCATTGGTTACATGGCAATAGCTATCATTGAGAATTTAAAAGATATTTTTAGAGACCAAGAGAGGTACAATTGGTTTTTTGAACTTAGATGCCTGGGGCTATGTCTAGACTATGTCAAGCACTCAGATGGAAATTGAAAAAGAGATAGTATTGGGGTTTTTTTTGCATCCTAGATTGGGGCATTTTAAGGATTCCACAAATTTCAGTTCCCTCTCTGACTGGTACCAGTCAACCATTTGAAGTGAATTTTTCACTCAGACTGGTTGATTTTCTGGCCCATTAAGACAACTGATTCAATTCAAGTGAGTTTAGATAGCTTAATCCCCCATGCATGTTGATTTTCCTACCACGTGGCAGCAGGCCACAGCTATAGGTAATTTTTCATGTAACTCTCATCATCATTTGATATTTCTTCGTCTTTTAATGTGGGGATTGGGGCTTAGACTTTAAGTACTTGGAATTGCATCATTTATCCAGATGCTGAAAAGGATAGTTATGGAGCCAACAAACTTAATGCTTTTTGCGTTTCATGAAGGCACATCTCTGTTAGTGGAGAACTGGCTCAGGTTCCTCTGCTAGGCTCTACCTCAAGGAAGTGAAGGTATAGGTCTCTAAAGCTTGCCTTAGAGCACTTTGAGTTTTGAAAATTTACCTTTTTTAACTTTACTGAATTAAGAAGAAAATAGAGGCCATAGGATTGATAGATAAACATATTTAGTGATTTGTTGATTCCAGCAAGTATGTCCAGAAAAATCTGATTAAATGATTTACACTATCTCTTATCTTTGCTGTGGTTTTGTAGGTCTTAATAAGGAGTTTGGATTTTATGCTAAATGCAGAAGGAAATCATAAACAGTGGACTAATATGATCTTAAGTACATTTTTAGAAGATTAATCTGGCTGTTGTGTGGCAGACGGGCTGTAAAGAGATTGGGTCTTTGGCTTTGGTCAATGGGAAGCACTGATGAAGACAGAAAAGAAAAAGAGAACATATTCTAGGAAATTCCTGACCCATCACCCTCTTTCTTGGGCTGTGTTCAGCAGTGGCTGTATCTGCTCCATAGCTTTGGCTCTGACCATGTCCCCAACTAGAGCCCTGGAATCTGCTAACAATGTTGTAAAGCTGTGCCATGTCAGCTTAAGGGCAGTAGCACCTACTCTTTTCTTTGGGTTCTCAGATTTTTTTCATCAACTGTGTAACAAATTCATTGAATTAAATTCCTTTTGTTTGAAGTATTTAGAATGGTTTCTTTTTCTGTGCTTACCCAGACTGATAAAGAGAATATATTGTATTATAAGTTGCAGAATTCTGATTCTTTGTTGGTATGAGATGAAAGCAGAGGCTGACTAGAGCAGACAGCAGCTTCCTCTAGACTTACAACAGATAATACTATTAATGCACAGCTATTTTAAGGAGCAAATGTTCAGAAGAACATTTTTGCTACAATTTCTGCATTACTATGGATTATCAAATAAACAGAAATCAGAACTTGCAAACATTTTTATTTTCTCAATGATTTTTAAGACTTCTTTCTTTTATAGCTGCAATTTTCATGTTATCTATTATTATGATGCTTTAGTGGTAATACCTTTAACAAAAGTTCAGCACTATTGTTCTAACCTTATTTGATATTTCCCCTAGCATTTTTAATAAAACTGTTACCCTTTGTTGAGTTCCCATCCTTAAGGAAACTTTTGTTTCCCTTCTCATCTAAGTTAGAGCTTATATTTTGTTCTACTCATTGTTAGTTCTTTCTGAACATATAAAACTTAACTACCTTGATAATCTTCCTTATCCAATGACTTTTCCTTTAATCTGGACCACATTTGTCTCAGTATTATAGCAACTAATCTTTATTTCATATTTATAGCTAACTGAACTTTGCCCCTCTGTTCCAATTAATAGTGAAATGATGAAAAATATTCCCCAATTTCTATACCGCAGGCATTTGCTCCTAGCTCAAGCAACTTTGCTGAGAGAACTTTGGAACAGAGATATATTCTTCTAGTATTTGTGAACTTTAAGAACTTTTTTTTTAACTGTGGTTCTTGACCAAGTACGATAGTGTTTATTGAATACATATGGGACAGGGAACAATCTCTTTCAGAATAGAACTAGAACCTATTATTAGAAAATACAGGAAATAAGCTTCAGCTTAATATAACAACAAAACTTCCCAAAGACAGTCAGTTCACTGTCTTGAGTCAGCTCACTGACTCAAGACAGTGAGTTTTGTAGCCCTTCAGTATGGGTAAACATCAGTAGGATGACTACTTGGCATATGTATTGTAGAGGAGAATTGCCTGTCAGGGGAAGGGCAGTAGAACATCATGATTAAGTCCATAGGTGAGGGAGATAGAAAGAGAAAGAGTGAGAGAGAGCACTATATTTAAGTCCAAGTTAAGACACTTAGTGGTCATGTGATCTTTAACTAAATATTTGATATCTCTAAGCCTCAACTGTAAAATGAGGATAATGACCTTGGGGATGTTATGAGGATTAAGTGAAATTTAATAAGAGACTGTATGTTAAATAATTATAGTGACTTCCACATAGTTAGCTCTGAAAAATCAGTAGATGGTTTTGTTACTTTACCATTATTAGTTGGTCTAATTATTTGATTTTATAAACCCTCCTAATTATGAAGGTCTGTGGTTACATAATTCCATTAGAACAGCAACTTCCTCAAAACTCAAAAATGTATTTTAAGACATGACAAAAGTAAACTCAGAGTTGTTTAACCATTACAAATAAAGTTATGAGGAATGTTCTCACCTTCTGTGATGTGTTTCAAGATGCAATGCTCTTATCTATATGCATATCTGGATTTAGGCTACTTATGTGGATCCTAAATACCCCTTACAGTTTTACAAATTAATATGTAAAACTAAGGAGGAGGAAAAAATCTCTTTTCATGATTTTATCCCTTAGAGTTTATCAAATAAGCATTAGAAATTTGGAAGTAGAGGTTAAATTCACTTTTCTATAGAATAATATCAAAAGGCAGATAAGAAAAATTAATAAAGTTAGCATTATTTAATTTACATGTCTTAAAGATAAAGTAATACACTAAGAATTTTATAAAAACTATATGATTTATCCTTATAACCACATTATGAAATACATATCATCCTCACAGATGAGAAACCTGATGTTTAGGAAGATTAAGCATGTTGCCTGATGTCAAAAAGCTTAATAAATGAATGGAGTCAAATGAATTCAGTTCTTACCAATCAAGGCCTAGACTTACATTTACTACCTTCACACTTCTGTCCAAAGAGTTGTTCTAAATTTGTAGTATGTATTTTATAGATAAAAGGCTAATTCATGGAGCTGAAAGTCACCATCTTTTACTACTGTTTCACAATTTAGAAGTTGATAATGTTTCTCTGACTTTTAGATTGCATCTTCTGACTAACTTCAAAAATATTGGAAGTAAACAAAAGGTGAAATGGGTGATTAGCACTGATTTCTGGCAAAAGGCTTTTCCTTGACAACATTGGTCCCTATTCTGTCCCATCATACACCCCCTGCCTCTCCCCAGCCCTGTCTACTTTTTCTTGCTCTGCTTGGCTATAGGTTGAAAATGTATGAAAAAGGCACAGGGATTTTACCCAATACAGACATTCCTGAAAATTGTTTTGTGAATATTTTGAAATAAACTTTTTTTATTTTATAATAGTTTTAAAGTTACAGAAAAGTTGCAAAGATAGTAGAATTCCCATGTATCCCACACTCCATTTTTTCTACTATTATCTTTCTTTAATATGATGCAGTTGTCATACCTAACAAGTCAAAAATGATACATTATTATTAACTAAAGTCTGGGCTTTATTCAGATTTCTTCAGTTTTTGTCACATGTCTTTTTCTCTGTTCCAGAATCCCACCCAGGGGACCACAGTACATTTAGTTTTGCAGTTTATGAGCCTGTCTACTGATGTCACATTGCTCTAGACTTCTCAGACTTTCCTTATTTCCAATGACCTGGAAAGCTTTGAGGAATACTGGCCAAGTGTTTTATAGAATATTCCTCAACCGGGGTTTTCTTGATGATTTTTGCATTCTTAGACTAGGTTATGGGAAGGAAGACCACAAAGGTAAAGTGCCATTCTCGTCACATTACACCGAGGGGTCATGCTATCAATGACTTATAATTGTTGATATTAAACATGATCATCTGGATAAGGTAGCATTAACAAAGTTTGTCCACTATAAAATTACTGTTTTTTCCCTTTTCCTTAGTATACCCTTTAGAAGGAAGTCACTATGTATAGCCCATACTTAAGGGATTCTTCTGCATGGAAAATTTATTTATTCTCTCCCATTCATTACCCAAACATTTAATACCTGCATTTCATAAAAGATACATATTTTTTCAGGATAGATATTTTTTGGTCCATGAACAAATGGAGAAATTGACATCCCCAAACTGTTACAAACGTTTTAAACAAAAAGATATACAGAAACTCGCAAATTACATTACAAATGCAATGGGCAGAATGTTATATCACTAGGACATGCTATGAAAATTGCTATGTCTCCACAATGTCATGCTCACGGTGAGCTAGTATCTGTCAATGTGCACTTCTCTGAAACACCTTTCCATAGTGTCTTTAATGTTTAGATTTTTATTTTTCCTGGTTTTGCACAAAGTGTTTTAAATATTTGGAAAACTATTGGAGAAAATAGTGGAGAATGAAGCAAAATGAATAAGGAGAGCCATTATAATGGAAGAAAAGATATCAGCATAAAAATTGATATTGTAATTGATGACATTATTTGTTTGGTTGTCAGTAAGTGCTTGTTTTAAGTATTTTACTTGCTAATATGATTTATTTACATATGTAAGTATTTAATGGCCTATTACTTTCATATTTTAGAACTTTGTTGGGGAATTGTGATAAACATAAATATTACAGTAATAGGAAATGTCAAAAAGAAAAACAGAAAGTGGCTTCCTGTTAGCATATTTTCATAGAACATCCAATTTTCAGGAATGGATTGCCAAAGGAAGTGGCACATGTATTGAGTATAATGTCAACTTCTACTAGGCTTCTAGAAGAGACTGTATAGCCATGCAAAACTGTACCCTGGTAAGATTCAAAGGAATACTTTCCAGAGTTATCGGATGAGGGGAAATTTGTGACCCCTATAATAAATACTGATCTCTTACCCTGGAGATACTGATTCTTGAATCTATCTTGGGGAGATGGTTCTTTAGACGAATACTATTTTTAGGCAAGTTTGCAAAGCTTCAGTGATTATCTACAAACTGCTTCTGGGCCATTACCAGGCTAAGGTCCTAAAAAATAAATACAATCAACCAACTCTTCTCAGCAAAAGGTTATTCATACAGACATTTTTTGGAGAGAGGAATAAAAAGAAGAACTTCCAAAATATGGACATTAACATTGTTTTAATTAATATGTTTGATTTTGTAGTGGTTTCACATGAATTTAGTCTTTCCAAATTAAATTTTATAAAAAAATAATCATAATATTGAAGTTTTGAAGTACATGAGCCAGTCTTCCTGTGTATGTAATTCTTGAACATCTGCCACACCTAATTTCTGGGTTTTATCCTCTGATTTCTCTGATCTGAATACTTTTTCTGGCTCTGAGCAAAAAAACTCTTTTATCTTACAGCTCTGATTTCAAGAATTATTTTTTCTCTGAAGTCTTCTAATGCCCTCTTACAAAGTAAGTTTGACTAGTCTGTTCACTATACTCCATTTTTGTAAATATTTTATAACTGTAATTATAACAAAAGTATGCACCTATTTTAAATGTCCCACTTACATTTTACTTTATGACAGGACTGATTATAAAAGCAAGGAATGGTATCTTATTTTTGTTGTGGCCTTAGTTCTTTCTATACTCTCTAGAACAAAGTAAATGTTCAATACTCATTTACTGAATGAATAACATGTTACAATAATGCTAATAAAGCTTTAACATTATTTTTATTTAATTATTTTATAATTAAAAATTTCACCAAGATCCCTAAGGCCAGTTAGGCAGTACCTGGCTTAGCAATTTTATTCCTTATAAGATATATAACTATGTAGAGTAATTTTTAAAAATACAAATTCACAAACAACACCTGGTTTTCTTTAAAAATAATGACCAAGTTGTTGTATTCTGTTTCTAGTTATTTATGAATTACATTATTAAACTAGGAAAAACTAATTTGCCCTGGGCTTCCTAGATGCTTTCTCTAAACTGTGGATCAAGGATTAATATATAGTGTGACACCTGAATCTGGTACAGCTAGCATAGCTGCAAATGTTATTCATAATCATATAAATATCTAATCCCTGCAAATCTTGCTGGGCTATTTGCCTCAATGATTTACTTCACTAGTGAATTACAGATTGATTTTGAGTCATCTTAAAGGTATTTCTATTAAAATGTAGATTTTAGTTCCCCCAATGTCATCTTATCCTCATATTTTACTACTTATTAAAAAGAAATAGCCAAAAAAGATTTTTTCTAAACCACCTATTAATTTGTGTGCCTATTAATTCTGTGTCTTATTGCTATTGTATTACTAAAGAAATGTACAATCTATTTGCTTACTTTTAATTCAACAATTGAACACATCACCAATTATTCCTTAGTGATTTCCAATAAAGTACCTAAAATAAATATAACCCAGTATGAGAATACCATTGATTTATGTAATTTCATGTTAATAGTTTTCATATTATTCCACATGCTCAACTTAATACCTACAAGTGTTTTATTGGCTACTTTAAATGCTCTTGCACATTGAACAGCTTTCTCATTGAACTGGCCATAATGGCTTCTAAATGCTTTCCCTATGAGGTTCAAGCTAAATCAGAACCCATCAGTGTGCATGGAAAATTTAAATTATATTTTCCACTATGCATTTATCTGCACTGAATTTAATCTGTCTTCATATTGCCCAATCATCCAGTTTAATTAGATCTTTCTGGATTTCCTCATAATCCTACATGTTTTTCACTAACCTAACCAATTTTTGGTAATCAGTAGAAATTTAACACCTCACTATCTACTGCATTCTCCAGATCACCAGTATAGTTTAACAGCCCTTAGCCTGTTAGCAGCATCTTCAGCACCCGGCTATGATGAAATTGCTTCCTCTGGATAAATACGCACTCTTCATTTCAAATAGTGTAATCCATATTTATCCTTAAGAAAGCATATCCTTCTATTCTACCAGTTTTATGTGAGTTATCAATACATTTTTAGGAAATTTCAAATTTGTTTCCACAAATGTATTTTAAAAGTTTAACCATTTGGGAATATTGTATGAGTGTTGTGTTGGGAAAAGTTGCAGAATTAAAAGAAGAATGAATGAATTATAAAATTTCTTATCAAGTTAAGAATAGTATGTACTCATAGGACCGAGAGAGAGAAAAGGAAATGAAGACTTATTCAATATTTTGTAATAGTTGCTGCCATATGTGCATAGCATTGTCCTGCATATTTTATGTATACAAACTCAAGTGCTGAGAACAACTTTATTATCGCACAATTACAAATAGGGAAACTGAAGTTCAGAGAAGTAGATTCAAGTACAGCCAACATAAAGTTGAAACCCCTCAGACAGGCTCCAAAGTCAATTATAATGGTCATTAAATGTATCCCATGCCTTCTCTTATTTTCAACTCTTTTTGATAAATTTTATATGTTACTTATACATACACAAAATTAGTGCGCTTAATCATTTTATAATTTACCATGTGGCATTATACTAGATTTTTCTGAATATTTCTTTCTAGAAAGTGGTTGCTGATGGATTTATATTTGCTATGTCCCATAAGTTGTTTTTTTTAAATTATTCACTATATTAATAGATATCATATGTTTGAGATAAGTGTACTCGTAAACTTATATGGAATCAAAACAATGTATTTAATAATAATTACTATATCATATGTAGTATTATATGCTATTATATTAAATTATCAGTTAGAACTCTTCTGGTTGGAAGTGAAGGAAAAATAAAATCAAACTGGTTAAAATTAAAGACATTGTAGTTGGTTCACTCAAATAGCAAGGAAGGTTTAACGCAGAGGCTCAAATGAAGTCATTAGACTCCATTTCCCTCCATCTTTTGGTTTGGCTCTCCACCATGTTGGTTTGATATCCAAGTGCCACATGATAGCAAAGTGTCTGTGAGCAGGGCTAAGACTGTGCTTTCGGGTTTAAGCCTCATGGTAGAAAGCTGAATGTCTCTTCCCTGAGCCTGAACTAAAGAATCATTATAATCTATTTTCTCTGGTGGTCATGTGTCTAATTCTCGACATTTTCTATGACCTAGGGATAAGTAATCTAAGTCATGCCTCAATTATAACTCTGCACCTCATGCTGGGTAGTGCAGTTAGAATCAACTGTACTAGAAGAACACAAACCAACAGTGAAGGAACAGGGTATTAGTTTGCTTTAAACAAATATATACCATTTCTGGAGAGAGGTCCCCTTCTATCATCAGTGGACACTGCATACTCTTATCCACTAAAATGCACACAAAAGAGTATTACTTAATATTTGTTGAATAAATTAAGAATTCCATGTGTATATAATCTATATATGCGGATACAATTCATGCATAAACACATAAATCCAAGTTAATATTATAATTTAGCAGTTTCATTCTTAGTTTCTGTTTTAGCTTTTCACAGTCATTCTTATTGTGTTTTTTTTTTTTTCCAAAGGTGGCTTAAACAAGTTATCAGTAGGTATATGCAATGGTTGTTAACAAGGCATGTTCTGAGCAAATTTGCCAGTCATATAGAAGCAAGGTGAATTTTTAGGTAATTTAAATACCTTAAGGTTCTAGTTAATTAGGTAAGAATTTTGAAAGATAAACCTTTTTAATCTTTACATTCTTTTTGCTTCTTACATGTTTATTTAAGGAAATAGTTTGTAATTCTGATAAAGAATATGACAATCGAATGAATAAACAGTAGAGAAAAATTGGTATGATGATGCATCTAGCTATCCAAGTAAAGCTAAAATAGTTAAAATGTTTAGGAAAATTTGGTGTGATAAAAATGACTTGAAGAAAATTAATAAAAAGTTCATTTTTGTTTTCCTTAATTGTGAAAAATATGCTACTTAAAAGCTTTTTTTTATTTGTGAAAAATTTATTTCCACTTGTTATAAACCAGAAAAGTACCTATAAGACTTATTTATTAAAATTAATAAAATTGGCCAGGCATGGTGGCTCATGCCTCTCATCTGCATTCTGGGAAGCCAAGGCGAGAGGATCCCTTGAGCTCAGGAGTTCCAGGCCAGCCTGAGCAAGAACAAGATCCCGTTTTCTCTATTAAAAATAGAAAAATTAGGCGGGTGTTATGGTGCATGTCTGTAGTCCCAGCTACTTGGGAGGCTGAGGCAGGAGGATTGCTTGAGCCCAAGAGATTGAGGTTGCTTTGAACTAGGCTAATGTCACAGCATTCTACACAGGGCAACAGAGTGAAACTCTGTCTCAAAAATAAATAAATAAAATAATAATAATAAAATCAATCAAAACATACCCAGCAGCTAAGAAGTAGAATGTAACCAATACTTTAAAGATCTTTCAGTGGCCCAACCTAATCACAACAATTCTATGGGTAACTATTATTCTCAATATTGTATTAACAATTCACTTTATAATTTTTTCTGTTACATGCTAAAATTTCATTGTTTACTGGTATATATTTTGAAATTTAAATAAGTAGAATCATACTATATTTATTTTTCATGACTTTGTTCTTTTATCTTTTTGTTTAAGATTCATACATGTGGATGTATTTGCAGTTCCTACATTTACTTTGCTTTAAAGCAATTTATTTATTAATTTATATAATTTTGTTTATTCATTCTTTTATATCTCTTATTTTTTTGTTTGTTTCATTTTGGGGCTATATTTTTGAGTGACTATGTAAAAGCTTTGGAGTTGTTATGGCACAACTGGAGGTGTGGCACTCACAAGAACTATGTGAATAATACTTTCTGGAGATACACATCCTCGTGGTCATATCAGCCAAGTTCTACGAAGAGTTAGTGTGCTCAGCTAAGATTTAGAATAGCTCCTCAGTGAAGGTACAATTATAGAGGTATGAGCAGAGTTAAGGGAACAAATAAGAGGTGTTGAGACACTCAGGAATTAGAACTATGGACAAGCCATTAACAGCCATTGGCCTGAAGATTATTGGGAAATAAGGTTATTAGAACTGGTTGAGATCTGGAGCTCTGAGAAATGGGCAGGTGAGAGAAGCCATGGCTCAAGAAGGAAGCTTGAGCTTCATTGACCAGAACAGCTAAAACAGGGTGAGAGTGGGAGGGTAACTACCTACACTTTTCCTTCTTTTCTTCTTTCCTTCCATCCTCCCTAAATTGATTGAGGTTTGTTTCATATTTCCTTTTATTCTTTCCCATTAGCTTTGATATTATACAATTGAATTTTCTTTTTTTCTTATTACTTTGTTCCCTTCCTCTTGCCCCTCCCTCCCTTCTTTCTTCAATCCTTTTCTTCCTGAATGTAATTTAGAAATTTAACATGTATGTAGTAGTTGATTTATTCCCCATTCATAGAAGAGAGCTTCGGATCCTATTTACCTTTAAAATTATAATTTAACTAAAAGTTTCTTTTTGTATTCATGATATTTTTCTACTGCCCTCAATGTAGCCAGTAGAAATATTGATGACTGCTTTTAATTTTTTTCTTGGAAACTAATAAATAGGCATCCTTTACTTAACATTTTGGTGTTTACTGTTCTCTTTCTTGTACACACACAAACCTTAAACTTTCTAACCTTAAGAAAATAATCCAGACTTTATATAGGAATATGTAGTTGGAGCTTTGCAATAGGAGGGCTCCCGCTGATGTTCTGTGCTACCAAGCATATAGAGAAAGCCTTACTTTATTGGCCAACAACACAAACTTAATCTCACGAAGAAGTCTGTGTTGGGTATGACTCTAGGGCAGCTACTAGTATTACTTCACTCTTCGCTGTCCTTGGCAACAAAATGCTATGAGAGTGAAGAAAACTAGGAAAATCCTTTGAAGCCCTGTATCTGTTCCCAGGTGGATTATGTTACTCCTTCACCATCACTCTCCACTTCTGTCTTACCTACCAAGATTCATCTGCTACTGCCACATATAACCTGATAACACCAGTTCTGTAATGCATCTCCTTGATAAGTCTAGGAATATTGTAATAAAATGACATTTTTATGCCTTTTCATCTTTTTCCAATATGACTTGCAGAACTTTGTGTCTCCAACCTAGCATTTTCTCTCTGGGTTCTGAATCTTTAGCATCATTGTCACATAGCTAACACATTTACATTACACCATGGTTAAAATAAACTTACATAGATAAAAGTTTGATGTTCCCAAACACCCAGATACACAAAATATTTGAGGTTAGTTCTATTGCCATTATTCAGGTAGAAAATTGAGTCACATAGTTGATAAATACCTAGATTTAGTGTTACAGGTTTATACATCTTGGAGCCTGGAATAGAATATAGTTCTTGAAACAAATAAAATATTATTTAAATATAAAATATAATAAGATATAGTCCTTTCCACTATGGGATTCTGCCTTATCCTGTCCATATCTATCCAAGGTTTTTATTCTACCATTTAGAGTAGACTCTGATCTAGCTTTTTGCTTGATAATTACCATGTCTGTCATTGACTACCTTAAATCAATTTATGTAATTTTTCCTATACCCATCATATGTCTACCATAATATTTAAACACTCTTTTATTATTGCATATAAGGTAAAGCCCCATTTTTTGTTCCCACAAATAGCATAGTCATAAAGGTCTTTGCTCACATCACCTTAGGAAAAATTATGTTAGAGGGAATTGCTGGGCTAAAGAATATGAACATTTTCAAGGTTTTTGACACATAATGTCAGATTTCTTTTAAGAAAGACTGTACCAATTTATTTTCCTGCCAGCAGGGAATGAGCATTGCTGTTTTAATTTGCTCTGGGGTGGAGTTGGGACTGGGAATTAATAGTATCATATTTTTACAACACTTTGGGGGAAATTTTGCTCCCTCATCTCTGTGTTGCTCTCATGACTGCAGGCTTTGGGGGTTTTTTTGTTGTTGTTGTTTGTTTGTTTTGTGTGTGTGTTGTTGTTGTTGTTGTTTTTTATGATAAGGTGAGTATTGAATCCAATGCTTCTAATACAAAACAATGAAGAGCTTTTCTGAGTCTCTTATAAATTGAATAAGGAGAAAGAAGGAAATAAAAGGCAGATTAGATACATAAGTTTACCTAACAATGGGACTGTCATTTTGCTGAATGTTATTTCAACCTTCTCTCCTATTTTTCCCATGAGCCTTTCTTTTTTGCTAAACAATATGTGCGTGAGAAATTCCATCAAATTGCTTAGACTAGCGCTGGGCCTATCATAACCACTACCCTTGAGCTGGCTTTCTGCACCAGTGCAGGAAATGGACAACATGCCAGAAAAGCAATTTTGGCTAAAAATATGCACGCTATTCTGGTAGTACTGTGAATGACATGATAGTTTAACTTAAAAGGCTGTTACTAGAATCCTCTTTATGTTTATTTTAATGCAGCTAACATGACCCTCCCAATAAGCTCATGTTTCTGAAACTGTTGTCTCAGGACAACCAACATTCTAATCAATTAGGATGATTGTTTGGTTGCAAATTCCTGGACAGTACTAGGGATTGATTGAATTAGAATCTGTGGGCAAACAGTTCAGGAATTAAATTTTAACAAGCTCTATTTCTCTGACTTCAATGTACATACAAATCTCCTAGATATCTTGTTAAAGGTAGACTATGACTCAATATTTCTGGGGTGGAGACAGAGATTTCTCATTTCTAATTGGCTTCCTGATGAGGCTGATGTTCTTGGGAAGTAGCTATACTTTAAATAGCAAAACACAAGAGTTTGAGAACCACAGCTTTAAGCCATTCTCTATCTTCAACTTGAATTTATTTATATATTATTAGCCAATCAGGAGGAACTGAAATGAAAATAGATGATCCTGTGAGTAAAACTTGAGCAAGGATGCCACCAGCAAGAGACGAATATAGGTCATGGAATTGGCTAGGAAGGTGCTCAAATGTGGGGCAAAATTTATATATAAACTAGGGAAGAGAAGTGCTAAAAAAATCTGGCCTGTTTTATAATCAAGGTCAGGCCTAGAATTCATAAAATTTACTCAAGGTCATTGTCCTACCCATTCTTCACCCACACATCCAATGCTACCTCATATGTTAGTCTCACTGCCTCCCTAATTTTCTTCTTCTCCTTGATTTGGGCATTTTGCCATGTGTATTTCTCTTTGCTCCGGTTGTTGGAGTAAAATTTAAATTATATCAAGAGACAAACTCTCATCCTGGTTATAGATACTCCCTTGGTTCTCCTTTTACCAAAGTTGAGAGAGCTTCCTAGGCCCCTCTTTTTTCCACAAGAGAATAGTAATCCTACCTAAGATTTTACTGATTAATAAAGTACATCATTTTATGTTTAAACACCAGATGGGCTATGTTACTTAAATGAAGTGTCATTTTAAATTCACTGCAATTCAATTTTTAAAAATTGGCTGAGAGAAATAAGATCTCTGAAGGATTTTATGAAGGATAAGGTATCATCCATTCCTTTAGGTAAGAATGTCCTAAATGTATGCCAAGCAACTCTGCTCTCTGAGATACTCTGAATAAAAAGGCTTTTGCACAGATATTACATGTAGGAAATCTGTGTATATACCACAGCTTTCCTGGAATATCTGTAAGTACATTAGCACACTAAAGGTGCTGAGAACTTAGCAACCAACAAAATTAAGAAATTATTTTTTAGATATTATAAATATTGTTCCAAGCATTTAAAAATCTACTTCAGTAGTAAGGCAGATGATCAGAAATTTGAGTGCTTATTCTAAGTTGAACACTATCAATCAGACCCTACTCTAACCACTTTATTGTGTTATCTCATTTGCTTTTTATTTACTTTTCCCAGTAAAACTAAAAAGAAGGTATGATTCTTTCTCCAGTTTTATAGGTAAGGAAACTGAGGTATATAGATGTTAATCAGTTTTCCCAGAGGTAAACAGGTGGGAAGCCAGGTTGCCAGAATTCAAAGCTTGTGAAATCAAATGAAATACTTAGGTTTATTTTACCTGCTTGCTATTTAGTTGAATGCTATCAGACTGTTCTGTGTTATATTTTTTAAATGGTCTAGGAACGTTAACAGAAATGTTCATTAAATTACCCCTTGTCTCTTTATTCACCTCACAGAAGGATACATTGAATAAAATTAACTCCTATTTCAATATCAGTAAGAACTAAGCTTTCCTAAATAATCATTTTTAGTTTTATCTTATGGAAGCTATGAAGCAGGACATTGATTGTGTTTCCATTTTCCATGTTGGCTCTGGAAGTATTAGAGCTAACAAGCAAATAGTACTTCGTGTGCTGTTCTAAGAATACTCCTGGAATGCCCAGCCATTTTGCATTGTCAGTACAATAGTGAATAGAAAGAAATGGACTATTTTGGCTTGGTTAAAACTATAGTCACCAAACTGCAGCTGAAGGAAAACAAGCTGACTGAAAGGCTGTTAGATTCATAGATTTTAGAGTTGTTGCAGTTGTAGACATTTTCAGCCTGAATTCTTTATTTCATAATAGAAAAGCATGAAAATCTTATTTTAGAGAAATAAAGGACAGTAATAGCACAGCAAAAGCAAGTCTGTCTAAATATCCTTTTGCTAAATGAGTATTGTTTGCTCAGTCAGGCAATGTGGTATGTTCTGTTAATACTCAAATATGACTGGGTCTTGCTCTCAAGGACTTTACAGTTTACTGGGGATATAAATAACTAAATCTATGCATAGTAAAAAACAAGGTGAAAAATGCAGTATCCTAACAGCTGGCAACACAATTCATTTCAACTCTGCTTTTGTTCAGAAAAACACCTAAGTAAGCACCTTAGGAGTAAAGATGAGAAACAAACACAGCAAAGGAACAATAAAACATATACATTAGAAATAAATAGTAATTTAAAAAGTAGGAAGAAGAGAGAGAACAGAAGTGACAGATAGGTCTAGATCTTATTGAGTACGGAAATGACTAACAGAATGTTGATGAAATCAACCTGGAACAATGAATTTAACTTATTTCTCTTGCCCAACTATAAATTTCTTTTTATCAGTTACGATCTTACAGGAATATGCCCAAGCTAATTTTTGCAAAATAAAAGGAATTTATTGGCTCACATAAATGACAAGCCCATGGATGGATTTCAATCATGATCTGACTCCAGGAGTATAAACAATATCACTAACATTTTCCTCTTTCTCAGTCTGTGGGCCTCCTTCCTTTCATCTGTATTTGTGCCTGTCCTCTGGTGGTAGAAAACTAGGTGTAGTAGCTCTAGCTACAGCGTCTTAGATTCAAATCTAGTGGAAAAGAAAAACCTGTATCTTCCAGCTCTCACATAAATTCTAGGGTTCACTCTGATTGTCTATCTCTAAAGCCATCACTCTGAGAAATTTTAATGCTCTGATTTACCAAGGAATCCGAATGTAGAAAGTTGCTTTATTTTTTAAATCGAGAATGTTGCTTGAAAATACATAAGGAATACAACCTGAGGATTTCTGGCTTGACTTTAGTGCTCAAATATTTGCAGTGGTAATTCAGACACATTATTATAGTGAACTTTATAGGAGGAAAACTACATAAAATTGTATTGATATAGAATCTCATTAAAATAACCTTTTTATTTTAGGCAGGTCCTAAACACATAGAAAAATTGTGCAGCTAGTACAGAGAGATTCCATATTTCCCAACACCAGATTCCCAGGTTCCACTATTATTAACATGTTACATTAGTATGATACATTTGTTACAATAAATAAAACATTATCAATTCATTATTAGTAACCGAAGTCCGCACTTTAGTTTTTAGCTAATGTTCTTTTTTTCTGTTCCAGGATCCCATCTGAATACATTACATTTAGTCATCATGTTTCCTTAGGCTCCTCTTGGCTGTGACACTTTGTTTTTGATGACAGTTTTGAGGAGTGCTAGTCAGGGGTTTTTTTGGTTTTTTTTTTCTTTTTCTTTTTTCCTTTAGAATGTTCCTCAATTGATATTAACCCTCCTTGCCTAAGCCAATCAACTTGTTTACCTTGGTCACAGAAAATGATGCTCCAATTATTGGTAAATTTGTGAGTTTTGTTCCAGTGATATTGGAAGAAACAGATGCCATCAGTCTCTGCCCAGGAGGAAACATGAAGCTTTTCCATAGTCTCAATATAAAACACTAAAAAGATAGTACCAAAACACACAGAGAGACAGAACTGAAAGAACACTGGAAAACAGAAGCCTGAGCTATGATGCTATATGTCTGAAGTTTGATCTTTCTGTGGACTCTGTAATTATACCACCTGACAAATCCCCTTCACTTTGTAAATCAGGTTGAATTGAGTTCTCTCCTACTTGCAGCAGAAACATTTTAGAATGACTCAATTACTACCTGATCCAGCCAGGATTCTGCTGGAAACTAAAGATTCCTACAAAACCACATAATAAAATTCCTAAAGCAAAGGAAAATAAAAGAAGATCTAAAACCATAAAACATAAACAAGATGACAAAAAATCAGTTATAACTATATTTTATGACTCTATAATTCATATATTTATTTGTGTATTTGTGATATATATTTTTGTGTTTAATCCGTGGCTGTCCACATTAATATGAGCTTTGGAGTCAGACTGATGTGACAGCTCTGAAGCAGACTGTATAGTTTTGGATCCTGGTTCTATCTCTTTCTAGCATGTGACCTTGCGAAGGTTATTTAATACATCTAAGCCTCAGTTTTGCACCCTTAATATGAGAAATATAACAATACTGTCAAAGGGTTATAGCAAAGATCAAATGACCTTATGTATGTAAAGTGTTTAAATCAGTAACTACAACATAGTAAGAGCTCAATGAATATTATTTATTTACATTAATAACTTGGAATAATAAATTACCCTACTGAAAGATAAGTACTCTCAGATTGAATTTAAGAGCAATGATGAAATATCTTGATGCTTACAGGATACAAACAAGATATCAAATAAACCTGAATGCTAAACATGAAAATAATATACAAATTCTTATCAAGGAAACCTCAGGGACCTATAAATAGTTGTCCAGTTTGTTTGGGCTTTTTTTGTTGTTGTTGTTTTCTGTAGAAGAAGGCATCCAGACAATGAGAAAACTGGGGACTGAAGTCTAGCTACTCTTCTGCTTCCAACACTCTGAGCCATATTAACTTTTACTGATTCAACTGACAGGAATGGGTGCTTTTTGTCATAGAAAGGCACATATATAAGGTCACTATAGGTAATAGCCCAGAGATTCACGAAAATTATGATGGTCTAATTGCCTGTAGTTATGTAAGACCTAAAAATCATTTGTTTAAAGTTAAAACAATATAAAAATATGACTAAAACTTGTTGCTCCATATTCCAAGATCAGAGGCCCTCCAGGTTTGGAGGCCTGCCAAAGGTTGATGATATAGTTGTTCCAGCAGAATCATTCACTTAATTACATAAAGAGAAGAGGAGAAGATGGGGAAAGAGAAGATGGTGGCTTTTGAGAAGAGTGCAGAGTGCCTGAAGAAAGGCCATCATGCTCCTTTACCTTCTGTGATGAAGGAGAGAAGGACACTTCTTCTCTCCAGCAAGTGATCTGCTTCCTCTGGATTTCAGATAAAAGCAAAGAACTGACAGAGCTGATGGGGAGTGTGGCATACAGAAGCATGCACTTCCACCCTGTGGTGTAACAAGTACATATGAAACTTGGTTGCACACAGTGGAAGGGAGCCTGACTTGAAGCATCTTACTATTGCTCCTCTCAGAATCACTCTGTGCAATGGAATGCTCAATTGGTGACAATGGATCATTTATGCCACTGTTGAATGGAGAAGGAAGTAGAACCTGGGCTGGGAGTTCTATGTCTGGGGTCTGCATAGGGTACACCTCTATAAAACTCCTAAATGTCTGCACAGAGTTTGCATTTGGACTCCCAGCCTCAGGAAGAAGGAACAGCAAGCAGAAAATCTTGTGATATTTTCAACATGCTTTAAGTGAGACATTGATAATTACTACTCTTCCGATAACTTTATGAATTATGAAGTCCTGACTTATTGGCATTATATAGCTTTATGAAAGTTCACATAAATAAAGATAATTATTTAAAAGCCTGCTTAACCCTTTGCACTCAGATGTTGAGTGTGGATAATGTTGAGTGGATGGTGAGAAAAAAGCAAGCGAGTGCAAAGGGTTAATTGGTAAGAATAAACAAAGAAGATATTGATAAGTGGTTTAATTATATCATAAATCCTTCTGTAGGTTAAGAATGTTATTCTTAATTAGCAATTTCTAGACATGACTGGATAGTGAGAACCAAGACCACAATGACAGCTGTGTTTGGCTAGCATTAGATGTGATTTCCAACACTGTTGATCCTGGTTTGAGCCTTATTCTGAATCTCCTTTGGTGCTCTTCCATAATAAAAACACCATAAGTTTGGTGGTGCCAAAAATGAATGTTTAAATGCTAACACTACTCAAGGGTTTGCCAGCTTAAGCTAACAACGTTGTGATTTTTTTTTCCTTGTGGAATTAGGTAAGGTGGCTTCTGGTTACCCATTTTGGAAGAAGTTCCAGGATCCTTCCTGCTGGAGTGTTTAAATATTTCTCTGTTTCCATTGCTTCTCTTGGCCCCTAAACTCTGTTCATCTCATTAACTCTTACTCTTTTTTTCCCAAACCCAAAACAATAATATTTTTAAAGAAATATCACCTAGCCTTCTCAACACATTCGTATTTCTAGTTTGTACTCATATAAAACAATGTACTTCTACCTCTCATCTCTTTCTCACAGTATAAATTTACCTTTGTGTGATTTGTTGATAAATATATGTCACTTCACTAGATTGTAAATTCAAGTCAAGTGCAGAAAGGATCTTTTTTTGCTCAGGGTAATATATACATAATGATGCAATATCTGACAATAAATATGTATTGAATAAATGAACTCCTAGATCAATGGATAAAAGAGTCTGATGAGTATCAATGTTAGTATTAGACACACCAATCACATGCACTGTAAATAGCATGTAGCAGCATTTCAATAAATGTTTCTGGTTGATACATTTGACTATCAGTTTCCTTTGACATTTGATTACGTTCTTTTTTCTTCCCCCACCAGCTTGACAAGTAATTGACAAGTAAAAATTAAATGTATTTATGAGGTGCAATATGATGTTTTGATATAAGGATATATTGTGAAATTATTAAACCAAGCTAATTAGCATATCCATCACCTCACATACTTCTTTTGTATGTGGTGAGAATATTTAAGATCTACCATCTTGGCCATTTTTAAGTATATTATAAATTATCACTAACTATAGTCATCATATTGTATAATAGATCTATAGAACTTATAGATCCTGTCTAACTAGAACTTTCTACCCTTGATCAATATCTCCTGATTCACCTTTACCTTATCCCCTAATAATCTCCACTCTACTCTTTGCTTCTGTGAGTTCAATTTTTTTTTTAATTCTGCATGTAAATCAGATGATGAGATGATGTGATATTTGTCTTTCTGTGTCTGGCTTACTTCAGTTAGCATATAGTCCTCTAGGTTCATGCATGTTGTCCCAAATGGTGGAATTTCCTTCTTCTTAAAAGCTGAACAGTATCTCATTGTATATGTATAGTCCACATTTTCTTTTTATCCAACTATGGACCCTTAGGTTGATTCCATATCTTGGCTATTGTGAATAGTAGAATGATGCTGCAATGAATGTCAATATACAAATACGTCTTTCAGATCCTGTTTTCAATTCTTGTGAATATATACCAAGAAGTAGAATTGTTGAATCATACAATTATATTTTTAGTATTTTTGAGAAGTTTCCATGCTGTTTTTCATGATGGCTCTATTAATTTAAGTATCCACCAACAGTGTTCAAAGGTTCTTTTTTCCCCCAAAATTCACTAACATGTATCTTATTTTTTTTTATAATAGCCACTCTAACAGATATGAGGTGATATTTCATAATTGTTTTAATTTGCATTCTCTGATGAACAGTGATGTTGAGAATTTCTATTGGCCATTTGTATTTTTTTTTAAATCACTGCTCAGATCTTTTGCCCATTTTTAATTGGGTTATTTATTTTATTGTTATTGAGTTATTTGTGTTTCTTTACATATTTTGGATATTAGCCCCTTATCAGATATATGATTTATAAATATATTATTCCATTCCACAGATCATCTCTTCACTCTGTTGATTGTTTCCTTTGCTGTGTAGTGCTTTTTGGTTTGATGCAATCCTATTTGTTTATTTTCTCTTTTGTTGCCTATGCTTCTGGGGTCATACCTAAAAAATCATTTTACCCACACTAATGTCAAGAATATCTTCCCTATGTTTTTCTTCTAGTGGCTTTATAGCTTCAAGTCTTATATTTAAATCTTTACTTCATTCTGAGTTTATTTTTATATATAGTGCAAGATAAATGTTCAATTTCATTCTTCTTCATGCTGATATCCAGTTTTCTCAACATCACCCATTGAAAAGACTGTCCTTTCCTCATTGTATATTCTTGGCATCTTTTTGAAAATGAATTAACTTTAAATAAATGAATTTATTTCTGGGCTTTCTATCTTGCTTCATTGGGTTGCTGTGTCTATTTTTATGCCAGTACCATGCTGTTTTAAATACCATAACTTTGTAGTGTACTTTGAAATCAGGTAGTGTGATATCCTGCACTTTGGTTTTTTGCTGAAGAATACTTTAGCTATTTGGGGTCTTTTATAATTCCATATGAATTTTAGTATTGATTTTTCTATTTCCTAGAGAAATTCTGTTAGAATTTTGATTGAGATTACATTGAATCTGTAGTTGCTTTAGGTAGTATGGACATTTTGATATATTGATATCTTTCTATTTATTTGTGTCTTCTCAATTTTTCTCTTCAATGTTTTATAATTTACACTATATGTATCTTTCATCCCTCCTTGGTTAAATTTATTCATAAGTATTTTTAAGTTATTGTAAATGAGATTGTTTTCTTATTTCTTTTTCAGATAGTTTGTCTTTAATGTATAGAAATGGTACTGATTTTTGTATGTTAGTTTTGTCTCCTTCAATGTTACTGAGTTTTTTTTTAGTTTTAGCAGTTTTTTATTATGTCTTTAAGAGTTTTTTAGATATAACATCATGTCATCTGCAAAGAGACAATTTTACTTCTTCCTTTCTAATTTGGATGCCTTTTATTTCTTAGTCCTGCTCTAGAGAGGACTACCATTACTATGTTGACTAGAAGTGATGAAATTGGGCACCCTAGTTTTGTTTCTGGTATTCGGGAAAAAAGCTTTCAGCTTTTCATCATTGAGTATGATATTAACTATGAGCCTGCCATATATTGCCTTTATTATGTTGAGGTACATTCCTTTTGTATTAAATTTGTTGAGCATCTTTATCATGACAAGATGTTGAATTTTGTCCAATGATTTCTCTGTATGATTTCTAGTCTTCATTCTGTTACTGTGATGTATCATATTTAATGGTTTGCTTATATTGAACCATCTTTGTATCCTAGGCATAAATCCCACTTGATCATGGAGTATGTATAATCTTTTTAATGTCCTTTTGAATTCAATGTGCTAGTATTTTGTCAAGGATTGGTCTGTAATTTTCTTTTCTAGTAGTGTCCTTACCTGACATTGGTGTCAAAGTAATGCAGCCTTGAAAATAAGTATGGAAGTATTCCCTCTTCTTCAATTATTTGGAAGGGTTTGAGAACAAAATGGGGTTATTTCTTCTTTAAATGTTTGGTAGAATTCACCTGTGAAGCCATGAGGTCTCAGGCTTTTCTTTGTTGGGAATTTTTTGATTACTGGTTCAATCTCCTTATTTTTTATTAGTCTGTTCATATTTTCCATTTCTTCATGAATCAGTCTTGGTACATCTTATGTTTCTAGGAATTTATTCATTTCTTTTGGGTCATCCAATTTCTTGGCATATAGTTGTGCATAAATATTTCTTATGATACCTTGTATTTCTGTGGTATTAGTTGTAATTTTTCCTCTTTTATTTATAATTTTATTTATTTGAGTTGTATCTCTTTTTTTCTTAGACTAGCAAACAGTTCATCAGCTTTGTTTATCTTTTCAAAAACAGTCTTCTGGTGGTAGTTGAAGAGTTAGGCTTGCACAGCTTCCCTATAGCTTGGTACCACAGAGGCAAGTCTGGTGCTTGGGTCTTGGTCTGCTGGAGGCTTGGTTTGCAGGGGCAGGCCTGGACCCTGGGTCTGCCAGAGTGTGTAGCCAAGGGGGCTGTCCTGAAGCTTGATTCTGTGGGTGATAGAGGCTAGGTCTTTGGGAAACAGCCCACCACTGGGGTCTACTGAGGTAAGGCATTTATTTATTTATTTTGGCTACAGAGTTTCACTCTGTTCCCCAGGATAGAGTGCGAGTGCAGTGGTGTGATCATTGTTCACTGCAGCCTTGAACTCCTGGGCTCAACTGATTCTCCTGCCTCAGCCTCCCAGCCACCTGGGACTACAGGTGCATGCCACCATGCCTAGCTAATTTTTCTATTTTTTTGTAGAGATGGGGTCTTGCTATTGCCCAAGCTGGTCTCAAACTCCTGGGTTCAAGCGTTACTCCCATCTCAGCCTCCCAAAGTGCTAAGATTACAGCCATGAGCTACTGCACCCAGCCTGATTACAGTCTTAATTGCATATTTATTTTTCTTTATATTATTCACTTCGTAAGTATAAGCATCATCTCACCAACAAGTCTAAGTTTGAAAAGCCATATGATTCCCTGGTACCCTAAGGAATGCTTATTGAATTAAATTAAATGATCATGTTTGTGGCTTTATTTATTTGCTT
The DNA here is from genome assembly GCF_040939455.1 of Microcebus murinus. Taxonomy (NCBI): domain Eukaryota; kingdom Metazoa; phylum Chordata; class Mammalia; order Primates; family Cheirogaleidae; genus Microcebus; species Microcebus murinus. The sequence goes on from NC_134105.1 coordinate 63,373,267, forward strand.
AGGGTTTTCTTTTACCTTTTTTTTTTTTTTTTTGGCGTCTGTAATTTCAAGGTTTTTTTTTTTTTAATTTAATGGAAATATGAGAGTACAAACATTTTGGTTGCATTTTATATCTTTGCCTCTCCCTAGCAAGGGTTAGATGTATGGCCTTCCCCTCCACAATGATCACCACATACCTCAGAATATGAATTATTTTACCTAAAAGAAAAAGAAAATATAATTGTTTTTAAGAAGAAATACTTCTGCATTTGACCTTTCTGAAAAAGTTATAGGCTTTATGGAACTTTTAAGATTAATGTCATTGTTCTTTCATCCTGTTTTTCATTCTTATTCTCTTCATACCCACTATAAAACAAGTAGAGTTCAATTAAGGAAAGTATGTTAAATCTGGACTCTGACAGCTTTTAGAGCTATTCAGGTTAAAATAAATGAATAGATGCTATATATATATATATATATATATGTTTAATTTTTTTTACTTCAAAACCCATGTTTGGATCTGAACTCATTGTCCACTTTTGTAGGCAGTCTAGCATAAGAACTAAAGTTTTTCTAGGTCTGATTCTCTTATGCATAAAAATTTGGATTTAATATTCATTCATCTTACTAAAATATAATAAAATAAACATCATTCATTTTTACCATAAATTTTAAATAATACAAAGGGATTCATCAGATATATTTCATAGCCATAGTGAAAATGTCTGACAGTTTTGCAAGTAAAATATAATGCTGCATATAAATTATATTACTGTTTATGTTTTATTTGAAATATTCATAATATTCATTTTGTAAATACAATATGCAGTACAAGAAAATGACAATATTATAATTGAACTTGTATGAAAAATCTTGCCTCTGAAAATTTTATATAAAATCAATCTTGCCTGAATTTTACTGGGGGTTAAGAAGACTAATTTGTTCATCTTCTTTCTTATTCCAGGAAGTGTATTATGTATGAAATTACTGTCACTTTTTGATTTCACTTTAATCAATAACCTGTGTAAAAAAGTATAGCACAATTATAAACAAATATCCTGTATACTTTACAGACCTCATCATACTCTGGGTAAGACCACACAAGTACATATACTTCAATGATTTCTTTAGATTGTTATATATTGTACTTACACCTTAAATAAATATGATGTTTTTAACCTACACATTTTATAAAATATTGTGATATATCCAAAATTGATGTAAGCTTTAAGTTGGAGGACTATGTCATTACTCTATAAATATCTCATCATTAATGATACCATAAAATAATGAAAATATAATCATAACATTGCCTTTATGTAAATAATAAACTGAAATGAACCTTGGGGTAAGAAATAATTTGGGATAAATATTATTAAAGTGCACTGTGCCATTGAGAAGGAACCAAATTAAATAAGATTTTCAACATTTTCTTCCCTTGCCATTAACAACCCTTTAGGTCAAGAAGCATAATTTCCAGGTGATTAGTCTATAAAAACTGTCCATGTCTGATTGGCAGAAGTTAATTTTTCTTGATTCATTGAGTCAGGCAATAGTAGCAATACAAATGCTTTTGAATTGATTTGAAGTTTTTCAAAAGAAAATCTCCTAGAAAACACAGAACAGAGCAGACTTTTAGAAATTAAAACTAACCTATATTGTTAGATTTTCTTTGTAAGTTTTCAAAATTGTCAAAATTGAAGATATTCTAGCATTTTATATTTTTGCCCCCTAATTCATACATATTTTACAACTAAAATGTCAAAGCGATCAAAATTATTCCCCTTCTAGACATTTAAATTATCTTCTTGAAATTAATGGGAATTTTGAGAATACCTATTTAGTTAGGAAGAATATTGTTTTGGGACCTAAAAAACACAAAGATAGTATATCTTGCCTAGAATTTTGAAGGAGACCATTCATGATTTCATAACATATGTAAGAAAGAATTACTACAGTGCTCAATTACTCGGCCAAGACACAAAGAGTTTGAAGCAAGAAGTTATGAAACATAAGAGAATAATTTGCAGCATGATTTTATATTACCTATGCTCTTCGTGATCAATGAGTTATTACCTTTACTGAGTAAAGTTTATTAATCAATTTGTCTTTAGATATGAAAGTAAAATACATGACATTGGAGTCTGTGATGGCAAATAAGACCACAGCCTAGATTTTGGAAACAGGCCTTTGTTTATTATCATTTACAGCTCAAGAAGAAAAAAAGAGAATGTTCAAAAACTGGATGGTGGGTAATCTCTAGAGTCTGAACACTTAATACAAAGACGTTAGAAGAGTTATTATACTTTATTATAATTTAGATCCCCCTCCTAGAAATTTTTTATGGTCAGTAAGATAGAGGGGCCATATGGTACTCAGGTAATGCTCAGGGAAGTGAGAGGAGACTTGTGATACTCAGTGAGAAGGGATGGATGGATCTTGCAATCATGTATTGGCAAACTTTTTGTAAAATCTATTGAAGAGATGTACAGAGTACCTATGTTTGAAAGAGTTCAAGTTTTCCAGTGAAATGTCAGTGTTTTATTATTTAATTGAAAATTTAGGTTTTCTTTCTCTAATTACTAACTCAGAATGGGATTAAAAGTTGATTTCTTCATCATTTATCTTCCTTCTCTTCAACTAAGAACCTTAAATAGCCAAATAATACTAAGATCTAGGGTGTTATTTATCTGAGACAGTCTTCTTAGCATGCAGACAAAACATAAAATTGGCTTGCTGAAATTAGTAGTATCATAGAATGGTAAAACAGGCAAGAAACTAAAGCTCATTAGTTGAAGCACCTTCTTTTTACAGATGAGAAAATAACAGCTTCCATAAATGAAATGAATAATACTGACATGCTTATGAGAGTAAATTGGTTTACCTGTAATGAATTTGTTTTTATTTAGCTATCAAATGGAATATAAATTACTTGCTAATATAATGGAGTTTTTAAGATAAAACTAGAAATAAACCCAAATCTTTCTCTCTTATTATATTATTAATATGTTAAACCTTAGATTGAAAATTGTTTCATTCAAAGTAGAAGTCAGTATGATTGGCAGAAGCTTCTTTTCTTTGCATATATTATATATTAATAACTAATTAAATCTAATATATGTTTGCAATACCCCTAAAACAAAATATATAAACATTAATTCCTTCTGAACAAATAACACTAAGACACTTGGCCATATTAGTAAGTCTAATAAGCATAACTAAGTGCTGAAAAATATTGGAAACAATCTGGTCATTTACTACTTTATGAAACTGTTATTATGAAATTCTTCTTTTGTTGTCTAATATTTTTAGAGATGGGCTCTCACTGTGTTGTCCAGGCTGGACTCAAACTCTTGGGCTCAAGACACTCTCCCACCTCAGACTCCCCAAAATTCTTATTTTTAAGAGTGTTTTGACCAGCCTAAGCAAGCACAAGACCTGGTCACTACTGAAAATAGAAAGAAATTGGCTGGACAACTAAAAATACATAGAAAAAATTAGCAGGTTATGGTGGCCCATGCCTATAGTCCCAGCTACTTGGGAGGCGGAGGCAGAAGAATTGATTGAGCCCAGGAGTTTGAGGTTGCTGTGAGTTAGGCTGACACCATGGCAACAGCGTCACTGTTGGGGGGATGACACTGTTGTCAACAGTGAGACTCTGTCTCAAAAAAAAAGTATTTTGGAATGGGTAGAATTATTTTATTAGTTAAGATTAGGAAAATAACTCCACTTTTAGGCAACAATAAATGAATGGAAATGTAGCTATTGCTGGATGGAAAATTGGTCAGCTTATACATTTTATTCTATGTTTATGAAACCAGTCCTTCACTGAGAACTTCCTTTCAGTCTCTCAAAAATCTATGTGCCAAGTATCCTTCTGAGCATTTGGATCACAAACGTAAACAAAATGTTTAGGTACTTTGAACTATAAAAGTCTATTGATATAATAGAACAGAAAACATTAATTTAATAATAAATGAATGGAATCAGTTGTAAATATATAAAAATATATGCACATATGTGCAAATCATAATAGAAAATAATATCTGTAGCTATGACACTGTATAACCTGGCTTAATTTATGAGAGGTAGAGGGAGAACTGAGATCTCAATGAGTTGTATCAGCAAAGAAGTGAGGAAGCATAGCAGAAGCAAAACTTCTAAACAAAGAACTGCAGGTGCAAAGTCTGGAAGTTGTGAGACAGTTTTGTACATTGAAGACTATATTAAAATATCCTAATATTGAACTGCATAAGAGAGTGTTAATATAATGGGAAAATAACATATATAGGCTTTCTAAGCAAACAAGGTATCACTCATCAAATAAATCTGTGTCGATTTTATTATCTTAATTTTGCCACCTCTCTCTTCCTTTTGGATTAGTTACTATATGTCAGAGTCAGGTTCTAGGAAATCTAGTGGATCTATGTGGAAGTGGACCCTGATTCCTCTACTAAGCAAATAACTTGTCTGATTCATCAAATTCCTTCTTTACAAGAAAATTCTAAGAAGAGTTTTCTTTCCTGGCAATAGAACAGAAAAACTCAAGAAGTCTGAAAAACAGGGATATGTAGATTTTTCACCTTTTCCCCCATTTATTTGCAATTTTTTAGCAGACATTAATATTCAGATGAAAAATGAAGACTAGATTCCTTATATTGTACTTATTGGATCATAAATGCGTGCTGTTTTGCTTTCCTCCGTCTGCAAATTATGAACATTCAGAAGGGAAAAAAAGCATTTTTATTAATCTCTGTATTCCCCAAGACCTAGCATTGTAGTTGTTAAAAGTACATACGGGACAGATGTCTAGAGCTTGTTCTTTGTCTACACCAAAGATGTGTTCACAAACATTATCAAGTGGTGACTAACAATTGGGCAAGTAGTGAGGCAACTATTGTACCTAAGAGAAATGAGTATAGAAATTAACAAACTCTTTCTTCCTTCCAGGAAGGAATGCTCTTGAGAACATCCCTTTAAGAAGATAATACAGTCTCCATTTTATCCTTCCCAGGATGGGAATCTTACACCTTAAAAAGCGACTGTTCTGTATTTGGGGAATGGTTACCTCGATGTAAATTTTGTGTTTTTGTATCTTTTACCCATAGATAACACATTCTGCTACATAATGTGGCCCATAATTGTACATAATGCAGCTCTTTAAGGGTTTGAAAACCTCTCAAGTTCTGTCACTGCATTGCCCTGGATTCATTTGTATACTATTTTCTTTCTTTTTTTTTTTTTTTTTCCAGATGCCCAAACCTTCTTTCTTTATTTTTTTTATTTATGTATATTATGGAGGTACGGATGTTTAGGTTACATAAGTTGGCCTTGCCCCCACCCCAAGTCAGAGCTTCAAGTGTGCCCATCCCCCAGACGATGCGCATTGCACTCATTATGTATGTATATACTCATCCCCTCCCCTCCCTCCCATCTGCCCGACTCTCTATAAATGTCATTCCTATATGTGCTCTTAGATGTTGATCAGTGAAACCAATTTGCTGGTGAGTACATGTGGTGCTTATTTTTCCATTCTCAGGATACTTCACTTAGTAGAATGGGTGCCAGCTCTATCCAGGAAAATACAAGAGGTGCTATATCACCATTGTTTGTTAAAGCTGAATAATACTCCATGGTATATATCTGAAAAACACCAGACTTCTCAACTATTTTCTTATAAGATGAAGTTTTTATACCCATCCTTATACTTTCATCCCTGCTGTATTTATTAAATGTTCTCATAAAATGGTATCTATAGTTAAAATCATCAGAATTTAAAAAAGAAAAAAAAAACTATTAGGAATAGTGAATTATATTAGGGGCACAAGCCCATATAGAAAAGGAAAAAAAGAAAGAACAAAACAAGGAGGGTGAAACAAAATGATAAACACAGCTAAGTTAGTTTATTACACAAACATTTTTATCAAGCATTTATATCTCAGGCTTGGGATTTAAAAAAGAATAAGGCACATTATTTTTTCTCAAGAGCTTAGTGTCTAAATGAGAAAGATGGAAATATAAGCAAATAGTTTCAATTCAATGTGATATTTGTCATAAAAGAATAATGTATTCTGAAATTGTTACTTTATTTTTAATTCATCAATGTACCCAAATCCAGTTCCCTTCTGAGTTTCAAAATAATGTAAAAAGATCATTCTCTTGATTTCCTTCTATTTTTCTTAGTAATTGCTACACCAAAACTTTGCTGCCTAAAAACTGACCAGGAATCTCTCTACCACATTCTAACATAAATCTCTACAGCAGCAAAAAAAATTAGAAATTGGAATAGCTATTTCTATAACAAGGTAATGGTACTTCAAAGTCCATAGAGCACACTCCAAACTAAAGTCTCTGGGTTATTTCCTTTCACCTTCTCCTGCTGTTTCAAAAGAGCTAAGATTCCAGGCTCCTCCATGCATAGCTGCCTTCTTCCTCTAGGTCAGTTCCTCCAAATTCATTCTAAATGAGCCTTCAGTGAGCATATGATGTATTGTGCTCCCTAAGAAAGCCAGATATTTGCTCCCATCCCCTTTAGTGAATGGATTCTTTTTGATTCGATTTGCTGGGATTTGGGGCAGAGATATAAAGAATGAATTTAATAAAATTAACAAGAAAAAGATACTAAAGGAATCAAGGGACTTTTTTCCAATAGGTTCAATGGATGTACGTGGGAGTAGATAAGTGAAAAGATAACCCGTATAAACAAGCCGTATGGCTTGGGGTTTTGTGACCATAATTGCATTCCCCTTTGTATTTCTCTTCCGTCTTCTTTTGTACAAACACTCTGTTTCTAAGTTGATTTTTTTAAAAAGTTTTAACGACAAACCTTGAATCAAAGAAATAAGGCTTTCCAGTGATAACTGGATTTTTTTAGTGGTGGAGGCAATTTATTTACTCAGGTACCTGTCAAAACTGAACAACTATTTCTCAAGAGTTTTTGACCACCAATTATAAAATGAAATGTCTTTTTATTTAAGCAATACACTCATCCTGTTTAAGACAAATTATATAAAGGAATAATACTTCTATTAATCCCTATAGAATAATAGCATACATTACAATAAATCAGATTCCCATTTTAAAAATAATTAGGAAGTTATCATAAAACATAAAAATTGGAAAAGTGTTATTTGTAAACTGGACCTTTAACTTCATCATTTAACAATTAATCCAATAGGTATGTTGTCACCTACTCTTTAAAACTTTTTTCTCCCTACTTCCAAATATATACATTGATATTTTGGGGATAGATACACAGTCAGATAAACCAATTACCTTCATCCTTGTCTGCTAAAGATAAAAAAATAAGTTATGAGGTTTAGCCTATAGGTGACTTACACAGCAGTTCAGGGGGGAAAAAATAACTTTTAATAAAGTTTTGAGCCATGCTTGTTTTTCCCAAGGCACAATATAGCTGTTATTTATAGTTTCACTGAAAAAGCTAGTAGTGAATTTTCAGCACTTCATGTAACTAGCTTTTTGCTTGGGAAGCCAACATTACATTACAAAACTAGCTAAGAATTTATCTCTGACAGCAAGATTTTAAAAGAAAGAAAAATCTTTTTGAGAAATCCATAATTAAACAATAACAGTGCCAGTATGAAACCAATTGCAGTTTTGTAAAATATACATTTTTACTCTGACTACTTAGAAAGTGTATTTCTTTATAGTAGCGCAATATCCAAGCAACCCACATCAGGTAAAATCTTCAATAAAATACTTTCTTAATGGATATGTGAGTTTCCTTCAAAGACTGGATGAAGTAATTCTTACCCAGCAAACCCTGGAGCACTCAGAGGCATGCCCCATCATGTGATTTTATTGAGAAAGCTACTTAACCCAATCCCTGTAACTATATTGCAAGTATTATCCATTTGCCACCAGGGTTATTTTACTTTCTTTTTTCCTCACTTATAGTGTATAACTCGTGCTGCTGTCAAATTGGCAAGGTACTGGCTTCCCAATAAAAATCTTCCAAACTATAATTCTCCAACTTTCAATGTGTTTAGTCTGAACATATGTCCTTTTAAACTTACCTACAGGAGGTATCTCTCAGATTTTCTCCCATGCCAAATTGCTAACTGTATCTCATAGCTCTAACCACTCTTTCTTCAAAAATGTAGAAGCCTCTCCCTTCTCTGAACCTTGAGGCCATTCCTAGAGACCTTTGTATTTGTTGCTTTTCTTTCACTGGCAATGTCTCTCTTGATTGGAAATGTGATATCTCATTTTCATGACTATTCCTTCTCTAACATCTCTGCAATGTCATTTTCATTGTTCCAAATATGTACTTTCATAGATCTCAAAAGGTATCTTCTTATAAAATTCAGTGGCTTTTTCAGACTCAACCTACAAGATATTCCTCAATATATGTTTTCTTTTGTTGTCATTATAAGAGAATCCCTTAGTTTTAGCTGTGCTCACGGGAACCTAGAATAAAGACATGTCCCAATCTCCTTTTATTTAGAAGTGGATATCGCACTCATTCTGGTCAATGGGATTTAATAAGAAACATCTTGACATATTTTCAAAACACTTTCTATTTTTTATTTATTTTTTATTCTTTTTATTTTTTTATTTCAGCAAATTATGGGGGTACAAATGTTAAGGTTACATATATTGCCCATGTCCCCCCTCCTCTCTCGAATCCAAAACACTTTCTTCAAAGGAGAGGTTATAGCCTGTTTCATCCTATCTTCCTCGATGTTAGTTGTAATGTGCATGCCATAGTTGGAGGTCTGGAACCCATACTAGGTCATGATTTAGAAGCTATAGAATGTGAGGCAGCCTAATACATAGGGCCTCAATCCTTCACAATTTCATGTAAAGATCCTACCCTGGAGACATCATCCCCAAACTTCCTTTATGTGAGCCTGAAAATAAACCATTTGCCCATCAACTAAATATTCTTAAATGAGTACATTATGGCATCCACCCACCTTTGCACCAGACTTTTTTTTACCAGGTGTTTACATTTGAACCAGGCATTGTTGAATCTTTGTTCCTTCCTTTGCAAATCCTTTACTCCAGAAGACAACTGAATTCAACACAATGATGTAGTAAATCTGACACACTACTCAGCAAATATTTGATAATTTCTCATTTCTTTCCCTCCTTTCAGATAGGATCGATGTTGTGATTGTCCCTCAAACACGTCTTTTGTTTTTCTTTGTCACAATTTTATTCATGTAGTTTTGACTGACTAGAATGTATTCTTTCCAACTTTCCAACAAGTAAAATTCTGCACATTATCGAAGAAAGAGGTCAAAGGATACGTTTTATATGACAATTTCATCTTGAAAGATTCTTGCTTTTCTTTTAGTAATTATGTCTCTTACTAACTAGACCTTTATTTATTCTATGTCTTATTTTTTGCTCAATTCAAGTACAAAAATAAATGTTTTGAACTCCCATGAACAAGAAAAGAAAATTTAATGTAGCACGAGTAATAAAATAATTTCACAAAAAGAAAAACATGGCTACAAGAAAAGTGAAAAATGATATTGGAGATCAGATTAAAGATAGAGTATATTTATTTGAAGAAATAAAAAAGAGACTGCAGAAAAACACGGTATTTGAAGAGATTTGAAAGGTCAAAGTAATAGACACAGGATGAATGTAAGAAACAAACAAACATAAGAACCAAATAAAAAAAGTAATTTTACTGTAAATTTTGGAAAAACAAGGATATCATAGTTTATCTTATAGGATATATATGAGGAAGAGAGGAGAATTACAAAGGAAAATATTTGAGGTTATATTGTTGAGGTGTTAATGTCTAATGGAGATGCTTATTCTTAATTGGATTTATACTCAATATAAACCTTGACAATCTTTGAGCAGGAAGTTGATGTGATTGGAGCTTTGTTTCAGAAAATCTTATCTGGCAATGATGTGTAAGAAATCGCAGATGAAACTGAGGTCAGAGATAAGGACACCTTTGAGGGATCTATATTTTTTTATGTAGATTACCTCTTTTTCCTGTAGATAGACTATAATTTCTTTGAAAGCAGGCATCATGTCTCTTTGATGTATCTTCAGTGCTCACAATATACTGTGAGACAAGTAGTATTTAAATAAGTTCTTATTGTTAAATTGAAAGAATTTCAAGGCTCAAGGAGAAAGGCTATTTGGGAAAAAAAAATGGTGAGACGCCAAATCTAAAATTGATTAACTTCCATTTTACAGGAGGACTTGGGTTATTAAGGGTTATTTTCCTATTCTTTCTAAAAGCCAGATGCTGGTGTTTATAATCAAGAAATGTTAATATTTCTTATATGTGTGCTTATTTAAGTATATAGTTCATGCATCTGTGAAATGCAATATAAGAAATAGTAATAGCCACATACTTAGGAATTTACCATTGCTTAAAATAAGCACCACAAAGAATATATTCACTAAACTGCAAATGGGAATAATTTATAGTGCAATTGAATAGTTCAGTTAAGTAAATGAAGAAATGAGAGAAATATGCTATAATATTAAAAAAAACATTACAAGCAAAGAGAAAATGGCTAAGAGATTTTTAAAGTATAAACCGATAGGTGAATCTATTTACTTATATACATATATATCAGCCTCATCACCATTCAGCCAAGATCATGCATTTAGTGTCCTCATTTGTCAACTATTTTTATTCACTACAAATCCTTGACTTCAAGAATCTCACTTCATATGACTTTAGCAGTTCTCTTGGCTTAAAAATGTTTTCTTTTGCACTCTGACCCAAATGCTGCTACATTTTTGCTGATAAACCATTGTGCTACATATAAAATTAAGATAAGATCATATTTTACAGTTTACTAAGATATCCTTCTGTTACAGTTAATTTTATGTATCAACTTGACTGGGCCAGAAGGTGCCCAGACATTTGGGTTAACATTATCGTAAATGTGCCTGTGAAGATGTTTTCAGACACAATTAACATTTGAATTGGTAGACTGAACAAAGAAGATTGCACTCCCTAATGTGACTGGCCCTCATTAAATCTGTTGAAGTCCTAAATCAATTAAAAAGGGTGATCCTCCCTCAACTGGGGGGAACTCCTCCCATTTGACTGCTTGAGCTGAGACATGAGCTTGTCTTTTCTTGCCTCTGATTAGAACTAAAGTACTGGCTACTCTTGGATCTCAAATTGTATCTACCACCTAGTTTTGAACTTGATCTACACTTTCAGCTCTCCTAGGTCTCTACCTTGCCAACTGCACGTCTTGGAACTCTTCAACCTCCTTAATAGCATGAGCCAAATCCTTATAATAAATACATTTGTATATTTAAGCATACATACTTCGTTCTGTTTCTCTGTAGAACCATAACTAATATACTCTCTTAAAACTTGATCAGAAAAACATCTTATCCAGTAAAGGAATTGCTGTTTAAGTAGAAGTTCCACTGTTAAAACTCTCAAATACAGCATTAAGATGTTTAGAAAGAATGTTGACCTTTCACGTGTGAAAAACTACTCAATCTAACCTCAATAATATTATCTGAATAGAAAACAAGACAAAATACAATTTAACCATGTTTTAGAAGTGAAAATATTTGATAAAATTAACTCATTACCCATTAAAATATACAATTAAATGTCTATTCATATCATTTGCACATTCTTTAATCTTATTTTTTTACAAATATTGAATTGTAAGAGGTTTTTATATATTTTGGACATCACTCGCTTATTGGATAAATGGTTTGAAAATATGTTCTCTCATTCCCTACTTTGTCTTCACATTGTGTTGATTGTTTACTTTGATGCCATCCCACTTGTTCTTTTGCTCATGTTGCTTGCAATTTAATTGTCATATCCAAAAAATTATTGCCAAGACCAATGTCGAGGAGGAGCTTTTTCTCTGCAATGTCTTTTAGGAGATTTATGCTTTCAGGTCTTATGTTTAAATCTTTAATTCATTTTGATTTGTTTTTTTCATATGATGTTAAGTAAGGCTCCAATTTCATTCTTTTGCATGTGAATTTCAAGTTCCCCTGGCACCATTTACTAAAGGAATTATCCTTTTTTCATTGTGTATTTTTGGTACCTTTGTCAAGGATTAGTACCTTTGTCAAGGATTAGTTGACCATGTGTGTGTGGATTTACTTCTGGGCCTGTATTCTGTTGCATTTGATTGTGGTAATCATTTCACAATGTATACATATATCAAAGCATCATGTTGCTCACTTTAAAGATAAAGAATTTTTTATTTATCTATCATCAAACTTGGGGGGAGGCACAAAAATAGCTAAATATACCATAATTGTCAATGACAATGTGTCTTACTACACATGCATCATACAGTTGGTAGGCTTCCACCAAATTTGTAGTTTATTGCAATTTCATTGGAAGACTATACATTACCATCTTATCATTACTTGAAATTAGATACTCTATTCTTGTTTTCAGGCTAATTCAAGCCCACCCATTTTCCATCTCATATAAACTGTAATCAATCCTTCACTCTTGTAATCCTTTGTAGCTGTAATTAACAGCTACAAAGTATTTTTCTTTTGCCATTGCTCATGACAGTTGTGTGGCAAGGCTTAAAAAATTCCATCTTCAAATAAAAATATCCTTTTGGTACACTCAAAAATTAACATATAAAGTTATAGGAGAATAAAAATCTGTTTTGCTTTAACAACTTTTGTCTTGAATTTACAATATCCTAGGAAGTTTATCTATAAATTAAAATAACTAGAAAAATAGTTGTTCACATTTTAGCCAATATCCAATTTTCATCTGGTTTCCTATTCCTGACAATGCAAAATAAATTTTATGAGGGGGAAAAAGCAATTAAAAGAAAATAAATACATAAATTCTCTCCTTTCACTCCACAGATGTATACCCCTAGATCTAATCAATGAATATATAATGTTTTTTGTATTATATAAAGAATTCACAGGTTATCAATTGACTATTCATTCCTAAATACTTAGGAAATTTATGTACCTGTAAAATGATATTATCAATCATAATCAGCTCCTTAACATGTACACTAAAATTATTTAGCTTACTGAACATCCTTTGTGCTAACAATGTAAAATAATTAAAAAATCTCAAAATCACTAATTAGAAAAACAACAAATATTACACATATAAACATATTAAAAAAATTACAAACAATGTTGGCATTCTATTGGAGTTTTAATTTCCTTGTTTGGGGCTCATATTAAGCCACGAATTAATGTCTAGTACAAATTTCAAAGTAAAGGATGAAAAAAAAGTTTTGCATTAAGAACTGGCCTTAATATATGTCAGTAAATTCATGATAGCTTTCTCTGGACAGATGTTAAAAATCTCATGGTACTTAAAGAAATAATGTGAGTAATACCAATGTCATGCCATACACTTAATAAAGTAGCTCCTGATAGCATTATTAATGTTTTAAGCATTCTTAGAGTGCTTCATCTCTTCAAACACATTTTTTATAATGTCTAATGCTGTTTCTGTCCTGTGACTAAGCAGATAATCATGGCTATTATTATTCAGTCAGTCACTTCTTGAATTGTTCGGTGTTGCCATGGGTATAAAAAACATCATGTAAAACACAATTCTATTCAATAAACACTTGCTCTTTTTTTCCCCTAAGAAAAACTGATTTGTAGAAAAAAGACAGACTAAAGAGGCTTTCACTGCAATGATGGTTCCAAAATTACCTTTTAGCTATTGTATATCCATCTCATATTCTGGCTTAAGGTAGATGCAGTTGAATTAGTGAATTTACTGTTGTTCTTGACGAAATTTCCTCCAAAATGACATAGTCAAAAGTATTACAAAGCACTTTAGTTGACAGACTTATAGAATGAATTCATTATTTCTAAATATTCATAGACACTTCATAATTTTGAAATCAACACCTTTGTTGATTTTGGTTACTTTTGTGTTTGAAAGCATACAACTGAGAGAAAATGGAGGAGGTCTTCCACAAAGGACACTCTGTACACTGAATACCCAACCAGGTATCCTTATATTGACATTTAAAACCACAGCTTGGCTTGGAAATGACATCTACGCAAGACCTGGCTTTTTGGTAACCAGATATACAAAACATCAAACCCAAAAGGTTCGGTTATTATTATCATTTAAATATGGAAACATATCCTCACATCAACTGGAAGTCAATATATATATTCAATTCATTCCATATTAAGAAATACTTGTGCTTCTCCATATGGCAGTTACTACACTACACTAAATAAAGAATAGACCAGTCCGCTTCCTTTATGAAACTTATATGCAATCATGAAATATATAATTATAGATTATGTTAATTCCTGTGATTAAAAAATATTATCAACGGGAGTTCTCATATATTGCTTGTCAGAATGTAAAATAGTGTAACAACTTTGGAAAACAGTTTGGCAGTCTATTATAAAATTAAAAATACATATAACATATGACCCCTCAATCCTAATTTACCCAAGATTAATGAAAAACTATGTATACAAAAAGATATATGCATGAAATTCTCAGCAACTTTATTCATAATATACAAAAATTGGAAAAAAAAAACTTAAATATTTCTCAATGAGTGAATGAATGAACAAGTTGTGGCATGTCAATTAAATGGGATACTTTTCAGCATTAGTGAGGAACAGATTGCTGATATGCACAGAAACGTGGATGAATTGCAAAAAATGTGAATGAAGCCAGACACAAAATAGGACATATTCGCATTAAATTCTATAAGAGAAAAAATATAGTCTACACTGCCAGAATGCAGACCAGAGTTGGGGAGAGGAGGAGTGGCATCCACTGAAAAGAGACAGAAGGAGACTTCAGGTGATAAAAATGTTCCATATCTGAACAACGTTGATTCAGTGATGTTATGCAAGTGTGTAAACATGTCAAAACTCATAGAACTGTGCCCTTAAAATGGATAAATTTTATTGAATATAAATTAAATCTCAATAAAGTCTATTTTCAAATGTGTATGATACATGAAGATGACCAACAGGGGATAGATAAGTTTGGAAAGTTAGAGATCCCTTTCTGATGAGGAAGTCATTAATGGAAAATAAATCTGGCCAATTAGCTTGTCAAAAGCGGTAGAGGTAGGAGGCAAAGAGAGAGAGCCTGCTGTAGGTGAAGAACTGCTGGATGCTCAGGCCTTAAGGCACTGAGGAGTAAACAACATTTCCAAATCTGAAAGAAAATTGTAGTTGCCATCAAAGATTGACGGGGAGAATACGGTATGATAAGTCTAGAGAAGCAGACAAGTGCTGCATCAGGCATGCATTCCACCTTAAGGATTTTACTGCACCTGCAAGAAAAGGTTGATTAGAAAGGGTGGAATAGTCAAGGCACTGCTCTCTACTGGCTGGCTTCCTTGTGAAGGACTAGGTATCTACTAAATATCTTCCATATATTTTTGCAGAGAGTTGCACATCAACTTTAGAACTTCAGTGGCTTGCAGATTCCTGTCCTGTAATTGGTGTGTATAGTTTCTTTTGTCGTTTTTTTTTAAGATTTATAAACATAGTGCAGCCATTTGAAGACTATTTGCTGCATTTTTACAGAAATCGATACGTAATAAAAAGCGTATCCTGTGTACTACCTAAAATCTATGCCCACTTTATGCTCCTGAGAATTCTTGACTGATACTGCTAATTTGATTCTTGTTAGAAATAGACCAAAAATAAAGCTCATGGGAAAAAGAAAAGAATCCTCACACTGTATTTATTCAGTAACAAATCTTTTTGAGAACATACAGTATTCTAAGAACTGTGCTAATAATAGTGATATTAAGGTGGTGATTTGTGAAATTTTATAACATTGCTTATATTTTTGATATGAAGGGAAATACAAAATGTGTACATTAGTGGCATCCACGATAACCCTCATCTTAATCCCAACCATTCTATGGCAGATGAGTTATGAGTTTTAACATTCTCTGTGACTGCAAATGAGAGTGGTGTCCTTTCTAATGAACTAAATTAAAGTCCAAATTGCTGAACTTTGCTCATTTCTAATATTTTTCTAGATTTGACCTTCATTGATATTAACTGACTTATAAAAACTTTTATTCTCCTATTGTCTTTTCTATCTCTTTTGAAATTTATATTTTTAGCTGACAAATACTAATTACATATATTTATGAGGAACAATATGATATTTTGGTATATGTATACATTAAGGAATTATTAAATCAAGGTAATTAATGGATCCATCACCTCACATATGTACATTATCTGTTGTGCAAATATTTAAAATCTACTTCTTTAGAAATTTTGAAATGTACATTACATTATTATTAACTGCACTCACCATGCTGTGCAATAAATTTCAAAAACTTATTTCTCTAGTCTAACTAAAACTTTTTACCCTTTGATCAATACCTCTCCCCATTCCCCTTGCCTACCTCCCAGCTTCTGGTACCTACCTTTCTGCTCTCTACTTCTATGAGTTCAACTTTTTTGGATTCCATGAGATAATGCAATATTTGTATTCTCTCTTTTTGAATGTGGAGCTGCCTGTGTATATTAAAAGAACAAAAGTATGTTTAAATCTCAAGTTTTGATAACCTTCTGTTACCACTGAGGCTAAGATTGCAGCCTGGCCTTAAGTGATGTTATGTTATGGCATCAACCTAACTTTTTCATATAATTTCCCACTGTGACCCAATAAATAGATCATACTTTAGAAAAACTGTGTTCCTCGTTTGTATCTGAATGTATTCCATAATTTCTTTTAGCTATGTTTTCTGGAACTGGATGCCTGTCCTTGCCTTTCCTAATTATGTCCTTTTTCTACCCTTTCTGCTTCTAATTTATGTCTTAAACTATCAATGTTTAACAACTACCCTAAGCCATCTCTCTCTGATTGCTTTTGCAATATATATCAAAGCCCTATTTTATTTTCTAAACTTAAACTATCTAGGCATATAAAAATTATGTATGCTGACATAACATAGTTAGTAATACTTGACAGGCATTATGCACACACACAACACATTTACATACATTTGCAAACATATAGACACAGTAATACTCTGGTGCAATCTCACTTATAAATTCTTAAATAAAATATTAACAAGTATAAATCAGTAACATATTACAAGAATAACATACTACCATCAAATGGGGATCATCCTAGAAGTTCAATGATCGTCTAACACTAAGAAATTATTTACATGATATACTATATTAAAGGTTAAAGGAGAAAAACACAAGTATTTAGCTGAATTGATAGTAACATTGGAAAAATATCCACCATTCATTAAAAAACATAGTGAGCTTGGAAAAAATGGAAAATGTTTATGTATACTTAAATACAGGTACATAGATACACAATCAATATATGTATGTGTGTATATATACACAGACATTCAGACATACACATACACTATCATGTGTATATACTTTAGACTAACTCAGTATATGTACTTATATACACACATATATACATGTGCAGATGCACAGATAGTCATATAAACCCAGTATATATTCACATATATATTATATATACACACATATATACATGTGCTATATAAACAATATACTTACATACACACTGTGTTTAAACACATAAAATTTATGACTAGATTTATTCACACACACATAGTTCTCAGTTAAACTAGAAGCCAGTATCAAACTTAATAGTCAAATAAAGATACTTTAAAACTTCAATTAAAACTTTATGAAAACATACTTACCAGGTGCCTACTACGTGCCAGGCACTCTTCTCAACACTTAGAAGAAATCGCTGAACAAAACAGAGAGGCCTGTCATTATGGAAAATATTTGACCATTGGAATACATCTTGACATAAAGGATAACATAGATAATCCAGTTTTATTTTTCCCCAAACTTCCCCAAAGATACACATTAATCTGAAATTAAAATAAGATCTAGATATAGATGGTTACTATACCTATCTGTGTTTCACAATCTTCTGGAAATTCTATCATATGCATGTAATGCAAATAAAAATTGGAAATAAGGAAGTAAAGTTGTAATATTTTTTCTTATATGATTGTATGGCCAGAATAAAAAAGAAACAGAAAAACTATAAATTATAAGAAACTAAGAGAAGCTTCAATGAAATGCTTGGTATATTGGGTTGAATAGCATCTCCTCAAAGTTCATGACTACTCAGAACCTGAGCATGTGACTTTATTTGGAAATAGGGTATTTGCAGATGTAATTTGTTAAGTTAAGATGAGCCATTCTGGATTAGGATGGGCCCTAAATCCAATAATTGATGTCCTTATAAAAAGGCCATATGAGGACACAGAAACTCACAGGGATCTTCCCTGGTCATGTGATGATGGAGGCAGAGATTGAAGTGATGTAGCTACAAGCCAAGCAATGCCAAGAATTGCAGACAACCACCAGAAATTTATAGGAAAAGAAAGAACAGATTTTCTCTTAGAACCTCCAGAAAGAATCAACCTCACTGACAGATTAATATTGAAATCCAGCCTCCCAAATTATGACACAATAAATTTTGGTTGTTTTAAGTTACCAGTTTTTTGTAATTTGTTATCGTAGCCCTAGGAAAATAATATACCTGGTTATAATGTGAAATATGAAAATTAGTGATTTCCCTACATGGATAAATAATAACGAAGTAGAAAATAAAAGGGGGGATATCATTCAGACTAACATACAATAAAAGTTTAATTTAATATAATTAATTTAATTACAAATTGACCCTGTTTAGATATACCCAGTGCATATTTTAATAAACTTTAAAACACTACCGAGGAAAATACACAATAGTTGATTGGTCAGAAAATTATAACTTGGTTTTGATCAGGAAGTTTCAATTAGAAACATTACATAAAACCGTTTAAATTGGTCTTATAAATTCAACATGATAAATAGCAAATTGATTTTTGTATGTTTGGAAGGGAAAAGAAAAAACTACATTCAGAGCATTTTAGAAAATAAAAGTAAATGTAGACAAGATTATTTTGAAAGATAAGATGCATAATTAGGGAAGACTAACACCTCCAGGTAATAAAATTTAATTTTAATCTACTAGGTATCATATCACTAAAGAACAAATTGAGATACAGAATAGAGAGTTATAAGTAGATCAAAATGCAATTAGTTTGGGATAAAGGGAGCATTTCTTTGATAATGGAAATAGTCAGCAGATTTCTTTTGAAAGACAGAATAGCAAATTCTGGGGGAAAAATAGTCAGGATTTCCTGTTATGCCTGGTATTGAAACACAAATATTTTTCCAAAAGGATGGACATCTCTTTTTTATTCAGTGATATAACCCAAGTGCCTCTACGTCTGTCTAGCACAGGTACTCAATAAGTATATTCTTCATTAAATAAAAGAAATCTTAAAATCTGAGGGAGCAAAAAGGAATTTATATAACATACTGCTATGTGGAGAAGAAAACTTGAATAAAGTATTAGAATGAGAAACACAGAACAAAAACAACTCACTAATAAAAGACTGAAAAGGAGATAATTTCTTTAATTTACAATGGTTTATAAAAAGTGATAGGAAAAGTAGCCTGCCAGAGAAACAGATGAGTTGAATAAAAAAAAATTACAAATGTTCAGCAAACATTAGAAAAAATTTCCTTGTCTTCTATAATTTAAAGAATGCAAATAAATAAGATTAAAAAAATTATCAGATTGTGAAACCTGCAATTGTTTGATAATGTTCATAATTTATGAAGGATTAGAAAAGTATACAATTCAAATACTATTGCTGTTAACTATTTGAAGGAAAATTTGGCACTGTCTCTCAAAATTAAAGATATCTATACCAACAGGCATAGATCTCATTGCTAGAAAGTTGCTCTACTGGCATTCACACAAATTATATCAATATATTTACCACCAACATATAATATTTACTGAATTATATCTATGAACCAGGAATATTCCTGGGGCTAATGAGAATGAGGTAGAAAACGAAGATAAGATCCTTGAACAAAATAAATGTAAGTAACTGAGGCGTTCGCATTCTAGTTAGAAGCTAGTGTAATATGTGTAAAAGGGTGGCCTTGAATCAATAGAGTATTTGTTAACACTCTAAATGTTAGCATATCTACCTAAAAGAATATTACATAGCCATTGGAAAGAATCTTGTGGACATATATAGAAAGATGGAAATATTATGCACTTAACTAAAAAAATGAGATGTGGAATAGTGCATCTAGTGTGATTCCTTTTGTGTATTTTATGAAAGATAAACATACAAATTTTGTTAACAGCATTATTTTTTTGGAAAGAGGATGAGAAGACACTTTTCTCTTTATTTTAAATCTCTAATTTTTAAAATAGAGTATGAATATAGTCTGAATTTTTAAACTATGTCCAATGTCAACAGAGATTAATGTTAATGGACCATTTTAAATGTCTTATACATATATAGTTAATTTTAAATGCTAAATGTTTTTTGCAAAATAAATAAAATATTAAGAAAAATCCAGAGGAGAAAGTATTAAATTTTGATTTTCTGAGGTCATAGCTGGGTGGAAAAATCCTTTCCTTTTATGGTCTGAGGGATTGTACTCTCTCAAATTTATAAGAAGAGCATAATTCACATTTTCAATTTTCCCAAAAAGCTGGCCCTAAAAAATACTCTTTCCTTGTTTAAATCTAAATTGGAATTTGAAATGGATCTTTCTAATTCCATTCTGTTGATTAACAGAAGCTGAAGGGGCGGAAGTAATGACACCATGCAAACTCTAAACTGACACCATACTGAGCTAAGAAGGAGCTATAACGAGGGGGGTTCCTTATGTCTCTCACAGCCATGGCCTTTCTATTCCTTTATTTTTTAAAGTCTTATCATTTTGATGGTCTGCATCACTTGCACTATACAAAACTTCATGATGAAATATTTTATCAGTTCAATTGACAACAGTTTTAAAAAGAGATCACTTTGTCTAATTAGCTTTAGTTCGCCAAAGACTTTAGAAAATAGAAAATGTATAGATTTGATTTTACAAATTAGTCAAGAACAGAAAAAAAATCTATCTTTCAGGATTCCCCATCAAGATGCTGGATGTTGCTCAAATTTAATTTTTTTTTTCCTAATGAGATGTTTCAGATAGCTACTGTCTCATCTCTTTAGTTCATGGAGGGTAGATGTTATCTGCATTATTCATTATTGAAACAGTGGTACATCTTGGTTAGACTCGAAACTCAAAGCAATTCTTATGACTAACCCTACATCTCCCATAAAAATCATGAATTATGTAATGTGCAAATCTCTCCACTATAACATCACCATTTCTGGCAAGCTAGTCAGCTATTTTTATTAAATGTTGCTCATCTGCCATATGGACTCCCATTTTCAAGTTAATTATGAAACAGAGATGAAGACATATTAAATTTGTAAAGTATCTTTCCAATTAAAAATATTTTAGGAGACCACACCACATAAAATGGTTTCTACAGGGTTCCACACATCAAAAGCAAGTGTTCTTTTCCATAATTACATGTAAAATGATACAAAGTGCTAAAATGTTTTATTCAGGTGGAGTCACAAACTGTTTGGCAATGTACTATCACTTCAAACTGGAAAAAAAAAAAAACCTTGCTGAAGTCTGTATTATACAGTCTATAGTACTTTTAATTGGCTATAGTTTCTAAATTATCACTTAAATTGTTAAATGTTTATAAGTCTAAAAATTTGCCATTTTTTATTAAGACAGTATAAATGTGGATTTATGGTCATTAGAATGAGCATAAATAACTCATAATTTGTTCTCTTTGAAATTCCAAACATTATACTTTGTTTATCTCAAAACCTTCTCCTTTAACTGTATACATCCTCTGAGTCAACTGCCTTTAGTCTACATAACCTCTCTTTTCAGGTTGTATCTAGCATGTGTTTCCTAAATTAGAACTTTCTCCTTCCTTATGGATTTTTTTCTGACAAAGCCATGTTGATCTTTCCAGGCACGCAAGTCTCATGAAAATCACTTTCTCTAAACTACCTGGCTGTTCTGTTTATACGTAATTACTTAATTACATGTTAGGGTGGTGAAGAGGAACATCATACTATTTTTGCTAAGGTAAGGGTAAAATATTGAGTCTTTTTCTTTCTTGATTTGTCAGTTAACAGAAGTGTTAAACAGGAAACAAACTCTCTTACCCATTCTCTAATTAATACCAATAAAAAATGAATTAAACCAAAAAAAAGGAAAACTGAAGTCAAGTGTTTTTTTTTTTTCTGATTAGTTGTAAATTCTCAAACTGATAGTTAACTAGTATCTCTACTATTAAGATCACAAGTGCTTAATAACATATTTTATTCATTTATTTATTCACTTATTTATTTATTCAAATCAAAAAACATATAGTTAGGGCTATGGTATGCAAAGCACATTGCTAGGCACATTGGAGTCTCAGAGATAGAGATGATTATTTCTTACTTTCTATGAGTTCTTGGAGAAACTGACATTGTTTTTAAGTAAATAAATGTATATTGAGTGATTAATATGCTCTAAGTATGGCCAATCATACATTACAATATTATAGCCTTACAAAAAGCCCAAATGACTTTCCTGAGTCACATAATAATGACCGATGGAGCAAATACATCTGATTCCAAAATCCATTCTCTGTGGCCTTTTTAAAATACTTTGTTTAAAAAATGGGGACCATAATTATCAATATATTTGTTACTTTATTCTGTTGTTCAGTTTACGAAGCATCTTAAGAACCAGGATGGAATTTATTCTTTATAGGAACTCTGCTATCTTTACCATGTGACTTCTAGAGTCACCCTAGGGATCAACCTCCAAAAAAGGACAGTGAATGGGTATTGTATTACATGGAATATATTTTTTTATGGGCCAATGCTAAAAATAGTGCTTAACATATTCAGTGCACATTCCATGGGCCAGAATACAGTCATATGGCCAGATTTATAATTGCATTAGAAAGGAGTTTGACTATCTAGTTGTTTTCATTATTTATTACTTTATGATAAACCACCACAAATCTTAATCTTTCAAAGAATAATTAATTGTTTTCTCTCACAGTTCTAACAGTTGACTGGACTTAGCTGGACGGTTTTCATGTAAGGTCTGTTATGGTTACAGTTTGAGTTTGGCAGAGTCAGTAATTACAAAACAGCTAACTGAAGGCCTTCAAATGCAAGAGGGATCACTCACATAACTGAAGATTTATACTGCTTGTTGACTGTATCTCAGCTGGAGCTGTTGTCCAGAACACCTACAAGTAGCCTTTTAGGGTGATGTGGGATTCTTACAACATAAAAGCTGAGTACCTAAAAGAAGCATCCTAAGAGCAAGTATTCTAATAGACAGGAAGAGGAAGTTGCCTGTTCAACTCAGAATTATGCTGGAATTGGCACATTGCCACCTCTACCATACTCTGTTGGTTGTACAGCTGACTCTATTTCAAAGGAGTAGAGAAATAGATACTGCCTCCTAGATGGAGAATGGCAATATCACATGAAATGAAATCATGAAGAATAGGAGATAATGTTGCAACTACCTTTAGAAAACACAATCTGCCATAGCAATCTAACTAGAAGTTCAGCAAGGCAATGAAACAAATTTGATGAATAGCTAGCCCATTTCTGTCCATCCAGTTAATAAGTATTCACTAAGGACATAAACTCAACAATTCTGATTACCCAGTATAAATACTGAATAATCAAGTTGGAATAAAATTTTATTATTATTTTGCTCATTCATCTCTACTAAGAGTCAATGAGTAATTAGCAAGGTATCTTGCTATCTTTTTACTAAACATTAGAACTAAACAGCTACATGGTAGGCAAATTAATTTAATAAGATCACTTCCATTATAGGGGAAATTTATCCTTACTGAAAAACTTATTCTGGATGTGAATTTGGGTTTTTTTCCTGCAAAGCTCCTGTTACCACCCATATCTATAGACACCATTAACATTATAGTTTTACATACACACAAACACACACACACACACACACACACACACACACACAAATCTGTTTCTACTCAAGGAACTAATCATAGAACAAAATAAATGAAGCAACCATCTAACCCCATACAATGTATGGTTATTAAAAATTACTCTATTACCCAGATGCAGCTGGCCTTAGAGAATATTGAAATAAGCTATTGAAAAGTCAGTTACTGTCCAGTTGGGCAAAAAAACATTAATTTCAGCCTACAGGTTATAGCATATACATATAGCATATAGATGTACACAGTACACATGTAGATTAAACACTTTGAACATAACGGTGAGGAGCACTTTACATAGTGACTGCTTATGTAGGAACATAAACATGCACACACCCCAATGAAACAAACATTTCATGAATGTTTAAATGATACATACATGCAATGAACTCTGATCTTTTCTCTTTAAATGATTTTTTTTTCTTATTGTTGATGGAAATCTACTAAATGATTTCACAGTCCAATGATGTATTACCACAGTAATTTAAAAACAATAATGCATGTATATTTACATGAACCAAATGTTTTACCCTACTAACTCACTTATAAATCACTTTCAATTTATTATAAGTTTATAAGAAATTAATTGCTTGATATTAAAAATGTTGTTCAAAATAATTTATGTTATTATTTTCACATTTTACATTCTACCTAACTCAAATTCATTTCCATTATGCACCCTTCCTTATATCCACAGTCATAAATGCACTTTATATCTGCAGTCCCCAACCCTTAGACTGCAAACCAGTATGTCTATGGCCTGTTAGGAACTGGGCAGCACAGCAGGAGGTTAAGTGGTAGGTGAGCAAGCAAAGCTTCATCTGTATTTACAGCTGCTCCCTATCTCTTGCATCACCGCCTGAACTCTGCCTCCTGTCACATCAGTCACTGTCTCCCATCGCCCCCAGATAGGACTGTCTAGTTGCAGGAAAACAAGCTCAGGCCTCCCACTGATTCTGCATGATGGAGAGTTGTATAATTATTTCGTTATATATTACAGTGTAATAATAATACAAATAACGTGCACAATAAAGGTAATGCACTTGAATCTCCCAAACCATGCCCCACGCCACCCTGGTCCATGGAATAATTGTCTTCCATGAAACTGGTCCTTGGTGCCAAAGAGGCTGGGGACCTCTATCTACACCACTTACATTCATAAATATTACTGTGGGCTTGCCTTTCATGCAACACTTAAAGGTCTAGCTTTTAATAAATTAACAGATATGCTTTCTTCATTAGATTGTAAGCCCCTTGGGACTTAATGCACATTGTACGACTCAATTTTGGATTCCCTATGGTACTAACATGATGATTTCCACATAAGCACTTAACAGATGTTTAGTGAATTCAATTTTGGAGGCAAGAAAAAAGCAAATAGTAAATGATTATAGAGATATTTCATATAATTTAGATAATACAAAACACTTCCACTAAAACATCTCAGTTTTAAATCTTATCATCTTTGTTCTGTAGCTTTTTATTGCTGTGCTCCAGCACTATGAGCTAATGTTATCTATTATTTTGGAGTTTTGCTATTCATCATTCCGGGTGTTTAATTTGAGTATATGATGAGGTTGTTGACTGAGTCACACTGTTTCAAGATCCGCCTTTAGCTATTTTTCTTTCCTTGTCTTCTGTCTTCTCTAAGTGTTTTCTGTTGTTGTTTTCCTTGTTGTTTTATCCGTGTTATTGGTGGATAAAACAGAAAACATGAGGAAAAATACTTAGTACTTTCCAAACTAGATAAATAAATGAGCAGGCATAGATTTCAAAATTCTTGGTTCCTAGACTGATTTTTTTTTCTCTCCTGTTGTAATAATTTACTTGAATCATTTAATATAACTTTTGTAGTCAGCAGAAAACATAAGCCTTGATTGAGAAAACATTAATTTTATTGAGGATTTAAGAGTGCAAAATGAGACCGAGCACAGTGGCTCATGCCTGTAATCCCAGCCTCTAAGGAGGCTGAGGCTGGAAGATTTCTTGAGCTCAGGAGTTCAAGACCAGCCTGAGCAAGAGTGAGACCCTGTCTCTACTAAAAATGCAAAAATTAGCCAGGTGTGGTGGTGAGCATCTGTAGTCCCAACTACTCAAGAGGCTGAGGTAGGAGGATCGCTAGAGCCCAGGGGTTTGAGGTTGCAATGAGCTACCATGGTCCCATGGCATTCTTGCCCAGGAAACAGAGTGAGACTCTGCCTCAAAAAAGAAAAAAAAGAAAAGAAATAAAATACCAAGGAATCTATTAAAAAAAAAACATTTGCACTTACCAAATACTCCTGCTTTCTTTGAAACTTGTTGAGTGTAAATTTTACCTAGCAATTTACCTAACAGTTTTCAAACGATGATGAAAATTTTACACTTGATGATCTTTGCAATATTTGATTGTGATAACAGAATCCATTCAAACCTAAGTTCTTCTCCTCAGAGAACACACACATTTTCACTGAGTTCATCCTTCTTTAGAGTGTGCCTCTATGGATTATCTCAAGGATAAAGATAAAGGCAAAGAAAGCCATGGAGAGTTTCTGAATTTAAGCTGACTCCACTGTCTCCTAATTCAAAGGCAAAGACCTTTCAATTAGGAGATCATAGAAATGATCTTAGGTCAGAGACTTATATTATTATCTCATAGGACAGATCTGGGGCTCAAACGCTGAGCCCATGACCTGGCCCCCTTTCAGAAGTGATGTTATTATATATTCACAATGACAGTCTATATTTATATAATACTTACACTTATTTATACTCCAAAGAACTTCCAGGTAGCTTTTGTCTTTCTGGAGATTTTAAATAATGAACAAAAATAGTCCATTCAAAAAGTATAGAATAGCAAAATCTATAAGATATACATTTTTGTGAGATGATAATTTTCAATATTTTTATTGGCCTAAGAGGAAAATCATACATAATTGGGTGTGGTTATGAATTAAATGTCATTACTTAGAACTCTAACAATGACAAACATTATATTCTAGATCTATTTTTTCATTATTATTATTATTTCATAAGGCAATTACTTAAAAATCCTGTTTAATTTCAAGGGTTCCATGATAGGACTAAAATACATCTGGCAATAGTTTAGAATTTGTCCCAAATCCCAATAAGCTAATATGCTGGCTAGTAGTCAATTTTAAAAACAAAAATATTATAGTGATTGTGGAAATATTAATAAGCAAACTATAAATCCAAAATATCAAATACTGATTAAATTATAGATGTGAACTTCTACTTTTCCCTTTACTTCATTCTTAAGAAGAAGTAATGTATAGTAGAAATAATTTATGAGTCTGGAGACTTAGGTTTCAAGATCTGCTTTAAGATACTTTACCAATCTTGGCCTTATTTTACTCACCAATGAAATTTTTAAAAAACTGAACTTAATAGTCTTAAATATTTTATGAAATTATAGTTATTTTAAGGAGATGCAAACTGTATTTATCTCTGACTCATTCAATTACATTCTTCCCTTTGAACAGGAAGCATAATCCACTAGAAATTATATAAAAACTCTTGGTATTCTTGGAGTTTAATTTAAACATCATAATGGATTGACTGTATTATGAATTGTTACTTCAACTTTTTTCTTTAAGTGCTCTTATTCCTAAAGGAATTCCAGCTCTTTTAAGAAATATGTACATTCATGTTTCAATAGAACACTTTTTTTTAGAAATTGTGGTAAAATATGTATAAATAAAATTTACCACGTTAGCCATTTTACGTGTACACTTGAGTAGTGTTAAGTATATTCACATTGTTGTGTAACCAATCTACAGAACGTTTTCATCTTACAAAACAGAAACTCTATACTCATTAAACAAATCCCCATTTCCTTCTTTCCCCAACCCATGAAAACCACCATTCTACTTTTGGTTTCTTTGTGTTTGACTACTCTAAGGTAACTCATATAAGTGAAACCATAAAATATTTGTCTTTTTGTGACTTGCTACTTTCACTTACCATAATATCTTCAAGGTTCACCTGTTGCAGCATGTGTCAAAAATCTCCTTCCTTTTTAAGGCAGAATAATATTTCATTGTGTCTATATATCATATCATTTCATCCGTCTATTTGACATTTGGATTGTTTCTCTTTTTTGGCTCTCGTGAATAACACTGCTTTGAACACAAGTGTACAAATATCTCTTTGAGACCTTGCTTTCAATTTTTCAAACATATACACAGAAATGGAATTGCAGGATCATATAGTAAGTAAATTTTTAATTTTTTGAGGGAACTCCATACTGTTTTCCACAGTGGCTGTGGATAGCTCAACTTTTGCAAACTAAATTTCCTCTGTTTCATTCAACCTCTCATCTTCACAACTATACTGTGATTTTCATGTTTCAGGTGGAGCTTAGTTATGAAACTCTTTAGAATATTTAAGTATACTGAATGCAATAAGCATTACCAGCAATAAATAACTACTGATTTGATCATTAATTTATTCTTCCAGTAAATATTGTATTGAGAATTTACCATGTGCCAGACATTTTTTTAGAGATTAGGAGTAAACTAACTGCGAAATCTTTATCTTCCTTTACTGTGGAAACAAATATTAAACAAAAAAGTATATAATATATTTTTAAGTAAATTATGTGGAAATAAATAAACACAATAAGGGAATAGAGAGTAAGTATGGAATTTTGATGGGATAGGCAGGCAAAGCCTCTCTGGGCAGGCAACACTGGAGCAGAGAAGCCATGAAGTTGATTAATTATAAAGGTTACAAGTCTCTTGAGATAGGATTAAGAATGGATGTCTTAAAGAGTGGCTTATCATTTCTCATCAATGTGTTTGCTATTATAGGATTATTTCCTGTTATGTATATGAAAGAGTTAGTTATATATACTATTCAAGTCTTAGAATTAAATTAGCAACATAAATTCTATGAAATTCAGATTTGTTTTTCTCTCATTTTTTGTTATATTGAACATGTAGCTGATCAGCAACAATTTATTCTGGAAAAAAAACAGCAATTCTCTAGTTTTATATGCCTATGATAAATTTTGATGTCTCATTGAATTCCCTGAGTTCTTATTTGAGATATAACTAAATTGAACTTTTTATTTAGTTTAGTCATTAAGTGATGAACTTACATAACTTGCAAATATTAAACATTCAAAAGGTATTGTAAAAATAAATTGGCCTTTGGCTAATAATATTGAAAATATCTAACAATGCTTCAGTCTTAGAAAATAAACTTTGTTTCTCATATATATATTGCCATTAGCATGACATAATGCTGTATTATGAACAAATCCATGTACTCAAAACTACTTATTTTATAACAAAATGAATGTCTATAAAACATTTGAGCTATTTGTCGTAACAACAATAGGTGAAAAATACAATCACTGGACAGAAAACAGGAAAGTGAATTTATATAGTAATATATTCCTTTCTGAAGTAGCTCCTAAAATGTTTATATGTGAATTACATATTTTATTATTAACACAGATTCCCAATATATAATGTGAGATGAGCTCAAAATAAAGCAACATTTGCAAAAAGAAGATAAAAGTTAAACAGAAAATAATGAACAATTTTAGTAAAACTGTGTATATTTCCAGCAGAAAAGTGAACCCCAGTACACCTATACAGGGCGATTTTGAAATGTGAAAAGGGACTTTGTAGTTTTAAAATATAACCTCTAATGTTGTTGGTTAAAATTGCATTAGTTCCATCAATTTATGCTTTGTGGTTTTACATATGGCTGGTTATGATTACTTACGTGTGGGTCATAAAAACCCAGTGTGTTTTCCAAGCAGTCAAATTGCCTGTCAGCTGCTAAAGGGACAGAATTAATGAGAAACTTACTTTATAGTCTAAAGAATAGCAGCTGGGGTCTGTTTTAACAAGTCCCGGGAAACATACGTGGAGGGGAATTCTTTGTGGCTAGACATATATCCAACCTCGTCTCTGAAAAGTTCTCCTCATTGAGTTGAACAGTCAGATAGACAACAATCAAGGACATAGCAGTAGCTTTACACATCACTGGTTACCACAAAAAAAGTAGAGGACAATTTTCTCCTATGGCAGAGAGTACCATGTGTTCACAAAAGCCCATTGCCTTTTCCTTTTGATATAGAGCTGGACCACATTTCTCAGCCTCCCCTGTACTGAGATGAGACCATGTCAATTAATTCTTCCCCATGGACTATGGGAACAAGGAATGTGTGCTACTTCCAGGCCTGCACCATCTCCCTTGTTTGTGATTATTATTATTATTTTCTGAATTCATCCTGTGAATGAATGGAGAGAACTCAGAAGACTTGGAAGAGGATGAAATAGTAAGATAGAAAGGGCCTGGACCTTGGAATTACATACAGACCATCTACTAATCACCAGTATTATTATGTAAATTAGAACAATTATTGTGTTGTCTCTGATATTTTTAGATTCACTGTTAATCATAGTTTGATGGTTAGCTGGAATAATATACCCATTTGAGATGAAAATTAGCTTATTAGTAAAGATACCTAATAATCTAACACAGTGTTCCCAAGGGATGAGCAGAAGAATCTCTTGATGGTATATGAAATCTTTTAAAAGTTTATTTCCTTTTTTATTAATTTAAACAAAAGAATTTTTTACTGCCATTTAACATATGCCTTCCTAGTAGTCTATCATCCTTAAATTGATTTACATATTTTGGGGGGAGATGGAAGTAACAGAAAATTTAATAAGTAGTGGGGCATGATCAAAGTTTTTAGAAAACTCTGATCAAAGATACAAGTCTAAGTTTAATGTTTAAAAAATTTTACTTGCAAATATTTAGAGAATGGAGCATTTCAACAAAATTCTGCCAGCTTAAGAAGCCTGAAAAAAAGTATAAAGCACAGGGACATTTGATAGGTTTTATTTATCAAAATCAGCATGTTTCTATCGGTACATTGCTATTAATACGTCGGCCGCCTGCCCAGCCCGCGATGTGGGAGGTGGCCAGACTGCAAGAGCCTGGAGCTGGACGACCACGACAGGAACGGGACAGAAGGGGACAATGAGGAGGAGATGCAGCATGCCAAAGGAAGTCCTGGAAGAGATTTGGGAGCCCAAAAGAAAAAGAAGAAACAGAAGAGAAAAAAGGGGAAACCAAATTCCAGGAGCACCAAGTCAGACTCCTCATCTGATTTCCAGGACATTGAAAATCAGCAGCCTTCAAAGAATCCCACCAAGCCGGTGCAGAAGTTGCAGCCTATCCAGAGAGCAATGGGGCTGTTATCCGCGTGCCAGGGACTGGCAAGGAACATTGATGATGCTGCAAAATACAGACACCAGTTTTGGGACACACAGCTGGTACCCAAACTAAAATGAAGTTGCAACATCTCATGGTGCAATGGACTCGGATAAGGACAATGTACGCCAAGAGCTGTATTCTTTGCCATAGGGTTTTACATGGGACACTATACTTGAGTAATGTAAATAAATACTTGAGCCGAAGTGCTCAAGGAGTTATCTATACCCATTTGAGATGAAAATTAGCGTATTAGTAAAGATACCTAATAATCTAACACAGTGTTCCCAATGGGAATGGGAATTACGTAGAAGATGATAACAATATGCTCCACTTTGACTATTTGTTTGCCCGAGTTCCTGTTGTGAGCTCTGCATCCACCAAGCTGGCTCCTGGCTCCTCCAACGGCACTGTGGGGTCAAAGTGTCTTCAAATAAAAAACTGGTAGGGTTCATAAGCACCATCCCAGTAAACATTCGGATTTGTGACTGTGTAAAGAATATGGTAGAAATCAATGTTTTTTTGTGTTCATAAGAAATTGAGATAAAAGCATGTAGCCCCAGTGTTAATCTGAGAGATAACTAGAAGGAATCTTTCAGGCTGTGTATACCACTGACGTAATTCTTCCTAAGCCGGTGGCCACATGCAGATACTGGCATCGATCACTAAACCCCATAAAATTGGTAGAAATGAAATTTTTCTCACTTGAGTAGAAATATGACTTCACAGAGAACAATGAAGCTATACAGACTGCCAGATGGTATGAAGACTTCAGGTTTGAGACCCATGGAACCAAAAAATATTAATGCAGTTTGAGAATTAATCAGCAGGTTGCCTGAAGCAGTTTCATCTAGCTCCAGTGAGGGATGAAGAGGAGGTAGCCCACTGGTTCCTCCCACAGGAGCCCGTCATTGACATGTTTGTAGTGGAGAGCTCCAGGGGGAAACTGGCCTATTTCCTAAGCTTCTACACACTCCCCTCCACAATGATGCACCAACAGGCTCAAAAAGCCTCGAAGCTAGGCTACTCTTTGTACAATATTCACACGAAGATGCCCCTCTTGGACCTCATGAATGACACACTCATCCTGGCTAAATTGAAAGGATTTGATGTGTATTCAATGAACTTGATTTGATGGAAAATAAGATACTCTTGGAAAAACTCAAGTTTGGTATAGGAGATGGCGATTTGTACTATTACCTGTACAACTGGACATGTCCAGGAACAGATTCTGAAAAGGTTAGACTTGTACTGCAGGAGATGGATATTTTTATTTCTAGAACTCTGACATCATCATTTGTTAACATTCTAATGATTTCTGGAGCTGGTGTTCCAAAGAAGAATAAAAGCACAACTTCAATGAAACGGATGTAGTGAGTAACAATCAGAAAAGATGAAAAAAAAAACCTATATGTGACCAATAGTATACATTTCTAGCTAGGATGTTAAAATTTACCCTTTCTTCATAGTTTATGCAGTTGTAGGAGGGATGAAAGGATATAAAAAGAAAATTCTTCTAATTTTCAGACTTTTGGCTGTCCCTTGATGAAGAAAGGTATTTTTCTACTCTCTAGAAAAGGAACTTTCTTCTGTGGATAAAACAGAAGTCACAAAATAGTGTAAGAAAATATTTGCTATTATATGGAGATAAACTGCTACATTTCTATTTATTAAGTATATTTATCCATGTAACAGAATGAAGGATCCATTTGGAAAATTGTTACTTATATCATCTTACACGATATCATGGGGAACATTAATGTAATTAGCACTTCTGTAACTCAATGACAAGTGGTGGATGTTGAAGTGTGGAACAATATAAAAATGCACTGGTGACTAGGACATTTATTTCTTCCTAACGAAATTGCCCAATCAATAAATACACAAATTTGTACTTTGAAAAAAACAAAAACAAGGGAACTCACTGTCCATTTTCCATTTCTTGCATCTGAAATGGCCTTATAACTTGCTTGGCCAATAAAATGTAGTATAAGTGTCATTGTGTGAGTTCTGATCCTAGGCCCCAAGGTACCTTGCATTTTCTGCATGTGCCTTTTTAGAACACTGTTATCAAGAACACAAGCCTGTTCCAGCCTTCTTGAGGGTGAGAAACATGCAGAGAAAGGAATTCAGTTTTCCTAGACACCTTGCCATCTAGATGAGAAAAATGTACCAACTGAACACAGTCCAAATTGTTGGTCCATAAAATATAAGCAAATAAATAATTGTTATTTTAAGCCACTAATTTTGAGATGACTTGCTACATTGCAAAAGATAACATACAAATCTTATTATAGAAGGCGAGTATTACATAAGTAAAAGATGCAGTAGAGTTAGAAGCTCAAAGTTTATTTTAGTTAAAATTAAGATTTTTAAAGAACTAATTATAAAAATCACCTGGCGTATTTATTATGAATAGAAATAAATATGTCTCATATTTCTTAATAAACTACTTCTAAAGGGTAATATTGCTATCAAGCATATGACAGTTCTAGTTGTGGATTCTACACTCCCCGGGTATTGTAATATATACACCCTCATCCTGCCGTGACATCATTGTGATTGAAATGTAATTCCCTGCTCTGTGATTTTTGGCTTGACCTTGTTACTCGCTTTGGCCAATGGGGTGTTAGCAGAAATGAAGTAAACAAAGGCTTAGAATTTGCTTGTTTGATTGAGCTTGCTCTTTTGTGCTTCTGCTATTGTCACGAGAACAGCATATGCTGTTTCCAGACTGAGTTCAGAAATTAGGTATATAGAGGAGAGTTTTCATAGTTTGTCCACATACCAGCATGCTGAAGCAAATTTTCCCAGTTTGAGATCATCCCACATCACTTGCAAGCCATAAACATAAGAATAAATGTAAGTCACTATGTTTGAGGATGTTTCTTATCCAGTATTATTGTGAAAGTAACTGACAGATACAAAGTCTAATAGACACATATACATATTCAGACAATAAACTTAAGTGAGAAAAATATGTAAGGTTTTGAATAACAGAGACAAATATCTACATACTCTGTGGCATTGTCAGTGCACTGTGTTTATTTATATAACAACTCTGCTGAAGAATCTGATCTTGAAAGTAGTCAGAAGAAATAAATTAACAGCTAAGGATAGTGGTGTATGCCTTTGGTCGCAGCTACTTGAAGTCTGAGGCAGAAGGATCTTTTAAGCCTAGGAATTCAAGGTTGCAGTGAGCTATGATCACATCACTGCACACCAGCCAGGGTGACAGAGTGTGACTCCATCTCTAAAAAAGAAACAAATAAATACATAAACCTTTCAACACTATGTTATATAGACTTTTAGGACCAATATCTACTGAATATTTATCAAAACAATTGTATTTTTATGGTATATTATTGGTATATTATGGTATACTATTGGTATATTATGGTATATATGGTATATTATGGTATTTTATGGTATATTATTGTATTTTTGTGTATTTTTATGGCCTTTTAAATTGCTTTCCCTGACAGAGCAAACTATTTAAATTCATTAAAGCAAAAATAAGAAATATAAAGACATAGACTTTTACTTCAGTTCTCATACAATAAGTAGATAGGATATTCTAGTTATTTATTGATGCAACATATAGATATGTTCTCAAGTCCTTTTAATTAAACTTTCAGTTTTTAATTGATATTGAACTCATTGATGATAGTACTCACCTACATATTTCTACATACTTGGCTAGTACACACTGTGTTTTCCTACAATGAATACCTCTAAACCAATGCTTTTCAAATTGTGGTCTGAGAACAGATGCCATCAAGAGTAACTAGGATGATTTCAGAGCCCTATCCCAGATACACTGAGTCCAGATGCCTGGGGGTTGTGTCCTATTATCTTCATATTTAGCAAGTTTCCGAGTCACTAAGGAAAAATTCTTTAAAATTTTGTAATTAATATTTTGTTAATAAAGGTACATTTGCCTACAATTTCCCATTTCCCTATGTATGGCGATTTGGGGGACACCATGTATTTCTTGGCAATTCACTTGACATATTCTTGCCTCTTTATCCCAAGCATCATGTCTTTCTACTCTTGCATTCCACATAATTTTGCATATCGATATTTGCAAATCCATCCTTCACTTTGATAACAGCTCTACACTCAGAAATGTGAATAACAACATGTCTTCCTATTATTAAATATCAGTATTTATGTAGGAAGAATGACTCAGTATTATAGTAATTTGATCATTTCATATAATCATTATTTATACTTTCATTTATTCACTGGTGTATACATAGACTATATTTTAATACTTTCAATTGTAATTTTTATTGAGATAATTGTGTATTCACATGCAATTACAAAAACAATGCTAAAGAGCTCATGAACCCTTTACTCTGTTTCTCCCAGTGGTAACATTTTTCAAAACTATCGTGCAGTATCTCAACCAAAATATTGACATCGATATTAATAAAACCTACAAATCTAATTCAGATTTTCCCCATTTTACATGTACTCATGTATATGTGGGGGGGTGTGAATGTGTGTATTTAATTCTAAGGGATTTAATCACATGTGTAAGTCTATGTATCCACCACTATTAATACAATCAAGATACTGAACAGTTCCATCACTACAGGATCCCTCATGTTGCCCTTTCATAAACACAACTTCCACCCTACCACCCCATTCACCTCCTTAACCCCTGACAATCAATAATCTGTTCTTAGTTTCCAAGATTTTGTCATTTGAAAATGTTACATAAATGAAGTCTTACAATATGTCTTTTGGGGATTAGCTGTTTTCACTCAGCATAATTCTCTCTTATAAGTATCAATATTCATTTTGTTGCTGTTGTTGTTGTTGTTATTGCTGAGCAATAGTCCCTGGTGTTTATGTGCCACAGTTTAACTATTCTTCCGTTGAGGGATATTTGGATTATTTGAAATTTTTTGCTATTTGCTATGAGCCTTTGTGTAGGGGTTTTTGTATGAATGTAAGGTTTTATTTCTCTGGAATAAATGCACGAGAGTGCAATTGCTGAGACATGTTATAATTGAATGTTTAGCTGTTTAAGAAACTGTCAAACTGTTTTCCAAAGTGGCTGTATATTTTACATAACAACTAGTGATGTATGAACGATCCAGTTTCTCTGTATCTTAACTAGCATTTGGTATTGTCATTATTTTTTTAATTATTATTATTCTTGGAGACATGTAAAGATATCTCACTATGGTTTTCATTTGCACTTCCCTGATGACTAAAAATGTTGAACGTATTTTCCTGTGCTTGTTTGCCACCTATATATACTATTCAGCAAAGAGTCTGTTCGTGTCTTTTGCTCATTTTTATTTTATTTTATTTTCGTTTAATTGTAAATTTACATTGTGATACTGCTAGACTTGACAGGGATACAAGTATATGGACAGATCTGAATTCAGATTAAATAAGGAATGTGATAGTATCTGTAAACTGCAAACTAAATGACCAATATAGTATAGTTCTTTTTTTATTCTGCACATAGACATGATCTACATGATTTCAAGCTAGCTTGCATTCATGATAATTCCCAGACAGCATGAGAAATAAGAAGGAAGAAAAAGAACAACACTTGCTGGCCCTCATTTTATAATTGTTTGTTTTTTACTGAGTGGTGAGAGTTCTTGATATACTCTGGATACTATTCCTTTTATCAGATATATAGTTTGCAAATATTTTCTCCTAATGCATTATTTTTAACTAAGAGGAATATAATATATTTTATCTGTTTCTATAAAATTGCACCTATAACAAAATAAAATTATTTAATTTTAATTTAAAGTAGAAGTAGCCTGTAACAGGGAATTAAAAGAGAGAAGATAAAGGAATAAAGAGAAACAATAAAAAAGAGAAATAATGTCAAAAATATAAAGTATATTTTAAGTATATATATATATATAAAGTAATGTCAAAAATATAAAAATAATGTCAAAAATATAACATGTAGTGAAGGGGAAATATATTATTTTTTGGCAGCTTGTTGGCATACTAGGATTGTACCTCTATCGTCCAGAAGTTAACATTTATATAAGGATCAAAGGAAGATCAAGTCATATTATCTACATGAAATGAAAAGAGAATTAAGTGAGTTAGATACATTCCTTCATTTGGTTCCTTTTTAATGTTCTTTTGCAACACTTAATGACAGTTAAGGGTATATTAAATGCCTAGGGTTAGGAATAATCAGAGAAATTTGGTTTTTATATGTCATTTATAAATAATACACAGAATTTTTGGAGGAAATGTTTTTGCTTAACATTAAAAAAAACCCTCTACAAATACCAAAGAAATGGAATAAATTGGAAAATTCTGCCCTTAATTACTGTTTATTTTTCTAAGAGACTTTTTTAAGTATCAAATACTCTTCAAATTGAAGATATATTTTAATATCTAAGTGTTTTTATAATGTATTAGGAGTTTTTCTGTGAAAATATTAAATTTTGGTTAATTTTATAATCAGTAGTATCTAAAAATCATTTAGAAAATATAGTGAATTTTCATTAACTTATAAGATGGCTCAAACATTCTCTGACTTATTTTTCATATTGCACTTATCACTAGTCTGAGATGATTTTAATGCAGTTAAGATAAAAAAATTCATTAAAAGGTTATGGGTCACTCCCTGCCTAAATGTCAGTAAACAAAAAGAAACATAAAAGATATTAAGCATTTAATAAAAGCACAAAAGTTACAAAACAAAATGAGGCATTTTACTGGATGATTAAAATAGCATATTAGTGAAGGTGAAATGAATAAATAACATTTAGGAAGTCAGGAAATCTATTAAAATTATGAGTAAGGGTTTTGTAGTGAGAAGAAAAAAACAAATATGAATCCCACCTTTGTGATTTGGGGCAATCTTCTTAATCTCCATAAGTCCCAGTTTCTCATCAAATGGGAGACTTTGTTATTATTGGTAATAATATTATAAATGTTGGTTAAGAGGATGATAAACAGGTATAGTCAGACATGTCTATTATTAGAGGTAGAATGTGATCTGGGCCTTGAGAAATGGAGTTAAGATGAAATAAATCAGTTGCGGAAATCTTTCATAGAAGAAGTGGAAAGTGAGATGTATTCCCCCCCAAAATGGGTAAGAATTAGATAAGGGGGAGTGAAGATGTTTTAGATAGTGGAAGCACTGAAGCAAAGTCCCAAAGAAAGA
Source organism: Microcebus murinus (assembly GCF_040939455.1). Taxonomy (NCBI): domain Eukaryota; kingdom Metazoa; phylum Chordata; class Mammalia; order Primates; family Cheirogaleidae; genus Microcebus; species Microcebus murinus. The sequence continues at coordinate 63,411,543 of NC_134105.1, forward strand.
CTGACAGCAAGTGCCAGAGGATAAAGGACCTCTGATGCCAGACTGTTGACTTTGGATGTAATGTATGGTAAGTCCCTTCTGAAAGTTTTTGAACTAGGGTTACAGAGATAAATGAAATGTTTTTGGCAGTAGTGCCAAACACTGAACTGAGAAAGATGCCATTGAAACATCATAAGAAAATCAGAAACCATAGGCTTAAAATCCCAGGTCAACAGCACCAATAAAAATCTCATCCACTAACAAAGGGAAATTTCCTGCCAAGTATGTTTATGGCCCTAAACATCCAACTCAAAAACAGTTCAAAAATCCATGAGCTCAAAAAGCTGCTTGGTTAAATGTACTTTTAAATATTAGCACCTTATTTGACGTGGCCCAGGTCTTTAAATAGCAAAGTTAGTGCTACAGCTATATTTCCAGGAAATAGACTTTTCTCAAAAAGAGAAAAGTTGGGAGTCAGAGTAGACTCTCCATTACAGTATAAGAATTTGGACAGCAAATGGAAAGGAAAATCCTCTGAAATGTTTATCAGCAAATGACCTGATCAGCTATGATCCATCACAGGCAGATCATGAGTCTGTAAATCAGTATGTCCCAGGAAGCAAGTTTAAATGGATTTGAGATTACTGACACTTTTTATTAAAGTTCCCTCATAACTTGGGGAAAGAAACTATAATACCCAAAATGTTGCACCCTTTAAAGCATCATAGGTTATCTCATTTAAAACAGAAAACTTTCTTATTTTAGGCTTCTTTATAAACAGCTTAAGGCACTAAGGTTTAAAAGCTGAGCTGACAATTTTTAAAGACCCTTTTTGAGGTTGTATGCCATTTTTAGGAAGCTGAATACATCCTATCACAAACTTGATCAGTCTAAGGCAGCCCTCTTGATAGCCTTCTCAGCTACCAGAGAGAAGCATATAATATACCATCTCAAGACAAGGGGAGTCAATGAGAATAGCAGCTCAAAGTACTCTAAAAATGTTTATGGGGTTTGTGCTTTAACATTAGTAAAATAGACATTTGTTTTTACAGTCATCAATTTGGAAGCCTTCTAGGCAAAGCATTTAGAAAATGATCCTTGCTTTGGGAGAAATACCTTAGAGGGCTCAGATTTCTAATTTGCAAACTTTGGTTGACCTCCGTTCTTTGAATGACCTTAAATGTGAATCCTGAATACATCGTTTTCAGTTGTATTAATTAGTTTTACATACTTAAACAGTATATGCAAATTTATGTAAATCCATGTTCTTTTTTTATGTAAAGTAATATAAATATGCGTGCCCTAGATTCCTTGAAAGGAATACAGTTTTAAGTTTCTTTATTTTAAAGAAATTTTTCACTTTGCTCTTTCAGTAGTAGTAGGGAAAAATATCACCTGTAATACTTTTAAGTAACCTTGTAACAATTAATTCTAATTCCTTATAACTTTCATATTAGACATCTTTCATTCTTATTTTCTCAATTTTAGGCTAGAATTTGATACTCTGTTTTTATTAACTGGCTTTTATTCTCTTCTTTGCTAGGGTTCCATTAGACAGGATAAAGATATCAGAAAGTTCAACTAAAATTACGTGTTAAGGACCACATATTTCCTTATTATCAAGAATGTTTGTGATTCTTTTTATTTCTTTTCATAAAGTTGATCAATCTTTATTTGTATTATACCTATTAAACAAAATCTCTTCAAGTAATTAAGAAAAAATGAGTTCAATAAAAATGTACAAGGAAGTACCTCACTAGGCAAAAACCGAGTTGAGTCTAATACTTGAAAATAGTGGTTTATGTAAATTATAGGAAAACTCTTTTTAATAACAAACATTGTATATTCTTATGACATACGGCACACTGAGAATAGTATCATACTAGGTGCCCAGGATGTGCAATTGAATGTTAGTTGTAATGCTAATTGAAGTGTTTACAACCTATCTATAGCTGTGAGTGGGACATCACATTCTGATTATAACAGAAAAATGTGTTAAAAATACACATACACATACAAAGCATACAGTGGGCCTATAGATATTTTCTATATAATTAGTTTCAGTATGAAAATATATCAACTAAAAATAATATGCAAAATAGACTCAAGATTAACAACAATTTTCATTCATTAGGAATACTCAGCTGACATGTAGCTAATGACAATTTCTCTCATGGTCTCTTCCAAACACTTTAATCTTTTCTATGTTACAGTCTTAGCATTTGAATGGATATTTTCTTATATCGGGACTTATGTACCAACTGCAAAGAATTTTGATTCTCTTTTTCTGCAGTTAATAATGTTTTTCATACTGTTACATCACCACCATCTGTATTTGGATAGCTCTATTATAGTTATTTCAGAAATGAATCACAATTCCCTAAAACATGATTAAATAATGTCTGTTTCAACTACTGTTCTTAACTGTGAGGAGTCCACTCTTATTGTTTTTCAATACTGAGAAATAAGCAAAAGGAAAGAGCAGCATATACTTTTAATGTCATACTGATATATTGTTCGATCGCACCAAAGGATTATTTAATTCTCTTAGGAGAATGTACCTGTGTTTGGTTTTGCTATTTATCTAGTAGATTAGAAGCTAGATATTGTGAAGTTACATGTTACTTTTTAGATTAACAAAAAATATAATCCCAAAAAGGTTTTAATAATTTATAGAATATTAATTAGTCTTGTATGTACAACCTTATTCTAACATCCATATTTATATGAAATTCAGTCCTCAAAGTCTTTTGAAACCAGTTTTATCATTTTACTGGTTCTTTCATTCATTAATGCATTCAATAAAATATCTGACATGTATCCTTTCTATATTTGTATGAGAGTCAGTTTTAGCCCTTTGAAACTACAGTTTGATTATTCAGTGCACTATTTCCTGCTAAGCTGCCCCTAATTACAAATTTTGGAGTGCATTCATATAAGAATGAATTTTCTTTTTAAAAACTTCAAATATTATAAACCAGCCTAAATCTAAAGCCTAAATGTTCCTTCCCCTCCTCTCTCAACCTAGCTTATGCTACTACACCTGGTCATTTCCCAGATGTAACCATTGGTATTATAACAGTTTCATGTTTATCCACTGCATTTTTCATACATTTGCATATATCCATATGTGCCTATATCAACTTAAAATTATAGTAAACTGTGTGAAATCGGCTGCTCTATATGTCTTGAAGATCTTTCCATTTTATTCCTCATTCTTAACTGCTGTATAATGTTCTATAGTAGGAAAATGCCATAACTTGTTTAAAAATTTATTTATTAAGATGCCTTTAGGCTACTTCCAATATTTTATTATTATCAACAATGCTAGAATGAACATTCTTATAAACATTTCCCTGTCCATATTTAAAAATATATCCTTAAGATAAAGAACAAGAAGTGAAATTGCTAGACCATTTGCAATTTTCAATAAGAAAATATATTTTTAAATTACCCTCCAAACAAGTCCTTTTTAATTCTCATAGTAGTTAGCAAAACCAATAAATATTAAAAATATGTATATAATATTTCCCAAATTCTTTAATGAGAAAATTCAATGGAGTAATATTTTTCATGGATGAGATTCTAAAATCATCAAGGAAGAGTTATAGAAAATAATTACCTCTAAAAATGTATCTGATTTGCATATACAACACTACAGATATTTTTATCAATGTTTCTAACTTTTTCTTAATCAATTTATTTTAAATATGGTGGCTATCATTTAATTCTTAAAAGGAAGTCAAAGAAAGCACTTTTTAAATATTTTTTTTCTTTCTTATAATAAACTTTGTCAGAAATAGTATATCTTAATCTGTTCAGGCCACTATAACAAAATAGCTTAGATTAGGTAGCTCATAAACAAGAGAAATTTTTTTTCTCACAGTTTTGGAGGCTGTAAAGTGTAAGATCAAGGCACTAGCAGATTCAGTGTCTGGTAAGGGCCAATTTCCTGGGTTATGATGATACCTTCTTACTGTGTTCTCACAGGGTGCAAGAGGAAATCAGATCCATTGGGCCTGTTTTATAAGGACACTAATGCCATTCATGAGGGCTCCCCAATTAGGATCTCCAGGGAGAAAACAGTGCGAGGCATACCGAAAATATTCAGCACATATTTGTCAAAGGGATGGATTGCAGTTAATTGAATAATTCAACAAGTGATTAGTCTATCAATGTCCTATAGATGCTTTGAAAAGTGTGGAATCTCTGTTTTGATATACTACATATCCACCTACTGGTGTAGACATCTCAATTGTGTTACTGCAATATTTGATCTCCTTATTCTTTTTTCAGTCTATTTGATCTGTCGATTTCTGACAGAGGTATGCCAAAATATCTTGCTCAGGTGTTAAATTTGCTATTTTGTCAGTAGTTACTTTGGGAATTTTAAAGTAATTTTTAAGATTTGTTTTGTTTTGTTTTAGGTACATGAAAGTTTGTGACCATTGCCTTGTTTTAGTATATTGCTATTTCTAAAGATATGAATTATGTCTCTTTATAGTACATATAACATTTTGCCTTGAATTTGATTTTGGATTTTGTGTTTTGTTCTCTTTTCATTTAACCTGAGCAATTCTAGTAAATACTGATAGTTATTTTTATTCTAGCTAATACCTATTCTGTGTTTTTTACTTACCATGTCTTATTGCTATTGTTTCAGTTTTCTTTCCTATTTTTGTCAGGTTGATTGAGTGTTTTTTGTACTGATTTTCTATTTTAGTAGCTTGAATGATATATCTTATTCTAATCTCTCATTATATATTCCTAAATACATAAAACTTATTTAAGCTTATGTTTCAAACATCAAATGTTAATGAGTATTCATAGCTGTCCCCTAACAAGATAGAATTTATGGAATGCTTTTATTTGTTGTTTTCACCTACCCAATCCACAGAAGGTATTATCTGGGAATTTCATTTTATATTAGTTGATTTTTTTTTGTTTATAATCAATATCTACTTACTTAATATCTCTGGGCCTCAATTTCTTTATGACGCTCTGTCGGACATAATGTGTCCATGGCTTAGTGTCTAAATTTATGAAGCTAAATCACAGACATTCATTTAATGATCTCCTCTACTTTTTTTTAACACTTATTTTTTTAATGGATGAATTCTCACTTTTTGAAATCTAAAAAATACAAGACTTAAATAATTATGTGAAGCACATATTCTAAAAGAGGTCTAAGAGTAACGGCCAGAAATATCACACAAAAACCTATCAAATTGCAAACTTAACAGTTAAGCATTACAACCTCTACTTAAGACAGTTCTGAAGTTCATTTCTAGTCCAATTGCCGCAGAAACTAAAATGGTTTATTTCTCCAATACACATCCCAATTTTTCTACATGCATGTGTTTTTGTTGTTTGTTTGTTTTTGCTTTGCCCTAACTTTATTATTATGGGTTCAATCAATCAAAGGAATCTGCTTAGATATTTCAAGCAGAAATATCTGCTTGATGATACAATTAGGACACAAAATTGTTGGAAGGCAAAAAGATGGGGTAGCGTTACTCAGATCAGGAGTGTTTCCAAGTCTACACTTGTCTGTGGCTGCAATGTCAAAAGTCTGCATTTAGCAGAGACAGAGTCCACATTCATAAGCCTTTGTGACTTTAAGAGTCCGAACTGGGCTTTCCTACTACTGCTACTGGTATTGGAGAGAAAAAAATATATATACCTTCTGCCTTCTAATTTCACGTAAATATCTCTTCATTGACCGAACCTAAACCAGAACTCTGGTTGCAAAGGAATCTGAGAAATCCAGTTTCTTAGAAGCTTAGTTTCTTCAGCTTCTAGCATCTAGATTCTGTATAGTGAAGTACAGAAAATGTCAGACATGATACTAAAACATCAAAAGAAAACTTTGCTCATCCAAAGATAAGGATATCTTTTTTCTTATCTCCTCCAGTTTATACTTTATTTTTTCTTGACAGCCATATTAAAGGCCACTGTTTTCATGAAGTCAAAGGTCATATCCCTATTAGGATGCAAACTCAATGTTTTTTAAACTCCTTATAGTGCCATGAATATCTCTTATTGTATTTAACATGTTCTTTGTATTATAGTAGTTTTGTAACATCTTATCTCTTCTGTCACTAGCCTGTGATTTAGTGTGGGAAATCTTATACCATATTTAGCATATGATTTAAAGTAAGGATAAAAAGTACGGATTCAAACTCTCCTTGTTTTCTACTGACTGATCTGAAATAGGTTTATATGAAGTCATTGATGAATGCTCAGCTGGAAGAAAATGACTTTGTTTCTTTTTCTATTTCAAAACACAAATGAGATGCTCTTTTGACTAGAAATATCAGTGAAATAGTTCCACTAAGCTTACATATCTCAAAGCATGACATTCTGCTATGGTTTTATTATTGATAAAATCTATAAATGAGCAATAAACCAGAAATAAATCAAATAAAAATAATTTAGTAGAATACATACTTTTTTGAGTAGTTCACAAAAAAAGGTTACATAGGAAGGATATAATGATATAAGTTTTGAAGTTAGAGAAATGAATTGGCTACCACATCTGTTTAGCAATTCACTATAGCGTTCAGAGATCCATTTTCTATCTAAAATAAGAAAAACAATTAATTGAGAATTAAATGGAATAATATATACGATGGCATTTTGCAAATTGTTTCACAATTCTTTGATTACTATCCTAACAATTATTATTAATATCTAGCAATTATTCATTTTTGCCTATGTTCCAAGCACGGACAGAAGCATTTTACCATTATTACCTCATTTAATCCTTAGTTCTATTAATATTCTCATATTATAGATAAAGAAACAAATTTTAGAGTTCAAGTAATTTGTTCAAAGTTCCTTAGGACATTGGTAATAGAGCCAAGGTAAAAATCACAATTCTCTCTGGAGCAGCAGTACTTAATCATTATCCTAGACATCAGAGTAAAACTGCTTTATACAATAGCAGCAGAAGCCATAAATAGTAAATTAATTGAAATGGGTTAAAATGGGAATCATAAAAGCTATTCCACATTTTTAAATGTAAAATATATGTCTATATTTTGCCAATCTTTTACGAGTTATGAATTATTTTCCTGACTAAAACACAAAGATATCATTAATCTACCATTTTCAGTTTTGATTTCTTTAACGTGGATCAAGGAGCAAGTAATTAGGCAATTTTAGAATTATGGAAGTATAGAATTTCCCTTGGTCCAATAGAACTTTCTGTGATGATGAAATGTTCTATATCTGTGCTGTTCAATTTAGTAGCCAGGAGTGCTATGTGGCTATCAATCACAGAGCAACTTAGGGAACTGAAATTTTATTTTTATTTTATTCTAATTGATTTGAATTTGAAAAGATCCACATGAGGCTAGTGGCTATCATATTGTAGCTCTCGATCTGTATATTCCCAACTGTTAATAATTTCTCTACACCCCCCAAATAACTTATCATTTCATTGTTCACATATAAATTCAAAGTACTTTGGAGAGTTATATGACTTACTATACTAAATTATTCCAAAACACTAGAACTTTTCATGGGTAAAATACCAACCATTTTTACACTCTTTTTGTTTTCTTTTCAGTTTATGCAATACTTAATATGTTTACCTAATTTCTATAGAAAGTTCCAGTGGTATAAAAGGTTGTGAAACAATATTTCTGATTCCTGGGAAAGATGCAACTCAACTGATGGAAGTCGAAGTGCCCAAACATAGTAGAGGCAGTGGGATGGCTACAGAAATTATGTGCTATAAGTTTCTGTAAGTATGCTTTATAGGAGGAAGGAAGTGTGCCTGATATTTAGTGAATGGAGATCCTGTAAAACAAGCTCTACTGCATTATCTCTCTTACTGTTGAGGACACACCTTCAGCAAAAATCAAATTAAAACAAAACAGATAGATGAAGTAATATAAAAGAAAATAACATGGTAGTATAAGTCATTGACACACAAAAAAACATGTAAATTCATAAATGATAAAGTTAATAAAAAGCATAAAATGAAGTCAAAATATTATAAAGATGAAAAAATAATTTTAAAAATTCTTTTAAAATAACTGTTATCTTAGTTATAGAAATCTCATTTGAAAACATATTACGTGAGCCATTCCCATTCTAAGTGAAGCCATGCTGATACGAAAGAGAAAAATCCTACTGATGTGCTTCATAAAAAATTTCCCAAAGCTGCCTGCTGAGTTGCTGTGAGGAAACGACTGGCTCAAAATGAATCCCAGGTAGCTCTTTCCCTCCATCCTGAAAGTGCTCTCTCTCAGTTACTACACCTGCAGAAACAGGTGTAGCCAGGTTATAAAAGGCAGCTTGATTGGTTATGTGCCAGATCAAAGTAGAGTATATATTTGAAAATAGAAAAATGTCTGGAAAGTAGGAGGCTTAAATGAATGTGGCCCTAGGGGCAGTAATAGCAAATGTACTGACAATTTATGAATATTTTACTATAAATGCTCTCTTGTTCTTCCATTAAATAAGGAATTACGTAGTGCCAGACACCATACCACAATGCCTGATGCTTATTTACAATAATTTGCAAAAACTGAAATTCTCTGAAAAATAAGACTCAGGGATGTGTGTTTGCTAGATTGATCCTGTTCATTTCGATAAGAAATGTTTATGTATCCATATAAGGGTGCACATATCCACTGAACAGATATTTAAACAAAATATGATTTCATAAATATCAACACATTCACATGCAAGCATATCCACACACAATTAGAGAGTGGAGGATTGTTTCTGGTGGTGCATTCCTTCTATTTTTTACCATTTAATATGTTTGATGAAGAGTAAGTATCGCAACTCTTAAGAAAGAGAAGTTGCTAACATTTGCTTGGGGCACAGCACAGACAGGCCATTTTTAAGCTTCTCCAAACAGCTGCACTAATTATGTTGTGCTTTATATCTAGGCCTGCATACAAATAGGCCATAACAAGAGAGAGTCCTGAAGCACTTCTGTTCCAACACCTCTTCTCCATCAATACAAATCAAATCTGAATGTGAAATCTGCACAACCAAGAGTGTTACTTTATCTAATTAAAAGGAGCTGTATAGTGTTCACGTTTGTCTCACATAGGTGTTTGCTGGACTGATTCTGAAGCATGGAAGGTGAAAAAATAGTCTTTCCAAACACTCGTGAAATAGATCATAATGCATTCAAAGAAAATATCATGGACCATTACAATTTCAAAATTCTCAGGTTCACCAAAACATTCTAAATGACTATGAGGGGACCTTTGAACATTACATGAGCTTCCCAATAATTAGAATGCAATTCAACCAGAATATTAATACATTTAGTAAAAAGTCTCCAAATATCTAAAATATTTTTATGAAATGCTACTCCATTTGTGCTTTTCTTGAAGGAGAGAAAAAATTTGAATTTTTGAGACGTGAGAAACCAATTCCCCAGGGCTAATAATGTCCAATTGGTACTTTATCATAAATAATAGCTTTTCATTTTGACTATAATTTAGAGAAATAACAAAAAATCATGAAGAAAGGGCAACATTTTGATACTAAACCAAGAGCTAGAATTACCAAACAAAGGAGACAAAAACCAAGGTTGAAACTCTGCTCTTATCTCATACTCCAGTGTCATGATCCAACTTTGTACCGTTGTTGGTTTGTATGACAAACTCATTTAAATGAGATTTAAAAAAAAAAAATCTGTGTTTATCTAGCCAAAAGACAGACTATGTAGCAGAAAGACATGTATGCCATCAAGAAAATACTTGGTGTGGTAAGCATTAATATAGATTGTAGAAAAATAATCCTCTCAAAATCATTAGTTAAATTTCCTTCCATTTCAAATCCAATGCCACCCTAGTTTCAGCACCCTGGATATTTAAGGATTTATTTTGGAGTTTTATGGAAAATATTACCATTTTTTAAAAAGATTTACCAGAATAAATATATAGTCAAAAGCTGACTTTCTCTACAGTTAGTGAAAATAATGCAACTATTTCCAATCACTGCTTTTAAATTATTTAACCTCCCCCAAAGTCTAATATGTGTTTATCATCATTATAGACCATAGCAACAACAATGACAAAAACACCCAGATTTACATTTTGTTCAAAGAAATATCCCCAAGATTGCAGTCTCATTATTCATTTATTTTTGTTTTTTCTGTATTTTTTGTCTTGTTTTGTTTTTTAATAGAAGTCTCATGGCTTGATAAATTACACATTAGAATAAGTTCCTGCCTATTGTTCAAGGGCTTAGAGGTTCATTTAAAAGATTATGGTCTTTTTGCATATGGTTTTTTTGCTTTTTTTCTTGTCCCTTTAATATGTTGATAGGAAAGCAAACACAAAAGAACATTTTGCTCAATTTATGATATGTATTTGATGTCATTTAAAAATTTAATAGGGCTTCCTAGATTGCTATATATTATTATATAATGATAGTAAAGAAATGTGGTAATCTTGCCTATAAAAAAGAAAACAATTTTCCATTGGAAATAAATATCTATGTACTACAAAGCACAAATATGCACAGCCCTGAAGGTAAATATTATTTAGGTAAACAAGCAAGCTTGATGTATATAAAGAATGGACATAAACTTTAAATGCAGTACTAATTTTGACACTAAGCTTTATTTTTATATAGTCTTTTCAGTCAATTAAGCATGCTATATTGCTAACATTTTTATCTTCTCCCCCCAGTATTATCTTTTAAAATACAATTGTTAAATATATTAAAACGTTTGTGTAGGAGGGGCAGGTATGTATTATGTAGGAGCTGGGTGCTGATAATCCTTCTGTAATAATGAACCAGTGAATAAGGGATTTATTAATCTTAGAAGTAAACAAAAACAAAACAGTGTAAAGCACCTTTTTATTTTTTTAAAAAAGGAATGTTGTTGAAAAGAAATAATTTGTCTCATTAAAAATACCAATTATTACAGGAGTGGTTTGAACTTGTCTAATATAATAGTTGTAGAGAAAGATCATCATCATTATGCTAATAATAACCACTAAAATAGTGGCAAATATGAATATAGGTGATTTAGTAGGAAACAAAATCATTTATAGCCAAGCTGAAATGAAACTAATAAAGGTTTGATGGTTATTATTGAATTACAGGCCATTTATGAAATTGCAGAAATATGTTTCAGAATCTACACAGCATACTTCTTGTTCTAGCTGTATATATAATGATCCCACTTTTTCCTCTATAGTTTTCATTTTGAAGCCCTAGGGAGAAAGTGACAGAGCAGGAACCAGATGCCTCATTGACATTATGGAGTAGGCAAATTGCAGCTTGCAGCAATAGTTACAGTTGGGCTTATGCAGTTGTCATTTTAATTCAACAAATAGTAATCTATTTTTTATGTGCCCAGTACCATGCAGGACAAATTAAATTAGAATGGAAAAAGAAACACCGAAAACTATATATATATATATATATATATATAGTCACAAACTCTGGGCTGCCATTTGAACATAAAGCCTAATTTGTTGTTAAGATTTTTCTCCTTCTTCATGAAATAGGTCATTCTGGTTTCTATTACTGTTGGCTCACAGTGGTTGGCTTTGAAACAGCCAGAGACACTAACTCAGAGTTTGATTTCAGGAGGCTTCTTAGGCTCAGTCTGCTTTTCAAAGTTTTGACTAATAATAATTTAACATTTTCTTATTTTTAAGTATAACCTGCTGTTACTAAGTCAATCACCATTTAACAAATGTTTATCTTGTCCTAACTACCTGAGAGAGACTATACCAGGCACTGAGGTTGAGTTTTGAATGAATTAGATTTGATCCTGGATCCTGAGAGCTCTATATTTTTAATCTGATAATGTCTAATTTAAGGAAGGAAAATAAACCTCCTGATGAAATTCGTATTACTTTAAAATTTCATGTTCGTTTAAACCTATAAACTATAGGTAAGAAAGTTTGAGCCAGAAGACTTCTAATGCTAAAAAAATTAGAATCTAAATTTGATATGAATACATGACATGAAATATATATGTTAGAAATTGTGGAGAACACAATAATAAAATAACTATTCCTAGTTTACAAAGCCTCATTTAATTCTAGTAAAAATTTGAAAAATTTATAGCTATAGATATTAAGCCTAATAACAATTTGAATTAAACCTATAATTGCCATATGTAGAGGAACTTGGTAAAGCTTGTTTTCCTTTTATTTTTTCTCTTTCTCTATTTCTTTCTTTTTTATGGCAAGTGAATGAGCCCAGGAAATTTCGCCTCAAAATAGGATTCCTTATTATAAAGAGTATTTTGAATTAAGGGCCCTTGGAGATCAGCAGATCTTGGAAGGGACTTTTCCTCTTTCTGCATAGAAAGCAGACCCATCAAAAAGAACAATCAATTTCCCTTCCCCTCTGTGATATCAATATATTCCAAGAAAGAAGATCAAGAATGCAACCAGACCTAGCCCAAATCATTTTAAATATATTTGTCTCTCAGGTTAATTTAATTTCCAAAGAGGATTATTTACAAGTCAATCTGCTTCCCCCATCCATTCATTCCCCCAGGTAGCTATTCATCCCCCCTAGTAACCATGTATTGCCCCTAAACAGAATGACCTATATTCCCCATCTCTCCTGCCACTCTGAAATGAGGGAATATAAATTTCTGGATCCCACTGGGATATTGGGAGATTACTCTGTGATTTTTCTCTATGTACATGGTAAATAAATTTCTTTCTCTTACTAATCTGCCTTAGTATGAGTTGCTCTTTCAGCAAACTTTCCAAGGGTGAAGGGGAGGTTTCCCCTAACCCCCAGGATAGCCTCCAGTCCAGGTCATTTTCAGTTCCCTCTTTCAGTAGTTCCTTTCTTTCAGCCAGTAACTGTCTTAGTACGTTCAGGCTGCTTTGCCATAAACTGAATGGTTTATAAACAACAAATCTTGATTTTTCATAGTTCTAGAAGCTGGGAAGTCCAAGATCAAGATGCCAGCGCAATCAGGATCTGGCAAGGGCTGAAGGCCCATTTCCCGGTTCACGGATGGCTTTTCTCTGTGTTCTCACATGATGGAAGGGGCCAGGGTTCTCTCTGAGACTTCTTTTATAAGGGCACTAATTCCATTCATGAGGGTTCCACCCTCATGACCTAACTACTTCTCCAAAGGCCTGCCTTCTGATGCCATCATTTTGGTAATTAGGATTCAACATAGGAAATTTGGAGATCATAAGAATTTCAGAGATCATTCAAATCATAGCAGTCCCCTAAACTGAGGCCCAATATGCAAGATCTTGCTGGAATGAAGGAGAGTGTGCTTGGTATGTTTGAGGACTTTTCTATCAGTCCATGTTAGCATTCAAGTACTTCTTGGGTTAATGCTCTGCGTACTCCTCCTTAATTGAACTTAAATAGTACAATACTAGTGGATAGCCCTGAGATGGGAACTTTTTCCAGTTCCATAAAAAGAAACTGAACGTACAAAAACCAAAACAAAACAGGTTTATCCTTTCTCCCCCTACTTTTTCAGTTCTTCTTTGTGTTCTGTAGCACTTCAGTGAGACTCAGTCTTATACTAATGACTGATCACAGTAAGAGAATTGGTTGCCAGTGACAAAAGACAAAATTATAACAATTTTAATTTAAAGATCTAATTGGTTTTTATTAGCAATTCTAGAATTGGGAAACATCTCCTTCTGTAAAATAAAGTGGTTTTTCAAATAAGCTGAACAGAGGAGGTTGGCTTTATAGGCAGAAAAGATATGAAGACAGCAGAAATAGGGAGCAAAAAGCAGATGGGTTAGCACTGGGTTCATTCTGGTTACTTTTCTTATAAAGGTTGAAGCAGAGGGTACTTCTTTATCACACCAATAAAGCTGGCTTATTTGACTACTATCTCTTTTTCTCCTAATTTCTCAGAAGTTCAGATAAGCAAAGTTTAGTGACATGGAACTTTAGCACAAGTGACTCCATTTTGGTTTGGTCTGTTGGGGCCCAGAGTAGGAGCTCTGTACAAATCAATGCCCTATAAATGTTATTTAATACCAGTCTCTACAACTGCCATAGTGCCTGTGTTTGCTACAGATAGTATATGTTCTTTTTATATGTGATTTTTTTACATTAAAAATATAACTTATGATATACTTTTTAATGTCTTTCAAATGAATAACAATATCTATTGTTCAGTGACTTGGCCTAATAATCATTCGGCCTTCATGTTCTACTCTATTTTTCTGCTAGTCTAACAAAGAATAAGATTTTTTACAGGATAAAACCTTTACTAATAGTGGCATCTATTTAAAGGAAATAAACATTGTAGCCTTCTGCCTCAAGTGCATGAAACTTAGATTGTTTACCAAGATTTAGAGAAATAAGAAGAATTTCAAAACAGATATGTCACACATGAGAAAACATCTGCTCTGAAAACAAAAATTGAATGATAATGCTATGACAATGTTAAGGGGGTCTTACTGAAATTCTTGAGAAACATTTCAGTAAGTAACAAAATAATCATTTATGCCCTCAAATCATATTTGCCTTCTACTTTACTTGTTAAAAATTAAATGTGCTTAAATTTAACTTCCTGCCCTCTCAGAGCTCACAATCTAGTGTAAGAGTATTTTATATCTGTAGCATTTTATGTATATGTGAGCACTGATTTGGGGCTACTAGCTCAGCCTGCAGCCTTTAATTAATGAGTTGACATGTGTTGTTTTTACCTAAATAGCATCCCTTCTCCTTTTCCTTTAAGGGTACTATTCTCAATTTTTAAAAAATATTTTATTTATTAATTTATTTATTTTTGAGACAGGGTCTCAATCTGTCCCCTAGGCTAGAGTGTAGTTGCATCATAATAGCTCACTTCAACCTCAAACTCCTAGCCTCAAGCAATCTTCCTACCTCAGCCGGCCTCCCAAAGTGCTAGAACTACAGGCATGAGTCATGGCACTTGGCCTCAATTTTCTTTTGGGGTAAGTCCCTTGACCTACTACATGCAGTCTGTGAGGAATGTCCGTCAGGAATTGTTGCCTAGTTTGGACAAGAGATAAAATGAATACATTAGGTTACCATTTAGTAAAAAAATATAGAAATGATACATTGTGCATGTTGCCATAAAAATGAATAAAGAAAGCATCTTTGGAAAGAATCATGAGTATCTTCTAACAACGTTTACGTCAAGAAGAGAAAACTGGGTGGTTAGAGAACAAGGATGATTGAGGTACTTAATTTTTTTCTGTATAATATTTTGAATCATTTAAATGTACCTAAGATATGTTTATATAACTTATTCAGAAAAAATATAGTTTTTAAAAAGATATCAAAGCCAAAACAAAACAAACAAGCATAAAAATAAAAATAAATCATGAAGTTTTAAGAGAACACAATAAGTTCAAGACTATGTAAATATAAGATTGAACCATATGGAATTGTTGATAAATGATCATTTTCTTTTGAAGACTGTGAAATTTCATGTGGTTCAACTAAAAACTTTACCTTTATTTGAGCAGTAGGCCTAGGTATAAAGAGAGAAAACAGTCAAGTAAATAATTGCTAGTTATTCTTACTGACTAGTTGTAGCCCTCTGTTGTTTCGTTTTGCTGTTCCCAGTTTACTAAACTCCACCTCTGGTTGACAATCTGGATCTTCCGCCTCTAGCCTCTTGGTGAACTAAGATGATTGGCCACCCTAAGTAATACAACTAATAAAAGACAGAACCAGATTTCAAGCCCAGGTATTTCTGACTTGAAATCCTATGTTTTTGTTCCATTAGGTCACCCTGCCTTGAGTCCAGTAGTGATATTGCAGATGTTTTGAATTCCAGACCCTGTAATCCATTTTTGCTGTATTTATCTTTGACAAATCACTTAAGGTTCTATCTACCTCAGATAGAAGCTTCAACCTTAAAATGTAATAATGTTCATTATTCTGCCTACCTTATAGTGGTTGTAAAACTCAAATAAGAAAATGTATGTGGGAAAACTTTGTAAAATGTATGATTTATTTAAATGTATACAGTTATTAGTTATCAGTGTAATACATGCTGAAAGAGCAGTGCAATTTGTGGGAAGAAACAACAAAGTGTAGATAAAGGAAGAATAGTAAATTAAATGAGAATGTGAATGATGAATTTTATTTTTAAAACACAGCAGAAAATAGCAAGGAAAAAAAATACATCAAACATCCACCATTTGTTTCTAAATAAACAAGCCCATAATTATTCTTAAGGTATGCAGAGAAATTAATGAGAATAATATTTGTCCATTTGAATCAACATGCCTTTATTTTCTGTAAAACATTGAATGAAAATGAACATTCTGAGTATAATCAAAGGCTTCACAAATTTTATCAAGTTAATTTGGTGGAAACAGATTTCAATAAAAGAACATTAACAAAGGCTTTTCACTTTTTCCTCTCACACCACATTTGGAATGATAAAAGTGAGAATATAAGCACAGCCGTTTTAAGATGAAATAAGACTTCCATCAGCAAAAGACCTGAAAAAGTAGTCATTATACTTCCTCCCAGGCTCTTTCAATCAAAGAGCCAAAAAGACCAGTTAATCACTGAGCCTAAAGGCTGGAAGTCTGTGCTGGCCTAGACCAGGAGCAACCCCAGCTGCAGCCAGCCCCTCAGGTTAGAAGGCCCAGGCGTTAGCTATAATGTGCGCAGCTGCAACACTTGGGGCTACAGACTGAGCAACAAAACCCTTGGGAGATGCTTGCCTCTGTCTGGCCTTGGGCTCAAAAGCCGCTTTCTCCATATTAATCACCTAGGAAGACCAGGCAGCAACAGCCATAGAAGACAAGGTGGCAGCAGCAGCAGCAGTTCCAGACCTGTGTTGTGGCTCAAATATGTATGTTTACCAATGATCCAGTGGCTGTAACAACCTCTGTTTGCTGTACCCGTCATTTCTGAAATGACATGAGCTGCTAATTAGGGGCTCCCTCAGTAGGTATAGTGCAAGTTTCTCCTAAGTTGGGGTGGTAACTGCAATTATCCAGGCCTTCATTTGAATTCACAAAAGTGTTCCTAGCAGTGGCAATGCAGACAAACTTTCTGAATTTACAAAATAGAATATGTTTAGGTGTTGTAATGATAATAGCACTCAGCATTCTTTGAGTGCTTTCTATGAGCCATGCCCTCTTCTAAGCCCTTTGCATGCACTACTCATTTAACTATATGGCAACAGTATAAAGTAGGGATATTGCTATTTCTATTCTTCAGATGAGGAAACTAAATGAGGCATAGGGAGAGTAAATCAATTTATTCAAGGTCACACGTCTAGTAAATCGAGAAAAAATGTTTTAAACCCATTTCATCCAGCTACAGAGACTGAACCACTACACCTCAGTGACTCTCTATATCTGAAAACTGGCTAATGGTATGAAAATCACACCCACTATGTTGACAATGGAGAAATGGTTCCCTAATGGGAAAAATATTTCATGTGTTTGTCTCACCATGCTGGTCATTCTATATTATCTTCCTTTACTGAAAGACTACTGAGTAAGCTGACTAAGCACTTGCTGAAAGCATGTGCCAAAATAGGCAACAAAGTATGAATTTTTGAAATAATTTGTTTTATATATACGTATTTAAAGTAACAAGTAGTTATCTTGGCACTTGTGTTGGACATTTACACACATATCATAAAATCTCTCTATTTTAAATTATATGATCTGAGACTGCCTTTTTTTCTAGTGTATACGAAGTCTAAATGTTTTAAATAAGATTTCATTGCTATAACATGCTAAGCTGAAGTTTCTAGTGATTTTTCATAAACAATAGTTATAATTATTTTTTTCTCCTTAAATACCATCATGTCCATTTCAGAGGGACACTAGTTTTCTTTCCTGGGCTTTGGTATTACTAGGAAAGGAATTTCTATTGTGTATCATTTATCAAATTCAAGGAAAAAAATAACATCAACAAAAAATTTAATTGTCTATATTATTACATCTTTACGGTTTGTGATATTTTCCCCCAACATAGAAACTTAATTAAGTAAAAAGAAATTAACATAAAGGGCAACATCAGGGTTATAATGACTGCTTGGGAAAATCTGAGGGTTTTGCAAAAGCTGAGCCCAATAAATTCATATCAGCCAGTAACCCTCAGGAAATAGCCTACACTGAAGTCATTACTGCTCCTCAGAAAAATGCATGCTTTTGGATTTATTTCAAAATTATGGATTTGTTTTTATGGCTGATGTCATTTTAATTGCTACTGCAGAATATTTGTAGATAATGAATGTCAAATACATTAGCCAATCACATTGATCAGGTTGCCTTTCAAATTCCCTTTGACTTATAATCATTTACTAGAATTCTTCATTAAAATTCAAAAGAAGGCAAAGAGTAATTAGATATGCTATTTGTTAAAATTCAACCCATAAAGAATCTATCTAATCTATTGGAAAAACAGAGTGTACTTAGTTGAATTCTACATCTCATTGACCTTAAAACTATTTTAAAGGACTTTTAAATATGGTTTTTCTCAGTTTTCCCTATTTATTAAAATATAATATAGACAGCTGAAAAACTGTTTTAAGTCCTTTGGAACCCATTTTAACTATTTGACATGTTAAATATTGTTAATTATCCTTTAATTGTCATGAACTTTTTAGTATTATTTTTCTATCACACACAGAACAATTTATTAAAACATTTATTAAAAGTATATATGATGGCAAAAATTATTAATAAACAGACCAACCAATAAGCCCACTAAGAATCCAACTTTTTATTCTTTATGAATCATTGAAATAGAAAACTGATACCTGCTTATCCCTCCTGACTGCCATAATTCATGGCTCCTACTGCTTCGTAATTAACGTGGAAATTTTCATATATGTCTTATTTTTTAAGCTTTTGCTTTTATATATCTGTGAAAGGAAAGATAAAGGTTGAGGTTTCAGATTTTTTTTTAATGCAGAGTCAGTACCCAATACCATTCTTTGTACATAGAATATCTTTAAAATATATTTTATTTAAAATGAGGGTCACTTTCCTGCTCTTACAGTATTTATTATAATAAATGTTAATTCTTTATGTTTGGGATAGATTATTAAAATAAGTTGACAAGACCTTGTAAAATCTTGTTGTATTATATAAGATCTTCCTCTGTCACAGTCATTGCAGGCTGAAATAGTATTTCTGTGTTTTCCACAGCCTCTCAGCTGCTACTAGACCACGTAGGAAAGACCAACAAGAGATGTTTTTGTCTAGGTCTGAATTGGTCTCAGTGAGCATTAATCCATTAGAATTGGTGATCCTCTACACCTGGCACCTGTGGAACCAGAATTTTCTAAGAAATAGGACCCTAAAATTTTTATGCCCTTGTTTAATTTATAGTTCATCCCCAGAGAAATGGCATGCATATTAGGAAAAAGAAATTTGCCCAATATAGAATGAACCTCTTTCAAATTGTAAGAAACATATTCAAGAAAACGTTCCTTTAAAAAAGGAATAGTTCAAATTCTAATAGGGTTGAGTGGTTTAGAGTAAGAATGGATTACATAATGATATGCTTTACATGGTTTTAAGAATCTTGACTTGAGAAACATTTTAGATGGTTTTATAAAACATCTATTTGTTCTTTCCCATAATAGTCATTTTTATGTGCACGGAAAAGGGGATTAAGGGTCAACTGGGGCAATAAGAGCAATCAGGGATTGAATGAGGAAGAAAACCGAAGTGTGAGAAACAGCTGGAATATGCATTATGCTGGGGCAGCTCTTTGATCCAATCATTTGGCAAGGACTACAAACCTCCTGAGAGGGAGAAAACAATTTAAGTGTACATAGAAAATACATAGCTCATCTGTCTCCAATCTACTTACGCAATTATCCATGTGTATCTATACATGTGGTGTACAATTAGGTGTATCCTCATGGATAAGAAGAGATTCAATGATATTTTTGTCTTCAAATTAACTTATTTAAAATATTTACATGATATAACATGAGAATACCTTTATGAATATATGTATACCTCTATTTCTACAATATCTTAACATATTTATGTTGCATTTATAAAAAAATCTTATTTCTAATTTATTTCTCTAAACCAAAAGATACAATTACAAAACAATATATGATGTTACTAAAACTAAGTCTGATGCAAAATTTGGTGAAAGCATTCTTACCAAAAGAAGGAGATAGAGGAAAAAAGAAAGAGGGAGGAGGGTAGAAAAAGAAAAAAAAAAAGGAGAAAGCCTTTCATGACAATAGTCTACCTGATTTTTCAACTTTGGTCCTACTTGTTGTATTCTTGATCTATGATAAGAATATTTAAACTCTAGGTCACTACTCATTTATTAATAATTACTTGGGCATTTGATAGTGTTTATTCCTGTTCCTGAGGTTATGTAATACTAAGTTCTTTGCCCTCGCTTTTTTTTCTCAATTACATGACTTTGTATAGTTTTAAAGAGAGACCTACGTATATACTATCTATAGGATTCATAAAAATATTGTCAGATATTCACTAAGAAATGTGTATCTGTTTGATTCTTCTGAAAATCAGAAGGGACATAATCTGTATTATATTTATATACTATGTCAATACCTAACACAATATCTGACATGCAGAATACATTCAAAGTATATATTTTTACATGGAATAGAGAGATAGATTTAAATTATTTTAAATTATTAAATATATCAGCCAGCTCTATTAAATCCTTTCCACATTGCTACTCCAACACTAGGGCTCACATTTTTTTTTCCCATGCTTTGAATAGGAAGTTAAAAAAAATTACCTGGAAGATTTTTTTGGAGTCATTAGATAAATTTATAAATGTCAGCATACAAATAGAAAAGATTTTAATAATGAGAGTTGCTGTCAAAAATGTTTGAGTGATTATCCTCATGTGACCCATCAGCCCTCTGAGCTAATTTTAAAGGGATGGGTGCTAACCTCTGTTGATTCTGCTTTACCAACTCTCTGCAATACTGAGAGTAGCTTTCATGAATGAAAAGAAAGCTTGTTCTTAAAGTGACCTCTTTTGTCTATAGCCTTTGTTTATCTAGCTCTGTTTTAAAGCTGTATCTTTGTTGACTAGCCACTGACTGTGGCCATAGAATCTTCTGCTTTAGTCAAGGATGATACCACAGTTGAAAGGGCTATTTCTGCAGGGACTACACAATTAGAAACTTTCAATTGGTTGGTGTCAAGAAGCCAAGCCTCTCTGACAGCTGCCATTCATGAATCCATTTTCTGCAAATGGAAAATGTGAAATTTAAGAGACAATGGAGCCTTTATTATTTGTATTTAATTACGCTCTAGTAGGAAATAATAACTGTAGATTATTTCCCTTTAATGGCCAATTTTAGACAGTTGGTAGCATGCAACCTCAGATTGGCTTCCTGACAAAGTCTAATTTTGCTGCCTCAGGGTAAATGCTCAATTTTCCTAATATTAATTTAGACGGTTGCAGTTTTCCATCTAAATAAGTCTCTATATGAAACTTGGGTAATAAACAAAGTTTAAAATAAATAATGAATGAATTTCTTAAGTCAATAACATTGATCTAGCACTCTCCTAAAATCAAATTGTGAAACACTAATTTCTTTTGATTGGAATTATAGTACACAGCTAGTAAACATGAATGACATTTTACATTTTTGGTCAGTTAATGAATCTAAAATTAATTTTAAGCTTTGGAACATTTTCTACATTTGCTTTAACTGTATTTAAAGACTATGTATTAATAAAGTATATACCCATTTATGTGTTCCAATAAATGCACAACTAAATAAATGTGCCGAAATCTAGATAATTTCATGTCCTTAAAATGCCATGACTGCATTTTATGAGAAAATGAACTTTAAAATACCTTTTCGAAATATAATGCATTTCAACTTTCCAGAGACTGAACAATTCCTAAGATTGAAGAGACTGAGGACATATTTTCTATGGCTGGCATCTATAGTTAAAATATCTTAAGCTTCCAGTTGAAATAACAGAACAATGGTCATTCTTTCCTTTTTCTGTTTCACTTGAAAGCAAAGTTACAGCTTTTCTATCTTATAGAATTGTTTCCTGTGCAAAATGATATTAAAATGGTGTCTAGGGTTACCTTCCTGGATCTGATATATTCGTCCTTTCAGCAACAGGAATTCTTTCTTTTATAACTTTTCTGAGATTTGTGACAGAAGGATTGTGTTCATTAGCATTAAAATGAAGCTTTATGTCTTCATTACCAAGGCAGCTGCTGAGATTCCAAACTGTCAAGCCATCTTATCTGATATGAGCCCTGATTAACATACCTCCAAGAGTAACCCCTAGGGCAGTTTGGCTTCTAAAAGCATTGGTGGCACATGATCAGTAATGAATAGTTTGCTAAAGGACACTCAGAAAACCTTGTGGTATGGGCAAAGCTTAAGGACTGATATGGGTACTATGAATGTCTAGGAACCTAGGTCCATCTCTTTTAACAATTCCTATAAATATGTAAATGTGCAATCTATCCAGCCATCAGGTATGTGCTCTCCCTGAGGTGTGAGCTTCTACACACCCAATGACCATCCACCATCCCAGGCTTGCAGAAGACTTTGTTCAAGGTTTCTTACTAATTTCTTTATCTTATTTTTTCCTTTCTTCCAAGACTTCTCCATCCACTCCTAAGTGAAAGCAATGGACTTCATTTTTCCTTTTTTTTCAAAATTTTCTGTTTTCTGATCTGTGAAAAAAAGGATAAACTATTTAAAATACTTAGCAAGTCCTGAATGTTCTTTTTTTTTTTTTGTCCAGAGGCACCTACTCATTGCTATCATCATTATCACACTATTCTTTTTATGCTTCTCCTTCTGGTTCTCATTTTCTTTCAAGTTCTCATTTAACCTCTGAGCTCCAATTTACGTGCCCATTAACACCCTGGTCACATGTGCCCTGTCCTTCCTCTAAACTTCTAAAGCTTTTACTATTTGTAGCAATAAATGATTCTTATTATTTACTGTCTTAAATTATTCATAACCACATCTTATCTTTCTCACTAAATTGAAACATCTCTGAGGGAAGGAAATATGCCAAATAAATTATCTGTCCTTGCATAGCACAGGACACCGGTGAGTCTCACAGAGTTAGCACACAACTATTTTTGAAAGGTTGGCTGTTGGAATTCATCATTGCAGTAGCAGGTTTCTGATCCTGTCTCAGTTGGCATAAGCTCCATAGCTAGGAGCCAATATCCCTAGAAGGCTTTGCCACCAAGTGTCATGGTATCCTCTGGATAGCTCTCTCTTTATCTATGGGGAAAATGTTGGAGTCTTTCATCGCAGTTAGCATGGATAGAAAAAGGAGTGACAAAATGCCCTAATAAACAAGAGCTTTCTATTTGTAGGATGTCAAGATAGTTGTGGGCCCATGCTTATCAAGGAGGATCTGACCTCATGCAGCAAATAAAAGTATATCCTGGGGTGCACAGTTGATATCCCCAAGGCTATGCTCATTAATAGATTATTTCATAGGAAAAATGGATAATATGGAGTTAAGGTGGGAATCATATTTCTTATAAGCTCCCCCAAATCCATCTAGACAATATCTCAATTGCAAAAGTTGGTAGTGCAATAAAGAGACATTCTTAACCTGATTCTGCACTTGGTCCAGGTTACATTTTTTATTCCAATAGGCCAGGGACACGGGAAGTCCTGTAGTCCAATATGACCACTGAGTTTTAACATGAGACAGGTTGAAACAAGAGTTAGGTAACTTGATATATGACTAATTTAACCTGGAATATCTGCAGGGAAATGGGTCAGTCTGGATGTGTTGTAGCATTGGGAACATCTTGAAAACCTGTGACAGATATTACCAGTGGTAAATGTTTATGTCATATTAATTGGGGAGACTTTGACAAATCCAAAGTCTGACAGATTTCCTCTTGTAGCAACACCATGAGATAGTTTGACTATGGTATTGTCATGACATTCTAGGCCTTGTCATGGAAGAAGACAGGGCAGCAGAATAGAGAAAGCTATAGCAGTAAGGAGAGACATCTTATATGAACTTTTAGCCTTAGGGGTATCTAAATTAAGAGAGACAAAGGAACTATTTCGATGTGGCAAAAGATGTCTAAAATGAAAATAATTCCAACAACAGTAATAACTAAAGCAATAATAAAATAAATGTATGGATTACACATTTAGTAGGGAAAGAAATGTGAGGAGAGACATCCCACCTTTTTGCATAAAGCAACAATGATAGTAAAGATCCTAATATGCTCAAAGTAATGACTATAATCAAAAGGGTATATTTTCATTTAAATTCTGTTGAAAATAAAAATATACTACCTATCTATGTTTTTTTTTTTTTTTTTTTTTTGGAAGAAATACTGGAGGCATGTTGATAATAGGCACATTGGTGGGACCTGCAGTGAGATGTCCCTTTTTGTTGGAGGTCTGGGGCTTTTGCATAGGTGCCCGAGGAGGGTCCTGGAATTCCCTGAATCAAGGCAGCAGCCAGAGAACTAGCCTGCTGTTATACCTTCTATTGCTCTTTCTCCTTCCTTACCTCATCTCAATCAGTAAACACCTTGAAGGCAGCCTCCACTGACTGAAGCACAGATATGCCCAAAGCCCCATTCATCTTTTGCAATTTCCTTCAAATGTCAGAAACACTTTGATAAAGGTCATATTTGTCATTTTTCAATTTTCTAAGGCTTTTGGGTTGTTGTTGGTATTTTGCCTAAACACCTCAAGATTCACTCCAAGAATTTTGAGGGGCTTTCATTAGGCCACTACCTGACTTCCTGGACTTTATGAAGACTCCTCTGTTTGGGCAGTCCATTGCAGAGGCCAGCCAAGACGCAAACTCAGTAATGCTCAAGCTTGGGTCTATCTCCATTGTTTATATCCCATCGTGGGTGGGTCTGAAGTAGGCATCTCAACCTGAGTGTCTGTTCTCACCAGGTTGCCAGGGGAGTTCAGCATGCATGTAGTTAGCTTCTGGTCTGGCCTTATCTAAAACCACTTGCAGTTCCTCTGAAGTTAAGGAAGTCTTGAACACATGCTGAACATCTGCCTAAGTAGGATTGTGGGTTGCAAATATAGAAGAAAACTAGTTTTTCATTAGTTTTGGATCATCCTGATATGTGGGCATGTTATTTTTCCAATTGAACAATTTAGAGGTAGAAAATGTAGAGTAGCTCTCCATAGGTTGACCTGTGGCAGTGTCATGCCTCCTACAGGTATCTTCTGAAGAGGGAATTGCCCTCATGGAGATACAGGGGCACCCTGGCAGAAGTGGGTTCCCTGCCAGTTATGGGAGGGGGAAATTATTTCTATTACTCCTGGTTCCTGAATTGTGGAGGTGAGGACTGTTGGCTCTGGTTCTGGTAGAGCTGCCTGGGCTTCCCCATAAGGTGGGGGAGGGGGAGCTGTCATCTCATTTAACTGGATGATCAGAGGATCACCATTTTTTTCCCTGTGACTCAATGTAGTCAGATTTTCTCTCATTACTAACCTGCTGAACCATAATTTTATATTTTTTCTGCATCAGCCTGTTCTGCCAAAGCAGCATAAAACACTGTACAGAGGGGATTTCATCCCATTTTTCTTCCCACTTGCAGAATAGGTCTAACTGCAAGATAGTGTTATAATTAAGGGAACAACTCATTGGCCGCATTCTCCTAAATCCAACAGCATTGGAGCCAGACTTGCAGAATAGGTCTAACTGCAAGATAGTGTTATAATTAAGGGAACAACTCATTGGCCGCATTCTCCTAAATCCAACAGCATTGGAGCCAGACCATATTGTAAAAACAAACTTTTTTTTTTTTGGTTCATGGAATGATAGGCAAAAGCCTCCCAATTTTGCAAAATGCAGCCCAATGGGCTACTCGAGGGAATGTAACCACCCTTTCCTATTTCAGCCAAGACAAAAATTATAGCACATGCATGTGACAAAGAAACAAAAAGCAGACAGAATGAGTTTCTCTAGTAAAGCCAGCTGAAGCGAGCACTTTTTCTGGAGTTTCTCACATAGATCTAGACACAATAAGACAGAGATTTTAAAGCCCTGTCAAATCAGAATTTCAGATCTCAAAAAGCAAGAGTATTTCTCTGGAGCTGTTCCCTTTATTCTTCTCCCAGGATGGGAAGAACTCTTCCTTAAATAAGACTATTCCTATGAGCTAGGGAGATTCAGTGAGCTCTACCAAGAGGCCACAAGACCTCTGAAGAGGCCAACGAATCAGGAAAAAGGAAAGGGATGTTGGTTGCACTGAGAACATTCACCATAAATTTTTTCTAATTACAGAAACTGTACAGCAGACAGACTTTGTTTCATAGATCAGCAATGTCTTACCAGCAGAGAAGGCACTGGGGACAGCTCTTAATTCAAAAAGACTAAGCAGCCACTTGGGCTCATTTCTGGGCCCACTGCACCTGTGCGGGGATGCTAAATACTGGGCAAGTGCCCATGAGGGGCTTAAACTCCTCCTGGTTGGCTCACCGGAATTTGTTATAAGACCAATAGGGTCATTTCCCTGCTGAGCAGCAACAGACCAATACACTGAAATGGCAGGAGTTGGAGCAGAGAAAGAATATAATAATCACTGATAGGCCAAACAAGGAGATAGGAGGGACTCCTCAAATCTGCCTCCCCAAAATGTTCTGAGCTGGATTTTTTAAGGGAATTTTGGTGGGAAAGGGCCTAGGGAATTGGTATAACTGATTGACTAGGTTGAGGCAGTATGGGGAGGTGGGGTGAAATTATTAGGATATAGAAACTGCATTCTTGCCCTGAGTCAGCTTCTCAGCAGGAATCACTGGATGGCTGACTATTTGTGGTCCCATTCTTATGCATGGTCAGAAAATATCTTAGAAAACAGCCTTAGCTGCTAAGTTTCTTAGCATTGAAGATGTTATCTACAGGAGCAATTAAGAGAAGTTATGGGACTTTGTGACAAAAGGCTGTGTGACTCTTAAGCAGTAAATAGCTGTAAGGGAGTGGGCAAGAGCACAATAGGGCAAGAGCTGGTTAATGCTTAGCTGTGCTTACTCAAGGCTCCTGCCCTTGTTAAACTCCCAGGAACTTGGTTTTAATTAATTTTATAAGGACATTTTCAGGAAGAAAATGTTTGTGAAAAGAAAACAAAGAGAAAAGAAAAAAAATCCTGAATGCCATCTCACTACAAAAGTTGAGGTAAAATACCTAAGGTGATAGAAAGCAGAATAATATCCCTATAAATAGTGAAAATACTCCAAAAAGGCATATCCCTAATACAGATCAAAATTATAATCTAGTATTTATTATTCATCCAAAAGAAAGAAAGAAAGGTATTGTGTTTGTTTTCTAGGACTGCCATAACTAAATACCACAAACAGGTGTCTTGAAACAACACAAATTTTTCTTCTTATGATTTTGAAGACTAGAAGTCCAAAAATCAAGGTAGCATCAGGGCCATGATCTTTCTGAAGACTCCAGGGAGAAATACTTTATTTGGTGGTTGCTGGCTATTCTTGGCTTGTATACATTTGTCCTTATAGCCTCTGTCTCCATCTTTCCATCTCCTTTTTCCTGTGTGTCTCTGTATGTTCTGTCTTCACATAGCGTTCTTTCTGTGTGTCTGTGTCCAAGAGTACCTTTCCTTGTAAGGACATCGGTCATTGGATTACAGCCCAAGCTAATCCAGTGTAACTTTAACTTAATTATATCTCAAAGATTCTATTCCCAATTAAGGTCACATTCACAGGTAACAGAGGTTAGGATTTTAACATACCATTAGGGAAGACAATTCAAACCACAACACGTACATAAAACATGAATATGTGAGGATAATTATATTAATTACAATTACAAAAACCAGAAAAAAGGTAACATAAATAATTCAGAAAGAATTAGAAATTAAGGAAAATCAGTTACTTTGGAAATAAAAACTAAATTAGAAGAAACCATGGAGAGAATAAACACCACAGATTATGCCTTGAGATATATCAAGTACAAATAAAAAAGAAAACAAAAAAAAAGGAAATAAAGGAAGAATTTCAAAAGGTGTGAAAGTGAGCTGAAAATGCTAAGGACAGGCAATGAACATCCAAAATACTGATAAAAGGAGTCCCTGTAAAAGAAAACAAAATCAAGTGAGTAAAATAAATTCTAAAAATTATACCTAAAATTAAAAAAAAAATAGTTATAGCTTCTTGGAGAAATGGTTGGTTTTAGGTCTGAGGCAGAAAATGTACAAGCTGAGCCAGGGAAAGAGTAATATGAGATATTAGGAAGTTTTCAAATGCTACAAATGTCATGTCAAAAGAACTCAGGATAAAACTTGAAGAGGCTGCACTGGCCAGTGATAGGGAAATTTGAACTTCAGTGATGATAATAATGAACTCATCAAAATATATTTAAATTTATGAGTTCATAATAATTAGTCAAAATTGAGGACTGACAGAGAGCCAATTCATTACCCTGAAAATTAGTAATTACAGCAGAGAATCAGGTTTTATTCTAGCTTTCCTATATCAACTGTGTCCTGGATAGCCACATAATAAATGAGGGAAGCTTCTGCTTATGAATGATTCCAGCTCACAAATAAAAAAGAAACTATAGAATTAAAATATCACCATTTTGTAATCTCCAATAAAATAATGGATCTAGGCATTAACCATTAACAGCTATAAACACCTTAAAAAGAGAGAAAATCAATATATGCTTCTTGTTGAAAGAACACAGTATTGTCTATCTAGTCCTATCAACGGACTAGAGCCTGAGTCTTAACCTGTTTCTAGATTCACCTGCCATTTACAGGAAATAATATGGACACGGAAACATGTTGAAGGAATCAATAGTATCTGATTAGAAAAATCCAGAAGGTCTAAGACTTGGGCCCTTCATTAGGTAAATAGATAAATGGTTAGCTTTCTATTGTAAAGACAGGAGAAGAAATTTATAGATTAAAACAGACTAAAACACATTTAATTGTTTTTTAAATAAGCAAGACTAAGCCATAGTGTTCAAGAAAATTTGAGTAATAATTGAGTAAAATTTGAATAATAATAATTTTATGTTTATTCTTGCTATATAAGAATGCAAGGAATTCATTGGGATAATGGTTACAAGGGGGATGAGGATTAGGATAGGCTATAATTGAAAATGTGTACTTTCAAGGAGATCCTGGGTTTGCTGGTCTTGGTGGTTGATAAAAAGGTATTCATCTTACAATAATTCAATAAGTCATATGTTTAATTTCATATATTTTTGTATCTGCATTTTATTTTACAATAAAAATATTTTATAAATAACTGGAGACAGTAGCAAGTAAAAGGGAAAAGGTCCAATTAATATTTTTCCTAAAAATCTCAAATAAATGTTTATGTATTTTTTCCTAGGCATCAGATCAAACCCTATAATTCATTAACTGTATAGTACCCACTTTAAACAACAGATGAGCCAGAAGCAATAGGATCCTGAGATTTTTGGAAATAATTTTCCCTAGCCCTTCTATGAAATGCCTTATTTTCAATATTTAAGATATTATCATAGCTAACTGTAAATGAGTAGTGAGATTCCAGATTATGTAAACCTTTTTATGAAGATGGCCAATCTTATCAATATCAAATGACTTTGGTTAGTACATTTTACATGAATATCTGTAAGTTTATAGAATAGCAGTATGTCTAGAATCTGCCAGAAAAAAAAATTTTTTTTTGAGACAGAGTCTCACTCTCTTGTCCAGGCTAAATTGCTGTGGCATCAGCCTAGCTCACAGCAACCTCAAGCTCCTGGCCTCAAGCGATCCTACTATCTGAGCTTCCCGAGTAGCTGGGACTATAGGCATGTGCCACCATGCTGGCTAATTTTTTATATATATATTTTAGTTGTCCAGCTTATTTCTTTCTATTTTTTTAGTAAAAACGGGGTCTTGCTCTTGCTCAGACTGTTCTTGAACTCCTGAGCAAAAATGATGTGCCCGGCTCCACCTCCAAGAGTGCTAGAATTACAGGCATTGCTAGAAATCTTTTTAGACTCAGATGATACATTATATTAACTTAAAATAGGTAAAAACAAATCTATATACCTATCTAGGCTCATTTTCTGCAACTTTTTGTCAGCTTACCAACAAGCTGGCTCACCAGACCTTAATATAATTAAAATACGTTAATGTATTAATAAATATTAGGATAAATAAGATGATGGGATCCAGAAATTTCCATTCACACGCACACACTGTAACCTTTAAGAATCACACTCAGTGAGTCATCTCCCCGTTATTCCTTAATTAATTATCTATGTATTTTTTAACACTCAAATAATAAATACATACTCTTTATTTAAGAAACCTAGAGGAAAAAAATTGGGAAACTAAGTACAAACTATGATTCTAAAGGATGATTATATCAAAGAATAAACAATGAGATATAAAATTAAGAAAGTTACTGTTCCTTTTCTTCCTGAAGTCATATTTTAAGCTGATTTACACAAGACACTACTGAAATTTAAAACTATATTCTCCTTTTTTGTTTAAGTAAATTTGAGTTATTTTCTGACATTTGTAAGACATCTTGCCACTTACTAAAATGTTTTTTGCTCCTGTGTAAAGATTTTTAGTTTTCATTATATATGTCATATACATGTTCAAATTACTTTTATTCTAATTCATTACATATAATTTAATTATTAGAAATTGGATTTTGGAGATTTTTGCTATATTTATTAACAAGTTGTTGATATAGATGAAAGCTATTGAATATAGTTTGTTTTTTAATCAGTTACCTAACTAAACAATCATATATCTTTAAGACATTATATATTCTCAAGATACATATTAATTTAATAACTATTTTTCATGATAAACATCTAAAAGTGAAGAAAGCAAAAGAAGAAATCTCACTGCATCAAAATTACATATAGATTTTAAAGTACATTGGAATTTTGGTGTTATTTATTTATAAAGTTTCTAATTTAATTAATTAATATTGAAAAATATATAAATACTTTTGCAACTTGGAATTGAGGACATTTCTATGTAATATAAATTTTCAATGTGAATTTTATGTGTACTTTTAAGAAAAGAGTGTATCATTAGCAAATATTTATGTATTTTTAGTTTTCTTTTCAATTTATTTTGCAAAGTATATTATCAAAAATTTCGCAAACATGGTAAGTAATCAAATTGACAGTAAGTAGTATTATTTTGTTTTTGCATTTTGTAAAAATATTTCTAAGGTTGTCCTCTTAGATTTGGTGTGATTTCTTTGTATGTTTGTGCGCGCGTGGATAGGTATGTATATATGTGTCTGTGTGTATGCACGTATCACACATACTATGTATATACACATACTATATGTATGTATATATTTTATTTGTGAATATATTTATATATGTGTAACACATTCACACACATATATAAAGTTTGTATATTCTCACATTAAGTATAGTAATGTTTGTTTGGTTTTTCCATTTTCATTCATTCTATTAATCACATTAATCATTCCTTCAAACCCTTCATTCAATGAATCTTTATTGGATGGTTCTTTTGTGCAAAAACCCAGAGTTTAAGTAACTTGTTTATGATCACACAGCAAATCAGAGACAGAGCCAGCAGCCAAAACACAATCAGGCAAACTTAAATAAGAGCCTTATGAAAAGGAACACAGCTCTTTGAGAGCATTTAACAGAGAAACTTATTCTGGAGTGTGCCTTAAGGAAGAGTCATTTAAAGATAGGTAAGATTTAACCAAGGAAGGAAAATAATTAAAGGCATTGAAACCAGAGGGAGTAGTATTCATGCAGGCCCTGCTGTGAGAACAAACATGGCCTTTTCAAGGGACCAATAGATGCTCAGTGAAGCTGGAAAGAGTAAAGGGACATGCATTTCAAGAGGGCACTGAAGATGGAAATAGGGGTCAAGCCATGCAGGGCTTTGTGTGTTGGGTTAAAGATTTTGGTCTTTATCCAAAGAACATCAGAAACTATCTGAAAAGTTTTAATTCCCTGTGGAGAGTGAGGAAAAGTGTGAGTATAAGGGATTTACATATGTAAAGAATGGATTTTGGAAAGATTACCTGGTCTAAGAACAGAGAGAGTGGAACAGAGTGAGCGTAAGGGAGATCACGTGGTCGAGTATTGGAATGGTAGAGATGAGGGACGACGATTGTGTTTATTAAGATGTTCATGCTGAAGATGGGGGAAATCTAAGAGATTATCAAGATTTGGTGATCGATTAGGAATGAGGGTGTGGAAGTTAGGTGATAAGAAAAGTTCATAGATTTCTGATGAAGCAAATGGATAAATAACAGTGCCATTTTTCTAAGGAAAAAATGCAAGAAGATGATAAGATGGGTGGAGTTGATAATGGTAGGGGTAATACTTAATTCTTTTTTATATACTATTTGATTTGCCTCTGTGTCACTCAAATGCAAGAGCTAAAACAGTAGATGGAAAACTAAAAAGGCTCAGGACAAAGCCTGAAGGAACCCAGATATTTTAGTAGCTGGTAGAATAGAATAAAAATGCAAAGGAGACAGCATTAACATCCAGAGAGATAGAAGGAAAGCTAGGATAGGTACTGGCATTATGGAAGCCAAGGGACAGTAATGCTTCAAGAAGGAAGGAGTTGTATCGACAGCTGTTGACAGGCCAAGGAAATTTCAGATGGTAAGTGTGTCCATTGGGTATAGTAACTGGGAACTTTAAAGTTGTTTTGATGAAGTGCTAAGTGTAATTCAGATAAGAGTATGTTAACTTATAAATGGGAGGTGAGGCAACGAAAATAATGAGTAATGAGAACTCATTTAAAATGTTGGTTATGAAGAAGAGAAAAAAATAGAATGGCAACTGAATTAACACATTCCTCTAGACCTTCTCAGGTAATAATGAAATATTTTTAAATAATATAGTGTTTATAGGTATCAGAATTTAACATGCATTATATATTATAATAATGTGAATTGAATTAATAGACAATTTAGGGATGTTTAAACACAAAGAGCTGGAGAATGGTGAATATCTTTTTTCATGTTTGTATTTCCATTTTTTCCCATCACAGTTACCTGCAGCAAAGTAGGAAAACAATAAATATTCATATAAATGAATGAAGCTCAGCATTCTTTTTATGGTTTAAAGAGTAGACAGAACATTTTAAAAGTTCCAGCCTTCCAGAAGCTTGAATTATTTCTAATTAGAAATTATTTTATCACTATCTCATGTACTTTTCTTTAGAAAGTTCCCAAATGACTTTTAAAAATGAAATGTATATGATCATCTAGCAATTTTTATTATTTGTAAAGAGGAAATAATTTACAAAGTTGAACTTTGCAAAGTGTTTATCATAAATAAAATGTACAATTATTGCTGGCAAAGAAATTTCCAAAGGTTTGGGGCTAAGTAACTAAATGAGTATTCATATAATCTATATCATGGTTTAAAACATTCATAGATATATATTTTCCAATAAACTTGAACTGTACAAGTAAACAAAATGATTCTTTTAAAAACTTATAAATATGTATAACCACATAAAATGTACAAATATGTGTAATATATAAAAACTGCTTAAATAATCCACAATATTTACTGGAGAGCTCAGAACAGCACCACAGTGGAATACTTCACTAACACTCCCATACAACATGGTGACAGTTTACAGGGTCACTGATAAACAAATCAAATATTCTGAGGATCAGGTAAGAAAATAAAATGGCCCAAAAAAGTTGTTAAAGGCATAGTAAAGGGAAGTAATGGATCTATAAATTAACGTACAAACATAGTAATAACAACTTTGATCATCTTATAAAAGTATAAAAACAAGAGACCTAATGCAGCACCCTCCACTGTATAGCTCTCTCACACTATTCAGTTTTAAAAGCTACTTAATAACTACTTGGGTATGCATGTATTACATTATCTTGTCCATGTTTAGGAAAAGAATAGTAATATTATCAGTAACAACAATAATAATCATAATTCCCCCAGTTCTTCAAATCAAAGCTGATATACAGCCCCATGGTTAGGGCAATATGTATATTTAAATTTTAAAAGCTACCATAAATGACATTTTTGAGAAATATCACTCCAAAGGAAAATTGGTTGTATTTTTGCTTGCAAATTGCAGCCAGAAATAAAACTGTATTTTTTGGATTATGATTAACAATGTCACACATCATTTTACCCCCATGCCTTTGGGGATTCTTTAATCAATTAATTAATATTGGACCAATAGATCTCTTCCTGGCATGTGATTGCTAAAGATTCTGAAACTATGGGCATTTGAATTTGAGGAGTCCTTCACCTGGGTCCCCAACCCCGGGGCCATGGCCTGGTACTGGTTGTGGCCTGTTAGGAACTGGGCTGTGTATCACTGCTTGAGCTGTGCCTACCCACACCCACTCCTAGCCCACCCCCAGTCCAAACATGGACAAATTGTCTTCCATGAAACAATTCCATGAAACAGGCCACACAGCAGGAAGTGAGCTGGCAGAGGAGCCAGAAAAAGGGGAGCCAGAGAAGCTTTATTTGTATTTAAAGCCACAGTTCCCTGTCCCTTGCATCATCATCTGAGCTCTGCCTCTCATCCTGCCCCCATCTGTGGCAAAATTGCCTTACATGAAACTGTTCCCTGGTGCCAAAAAGGTTGGGGACCACTGCTTTACTCAATTCAAGTGCCATTTATTAAAAAGTTACCCTGTGCATGAGCACTTTTCTGAAGTTTCAAAGCTAGTTTTGAATGATGCAAGTATTTACACCATGAAAATTTGCCCTCAAAGATCATCCAAATTTTTAGAATAGTGAAGACTTGTAAAAAATTGACTAATGTAAGAAGACCGTGTTGGGTACTATGAGGTAATAAAGGACAGATTAATTCTTACCAATAAACGTCCTATGAAAGAGATATGATTAGTGAACATCTACTATTTGCCAGAAACTAGATACTGGGTGTTTATTATCCTCCCATTAACTCTTACCTGCTGAAAATGGCTAATATATTTTCTGGTTAACTACATTAATAATACAGTTGAAGACTAATTTATATATTCAACACTGTGAAATGTTTGAAATAAAATAGCTCAATATATTTTTATTAATCCATAATATTACAGTGAATAATAACATGAAATGGTGAATGTCATTTATAAAAATATATTAAATTACATGTAAGTTTTCCTGTCTTAAGATATTGATAATAACAATAAAAGTCTAACTTCTAAACACAGTAATGGTTACCTTCTTTCGTTAGGTTTACATATTACATAAAATTTACTTAGGTTAATTGGGACGTAAAATGAATATAATGAAGAAATATGTTATTAATATATTAATAAAATAGTTTGTCTATCACTACTCTATAGATTGCTTCTGAAAAAGGCTTAGTTTATTTTTAATTTTATACTGAAGAGATGGTTTTGGAGAAAGGACTAGGTTTAATAAAGTATAATTGGATGTCATCACAGCCAATCATTTCAGGTATGTTGCTTCTCCCAACAAGAGGGAGAAGCAATGTCCAGTTTTGTCCATAATGGTAGCAGCATCCCCAGCAGAGGTCAAAGAAATGAGAAAGTGTGCATTCTAATTTTGTCTTAATAGAAATACACTTGTCGATTTTGTTAAAGCTAGTTTCACTATCTATTTTTAGTAATTACTCTCACACTTGCTTTATGTTTCTAAGTTCCTTTGTATGGTTAACATATTTTATGGCTATGTCCATTGTCTTACTAAGTATTAATATATTTCATAAAGAGGTGTTCATCACTGAAATTTATTGGATTATCACACCCCCACCCCAATTGTTGTACTTCATATTTCTTCTAATAACTCATCTCACTGCCTGCTGCCCAGAAAGTCAAGAACTGCTTGCTATTTAGAGGTATCTTAACTCTTTCGGGTCACTAGAAAGAAACAATTTATTAAAAGGATTCTGAGTACTTGATTCGAGTTAATGCGGTTTCAAAGGAGAGATTTGTTTCTATCTCACTCAAAGGATCAGGTCAAATAGCCTTTCTCGCTTCCATTTCCTACAGTTGCTAAAGATATAATTTGGACTCCATTTTAAACTAAATCCTTGGATGGGGAGGCATTTGAGTCTGTCCAAACCAGCTCACCATGCATTTAGTGCTTATGTTTTATGAGGCACAGGGTTAGAGCATCCTGTTCCTAGGGTTAAGCTCTCAAGATGAGGGAAAGCTTTTTCTATCAGAGACCTGAGACTTTAAACTCTTTCTCCACTCAGAGACACCTCCTTCTCAATATGAAAGCATTTAGAAGAAGATGCAGACGTTCTTTTTTTTCACACTTAAGAACTCTCAGTCAGACAAAGAGGCTAGTCGAAGGTCACTTTTTTGCTTCGCTCTTTGAATTTCACATAGCTTAAATGGTAAGAAATGTATCTCCTTCCTCTCATGTTTTCTTGCTTTAATAGATTTCTGGGTTTTTCTTAGTGACAGCTAAGTAACAATATCTCCACCAAGCAAAGATCGAGTTCCTATGTAATTATACTACTATGCAGTTATAAATTCCTTAGTAACCACAATATGAATTTTTCGTTATCTGTAAATGTCTAAATCATTTGTATTGGTTACATTTACTTTCTTTTTCCAGGTCTTTTTGTGTGATTCATACCTTTTCTTGGTTTGTCCATTAACTAAATTATTCAGCCTCAATTATTTCATATGATATTGCAGGTACTACCACAAGGTAACATTTTTAATGTCTTGTCTGAGGAGCTGGTGATAGAGCAGGTGAGTTACTGCAGCTCAGCATCACAGGAGTGAACCAGTGCAGAGACTGGGGGCCGGAAGCAAAGTAGAGGTGTGTTAACTATAATCAGGACAAGCAAAAGAAATACTAGCAGTTTCACAAGTAGATTCTCATGCCAAAATCCTATAGGGATCTCTGAGCCAGAGTAGAAAAAAACATGATGCCGTGTGTCTCTGTTGTTAGTCCTGTTTGCCAAGCGAGACTTCCCTTTCTCTTGCACCAGCCTTACACACAGTTGAAACCAAAATTCAGAGGAAAATAACAGTAGGCGTGCAGGGCAACGTGAAGTGGGAAGAAAGATCAGGCATATTACAGGAATAGCTTTAGGAATACTTCAACTATGCCCAACTTCAGGTTCCTCGCATCAGGGGCTGCCTGCTGGAATCAGCTGCTTTCCTCGGCACATATACCCGCTCTCCACCTGAGCCAGGTGTTCTTAATTACCAGTTCATCCAGGTGGGGCATGCTGGGATTTCTTCTTGTATCCACTGACACTATGTTAAATCCTTGGAGCTTGTGGCCAAAAAGAAAAAGTCAAATAAACAATCAGAACTTTATCACCGTTATAAAGGTGCTTTCTTGTTACAGAAACTACGTATCTGCCCTCCTTATTTAATACTTTTCCCTTTCTTCCTGCAAGTGTCCTGTCTTTTAGCCTGCACCACAGATCAGTGAAGGTGAGAAATGGGACTACATTAAGATGATGATGTTGAGAATAGGGTTTAAATATCCATATGATTGGCTAACTGCAATGATAATCATTATGATGGCAAACCTTCCATAGTGCTAACCCTATGCTAAGCGCTTTGTTTATTTTATCCTAACTAATACTCACAATACTAGGTAGGCTCAATTACATTCCCTTTTACACAGATGAGAAAAAATAAAGCTCAGAAAACTTAAGTGTGTAAAAAAAATATTTCCTGAATATATGAATAAATGCATTCAACCATGATGAACATATATATATATATGTGGGGGGGGCGTGTGTTTATATAGAGAGAGTAAGAGAGAGAGAGAGAGAGAGAGAGAGAATATCTTGATGTAGTCCCAGTCCTCATGGAAATCATATCTTATTACATAGATAGGAAAGGCAGGAGGGAGGATAGGCGTGAACATGGAGCTCTGGAGGTAGGTGCAGGACTCAAAAGAGAGCAGGCACCATTGCCCTAGGCAGATTGAATTGTGAAATCAGTTGCTTATAAAGAAGCAAGACTTAGAGTTGAGGAAGTCAGAGGGGAAAAAAGGCATTTCTGAAAGCATGAGGTAGATGAGCTCTGATTCTCCTGTAAAGAGGTTTGATCTCTGACCTGTTTTATAACACCTACTGCCTCCGGGTGGCCCCAGGGTTAATTGCGGCCAGAAGGGGCCCTGAAGCTTTTGGGCAAACCCTTCCTGGAAGAGAGGTTGAGACCAAGGATGCTGGAAATGATTCATATTTCTGACAGGTTTTTTTTTTTTTTTCTTCACTTGGGACATTCTACCTTGTTCTATAGTCTTTGGAATTCATGTTCTTCTAGTTCTTGTCCATCTTTTGCTTCTGGCCTATTATTTTGTCTTTACTCTTTTTTCATGTGCTAAGAAATGGCTTGTGAATTAGAATTTACCTAGTTATTTTGTTAACAGATGATTAATCTCACTTAGATTCTTATTTTAAAAAATTCCGACTAGTCTCTGGGCTCTACCAATATTTACCTACCATTTCAAAATTATTGGGCTCAACATTATCTGCCATTTCATCTAGTTTTAGTTCTATCCTAAATTATACAATTATATTATAGCCTATTATAGAATGATTTCTAGGATAATTTATGTGATTTTTATTTTGTGTCTGCCTAATCCACTCACATTATTGAAGTAATTCAGTGATTTTTAACAACAGGTGTGTTAGATATGAAAAGAGACTAATTCCTTTGTTATCCGGGAAAAATTAAAGATAAGAAATGGCTTCAATTACCCAGCTCTGGCTGTACTTCTTTGTTTGGCACTAGGATCAAGATCCTCATGGTCATAGCGTTATTCCTTTCAAAGGTGTGTAGACCTGAAGTCATTGACTGCTGGGGCTGCTCAGATCTTTACTTCTACTTGAGGAA
Organism: Microcebus murinus; assembly: GCF_040939455.1. NCBI lineage: Eukaryota > Metazoa > Chordata > Mammalia > Primates > Cheirogaleidae > Microcebus > Microcebus murinus. Next base: position 63,450,244 of record NC_134105.1, read on the forward strand.
GAAACAGATTTGCAGATCTGAATCACAGGACATGATTCTAATAAACTGAATGGAACTAAAGCCACAGAAATAGAGCCCAGGTAATTTTCCTTTTTAAAATTATTTTCATAGATTTATGGGGTACAAATGCAGTTTTGTAACATGGATATATCATGTAGCAAGGAAGTCTGGGCTTTTAGTGTAGCCATCACCTGAATAGTGTACATTGTACCCATTAATTAATTTCTCATCCTTTCACCCACTCCCACCCTCTCACTATTCTGAGTCTCCAATGTCTATTATCTCATTCTCTATGTCCACGTGTGCACATTAGTTAGCTCCATTTGTAAGTGAGAGCATATGCGATTTGACTTTCTACTTCAGAGTTATTTCATTTAAAATATTTGTCTCCAGTTTCATCCATATTGCTGCAAAAGACATGATTTCATTGCTTTTATGGCTGAGTAGAATTCCATGGTATGTGTGTGTGTTTGTATGTGTGTGTGTTTGTATGTGTGTGTGTATACACACATACACATATATATATATATATATATATAACATATATATATATATATCACATTTTCTTTATACAGTCATCTTTTGATAAACATTTAGGTTGATTCTATATTGTTGCTATTGTGAATAGTACTGCAATAAACATATGAGTGCAGTTTTCTTTTTGATATAATGATTTTCTTTCCTGTGGGTAGATAGCCAGTAGTGAGATTGCTGAATAGAATGGTAGCTTTAATTTTAGTTCTTTGAGAAGTCCCCATACTTCTTTCTATAGATATTTTACTAATTTACATTCCCACGAACAGTCTATGAGCATTTCATTTTATCTGCCTCCTCACTAACATTTGCTATTTTTTGACTTTTTAATAATAGCCATTCTGACTGGTGTAAAATGGTACCTCATTGTGGTTGGATTGCATTTCTCTGATGATTAGTGATCATCATTTTTTCATATATTTGTTGGCCATTTGTATGGCCTCATGAGAAAAATGTCCGTCTATGTCCTTTCACCACTTTCTAGTGAGGTTATTTGTAGGATTTTTGTTGTTACTGAGTTTTTTGTATAATAGATTCTGGATATTAGTCTTTTGTCAGATGAATAGTTTGCAAATATTTTCTGCCATTTTGTAGCTTGTCTGTTCACTCTGTTAACTATTTCTTTTGCTCTGTAGAAGCTTTATAGTTTAATGGAGTCCCATTTGTCTATTTTTGCTTTGTTGCATGTAATTTTGAGGTCTTAGTCATGAATTCTTTACATATGACAGTGTACAGAAGAGTTATTCTTGTTTTTTCTTCTAGAATTTTGATAGTTTCAGTTCTTACTTTAAGTCTTTAATCCATTTGAGTTAATGTTTGTATATGGTGAGAGATAGTGGTCTAGTTTCAGTCTTCTGCATATGGCTGTCCAATTTTCCCAGCACTATTTATTGAATTGGGCATCCTTTCCCCTGTGTATGTTTTTGTTGACTTTGTCAAAAATCAGTTGGTTGTGGGTATATAGCTTTATTTCTGAGTTTGCTATTGTGTTCCATTTATCTGTGTGTCTATTGTTAGTTTTCTTCACCTCTACTCCGTTTTCCATCTTTTATCCACCAAAAGAAGCCTACTCACACTGCTGGGTCCCCTCCAGCTACAGCATCAGAACTGGAGTGGACACTGTCTCTATTTTTCTTTGGCTTAATTTTCTCCCAAATTTCTAGTAGAAAAAAATGAATTTTACTAGTATATTTTTGAATGGCATTTTTCATGGTAGCAAAAATTGTGGAGTCAAAAGAACCAGGTTAGTGTCCCACATGTATTTCTTCCTAGATGAATGATTGGGTAGGTTCTTATCTTCTCTAAATCTCAGTCCGTTTGTATTTAAAATGATAGTTTTTATTTCAAATTCACAGGGTTGTTATAAAGAGTGCACGTAGCATTAAGGATGTGTAGTAAACTCTGAATACATGGAAGCTATTATTATCACACTCAGATTTCTATGGGTACTTAGGGGAAGATAACTCAAAATGTCTTCAAGATTTCTTCCTGTTTAATAAAATTGTGCTATTTCATAAACAATTAAGTATCCAAGTCTAGAAAGACATAATTAAATGTTCATATTCTTTGGACCATAATGGAGCAGCTCAGAATTTAAGTTCAGGTTTGAAACAATTTTTCTCATTCAAAAGTTACGTTGTTCTTCCATGATATAAACTAGAGCTTATCACAGTCTCAGGGATAACTCATTAGTCTGTATAGAGTCTCATAATCATAGATTCTGAATGCAAGCATTGAGTGACAACTAGAAAGGTCAACTTATTTCATGTGGCATCCCTCCTCTCTGTTTCCCTTTCTGTCCCTGTTTCTTTCTCCTTCCCTCAACCTACCTCATTTGCACACAAGCACAAACACGTACTTTAGTATGCTGTGCTTTATTCATTCTGATTCTATAGAAATATGAGATTGTTTTTGATTCTTCCCTATAAAATATTAAGTTAAAGAAGAAGAAATTTATTCAAAACCATATGAGTGATCTATTGAGAATGACCTCTATTGGAATAGAGGAAGAAATAGCTCCTTTACAGTTATTTGTGTGAATGTTTGAAAAATTATGTAAATCTTTGGATATTTTAATAGGAAATAGAATATTTAACAAATAGAACTAATAGCAACATTTGCTTTCATTCATATTTAGAATAAGTCTTATTACAAGAAATGTACGCTTCAGTATTAGCCTGTAATATAACTAACTCTAAAAAGTATTTTTTCTTCATTTACTAAGTAATAGACCTGGGGAGATATAGTGAGTAGACTGTTTATATGCAGATATTATATTACATGGTACATATTCATTTAAAATCATTGCTTTGAATATTCATAAAAAAGAATACAAAAATTAATTTCCATTAATATTTTTCTCTCTTTGTTTTCTTTATGAGACTCAGTGTGTCTCCATGAGTGTTTTTTACCTTTCTGGTTCATTTTCTTTAATTAGGGGCTACAAATGATAATCTACCCTCCCAGGAAAAAAATGCCAAGTAGAATAAGGAGAAATCATTGACAAGGCTACAAAAACTCAGGTCCTCAAAGACATTTACAAAGTTTTAGTTAAACTCATGGGTGCTCCTAGAGGAATCAGACCAAGAGGATGACTCTATTGAGACATAGACTAACAAAAATGTTTAAAATAGCAGACAGGAGAAGGGGTTTGTCATGTGTTTAATACCAGAGGTGCTCTGCATTCTGAACCAACTCACTTCAGAAGCAAAAGTGGAACTAATATGTAAGAAGAATTTAAAGCTATTTAAGCATAGAGGCTATCGCGAACTACGTCACATTATTCCAAGTATATCTGTTTTTTAACTCACAAGGAATTTGGAAAATACCATTATAGTTTCATAGAAAGGTGGGTACTTGTCATGCCAAGTTAGGAATTAGTAATTATGTTTATACTTTTATAAATGTCCCTACATACAAACTTATATACTTACTAGATCCCAAAGAAACATTTTTGAATAAGAAGCATATGTTGAAATGACATTTAGTACTATTGGTTATCTTATGATATTAGTTTACTGGTTGTATTCTACATTATGAGTTTACTAGAAATTTTCCTGTTTCTCTATTCTTCAAGTATTTTAATTTCCAGAGATGTACAGAAATCAATTAGAATAGGAAAGCCATGCAAGCCAAGAAAAGTGTGGAGAAATTCTTGATTATATTAAAACATAAATTTTCTTTTGTTTTTTCAGTGTACCTTACAGTGAATGTTCATTACAGGGTTACAAAGTTTGATTTCATAAATTTTTGCTATTCAAACAAAGTGAATTAAAATGAAAGAATGATACATTTCTCATTGTTGAACTAATCCAGTGGTTCTCAACAGTGGTGATTTGACTGCAGAGGGGACACTTTTGTTTGTCACAACTGCTGGTGCAGGGGAGCAGTGACACTGGCATCTAGTGGGTAGAGGGTAGGGATGAGGCCCCACACTTGAAAAATTAACTGACAGAAAATGTCAATAATATCAATGTTGAGAACTCTGAACTTGTCAAACATAATTTAAGCTGAAAGTGGGTAGAGGCAGGAAATAAGTTGTGCCTGGGAAGAAAGGCTAAAATCAGCCATGAAGTCATATCTAGGGGCATTCCTGGATAGAAGGTAAAATATAATCAACATATTATTGATTTCATTTGCTGCTGTGGTATTTATCCTGTTACTTTGTACCTCCAATGGAGATTTTAATTACCTTATTACATTTTGGGTTTCTTTATATTCTGTACATACCTATGTCCATATTAATCTCCTTCCTTTTCTTGAATTCCTGTTCACAGAAAAAAATGCATTATCTGTTTCAAACTTAATATATAGAGAAATAGATAGATAGATAATGTTTTGGAATTAGTATTACTTTTTTTAGAAAAATGATTCCAGACATAGCCTCAAAGTCTTCAATGCATTAGAGCAGTGATGAAGAGCATGCACTTTAGAGCCCAAGCAAATGTCGCCCTTGCCATTTATCAGATGGTTGACTTTGAAGAAGCAGTTTAACCTCCCTAAATCTCATTTATTTACCCATAAAATGGGACTAATAATATCTACCTCATAGGATCACTGAAAGAATATAAAATCTATTACAAATTGTTTAGAATATAATCGCCCAAGAGGTGGTCATTTAAATTTTGGTGTATGTACATATGTATATTCATCTGCCATCAAACCCCACCAACTCATATGTGTGTTTACTCATGCTTAAATAAATGTAGTAGTAACCAAGCTTGAGAGTTGACAGTGGAAACGATAGGTGAAGTGTCCTTATACTCCTTCACTACCCACTTAGGTCTTGACTGCTTCCTCTTCTCAGGTCAGTATCTAAGCACTGCAAGCAGCTCCCTACCTGTTCAAGTGACACACACTCCTACTTCAGAACATCACTGAATTGTATTTTCTCTTTCATGACCACTTATCTGATATTAATCTGTAAAATTCTCTGATGCATTTTAGAAACATCCTAGCTAGCGAATAGCTATCCATAAACCCAGATTGAGAATAAGTGATCACAAAATGAAAAATGAATGATGATTTCATTGGGATATGTGATAAAACTTTTTTCTTTAAGCCAGTTTTCCAAAAAACAAAAAACAAAACAAAAAAAAAAACAAAAGAAAACAAAAAACAAATGCTTCTTTCTGAAATTTGTTTCAAAGTTAACAAATTAAATTTGTTCTTCCTTCTATTTTTTTTTTCAGTTGAAATCAGTGAGATTTCTTGAATGTCACTTAGTGGACATATATAGTAAAAATCAGAGAAAAGAAATTTATTAGGAAGAAAAGATACTAATTATATTTTTCAAAAATAATCAGAGAAACTGTAATACTTAAATTTTCATTGCAGTTCTTTGTACTCATATAAACTAATTTGCACAATTAAGCAATCCAATAAAAATAATTGACTATTTTGGGTGTGATTGACTTTCAATGAACTGTCGTGTGGTGTATCTGAAGGCTCTTGAATGTAACTTACAATGCTTTATAAAAATCTTTATTATTTTAATATCAAAAATTGACTATTAAACCACATTATGTGGCTATTTTAAGTGAAAACTTCTGTAACTAGAATGCTTAAATCAATAATTAAATATCCATAGAAAAAAGTCCAAACAGTAATTAATTAATATCTAGAAATTTTCACTGAATTAAAGTTTATTGTATTTTTTCATATAAATTACTTTTTCCAATAGAGAGGTTTTGATCACCATATTTCATTGATTTGTGTGTGTGTGTCCATTTCTTTATGTTTTTATTTCAAAATATTAAGGAGGTACAAATGTTTTTTTTTATTTGTTTGTTTTTTTACATGGATGGCTTTTACAATGCTTAGTCAGGGCTATTAGTGTGCCAATCACCAAAAAGTGTTCATTGTACCTGTTAGGTAGGTTTTACTCCTCCTCTCCTCCCCCTCTCCCTTCTTGATTTCCAATGAGTTTTACTTCTCTTTGTGCCCATGTATGCCCATGGATTAGTTCCAAATTTTTAGAGTACGTGTGGTGTTTGTTTTCAATTCCTGAGATACTTAGGATAATGGTGTCCAGTTACATTGAAATTGCTGCAAAAGACATGAATTCATTTCTTTTTATGGCTAAGTAGTACTCCATGGTGTGTATATATATACATATATATCACATTTTGTTAACCCACTCATGAATTGATGGGTAAATAGGTTGGTTCCACAGCTTTGTGATTGTGAATTGTGCTGCAATAAGCATTCAAGTGCAGGTGGTTTTTTTGTTTGTTTGTTTGTTTGTTTGTTTGTTTGTTTGTTTTGGTAAAATGACTTCTGTTCCTTAGGGTAAATAGCTGGTAGTCAGATTGCTGGATAGAATGGTAGGCTGACTTTTAGTTCTTTCAGGAATCTCCATAAAGTTTCTCATAGAGATTGTACTAATGTGGCAATCCCACCAACAGTGTATAAGCATTCCTTTCTCTCTGCAGACATACCACCATCCATTGCTTTTTGGCAATGAAAGCCATTCTGACAGGGGTAAGGTATCACAGAAGTAAGGTGATATCTTACCCCATTGTGGTTTTAATTTGCATTTTTCAAATGATATTCAGCATTTGTTCATATGTTTGTTGTCCATTTGTCTATCTTCTTTTGAAAAGCTTCTGCTCATGTCTTTTGCCCATTTTTAATGGGATTGTTTGTTTCTTCCTTGCTGATTTGAGTTCTCTGTACATTCTGGGATTTAAACCTTTATCGAATATATAGTTTGGAAATATTTTCTCCTATTCTGTAGGCTGTCTGTTATCTCTGTTGATTATTTCCTTTTCTGTGCAGAACTTTTCACTTTAATCAAATTACATTTACTTATATTTGTTGTTGCTATAATTGCCTTTGAGATCTTAGCCATAAATTCTTTGCCTAGGCTGATATCTAGGCAGAATTTTTTATCCTACATTTACTTCTAAAATTTTTATGATTCCATGACTTAAACTTAAGTCTTTTATCCATCTTGAATTAATTTTTGTAAATTATGAGTGATGGGGTCCTGTTTCATTCTTCTACATATGGCTATCCAATTTTCCCAGCACGATTTATTGAATAGGTCTTCTTTTCCCTAGTGTATGTTATCTGCTTTGCCGAAAATGTGTTGGTTGTAGGAAGATGACTTTATATCTGGGTTCTCTTCTTTTCCATTTGTTTAGGCCTCCATTTTTATAACAATGCAATGCTGTTTTGGTTACTATAGTCTTGTAGTATAGCTTAAACTCTGTTAATGTGATGCCCTCCAGATTTGTTCTTTTTGCTCAAGATTGCTTTGGCTGTTTGGGATCTTTTTTGGTTCCAAATGAAGAGTAGAATATGTAAAATATGTTGTTGGCATTTTGATGGGGATTTTATTGAATCTATAAATCACTTCAGCCAATATGGACATTTTAACAATGTTGATTCTACCGATCCATGAGCATGATATGTTTTTGCATTTGTTTGTGTCATGTTTGTGTGATTTCTTTCATCAGTGTTTCATAGTTCTTTGTATAGAGATCTTTCATCTCCTTGGTTAAGTATATTCCTAGGTATTTATTTTCTTTGTAGCTATAGTGAATGATATTGAGTCTTTGACTTGACTCTCAGCTTGACTCTTATTGATGTATAGAAATGCTATTAGTACATTGATTTTGTAACCTGAGACTTTGCTAAATTTATTTATCAATTCTTGTGATCTTTTGGTGGCATCTTTGGGGTTTTCTTGAGACAAGACCATGTCATCAGCAAAAGCAATAGTTTGAACTTTTCTTACTGATTCGGATATATTTTATTATTTTCTGTTGCCTCTTTTCTCTGGCTAGCACTTCCAGTACTATGTTGAATAGGAGTGGTAAAAATGGGCACCCTTCTCTTGTTCTGGTTCTAAATGGGAATGCTTTCAATTTTCCCCCATTCATTATGATATTGGCTGTGAGTTTATCATATATGGCTTTTATAATTTTGAGATATGTTCTTTCTACACCTCGTTTGTTGAGTGAGGGTTTTTATCATGAAAGAATGCTGGATTTTATCCAATACTTTTTGTGCATTTTTGAGATAATCATGTGGTCTTTGTTTTTGCTTCTGTTTATGTGGTGAATCACATTGATTGATTTACCCATGTTGAGTCATCTTTGCATTACTGGAATAAAGCATACTTGGTCATGCGCACATGACCAAGTATGCTTTTGACCAGTTTTTGATGTGCTCTTGAATTTGGTTTGATAGTATTTTATTTATAGATTTTTACATCTATATTCATAGGAAATATTGATCTGTAGTTTTCTCTTTTTGTTGTGTCCTTTCCTGGGTCTGGTATCAATGTGATACTGGCTTCATAGAATGAGTTAGAGAGGATTCTCTCCTTCTCTGTATTATGTAATAATTTCTGCAGTGTGGGTACCACCTTTTCTTTGTACGTCTGGTAGAATTCAGTTGTGATTCCATCTGGTCCAGGCTTTTTTTGTTGTTGAGAGATTTTTTATTATTGCTTCTGTTTCATTGCTCATTATTGGTCTGTTCAGGAATTCTATTTCTTCCTGACTGAGTCTTAGGAGGTTGTGTATTTTTTCAGGAATTTGTCCATTTCCCCTACATTTTCTACTTAATATGCATAGAGATTTTTGTAGTATTCATGGATTATATTTTGTATTTCTGTGGTATCAGTTGTAATATCTCCTTTTCATTCTGATTGAATTTATCTGGATCCTTCCTTTTCTATTCCAAGTTAATCTAGCAAGAGGTCTATAAATTTTATCTTTTCAAAGAATAAACTTCTTGCTTCATGAATCCTCTGTATTTTATTTGTTTGTTTTCCATTTTGTTTAGTTCTGCTATGATCTGTTTTTCTTTTTTTCTGATGGCATTAGGTTTGGTTTGCTCTTCCTTTCCTAGTTTCTTGAGATTTGACATTAAGTTGTTATATTTGTGGTCTTTCTGCCTTTTTGATGTAGGCATTTAAGGTCATAAATTTTCCCCTTAGGACTGCTTTTGCTGAATCCCATAAATATTGGGAGCTTGTGTCCTTTGTTGTTCAGTTTGAAGAATCTTTTGATTTCCATTTTGCTTTCATTATTGACCCAATAATCGTCAAACAGCAGATTGTTTAATTTCCATGACTTTGGAAGATTTTAGTGTTTCTTTTGGAATTGATTTCTAATTTTATTCCACTGTGGTCTGAGCAGATACATGATATGATTTCAAGTTTTTAAATTTTTTGAGACATGTTTGGTTGCCTAAGATATGATTACTCTTGGAGAATGTCCCATGTGCTTATGAGAAGAATATACATTCAGTACTTTTTGAGTAGAATGTTCTGTAAATGTCTGTTAGTTATATTTGATCTGGAGTCCTGTTTAAGTGCAGTGTTTCTTTATTTATCTTCTGCTTCGGTGATCTGCCCATCTCTATCAGTGGAGTGTTGAAGTCCCAGAAATTATGATGCTACTATTTATTTCTTTACTTAGATCTACTAGAATTTGCTTTATGAATCTGGGAGCCCCTATGTTGTGTGCATGTATATTTAGGATTGTTTTGTCTTCTTATTGAATTATTCCCTTTACCACCTTTGTCTTTCTTTACCCTTTATTGATTTAAAGTAAATTTTAACTGAAATTAGAATGGGTATACCTGTTCTCTTTGGTTTCTGTTTGAATGGAATGCATTTTCCCATCCCTTAACCTTGCGTCTGTGTGAATCCTTGGTGGTTAGATGTGTTTTCTGGGGACAGCAGATACTTGGATTGTAGTTTTTAATCCATCCAACCAATCTGTGTCTTTTGAGCGGGTCATTCAGACAGTTAACATTTGGTGATGCTATTGATGGGTAGTACCTTATTCCTTCTTTTGCTATTATTTTATACAAGCTATGAGCTTTAGTGATTTTACACTGGTGGGTATCTATTGTGCTGATCCATATATAATAGAGTTTTGAGTATTTCTTTCAGGGCAGGTCTAGTTGTGACAAATTCCCTCAATGGTTGCAAAAGTCTTCACTTCTTCATTTTCAGGATACAAAATTCTAGGCTGGCAGTTGTTTTGTCTAAGAATACTTAAGTTGACTCCAATCCCTTCTGGCTTATAAGGTGTCTGCTGAGAAGTCTGCAGTCAGCCTGATAGATTTTCCTTTGTAGGTTAGTTGTTTTCATTTGTTGCTTCTAGAATTTTCTCCTTCATTTTGACCATAGCTGGGTTTATTACTGTATCTTGGAGATGTCTTATTTGCTATGAATCTTCCAGTGTTCAATGACCATCTTGTATATTGATGTCTGAATCTCTGGGAATATCAGGGAAGTTTTCCTCAGTAATCCCTTTCAATAGATTTTCTATGTTTTTTGCTCTTTCTTCTTCTTCCTCAGGGATATCTATAATTCATATATTAGTTCACTTCACATGGTCCCATATTTCTCTAAGTGATTGCTCAGTCTTTTAAATTCTCTTTTCTACTTCTTTCAATGGGCAGAGTAACTCAAGAGCCCTGTCTTCAAGCTCTGAGATTCTTTCTTCTTCTTGGTTTAGTCTCTTGTTGAAGCTTTCTGCTGTGTTTTGCAATTCCCTAAATGACTCTCTAATTTCTTTCAGTTATATTATATCTTATCTTATGCTGTCTAGATTTTTAGCAACTTTTTCATTTTTTCCATTGACTTCCTGAAATGTTTTTTGGCTTCTTTTTGTTGGTTTTCAACTTTCTCTTCAATTCCATTCAATTTATTTGCCATTCACATTCTTAATTCCATTTTTGTCGTTTCAACAATTTCCTGATAGTTGGAGTCCGCTATTATAGCTCCATTGTGATCCCTTAAGGGTATTGAACTATTTTGTTTTTTCATCTTACCAGGGTTATTTTGCTGGTTTCTTCTTATCTGAATCCTCATCTCTCAGTTCAAGACTAATAGGTTTGCAGGGCACCTGTTCTCCTTTGCCGGGATCTCTCTTGCTTTGTTAGAAAATGAAAAGGTCCCTAGATGGTGCTTTTGTGTCCTGCTCTGAAATGTTTACCTGGCAGGGAGGGGCAGGTACACTGAGAGCCTATAGTGCAGCTTTTCTGTTTTGTCCTATTCCCCTGTGATTCTTACAGTTCAAGTCAATGCTGGATCATCTTTTGGGGGGCTGCTGGGTTGTTCCCAGATCACTGTATGAAGTTCAGTTGGGGGCTGGGTACATCCCTCTCCATGGAGGCTGGCACTGTGGAGGATTGCTTTGCTTATGGTCTCCCCACAGAGGTCACAGTGGCAGCTAGGTAAGGCTATCTAGGCGGGAGTCATGGGTGACTGGGCTGTGGGTGTTTGCTTGAATTAGATCTGGGTATAAAGATGGCTTAAGGCTGGGGGTTCCCTGGTGGAGCATTGGACCTCAGGGTGGTTTCATTAGCCCAGTGGCAGTGGTTGAGAGTCAATGGTGGGGTCTTGGGATACAGGTGCAATGCTAGACTCTCAGGGGTAATGTCATAGACCTGGCAAGAGCTATGGAGCCACATGGGTGGAGCCTCAGACCCAAAACTGGGAACAGCAGAGGGTAGGGCTGTGCAGGTAGGGGATTATTCCACTGACAGGGGGATTGTAGATGCCAACTTGTATGTGCAGATGTCAGTTCCAAAGTCTCAGGGACTGTGGAGACAGGCTGGGGCCATTGGAAAGCTGGGGTTATCACCCCACCTAGATCCCATGGAGTCAGTTGCCCAAGGCTTCCCAGATAGTATCTGTGACACCTGAGACACATTCTCTAATCAGATCCTGCACTGCAGGGGAGGGATGCTCAGCTCACAGTCACAGAGCATGGTGTGAGGGAATGTATGCTCTTCCCACTCCCTCCTGAGTCTGGAAGAAGTGATGTAAAGTCTACTCTCCAAAGATGAGTCCTGAGCAGACCTGACATTGTGCTCCTGAGGCTCAAGATGGTGTCAGCTGCAGAAACCCACGATTGGCAGTCACCAAGTCCCCGTTGCACCTGCTGGCTGATGCAGTGTCTCTTCACAGCCTCTAAGCAGCTCTCTGATCAGCCCAGAGGTCTGCAGTGGTGGAGGGAACCCCCTCACAGCTCAGGCCACAGTGCCTTCAGGGTGAGTGGGGCACCTCAGGTCTCTATCCTCCTCCTCTTCCCCACGTGTGAATGCCTCTCCACAGATCCCTTCAATTTTGCCAAATGAATGGCCTCATCACCTTCTCTTTCACTTTGACTGTCCCACATTGCTTCTCCAGGGTTTTACAATGTTCTTTCTGAGAAGAGCCATCTGTAGGTAGGCATCTGCTTGCAACTTTTGATGCTTTCCTTGAGAGTGACACATGCATGGGCTGCTTCTAATCTGTCATTTTCTGACAACTATTCCATCATATTTTAAACAATTACCCAAACCTTAATATAGGGCATAAATTCCAGCAAAAGGAGAATTTTTATGATACTTAAGAGTTAGAGTGATATTTGAAATTTTACCAATTTGTACTGTTGTGGCACCAACCAATGAGACAATGGTACTGACCAATCCGAATGGATGCTGGTGTAGAAAATTTAGTACAGTAGCATTAGTTCATACTGGCTGAACATCATCTCTGCATATCAACTTCAAACACAAGAATATTAATATGCACATTCATATTTTGCCTAAGCTATCATTCTTGAAAATTTATTGGAATATAACAAAGTTCATTAGTTTCTGTTGGTACATGTTTCAGAGCCAGAAGAAAAAATTTAGTTAAATGTCAAAGTAGTGAAGTTTATTGTATGTAAGGAAGGTAGTAAAATTTCAGAGCTTACTCAACAGATTCTTTCTTATCTAATTAACATTATTCTGTTTTAATTGGAAGTTACACAAATGTCAGACATTAAATCTAAGGCAAATGTCAAATGGAATCCCATACCTGTACAGTAACTTCCCAGGCATCCACAGGTATTTTAGCTGATCATTAGCAATTAGCAGCTTTCCTCTGTCCATGTAATTGTTCTCCTGATCTTTCTCAAGTGATTTTTCAGTTCCCTCAATGCATTGCCTTGGAGTTGAAATTCTATTGGTTTTTCATCTTGCAGCCATTTCATTAGGCCTGTAGCCTGGCTGAGCACATTAAAATAGCTGCTGAGCACTTGGGCTATGTTTACCCATGTGAGGTGAAGTGGAGCGGAGGGCCCCACTCATAATTCAGGCCCAAGAAACTCTTTTGCCTGAAATATTCAAATAGTTGGGACTAAATGTTTTCTCTGCTTGAATTAAAAGAATTACTTCAGTTTTCCACTTCAGTTTAAGTGAAGCAGTCTGAGCCCATTTGAACATGTTGAATTATTTATCTCAGCAACAACCGTGTCCTAAACCTGTTGTAAAAAGAAGAAACAGGGAAGTCCTTTCTTAGTCTTTAGCACATTTCTGTACTCAACCTTTCCTTATCAGTCCATCAGATAAGGTGAAGGAGTCTTACACAGGTTCAATTCTTCAGCCTGTTAGGAAATCTGCAAGGCTGGGATTCTAACTGAAAGCCCCTGATCCCTGATCCATGTTCTTATACACATCCTGCACTGCCTTAGTATCAGCACTAAAGGAGTGAGAAAGGAAAGGTAGCTTCAGATCCTGGAGCACTTGCTACCCTTGGCCCAATACCATGGCAGCAGCAAAAGCACCCTTTCCAGGTAGAGTGTTGTCTCAGCACACAGTATTGAAAAGTGTTTTCTGCACCATTGTTGGGAACAGAATCAGCCTGAAAGTGTCATAATCAGTTACTAGTGATTAGTGCAAAATGTCACAGCAGCATAATGAAGTGCCAAGCATGGACAAATGTCTAGAATAAGATGCAGAGTCTTCCAATAAATAGTGCCCATAATTAAATTATCAGACAAAATCAATGATATGAAAATGTCTTTAAAATATAACTGCATTTTCTTTTATTTGTATCCTACATGGACTGACTAAAACCACAGCCATCTTCACTCATGCCACACTTGCTATGGTTTCTACTTGTCAGCACCTCTCAAATAGATGCTTTGGGGATGAGATAGTTTGGGCGCCTACAGAGTATAATAGAACTGTGTGTATTTAAGTGGTAACACACTAAATTCAGGATTCTTTCCTTTCCTCAAAACCTTTATACAAGACTAATAATATTTTATAATTTGAGATGTGAATATATAGTTTATTTATACATTATAAATTTTAGGTGATTTTTGCAGTTCATTAACAGGTGTGTGCATATGTGTGTGGGTATGTTTTACTCCTAGTATAGGTTTTCTTCCAATAATAATAGCTAACTTTAATAAAACTCCTATTATGCCAGGAACTGAGCCTACACACTATAATGTAATCACTATTTAATCCCAATACAACTCTAAGTAGTATTAGTACCTACATTTTACAGCTAAGGCATCTGAAGTTTGAGAAGGTAAGTAATGTGCCTGAGGTCCCACCACTAGGAAATGGCGGAACTAGGGCTGGAAATGAGGTAATCCGTCTGCAACATGTATTGATTAAGTGTTTTATGCAGTTCTGTTAAAATGTAGTTAAAGAAACAAGTTCATCCTTTGACTCTGATCTGCATAGTCTCCTTCTTATGGAATTTTATTTTCCAAATGAACTTTAAAGAGAATAAAAAGACAAAAGGAATTTTAATTTTACTTATAAATGATTTTTTTAACTACTGAAAAATATGAGGAAATCCAGACTATATCATTTACTAAAATAAAATAACTTTTGAATATTTGGCCATAATTATACATTTCAATACATTTAAAAATTTTACCCACTTCTTAGGGATGTGGTGAGCATTGTGGAGGGGGAGGACATATCTCTAACCCTTCTTAGGGAGAGGCAAAGATATAAAACATAGCCAAAATATAAAACAAAACAAAACAAAAACGGTTTATCAGTGTCAGGCAGGTGGGAGGTGGGAGGAGGGGATGGGTGTACACTTACATAATGAGTGCGACAGCAATGTACCTGGGATATGAGTTGACTGAGAGTCATCAAGCCCTCTCTCAGGTCAAAATCCGAGCCATATTGCAAATACCTATGTCCACCACCAAAAGGCAAGTCAGAGAGTTAAGGGCAGTAAAATATGGCTGTCTATAAATTCCAGGGTTCGCAGACTTAGCCAAGCCCCTATACTCCAGCACTGGGGACAAAAACCCATCCTTAGTATAGACAAAAAAAAAACAACAACAAAAAAACAACAACCCTTTGAGGCACTAAAAGCAGCTCTCACTGCTGCACCAGCTCTGGCACCCCACCTGCCCACCTGGAGGATGGACACACTTGAAGCTCTGACACAGGGGTGGGGGGTGGGGGGCCAGGGGCAATATATGTAACCTTAACAATATTTGTAGCCCCATAATATGATGAAATAAAAAGGAAAAATAATTTTTTTCATATACCATATCAATTTCAGTTCATAAGATAATTTGAACAAATGGCCAGATCTGCTTTATCCTGTATTGGCTGTGCACGATACACCACTTGTGCTCTGGCCCCAGATCTTTTACAAAGATATTTGTTTGGCAGCAGTGAGACAGTTTATACAAGTGCATAGCAAATCTGCGACAAGTTTTAAAATATTTTCTAGGATGTTATATAACGAGATGATTTTAAAAATCTCAGATATTAATAATTTATATTACTTACAAAAAATTATTTTTCCCCCAAAATGTAGACTCTAGCAACCTAAACTGCTTAAGATGTTAATTTGGAAAAGCTGTGCTTGTAGTCACCTGCCTCCACATCTGAATGTGGTCTGTATTTCAGGAGACTCAGGGAAGTACTATCATAGCACGCAATTAGGCCAATTAGGGTGGGAGCTCTTGGTGTATATTGCTGCTCCCTCTCCTAGGTGCTTCCGATGCCTGCAGCATGCCTTTCTGGTGAGCCTGGGCACGACACAAGGTCTCTAGGAAGCTACTACCAACCAGTTAAAATTGGCAAGTGAGTTGGACCCTACTTGTCTTCCCTATATTAAACCAAATAATAATAATAGCAACAACAATAATAAGTTTAAAGCCAAAAAAACTAAAAGCAAACTCGAAACCCTTTTCAGGAAATAGGGTGTGGGCAAGGAAATGGTGTCCGCTATCACAGCCCCAGCAAATGAGTATATTCTCGAAGCTTCGAATCTCCTCCTATTTCATTTTCAGAAAAGCTGTAAATCTAGGTTTTTGACAGGAACTCAGCCATATGTTTGCCTCTAGACAGGAAGATTGTGTAATTAAATTGGATGGTTTTAAACACTTGTACTTTACTTTAAATTTGGGGTCATCTTCTTACTGGTTGTTGAAATAATTATGAAAAGAAATGAGGAAACAAACTCATTGCAGTCATGGTAATCCTTTGACTTGGGTCTCCCTTCTACTGTCCTGCACTGTTCTTCCAATTCTAATCTGCCTTGCATTAGAATTTTTTGTTTGCTCATCTTAAATTGCTAACTGCAAGTGTCTTGAAGGCACAGGCCATAATCTTCACAATTGTCCTCCATTACATATTATTATTTGCAGTGAGTTGTTATTTAATGGTCCAGGCATGGTGACTCAGGCATGTAATCCCATGTAATCCCAGCACTTTGGGATTCTGAGGCAAGGATTCTTGAGGCCAGGATTTCAAGACCAGCCTGGGCAATATAGCAAGATCCTGTCTCTAACATACAATATATATATATTATTATTTTATTAAAAATTTTGATTAAGTATTTCTCTAATCATTAACATATTTCTTGACTAGTTTTAAAGGGCTTTATTTTCTATAAAGATCTTTGCTGAGATCTAATAAATATTACTGTGCACATTGGTGTCAATAGTGTCTATCTCTCTTAGAGCTTGGCCTTCCCCACCATAATTGACACCTACAGAAGATGCCAAAAATTTTATTTTCAATCTTTAGGTAGTCCAATCTACTTAAATATGAAAATTTGAATCTTTCATCCTTTTTTTTTCCAGTGATTTGATGGTAATTTATTTAATGGTTGAGTTAGTCAAAAAACCTGTTACAAAAGGGGTTTGGTAATCACTTAAAGACTGACATCTGGCAAATTAGCGATTGATCATTTAGTTAAAATACTAAAACATCTTGACTATAACCTGAGATTTCATATTGTATTTCCAATATATAACTATAATGTGCTCATCTTGATTTAATTTTTTCAAAAATGTATTATACAGATCAAGGCCATTTACTATCTTTAGAAATTCATCATCTACCTTCCGTATTTCTATAACCTCAAGAACACTAGACACATACTTTAAATTATTATTTTTATTCTTATTTTCTCTCTTAAGGATTTCTGAGAGCCAGTTTTCTGGAGAAGATGGATATGAGAATAGCTCATTGATTGTTGTTGTTTTGTAAGTTTGAGATTTTTTTCCTTCTTTTTCTTTTAATTTACTTTAAATGTCGGGTCATCTTAGTGAGATTGTTTAAATAATTATGAAAAGAAATGAGGAAACAAACTCATTGCAGTCATGGGAATCCTTTGACTTGGGTCTCTCTTCTACTGTCATCCACTGTTCTTCCAAACTTCTCTTTTCTGACATGATTATTTATTTTTTCACAATTCTCAAGGAATCATAAATTCTTAGAAAATAATGGGAGATGGATGGCTATGAAAGCTAGCTTGCAAATGCATGGAAAGGGTACTTGTTTCCTCTGCACTACTACAGAAATCACAGAAGACAGGCACATGTGAATGAATAATCTTGAAAAAGATCCAAACAAGAAGACTGTCCTCAGCCCAATTAGTTTGTGTGGACACACACAGAGAAAGAGCTGATGGGGAAGTAATAGACAGCAAGGGACTCTATCAGTTAGCTGAGCAGGCACTGGGAAGCCCTCTAAAGGGATATGTGGGAATGATCCTTTTCCTCTGGGGAAAGAACAAAATTTCTTGAGAAAAAAAGCAGGGAAACATTGGTGTTTTTCTTTATGTTTTTGGAAGTCAATGGGGATGTCTGACGCTCATAGTTCTGGCTGTTGATTCATATTTTGCAAGAAGTCAGCCTTCAATTACAGAATTGTCATGAGTCACAAAACACATTTTAGGTTAGATTCTCCTTTCCTCCTTAGCTCCATCCTTACCCAGGTCACTTTCTTTACAGCCCAGTCCATATCTGAATTCTAAAAAAAACAATAGTGGAGAAGGGAATTGTTTTCTTCACTGTTCCTTTTCTACCTCTTTTCCTGTTTGGGCTTTTCTTAGGTGTAACATGGGCAATCGTTTGTAGCAGGTGCTCCTGTATTCTGCTCATGAGACTCTTGGGGTGACAGATGCCTAACTGTTGGTGGTGTCCTCTAGGGAAACTTTTATGAGTTTTGCAAGGATTGGTCCCACACATCCTCTTTAAAGGGCTCCTCAATGCATGCTCAGCTAACTGACAGAGTCCCTTACTACCTATCACTTCCCCATCAGTTCTTTCTCTGTCTACCCCACACAAACTAATTCTGCTTAGGACAGTCTTCTTAGTTTTTTTTGTGTATTTTTTTTCCCAAGATTACTCACAGGTACCTATCTTCTGTGATTTCTGTAGTAGTACAGAGGAAACATGTACCCTTTCTGTGCCTGTGCAGATACCTTGCACTACCATCCATCTGTCGTTCCAGAAAATAGCACAGCCTCTCATCTTTATGTTTTCAGTCATGTGTCAGCCATCAATCTCTGTGATCCATAAACTCTTGAAGTTCTCCTCCCAATGACTTAAAGTGTAATGAGTTCATCTTCTCATTACCAAAGAAAAATATAAGAGTATTATATAGTTTTCTAATGACTCTCTTCAAAGAAATGTTCACTCTTAGTCTCTCTTCTGATAATGCTTGCCTTCTCCTTTATATAAGGTGCAGAAGGATGAGAAACTATGGTAACAGATTAGTTTTTTTTAAAGTAACATTATTGCTTATTTAAAATGCTTATTGCTAATTTTATAAAAATAAGAAGAAAACCCACAAATCACTCAAAATACTATCATGCCTAGATTTCTACCACTAACATTTTGGTGAACTCCATCTAGGCATTTTCTAAGGATATATTTACATAGGTTATGTATACATAGAGCTATATGGCTGTGATTTTATAAAAATGGGATCATACTATATGTGCATTCTAATATAATTTGCTTTTTATAACTTGATGATATGTTGTGTTAAACTTTATAATCTAACAAAGAAATATAGAACTACGCTATAATTTTTTTAGTGGCTGCATAATATTCCATTAAATGGAAGTATTGTACAAGAATGAAAACTATTGAACTGTTGTTGGACACTTAGGGGTTCCCAAATTTTCACTAGGTTTTGATAGCAGTGCTGTGATAAGCCTCTCTGTAAATACAGTGGTATTCCTTAGAATATGCCATATTGGAGACCAGCACAGCATTTCTCAGAAGCTCACTCTTTCCTGTGCCTTGGAACATATCACCGATTCCCTGATTGGCTTGCATCTCAGGATCATGTTGTGGGTCACGTATCTTTAAACATTAGCTTCCCATGCAGCAGGACCAGATGCTTATTCTATGGGAGTATGAGAGGCAGTTGCAAACTGAGACCAGTTTGAGAGATCAAGAGATTCATGTCTCCCACATCAAGCTTTCCCTGGACTCAGACTCACTGGGTGGAGGTTTTTCAGAATCACACACACTACTTAAATGATTTCTTTTCCTCTCTCTGTTGCAATCATATATTGTTGAATTTGTATTTGTTAAATGTTCATATAACATAATCTGCTTTATGTGTTGTACATCATTTTGAACTTGACCAATTATCTGCTTGGGGTAAATTCCTAGAAGTGAGATTACAAGCCAAAAGTCTGAACAGTTTACATGCTGACACATATTGCCCAACGGCCCTCCAGAAATATTGTACCAATTTAGTGATTCCCTTTCACCATGGGGAAACACATTTGTGGTCATGCTTGGCTTGGGAGTTTTTCAACTTTTCTTGATTGTGGGAAGCCTACATTGAAAAGAAATCCCTTTAGGCAGTGCTAACGAGAGAATCACTTTAATTGGGTGGCCCCATGAGCATATGCATTCAAGATCTAGGCAAAGGACAGAGTATCTCTGTGCAAAGGGCCTTGCAATAGAGGCTGAGGATGCAGAGATGTGCTTCAGCTTATCCCTGGCCTCAACCTTTTATTCTAGGTGTGGGGCTGGAAGGGATTGGGGAAGAGACCAGCGCAGAAACCATGGTGACACATGACTGGGTGGGCAGGTGCTCAGTCATGCCCCCCAGTGCCTGCCCAACAAATTAGATTTGAGTTGTATCCTAAAATGATTGGGCATTGAAAGTCTAGTTGTTCTCTTTTGATTATCTGAGTGTGTTAGGGTTCTCCAGAGCTACAGAAACAATAGGGTGTATGTGTGTATCAATTTATTAAAAATTGGCTCCCCTGATTATGGATGCCAATATGGTGTAATGCAATTCAAGTCCAAAAGCCTGAATTCTAGGAGGGACCTCTGGTTTAAGTCCCAGAGTCCAAAGGCCCAAGAACCAGCTCTGATGTGTGATAGGAGGAAAAGGAGAATGTCCCATCTCAAGAAGAAAAGGCAAAGTTACTCTTTTGCCTTTTTATTCTACACAAACCCTCAAGGGATGAGAAGATATCCACCCACATGGGTGAGTTCCATCTTTATTCAGTCTATCAATTTAAATGCTAATCCTTTCCAGAAACACCCTCACAGACACACCCAGAAATAATGGCTTACCAGTTATGTGGGTATCCCTGAGCCCAGTCTAGCTCACATATAAAATCAATCATCACACTGGTTATTTAAAATTATTGTCTTCAGTTTTAAGACCTGAGCTAAAATGCCAAATTAAGAAAAGGACTTGTTTGGCATCTTGGCACATAAGCAGTGAAATGAAGTCCAAAAGAGTAGACATGTATTAATACTACTGAGAGTGATTTAGATGAGCACTACTATTTTTGTTTCCAATGTCAATTGGCAAAACATACTCCAGTCTTCATAAGACTAGATAGTATATGTGGAAGGAAAGTAATAATTAATAAATATTTAATAAATTTCTATAGGTAAACCAAGTTCTATAGGTAAAACTTTTGCCAAATGGATTTACATTCATTATATATATCCACAGAGAAATAAAAACATTGTCTCAGTATGTTGCTCACATCTAAAGAAATTTATTTAGTAAGCAATCTAAAAATGAACACATACTTTAACTTTTCTTGTACTCCAATATAGGTATAATTCTAATCAGAATGAGCCTTGCAACTTATTCAGAATATTAATATGCTTCTTGTGGGAGCTGTATTTAATTGTGTAAAGTATAATCATCTTTTTTTTTTTTTTTTTTTTTTGAGACAGAGTTTCACTTTGTTGCCCAGGCTAGAATGAGTGCCGTGGTGTCAGCCTAGCTCACAGCAACCTCAAACTCCTGGGCTCAAGTGATCCTTCTGCCTCAGCCTCCTGAGTAGCTGAGACTATAGGCATGTGCCACCATACCCGGCTAATTTTTTCTATATATGTTAGTTGGCCAATTAATTTCTTTCTATTTATATTAGAGACGGGGTCTCACTCTTGCTCAGGCTGGTTTCGAACTCCTGACCTCGAGCAATCTGCCCGCCTCGGCCTCCCAGAGTGCTAGGATTACAGGCGTGAGCCACTGCTCCCGGCCAGTATAATCATCTTTTAATAATGAAATGTCGATGACAGACTCCCACAATATTTGCTACATGACCACTTACTGTGGCTGACAGAGTACAGCTAAAAAGTAGGAATTGTCATAAAAGGAAATGGGAAGTTGAGGCTAAAAGGAGAGAATTGGTCTTTGGTTTTCATTATGTTATGTAGATACAGGTTTCTATATAATGTTGGTTCAGTTTTCTTTATTACAGGAAAAGTTTACACACACATAAATTTGACTTTTGATTATGCACAATTTTAAACATATTTATGTTGAACATAAGAATATAACAAACCTCTATATATCCATTACCTTCCCTTAATAAATCAACATTCTGCTGGTTTTGTTTCATCTATACTTTCTCGTACTTCCTATGCTTTCACTTGATTATTTTACATGTATTGAAATACAATGCACTTGAAAAATTGATACATCAATGTGACCCTGAATTATTAATGTTCTTAAGAAGATCGTTTTGGTATAAAGAGTAGTTAATAAACTTTAGAATGACTGGAAATTTCATTTCAACTTATGGGGAGGAACCAACAAACTTATTTGATGCCTGGACAATAAATTTAATAAAACTTATTGTTTGCAGGCAATTTTGAATGTTGACTGAGACTGTCAGAAGTAACAAATAATCTTCTTTATATAGCTCTGTGCTGAGTAGGCTTAAACAGCCTCTGCCTCTATAATGCAATGTAATTATAAGACATGATTACAACTGATTATAATCAATCAGCATAGTCTTAAGTGTAATTTATATTGCTGCAGCTGTGGTTAGATTAAATCATCCCATAAGATACAATTTCTACTAGATATGGGAAATTATTTGAACAAATCCAAATACAGTAAACTTATAATACCATAATGCATAGTAAATTTTGCCAATTGCATAATACTTTAGGACTCTGTTTATCACAAAAATACATTTTTTTCCCTACAGAGTTTAGTCTTGATTTGAAAGACAAGGTTGGCAGATAGGATTTCTGGCTGTTAGTTCTTCCCATGCTAATATTTTCTATGTAATACACAGTGAGATTGTTATCATATATGAAAAGAAGAATAATAAAATTATGAAGTGAGGGGTATTTTTTACGCCTTAGCTGAAGATGAAACAGATGAAGATTTCTAAATTTCATTTTCATTATCTATAAGAAGTCATTTCAATCCTAGTCACACAGTTGAAACTCAGATCCACCAAACGCATGTTTGTGAAGAGTAGAAGTAAGGAATTAAGTTCAGTTCTTAATCTCAGTCAACTCATACTCTAAGTGGAACTGTGAGCAAATAAAGACTATAAATTTATATACTTTAAACCCACAACAATTAGGAAAATAAAAGTAGCCTATAGAATTCTGGGCAGAGAGCAGGATAAAACTGGGATCTGTTTTTCCTCTTATATGTACCTTCTATATATTGGCATTTGCTTATAAAGTTGATGCCACTGAGTTTTAATCACACACAGAGGAAAAGGGGGAAAAAGTTGCCCTTCCTTTAATATTAGGGCTCCTGTGAGGATCAAAAGATATAATTAATATAAGTTCTTTTGAAATCAATTTGAAAATATTAATGCCATTCTTAAATGATCTATTGTTTTGTTATAATTGATTTCATTTTGATCCTTGAGCCAAATGTTGACAAAATAGCAAATAGTATATTAAAATTTCAACAAAAAGTTCTTTCTATGTAATTTTTCTTTTAGGAATAATACAATTAACATAACCTCTCTACTTTTTAATCACTCTCTGAAAAGGATTTTTATGTATATAGTAATTTAATCAAGTAACCTGAAAGTGTGACAAAAGTAATTTTGGCAACTTATGGCCCCAGCTGTTTGGCTGGAATACAAGTTCCCTACCAAATAACAAAACACGTTTTAATGACTTAAACTCTGCAAAAATATTCATTCAGCTCTCAAAGTTAAAGTTCTGCAGTATTTTGTGCAGACTTACAAAACATTACTAAATTCAAAATAAATATCCAGCTATTTTTTTTCATTTAAATTATTATATTTAAAAAATTAACCTTATCAAAACTATGGAAGAGTTTGTACCATAGAAAATTTATAGCAGTCAGATCTCCCTTCAGCATTAATGATTTCTAATGCATATTTAAGATGTTTGTGTTTTTAAATGTTTCAAAAGAAACAACTTTTTTTTTTCTGGACTAATAAAGCATCAACTTTCTCTGAACATAAAAACTTAGCCTTTAAAAACAATATTGATATTGATGTGGGGTACTGATACCATTTTAAAAAGCAGAAACATAAGTCTCACTGTGTTACAATATGAAGATTCTTATTTAAAATCAAACTCATACACTATTAATATACCCCCAGGTGAACACTAAGTTTATATGAATGAAGAAGATTGGTGAGAACAACACTCAGATAGTAAATACAGGGTCTACAGAGGCCATCTGCCAGTAGATATTTAAAAATTACCTGCATTTTCATAAATATTTGATTTTTGCCAACTTCATAGAATTATGTTGTTTAAATAAAGAATACAAACTAATTCCACTCCAAGTCTAGACTATTTATAAAAGTGAACCTAACTATAGATTATTTTTCAGGAATTCCTTAGCAACACATCTTCCTTTGAAATGTGGGAGCATAAAAAATACTGGTCCAGTCTCTTTCTTCTTGGGCTTTAGGTATCTAGGGAAGCCCACAGTGCAAGTGTGTAAATAGGGGGCAACAACAAACAGCAACAGAGTCACCTCTCAGCTGCAGCAGGTGCCCGGTACTTGTCCAGTTAGGGTCCTTACATTTACAGCATGCAGGTGCACACTCAAGTCGGAGCAGGTGTTTCAACCGGAGGCTGATGGATGGGTATTCCCCTCCCCCACTGTACTCAGGTCCCAGAAGCTTCTCATGTTTCCCTAGGCACCATTTTAAAAAGTGGGAAGGGTGAGAATCTGAAAGATTAAGCATGTTCTAAGAACAGACTGAGTCATCTAGGCTAACCAAGGGGGAAGAAATGAGAGACCATTAATTGCCCAGTCTTTGTTCCCCATTACCTGGGGAATACAAAAGGCAGTTTAGATCATTCATAAAAAATAATGAAGCAATATTTTTATACATACATGATCATATTTTTTACATTTGCCTGAAATCTCATTATCCTTGCTTAACGCGTTTATTTTCCCACTTCCAAAGCGGTTACTTTACACTATCTACCTCTCTTCTCAAACTTCTTTACCTTATCCTTCCCTGCCCACTTCTGCTGCTACCATTTATCTCTTTCCACTCTCAACTTCATTCCTTCTTCTGCCTGACTCAATAAAAGTTTGTTAATTTTACTACTGTTTTAGGGTTTCTAGAATTAGCAAATAAAAATACCAGATTTTAGTTAAATTTAAATGTTATGTAAACGGGAATGATTTTTTTTTTTTTTGGTATAAGTATGTTCCAAATATTGCACGGGAAATACTTATACTAAAAATGTTATTCATTGTTTATCTGAAATTCAAATTTAACTGGATACCCTACATTTTATCTGGCAACCTTATATTTTCCTATTTATTCGATTTGAAATTTTTTTCTCCTGAATTATCCAACCAATTAAAAGAAGCATTCCCCTTTTGTGGAATACACATTGTTTTACTTTCTTTTTACATTATCCTAATAAGACAATATAAAAGATTTTTGAGTATGCTAACTTGTGAATTCAAATACACAAGCAGGACAATTTTTATGCCTGTGAAATTAAGATTCACACTTTGATTTTCTATACAAAGGCTAGGTCAGTAGGCCTCCCTGTGGCTATTTTACAAACATAATACTAACTCAACTCCAATTAAGATAAAGAGAATTCTTTTGATAGAAATTCAGGCTAGATTTTAAAAGACTCGAATCCATTATATGCTTCATCACTCTTACTTGAGGTGAACATAAAAGTCACTCCTGTGGCAACCCCAATGCCCATTCCATTTCATTCTGCCTAATTACCATACTTAATATCAAACCCCAAGCTAAGTTAATGATACAGTGTTTCAGTTATCTACTGCTGCATAGCAAACCACCCCAAAACTTAGTGATTTAAAAGGCCACTTATTTTATTTGCTAACAATTCTGCAAATTGGACTAGATTCCTAGATTCAGCTGAGTAGTTTTTTGCTGGCCAGCTTGCTGGTGGTCTAGTGGGTATACATATTTAGGTAGTGGGTTGGCTAGAGTCTGGGATTAGCAAGGACCCTGGGGCATCTGTATTTCTCTCTCTCTCTCTCCAAGTCTTCCCAATTCTTTCCTTCCTTATTTGGCCTCTTTATGTGCTCACTCCATGTGGTCTGCCCCACAGAACAGCTGGCCACATGGGTTTATCATGGTTCTCAAATGTGCAGAATTGGAAACTACCAGGTCTACTTAGGGCGTAGGCCAGAAACTTCTACTGCCTCAATGCCCCTTCCTACACATTCTGTTGGTTAAAGTGAGTCACAAGGCCAGCTCAACTCAAATGAAATACCAAGAAGTATGGCTCATTCGGGGAGATCTATGTACGGATACCACATGTAGTTAAATGTTGGTCAACAGGTGTACTTTAAAAAAAAATAATATAATCAAATTTTTATTTACCATTAATGAAATACCTTATACATTTATCATTTCTTGATTTCTTAAATACATATCTAAGAATGGGGATTGAGAAACTTCTGTGTTCAGTGCAAAAAACTTTTACTGTGGGTAAAACTCTAGATTCTTGTTGAATAGACATTATTTATTCATTTATTTGCAACACAAGTCAAATACAATCACACAAATCTTATTTTCACAAATTCATGAATTTCTACATTTGTGTGCTGTTTTATATACACTACTCATATGAAATATAGAATATTTATAGTACTGCATATGACTTTCTGGGCTCCTCACCTCTCAGCTCCTTCTAAATGTAACTACTGTTGTGACATTTATCACCACAGATTATTTTTTCTTATTTTTGCTTAAGCTATGGTCTATTTTGGTAAATATCCATGAGTACTTGAAAAGAATATACATATTTTCAGTTTAAGTATTTCAGTTTAAGTATTTTCAGTTTAAGTATGCTAACTTGTGAATTCAAATACACAAGCAGGACAATTTTTATGCCTGTGAAATTAAGATTCACACTTTGATTTGGTTTTAGGTCATCCAAGTGAATTTGGCTAATCATGTTTTTTTCAAATTATCAATAACTTTACTAATTTTTTATAAGATATTTGGAAAGGTATATTAGGTATATTAAAATACCAACTATGTCTGTGCATCTATCTAACTCTTTTTACTTCCATCAACTTTTGCTTATGAAATTTGAAGTTACAATATTAGGCAAATACATATGGCTTTGGGGAGCTTTAGCTACTTATTTGCTGAATCTTTTATTTTCACTTTCTCTAACTGATAACTACAGTGTACAATAGAGTGTGCTAGGGAAAGTAATTTTGTTCCCATAACAAAGGTAGTGATCACCTGGAGCATTTCATGGTGTACATTTATGATTGTGGACCTTTCTCCATTTGTGCAGTTTAAGTAAAATACAAGATGACAAATATAGAATGTGGTTTCTGAAATCCCCAAACTAACTGAATCATATTGCATTTTAAAAATTTTGCATGATTTTCATTTGTACCCCTGTGGCTAAACTTCTGCACTGATCACAGGTGTTCTATACCATCTCTTCTTCAAATGAGTATGTGGCAGCTATTTCCAGTTTATTTAAAAGCCAACTTAGACATCCCCCCAGGTTCCCTATTCCAGTTCAAGTAGCAGATACGTTCTTTTCAAGTAGTGAAATTATATCCAATTGTGTGATTTGCTTGTAGATTTTTCCTTACACTTTTCTGACCAAAATGTTAGCAAATCATCCCACCTGATTATCCTCTTTGAAATAATACATATCCTACCGAAGGGGCTTGAGTTTTATCCTGCCATTTGTCTCAGCAAATGTCCTTAGATGTTAATCCCATTAGACCTAAAACTTCCTCAGATAAGGAAAAAGTAGCTTGATATTCTTCAATAAAAATTGAGAATTGACAATTTCTTGGTCTCCTTCTACAGTTTCATTTGTGTTCTCCCAAGATTTCCCTATAAAGTGTTTATTTCACCAGAAAGGTTGAATAAGACTGTTTGAAAAGTTGCAAATAATTTTCTGAAAATTTAATTTAATCTGAGCCAGGTCAAAGTGAATATTGGATACATTATGATAGAACCACAGAGAAAGTTTTGTAAATTCTTATTTAATTTTGGAAGGTACACACACACACACATCTCACTTGTATAATCTTGTTAATATTATATTAACTTATTTATATATATTCACATACTATGTGTATATAATTTAACATAATTTTATTCAGGTAAGCATGGGATATATTTTCTTAGAAGTGTTTAGTAAATTTACATATAATGATTTAGAGTGAATTTTAGAGAACATTTTACTCCCATACTTGATAATTATAATTTGCTATTTTAAGAGGGTTAAAATATAAAATATAATACTATCTACATGCCCAATTGTACCATATGGTACAAATTTTATAAAGAAATGGTACATTTATATTTTAAACAAATATAATATATTTTGTGATTTAATTAAATTATAAAAATTTGGTGATAACTTTGATACATTTAGTCAAATTTTACCCACAAAAAAATGGCAGTTAGGCTATATGAATTCTGATCAGGGCTTTGCATTATCTACTTAAATGTTTAAGTAACCAGTTAACTTGATGAGCATAAGATTATTGCTTAATCTCCATGACATCAGTATCCTCATATGTAAAATGATAGACTAGAAAAAGTTGGTATTTTTGGTAATCATAAGAACAAAAACGTATCAGAACAACTATTGGGAATACATACTAAAAAACAAGATATAATGAAAATGTATTTGACTATGAAAAATGCTGATTTTTAAATTAAAATGTAAAGAAAAATGAGATGAACGAGCAAAACACTAAAGAAAAATTAAAATATGGTAAAATGTAAATTTGACTATATTTATATATTGCTTAATTTCTAAGTTGTAGAACAAGAACAACTTGGTCCTCTAATGAGAGAAACATGGATTTAAAAATACTTACATGGAAGCTCAGCATGGTGATTTCAATCACAAGTTGGGTTAATTAACTGGTTCCATGGAACTTTGTAAAGGTTAAGTGTAAGAAAAATGTAACTAGCTATTTGAAATCCATTTGCCCATTCTTTTCTAGTTCTATGACTTGGAATGATACATGGATGGAGAAAAAATAGGTTACTGAAAAAGGGAGTTCCTTCCTTCTATCTTATCCCTAACAGACTAAAAATCTAACTTCTGACTGGCATTTGGAGAAAGAGGTTAATTAAGGAGCTTTAAGTACAAGTGGGGAATTAGTTGATTCTGACAATGAAGTGACAACACTATCATCATGCAAGGAAGAATAACAGGGAACCCAAGACCAGTTCTGGCCTCCTGTTTCCCCAGTACCCCCATGTTCTCCTTGTCTATGTTCAAATCCAGATATTTATGAGGACTGAGGAATGTTTGCTGACTGCTCTAAGGAGAGAGAAACTAGTTACTTTTTGATATGTTTACACCTATTTGAACAACAACCTGTTCTAATTTGTACTAAATAAATGTAATGAGCTTTTTTGTTAGTTTCTTAAATAACTAGATTTTACACATGCAAAATTTACATGCCTAATTGTGAAATCTTAGTTTAGTTCAACAACCATTTAAAACATCTCCTGATACACTAGATACGTTCCATGTGCATACATAAAAGGAATATGATATGGCTTCAATATTCAATTTTTTATACTATAACATGCCTTTTAAATGTTTACATTCCTTTTGTATATAACTTCTCTTCAACATCTTCTCTTATAAATAGTTAAGTAGCCCCATCCAAATAATTTCTTTTTGTACAAACATGCACATTATTGATTAACATAAATAATCATTATTGAAACAACTGCTATGTGTTTGACACTGCATGGGGTTCATTTATATAAAAAAATATCATTCATTCATCAAAATTATCATGTTTTATATGGGGAAAGTGAGTTATCCAAGAAGATCCAATTACATTGTAATAGAGACAGAGGTTTACCAGTCCTGGTAATTGCAGGATATATGGTCTTTCACTATATTGTGGTTGGCCTTCAGATTATGGTTGACCCTGGGATTTAATTAGTAAAATTAAACTTTACTAATTTAATGTTCCTTAATAACTATAACATTGAAATTTGAAACTTGGTTTTGAACTTTATGTTCTTGCTAGATGATCTTGGACAAACCACATAACCTTTCTGTGGTTTAGATTTCTCAAATATAAATTGGGGTAGGATTTACCTCATAGTGTTTTTCTGATGATTAGTTAGTATATGTACAGTTAATATATGTAGAGAACTTATTGATAAATGCATTAAGAGTTAGCTGTTATTATCACTAAATAATAACAACCTTCCACAGATTCACAGTGTGATTAAGAAGCAATTTTATAAGGTCTTGTGAAAACTAAACATCACTATATACATGAAATGTTTATACTCATACCTGGCAATAAATGTAAGCTATTGTTGTAGTAATTGAATGTGATTAACATCAGGTATTAATCTTATAATAATGTGTCCCATGCAAAACTAATCTATCATGGTATTTGCTTTAGAGTTATTTCAGAGCTCTGCATCATTCTCTCCACATTCTGAGATGGAAGCATATATATTTAGGATATTTCTTTTTTGGTCATAAAAGTGATCTAACTAGTTTTACTAAACAGAATTCATCAAAGACAAATTCTAATTTTCAACCAAAAAGAGTATTATATATGTTAAATATATGAAGACATGATAAAATTCAAGAGGAAGGATTTCTTCATCAGCAAATGGGAAATGTTGAATTGATTTCTAAGGTCCATCCAAATTCAATTGCCCCTTTCCTGCTGAGTCACGTCTGATCAGCCTATTTTTGTTAAACAAAATGTAGTTATATTTCCAGAGTTTTTATGCCAGGGACATATTTGGAATGGAGGGGTAGTATGGCTGAGAAAAGCCTAAGTGACATGTCTTGTATTCTGTTTTCACAGGAAACACAAAATAGGTTTTCATGTAGGTTAAGTACAAGCTATGTTTATAGAAAGTTAAAACCCTTTAAAGACATTCTTTGGCGTTGATAGTATAAAACTAAATAAATCTTTGTTTATATTATATTGTTCATTCTTCAGCTTTGAAATAATATTTTACATTTTGTAATAATCTATAACTATTTGTTACTAAAATGAAAAGAATGGCAAGAAAGGGTGTAGAGAAATGATGTTCAGCCACAATTATTCTTGCAATGATTTTTTAGGTGATATTGATAAGTCATTTAATCCTATTCACCTCAATTTTTCCATTGTAAAATGATATAAATGTACAAACAAATCTCTAAGGCCCATTCTACTCTATTCTTATGTGTGTGTGTGTGTGTGTATATATAATGTATATATTTGTGTATGTGTATATATATACAATTTATGATACCCGTTCTGTTTTTATTAATAAATGGACAATTTTGTATTTGTCAAATAAGCTGATTAAATATAGCAGATTGTTATTATTTTTAAAATTTTTATTGATGAATAATAGGTATACATAGTTTGGGGGTACATGTGATACTTTAATATATTCATATAATTCATAAATATCAAATCAGTACACTTGGGATATATATCACCTTAAATAAGATAGGAGTCGCCATAAGGTGTTAAATATTTGGTAGACTTCAGCAGTAAAACCATCAGGTCCTGGAATTTTCTTTGTTATATTATGACTTCAATCCTATTACTCATTATTGGTTTATTGAGGTTTTCTAATTCTTCATAGTTCATTCTTGGTAGGTTGTATGTGTGCAGGAATTTATCCATTTCTTTTAGGTCTTCCAGTTTGTTAGCATAAAGTTGTTTATACTATTCTCTAATGATTCTTTGTATTTCTGTGATTTTAGCTGTTATGTCACTTTTTTTGTTTCTGATTTTATTTATTTGGGTCTTCTCTTTTTTATTCTTGGTCTATCTAAAGATTTGTCAACTTTGTTTATGTCTTCAGAAAACCAACTCCTGATTTTGTTGGTCTTCTGCACTTTTTTTCAGTCTCAATTTTATTCTTTTTTGCCCTGATCTTTATTATTTTTTTACTTCTACTAATTTTGGGTTTGGTTTGTTCTTGCTCTTCTAGTTTCTTGAGGTGCATCATTACATTGTTTATTTGAAGTCTTTTCTCTTTTTTGATATAGGTGTTTTTGCTACAAACATCAATTTTAATACTGTTTTTACTATATCCTATAGATTTTTTAGTATGTTGTATTTACATTTTCATTTTTCAATAAATTTTAAATTTTCTTCTTAATTTTTTCATGGACTCATTGGTAGTTCAGGAGCATATTATTTCATTTCCATGTGTTTGTGAAGTTTTTGAATTTTCTTTTGTTGTTGATTTCTAATTTTATTCCATTATGATCATAAAAGATACTTGATAAGATTTCTCCTCTTTTGAATTTATTCAGCCTGGTTTCATGGCCTAAGATTTGGTCTATTCTGAAGAATGTTTTATGCTGATGGAAAGAATGTATTCTGCAACAGTTAGGTGCATGTTCTATAAATATGAGTTAAGCCTATTTGGTGTAGTGAGTAGTTTAACTCTCATGTCTTTGTTGATTTTCTGTCTGGGAGATCGGTCCATTATTGAGAGTAGGGTGTTAAAATCCCCCGCTATTATTATTATGCAATCTCTCTATATATGTATAGATCTATTAATGTTTACTCTGCTACTTGAGAGCTTTGGTATTTGGTGTCTAAATGTTTATAATTTTTCTATCTTCTTGCTGAATTAACTACTTTTTCATTGTACAGTAACCTTGTCTCTTTTTATAGTTTTTTATTTGTAGTCTCTTTTATCTGCTATAAGTGTAGCTACTCGTGCTCTTCATTGGTTTACGGTTGCATGGAATATTTCTTCACCTCATCACTTTTAGTTTTTGTGTTTATTTATAGATGAGGTGGGTTTCTTTTAGGTAGAATATAGTTCAGTCATGTTTTCTCATCCATTAAGACACTCTATGCCTTTTAATTGGACAGTTGAGTCTGTTTATATTCACTGTTATCATTGATAAGGATTTACTATTTGTTGCTGATTTCTGGTTGTTTTGTAACTCTTCTTTCTGCTCGTCTTCCTTTATAATTAAGTGATTATCTCTGAAAGTATGTTTTAATTTGTTGTTTTTATTTTTAGTAACTCTATCATTGGTTTTTGCATTGTGGTTACCATGAGGCTTACAAAACATTTAATAGATACAAGTTACTTTCACAGGATGACAACCTATCTTAGATCATAAAGAAAAGAATAGAAAGAAAAGGGAAAAAATCCTAAAAATCTACACTTTAACACACCCTCCCTCAGAGTTTGAATTTCAATTGTCTCAATTTACATATTTTTATATTACCTACCTCTTAATGGTTGGTGTAGCTCTTATTGTTTTTAATAGATTTATCTTTTGGGCTTCATACTAGAGTTACAAGTGGATTACAACACACAAGTATAATGTTAGCACATTCTGAGTTTGTCTGTGTACTTTTTCCAGTGGGTTTCATAGTTTCCAATGTTTTTATTAAATTATTATTTTATTTTTCACTTTATTAATTTTTTTCTTTCAAATTGAAAAACACTTTTTAGTATTTATTGTAATATCAATCTGGTGGTGGTGAAGTCTCTCAGCTTTGGTTTGTCTGAGAAAGACTTTACCTCTTCATGTTTGAAGGATAACTTTGCTAGATACAGTATTCTTGGTTAATGTTGTTGTCAGTTGGTTTCCACCCCGCCATTTCCCCTACCCCACCCATACTCCCCCCTACCCCCACCCAGGACATTGAAAAATCATTTTATTCTCTTTAGGCCTGTATGGTTTCCATTGAGAAGTCTGTTGTCAGACAAATTGAAGCTCCATTGTATGTCATTTGCTTCTTTTCTCTTGCTGTTTTTGGGATCCTCTCTTTTTCTTTGCCCTTGAGAGCTTGATTATTATATGCCTTGGGGTAGTCTTATTTAGGTTAAATATGTTTGCTGTTCATTGACCTTCCTGTACCTGGATTTTAGTATCTTTTTCAAGTTTTGGAATGATTTCTGTTATTATTTTTTTGGAAACATTTTCTATACCTTTTCCTTGCTCAACTCCCTCTTGAATATCAATAATTCTTATATTTAGCCTTTTCAGGTAGTTTTCTATATCTTATAGGTGATCTTTATTCCTGTTCATTCTTTTTTTCTTTTTTTACCTCTAATCGTGTATTTTAAAATAGAGCTCACCGATTGTTTCCTCTGTTTGATACATTCTAATGTTGAGATCCTTTAGTAAATTTTTCAGTTCAGCAAATGTAATCCTCAGTTTCAAAATTTCTGGTTTATTTTTTAATTATTTCATTCAGTTTGTTAAATTTCTCTAATAAACTTCGGAATTGTTTTTGTATGTTATCTTGGAGATCACTGAGTTTCCTTAAAACTGTAGTTTCAAATTCTTCATCAGATAACTCACACAGGGCTCCTCCTCATTAAAGTCACTCTCTTGTTCCTAGCTTTGTCTATTTGAGAATACCAAGGTTCCTTATTTGCTCTTTCTTGTGATATACATCTATGTCTTTGTATGAGCCATTAACTATTATTTCTAGGCTTCTCTGCCTGGCTTGTTTTAATTTTTATTGGATATATTTTGTCTTTACTGCTAAGTGGCTATCTCCTTTTTGGCTCTAAATGGTTCCTTAAGATAAGATTTGCCTCACCTCTTTTAAACAATTAAAACACACCCTTTCTAAAAGGGAGAAGGAGTCCCAAAGGGCATATCTCAGCAGTGTGGTAAGGCTGGCTAGTGGTTTGTGCCCAGGGAACCTTTGGAACAAACCTCTTACAGTATGGCACTGCTAAACAGCCGCTATGGTTTGGATTCTCCTTTGGCCAAATTACAGAACAGGGTTTCCGGATTGAAGATAGTAGCCCTGCCTCACCCTTTTGTCTCTGTCAGTCCTCAGGGTTATTTCTCCCTTCAAGCATTCAGAATACTTCCCATGGTTTAAGGCAGGGACAAATATCCTGCCAGATAACCCAGGGTGAAGAGAAAACTGGTTTTCCCCCTTGATTTTACTTTTCTTCAGTGTGGAAGCTGTGAGTTGGAGGGACTTTTCTGTGTTCTTGGTGTCAGGCAGAATAGAGGGAAAGGTGTCATGGATGTGAAAATCTTATTCTCATACTTTAAGCTTAGAGTTTTGTCACTTATCTGTAGCCCCAGGAACTGAATCATTTTCATATTTGAATTCTGGAATATTACTGGGAATGATCTCAGCCCTATATATTTGTTTTTGGTGTTCTGTGAGGTGGGAGTGAAGCCAGCATGCTTCTATGCTGCCATTTTGGCACCAGAACTGTCTCACAGATTTTCTTGAGTTCTAAATAAAAAAGCAATGCATTATAGATGAATTATTATATTGTTTAAAAAAGAATTAATTCCTCATAAGTAAACCCTTGGTACATACTATATAATATAGTGGTCTTTAAATGGGAAATTTTCAATCATAGACCAAAGTTTAATGTTCATTTCCCTTTCATTGGAATTATGTTGCTATCTGCCATCTGTACCATAGCCGACCAGAGATTGTTTATTTATAAGAATATATCTTTAGATCCTAGGACCATATGATTGAATAAAATGTGTTTGTTACTGAAGAGATATTGCATGTCCAAAAGAAATAACTATCTTTGTACATAGAGCTTAAAAAGAGAACATGTATTTTCAATTGCACATTTACTTTAACCTAAAAAGTATGTAGTACTTTGAAAACAATAGTAATATAACATCCTGGTTAATTATAGCCGACAAAAGAGCTTTCCCCTTTACTGTTGTGTTCTTACAACCCACATGAGTGTGGCAGTAATATTTAACTTGTCAGTCAAGATGTTTGACAAAATAATCATATTAATGAGTCTTAGGCAATAACGAAAGGATGTGCCTGGCATACTTGTTTGTAAAATTTGCCAGACTCATTAAAAGTCAAAGTTACATCATATTAGCAATAATGAACATGTTGCTATAAACACAACAGCTTGGCCATTTCTAGTTGTAATTACCAGTGATAAACTTGGCTAAATATAGAGCTAAATAAGCAATACAGTCAAGATTTTTTAAAGAAATATTAAAAGGAAATTTTATGTTCAAAAATCTCCTTAAAATGGCAGAAAATTAATATATTTTTCTACCCATCAAGACATAAAATATATAGATAAATAACTAGAAATAACTTTCCTTGGCTATAATACAAAGACATATAAAAATGACATTTATAATGAAAGAATAATTTATGGGCTTTAACCTCTACCAACAAAGTCAGTATTGAAGTTGTTTTCCTTGCTGACTACTTCAAAAAATATTTGTATATTTATCATGACTCTAAATATGCCATATTAGCTGTGAAATGTAAACCTCAGAACCATCCCTTTATAGTTCCTTTATAGCTAGCTCTGTTCTTATGTACTGCTATATGAGAATTGGTTCATGCATTACAGTCAGCTGAATTAAAGTTTCATTCATTTATTTAACAAATACTAATTGCACACAAGCTATCTGTCAGGCACTGTAACTATATTAATATCCATGATATACACAATCCTCTGCCATTTAGAGCTTAGAGATAAGCAAATAAATGTTGAATGTGTGAGAAGAACTAGCGTTTTCTATGTACCTTTAACAATTCTGTTCAGATACCTTCTTAAAGAAGATACACCAGAGAAGCTCAGTGCCTCCTGTTAAACCTAATGATTTTCTATTTTTCATATATATATATGTGTGTGTGTGTGTGTATGTGTGTTTATATATACACACATAAAATTTAAGTTATAATTAAATAATTAGGCTATTAATGTCTTTTTCCCATCTAGAATGTAAGATATGTAAGAATAGGAATTGTTTCTTTCAATATTCTGCTATATCTCCAGTGCCTAGAAATTGATCAGCACAAAGTTAATAAGCATGATTTTATTTAGTTCTAGAAAAAATATCATGATATTTGCACAAACTAATTAATATAGCCATATCAGCTTTCTTGATTGACAGCTTTTCTCCTCCAGCACTTTCAATATATCACTTCTGCCTTTTGCTTCCATGGCTTTTCTCTGTGAAAAAGCAGCCATGAATCTTATTGAGGATTTCTTGCATGTGATGAGTCACTTCTCCATTGACACTTTCTGGATTATTTCTTAGTCTTTCAGCAGTTTGACTATCATGTGCCTAATGTGATTTTCTGAATTTGTTAATTTGTCTTACATGGAGGTCACTGAGATCCTCAGATGCATATATTAATATTTTTCATCAAATTTGGTAAATCATAGGATAGTATTTTCTCAATATTCTTTCTACTACTTTTTCTCCCTGCCTCCCTTCTGAGACTCCTAGTATGCATGTATTGATATACTTGGTGGTGTTTCACAAGTCTCTGAATCTCTGTTAATTTCTCTTCATTCTTTTTTCTTTCTGTTACTCAGAATACATAATATCAGTTGACCTATTTTGAGTTCACATTTCTTTTTGCTGCCTCTTCATATCTGCAGCTGATACCCTTTTGTGCATTTTTTGTTTTAGTTAATTTTTCCAATCTAGTATTACTATTTATTTATTCTTTAATGTAATTTTTAATCTCTTCAGTACCATTCTTCACATGGACAGACATTATCATCATACTTTTCATTATTTTAAGTCTACTTTAATTATTTGCATGTCCTTAAAATAGCTGTTTTGAAGTCTTTGTTTAATAATTCAACCTCTGGGCTTCCTCATGTGCAGTTTCTATTGACTATTCTCCCATACTTTCTTGTGTCTTTATATGTTTTATATTTTTTTAACTGAACATTTAGCTGAATATAAATTGTTATTTGGGGGAAGTCAGATCTATCCCCCATGATTTATTGTTTCTTGTTTGCTGTTGTTGCTGCTTGTTTGTTTTGTGATTTTTCTGAAATAATTCTATATCTGTATTGTTTGTCCTATGTAGCCACTGAATTCTCTCCCAATTAACTTAGTGGACAGCTAATGATTGGACAGAACTTTGCTTAAAGGCCTACAAACAATATGTTTCCCAGTTTTTGCTGAGAGGCACAGTCCAGGAATTGTGTCATGCCTTCAATGTTCAGGCAGGCAGTTTACAACTCTACTGATTCAACTACTTGCACAGATCCTCACCATCAGCCTGAGGTAAGAGCTTATGTTCTTTCAAGATCTTTCCTAGGCATGCATGTAGCCTTGGATATTCATGCCTGTGGTCTTCTAGATTCCAAGAAATATGTTAGAATATTTCTAGATATTCTCTGAACATCTTTCTCTAGCTTTTTTTAAAAAAAGTTTACTGATCAGCTTCTTTTTGGCCCAACTGAGTGCTACCTCAGGCAGTTGTGATGATAAATAATTATTACTGATTGTTTTTGACAAAGATCCTCTGGAAAAGGGCTATTTGAACTGATCAAACTCAGACTCAGGACCAATAAAACAAGGCTGACTAGTGTCATTTTGAAGGAAAAGCCAGCAGGTCAAATAATGACTCTTTTCTGGGAACGGTGCTTTGGGGGAGCCCCATGATTGTGGGGATATTGGTTTTTAAGGCTGTATTAAAATGTTTTTCTGATGTTTTGACACCTAAGGTTTTGCTGACTCTGAAGAGACTGTGCCTTCCAGGGCTAACCAATTCCCAGAGATAGTAGATGACTTGCCTGCGAGTGTGCCCTTCTCATGCAAACCCACCACACTGGAGCCTCTGCCCAATCCCTCTGTCAGGCTCCAGGCCAGGATTCTCCTACACTGATTACTCCAGGGTGAGGTATTAGACAGTTAGAGACAGCTCCTACACTCCAAAGCCTGAGAAAATCCAGAATTATGTGGTTCTAAATTTTCTCAAGTTCACTGGTGTCTGTGACAAGGTCCAGGCAGGAAACTAACACCACTATAGTTTTTTTCCACATGATATAATTTAATTTAAAGCATTTGTTTAATGGACAATGGAAGGTTAAGAAGCCAAACAGAGGATAGTCAGGGAATTAGAAATTAGCAACAACAGGTAGAGTTGTTTGGAGAATGTTCTTTTACCAGATGCAGAAAAGGTAGTGAAAACAGATGTGTGAGAAATAGTCTCTTCAAAGATGCCACCAAAAGCAGATAGAGGAAGAGAAATATACCCTCTTCCTTTCTTCCTACCTCTAATCTTCTACCCAAGCTTCTCGTTGCTAAACTTTCCCAGAAACCAGAGAATAAGGGAGCCTAAGAAACAGTGCACTTCATGAATTGAGCTCAGTTTAAGGAATACAGCTTAGAACGTCCAATAGTTGATTAGTCAAATAAGTAGTATTAACCTTCATACCAGTGAAATGCCAAACCAGTTGCACTTACAAGAAATGGTGAAAGAAACTAATACAATTGTATTCACAGATGAAAATGATGAATTATAGAAAATGTAGGGCATCACCAAGGAAGTTTACCAAAAGTACATTTTCTTAAATAGAAGAATATATGTTCCAGTTCTGGAATTGTCTGTTCTATTCAATGTTGTATCACTAGAATCTAGAATAGTGTCTTGAATATAACAAGCACTGTACAAATACTTGTCAAAAAATAAAAGGATTGAAATGTTATAGGGAATACTCAAAGCTATATTTGTAAATTTAGAGCTTTTGAAAAATTTTACTTACGACTTAGTAATGAGGTTGATACTAGAATACATAACTGATTTTAGATTTTTTTCTTTTTTTATTATTTTTTTCACTGCTCTTTATTCAAAATATTAAGGGGGTACAGATGTTTCTTATACATGGCTTGAATCAGGGCTGTAAGTGTGCCCATCACCTGAATAGTGTTCTTTGTATCTATCAGGTGAGTTTTTGACCTTTCCCTCGTCCTCTTCCCCCTTGCTTGATTTTCACTGAGTTTTACTTTCCTCTGTATACTTGTGTCCCCATCAGTTAGTTTCAATTTATTACAGAGTACATGTGCTATTTGTTTTTCCATTCTTGATATACTTCACTTAGGATAATGGTCTCTAGTTCCTCCCAGATTACTACAGAAGGCATTAATTCATGCTTCTTTATGGCTGAGTACTCCATAGTATACATACATCACATTTTGTTAATCCACTCATGAATTGATGGGCACTTAGGTTGATTCCACATCTTTGCAATTGTGAATTGTGCTGCAATAGACATTCAAGTGCAGGTGTCTTTTTGATAAAATGAGTTCTTTTCCTTTGTGTAGATACCCAGAGTGGGATTGATGGATCAAATGGTAGATCTACTTTTAGTTCTTTGACAAATCTCCATACTGTCTTCCATAACGGTTGTACTAATTTGCAGTCCCACCAACAGTGTATAAGTGTTCCTTTTTCTCTGCATCCATGCCAACATCTATTGTTTTTGGACTTTATACTTCTTTCCGCCTTAAGAATCTTAAAAAAAGCAAGAACAAATTAAATGCAAAGTCAGTAAGAAGAAAGAAATAAGAAACATAAAACCAGAAATCAATGAAATAGAAAATGGACAAGTTATCAAAGTCTCTAAAAGAGAAAATATTTTTAAAAGATCAATAAAATTGAAAACATTGTGATGTCACTTTATATATGATTTTTAAATTTTTAGGTATCTTAATGTATATGTAAGTTAGATTAACACTTTATGGCCACATTTTTCTCACATCAATGTGCTGTAATTTCTTACTAATTAAAAATTATAGAAATTTTAAATAAAAAATAGAACATATAACTATTTTTCTTATTAAAGATATTATTGGCATATTAGGTATCATAAGAATGACATTATAAAGGATACAGAACATTAAACACTTATATTCTTTTTTAAACTGAATTACATAATGTTTTAATATAAAACTCTACTGATATTTAATTTCTATTCTTATGGATAAAATCATATTAAGCCATCACAAACCAGGATATGTTTTCTATTAGATTTATTTCTTTACCCTGTCCATCTTGTTCAGATGAGGTTCTACAGTAAAAAAGATATTTTTCATATAAATATGAATTTTAAAAAGATGACAAGTGTCAGTCTATACTCTCAAAATGAATTTGACCTTCATTTTGGATTTCTTGTCTGCCACTGTAAATAAATCAGGTTGGTTAATAAGCGATTTGAATTATTCTTATAGAAAGGAATATACATAGGACATGATGCATCCATAAAACATCCTATGATAGTTAATTATAAGAGTCTTTAAATCAAGAGTCAATCTTTTTCATTTATAAGTTCTTTGCCCTTATCGAAGTTCTGGCATATAGTAAGAACAGATCAATAGTTATTGAATAAGTGTAAGAATTGGTTAATTTCATATCAAGCATTCAAGAATACAATGGCATGAGAAAACCTAACATATTTTCAAGCATCTTCACAATTGAAAGTTGGCAGAATGGTGTGGTAAAGTGTGAAACATGTCAAGATATATAAAATGTTATTTATTTATATTGATCTATTTCTATTGATCAATTTGCAGATTTTTATTATAAACTATCAATTTCATTTAAGGTATATTATTTCATTTTATGTTGCCAATTTTATTTTGTGAATCGATTCTGTTTTTGACATAATTCTCTGGTTATTTTGGCATTGTGTAAGTGTAGGTCTTTTTTGCCAGCCAAGTTTTCTTTCTTTGCCAGGGAAGGCATGGGACCCCTTCAGGGGAAGAAATGGGAACAGCTGTCCTATCCAGTGTCAGTGCCAACTGGAGTCTTTTTAGGCCAACTCAGACCAGTGATACTCTGGGTGGCTCATGCACCAAACTTGAAGTTTATTGGTCTCTTTATTAACAATTTTGAAGGAAAATGCATCATGTATATAGAGTTTTCATTTTATTTTTTCATAGTCATTTTCATAGAAGTTACTGCTGTCAGAAAAAAATGTATTTTATTCTCTATTCCAGACTACTAGAGCTGTTTCTACACAGCAGTTTTCTCTTCTGAAGCTGAACAGCAGCAAGGTGAGTAATTATTAGAAGCACAGCAAGTTCCTGGATGCAGCCAGTTTGGTGAAGAGCTTATTCTAAGACATGCGAATGCATGTAGGGAAGAAAAAGGATTTCCAAAGCAAGTGGATAACTTTGAAGAGTTTATAGCCCTAAAGTGATCCCAAAGGAACATGTTTGGCTGCTTATTATGCTCTTTGTGAAGGGCAATATGGCCTGATCTAGAACATATAATATTATACTAGTCATTTATTCAAAGGGAAGGCTACATATAAAGGCTCAAGTTTCGGATAGAATTAAAGCATTTTTCTGGTATGCCAGAATATTAGCTTGAGATAGAGCTTTAACCAGAACTTTGTTTCTGAATTGTAGTTAAGGGCAAAATTTATTTTTAAAACATGCATGATTTATTTACACAAAACTTTTCTCCAGTTTTCTTAAAAAATATTTACTGATTCATTACGTTTTCTCTTTCGCCCCATATCCTGGCCCCAAATGGCCATCTGTCAGCCATGCACTGATAGAAAGGCAAACTTAAAAGGTGAAGGTTATGAAGAGAATGAATTGTTTCAGTGTACAGTATTATAAGAGAAGACTGGAATATTACAGTTGCTTACGAACTAAACCATATTTGCCCTCAAGAATTTATCAGGCATCCTTAAACTACAGCCTGCAGGCCACACTTGGCCCACCAAGAACATTTATCCGGCCTGCCTGGTGTTTTGCCCCTGCTGCCTGTCCTGCTTAGCAGCCGACTGGTTCCAGGCCCACAGTGCGCATGTGTGGAATGTGCGCCACACTCTCCAACCGCCCTCCAACGGTCTGAGGGACAGTGAATTGTTCCCCTGTTTAAAGAGTTTGAGGACCTCTGATAGGTTTTCGAGCTATTTATTGTAGTCACCAATAAGAAACCAGACTATAAAGAATACAATTTATTCAAAATATAACTACTTGTGGTCAGAGTGATTTAGTTACTTTCATTTCATATTTACCTTTCAGATGTTTTAGGCACATGGATGATTATTCTTTTTCCAGGACATGAGTTTTAATTGCCATTTACACCCTAGCATTAGCATACAATTTTAGACGGTTTTTACATCACACTTGACCTTCAGGACATATGATGAATGACTTTTAAAGCTATTGAATGCCTGAAAAAGATGTACATTTTTTTTTCTGTATAACTAACTCAAGGAAATAGTTTGAGGAATATTATTACCAAGACTTAGAAAAGCTACAGAGACAAATATGATATTACATTTCCCTGATGTCATTAGTCTTTATTTCATAATTTCATTTTCTAATCTATTGCCTCACTGCCCTCTCCTGGGAAGAAGGCTGCAAAATCAAAAGAGTGATTTGTTTGCACTATGATGTTGAACTTTGGAAACAAACCTTTGGGGAGTAAACTGGCAGTGAAATGATGATGGCTTATTCGCTGGAATACAGAGTATCATATGGAGAGGTAGAATCATATTACAAGTGACAACATTAACTTTTGCATCAAACTATATTCTAAAATTATTCAACCCAGGAAAAGAAAAAATGCAAATGAATATTCTGGAACTGCTGTTCAGTGACATTGATGTGGAATGTGTATGTGTATGTGTGTGTGTGCATATACAGGGTGGGTATATTTCTAGTAATATGAAACATATTGCT
This sequence comes from Microcebus murinus, assembly GCF_040939455.1. NCBI lineage: Eukaryota > Metazoa > Chordata > Mammalia > Primates > Cheirogaleidae > Microcebus > Microcebus murinus. Next base: position 63,493,479 of record NC_134105.1, read on the forward strand.
GAGATTCACTTAACTAACTACTGGATGTCAGTGTTGCTCCACTGTTTAAAAAAATCTGAAAAAATATTGATGAGTTCAAAATTCTTTACACAAAAAGAATATATTAGAATTTTGTGTTTATTGAAAAGATAAAATAAAGGCTCATTAAAAGAATTTTTATCTAGGCTGTTTATTTTATTTAGTTTTCCTTTTTAATTAATAAAATTAGTTTAGTTTAATCCATTTTAGGCTCAAAGTATTATTATGATTTTAAAATATTTCTTGTTCTGATATTTTAATTTATATTTTGGAAAACCCTGAAACCAAGTGAGAAATATTGTCTTTAAATAATTATCTAACTATATAAAATATTTCACAGCACAATTTTCTAAATTGTTCTTTGGCAGGGATTACATTTGAAATTAGTTTATTAAAGAAAGCATCTGAGATATATCATGGCAACTACTTATAAGTAAATACATATATATGTATGCCTATATATAAATGTTTACATGCATATGTTTTGCTTTTAAATATTAATTTTTTATCAAGTTAAAAAATCTTTGACATATTCTACAGGAGTGTTTCTCAAACTTTCTTATCATTTTCTATAATAATAAATTAGAGACATTAATAAGAGATATTAAACTCTAAGGAATTAGAGTCTATCTGTAGCTCTGAGCTCTGTAGGGCCAAAGCCACTGTAATATCTAAGTAGCTTTGTTACTCCCTCACCCCCAGGGCAATTTTCTCCCCCATAGGGCCAGTATTGCCTGCATTAAAAATCCCTGTTCTACCGTGTTCATAATATTTCCATTGCTTCATGACAATTATTCTTTTCTCAAACTTCGTATTTTCTTTTGAATTCAAATTGATTATAACTGATGACTCACATTTACTTTAGATACTTTTGTTTTCAAAGGCAAATGTGGTACAACTGATAAAAATTGAAGCGATTTATTTATTGTTATTTAATATTTATTTTACCGACTTCAACAGGCTATTTTCAAAATAAGTTTTATGTTAGCCACCACAAAGCTCCCAGGAAATAAAAACATTCACACACACACACATACACATTATAATTTTTTAAGATAAATCCATTGTTTTACTGCATTGCTGCTCCCCCTCCAAACTTCTTTTTTCCCCTTACCTTATGTGAGTTTAGAGTCTAAAAGTTATATATAATATATTCTTGTCAATGAATATAATTGGAGTTGATATCCCCAGTATTTTTGCCTCCTTCTGTGTTCCTATTAACATATATTTCCTTTTCTAACACAAACCAGCTCAAGAAAGGGAAGTCTGTTATATTTTCAAATACATTACACTTTTAAATGAAATAAAAATCCTCAAGGAGATCTGACTTTAAAGTGTCTAAAGGCTAAAAGTGGTTATTGGATTACCAGTTATATTTTTTAAAAAAAACAAAGGCTACTACATTTACAAATGTTTTAAAAGCAAATATATTTTAAAAAATACAACTTACTACATCTGGCTTCACATAGCAAATAATTTCCTATAACTGCCTTGGAGTAAAATTATGTAAGAATTAACAGTTCTTAACACTTTTTGAATAACTAGCCCATAAAATTTCATTCTATCTCCTCTCAGAAAATTTCCAACTTATGAAGTGTTCTGGATATTTTTAAGGGAAGAGAGTATTTAAAATTAAAACAAGTCCTTAATTTTGGATATACCACTTACAATATATACTCCCAATGAGTGATCAGTAATACTTTTTACTTAAGACAGTTGTTTCCAAAGTACTTAGGATGCTTACACAATTACATTTACAATCGTGAAGGTACATAAGTAGCTTAAAGTTGTTTCTAAGTTTATCTGTTTGGAAACTAGCATTGAAACAGTTAAGTCAATTATATATGAATCAGGTAGTGATTTTTTTATAGATAATTTACAAGAAGGCTATTGGAACAAGGCACAATTGATTTATAAAGTCTTCATATTTAGATTTGTAAAAATGGGATCTTATGATGACATTATTAGGAGATAATTCTCCGTGAACCTCTCACATTTCTGCACATCTTGTGAGAAGGGACATTGACTACCTTGTTCTGCACATTTTTACCAAAGATGTTAGTACAGCAAATGGTCTTGAAGGGTGGAGATGGTTCCTCTTCCTGCATATACACATCCCGAACAAATGTCAGGTTAGTTTTCTTTCCAATGTAACAAAGACTATGTCTCCCTCTGGAGTGAAGGTCAGTTGGTCTTACTGCCTATTTTAAGAGACTAAATTCCCTAACTGAAGACACACCACCATGAAAATAGGTGTCGCCTGGATCTCTTTGCATCATCCTGTAAGAACTGGATTTCAGAGAATTGGCACAAATGCTCAAGCACTGCTGCTGCTATTGCTGTAATAAAGTCTTTTGTCTCTGACCCAGGAATCTTTGTTTTCTGCCAACACTCATGGTACTTATTACATTGCAAGTTGTTCTTGATAGTCACCTCTCTGCTTAAATGTTTTCAATGGAAGTACATGCCTTTTAGAATAAAGAGGAGAATATTCAAATAGTACCTGAAATCTTGTATGTCCAAGCCCTGGTTTACCTCTTAAGCTCTATCTATCTTCTTTATAATTTTCTCACATTCTCCTCATAATTACATTGACCTTTATTTTTATTTTTCATACTAGAGATGCATTTCCACATTTCCTCTGCCCTGAGGGCTCTGAAAACCCTTCTTTACATATGTAATAGCCACTCGTGCTTTGGTTTTCTGTGCTGATACTACTCTTTCAAAGAAACTTTAGATGAATCCCAAGACACTAGCAGGTGTTTCTGTTATACTTCTGTATAACCTCTTCTAATTTTCCTCTCAATCACATTTTGAAAAATTAAATATTCTGTGTGATTATCGTTTTTTTAATATTGAATCATTTATTAGATTTTAAGGTCCAAGAAGGGAAGAACCAGAGTCTATTGGGTGGTAATTTTCACCTAATGTGCCAAAAATGTAATGACATACATAGAATCTCAATTGATTTTCAGTGGATGAATAAAATACTATTTATTGTGTGTTTAATATAGTATAAAAACTATTCTAATTATATGAGATACAGCAGTAAACAAATCATAATTTGTAATGTCTTATGTTTTACACTTATGTGGAAGAAGAAATATCATACAGTGAATAGATCTTCTGGTTCTGAGACCACAGTTTCTGGATATAGTTTAGCACTGCCACTGACAAACTGAGAGACCAAGATTTTAATATCTTTGAGTCTGACACATAATGCAGTACTCAATGAGTGTCAGCTATTGTATGTATTTATAATGCGTGCAAAGTGCCTTATGCACGGTAGGTAGGGGGCTTCTCCTCATTAAATAGTGAAGTCATCACTAGAAAATCAACACAAGACATTAAGCAATTGTCCACCCTTTCCAATGTGTGTTCTTTTGCTTTAGAGTTCATTCTGCTAAGGTTACTCTTTGCTTAAGATAAAATACTACAATTATAAAAGTAGTTCCCTGCCTTTTACTGTCAAAAAAACCTTCCCTAAATTGCAGATTATTTTTTTAATTTCAAGAAATTCAACCTCTGAGATCTAGGATGAAATCTAAAGTAGGAAATTATTAAATAACTGGTATATAGAAACTGATTAATCAATGAATATTGAGTTGAAACAGTAAATATCCATAAATTATTTTAGACATCTATTGAAGGCTAAGGCCTAGGGATACAAAGATTAACAAGCTTCCCATCCCCAAGATTTTCCTTCCATCGAGAAAAGACTAGTTTTAAAATATTTCCATATTCTCACACATAGTTTACCACTGCTATAGCCTACAAACACCTAGCAACTGCAAAAAATGCCACACTAAGAATATCTATAAACAAGGCATACATCCAGAACCAGACATTCATCAAAGCACCCACAAACAAAGCTAAAATTGTTACTGAATCTATGCTGCAGACACTCTCTTCTGAGAGAGGGGGGGAAGGAAAAAAAGCCCCATCTAAACAAAAGAAAATCCAAAAATAAGAAGTGACAGACAGCTGTCCCAGGTGAGAAGGAATGAGCAAAAGAACTCCAGAAGTATGAAAAATTAGAATGAAAGGACTCCCCCAAAAGGGAACACAGCTCTCTAGCTATGGATACTAACCAAAATGAGAATATTGAAATGATAGATAAAGAATTCCAGATATGAATTGTAAGGAAGCTCAATGAAATCCAGGAGAAAATGGGAAACCAACTCAGAGAAACCAGAAAAAAAATTATGAAATGAATGAAAAATTCACTAAGGAGATAGACATATTAACAACAACAACAAAAAAGAAATAGAACTTCTGGAAATGAAATAATTATTTAAGGAAATATAAGACACAGTGGAAAATTTTAAGAATAGACTAGACCAGGCAGAAGAAAGAATCTTTTGAATTAACTCAGTCAAAAATAAAAAAACAGAAGTAAGAGAAATGAGCAAAGCCTACAAAAAATATGGGATTATGTAAAATTGGTAAATATAAGAATAGGTATCCCGAAGGGTGAAGAGAAAAATGCACAAGACTTAGAAAACCTATGTGAGGGAATAATTAATGAAAACTTCTTTGGTCTTGCTAGAGATTTAGTCATCCAAGTACAAGAAACTCAATGAACACCTTGGAGATTCATTGCAGAGGCTATCACCAAGACACATAGACATCAGACTGACCAAAGTGAACATGAAGGAGGAACTCCTGCAAACTGTGAGGCAAAAACATCAAATAACTTACAAAGGAAAACCCATCAGTCTAACTGAAGACTTCTCAACTGAGACATTACAAGCCAGGAGAGATTGTGGCCCCATATTTGGTCTTCTTAATGGGAAAAACTCCCAGCCTAGAATTGTGTATCCTACAAAACTAAGTTTCATATGTGAACAAAAAGGAAAGACTTTTCCAGACAAGCAAACAGTGAGGGAATTTGTCAACACCAGACCTGCCCTGCAAGAAGTACTCAGAACTGCATCATACATGGATCAGCACAATAGAAATCCAACAGAATAAAACCACCTAAAAGCTAAAGCTCAGGGCTGACTTAGAATAACAGCACAAGAGATAAGACCAAGCAATAACGTACTACCTAAAATGATGCACAAAACACCATCCCACATATCAATTCTATCAATGTGAATGGTCTGAATGCCACAATCAAGACACACAGGCTGGCTGAATGATATATATATATATATATATATATATATATATATATATATATATCTCATATATAACCAAACTATCTGCTGTCTCCAGGAAACATAATCCGAGCACTCATACAAACTCAAGGTGAAAGGATGGAAAAAAAATTCCATTCAAATGGAAACAAAAATAAACAAGGTATACCCTCATATCAGATAAAATTGACTTTAAATCAATAATAGTAAAGAAAGACAAAGATAGTCATTATATAACAGTAAAGACAGCATGCAATAAGAAAATATAATAATCCTAAATATTTGTGCACCTTACCCAGGAGTGACCAGATTCATAAAGTTAACCCTACTAAATCTAAGCAGAGAGATAAACAGCAACATCCTAATTACCAAGAACTTCAACACCCCACTGACAGAGCTGAACAGACCAACCAGGCAGAAAGTAAATAAGCATGAGACTTAAGTGGGACTGTAGAACAAATGGGCATAGCAGACATTTACAGAACATTTTATCAAAAAAACTACTGAATATACATTCTTCCCATCAGCACATGGAACATTCTCCACGATTGAGCATATCTTAGGCCACAAAACATATTTCAACAAATTTAAAAACATGGAAATCATACTATGTATCTTCTCAGCCCAGAGTGGAATAAAACTAGAAATCAACTTCAAGAGAAACATTGAATTCTACACAAAGTTATGGAAATTAAACAAACTGCTGCTGAATGATTATTGGATCAATAATGAAATTAAGATGGAAATCAAAAGATTCCTTGAACTGAATGACAAAGGAGACACAAGCTACCAAAATCTATGGAATTCTACAAAAAGTAGTCTTAAGGGGAAAATTTATAGCCTTAAATGCCTACATCATAAAAACAGATCACAAATCAACAATCTAATGACATGTCTCAAGGAACTTAAAAAGGAAGAGCAAACCAAACCTATAGCCAATAGAAGAAACAAAATAGTATGCCTAAGGTCAGAGCAGAACTAAACAAAATTGAAAGCAAAAACAAAAAAATACAAAGGATCAATGAAACAAAAAGTTTGTTCTTTGAAAAGATAAATAAAATTTATAGGCCTCCTGCTAGATTAACCAGGAATAGGAGAGACAAGACCCAAATAAGCTCAATCAAAAGTGAAAAAGGAGATATTACAAGTGATACCACAGAAATACAAAATATCATGTGTGAATACTTCAAAAATCTCTATACACATAAACTTGAATATGTAGAGGAAATGGACAAAATCTTGAAAACACACAATTTATCAAGACTGAATCAGGAATAAATAGAACTCCAGAACAGGCCAATAACAAGCAATGAGATTGAAGCAATAATAAAAATTCTTAGCAATAATAAAATTCTTAGCAATAATAAAAATGGAAGCAATAATAAAAATTCTTCCAACAATGAGATTGAAGCAACAGTGAGATTCCAACAATGAGACTGAAATTCTTCCAAGCAATGAGATTGAAGCAATAATAAAAATTCTTCCAGGTCCTTCCTGGACCAGATGGATGCACAGCCAAATTTTACCAGACCTGGTAAAAAGAAGATCTGGTATCTATACTGAAAAAATTAATTCTGTAACATCGAGAAAGCAGTAACCCTCTCCAACTCATTCTACAAAGCCAGTATCAGTTTGACACCAAACCCAGGAGAGGACACACACACATAAGCACACACAAAATATTTCAATATTTCAATAAATAACAAAACTAGATTTTTTATAAACAATGCCAAATATAGATAGCACATGATGGGATCTAAATTCTTCTGAGAATTAACACATTAATTGCCATGAGACTTGTATTTAACTCAGTCTAGTTTTTACTACAGGGCTATGTGAAGCATATATAAAATCTTGTTGATTTTTTTATTGTTACAATTAATATTAACAAGTTAATTCTAAAACTGTGGATTAAATGAATACAAGTCAATAAATTTTGTTTTTCTATTTATGTTTACCTTTAAATTACACTTGGAAGTTTTTATTCTATTTTGTAATAAAACACTATGGCCTGAAGGAAAAGTTTCAGGGATTTTGTGTGTGGGTATCAGTAAATGTGTTAAATAAAATGCCATCTGTAAAACACTTACAGAGTTTTGCATATAGTAGGTGCTCAGTAAATGTAAGTCTCCTGACTTATTAAATATTTATTGAGTGTCTATTATATTCTAGAAACTGTTTTAAAAACTGGATACACCAAGGTGAACAAGTAGAGCCCTGTCTTTATGCTTCATTGATGAAGAAGGCCACTTTGTATCTAAGTAGAATTCACAAATTACAAAAAAAAAAAAAAGATGAAGAGGAAGAAGAGGAATGAGAGGGAGGAAGAGGAGGAGGAGAAGGAGGAGAGAAAGGGGGAGAGAGAGGAGGAGGAGAATGAAAAAGAAAGGAATCAAGTGTAGGGTGCTGTGAGATGTTACAATGCGAACTTATATAATTCATGCTAGCTACAAATAAATGTTTGCTAAACAAATTTTTAATAAAAGAGTTCACAATGTATAGTAGCAGGGAAGCCAAATATAAAGTTAATTATGGATGAGGTAGTCAAAAGGGTCAAATTTTGCTGAGTAAAGTTTTAAAAAAATAAATAAGGAGGGAAGTTTAATTAAAAGTTGTTATCAAAAATCTATTTACCCAAGCATGGAATGGAAACTGTTTACTAAATGTAAGTATGAGAGAAATTATATAATCTATTAATATGATGGTGGCTAAATTAAAGTAGAAGAAAGTTTACACTAAGAGTCAGTTAAATTATCTTCCTAACTCTCTAATTAAATGGCAAAGAAAAGTAATTTTTGAGAAAAACGATTTCATGCTATTTTGTTCTATGAAACTGGAAAAACAGGAATCCTTCTCAAACTCTTGGCATCTCTCTCCATATGAAAGATTTAAAGTAATGGAAATGAAAGTGACAAGGCATTTCTGAATGTGGTTTGCTGTATCCAGGAAGCTGGAGTAGACCACCAGGTTAAGCTTCAGATCAAAGTTGCCCACTGTCTATGTCAGTCTCTCTCCATCTTAACCCTGGTTGAATGTATTATAGGACTACAATACCTCAATAGTTCCTACACCAAGAAAACTATTAGTAACCACAAACATTTTCCAATGTTTATGGCAAACTCATACGCTGTCAAAAACTGACACAGTATAAATATAAGTCTTAGTAAAGAAATGATAATGTATCAAATTAAGGGTCACTGGTCAATCTCTACATTATTTGTACTTGTTATCTTTGTAAGGGGTAGTGACTCAAACACCTCAGTATATGCAATATATTGTTCCTAAAGTATCAAAAATTCTGAAACCTGAAAATTATTTTTTCACTAAGGGTCTCTTCTGATCTGTGATGTTGACTTCAGATATACTGGTGACCCTGGTAAGAACAAGAAAGAGAGAGCAAAACTGCATTTTCCCCTCAAAAGGCTGAGTTATGGAACAATTTAATGTGCATGCTGTGTGTATATGGGTGGGGGCAAGGGGAGAGTGAGAGATGATCATTCCTTGTAGGCATAGGTAATGGCCCTTGCTATTCAGAAGTGAGAGAAATAAACGAGGGAATTAATTTTTTGTGTCCATTTAAGTTACTGTCTTTAATCATGATCGTTCAGTTTATAATCCTTCCTGTTTTGCAGGAATAAAAAGATGAATCCAAGAAAATGTGTTGAGATATTTTCCTCTTTCGGATACTAACACTAATATCTGGTTAAATTACCAAAGCCCAGAGAGGTTAAAATTCCTAATCTCTTCAAGAGAGAACTTTTCAAATTATTCTTGTGAAAATTTAATATCATGCTAATTGCAAAAACACTTGGAAAATATAAAAACCTTATATACCTGCACATGCCCAAATTCTCTACACAAGCATACCCATACAGGGTAATGAAATGGCATGTGTGTAGGTTAACATACTCAAGACAGGTTCCTCACAATGTGTTGCATGGGACCAAGACCTACTTGCATCATTCACTAGGTTTTTGTGGGGTTTTTTTTTGCTTATTATCTGCCCTGTGGTGTAAAGACATTATTGAAGATGTCACAGAGGCTTGCAGATATCCCTGTGGGTAACAGTGATAATACAAAGAGAAAAGAGGAAGCATTTATATATATGGCCCAGAAAGTAAAGATGTTGAAGAAATTAGATGGCAGTATAGTGTGAAGTCTTTCAGAAGAGTATGATGTTGGAATGACCACTATATAGGAATTGAGAAAAAAGAAGGATAAACTGTTGGAGTTATATGCTGAAAATGATGGACAGAAGTTAATGAAAATAGAAAAAATTCCATGGAACTAAAAATGGAGATTTCAACTATGTCTTGAAAGAGTAGATCCATCAGCGTTCCAGTGAATACATACCACTTAACGGTGTCCTGATCTTGAAACTAGCAAAAATCTATTACAATGAATTGAAAATTGAAGGAAACTGAAAATAGTCAACAGGCTTGCAGAAATTTGAGAAAAAACACCACATTACATTTTTAAAGATTTTTGCTGATAAAGCATCTGTTGATCACAAAGCAGTGGAAAAAATTGACAAGTTTGCCAAGGTCATTCCTAAGGAAAATCTGATGCCAGAATAAGTCTGTTATGCTGATAAAACATCACTGTTTTGGCATCGCTGCCTCATGAAGACACTGAGTACAGCTGATGGGATGGCCTTTATAGGAATGGAGGCTCCCAAGAACAGAATATCAACGCTGGAATATGCTAATGCGGCAGGCATGTCTAAGTGTAAATTTCCTGTGATAGTCAATGGTTTGTGTCCTCACTGTTCTCAAAAAGTGACTTTCTTACTAGTCCATTACTACATGAACAAAAAGGCCTGAGTTACCTGGAACATCTTTTCTGATTAGTTTCATAAACATTTTATACTATCGACTCGTGCTGACCACAGGGAAGCTGGACTAGATGACAACTTCGGGGTTTTGTTATTCCTTGACAAGTGGTCTGCTCATCTTCCAGCTGAAATTCTGATCCAAAATATGTTCATGTCATGTGCTTTTCCCTAAACATGACTTCATTAATTCAGTCATGTGACCAGAGTATTCTTAAATCAATGAAGAAAAAAACGCAACTAATATACTTTCTTGAACAGCATGTTGGCAGCAGTGAACAGAGGCATGGGTGTGGAAGGTTGTCAAAAAGAATTTAGCATGAAGGATGCTATATATGTTGTTGCCAACACTTGTAACTTAGTAAAGATAAAGTTGTGCATGCTTGCACAACCTCTGGCCTAGGTTCAGTGATGATAATAAACAACATGGTGACTTTGACAGACTCCATGTTAAAGGAGAAAAGAGTGATATCTGACCTTCTTGAATATGCAAAAAATATACCTTTAGAGTCCACTGGTGAGCTGTAAGGAGTGCATATTGAAGAATTTTTCAATATTGATAATGAGGCTCTAGTAGTTCACTCCTTGACCAATGGTGAAATAGCCAAAATGCTTCTAAAATCAAGATGATTGTGGTAATAGTGAGGGTGAAGATGATGCTGTTGAAAGGCAGAAAAATTGATTATAGATGCCATGCTGAAAATGTGTGATGGGCCTATTGAAGGACTCAAGCAGTAAACATTCTTAACAGAGCAAGAAATCATGTCAGTTTATAAAATCAAAGAGAGACTTCTAAGACAAGAACTATTATTAACAAGGCAGATGACTCTGGAGGAAACATTTAAAAAAGCCATCCAGTGGAATGCCTCCTCATCCCATCCCTACAAGAACTCCTCCCTAGTCCTTCAACTGTTTCTGATGTTCTTCTTTCATTTTCAAAAATAAAATACAGTGTATGGTAACCTTTTAATCAAAATACATCATAGGTAGACTCTGAAAGTCTACTGTTTGCTGTTGCTGTTGCTTTAACTGATGCAGGTATTCTGTAGCTGCTATTGTGCTGCATGGTTACCTGGAGCACATTCATATTTAACTGCATTAATACCCTGCTACCTTTTTACTGGTAAGTACTTATTTCTGCATACATGTAAAAAAATGATTGCTTATTGGTAGCATATGAATTCAGAGTCAGGAATGATGGTCATGCCAGCCAACTACAGATTGTCCACGTGGTGGCTGAGATAGCGACACCTTTGCTGTCTGATGGTTCAATATACGCAAACTTTGTTTTGTGCAAAAAATATTAAAAACATTGTATAAAATTACCTTCAGGCTATGTGTACAAGGTGTATATAAAATATAAATAAATTTCATGTGTAGACGTAGGTTTTATCCCAAAGATATCTCATTGTGTATATGCAGATATTTCAAAATCTGAAAAAATCCAAAATCTGAAACACTTCTCAGCACAAGCATTTCAGATAAAGTATATTCAACCTGTATATATTTTTTAAGCTAGCTGATGCTGGTGTATTAAGAGAACTGGATTGGGGGGGTGGTGCTCATTCTATTCTTTGAATAGTAAGATCTTTAAGTCAGAGGATGAAGCCAAGCTCCTTTATGACTTTGCTGAAGCCCTTAAAAGAATGATATTTTTATGCAACTCATAATAAATATATGCAGAATAAAGTATTGTTTTGAACATTAGGAAGCTAAATGTTTTAAAAGAAATCTAGTATAGAAAAGTAAACAATAAAGGACATTTTTAATTAAATTTTTAAAAGGAAAACATTTTTAAAGTTATTTCAATTTAGAGGAGATAAGTATAATAAATAAGTACTTAGATGTATATAAGTGAAACAAAGTGAAAACAATTAAATACATAAGACTAAGTAAAAGGGGATTCATTCTAAAATCTATCCTAATGACTAAAATCCAAACAACTATACTAATGGTTCAATCAATTGGGAAAAAAGTGTTCTAAAATGGACCATAGGTGTTGATATAACAACACAATAGATATAATTGTCGTATGCAGGCACCACACCTGTAACAGGTTTACTCCAAGGGAGTTCATATTTTCTATCTTGATAGCCAGAAATAATTATGAAAAACATTCACCTATATCTTCAAAGAAAATTTTAATAAACTTTTATTTACTAACTCAATATAACAACAGATATTGAACAGTGAATCTACTAAAAACTAAAGAATTATATTTATGTTGGAGACTACCAAAAACTCATGTTTTATTTTCTTTTATTTTTTTATTTCAGCATATTATGAGGATGCAAATTTTAAGGTTTCAAATAATGCCCTTGTCCCCTCTCCCCCCACAAGTCTGAGCTTCAAGCGTGACCATCCCCCAGATGGTGCACATCTCACTCATTGTGTTTGTATATACCTGCCCCCTCCTCCCCACTCCCACCTGCCCAATACCCAATTAATGTAGTTCCTATGTGTCCACTTAGGTGCTGCTCAGTTAATACAAGTTTGCTGCTGCTTGTTTTTCCATTCTTGGGATACTTCACTTAGTAGTATGGGTTCCAGCTCTATCCAAGAAAATACAAGATGTGCTATATCACCATTGTTTCTTAGAGCTGATTAGTACTCCATGGTATACATATACCACATTTTATCAATCCACTCATGAATTGATGGGCACTTGGGTTGTTTCCATAGCTTAACAATTGTGAATTGTGCTGCTATAAACATTTAAATGCAGGTGTCTTTTTTGTAGAGTGTCATTGGATCTTTTGGGTAGATGCCCAGTAATGGGATTGCTGGATCAAATGGTAGATCTACTTGTATCACTTTAAGGTATCTCTATATTGCTTTCCGTAGAGGTTGGACTAGTTTGCAGTCCCACCAGCAGTGTAGGAGTGTTCCTATCTCTCCGCATTCACACCAACATCTATTGTTTTGTCACGAAAATCAGCAAGAAAAAATCAAACAACCCTATCAAAAAGTGGGCAAAGGACATGAACAGAAACTTTTCTAAAGAAGACAGAATCATAATAGTTTTAAATGCTAACTATGTGCTGGACAAAATACTAAATGCTTGTATTCATATTATATTTATAACAAAACTGTCATTGTAATAGCTCAAATTTTAATTTATAGATAAATAATAACAAAGATCAGAGTTGTTCGTTAATTTACTCAGAGTCATAGAGCTAATAACTGATGAAGTGAGGATTTAAAAATATGCCTTAATAATTCTTACACTTATGCAATTATCACATACCATCTGTTGTGGGGTTGATTCTACTTACTGTGATCAGTCTTTAATGAGGCAATGTTTTGATTAAGGCTTATGATCTTGAGTCGGCTTGTCTAGTTTGAATCCCGGATCTGCTGCTGTTTGGAATGTGATCTTAGTCAAATTGCTTCACTCTCCTAAAGAATGTAATTTTTGTCTGTAAAATATAAATATTAATAATATTCCCCTGTGCAGTCATCTGTGTCCTGCACTGTATTCCAAGGATGAAAGAGGCAGCAGAGAGAAAAGTGGGTTGCTTTAAGGGTTAATTACAATGATGCATCTTATTAAAAATTAAAAAAAAATAAAGAAAAGATCGCTTACTACAATGTCTATTAGTAGTCTGAACTAAAGTTTAGTTTTATTGTGAATGCAATCACTGCTACCGTGTTCCAAGTTTTTAGAACATTTTTAAAGATGAAAGTATAGAGAGAAAAGTTAAGAGAGACAAGGTAGAAATCTAGAGACACCCAGTTTTATCTAAATGGAGAGGAAAGGAGGCCCAGAGAATCAATAATTAGAGAGGGATCAGAAGGGATTTGAGAAGACAGTGTCTGTCATGGAAGTCAAAGGAAGCTGAGCAGGAGTCAGCATGACACATACTTCAGTGGGCCTGAGACAGAAACAGAATGTGACATTGGGGTACATGAGGCATACATGTGTTTGTGTAAGGGTGAGCTAGTCCAACAAGTGAGAATTTATAGAGGGGACCTGAAGAGTTCTTACCCATTTTGCATGATGTCTATTCTTGTGTGATTTAAATATTTTCATAACAATGGCAGAAAGCTAATAGCATGGAAGAATATATGACAGCACTGGCTCATAATCATGTTGGCAGAATGATTAAAACAAAATTATTACTTATTTGATTTAAATGATAGGTTTTAAAAAAAATCTTTGTCAGCATTTGTAATGGTGATGACATTACTTTCCGCCACCTATCTCTTGAAGCTCTCAGTGTGAGATATTTTTCTTTTCAGTCCCTCTGTTCTTCATCTCATTTCTTCTTTAGGATCTTTGCATTTACTATACTTGTGTTTGGCATTTTTTTTTTCTATAACCTATTCATTCTTTCATTCTTTAAAGCTCAGCTCAAATGTCACTTCCTCAAAAACAACTTTATGATCTAACCCTCTAGACTAGGTCCTTTTTCCCCAGTACACAGTCATTGTGCCTTATATATTTTTTGTAGCACAGTCCAATTGTAAGTAAAATTAAAAACCTATAATTTATACCAACTAGAATACAAGATTCACAAGGATAGAAATAATGTCTGTCTTATTCTCCACTCAACTTTCAGTTCCTTTCATATGTTAAAAATCTTTAGAGAAACAAAAGAAGAAATTCCCATGGACTGGAGATTTTTTCATCACATTTGCCTCTCTAGGCCAGAGCATAATATCAGTGGATAATACATGATTGTTGAATTTATCCGTAAATGAATGAGTCCCCCTTCCCACATCTTTAACATTTCATGGTTACATACGGTAGCATTTGGTAGATGGTTCTTTGCTAGACACTGTAAATTAAATCTATATCCTATAGGAGTTTATAATCTGGCTGAGCCAAAAATAAAGCCACATGTGGTACAAAACAAATTATCAAAAATTTAAAAAGTAAAGAAATAAATTATGTTTAATCACTTATGATGTCAAATCCTCCGAGATATTTTGTCTTTGAGCACAATACACTTTTCCAAGGAAGCTATCAAAATATCTCTATAGGTGAGTATGCTAAGGTATAGGAACATGCTGGTCTTGAATTTCTTTGCCTGGAGTCAGGTCAGGAATACCAGCTGTGATAAATTGTAAAGTAAGTATGTACAATTTGACAAGCCAGGCAAGGATTTGCTTGTTGGAGTGTTCCAAATCTTTTGTTCTTCGTTTTGTCCCTCAAAATGTTCAAAGTTGCTGAACAGCATGCAAGATCAGGCATAGTGATTGTAGCAATTTCAGAGTACTGTATTTATTTTTTTCACTTTCTGGGTGCATTATTTACAGCATTGTTGTTCAAATCATCAATTTGCATTGTAATGTTCTCTCTCATATTTTTGAATACCGTTTTCTCTCCTTGTAGTCATACTTACTTACTCTAACCCTCGGGCATCAGTAAGTCAGTACAATACACAGTGAAGTAAACAAACTGTGTCTACACAGAGACAGTGAATCAGTTAAGTCAGCTCTTCTGGGACAATGATAAGCAGTGGATCTTAGATATAAGGGGAAACACAGGAGCAAAGGTATGGTGAGAAGAGCATGTCTGGAAAGAGATTTGAGTAGAGAGTCTATCTAGGGATAGGCTTAAAAGCCAACAGTCACAAAAAAATCTATCAGTTTGTAAATGAATCCTAACAATCTGGATTCTTCTCATGATTTCTAGTAGCTTTGGGCTAACATATGAATAAAAGAATATGAATTCATAATATTTTACACCAAAATTCTTGATGCTATAAAAATAGGTCATAGTATTTCTATGATTCTAATTTTAGTATAACATTATTTTAAATAAAAAAAAGCACAGCAATAGAACTGTTTTCTGAGTCCACTAGCATCTGGCTCTTTCCCAACACTCACGATGTTTCCAAGCATTTGATGAATAGAGAAAAAAAGAATTCTTACCTCATTAATAAAACTTAGCTTTATTGAAAGCTCTTTACTGCCATGATAAATTGCCACCAGAGAATGCAAAGATCCTTTGGACCCTGTGGTGTCAGCTTTTCTTTTTCACACATGTGCATTTGATTGTGTATGTTGAAAAAGGTCTTCAGTAGGATTCATTATCTTTGCATGTTAGCAACATTAGTTTTTATCCCCATTTTCATGCTCATAATGGAAAAGAAACTATGATGCTCTCAGTGCTAGTCCCTATATCTCAAATCATGCTTTATTTATTTTATAAAAGATAGGATTATGGTAGTTTTTATAAGCGGAAATGTAATGGGCTATTACATAAGGGGCCTTGAATAATTAAGGATCACAGATGATAGTAGATAAGAGAAAGAAATGTAAACTTACCTTAGAATCTAAATTGTTGCAAAATTATTTAGCTGCCGATGCTTGTTTGTCATTTATTTATTTACTTACCTTGTTTTCCACTATGTTATATTATTGGAGTTAGCTTCAAAAAGGAATTTTCTAAATTTAGACATTAGGTTAATATCCTTTACCAATACCAGCATAGCTAGATAAGCAAGTGGTAAATGGTTATCAAACTAAGTGTGATCAATAATTTGGGTTTAGGAAACAAAAGCCACAAGGCCAGGCATAGTGACTCATGCCGGTAATCCCACAATTTTGGGAGATCCAGGCAGATGGACTACTTAAGGCCAGGGGTTTGAGACCAGGCTGGGCAATATAGTGAGACCTCTGTCTTTACAGCAAGTAGTATTATAAAAATAATTCACTGGGCTTGGTGGCTTGTACCTATAGTCCCAGCTACTTGGGAGGCTGAGGTGGCAGGATCACTTGAGCCCTGGAGTTTGATGCTGTGGTGAGCTATAATAGTGCCACTGTACTTCAGCCTGGGCAACAGAGCAAGACTCTGTCAAAAGAAAAAAAAAGAAAAAGAAAAAGAAAGGAAGGAAGGAAGGAGAAAGAGGAAAAGGGAAAAGGGAAAAAAAGGAAAGGAAAGGAAAGAAAAAAGAAAAAGGAAGCCACAAATGTTGCCTTCCAGGAGCTTAAAATCTAACCAAAACAGGAAATGTAAGTGCAAAATGCAATTTATTAAAGTGGAACAGGTTACTAAGGTCTGGGTTATTGGAAAAAAATATGGATTTGACACTTGAGGTGGGCTTGGAGGGAGATGAAGAATAACACAACATTCACATGCATTTTAAAATAAATAGTCAGATTTCAAAAATATTTCCTGTTTACAGTTGCCACTGGAGATCTGGTTCTTCCTCAAGTCCCTAGTGAGAGATTTGCTATCTTCTTCTTTGGTAGATTAGAAATTTATTGGTGGAAAATCATAAAAAAGAAGAGGCGTGGTAACTCAAAAAACATGGCACAATGAGTATTAGAATATAGACATTTTAGTTAAACTGTGGATAACTATTATTAAGACAAAGAAGTAAAAATTGATCAAGACCCATGACAACCTTGTCTTCCAGAATGAGGAGGTATGTATGTTATCTTTCAAACAGCACACAAGTATCCTTAAATTTTCCAACAAATATACCTCTTTTAGAATTTTCACCCAAATGTTGGTGTAATATCAGGCTTTATTTTTAAATTTTTGGCTTCTAATTGCAACACATTCTTAGATGACAAAACACACAAACACACACAGCTTGAACTAGTACCTATACTCTTACAGGCTGATGTAACCTATGTATGTGGCCTGAATCTCACTCCTAATCTCTCCACTTGCGTATCCTGCTTCCTATATGAGCTCTCTATTTGGATGGATTCCAGCATCATGAAAATCGACATATTCAAAACCAAATTTATCATTTCTCATCAACATTCTTCTTTTACTAGAACTGTTGTTGTTGTTAATAGCCACTGAGTCATCCAAACTGGAAATTATTTCATACTGTT
This sequence comes from Microcebus murinus, assembly GCF_040939455.1. Lineage (NCBI taxonomy): Eukaryota > Metazoa > Chordata > Mammalia > Primates > Cheirogaleidae > Microcebus > Microcebus murinus. Next base: position 63,511,269 of record NC_134105.1, read on the forward strand.
CCACTCTATCCCATGCCATTATTTTTCTTTTAATCCCTATCTTATAATTTATTTTAGTTCAATTCAATCAATATTTATTGTGTGGATACACTGTGCCAGAAAAGCAGTAGAACTTACAGTCTATACATATGTCTCATAAGAAATGACAAATATGGTGATGATTAGGAAACAGGAAGTAAAGGGTGGTAAGGGAATATGTAGCAAGGGTGTTTAGTATGAAGTAGGGAGTCTCTACTGTCCACCATACTCACTCTCACTTTATGACATGCTCCTTATTTTACTGGAAAATAGAAAAAAAAAATCAGGGCTTCTATATTCACATCTACTCTCTACCATTATCTGTACACATGCCCACTGCCCCATTCTTGCTACTTTGAATGAACCACTATTATATCAAAAGCCAGATCCTGTACTTGTATGTGAAGTCACATTCCCTGAAATCCATTCAAAGAACCTCTCTAGCAACTTTTTCTTTTCTTTGGGGGTGGGGGTGTTCTTACATCATTATTGGTTCCTTCTCTACGAGATCATTTTCATCCAACAATTTTCACTAGCAACCACAAGAGGGTGAATCTGAGGGAGCATTTGCAAGCTAGTAAGCACAGCCTTATATGGAGAGAGGAATCGACCATTTGCCTGCTAATATGCCAGTGCTGTGTCCAGGGAACTCTATCTTTTCTGTTGGGTCCTGTGCTAGCTACTGGAGTGTTAAGAAATGGAGGCAGAGATTAGACAACAGAAGCCTTGGTGCACTGACAGTAGTATGGCCCTCTCAATGGTGCTTAAGTGTGGTTTCCCAGAGTCACAGGCATATGGGTGGCAAAAGGTGAAATTTTCAAAATCCCTTGGGGATCAATTGGTAGTGCTTGGGAGTTAGAACCTTTGGATGGTTGAAAGACTGTAGTACCCATGAACTAAAATGAATGCAAGAGGCGTCGTTAGCCAAGATACAGGACCTTAGATATTGGACATGCATGGGGAATAAACTTGGGTAAGTTATGGACATTTTGAGGCTAACATCCCTGTAGGACAAGAAAGCAATCAGATAGACATAATGCTTGAGGGAGAGAACTGGGCTGAACATTTATATTTGAGAATCACCAGCATGTAGAAAATAAAGTTCTAAGAATGATCAAGATTTCTTAAGGGTAGTATAGAGAATGAGAAGGTTAAGAAAGCCTACACAGAGCCCTAAAGAAGGATGATACTTAGGAGATGGGCAGATACAAGTACTTGGATAAATATAGCTTATGAGATACCATCTCAAAGTAGATGAGTAAAAATGGACTCCATTAATAAATGGAATTGAAATAGCTGAGTAGCTATATGGACAGAAGAAAAAAAATGGACCTGGAGATCACTCCAAACACGAGAACAAATTCCAAGTATATCAAAAATCTAAATGTGAAAAAAAAAAGAAAAAGAAAAAGGAAACCATACAAGTAACCAGTCAGAATCTAAAACAGTAATACAATTGACCCATCCAAAACCTTCAATCAATTTCCCCAAATGTCAATAAACACTCTAAAAAAGCAATAACCGAGGACTTTTGCATAACAAAAAACATTTAAACATCAATTATCTAATAATTTACCACTTAATGAACTCATTAGTTTAGTTTGCATGTTTGTGTTCATTATGGAATGATATTCTGTAATACTCAATACAAATTGTGCTTTATTTCTCCACTGCATCGCACATAAGCTGTAATGTAAATAACCTCATTAAATATTTTGTTACAATCACTTAAAAATTACAAATAACATTTAGCAAAATAAACAAAAAAGGCAATTTTAAAATCATGGTTGTTTACCACTTGAAAAACTGCTTGAGTAAGATTTCATAGAAAGAAAACATCACATCAACATGCACTGTTGCCGTGGTGGTGGGTAAAGGTTAGTGAGAGTTAGAACATATAAATATCTCTGGCAGGAGGTGAGATGCCACAGGGACAACGGCCGAGACATGACTGCAGGGCATCCTACATTCTCTAACCAATTTTCATTAGTTACTTTAATGTTTTGGCTATGGCACATATGTAAATCCACCAAAGTGAATTTTTAATTCAGATTGTTTGGGGTAAAAAATAGAGACTGTCAGATGTGAGTACATTAAAAATTAAAAATTGCTTCATGGAAAATCAAAATCATAAAGAAAGTAAAAATTAAAATGAAAATATCCAATTAAGAAAAGATATTTGGCACCTATATCACACAGGGTTAATATCCTTAATAAAGAGCTTTCTAGTAATTGATTAGAGGGTGGGGCTAAATGGCTGACTAGTGACATCAATTGCCAGATTGTCTCAGAAAGAAGGAAAAGTTTTAGATTAAAACAAAACAAAACAAAACAAAACAACCCCACATAGCTCAGGTGTAATTCAGAAGGAAAGGTGCCAGAGATTCCATGGAAAAAGTTGCAGAGCAGAACAAGAAGGAGCAAGATATCATCAGCAGAGATCAACCCCCAAGAAACTTGGAGTCCTATGAAAAAGTTAGCTGAGGGATTTTTTTTTCACTTTCCCTCACACATCTGGTAGTTAGCAGGTTCCTGAGCTGCTGGAGAGCTGCTCTACTCTCATGTGCCCCAAAGCTACGGCTGCCAATGAACTGGGAGCTTCTTGAAAACCAATCACTGGGCTGCCAGTCCCCTCAGTATCACTCCCTGTCACCACAGACCTGAGTTGAGATGGCCAGTGCCATACTGCTTCTCCACCCACTGTGTGCTTCTGGCCTCACCAGGGAACTTTAGCCCTTTGGTTTTTCTGTCATTGGTCCCCATATAAACATTTCCCAACTCCTGCCTAGACTGCAGTGGCCATGGGGGCATAGGTCTCGGGGGAACTGTGTGATTCCAGAGCTTGGACATTCTCAGTGGGCTGCCTGCTGGGGAGAGGCACAAAAAGGACCAGAGAGATAGCTCTACTCCATTCACACTCTTTTTTTCCCCCTCCCCTTCCCACTCACTGCTGACAAATGGCATGAGTGCTCCAAGGGATGATTGAGTCAGGGCTCTTAGGAGTAGCTGCTTCCCCTCAGCTTCCACAGAGAGTGGGTTGAAACCTTTCCTTTAAAAGATCTGCAACAGATCAAGGGGTACTGAGATTCTGACCTCCCTGCCTCCAGCCCTCCCTAGTGCTGCTTGCCTGGCTGCTCCAGCAGAGCAGGGCATACCCTGAAGTGGAGGGACATTAAGTCTACTTGAGCATTCCATGGGCAATTTAGGACTAGCATGCTTCTCCTTGGCAGGGTCAGGGATTGAACCTAGGGAGCCAAAAGATAGCCTTGCGGGCCAGATCCCGTACTTGATTGTGTTGCCCAAGGGCACAAAAGGGAGATTTGTGAACTAATCTTGGAAGGTGAGGGAGCTCACAGAACAGGAAACAGGGTGTAATATGAGTCTGAGCTGTAGCACACTCATGTAGTACCCCCCCACACACACACACACAAAAGGCTATGCTTTCAGACTGGGGTGGAATCCTGGGCAGGAAAGCTCCCAGTCTGGGGTGCCATTGTTAGTGCATTTAGCTAGTTTGGCTGCTGCTTGTGGCAGAATGCAGGAAGGAGACCCACAGGACGGGGGGGGGGGAGAAAAGTGCAAAACCCACTCCTGTCACTCTGTGACTCCCAGACAGCACTTCCCCCATGAGCAGATATTCTGGCTTTGGGTGGGGGCTGTGCACTGCAGCCCCTCCCTGGTGGCTTTCCCCAGTAGCCTTGGAATGGACCCTCTATCCTGATGATAGTCCTTTGTTGAACATGAACACAGGCTTTTGTAATTTAGCCCTGCCCAGCCTCACTCCTCTGCCATCCTTTGCTGTGGTGGAGAACAAGGAGTTCCCTGGGAGCTCGAGTGTCCTGCTACAGCCTGGGGCATCTGAGTGCTTCTCTTGATATACTAGTGTGGGTCATAGGGCCCCTAAAAACCATTGCAGATGGCTCTTTCCTGCAAGTGCCACCTACTGGCAGGTAGGACAACTAGTACAACCCATTACAGCATTGACTATAATTGTCAATTGTTTTATTGACTCAATCATGCAGGACATGACTGACTCCCACAAGCATCACCTACTCTCTCAGAGATTAAACTAGGCATCCCAGTATAATTCACACTGTTAAGAAGACCATAGTGCTAGGAAAAGAGAAAGAATTTTAAGGACCTCCATATTCCCTTGTCAACAAGAGATAGAGAATCTGCCCACACACATAGTACACCATGGCTACAGCCTACAAATAATCAGCCACTGAGAAAACAACCACACTAAAGATGTCTATGACCAAAGTATTCATCCAGAACCTAGACTCCAATCAAAGTATCCACAAGTGAAGCCAAAGGTCTTTACCCAACATATGCTCCAGACATACCCTCAAGAGTGAGGGTGGAAATAAAGCCCCATATAAGCAAAAAAACAATCCAGAAACAAGAAGCAAAACATGAGAAATAATCAGTGCAAGAACTCTCTAGATGAGAAGAATCAGCACAAGTACTCTGGAAGTATGAAAAATCAGAGTGAAAAGACACCCCCAAAGGAGTGCACCAGGTGTCTAACAATAGCTGGTTCCCAACCAAAATGAAATTATTGAAATTACAGATAAAGAATTCCAAATATGGAATGTAAAAAAGGTCAGTGAAATATAAGAGAAAATAGAAAACCAACTGAAAGAAACCAGAAAAACAAAAACTCAGAAAATAAATTAAACATTTACTAAAAAGATAGATATAAAAAACAAAAACAAATAGAGGTTCAAGAAATGAAAACTTTATTTAGGGAAATATGAAATATGGTGGAAAGTTTTAATAATAGACTAGATCAAGAATAAGAAAGCATCTCAGAGCTTAAAGACAACTCTTTTGAATTAACTCAGTCAAAAATTAAGAACAGCAAATTAAGAGGAATGAGCAAAGCCCAGAAGAAATATGGGATTATGTAGAATGGAAAAATATAAGAATGATAGGCATACCTGAGGGTGAAGGGGGAAAAAAGCACAATGCCTGGAAAACCTATTTGAGGGATTAGTTAAAACTTTCCTGGTCTTTCTAGAGATTTAAACATCCAGATTCAAGAATTTCAACAAACATCTGGAAGAGGCATTGGAGAAAATGAATCACCAAGACATATAGTCATCAGAATGGCTAACATCAATTAAAGGAGGAACTCCTACAAGCTATGAGGAGAAAAAATGAAGTAATTTACAAAGGAAAATCCATCAGGCTAACAGAAGACTTCTCAAAAGAAGCCTTAGATGCCAGAAAGGAATGGGGTACTACCTTTAATCTTCTTAAAAAGAATAACTTTCAGCCAAGAATTTTGTATCCTGCTAAACTAAGTTTCATAAATGATAGAGAAATAAAGTATTTTCCATACAATGAAAACACTAAGGAAATTTGTCACTACTAGAGCCTCCCTTTAAGAAATGCTCAAAAGTGCATTACAGATTCAAGAACACAATACATACTAACCAGTGCAAATACACCCCAAAGTGATAGCACAAGAAGGGGAAAAAAAACAATGGAGTATCATCCAACAAGGTGAACAGAACAGCATCCACATATCAGTACTAACAGTCAATGAGAACATTATAAATACAGCACTTAAAAGACATAGACTGGCTGAATGAATTAAAAAAACACAACCGAAGTATTTGTGGTATCCATGAAAGACACCTAAACCACAAAGGTTCACACAAACTCAAGGTAATTGGATGGAAAAACTATTTCATGGAAATGGAAACCAGAAGTGAATGGATGCAGCCATTCTTATGTGAATAAAATTGACTTTAAATTAACAGTGGTAAAAAAAGATGAAGATTACCACTATGTAATGGTAAAGAGAAAATTCAATAAGAAGACATAACAATCCTAAATATATATGCACCTAACATAGGAGCTCCCAATTTCATAAAGCAAATTATTATAGGACTAAGCAAAGAAATATAGTAGCATCTTAATAATCAAGGACTTTAAAAACTCCACTGACAGAACTGGATGGATTACCAAAGCAGAAAATGAATAAGGAAATACTGGATTTAAATGGGACTACAGAACAAATGGACCTAACAGATATTTACACAACATTTTACCCCAAAACTACTGAATACACATTTTTCTCATCAGTACATGGGACATTTTCCAAGATTGATCATATCTTAGGCCAGCAGTCACCAGTCTTTTATGCATCAGTGACTGGTTTGATAGAAGGCAATTTTTACATGGACCAGGGATGGGAGTGAGGTGGGAACTGGAGCTCAGACAGTGATGTGAGTAATAAGTGATGGGGAATGACTGTAAATAGAGATGAAGCTTTGCTTGCTTGCCCACCACTCACCTACTGCTGTGTGCTTCCCCTGCCTCCAGATCCTAAGTTTCATGGAAGATAATTTTTACATGGACTGGAGGTAGGGGTGGGGAAGGTTAATCCTATGGCCCAGTTTCTAACAAGCCAGAGACTGGTACTGGTCCATGGCCTGGGGGTTGGGTACCACAGTATTAGACCACAAAACAAGACTTATCAAATTCATAAAAATTGAAATCATACCATGTTTTTTCTCAGACTACAGTGGAATAAAAGTAGAATTAGATTCTAAGAGAAACACTCAAATACACACACAGTCATGAAAATTATACTGCTGCTGAGTGATCCTTGGGCCAGTGATAAAATTAAGATGGAAATCAAAAGACTCCTTGAACTGAATGACACAAGGCGACACAAATTTTAAAAATCTATGACATACAACAAAAGCAGCCCTAAATGGGAAGTTCATAGCCTTAAATGCCTACATCAAAAAGACAGAAAGATGACAAAATAACAACTTAATGTCATATCTCAAGGAACTAGAAAAAGATGAACAAAACAATCCAAAGCCATCAGAAGAAAAGAACTAACAAAACTCAGAGAACATTTGAATGAAATAGAAACCAAAAAAAAAAAAAAAAATACAAAGGATCAATGAAGCAAAAAGTTGTTTCTTTGAACACATAAACAAAATCGCTATACCTCTAGCCAGATTGACCAAAAATAGAAATTACTCAAATAACTTCAATAAGAAACTAAAAGTAGACATTATAATTGACACCATAGAAATATAAAATATTATCCATGAATATTGCAAACATCTCTATACAAACAACAACAACAAAAAACCCTAGAAGAAGTGGAGTCATTATTGGAAGTACAGACCGAATTCTACCAGACCTGCAAGAAGAACTGGTACCTATCCTACAGAAACTATTCCATAATGTTGAGAATGAGGGACTTTCCCCAAACTCATCCTAGGAAGCCAATATTACCCTGATACCAAAGCCAGGAAAGGACAAAACAAACAAACAAACAAAAAAATAAAGCTATATACCAATATCCTTTATGAACATAAATTTAAAAATCTTCAGCAATAAATTAATAAACTGAATTCAGCAGCACCTCAAAGAGATAATCTACCATGATCAAAAGGGTTTCATCCCGGGCATAGAAGGATGGTTTAACATATGCAAATCAATAATTGTGATTCACTACCTAAACAGAAACAAAAACAAAGACCATATGGTCATGTCAATAGATGCAGAAAAAGCATTTGATAAAATCCAGCACCCTTTCATGATAAAAACCCTTAACTAAATATGCATAAAAAGAATATACTCAAAATTATAAAAGCTGTATATGACAAACCCATAGCAAACATTATACTGAATGGGGAAAAGTTGAAAGCATTCTCCCTAAGAACTGGAAAAAGACAAGGGTGCCCACTGTCATTCAACATAATGCCGGAAGTTCTTACTAGTGCAATGAAGCAAGAGATAGAAATAAATGGTATCCAAATTGGAAAACAGAAGGTCAAACTATTGCTTTTTGCCAACAATATGATGTTGTATTTGGAAAACCTCAAGGACTCCATCAAGAGACTCCTGGAATTGATAAATAAATTCAGAAAAGTCTCAGGTTACCAGATTAATGTACGCAAATCTGTAGCCTTTTGATATACGAATAACAGTCAAGCAGAGTCAAATGAAGGGCTTACTACCATTCACAATATTAATAGTGAGTAAGAAAATTAAATAACTAGGAATATACTTAATAAAGGAAGTTAAAGACCTCTACAAGGAGCTCTACAAAACAGTGATGAACAAAATTGCAGATGACACAAACAAATGGAAAAATATCCCATGCTTGTGAATTGCTAGAGTGAACATCATTAAAATGTCCATACTGCCCAGAGTGATTTACAGATTCAGCACAATCATCAAAATATCAGTGTCATATTTTGCAGATCTAGAAAAATTAATCCTAAGCTTCATTTTAAAATAAACAAAAAAAAAGCCCAAATAGCAAAAGAAATCTTATGTAAAACACACAATTCTGGAGGCATCATATTACCCCACTTCAAATTATACTACAAGGCTATAATAACCAAAACAACATGGGGCTAGTATAAAGTAGAGACATAGACCAATGGAACAGTATAGAGAACCCAAAAATAAAACTACCGACAACCAACTGATCTTCAACAAAGCAGACAACATATACACCAGGGAAAGGGATTCCCTATTAAATAAATGGTCGTGGGAAAATTAGCTAGCCAGATGCATAAGAATGAAACAGTATCTCTATACCTCACCATTTACAACAATTAATTCAAGACGGATTAAAGACTTAAATGTAAGGCATGAAACTGTAAAACTTCTAGAAGATAATATAGGAAAACATTTTTAAACATTAGCCTAGGCAAAGAATTTATGACTAAAATAAATATAGCAACAACAAAAATAAATAAATGGGACTTAAATTTAAAAAAAGCTTCTGCACAGCAAAGGAAATTATCAAGACTGAATAGACAACCTACAGTAAGGGAGAAAATAATCAGAAACTATACATCTGCCAAAAGACAGATAGCTAGAATCTACAAAGAATTCAAACAAATGAACAAGAAAAAAACAAAACAAAACAAAACAAAAGCTCCTTTAAAATGGGCAAAAGACATGAATAGAAGGTTATTGAAAGAAGATAGACAAATGGCCAACATATGAACAATGCTCAATGTTACTAATCATCAGGAAAATGAAAATTAAAACCAAAATAAGATATCACCTTACCCCTATCAGTATGGCCATTATTAAAAAGTCCAAAAACAATAGATTCTGATGTGGATGCAGAGAGAAAGCAATATTTATACACTGTTGGTGAGGTTGAAGTATAACCTCTTTGGAAAACAGTATGAAAATTCCTAAAAGAAAGAATTGTAGACCATTCAACCCAGCAATCCCACTACTAGCTATCTTCCCAAAGGTAATGAAGTTATTTTATAAAAAAGACACTTGTACTTGAATGTTTATCACACCACAATTCACAATTGCAGATATGTGCAATCAACCTAAGAGCCCTTCAATTCATGGGTGGATAAGGAAAATGTGATACACACACACACACACACACACACACACACACACACCATGGAGTACTAATCAGCTATAAATAAGAATGAAATAACGTCATTTGCAACAGCATAGATGAAACTGTAGACCATTATCCTAAGTGAAGCATCTCTGGAATGGATAACCAAACCTTATATGTTCTCTTTAATAAGTGGAAGCTAACAGATGGGCACATATGGGCACAAAGCACCATAAAGGACATGAGAAACCAAGAAGGGCTGTGGGTAGGAGGGTGAGTATGGGATAAAAACTTACCTTTTGGGTGCAATGAATGTAATATGATCATGAGCGCACCAAAAGCCCCAACTTAAACATCATATAAGCTATCCATGTAATAAAAGCACTTGTACTCCTTTAATTAATATTTCAAAATAAAAAATAAATAAATAATTAAATTAATTCTGAATTTACAAATGGAAAATAAAGGTATTTAAAGGATCTTTCAATGTATGAAAAGATGCTCAACATTTTTCTTATAAAAGAAATGCAAATTAAAACTAAACTGAGATAACATTTCTTGCACATACCAAATTAACTAAAATTCACATATTTGTTAGCAAAGCTGTGAGAACACATTTCCATACATTCTTGTTTTTTCAAGAAGGAAGGTGCTATAAAACTATATGGAATAGCTATTAGAATTACAAACACACATACCCTTTGACACAACAATCCCAATTTGAGGAATCTAATTGGAATATATGCATATACCCAAAGAAATATAAAATGGTCTATATGTGAGATTATTTATTATGGATTTTTTTATACTAGCAAATCATTAGAAACAGCCCACATAGCCAGAAGTGGAGACTGGTTGATTTACCTAGCTATATATATAAAATGGGCTACAACTATGAAACCTTAAAAATAATGTACTAAAATGAAGAGAACCCCAGTTTATATTGCTCACTTAAAAAAGCAAAGTACAAAATATTGTGCCTAATGTACTAACTTTTAATAAGTTAAGAGAAAAAAATAATACATCTGTTGCTTTGTTTAAACTGACAACATATTCATATGCAAACATGCATAAAGATAATAATAAAAATAAGGGAAGGAAAAGAAATGTATATCGCAGGGACAGTAATGAAGAGTAGACTTTTCTACCTATAACTTACTAAAGAGTTTTAATTTTTAATAATATATATCCTTAAGTTTTATATATCCCATGAATAAAAAACAAAGAGAAACAGAAAAATCTGATGATATATAAAATCAGTAATAAAATCACATTTATAAAAGACCTATTTCAAGAGTTGTAGAGTAAAATATACATCTCTCTCTCTCATCCCCTTCTCTCTTTGTCCCTTTCCATTTCTATCTCCCTCTCTCTTTCTTCCTCTCTTCTTCTCTTTCCCTCTTTCTCTCTCCCTCCCATCTCTCTATCTCTTTCTATCCTTTCACATTACTTTTAATGAGGAGCAATGGATATGAAAATATTAGAAAATATAGACAAGCGAAAGTGAGGAAATAAGAACATCATTTCCCACCCTCTTGAGGTTACCACAATTGTATCCTTAATTATGTGCTTCTGGATCTTTTAATATGTGAATCTTTAATGAATAAGTGTGAATGTACCATAATAATGTGTGTATATACATATAACCAAAATTAGATCTTATTCTATGCATCTTATCACAAATTTTTTTAGTAAATAATCACCACCAATTTAGTTGAGTAAATTTTTCTATCATCTAGTACCTAGATTACATTTGAATTCCCCTATTTCAAAAATGTTATTTACAGCTGATGTTTTAAAAATTAGTATTTTTAAAACTCATATGTTATAACTTACTGTTATGTTTTTTAAGTCCTTTTTCATTTAGCATGAATACCTTTTCTTTAATATCAGCTCATTGAAGAAACTATGCCCTCTGTTTTGAAGAGTATTTTTCATTATAGATTGCTTTCTTATTGCTTCTTCATGGTGGTATTTGCCTATTACTTTAGGATAGATGATAGATAAATATGCAGATATCTGTAATTTATATCTAAAAGGACTGATGAATAGAAATTAAACATTTTTTGGCTCGAATATAAGATAGATGATGCAAACCCCAAGTGATATCACATCTGAGGTTCTATAATATTTGGTTGACCCACCATGAGTGATGCTAAGATTGACTATTGTTTTAGAGTGATGGCAGCCTAATCTTTCCATTTTACAGTAACCTTTTTTTCACTGCAACTAAAAGTATAAAAGTAATAATCATGTTTTTTCATACTATACAAATGTAAAATGCCACTATTCATTCACCTAATGGATTTAAAAGCAATTGTTTGAATTGGGGTGATTTTACTTGGAGCTAAAGGGTGCCTTTCAGTAAGAAACAAAAAGTAGATGGGTAAATATGAGTGATTTAATGAGGTTGAAGAGCAAGTTTGGTAGAAGTAATTCATTAGGTACACTGAAGGCTAGGTGATTGTGTTGATCTCTCTTTAAATTTAATATAATGAGGACTGAATTTCTCTATTCTTTTAAAAAATATTTTGACTGATTTTTTGTTTTTCTCTCCATTCCTGCTACCATTTTCTCCACACAAATTATTTCTTGCTTGGATAGTTGGCTCCTAATTGATTTTCCTTTTTCTGATTTGCTTTTCAATTCTCAATCCATTCTCTAAAACATCACCATGAAGATGATTCTAAAATGCAAATTTGGTCAAGTTCCATCTCTTATTAAAATTATTAAAGTTCCATCTCTTATTGAAATCTTTAACAGATTCTTGCACATTTTAGATTAGAGTTCTAAGTCCTTGTTATAGCTGTTAAGACTTTTCCCCTGCTGGCCAATTGCTATCCATAGCTTCATGTTCTGCTACTTCTCACATCCACTTTTCTGTAGCCAAACTGAATTATTTGTAGTTCCTCTGATAAATCCGATCTCTGTGATTGATGAATTTGTGACTCTGCCAAGGGAATGCTTTTGTCTGGAATATTCTTTACTCCTTATACAACTAGCTAATTCCTGCTTTTCCTTCAGAACTAAGCTTACAAATTACTCCCCTGGGAACCCATTCCTGTGCCTCCCATTCTGATTTACATGTTGCACGGTGAGGTCAGCCACTTTTTTCTTTGTTCCCATCACTAAAGAAGCTGGAAAAGTTAAATATCCACTTTTCCAGCTGGCTAGGAGTTCTAAATATGACACCCATGAATAAAATATGTGGATGATTTCTTGGGGTGGCTGGGGAAGTTTTGCTTTACTGCGAATTTCTATTCTTTATTCATCCTGCTTGGAAGAGCAGTAGTTGCCCAAAGCTTTAGTACTGTTACAACAATGAAGGGAAGGCCAGAAATATGCCAAATATTCTTTGGGATCCTAACATTATTGAATCACTAAACCTACACTAACATTCACCCTCAGTCAGAATTCTTGTTATATGAGAAAAAAGATTGTTGTTATTACAGTAAGCTCAATTTTCTGTTGCTTATAGCTGAACATTCATTGCTCTCTTGGATTCCATGCAATACCTTAATCATATATAACCTATTGTTTGTCCCTAGACTGCAACTTCTTAAGCGATAACATTTCTGTGACTAGGACTGAGCGAACCCTTAATGTGTTTGAAGGAATAAATGAACAAATATTAAACTTTTATACTTGGTCTATAGTATATACAATGCTCATTTGAATAAGTTGAATTACATTATTTTATCTTTAAGAATCTCAAAAATATTTTTCTTTGATGACAACAATAAGGTAATTTTGAATAAACTGTAACTTGCTTCTTCCAAAATTGGATATATTTATATATTTTTTTGCCAATGTACTGAACAAATATTTTAAAAATCATAACCAGTTACCTTTCTACTGATTTTTTAAAGTATGATTTTTTTTTAAATATTTTTGTTTCAGCATGTTATGGGGGTACAAATGTTTAGATTACATATATTGTCTTTGCCCCATCTGAGTCAGAGCTTCAAGCATGTCCATCCCACAGACGGTGCGCACGGCACCCATTAGGTGTGAATAAACCCCTCCAATCTTCCCCCCCCCACCTTCCCAACACCTAATGAATGTTGCTATTATATGTGCAGTGTGCATAAGTGTGGATCAATGAGTAGCGATTTGATGTTGTGTATATTTGGTGCTTCTTTTTCCATTCTTGTAATACTTCACTTAGTAGAATGGGCTCCAGCTCCATCCAGGATAATACGAGAGATGCTAGTTCACCATTGTTTTTTGTGGCTGAGTAGTACTCCATGGTATACATATACCTCATTTTATTAATCCATTCATGTATTAATGGACACTTGGATTGTTTCTACATCTTTGCAATTGTGCATTGTGCTGCTATAAACATTCTAGTGCAGATGTCTTTTTTTTTTTTTTTCCTTTGGGTAGATGCCTAGTAATGGGTTTACTGGATCAAATGGAAGCTCTACTTTTAGCTCTTTGAGGTATCTCCATATTAATTTCCACAGAGGTTGTACTAGTTTGCAGTCCTACCAGCTGTGTATGAGTGTTCCTATCTCTCTGCATCCATACCAACATTTATTGTTTTGGGACTTTTTGGTAAAAGCCATTCTCACTGGAGTTAATTAAGTGATATCTATTGATTTATATAAATTATTTACTTTTCAGAAAAGAGAGTAAAATCCTGAGAATAATTTACAGTATGACACATAGAGGCAGAGTTTATACTAATAATGTATAGCATCTGAAAAATTTAGCATAGTATAGCTAAACTATGGATAAAACTATTTTCAACTAGAAAAAGGTATCCGATATGCAACACTATTAAAATAAAGTAGATTGCATTTGCTGTAGGAGATCCAAAGCACAATAATGATGCTGAAAATAAACATTAAAATAGCACTGATCTAGCACTTTGTAAATTCAGAAATGAGGACAATTGATCAACCGTATACACACCTACTAGAAAATTATGCATGAGCAAGTGTGTGTATTAAGCAACGCAAAGACATTTTAGTGCATTTCAATTATTCCATCCATCTTTTGACTCTGTATCTCTCAGTATTCATGACAATTTATTTTTTCTTATAATAAGATCTAAAATATTAAATTTATTAAATCTGGCTACATTACTGACTTCATAGATATCTTTTGAAGGGATATAATTAAAAATACAAAGAATTTTTTCACATGATAATTCTTTTGTTTCAAAAAGATAGCATGGCTATTGAAAATGGTGTGGGGTCTCTAAATTGTTTTGGTTATTCTGGCAAAGAATATTGTGAATGAAAACTCTGCCAAGTCTTCATTGAGATTGTGGAATGAATAAAAATTTTATTTCAAAACAATGCCCAGAAAATCTCAACAAAAATAACATAGTTGTTTTTAAACTCAGTCTCTATGAAGAAAACTGTCATTTAATTTCTTTGGATTATCCTTACATATTTGTTTATTTTTGAGAAACATGATGAGGTTTTTATTAGCAGGAAAAACAATTTATTTTTCAATCAAACAAGTTTTCTGACATCATGAGTAGAAACAGACTTTTCCAATTAATAATGATGGAACCATTTGTTGGCACCTTAATTGGAATACATTCTTAAATTCAAGTAATCCAATTCTCATTTAAAAAGAGAAGGAAACATGTTAGTTGAGTTTAGGAGACTTTGAGAGTTTTTCCATCTCACTTAAATCTTCTGGGGTTTATTTGATACTTCAGCAGAGCTCCTACCACTAGATGCAAGGTCCTGACTTAAACTTAGTATATAAATAAGACTATGAATAAAAAAGTGACACTAAATCTTTACCAAAATATGTCCCCTCACTCTAGCATACTTTTAAAACCATTAGACTATCAAGTAAAGTTCAGTTTACTACTTAGATAATTCCTGAAAATGTCAATTTCATAACAAGAAAACAGTCCACTTTTGTCCTTTATTTTGTGAAAACTATCACAATTGTACTATTCTTTAAAACAAACTAAGAAAAATGGCCTTGTAAACTACACCAGAGTCTAATGTATCACCCATTCATGAATTTATTGAACACATATCTGTGGAATATCCACCATAAACAAGGTGACTTACCATGTAAAAAAAAAATAAGCAGAGTCCTTGTTCTTGTGGACATTATACTGTTTGGGAGGTAACAGATAATAAAAAGATATGCAAATAAGTCTAAAACATATCTTATGGCTGTGGGATATAGAAGAATAATGAACCAGAATAACATAAAATGAATGGTTATGTCCAAAAGGCACTGCTATATCTAAGAGTGTTTAGGGTAGGCTTCCCTGCCCATGTGACATTATAGTAGACACTTAAATGAAGTGAAGGAGCCCAGCTATGCAGGTAGCTGGAGAACAAGTGTCTCAGACCAAGGGAAGAGCATGGTTAAATTCTCTAGGCAAGGGTATTCATAGCATATTTGAAGATCCTCAAGAGATGCCAGAGTGGTTAGACTAAAATTAACTGGAGACTAGTATGAATTGGGGAAAGTGGTAGGAGTTGAGACCAGAGCTATAACTTGATACTACCGTGTTTCCTGAAAATAAGACAGGGTCTTATATTTATTTTTCCTCAAGAAGACACTGTAGTGCTTATTTTCAGGGGATGTGTTATTTTTTTTTTTAAATATGGTACAACAATCTACATTTATTCAAATATAGTTAAGTGGTCTTCTTCTGGAACATCATCATAACTCTCCAAACCCTGAATTCCACCCTGAATTTCTTGCGACTCTATTTCCTTTAGAACCATTGGCCTCAATCTCTCATGTTGAGCAATAGAGTCTCATGGGGCAGATGAGAAGGGCTGCTCGTCTTCTTTACCGATCTGCGATGAAATGCGTGGGTTGTGCAGATACGCTGCATAGCCACGCCCATCACTAGGTCTTATTTTCAAGAAAACACGGTATATGGACCAGTGTCTTCAAGAACATGGTGCCAAACTTGGATTCTTCTTTTCCACTTTGAGACGTCAAAGTTTACCTATTTTGAGAAAAAGAAAATAGAAAACGCAAGATATAAATACTTTTTAAAAGTTTCTGCAAGCAACAGATGAAATTACTAAATAGAAAAAGTAGAGGATTCCAGAGAATCCTTTTCTTCTTTTTCTTTTTCTTTTTTTTTTTTTAACTAGTTATCTGAAGACTAACTCTATGGTGAATTCCGACCTAGGCAATTTCCGTATAGTAATGTTAGTGAAGAAAATTACATTCCAACACACTATTTATTCATTGTTTATGCTTCCATTAGTTTATATTAAATTTCAAGGGAGAACATATCTGTATAGTCCATTCCTACCCAGGGAAACTTCTTAGTTACGTTAGAAAATTGCTTCTAGGATTAGGTTCATTTTACTAATCTAGGCAATAGATTTTGTACTCACCAAGGAATCTACAAGTAAAATCTCACAGCAGGTGCAGCTGCAGGTGGCTGTGAAGCTTTCCAAATAGCCACTGAATCTGCCAGTGTAGAATATCTTATGTCATCTGGCAAATATCTCTAATGGACAGGAACCGCTTTGGGGCAAAAAATTCTCTTTTATGTAGAGATGGAAAAAATGCTATTAAGTTTTGTGTGTGTGTGTGTTTTCTACTTTCAACAAATGGCAGATAGATTTTTTTCCCTCACAAAATGAGTTTAAAGATGTTTCTTTACAATAAATTCCAAGTATTATATGATGACTTATGCTGAAACAATTCTGTACTAAATTTCTAATTACTGGATAATTTAAATGTTAAATGATTAAATGACTTGCCATAAAGTTAATAGCATGTGTTTTGAGTGTGTATGACTGAACCTGAGGCATTATGTTTCTCCCAAGATGTAAAACATTGTCTTCTAACAGACAACTAGAAAATTCAGGCAAAGGCAAACAAAGAGAGGAAAAGCCCTTCAAAGAGTTCTGCAGGGAGAAGAGAGGGAATGCTTAGTGCTGTTGCTTGAAAAGGAAAAAGTTTCTTCCTGACCATTCATTGACTTTAAACATTGCAGTGTTTGTGAGACAAGGTAATAAGATAAAGGTCATGCATGTCCCTAGGATTTCTGCAGATTTTTTAGAAATCACACTCTGGAGGATGTGCTGTGAACTTTTCCTTCTGCCCTTTTTCAGAATCGCACATTTGAATTATCATGGTGTATTACAGTGTGAATACTGCTGGTTCTGCTGCATCATTTTGCTCTTAATCTACACAGAAATCATTATTAATGTAAAGGTTTGAGAAGGAACAGGAGAATTGCTCATTCCCTGCCCTTAGCCTTTGGTTTTTCCCTCTATCTCCACAGGGTCCATGTTAACACAGATGCCACGCAGCACCAGAAGGGGCTTTTGTGGTTGTTAATTTATACAAGCTATTGGAGAAATTGTGTCTATCGAGTGTATCATCATGAAAATTATTTTAATGATTATAGAAACAAAAGTCCTTAATATCTTTATTAAATTGATATGGGAACACATTTTTAGGGAGCGAGTAGTAATGATAATGGTAAATTGCAAGGTAAATAGTTAAGCAAATATGAATTAGAGTTAAGAGGGAATCTGCCTAAAAATAATCATTCTTTTTCCTTTTTAAAAGAGAGAAAGAAAAAAGAAAAAAATATACCATTAGTTTAGAAAGCAAATGAAGAAAATGTACGGCAGACGTGATCAATACCAGGAAACCTAACAAGAGAAATACGATTATGTTCTAGGAATATTATTAATAGACTGAGCTTTCATCTATTCCAGGCCCTAAGAATCCAACAACTTATTTCACTTTTCTGGAAATGAATCCTGAATGAATAAAAAAATAAGCTCATTGGATTAATTATTTGTTCATAGAATTTATAAAGAGAGCTCAGAATCTTTTAGTCTCCTGAAAGTGTTTTAAAAGTTTAAATCATAGTAGAACTTTAACTTATAAGCCTATATTCACTATGAGCAGAAATATTGCAAGCTGGAAACACACAGAAGACATTTGGAATGTTACTGCAATCCAGGTGCTAGTGATTTTCTCTCTAAAAATTCACCCCATATGTGCAACAGTTTATGAGTATTCAGTGCCCAAGGACACTTCTCAATTAAGGAAGAAATAACATGTATTACCTAAGTTGAATATACTTATTTCAAATAAGCCATTTTTATTTAACATAAAGCATGTTTTAAATCCCTTAATTTTACTGTCTGAAAAAGATATGAATTTCATGATTACTTATTCACAATTATTATAATATCCTTGTCATTTGAAATGCATTCACAATAAGCAAAGTGTTAAATTCTTTGGAGAAGCCAGAGCAAAAGATGACACCTCCCTATTATATGTGCAATGAAGGTTCAAGTTAGCTATAGGCTTTGAAAGTTTTCTAACTCCAGTGCCTGTAAAAATTGTGGTTATAATTTGATTCTTTTAATCTTCTTTATTGTTGTAATATAGTATTCTATATGTGCAGAATATTATATTTAATGTAAATAGATGCTATAAAATTACTATGATAAAGCCACCACTCAGATCAATTAGAACATTACCAAATTTTTGCAAATATCTTAGTTTTCCTATCTCAGAATTAGCCTTAATCCTGAATTTTGTGTTTGAAATTCCTCATTGCTTTTGTGAACAATAAAATAAAATTAAAACAGAAAACTTAATTGAATTAAATTATTCACTCTGATTGTATTTCCCTTTGTTTTTAATATCTGAAATAACTGATACTATTTTTAAACCTCTGGTGAAAGATGAACATATATCTTTTTCTTTTGTATTCTTTCACATTTTTAAAATTTTGCCAAAATTAAACAGAAAGAAAATAATTAGAGGAGAAATAAACATAAGACCTACTACACACAAGCAGCAATTATTAACAATTGCTACACATCATTTTATATATTTTTCTGTCTATATATGGTAGATTAACAAGTAAACAAAACTAATATCTTAAAATATAGTTAATTTAAGTAAAATACATTAAGTTTACATTTGGCATGTAAACATAGTAAAATGCATTGATATAAACCTACGGATATAGCTAAACATTAGACAAAATTTGTTAAAGACAAGAGAGGATATCATATGATCCATGTGATAAAAAGAATAATTATTAAAATACTGAATATGGTGATCATGTTTTTAAAGCAAGCATTTTACTCTTATACCATATTTATTTTTATTCTGGTATAAAGGATGACAAAATTAGTATTTAGACCCTTCTTCCCTCTCCTCACTTCCGTTATCATAATTCTGTATTTGATTTTCCTAAGAAATTAGAATATTTTATGTTCTTTCCACTTATAGATACAAACTATTTTAGGAAAGTTTCATTCCTGAGCTTTTTTTTTCTCTATCTCATTGCTCTATTCTGATCATGAGAAGACTGAGAATTAGATTTATTTTTCTTTTAAAGCCATCATTGTTTTTATTTATTTACAAAATCAATTAAAAATGATATATATTTATCATTAAAAATGATATATATTTAAGGTGTGCAATTTGATGATTTGATATACCTATGCATTATGAAATATTCACCACAATAAAGCCAATTAACATAAGCATTACCTTATGCAGATACCATTTTCTTTTTTTTCTTTTTGTGGTGAGAACACTTGAGTTCTACATCTTAGCAAATTTCAAGTATACAAGACAGTATTGCTGACTATCATTCACACTGTTGTATATTAGAACTCCAGAACTTATTCATCTTGTGCAATTGAAGCTTTGAACTCCTGAACCAACATCTCCCAGTTTCTCTCTTCCCCCAGCCCCTGGTACCCACCATTCTGCTCTTAGTTTATAAGAGTTTAACTATTTTAGATTCCACATATAAGTGAGACCATGCAACATTTGTCTTTCTGTGTCTGGCTTATTTTACTTAAATAATGTCCTCTAGGTTTATCCGTGTTGTCACAAATGTCAGGATTTCCTTTTTTATAAGGATGGATGATATTCCATTATGTGTACATTTATATGTATACATACCACATTTTCTTTATTCATTCATCCATCAAAGGGAATTTAGGTTGTTTCCCAATCTTGGCTATTGTAAATAATGTTGAAATGAATATGGTAGTGCAGAGTCTAGTCATCTGATCATCCATGGGGAAGTGGAACTCTCTTGGTAGCAGGAGTAGGCAGCAGGGCATTTTCCCACTCTATGCAGCGAACACCCTACAACATGACCAGGGGTTGGTCAGAGACAGGGAAATATTATGACACAACTTTAAAGCCAACTAATGGCACTCAAACTCAATCTCCTATTACCTTATTTGTCACAGTTATGAATAAGTAATTCCTTGAATTTTCTTATAAACCTCACACCATAGCTAGCAAGTATGATTTATAAAGCAAAACTGATTTTTAACATGAGGGCTATCAGGGTGACATATTCTTCTAGGCTCATCTGAACACTGTGTATCCAATATTTTGGGAGAGTCTTAGACATTTAGCACATTTAGTGTCAGAACAATAGGTACAGTCAATTAATTTCATCTATTAATATTTCCCAGGTAAAGCAGAATCATGACTGGGTGTTGCTGGGAAGTTTTAGATACCAGGTGGAAGGTATTCCTGAGAGTTTTCCTTGAAACTGCTATACAGAAAAATAAAAAATCACACAGATATTTGTTATGTATTTGACACCAACAAAACCTCAAAACAAACAACAAACAAGCAAAAACAAAGAAATGGACTTTGAAGAGAGCTGTACAAAAGGCAGGAAGTGACTGAACTCTTGAGGCAGAGGCTTTATATATCGAGGTCAAGGAAAAAAATAACTTTGGAGGTTGCTTGGACATACAAAGAGTTTTATATCAATTTTTCAAAGCAAGTGTCATGTGAGTACATTTTTGATACTTTTCTGATAGATGTAAGTTGTATTTTCTTTTAGTAAGAATCAACTTATTACAATAATATGACAAATAAATGTCTTGAGGACATTTAAGCTTTTTTCTCTATTTGCAAAAATATGCCATAAGGGCTAGTAGTTCTGTGTATAGCGCTATCTTTGTGAAGATTCATATATATTATCTCATTTAATCAATACAATTACAAAATGAGGGTGTTATTACTATATCTAATTTTTAGACCAAATTACAAGAGGAGTTAAATGCTTTACCCAATATCCCAGAAAAGATGACAATAGTGTAATATTTAGTTTCAGGCAATGGTGTACAATTGGTATAAGATTAATAACCAACTCTGGCCATGGGCACTGGGAGGGCTGAGAGAAGAGAGCTGATTTACAGAATTTGACAATTTTCACCATATAAATACTCCCACCATGTCAGGTATGGAGCTGTATATATGATGTCATTGAATGCGGACTTCAGAAGAATGGTGCAGTATCGCAGTATTTATAGCAGAAAGCTACAATAGACATCAATGGCATCAAAAATATAGAAAGCAGTAAAATGTAGCAAAAATTAAAAAGTTGGAAGGGAAGGGCATAACTCTAACCCTTCTTAGGGAGAGGCAAAGATATGCAATGTAACCAAAATGTCAAAAAAAAAAAAAAAAAAAGAAAAGAGAAAAGAAAAGAAAAAAAAAACCTTTTTATCTGGTGGTGGGCGGGCGGGAGGGGGGAGGAGGAGAGGGGTGTGTACTTACATAACGTGTGCGGTGCGCACCACCCGGGGATTGGACACGCTTGAATCTCTGGCACGTCGGGGGGAGGGTGGGGAGGCAGGGGCAATATTTGTAACCCTAACAATATTCCCCCCCCCCATAATATGGTGAAATAAAGGGAAGGAAAAAAAATTAAAAAGTGATGAGTTTGGAGCATTTGTTACCTTTGTTTCTAATATTTAATTTAAATTTATATCGTTTAATTTTTAATTATGAGTGTGTTTAACAACCAACTAAAAACCCCTAAAAATTTAAGAATCTGCTCTCAGGAACTGATACAAACTGGCTGCAGACCACCATTATGCACAGGCCTGTTTACAGACCCTGACTCCTTTCGCTATGTGATAGTTGTCTCCAAGATAGATGTTTTGTGTTAGTGTATAATGTGGAGAAAAGACCCTGGGACTAGCACACTTGACATGAACCTGGCCCCACCACCAGCCGACTTTGTGATCAACAGCAAATTATGTCCACTCTCTGGCTCCAATTTCTGTTAAATAACAAAGTTGAAGTCCCTAGCTTCAAAAATTTGTAACCATGGAAAACTTTTTTTATTTAAAACATTCCTTTTATCTCGTTAAAGGCGAATTACTTTGGTGAAAGTAGACTTGTGGGGTGGCGGTAGGGGGCGCTCCTCACAGGCTTGGTACCTTATGTACTCCTTAGGGAACTCCAAGGAACCCCTAATTTCTAAAGTTTTTTTATGTACAGTATTCTGTTATCAAATATATTTGGTCAGAACCATTATACACTTAGATGTTATATTACAAAACCTATTTTAAACCATCTTCAAGGTAAAGTAAAAAATACTTAACTGAACAACCCTTATGTGCACTTATAGTAGTAACATTCGTCGGGTATAGGACAGGTGGGAGGGGGAGGAGAGGATGGGTATGTACACACCTAATGGGTGCAGTGAGCACCGCCTGGGGATGGACACGCTTGAAGCTCTGACTCGAACGGGGCAAAGGCAATATATGTAACCTAAACCCCTATGACATGCTGAAATAAAAAAATAAAATAAAATAAAAATTAGAAGAAACAATACTTACGATTGACTCTTCTGCTTTAGTTACCCTTAGCAGTCCAAACTAAACTAAACTCAAACAATGGAAGTTAACATGTCCAGACAGAGCATCTGATTTTTTCTCCAACGTCCTCCTCTCTCCCTGTCTTTATCTGTTTATGGAGGCACCATTCAACCATTTTCAAAGATAAAAACCTTGGTGTCATTGCAGATGCCTCTGTTTTTCTCACATTTGACTTTCAATTCATCAGCACGTTGTGTTACTGCTATCTTCATTTTTCTCACTTGTTTATTTAAAAATGGTAGTTACTGGCCAACTTCTATATGCCAGACACAGTTCTCGGTTTTATGAATAAACAGTAAACAAAATAAAATCCTTGCTCTCAGGAAAATTATATTCTGGTACAGGGAGAAAGAAAAGAAACAATAACCAAATCAAGCACTGATATTAAAAGTATGTTAATAAAATGTGGTATGTATATATATGTATGTATGGTATGTGTATATATATATATATATATATATGGAATATTATTCAGCTATAAGAAACAACAGTGATATTGCCACCTCTCGTATTTTCATGGATAGAGCTGGAACCCATTCTACTAAGTGAAGTATCCCAAGAATGGAAAAATAAGCACCACATGCACTCACCAGAAAATTGGTTTTACTGATCAACACCTATTGATTTTACTGATCAACACCTAAGTGGACATATAGGAATAACATTTATCCGGTGTCGGGCAGGTGGGGGGAAGGGGATGGGTATATACACACATACTGAGTGTAATGCGCACCATCTGAGGGATAGACATGCTTGAATCTCTGACTCAAGGGGGGAGTGGGGAAGGGCAATATATGTAACCTTAACATTGGTACCCCCATAATATGCTGATAAGAAAAATAAAATGGAAGAAAAAAAGAAAGTGTGTCAAGTGTGAATAAATTCTAATGAAAGGAGAAAAATTAAGTGGTATAAATAGCTAGAAACTGACAGGAAGAGGTGGTAGTTTGCAGGAGAAATGCTCTCTAAGGAGGTAAAATGAGAGCAGAGACTTGAATGGAAAGGAGGAGTCTTTTATTTGGGATATCTGAGGAGAGCTTGTTTCAATGGTAAGTGCCAAGACCTCGTGTGGGACCATGCTTGGCATTTTTTATCATATTTTGGGGGTACAAATATTGTTAGGGTTACATATATTAACATTTTTGAGGGACAGCAAAGAAGCTAGTAGGTTTGGAGCAAAGGAGATACAGCAGGGTTCAACAGAGGAAAGAGAAATGGTAGCCACAGTCTGCAGACTAGAATGAGAATACTTAGGATAAAAACTTCACTTCTTCTGAATTTAGGTCTTAAGCAGTGTTGCGTCCTGATTATTTCATAAAAAATTATCACTCTGGTTGATGAGTAAATACATATTTTTGGGAGAAGGATTTTAAAGCAGCAAGTTAGAAGCAGTTATATGGTTGTTGAAATAATTTCAGTCAAGTGAGGTTGGTGTCATGATCCTGTTTGGGGTCAGTAATGATGTTGAGAAATGACCAGTTTCTAATTATATACTTTAAAAAATACCCTACCTTTATCATTAGGTCCCTGACAGTGACCCTAATGTCATTTTCGCACACTTTTTTCCTTGCCTGATTTGAACCATCCATACTGGACACCTTGTTATTCCACAAACTTTCTAGATCATTTGGCTGTTTCAAACTTTTTGAGTTTGATCTTTTCTCTTTTTGGATACTGGGCTCCCAGGGAGTCTTATGGCTTGCCCCATTTTATTCCATTCAGGTCTTTTCTCCTATGTCTCAAGGAAAAAGATCCTTCCTCTCTATCCTATCTAAATTCTCAGGCACCATCATTTAGTTTTTATCCCTCATTCCACTTTAACTTATCAACATAGCACTTACTATCAGTACTTCAAATATATTATGCATTTATCTTATGTCGTGGGTCTCCCCCATGCCATGACAATTTGTTTTGTTCAGCACTATGAAAACTAAATTCAACTTTCTAAAACATTGTGTCATTTCCGCATTTACAAACTTTGAACCACTCTGTATTTCCTGAAGTTCTGATTGTCATATGGTGCTGATAACTATAATGACCATGTCCTGGTAAGTATTGCCATCCAATCACTCACTTTCTCTTATCACTCAGTTTCTAAATTCCAAGAAAGGGAAAAAAAATCCGGCATAAACCTACTTTTTGTTGCAGTTTGACCCCGTGATAATATCCTCCAAGCGTCTGTATTTCAGTGTACATTTTCACAGAACTGGCACCCTGCTCCCAGCCTGATCTGCCTGGATCTCACTTTGCTAATCAAGGCATAATGATACAGGGGTGAAGCACATTGACAAGAGCTAAATTATTACAAATGTGCTTGGCTTCTGCATGAAGGAAAGTATTGTATACACTTGAAGAGTCAGAATTAAATGTTTGCTCTTTGAGCTTTTGTGCTGGGGAGATTTGAGGTACACTTAGCTCAGTAGATTTTGTCCACATAAAGCCCTTTTGTTAAAAATCTGCTTTTCTCTTGCTTGTTATTATTAACCAAACAGTCTGCTTTTGTCAAAATTTTATAGTAGTTTCTGTTTCTCTTTTCTCTCTCAATTCCCATTATATTTCCTGGTGTCTTTTACCTCCCGTTCCTTCTCTTTTCATAATAAACCCACCTCTCTTCTTCACCACCACCAATGTCAACTCTCCTTCCACTATTAGATGCTTTTTCATTGTTGGTGATTTAGGCAGAAAATAATCTAAATAGATGAATCATCCTAAGTAGATAAACTGACAATATACCCTACCACCAACTCTTTCTTTGTGCACATTCATTTTGACCTATCCAGGATCACTTGCTCTCTGACTGAGCTTTGATTTCAGGCAATGTGAAGAAGTTACATTTTGTACTGTCAATTTAACCTAGGATTCACACTTTAACAACAAAGGAAGAGATAGAATGAGGGAGAATCAGACCACATTCATGGAGCCTTCTTTTTACTTACTAGAAGAAGAATATGAAGGGATGTGATCCCAAGCCTCTTTGAAGGCTATGTGCTGTCCAAGAGAACATTTAGCACTTGACATATAGTTATTATAAATAAGGACATACATTTTTAATTGTATTTAATTTTAGCATTTTACAATTTAAATAACCACATGTAGTTAGTGGTTACTGTATTAGACAGTATGACAATACAGATACAGAGATTGACCTAGTGAAGTCAGGGGAAGGAGCGCATAATTTTAGTTCCCATTATTTTTAGATGATAGAATTTGAAGGAATGGACACTGCCTTCTGACTTTCCAACCAGTTTCTTATTTTGAGCTCACAGTAAATATTACTAAGGGTAGAAAGGCTTAGGATAGTATAAAACATGTAGGCCTGAGAACTTCTAGATACATCATGTCACAAGAATACATATTGTTGCTTGGCAAATTTTAATGGTGTTGTCTTTGGATATGGCTTGAAGACAACTTTCTGTTTTTTGTTGTTCCTATTTTTGTTTTCTTGGCTGTCCTAAGAAATATTTGGTTTGAAACAAGCAAATGAAAAAAACTTCAGAAATAATTTAATTATTATGGACCTCAATGGAAATTTATGGCTACTATCAACCTTTCTGGAATTTTTTTTCTGATTACAACACTAATCCTTTTTCATGTATAGTCAGTCAAGAGGATTGATTTGTTTAACATGATAATAAAAGCCACTATAACAATAACAATGTGCTTAGCATGCCTGGATGGAACAGACCTCTTCTAAGTGCTTTGTATATAAATTCCTTCCATGCTGAGGAGTAAATATTATTATACTTATTGTACATATTGGAAAATAATATACTCTTTTACCCACAACATTACAATTTCAGGATAAATATTTCAACTATGTAAGAAATGTTGTAAGCCACTGACTCCTAAAAGTATATATTTTAGCTGTTACAAACTGGCTCATTATTTCAGAAAAGGTATACTTACTAAATTGATGATAGGAATCAAAAGTCCAATTTCTCTCCTTCACTTAATTATTCAATATATTTAGTCTCCTATTGGTATTATGAATTTTTTCAGACAAGTGTTATCACAAAAAGATCATCAGCTTCTTCAGAACTTTTCAGAAATATTGTGACTAACAGTTTTCAAGGCAAGTAGAGGAGACACCTCAGTAATCTTAGCTGAGCCAGTTCACACAATTTTTATAAGCTATGTGTATTTTACTCTACTCAGTGTTAAAAATTAGCTTTTCTTTATTGCATCCTTAATGATTTTATTAATTTTTATTTTTCTCAATTTAATACTTTTGTAATGTGTTCTCATCATATACCATTTAAAGGCCCCGATAACATATAAATAAAATATACACAGACCCTCACCCTAATGTGTTCATAATCTAGTGGAAGCAATGTATAAAATAGAAACATTTACTTAAAAAATATTTTTAGACCCAACTAAAATCAGATACTTAAGATCTATCTTTTCCAGAAATGTATAATAATCATATCAGGAAATACTTTTTCATATAGCTATGGTCAAGTATTGTAATTAATAACTTCATAGATTTAATCTTCTGAGCCAAGTAGTCTTTTATACTCACTACACTAAACGTGAAGAGGATGGATATCACAAGGAAGATGCTACTACTCTGTGGTAGTGTTTTTCAAAGCTGCCGACTATAAATATGTGTCCTCTGAGTTTACATTGGGCAATTATCCTTGGAAGTCAAATATCCTCAAGCAACTGGGTAAAATTGCCTTTTGATTAAGCATTTTCTAAAAGAGGAGAACATCAGCAGTCTATTTAATTTTTAAATTATATTTTGTACCTTGATTCCTTTCTGGCATTACTATCAAATATCTTTTTTGTAATATTAGTTGAAAACATTAGTATTTTGAGCTTTGGTCTTCGAACAAGATCTGGATTTAAGTCTCAAGCTTCCAATATTAGTTGCTGTAAAATCATTGAGAAGACAAAATAATATTTTTTATACCTATTATGTGTCAAATACTGTCCTTAATAATTGTCATATGGTGTTTAATTTAATACATAATTAGCCAATAGTTACATGGATAGGTAATTTGGCAAAACTAGTATTCAAACTCATACATTTAAACACCAAAAATGTACATTTATCTCCTTTTCCTTTTCTTTCTACCTTTCCTTCTTTTCTTTGCCCCTTATCTCCATTAAGCATATCTTTTGGCCACTTTTCAACATCGCTACTGGAATTCAAAGACATGAAGTACATTTTTTTTTTTTTCAAAAATAAATGAACTCACAGGCCAGGTAAAGGGTTGTATATGAACTTCACTCTCAATATTTTATGAAATGCGAACTTTGTTGTTAGGTTCACTGGCATGGGACTCTACCAAAGTGAATTTACATGTGTAATAGAAATAGAAACTCAAGAAGAGATCACCCTTACTCATGAAACTGCCCCTAAAACTTGCTGTCTAATTTAGCAAATAAAATATAGACTACCCAGTTCCATTTGGATACTTACATTTAAAAAAAAATAGTGGCTGTTTATCTGAAATTCAAATTAAACTGAGCATTCTCTATTTTACCTGGCACCCTAGGGAAAACAATCTTTCTCTCACAAGATTCAAGCAGTTATGACTATGTATTTTAAAAGAGGAAAAGAAATAGTCAATATGACCTTTTATTATCACTCAGTGGCAAAACACTATGCTGCTTTTTACACATCCAAAGCTGCATATGATCTAAAATAGTCAAAGACCTGATGACATTTCACGTGCCAAGGAGGCATGTGGACACTGTGAGGCACCGTGAGGATCCTAGCACTGAAAGCTCCACACTGTGTGTTACATGTCAGACTTGGTATTAATAACCTAAATGCAGTCAGTTCCCCAAGGGGTTTCAGACAGCAGGTAACAGAAGAACCCAGGCCGGCAAATTTAGGTCAGAACTGTATGAAATCATGATTTGTGTGGTGCCAGTTCTCTATATTGTAAAATCTGTTTTACATAATTCAAAACATTTTTAATATTTTAGATAAGTGTTTTCTTGAAAAAAAGTGTATATTTTCCCATTTCTGGCTCACATATGATATTTATTACTTGGTCCCCTCATTCAGAGCAATGACGGAGTAGCCAAACCAGCTCCCCCCCCATCCCCACCCTTTTTTTTCCTGGAATCTTTGAAGAACTTTCCAGTTTTTTTTTTTCTTGCCATAGGGTCATTTTTACTGATTGCAAATTTCTAGTGTCTCTTGCCAGTTCAAAAACTTTCTGCCTCTGTATAATCTGCTGCCTAATTCTTTCCCTATCTCCCAGAAGTTTTATCCTGAGGCAGACATAATTTATTCTTCAATGCTTATTCAAGAAGACTTTCCATATCCATGCCAAAAAGCAAGCCCTTGCCAAATGGAATTCCTGTGTGGAGTTCTTTCAAAATCATGTCTTCCAACCAGAGGTGTAGCCAAAGAACTATCTGGGCAGCCACATTAGCTGTCATACTTTTCAAAATTGCTGGCAGGCAGCCGAAAGCACAGTCTGCCAAAACCTCCACTTCCATTTTAACCAGAGCACAGGTCTTCAAGGACGTTCTCTCAGCTCTCAGAGCCACTTAGAAATGGCTCCAGTGACTCTGCCAGTTTTCTGACTGAATGCGAGTTCCTGCTGCTTTGAAAGTTTGCTAAAGGGAAACATCTGCTTCTCTATGGGTTTGGTTCAGTTTCTATTAAGGCAGTGAGCTGTTTTTCGCCTTTTATGAAATGTTAGCAATTTCAGCATCCATGTTTTTAGCAGTTCCCCATATTTTAGCCTTTAAATATAGATATATTTTTATTTTATGGAGTTTCTTGATAGCATCAGAGATTGATCTTTTGAGGTTTATATTATCAATGTGTTACTAAATTAGAATCTAATCTATTGTGTATCCTCTATTGTTTAGTTTCTCTCCTCTCCTGATTGCCATTGGCTTTATTAGCCTAGACATTGTTCTACATTATTCTATGTAAAGATGCTTGACACATACATACATTAGGAATTATTTATCTTAACTAATTACTCTATAGTTTATTTATGGATGACTCATCTATGGCATAACTATCTGGTCCTTTGCTTTCTCATCTAAAACAAGAGAAATCTGAATCTACTAAACGAACTTGAATACTTCTTAAAATTCTAAAACTCAAAGTCCAATTTGGTATCTGGAATTCTCTTTCTCAATAATATTGCAAGAATATTTTCTCTATAACCTAACAGGCTTTTACTCCATAAAGCATTAAACCAACAAACCACAATAAAGGGATATCCATGAAAGATAATTAGAATTGAAAGGTTGAACTGTAGAGACTAGTTATCTTTTGCTATTGGCACTAAATGCCTTTTTTTTTTTAAATTCTTAAACTTGTTATTAATTGGTTGTATTGAAAAAAGTATGTGTTATATCAGTCATAGCTAAGTTAAATTCTCTGCTCTGTTAACTTCTCCACTTCTCTTATTTGGTAATTATTCCCCATTCACTTCTCTTATCTAATAATTATTAATGTGCCAATAATTTCCAAAACCACATCTATATTATTGTTTTCTCTTCTGTGATTCTAATCTATATGGTCACCTCTCTAATGGATGTTTCTACTAAAATGCTCCACAAGCAGGAGAATTTAACTTAATGTCTTAAAATATATGCAAAATCTCACTCATCATTTTCTTTCTCAACTTTTCCTAGTCTTTCTTTCTGTCACTAGAAATGGTGCTATCATCCTCTAAGGAAAACATGCCAGAAATCTCTACATCATCCTTGACTGCTCTTTCTCTCACCTCTAGCATCCCAATAGTAACCAAATTTTATTAATTCTACCCTTTGCATATCATCTCATTGATCTGCCTTTTCTTTGATTCTATTATTAATACTATTTTGATCTGTGCCCTTATGACCTATCTCTCTGCAAACTTTGTAACTGACACTTCAGCTGGAGCCCTGTTCTTTATCTAATCTAGTCTCTAATCAGCAGCCAGAATATTGATTCTATAACATAAATATTACCGTGAAACTCTTTTTCTTTAAATTTTTAAATTCAAAGTCCTTAATTTAGTTTAAAATAATATTATAATCGGACTGCTATTTATTTCCTCAATTTCATAAATCACCATTCTGGCTACTTTGTGCCAGTATGCTGATCTACTCAACGGTCTGAGGGCTTTATTCTTGTGGTTCTTCCATTTGCTCTTCCCTGGAATACTCTCGTTCCACATATACGGAACTATTTTATACTCATATTTTCCCTTCTCCATCTTACTTTGTGTCCCAGGGAGTTGAATTTAGAAAACTACATCTATGCTTCTTACTTTCCAGCTTTTAGTAGGATTCAGCTGACATAAAGCAATGGCAGAAGAATGGAGCGAGGAGAGTGAAATGTAAGCGTGCAATCCCTGGACTCCCTCTTTATGGAGTTCCCATAGGTTGGCCTCCCTTGAACTAAGGTCATGGTTCTTACAAAGAAGCCTTCCACACAGCCTCTCTGTCTCCAGGTTGCAGTGACCTCTCCTTTCGCTATTATTTTCAAACCTGGCACAGTATCCTGAACCATCCCTTGAGTTGCCTGTATGCCTTACCAAGCCTTTCAAATTGTCCTTTGGTTAAACATTCCTCAAATTACTTTATTTTAATGCTCCATCTATTTCCTACAGAGGGCTGACTGATACTGGCTGGGATCCTGATATAAGTATTAAATATTTGGACACAGCAGTCTGGAGCTCAGAGGAACGGTTAGTACTAAAGATATACATTTTTGATTCAGTGATAATAGTGTAAAAGTACAAGCAGATTTTATATCATGGGCTTGGGTAGGATTTCCTTAGGAGAAAATTGCAGATAAAAAGAGCAGCTGCCTAGAAGTGAGCTTTAACTGGGAACTGTTAGGGTGGAGGGGGTAGAGGTGGGAAGGGAAAAGAGAGCGGTAGGAGGGACCAAGAAGTGAGGGAAGTGAAAATCCAGGAAGGAATCCAAGAGACCACCCTTGCAACAATGTATTAAAAAAATAACACCACCAAAACTCAACAAAGCTTTGAGGTTATTTTTTCCAAGATGTCAAATCCAAGATCACATTTTCAGGCCAGATTATCTATTTTATTACTTGAACTTTTATTTTGCTAAAAAATCTGTACTAGATGAACACTTCCAAGAATTGGAATAGATTGCAGGTGTAGGCATTGTAATAAGGGACATCGAAAAACCATATTTCCTTTCTGTAGCCAACAGGAGGGCTAATGGGCTTTTTCTCTATTAAGGCTATCACTGAAACAATCACAGAAAATAAAGATTCAATGAATCCTTCATTTTTGATTTATTGGGAAGTACACATTAATGAAAACCTAGCAGGCCAATTAGACAATAAATTAGACAATTAATTAACATATTTAAAAAATTATGAGTAGGACAATGAGAGAGGCAACAATCATTTGATACCTAATTAACAGGGAAAAAAAGATATCGTGTATAACCCCATTTGTGTTTTTAGGAAACAAATCCTCTTCTGACAGGCTATTTGTTTGGATTTTTTCTGCTAAGGTGTTTGATGAATTTGGGAGTTTGTGTTTTAAGGGAAGGGTGGAGATGCAGAGATGAAAATGGAAGGCAGAAAAAGTGGAGCCCATAAGATAACACAAGGCTTTGCTGTAGTTGGGGTGCCTTCCTTTGACTAAAAAAAATTTAATAAATTAGATGGAATTTATAACACAACTGGTATGAGTAGATCTGTGCCTTGTTATATGTATATAAATTTATGAAGGATAGGAGTTTCATATCCAGAGTAAAATAAAGGCCTTTAATGACAAGTCAGATGTTGGAAACAATGGGAACCATGAAGACATAAGCCCCTAAGAATTCTTAAAGGTCATGAGATATGATTTTAAATTACACAAGCAATGGTATTGGCAAGTTAGGATCAGTGCTTAAGCCAAGTTAGTCTAGATTTTCTAGTGACAAGTAAACCCTAGTGGACAACAGGGTCATATAAAAAATAAGTGAAAGTTCTCAGCATGTTGAAAATGTTGGGACGAGATAACAGCTTTCCATCAATATTTAAATGATTGGTAGGTGCAATTTGGTTAATTCAATAGATCTGTGTTGAACATTCTGATAGGTGGATTGTAGTATGGAGAAAACCTCGTGGGTCAAATCCCCACTTTCAGCACTCTTTAGCCCTGTAATTTAAGGTACATTTTAAAATCTACACTATTTCAATTATCTTACATTGAAACTGGAGGCAATAATAATAATATCTACGTCCTAGAATGAATAAAATGTTAAAAATTATTGTATATAAAGCACCTGTTAGTGCCTAATTAGTGTCAATGTTATAGCAAATCCATAATAAATATTAGCTATTATTAATGAGAAAAGCTAATTTAAATTGCCCTTCTGTCATATAACCCATACTTTATTAGAAAATAATATAAATAAAACAGAGAAGTACGTCCTAAGTAGTACAACATGCTACATGATTTCAATAAATCAAAGTTGTGAGAACGCATGTCATACTTTATATAAAGATATTTATCAGAATCAGAATTATCCTAAAATTGGGAAATCATGTGCTTCATCTATGTTAATATTTTGTAGGCAAGTGGTAGTTCTCAACCATAATTACATATTAAAATGATCTGGGGATATTTTTTAAATAGACCTATTAAATGAGATAATCTGGAGATGATACCTATGTATGTCTAAGGTAATAGGCAACCGGGGTTGAAAAACAATGTTGCTGAGTTAATTCCTGCACTGGTTGTGGGTTTGGGCCAGGTTATAATTAGTCTTCCCATGAGAGGATGATATCATCTGGCATTATTGGAAAAAATAGTGGATGGTATTTTTTCAAACTTTTTATCTTGCTCTTTGATCCCATTCTTTATATGGTTGTTAGAATAATTCCAGAACTATTGATTGCTTGAAGAAATGTAGAACTATGGCAAAAATGTATTGCTTTAACCTTATATTTTGAGCCATATCCACTTTAAAACCAAGAACTTAAAAGGATTTCTTTTATTAGTTTCTTGACTATGAATGAGTTTTGTAAGACCTGATGTTTTTCTGAGACAATTACTTCTAGAATAAATTCTCCCAATTTATTTTTAAATTAAGAAATTTAGAGTCATGGCATTCAGAATATACACCCTGATTGATTATTGAAATGTACTTTATGCATTGCCTAAGATCCAATCAGTACATTGTTGAAAAATATTTCATATATATTTTAAATTTTTATATTTTTGCTGTAGTTTAGTACCACAAATTGTATTTTTCATTCAATGACAGTCCTATCAACCTAATACATATTTGTGAATCTTAATTCAAACTCAATGGATATAGATCCATACAAGCTTAAACTGCAATTTTGCACAACTGTAGTTTTAAATTACAAATCATGAATGCATTTAATACACCCTGCTGTCTGAAAAGTAGTCTAGAAAGCTATGTATATAAAAGGTAACACAGAACACTCTAGGGCAAGGAGAAAATTTTCTGTCCTTTTGCTACTAATTAATAATTACTCTTAATTCCACTTTCCTGTATTTCCTGTCATCACATCATTTTCTCTTAAAAGCATACATTTTTATCTTCTTATATTTGTGTTTTAAATCATAGCATTTTATGAACATCCTAAATGTGTGCCATTCTTAAAGATGTTGACCTCTTACAAATGCAGGTACAGAATAACATTGCTTAAATTTAGTAACATTTTGGAAATGGTATTGTTCAACATTTATCAGCACATTCGTCAGGATAGAAGACCAAGCGTGTATTTCTTGCTGGGCAGACATCATTTATTCCAGACTGGAATAAATGTAAAATTACCTTCTCTGGTGATTAGTTTTTCCACATTTTACTCCTTATCCCCATACCAATTCTCTAAAATTATCTGACTCTCTCTTTTCATCATTCACAGCAGAGATATCTTTCTAAAACATGAATTGTAATATGACGTCCCCACTCCCCAAATCTGCAAAGGCTCCCCATTGCCTACAGAAGAAAAAATGACCAGAAATGCCCAAGGCTTGCACTCTCTCCGTTTGAGTTCACACTTCCTTCTCACGACATTTCTCTTCACACTATTTCTTCTCACTTTTCTTCCAGGTGTATGTCCAGCTCTGTGCCTTTGCTTATGACTTTCAATCATCCTTCAGTGGACTTTGCTTCATTCTCTACTAATTCTTAAAGCCTCTGTCAGAGGTTTCTGTTTGAAAATAAAAACTTCCTTGATTCCTCCTGTCAGAGATCTCCTTCTTTCTCTTCACCTTCGGTATGTAGCTCCTGCATACTCCATTCGACTTGCCTTAGCTAATTTTATTTCCTTGTCCCCAGTACTTTTAAAAAGTCTCAAGAACAGGAATAAAGTCCTGTTTATCTTTGTATCCTTAGCACCTAGCAAAATGTTTTGTTTAAAAATGCTGCTCAGAATATCTAAACCAAAAAAAATAATGAAATGAGTAAGATTATTTTCCATTACATCCTTTTGAAATGCTAGAGTTTGAAACTGATATGCTAAATTAAAACCTACTAATATATCATCAACAAGCATCTGTGAGCAAATGAACATATTCTGAGAACCTGTATGTAATTCTGTAGATCATTGAATTGCAATTCTGTAGTTGTTCAGAAACTTATCTCAGATTTCTATGTTCTTACCAGGAAATATTAGAAAGACAATTGATTTTTCCTTAATAAACTCCTTTTTGAAAATGATGCTTCAGATATTTCCTAGCTTCAATGTTTTATTTTCCTATAATTATTTTGATCAAGTCAATATAGTATTTATTAATTATTATTATAGGCCAAGATAACTTTGTCAATTTTAACAGAACACATTGTAAAAATGAGAAGAAAATGCATATTTAATCATATTCTTTAAGTTATCAGAGGTAAACAGATAAACTCGATTCTATTCTAATCATAAAGAAAATGTTATATCTCTATTCTCCAAATATCATAGAATTTTGACATAGTAAAGAAGAATAATCAAGAGAAGTACATAACTTTGCTACAATAAAAAAGAACCACTTCTTAAAATATATATGTGGGTATTTTATTTGTACAAATATTTAAATTTTACTGCTGTTACTAGTTGACAGTTTCAAATCAAACACATTTTATTGCTTTGTTGGTTTTTTTTCTTGATATAAACTGGTAGATAAGAATTAACTTCTCATGAATACCTATGATATACCAGGTTTTTGCCAAGAAAACTATAAATACTATACTTTCAAAGTTGGTATTGTGTTAGATTTGTAGATAGGAGAATAACAATTATAATTTCCTCTTTTCAGTATGTGAAATATTTTTAGACTCCCTTGTGCACTCTACTCCCTACAAACAGCCCAAAATACTCCATAAAAATAAAAATGCCCCATGGCTGATGTGTGGAAGCAGAAGGTAAAGTATAAATGGAAAAAATATGAAACAAAGGGAAAAGTGATAAAAGTGGTAACCCAATGAAAAATATGATTAGGAGACAGAATATATCATTTTCTCCTTTATATTTAGTGTGATTGTCTCAGATAAGAAGATAAAAGAATTTATAAATGGCAAATGTGTATAGACTGGGACTTGGATGTAGTCTTACCTCTGACAACTCTACTAAGTTATATTTCACAAAAATCTTTGCATGTTTCTCAGGGTACAACAATATGAGGCCCAATGATAAGAAAATTGCTGCAATGACCTACTTTAAGGAAATAAACTATATTCCAGAATGGACTCTTTAGTATTTAATAAGTTATGGAATTTCTAAGATTATAGATAATTATTTCATCAGACCCTAAACCAACCTTGTCAAATGTAATGCTTTTTCTGGGAAAATTGGTCTCTGAAAATAGCCCAGACATAATATTATCATTTAAATGGAAGGATTGGTATAAGCATACGATAAAACACAATTTAAGCAATGGGAAATATAATACTGATTGCAATAAATAGTCCAAGCTGCTATATGGCAATAAAAATAATATATCATTGAAACTGACAATAAAAAGTCAGTATGCAAAAATTCCTAATGCCATCAAACCCTTTGAAGAATGGGCACAAAGAATGATTGTATTATTTTCGACAATAAGAGATTATGCTGATTCTTGAGATTTTAATTTTGAAGGACCCTTTAACTACATTTAGCCTTCATTTCTCAATGGCTCTAAAATGCTTTGTTCATGTCTCTGTTATAAACCACTAAGTTATTTTAGAGCTATTAATGTACCTCTACACGAATCTATAAATTCCTTGAGGGTGAAGATTTAACCTTACTCAATTTGATATCATAGCATCTAGTTCTGATCCTAGGATTTAGAAGAGTGTACAATAGATGTTAGATGAATTAATAAATATATACATAAAAGACTGGAAATAGGATATTCTCTGCTTCCACATTTTTTACTAATTCATAGTCTCAAAAGTTTGACATATTCTAACTAGGATAATAAATTTTTCCAACAGGGAAGATTAATAAATAATCCAGAGGTATTTTTTAAATGGATAATCCTCTTAACTCAGTTCAACAAGGAATTATTGTGTCTGTTGTCACAGTGTCTGCCAGGCACTGTGTATGCCAAATACCAGGAACATACAGATTGATAAGACCTACTTCCTTCCCTTAGGGAGCCTACAGTCTAATCTTAATGCATCGTTATCAGATTCCTGAGCTCCAACCGATATTATGTACTGAAGCTGAATTTCTAAGGATATAGCCTGGGAATATGATTTAAACAAGACTTATGTGATTCTTCAGCATATTAAAACTTGAGAATCAGAGTCTTGGTAGAAATCAGAGATTATTATAAAACAGCAATCAGTAATCTTCAAGCGAGATGGGGTGAGAGAGGTCATCAGAAAAGAGAGCTTACAAGGTACATCTAGGGATTTAGGTGAATATTCTTAAATGAATGTGAACAGAAATATTAAAAAAGTGTATATAATTTTTAAGGCCAGGTGACCAAAGTCAAGCTGATTTCTTTAGAATTTTACTAAATATAATATAGATTCTAGAATAAAATAAAAAGACTGAAATACAGAAGTTAGTTTAAATGTATGTAAAATTATATATATTTATATGTCTATAAGCTGATATGGGTGTGTATGTAGATACATATACATGACTGGATTAATAGTGTGGAAAAAACAATAAAAAAGGAACCTCTTTTAACTTTCCCCGTGTCATCTCAAATTTGGATAATTCATCACAAATACCATAATTTGCAATATGTATTCAGAAAAGCTCCTGTATTGAAATAAGAAAGGTGACACAGGTCTCTGTCATGGGGAATTATCAGCAGGGGAGTTACATGCTTCTCGTAGAAGCAAATATCTGTCTTTTGCTTCTGTGTCTGAGAGAAAAGCAGATTGATACTAAATCAATTGTATAATTTCAAACAAGAAGGAAAAGGCAAAGTCTTCATAATGGAAGAACAGTCTATGGTTAAAACACACTTATGTGAACCAGCAGATTGACGTCCAAAATATTACTGGATGTTGGCAATTTCTGTGAAACAGAACCAATTGTATAGCTTTGAAAGAAGTTGCCAGTTAATGTCTGGTTGTGAATATAAAATATGAATTTTATTATTTCTGTTCTCCGTATGTCTTTTACAATAAGAAAGAAGTTACTTGTATTAATATAACCTACTA
The DNA here is from genome assembly GCF_040939455.1 of Microcebus murinus. Taxonomy (NCBI): domain Eukaryota; kingdom Metazoa; phylum Chordata; class Mammalia; order Primates; family Cheirogaleidae; genus Microcebus; species Microcebus murinus. Next base: position 63,549,864 of record NC_134105.1, read on the forward strand.
CTGTTTTCAGGTTAATTACTTGTTTTTCAAAGTATTGACCACAATCTGTATTATTGAGTGTATATAAATTTCATATATATTTATTTTATATGAGGTGTGACCAAAGACATTATGATGCAGTAGAAAAATCATAAAAAATGACACAAGCTCAAGTATGAAGTTTGAAAATTTGTGTCAAATAAATGGAGCCTTCTCTGCTATCACATATAGGTCCCTCTAATAAAAAGGGTAGTGAGATGAGCAAAGGATGGAGCACAGATTAAGATGAGCAGGATAGATAGCAAAGGAGTTTTAAGAAATAAATCTGCCTAGGACCAGGGTGGACATAGCTCATATGAACAAAGGTCTCGCTAATTCTCTCAAAAGGCAGATTTGGAACCTAATACAAAAATGCAGTGCATTTTATCTATGTATTATCTATAATTTTACATGAAACAACTTTTTTATCAATTATCACATAGTTGAAATTTATTACAAATATTGAGGCTTTATTATACATACCTCTCAATCACTTAGATTTACTTAACAAAATCCAAATAAAAATACTTTAGGCATAACATTAAATACATATCAAGGCCTCGGAGACTTCAAATCAGTATTTCAGTGACTACACTTGTACTCAGACTGGGACATCCTTTACAAAATCCTGCAAAAATTTATTTCAACCTGACAAAGACAGCATAAATGAGAGAGTGCCAAAGAAATGTAAGGGATTTGTATAGACAAGCATGGAAAAACATTCTCTTTGAACCAAGCTATTCTTTCATGTTGTATCTAATTTGCTCACATCTTGCCCAGTTACAGGTGGGTTAAGAGCCAAAACATGGAATTAAAGAGATAATCTCTGAAAGGAGATCAGATCTTGTAAACTAAGGTAACTATTAGGAATAGGCCGGGCGCGGTGGCTCACGCCTGTATTCCTTGCACTCTGGGAGGCCGAGGCGGGCCGATTGCTCGAGGTCAGGAGTTCAAAACCAACCTGAGCAAGAGCGAGACCCCGTCTTTACTATAAATAGAAACAAATTAATTGGCCAACTAATATATATATATATATATATATATATATATATATATATAAATGAGCTGTGCATAGTGGCACATGCCTGTAGTCCCAACTACTCAGGAGGCTGAGGCAGGAGAATTGCTTGAGCCCAGGAGTTTGAGGTTGCTGTGAGCTAGGCTGACGCCATGGCACTCCCTCTAGCCTGGGCAACAAAGCAAGACTCTGTCTCAAAAAAAAAAAAAAAAAAAAAAGGAGTAAACAAGTCATGTTGGGCCTGCAGATATGTGAATTTCTAGACATGTCAGAGAAAACTGAGAATTAGGAACCTCTCTAGGCTCCTTCTTTAGTACTTACCAATTGATAGCTTATTAGAAAGTTAATGTCAATATGGAGATAATTTACTCGAATATCAAGTGCCTGAAATGAATACATGTTGAAGTATCCATATACCATATTGAAGTTTCATTGCATTATTTATAAGGCTTAATAAAGAAACCATTGGGACACCATCAGTGATTAAACAAAAAGATGGAGAGACTTTTAAGTCATCTGCCAACATTACTTTCTAATATAAAGGAGGTAATTTTAACATAAATATTTTGTAACCTATTCCCCAGGAGTTATAGATTTATTTTAAAATACATCTTTAAACTCAAACATAAGGAGGGTAAATCTTTAATCATCCAGGACTTTATGTAGTCGTAGACCATCAATTAGAGCAGGAGGAAGCGAAGGAAAAACAGAAGTTAAACCATGGACTTAGTAACTCCACATTGTGGACACACCTTTCATTTTCCTCTTTACTGTTCAGTTAGCTCACTTTCTGTCAACACAGGTGTGATGCTAGAGCTCGTCTCAATGTGTCTGCAATTCTCAGCACCTGTGGATCAGCACCGGGCCAACAACAAAATGCCTTCCCCACAGTTTTACTTGAAGACATTGCAATTTATTCAGGCTTAATGAGGTAAAAAGAGAGAAGCCTCTGGGACTATCTGTTCCTAAAAACTGGAAGGTTTCTCTTTTATCTCAATAATTAACTTCTTCTGTTACCAATATACAAGAAAAGACAAAATTTAGGACTCATGGGTGTCCTTATTTATCTGTAATAATGACTGAGTTCCATGGACAGGGTGAATAATGTCTAAGTTGACTGAAAATATGTGGCTTTTCAATCACACCACTTGTCACTCCATTTCTGTAACATCCAGATGCTGGAACAAAAAAATATCCTCAGTTGTTACTTAGAATGCTTTGGTTACAAAGTAGCTGAATAAATTTCATCATTATGCAAAAGAATGGAATTCAAGTAAAAGAATTTTGAGATTATAGTTGAGTCACTATGACACTAGAATAGTGAAAAAGGTTATGAGAGACTGAACAACAATTTAAGCCTAAAACAAAATGCATCTTGTTAATACCCAGGTTATTTCTCTAAATAATCACTTCAAATAATACACTGTGATATTCTATTTTCTCTGTGAGAGGATTAAAACTTTGTAACCATATTATCTTACCAAGGATATTTACAAACATTGAAGAGGGTACCAAAATATTATTCACTGGATCATGGAAAGATTAATTTTATAAAAACTTTCCCAGTTGTGGAATTCACCCTAACAAATCTTTGCCTGTGGGAATTAAAAGTCATAGTTTTACCATGGTATAACTAGGAGTCAAAACAAGATGATACATGGGACATTTCTTTTATAATAATATTGAAAGCACATATTGAAGGTGTCATAATTGATCTGGAACACTATCATGTGTGAATGGCAGGGGATAAATGAGAATGACTGTTACCAGTGTTAAGATTACATGTTACGATGAAATAATAATAATAAAAGATTACATGTTACAAAGTATATATAGATTCCCATTTACTATATATGTTATATATACCCATAATCATACAACATAACTTATAAGCACTTTTATATTTATGTATTCTGCGTATATGTGTGTGTACAATATACATAATACACAGAAAAATATATATGTTATATATAGCATAGATATACGTCAATACACAGAAGAACATACATATTTCCAATACACATGGAAAATCTTTGTTCATAATTCAATTCAACTACAGTTTTTATGTGATGCCATTCTTGTCAACCTCTTTCGTTAACTCCACTGGACAACTGTTCAATGTCTTCCTGGCAGTTTTGTTGCTGCTAGTTCATGTCTTTAAATAATAGTGAAAAAAGAATTCAGGGGTACTTATTTATTTTCTTATGTACATACCTTTCCATACTAGACTGCAAACATTTTCAGAGTTCAAATCATATTAATTCATCCTTGTGGCAGACAGTTTAATGCTTTCAAAGTGCTCAATAATTATTTGTAATTAATTATACTATTTATCTATTAAGTATTTAATAAGAACCTACTGAGTGCCAGTCACTGCATAAGAATCTGGAGCTAAAATACCGAGCAAAACAAACATGACTTAGGTTCCACTAAAAATTATAGTAATTTGAGAAAGCGATCCTCTGACTCTGACGGTCAGAGTTAATTTTATGTAAAACATAATTAGGTAAAAAGTGTAAAAGCATGACCAGAAGTTTTCAGTGAAAAGAAACATGGCTTTCTTCAGGAACTTTGACTTCAACAGATTGAAAGTCAGTTTTTAAATCCATCCTACCAAATGAGCATTGCTGTAGATTAACTCTGCATACAGCTTCTATCTTAATATTTTTCACTACCAAAAGTCTGTATTAGTCTGTGCATTGCATGTATAAGTAGTTTCTATTTGAATTGTTAGTATAAAGTAGACTGTGGGTACATTGGCTCACATCTGAAAGGCTAGCTGCCTTCTGCTGTCTCTGTCCAGTAGTTAAGCTCCAACCTGAAGTTGCTTTCAGATGTGTTCTAGCAGCATTTCTTCTGTTCAACTTGCACGGGGCCCTTCCTTCTCAGGTCACCACAGAGTAGCTGCTTTGGGGCCCCACTGTTATTTTTCCTCCACACATGTCCAGCTCAGCACTCTGAGAGGCAACAGGCATTGTTTAATATCAGTGGACTGGCTGCAGTCCAGGGACTTATCTTGCTATTTGATCAAAAGAATGGTAAAATATGAGAATCAGATGCCACTGTTAAAACACTAAGATAACCTGAATGAAAAAGTGATACAATACCTGGCAGAGAGTGTGCATTAAAATAAAACTATTCATTTGATTATTAAATAAAGCTGTGGCAAGTCTTACAAAATACAATTGCTCTGTAACTCTCTTTGTAATTTCAAAATGTAATGATAATAAACTTGGTATATACATGCTTGAATAACCAAAACATACATTGTGACCACTAGTAATTCACAATCCACACGAATGTATGCATATTCATGAAATAAATTTACTCAAAAATAATATTCTGAATGTCCCATTGCTGTCTCCATTTTTTGTAATACTTCCAAAAGTTATAACTAATTATTTGGATTTATCTGTCTCTAATTTTAGTCTACAATCACCACGAAGGCTGAGAGTTCTCTCCCAGTCCTTAGCTCAGGACTAGGGTATAATTATAATTCCCTACACTAAGTGCCATTGACTGAGTCCTAACTATTACTCAGGCACTATTCTAAGCAGTTTTCATGTATTAGCTCATTATTCCTCACTGCACTAAAAATTTAACTTCAACTTGCAGGTAAGAGGGAACAAGCATATCCCACACTGTCTATCCCAATAAATGCAGCTATGAAACCTGGACAGAATTCATGGAGCAGCCTTTTGAGGCCTCAAAATAAATATGGGCAGTATGATTAGAGCAGAATACCAAAATTTAAGTTGCAACTAAACTTGTGGTGACTTAAAAAATTTTTTTTTCTGATATCCCCTGGCTTAGATTCAATGCAGCTACAATCTTAGATGTGAGTGGCCATTGATTTGGACAGAGAATATGTCGGGAGAATGCTGTAGCTTTCTCACTATTAAAGGACTTGAGTTTCCCAAGAAAGGAACCTGCTGGCCCAATGTTCATGATTGAATCATGTTTATAAAAATATAATACCAATTATGTTCAATCGCTTCCAGAAAATAAAAGAGAAGGCAATACTTCTCAAATTATTTTATGAGCCCAGCATTACCTCGCCTATTAAAACCTGACACAGAGAGTGTGGAGAGAAAAAATGACTGTAGACCAATGAAAATATAGGTATGAAAATTTTAATAAAATACTAGAAAATTGAATTCAAACTACAGTCGACCCTTGAACAACTTTAGTGTGAACTGTGTAGTTCCATCTATACTTGAATTCTTCCACCTCTGCCATCCTTGAGACAACAAGACCAACCCATCTGCTTCCTCCTCCTCAGCCTAGTCAACATGAAGACCTTTATGATGATCCACTTCCAATTAATGGATAGTAAATATATATTTCCTTCCTTATGATATTCTTAATATCATTTTGTTTTCTCTAGCTTACTTTATTGTAAAAATATAGTATATAATACACATAAATATAGTATATAATACACATAACATATATAACATATAACATAAAATATAGTATATAATACACATAACATGCAAAATAGGTGTTACTGACTGTGTTATCAGTAAGACTTCTGGTCTAGGCTATTAATAGTTTTGTTTTTGGGGAGTCAAAAGTTATATATGGATTTTCAACTGTGTCATTGGCCTAACCCTGCATTATTCAAGAGTCAACTGTATATATAAAAGAAATTGTATACCACAGCCAACTAAGGTTTAACCCAGGACTGTCAATCTGGTTCGATATAAAAATCTCAATCAATGCAATCCATCGTGTTAACAGAGGAGTTATACTAACATGCTAAAGAAGAAAAATCACATAAGCATATCAATGATGTAGAAAAAGCATTTATCACAATTTAATATCAATTCATAATAAAAAAAAACTGGTAAACTCAGCAAACTAGGAATAAAGGAGAATTTCTTAATTTAATAAGGGCAAGCTACAAAAAATCCTACAACTGACATTACTCTCAACAGTAAAAGACTGAGCGCTTTCCCTACAAAGTCAAGAACAATGCAAGAATATTTATTTTTATTTGTCTTACTCAACATCATACTAGCAGTCTTAGCCAGTTCAGTAAGTAAAAAAAAAAAAGATTTAAAAGGTATGCAATTTAGAAAAAAAAAAGTTCCTATGCACAGATGACATGATTGCCTACATAGAAAATCCCAAGTAATCAAAAATAAAAAAATACTCCTAGAACTAATAAGTGAATTATCAAGGTTTCAGTATACAAATTTGACATACAGAAAAGATTATGTTTCTATATGCTAGCAATGAACAAATGAAAATTATAATTAACAAATAATACCATTTTTAATAGTTCTAAATGTGAAATTCTTAGGTACAAATCTAGGAAAGCAAGTATAGAATCTATATAATGCAAAGTACTAGAATCCATATTCTGAAAGTACCAAAAAACTAATAAAATAAATTTTTTAAAAGACTAAAATAAACAGGAAAATACATGTTCATGAATTGGAAGATTCTACATAGTAGAAACATCAGTTAAACTCATACGATCTATAAATTTAAATCCCCAAGACAAACAAATAAACAAAAACTCCAACAGGATTTTTGTAGCTGTAGGCAGGTTTATTCTAAAATTTATTTGGAAGAGGAAAGGATCTAGCATACCTAAATTATAAAAAAGAAAAAGAAAAATAATAAAGTGGGAGGATTCCCACCATTTGATTTTATGATGTATTACAAAGCTGTGGTTAACAAGACAGTGTGGTATTTATAAAAGGACAGATATATAGGTCAATGAAACAAAACAAAGATCCCAGAAATAAACCGACACAAATATAGCCAATTGATTTTTCTGACAAACATGTCAAGGAACTTAAATGGGGAAAGGATAGTCTTTTCAACAAATAATGTGGAAACAACTGAAATTGATATGCAAAATAATGTACCTCCACTAATCCTTATAATGTATTAAAAAACTAAATAAATTATAGATCTAAATGCAGAATTTAAAACTCTAAATGTTATTAGAAAACACAGGAGAAAAATCTACATGTGAAACTAAAAGCACAATCCAAAAAAAAAACAGTAATTAGTTGAACTTCATCAAAATTAAAAAACTTTGCTGTCAGAAAAAAATGAAAAGACAAGATATAGACCAGGAGAAAACATTTACAAATTACATAATAAAACTTGACCTGCATCCCAGGAACTCTCAAAACTCAACAATAATCAACAAACTGATTCTACAGTTTTTAAGGAAAGGTAAATGACCCAGAATAGCTAACTCAATATTGAAGGAGAAGAACAAAGTCAGAGGATTGACACTACCCAACTTCAGATGTATTATAAAGCTACAATAATCAAGATAGTGTGGTATTAGTGAAAGAAAAAAAATATATAGATCAATGGAACAAAATAGAGAGCCCAGAAATAGACCCATACAAATACAGTCAACTGATCTTTGACAAAGGACCAAAGGCAATATAATAGTCTTTTTTTAAAATGGTGCTGTTAGTACTAATTGATCAACACTAAGGTGCTCACATGGTAGTAATATTCATTGGGTGCTGGTCGGTTGTGGGGGTGGGGGTGAGTAAACTCTCCTCACTGAATGGGGGAGGGGCACGCTTGTAGCTCTGGCTTGGGTGAGGCAAATGTATTATATGTGACCAAAATATCTGTAATCTCATAATATTCTGAAATAAATATATAAATAAATAAATAAGCTCAGCTATGTACAAAAAAAATGAGGCTGGAGCAACTAGACATACATAGGCAGATAAATGAATAAATGGTTCTTGGTAAAGGTCTTACACCTTAACAAAGAAATAACTTAAAATGAATCATAGACATAAATATAAAATGTAAAACTATAAAACTCCTAAAAGATAGCATAGAAGAAAATCTAAGTAATTTTGAGTAAGCCAATCACCTTTTAGATATAATACCAAAGGTATGATTTATAAAAGAAATACTTTATAATTGATAAGTTTACCTTCATTAAAATAAAAAACTTCTGCTTTGTGAAAGACAATGTCAAGAGAATGAGAAGACAAACCACAGACAGGGAGAAAATATTTGCAAAAGACACATCTGATAAAGTACTGTTACCCAAAATATACAAAAATTATAACACTTAACAATAAGAAAACAACCTTATTAAAAACTGGGGAAACACCTGAACAGACACTTTACCAAAGAAGATTTACAGATGGCAAATAAACATATGAAAAAGCATTTAATATCATATGGCATTAGGAATTTGTAAATTAACACAACAATGAGATATCACTATGCATCTATTAGAATGACTGAAATCCAAACCAGTGACAACAAGGAATATGGACAAGGATGTGAAGAAACAGGAACTCTCACCCATTGCTGGTGAGAATTCAAAAGCATACAGCCACTTCAGAAAACAGTTTGGCAGATTCTTAAAAACCTATTCTATTACCATAAAATCTAGCAGTTGTGCTTCTCAGTATTTATCCAAATGAATTGAAACCTTATGTTCAAACAAAAACCTGCACATGGATCTTTATAGAAGCTTTATTCATAATTATCAAAACTTGGAAGCAACCAAGATGTCCTTCAATAGATGAATGAATAAACTGTGGTACATCCAGACAATGGAATGGCATTCAGTGCTAAAAAGAAATGAACTATTGAGTCATAAAAAGACATAGAAGAAACTTAAAAGCATATTATTAAATAGAAAACAAAAGGGGCAAATCAAAAGGGCTATCTACCATATAATTCTAACTATATGACATTCTATTAGAATAAAGTGGAAAAGGTAAAACTGTGGAGACAGTAAAAATATTAATGGTTGCCAGGAGTTAGTGGAAGGGGAGGGATTAATAGGCAGAGCACAGAGGAGTTTCAGGGCAGTAAAACTTTTCCATAAGATACTGCGATGGTGGATACACATCAGTATATATTTGTCAAAATCCATGAAATGTACATCACCAACAATGAACTCTAATGTAAACCATGGACTTTGGATGTTAATCATGTGCCAATGTAGGACCATAGATTATAACAAATATACCACCCAGGTAGGGGATGTTGATAGTTGAGGAGATCGTACATGTGTGGAGACAGTGAGTATGTGGGAACTCTCCATACTTCCCTCCCAATTTTGCTGTGAACCATAAACTGCTCTAAAAAAATAGCTAATTTAAAAAATCCAACACTAAAACATTAAATGATCCAATTAAAATTAGCAATAGACTTGAGCTAATACTTCATCAAAAAGAACATATAGATAATGACAAGTGCATGAAAACATGTTCAAAATTATTAGCCATTAGGTCAATGGAAATGAAACAATGATTAGGCATCACTATACCTATGAGAATTGCTTATAAAAAAGAGATACTGACAATACCAAGACCCAAGGAGACTGCAGAGAATTTTTCTCATCCATTGCTGGTGGAAATGCAAAACAGCAGCCTCTCAGGGAAAGAGCTTAGAAATTCTCATAAACATGCACATACCATATGACTCATCAAACCCACTCTTAGATATTTACTCTAGAGAATAGTAAACTTGTGTTGACACAAAAACTCTGTGCAAGAATATTCTATTCATAATCACTTGAGACAACTGAAATGTCCTTAAATTAGGTAATGAATAAAAAATAACTGCATTGTCCTTTAATGAGTTAATGAATTAAAAAAAAAAAACTTGTGGTCCATTGATACAATGGAATACTACCCATCTATAAAAAAATGAAGCACATGACAGAGGCACATGACAAGTTTGTATGAAACTCAAAAGTATAATAATATTCTGAGCGGAAAAAAAAGTCTCAAAGGTTTATATATGACATAGAGTTAGAAAACAGATCAGTGGTCATCATGATTTTATTGTAGGGGAAGGAAGGAATACAAAGAGATAAAAGAGAGTGTGTTTTGGGGGTTATGAGACTGATTTGAATTCTGATTTCATGTTGGTTATACAATTGTTAAAATTCCTAGAACTATACACCAAAAGAAGTGCAATTTACTATCTGCTAGTTTCACAAATAAGACTCCATGAGTTTGATGAAATGATTATTCTCCTTTCATGAGGAAGAAACTGAGACCCACATGAAAATAAGTAATTTTCCCAAGGTCACAGAAATAGTGAGCATTAGAGGTGGCAATCAATCTGAAACAGTCAGATTCCACGGTTTATGCTCTGGTAGGAGAGAGAAGTTTCATAAATTATTGTAGAATTAGTGCATCAGTTAAAGAAGAAAGCAATGAATCAAAAGTCTAATTACTTTGCAATCTGTTGCCAACATGTTCATCTAGCTGGCAGTAATCCTCCCAAGGACCTCGGTCAAGTCATTCAATAGATCCAGGTCAAATAAGACATACGGCCATTTCTAAAACTCAAATCCTGACACAACAGCAACAGTAATACTATTAAGGGTAGAGAGACTTTGGAGAGCCCCAAACTTATTCTGTGACTCCCACAGGCACCTGAAGCTCCCTTAAGCTCTGCCTCAGGGGATACAGGAAGGTGTCACCAAGCTCATACCTATCAATCATTCCCAGTAGTCAATGAACTGAAGTAAAAACATGGAACAGGATATAGATAGTTTTATAAGATAATGCTTTGAAATATAATATATATACACACATACATATATAAACCCTATGTCATATGATTTGTTTTAAATAATAAAAAAGAATGTTTTAAAGACTTCATAAATCTAGAAACATTCAGATTATTTTTAAAAAGTAATAGAGCATTAACAGAGTTCAATCAGTTTTGAACTATTGAAAATTTCATAGAATTTTAATCTATAAATAAAATAATGGAGAATCAAATCTAGGGGTATATTAAAACAAATAATTTAATATCAGAAATATTTTTAATGGATATCACCATATTTATTGGACAAAAGATAAACAAATGATTATTGCAGATGATATAAAATTAAAAAATCTTTTCATATAATTCTTTAAACTAACCCAAACATTCAAGGAGTTCTTATTTAAAATGTTCTTTATGTGTTACATATAAAATCATTCCCTACAATATGATTAAAAACAACTAAAATATAGCATACATCATACATAGTTCCAGAAGCTATGGCCTCCTTTTTTGTTTGTTAAATGCTACAATCTTATTCCTGCCTAAAGGCTCTATGTTTTTTTGTTTTCTCCACAAATCCTTCCATGACAGTCTTTTCTACATCCAAGTTTTAGGTGAAGTGTCAACAAACAATGGACATTTATCTTTTTTTCTTCCCTTGGCTGCCCAAAATTGAAACTCCCAATGTGGCAAAATCTCATGTTGTATAAATCTTCATTGGTGACTGGGCTCCAATACATACTATAAAGGGAAGAGAGAAAGTAACACATATTCCTTCTATTTGTTCCATGGGAGCCCGGGTATGAGCACTAAACATAGGTTGCAGCAATCTGGTGCTTTCACCTAAGACGTTGAGTATGATGAAGTTAAACAAAGATGCGGAAATACTTAGAGATTATTTGCATCAATGCCTATGGTGGAGTAGGGATAGAATCAAGCATTGTTGGGGGCCGATTCTGGCGTTATGCCTTCCTTATACTAATCATTCACTATAGCCTGTAATGTACGTGTGCTGCATGACGCAATGACAGTCAGCATTTTCTTTAGACATGGTTGCTGCCTCGTGACATGATAAGAGGCCTGAGTTTCTGCACATAAGCAAATGTTGCCCAGCTCTCACAAGGTGGGCCCCTGTGGTGGGAGTCTGGAGGCTATATTGATAAGAAGAACATTCCCAAAGCCTGGCCCCCGTTTGGTGGTTGGTAGTCAATGATGGTAAGACTCCTCATGGGAGGGGTGACCTAAGACACACCGTGGGGGCCACAAGCTGGCTGGGGAGGAGCCACAGGCTGGGAAAGAGAACAAGAAGTTCTTCTGATGGCTGCATTGTTTTATGTTGGTTATCTCGGCCTTGGCTTTTGAGCTATGTTCGGGGCCTTAAGTAACTGTTTTGAGGTCTGAGAGCATGGGACCATTGTTCCTTTGTGAAACAACTCCGGAATTGATGGTTATCGCTGCTATGCTCAGATGCTCACATACAAGGAACTAACCTTGGGTCTGGGGGGTATAAAAATAAAGTAACTGGTGCATTGGGGACTCAAGTCATTTCATGTCCGTGTGTGTCTATGTCGTTATTTTATGTTCTGTGTCCATTACCCATCCTGTAAGCAGGCCATGACAAAGTGTCCTGCAGCAAAGCTACCAGCAATGGCCTTCTAACCACAGACTGTCCTAGGAGTGACTTGAGCAGTGTTTCCTAGCCTTTCATTTTAACATTTAACATTTAACAGCTTTAACATTTTAAAGCTTTAACATTTAACAGCTTTCTAGTCTTTCATTTTAACATCCTCCAAGACTGGCTCTTCTGAATACCCATTAATTCTGTTAGCTACCCAAATACTTTTTCTTTTTTTTTGATAAAATTCTCCAGTGCTTATTGATATTGCTGGAATCCTAGGATCCTCAATGATGCACATCTCTTCATAGGGGCCTGTGATTATCCTACTGAAAGAAGAACTCACCTCCCCAGAATGTTACCCAGAGGTGGTTGCATCAGTTCCTTTTCTTCTTCTTCTCTCTTCTCCCTCTCCTTCTCACCCCACCATGTTTTTCTCCCAAGCTTGTCCTTCTCTAGGGTTAACTCATCTATATTATCGTTTACAGTAAGTTTCTCACCATTCTACCATCAGTAACATTGTCTCCCCAACTAACATCAACTCCATGACAGTACAAAGGTAAACTGTTCTGTTATCAGTACATCACATGACTGTCTAGTCCACAGTAAGCTTCAAATAAATATTTACTAAAGGAAGGGATACTATTTATAAACTACTTTACACATACCTTTTGTATATAGATGGTCAATAAATTATAATAAAATTATTATTATTAAAGAAGGCAAAAATAAATTAAAAATAAGGTTTCTCAATGGAAAGAAAACATTTTCCAATTCACCTAATATGAATTAATAGATCTAAATCATTTATATTTAAAAATAGAAATTTGGGGAAATTATAACTAAATTAATAAAAAATAAGGATAAAAACACAAACATTTTCCTTTGGCCTATTAGGATACACTATTTGTAACAATAATAAAACTATGTTCCCCTTAATCAATGATATATGGAAAAATATAATAGGAAGATAAGGGCACTATATATATAAGAATTGTAGTTTTTAATGAAAGAAAGATTCCAAATAATGGTAATATTCTAAGCTAAAACTTTGCAAAAATAAAGTCAATTATTTTAGATCAAAAATCATAAAATAAACAGAAAGCAATATTGATTGATGTTTTTCAGACCTCAGGGAAACTGAAAGTTTTCTCAATGCAGAAGAAAAAAATATGAGGTAATTGATTGGTAGATTTGACTAGCAAAGAAGAAATGATATTGCATGTAAAAAAACAATAAAAATTAAAGATATAGGAAAACTTAATAATATAGTTGCAGAATATTTTACAATAAAATAAAAGTGAAAGTATTATCTAGTGCTTGCTAATTAATAATGAATAATGAAATGGTTTCACAATATATTATATATTATAATATATGTTAATATATATGATAATACATATGTTATATACATATATGTTACTATATAAAGACATTAAAGAAATTGGCTACAGAAAAATAGGAATGTACTCAGCCTTCCTACTTTTCAAAGCAGTAAGTAAGGTATTGTATGTGTTATATTGATTAAGTTAGGAAATCATGTGGTGAACTTACATTAAATCATATCCAACTGCCATTTTTGTGAATTAAAACATTTTTAAGCACTGGGAATATCATATGTACCAGACTATAATCTACTATGCATTGTTAATTCCCTTTTCTGAAAGAAAATTTGAAAAATAAGTAAAATTAATTTTTGGACAAGTATTAAGAATTAATTATAAGGAAATAATAAGAGATATATAATATTTTTATACAATTATATCTTTTCAGGTAGTTATATCACTACTTATATTTATATCAATGAAAATTAAAACATGTAATAAAAATATTAAATTAAGATATTTCCATAGAAAAGAATATAAAGTCATTAAATGATCACACACTTTAAAAATTATTCCATTCTGAAGGGAAAAATTAATTATATTAACTGCAAAAATATAATTTAACCTATGTTGAAAATAAAAAAATAGATATAAAGATGATGAAATTATACTAAGAATGTCAGAGAACAAGAAAGAGAATATTTGTGGAAAGATGGAGCTAGAAGAGACATATATACTGCAATTACTATTGTATGTGCATAATATGGGTAGTGATGCTGTGAGTTATGTACGTTTTCAATGTGATTTGTATTTTCTACTTTATTTTCAATGAATAACTATTACTTTTGCAAAGAAATAAAGAAATAAATACCAGCAATCTCATTGCTAGTTGTATAGTGGGAAAAAAGGGAATTCAGTGTATAAAAAATATATCTATACTCCCAAGTTTATTGCAGCACTATTCACAATAGCCAAGATTTGGAATCAACCTAAGTGCCTATCATGGGAGAAATGGGCAAAGAAATTGTGGTACATATACACAATGGAATATTATATAGCCATAAAAAGACTGAAATCCTGCCATTTGCAATAACATGGATGGAACTGGAGAACATACATTAAGTGAAATAAGCCAAGCACAGAAAGACAAATATCACCTGATCTTACTGCTGTGTGTGAGCTAAATATTATAAACAATTGATGTCATAGAGGCAGAGACTAGAATGATGGTTATCAGAGTCTGGGAAGAGCAGCAGGGAGGAGGGGGATAAAGTGGGGATGCTTAATGGTGCTAAAATATAGTTAGTTAGATTAAATGATATTTCATAGCATAACAAAGTGACTGTAATTAACAATAAGTTAGGGTATACTTTAAAATAACTAAAAGAGTGGAATTAAAATGTTCCTAACACAAAGAAATTATAAATGCCTGAGGTGATGAATACCCTACTCACCCTGATTTAATTAATTTACATTGTATGCTTGTATCAAAACATCACATGTACTCTATCAATACATACAACTATTTGTACACATGATAATTAAAAATTTTAAACATATAAAAAGAAATAACTGAATAGTATAAGAATGATAATGGAAAACTGTCTAGACAGTTGAATATATAGTAATTGGTAGTACAGAATAGAACTTTTTTTGGTAGAAATATATTCAAGGACTCTGAATTTTTTTGTAAGTCATGTGCGTGATTTATCTTTTTTTAATCTTATTCAAATTTCTGTTCTTCTAGACTTAAAAGATTATAAATGATTTTAATAAAAAAGCAAATAAACAATTAAACAAACAGCCTATCTCCATGCTCCTTAGATGATTCAGATTACATGGACATATTCTTTGATTTCTCTTCACAAAGTCACGTAAATTGAGTGTACATATTAGAATGACTCATAACTTGTTTTATTCACATTTTTCACATATTCTTCAATCATATACTAAAATGTTGACTAATTCTTAATTTGATTTTTTTACCCAGTATATTCTTAATTTTGGTATTCTTAAAAAGAGTTGTCAATTGGTACAAAAATTTGACAAAATTTGGCATAGGAATAGGTTTTAAGTTGACAAAAGAAATGGAACTAATATGTGCCAACTACCTCTTCATCTATAATTCACCCTTTGTTGTCTACAGGACTTATTGTTGTTCATAGTGTGGAGTGAGATGCAGGCAGCCTTCTCAAAGGTGAATGTACCAAAGAAGGAATAATTTTCTTTTTATAGTTATCCCAATAAAAAATATTTAAAATACCACTAATTGAACAAGATATTATAGTGATATAATTCAATAATAACTTTAATATTAACTACATTAAAAATAGTGGGCTTCTTTCGTTGCTTTCTGTCTTGATTTCTTAGCTTTTTTTCTTGTTCCCTTATCTTCTTCCTTAATCTCTTTATTTCTTCTCCTTTCCTCCTATCCTTGCCCCTTCTCTCTCTCTCCCTCTCTCTCCATCTTATCCCTCCTTATTTATTTCCTCCTTCTCTTCTTCCTCTTCTTGGTTCAGCATTGTCCATGACTATAGGCTTCTGATTATGATACACTGAAAATTTTATTTTAAAAATATCTTTTGTTGTTAATGTTATTTGATAAATTAGGGTGGCAAAATCAAATAAATGCTTGATAAGGGATGCATTCATTATTATCATTGCATTATCATATCAATGCTCTTTTTTATTATTGGCTATGTAAATATATGTAAATATACAAAAAAAGGGAAATGAAACCTCTTTCTTTTTTTTGTATTTTTAGTTGTTTGGCTAATTTCTTTCTATTTATAGTAAAGACGGGTCTCACTCTTGCTCAGGCTGGTCTCGAACTACTGAGCTCAAGCAATCCTCCTGCCTCGGCCTCCCAGAGTGCTAGGATTACAGACGTGAGCCACTGTGCCTGGCCAAGAAACCTCTTTTTTATAACACAATGTCAAATAGTAAAATACTGAATGAATGATGGAACTTGAAATCATCAACAGAAGCTAAAACTAGTAAGTGGATGTTTGATTAGTAACAGATTTATTTAAATAGGCTCCAAGTATTTCCTCACAAATTATTAATTACAAAGAGAAAAATTTTAATTCTATAGTATAGAAACCTAGACATTGCCATTCTAAGTGATCAAAATTATCATTACCAACATTGATAAAATCAACATTACATCATCCTAATACAATGGCCTAACAAAGACATCCCCAATTCTGTAGTATTTCTGCCAAAAATATGTCATCTGAATATATTCATGAGGACCTGTCACACAAACCCAAAATGAGGGAATTCTATAGAATAAAGAGCTTGCCCTATTTTAAAACATGAAGGTCAAGGATGATAAAGAAATGCTGGGAAATAGTTTCAGAAAAAAAGGAACAAAATAGACTTAAAAATTAAATGCAATGCCTGATCTTGGAAACAAAAATATCTATACAAGAGCATTATTATAACAATTGAAAAGTTTAATATGGACTGTGGATCAGATAATTATATTTTATCAATGTTAAATTTCCTAGTTGTAGTCATCGTATAATGCTATACAATTGTAAAACAGTATAAAATTTACAGTGGTTGTTTTTTCCATTCTTACAACTTTTCTGTATGTTTGATGTCATAAAGTAATAAAAATTATCTCCAAAGTGGTATTTTATAGACTATACACCAAAGTGATATTTATAGTCTTTCTAAGAAAAATAATGGCTAAACTCTAAAATTATTTCCCATCAGTTTCAGAAAATATTTGCTTTCAAATTGGGGATATCTTATATTACACAGACATTGTCTTTAAAAACAACCACAATTAAAAAAAAACACAAATGAAAATAAATTTTCTTCTGCTAATCCTAAAAATTTAGTTGAGGTCTTTAATAAGTAAAATTTCAAAAAATAACACTTTAATATTATGATGTGACACCTTCCAAAATAAATTTTATAACAAAATGTGTATTATTTTAGTAAATGAAAAACTTTAAATTTGGGCAGAGGACATAGCACTTTAGTTCTCTAATTTGATTTTTAAAAATAAATGGATTCATAAAAGCAAATCCATAGCAAATCTTATAGTTGATAGATTTGCGAATATCTAAAATAAAAGTTGTATTCTTTATTTAAATACAAATCTCATTTATTACTATCAATGGTAATGATAGTAAGAGTTAGTAAGGAAAGTAACTTCTTTCCTTTAAAGAAGTAAGTTAAAATTTGAGAAGATGAACATTTTTTCTTTAGTTTAAATTATAAAACAATTCCTTCTTTCCTTTTCCTAGAATAGTAAGAAAATGTATTTATACTTTTTAATTTTAAAGTTTGAAGCTAAAAAAATCAAAATTGTGTGGGTGATCTTGAGATATAAAAAGCACAGTTTTCTAATTTAAGCACTAAAAGGAGTCTCATTTTCCCCAAAGTAGCCAAAGTTATTTAAAGCTTGTTATACTCATCATTGAAGCTAAAGGAGTCTCTCCACATGAAGGAAAATAGATAAGAAAAGGTGTCTATTCTATGAAAGAAAAGGCAAAAATAGATTTAGTCCATAGAGAACACGTATGAGAAAAGGCCCAGTGTTAAATAGAATGAAATGGATTTCCATGAGAGTTTTTGGAAGAGAAAATCAAGCTTGCTAATTTTTTTCCTAGTCATTAGCTACTAAAACTAAGGCCTGAATATTATTTTAGCCATTGCCTTAATGCTCTTTTACATACTATTTTGTCTAGCTAATCAAATAGAGAAATAGCATCATTGTGTAGGTTTTCATCAGGGCCAGTTTCATGAGCGTGCAACGCCTGCAGTCGCACAAACAATGCACTCGGGCCCCGTGCTTGCTTTAGTATTCTGATTTCACTGTTTTGAACTTCTTAATATTTTGTGAAAAAGAGGCCCTGAGTTTTCATTTTGCGCTGTGCTGCACACATTATGTAGCTCTGTGAATAGATTCACTTTATTATCAAATAATTTGTCTACTTTAAATTGTTGATCATTTTTTCACATTTCACTTTGTAAACGTGCTTCTAAATATTTTAAAATTGACTTTCTCCTTAGATTTTGGTATCGGTTTGTTTATTTCTTCTAACTTTGTCTTCTCAGAGTAGAGAAATAGCTTCCTGGAAGAATAAATAAGAGACGGAACAAAATTCCTAAGAGCAGGGAAACGAGGTGTGATCCTGAGAGTGAAGTCACGTTTGTTAAAGAAGGAAATATGTCTGAGAGAGAGAGAACACCCAGAATTGGAAATACCCACTGCTAGAACTATAACCCGATACAGTATTACTGAACCTGCCTGAATCCTCAGGGCACTTAGGGTGCTTGGGGATGAATTGAGCTGTGGGGCTGCAGGACAGTATTAGAGAACTACAAATGATTCCCTGAACCCTGGGGAAAAATGTATTAATGCTTATAATGTGGTGCAAATGTTCCTGTGGAGATATTCATAAAGATAAGTTTAAGGTACTGCTGACATCATCAATCTAGCCTAGTTCTCAATAGGAGACACAGACCTAAAAGTAGCCCATGTCTTAATTATCACGGTCCCTTTTTAATATAGACTTCCCACATCATTAGAGACTACTATTGTTGAAAGAAATATTAAATATTGATGTAACTTAAAAATCATTACAAATAAGGCAAAGCTATCGGGAGAATTTAGGTCTGTTAATAGTAGTCAATTAAAGCAAGCATATTAGTTTTTGCCATTAATATAAAAAAAACCCAGGAACTGGAATAAATGAAGAACATAGACAATATATATTTAAGATGTATTTAGTCTGACTATATGCAGTTGGTTTATGTGTGTGTGTGTGTGTATATATATATATATAATGTGTATCTATGCATTAATCATTTGCTCCTAACATTCAAAAACATCCACCAAATAGTATATGTGTTATAGCTAAGATAAAAGAACTATAACAACTTAACTAATTGTATAATACATCAAATATGCATTTCTTTGTAACATATTGATATTGGAATTTAAAATTTACAAATTAATTTTTTGTTGTAAAATATGAAATCTATTCAAAAGGTTTATAAATCTTTGAAGATTAAAAGATTTATGTTTATTGAATTTAATAAGAACCATTTTATGTAAAATAGTTTTAACAGAAGGATGAGTTTGTGCCTAATGCACAATCACAATTAATTTACCTCTGTAGGAAAATGTGGGTTGAAGAAGACTATTTTCCAAAAAGAAAAGAAGCATTCTCTCTAATTAATTATAAGCAGTACATTAACTATGAATACTTAGAAGATTGTTTTAAAATAAGTAAACAGGAAGGACAAGGCTTCCGTGGATCTTCTTCCCTAGCCTTTCCTGATACTTAATAACCAAGAAATTGTAATGCTAGAATGGTTGTCTTGTATTGCATTTTGCATTGAGTTTGGATTACTGATTATTTTCATTATCCATTTGCTATTTCTTTTTTTTAATATTAAAGGGATACAAATGTTTTTGTTACATAGCTAGAGTCATGGATATAAATGTGCCCATCACCTGAATAGTGTTCATTGAGATGGGTTTTTGCCCCTTCCCCATCCCTTCTCTCCGCTGCTTGATTTACAATGAATTTTGTTTTTCTCTCTACACTTGTGTGCCCAATGGTTAGCACGAAATGCTTCTAATTTATTAGAGACTACATGTGGCATTTGTTTTTCCATTCTTGAGGTACTTTGCTTAAAATAATGATCTCCAATTCTTTCCAAATTGCTGCAAAAAGCATTAATTCATCCTTTTATGGCTGAATAATACTCCATGGTATACATACACTATTTTGTCAATTCGCTCATGAATTAATGGCTACTTGGGTTGATTACACATATTTGCAATTGTGAATTGTGCTGCAACAAACATTCAAGTGCAGGTATCTTTTTGATAAAATGACTTCTTTCCCTTTGGGTTGATACCTAGTAGTGGGATTGCTGGATTGAATGGTAGGTCAACTTTTAGTTCTTTGGGCAATCTCAATACTCTTTTCCATAGGCATTGTATTAATTTGCAGTCTCAACAACAGTGTATGAGTGCTCCTTTCTCTCTGCATCTGTGCCAGCATCTATTGTTTTCGAACTTATTAATAAAAGCCATTCTAGCAGGAGTAATGGATATATCTCCTTGTAGTTTTAATTTGCATTTCCCTGATGATTAGTTATGTTAAGTATTTTTTTGTGTTTTTTGACCATTTGTCTATCTTCTTTTGAAAAACTTCTGTTTTTTCTGTTCATGTTTTTTGCCCATTATTAATAGGATTGTTTGCTTTTTTTCTTGATAATTTGTTTGAGTTCTTTGTAGAGTCTGGACATTAGCCTCTTATCAAAAGTGTAGTTTGAGAATATTTTCTCCCATTCTGTAGCTTGTCTATATGCTCTGTTAATTATTTCCTTAGGTGTGCAGAAGCTTTTTAATTTAATCAAGTCCCATTTAATTATTTTTCTTGTTGCTGTAATTGTTACTTGGGTCTTAGTCATACATTACTTGCCTATACTGATATCTAGAAGAGTTTTATCTACATTTTCTTCTAGAATTGTTATGGTTTCATGCCTTCCATTTAAGTCTCTTATCCATCTTGAATTAATTCTTGTGAGTGGTTAGAGATAGGTGTCCTGTTTTATTTTTCTACATGTGGCTCTCCAATTCTCCCAGCATCATTTATTAAATAGGGCTTCTTCTGCCCAGTGTATTATATTGTCTGCTTTGTCAAAGACCAGTTGGTTTTAGGTAGATGCTTTTATATCTGGGCTCTCTATTCTGTTCCATTGGTCTATTTCTCTATTTTTATAATAATGTCTTGCTCTTTTGGTTACTATAACCTTACAGTATAGTTTGAAGTCTGCTAATGAGAGGCCTCCAGCTATGTTCTTTTTGCTTATGATTGCTATGGTTATTCAGGCTCTTTTCTGGTTCCCAACAAAGCTCAGAATTATTATTATTTTTTTAGATCTGTGAAATATTCCATTTGTATTTTCATTGGGATTATATTTAATTTGTAAATCACTTTGAGTAGTATGGATATTTTAACAATGTTGATTCTACTAATCTGTAAGCATGATATTTTTTTTTTTATTTGTTTGTGTCCTCTGTGACTTCTTTCCTCAGTGTTTTTTAGTTCTCCTTGTAGACATCTTTCACCTCCTTGGTTAGGTATATTCCTAGACATTGTATTTTCTTTGTAGCTATTGTGAATGATATTGAGTATTTGATTTGACTCTCAGCTTGACTGTTATTGACATATAGAAATGCTACTGATTTATATCATTGATTTTGTAACCTGAGACTTTGCTGAATTTATTAATCAATTCCAGGAGCATCTTGATGAGGTCTTGGGGTTTTCGGGTTAAAAGATTATATCATCAGCAAAACCCAACAGTTTGACCTCTTCTTTCCCTGTTTGCATATACTTTATTTCTTTCTCTTGCCTGATGGCTCTGTCTAGGACTTTCAGCACTATGTTGAATAGAAGTGGCGACAGTGGGTCCTGGATTACAGTCACAGGGTGCATCTCAGAGGAGCCTTCCCTTAGTCACTCCCTGCCCAGCCTAGTGCAGGCAATGTGAAGGTCACTGCTGCAAAGCTGAGTTCTGTGCCGACTTGGTGGCATGCACCTGAGAGCACAGGATGACATCAGCTGTTGCAAAAAGCTGGGATTGGCTGCCACCAGATCCCCATCACACCTGCTGTCTTGATAATGACTTCATACAGATTCCAGGGAGGTCCCCAGTCTGTCCAGACAGAGGCTTGTAGCAATGGAGGGACCTCTCTCACAACTAGATCACAGTGCCTCTGGGTATAGTGGAGCACCTCATTGCTCTATCCTCCTATTCTTCCACATGTGTAAAAGCCTCCACACAGATCACTTTGATCTTGAGGAATGTATTGCCCCACCACCCTATTTTTCACACTAAGTGTCCTGTCTTGCTCCCTCTGATTTCACAATGTTCCTTCTGAGAAGAGCCATCCATAGGTAGGCATCTGCCTGTAATTTACGCTTTTTTCCTGGAGAGAGGGGTGCTTGTGGACTGCTTCTAGTCCACCATCTTTCCCCTACCCTTTCCACTGGGCTCCTAGTCTCTCAGGATTGATTTCTACCAAAATCTCACTCCTTGTTCAGCTCCACAACTTCTTTTCATGGAATCTCTGGTAGGTTCTGGCACTTTTCCCTCAGAATTACACCTGAGTTATGTTTTTCATCTAAAATTTTCTTTCCGAGATGATCTGGTGACTGATGTCTCTAGTCAGCCACCTTGTCTCATCCTCTATTATTTTAATATTATTCTATACTTTCTACCCACCTAACATAGAAGCTGATTTTTTAGATGCAAACAGTCAACAAGGTTAAAGCTATCAAAGAACAAACTGACATTTAATGTATAGATATGTCTACCTTATTACATATGTAACTATTTTTAATTTAAAAAATACAGAAATTCCAAGAAGAATACATGTTCACTTTTTTTTAGTTTATAAGACATTAGCATGTTAAAAAAGTTTAAAAAAAAGTTGTGAATCAATTTCTCCAGCCTAGAAATGTGATTTGTCACATTTCACACAAGAAAGTGATTCCTTACAAGGCCCACTTACCCAAGGGACATATTAGATTTCTAGCACAGCTCATAATCTCCTAAGAAATATAATAAGCATTATTCCCAAATATCATATGGGGATAATACATTTGGTCACGTATAAGTTATTCATTTTGTAGTTTACATGATTAGACAGCTTGTAAAAAAGAGTTAACATAATTGTCATTTGTAATTATGTGGGAGAGCATGAATTCAAGAAAACTTCAAACTCACTTTAGGGTATCAACATTGCCAAAACAATGATGAAGAGGAAGTCTTTCACAGCCAGACATTGCCCCATCAATCAGCTTGCAGTCAGGAGAAAAATTGACTTTGTCATGATATGTTTCTTAAAGGAAAAGTAATAAATTTTATACAAATGGCAAGCCTGCAGTGTGGCTAATTTATTCATTATCCACCCTAGAAAAATAATTAAGTCATGCTTTCTTTCCCGGTGCTTCATTATAGTTTAGAAACCCCACCACCACCACCACCTTTTCTTGGAGCCATCAGTAAGAATGCTTATTAAAATAAATTAGCTGCAAAACTTTTAACTCTGTCTTGAAGAAAAACTAATCCACTTTTCTAGCGGAAGCAACATTGATTAAATAAACCTAGCTCCATGCAGTGCAGATTAATTCCTTTAGCCACAGTTTCCAACCTTAAATGATGCTGTATCTGTATTAGTTTGAACAGTGTGTAATAAGCTGTAAATTTATAATTGGTATTAACCCCTTTTAATGTGTCTTCCTTTGTCTCTTATGGTGACATTTCCCTTTTTCCTGATAAAAATGGGTAGGTGTGAATGCTAGAAATGTATCTATTTGGTGTTTAAGTCATGTATTTGATATATATTTCTTTAATGAACTCAATTTTTACACAACCTATATTGATTAACCTTCATGCAAAAGGACTTCAGAGACTTCATGTTGTGGATAATATTTAAATCAAACTTTCTCAGAAAGAGTCCAATAAGTAACATTACAGATTTTCAATAAAATAATAGAGGCATCTTCCTTTTGGAAATTGATATTTTTTATTTGTTTATATTGATCAACTAATCATTTAGTTGGATTGATATCTTTCTGAAAATATATTTCCACCTTCTCATAATTTTAAAACATTAACTGCAATGTGAGTTGTATTTAACTCACACTAGTTTCAGCCTGGGGCCTCATGAAGCAAAACCCTGCAGTTGGTTTGTGAAAATTCTACTTGTTGACATTCTTATTGTTACAATTAATACTGACAATTTAATTCTGAAAATGTGGACTGTGGTGAATATAACCTACACACAGAAAACAACAAAAAATAACAAATTATAAAGTATATTGTATTTGTTACAAAATAACAAATTATAATAAAACACCATGGCCCCTGGGAAGCATTTTTTTCTAGTGTGGCAGTCAATGGGTTAAAAGAGCAATATGATAGATAATTTGTTCATATGGCTATTTTCAATCCCTTTCGTACATGCATGCCACTTTTTCTGACAAGACATGAAATGCATTTGTCCACACTTTGAATCTGGATTTGCCCTGTAATTTTCTTGGACCAATAAGGTGAAAGTGACACTATGTAATTTCCAGGCCAAGGAAACTTCCATTACTTTGGTATACCCACGTGAAGAAATTTAGGCTAACCTACTAAATAAGTTAGTCCCAGTCACATACAGGTGGAGAGAGAAGCCTCCAAATGGAAGCCTCCAGCCCGTCCATTCGCCATAGCAGATGGGAAGTCATCCTGCATCTTCCAGCTCCAGCTGAATTCCCAGGTGATGAAAGTTGTATATGTGATTCTGACCAATATAATGTGGGACAGTTGAATCTAGCAGAGCCCAGCCAGCCTACAGAATTGAGCAGAATAATACATCTCTGCTATTTATGTCTCTCATTTGGGGGGAATAATTTGTTATGAAACAATAGGTAACTGATAACAGTGATTTCTCATTCAAAAATGTTAACAGGAACAAAATGCCTTCTTACACTATCACTAATATTCCAGAATCAAACTGCATTTAAGATTTCTACTTTCTAGAATTATGTGTTCTCTCTCTTTCTCTCTCTCCCTCTCTCTCTATCATCCTTCAATACTCCTCTTTGAATATCAGTCCAATGACAATCCCTGAATTTCTATAATCAGCTTGCTAATAAATTTAATAGCAAGATTTCAGACATTAATAATCTTCTGTTCTCAGAACACAGAAACATAAGTTTTAGTTCTAGTGTTCATTGAATTAGGCTTAAAGGGAACTTTTGGGGAGAAAACATGTTTCACAGTAAGGAGTATTTGACAATGGAAAAGTGCATGTGTTCATTTGTTAAAACATACAAATGATTCACATCAGATATTTAAAAGATGCACAAAGCCATCCTCGACTTCAGAGAGATACACCTAATTTGCAAGTTTGACTATTGCACACATCTACTTAAAACTTTTCACTAACTCACTATGTATTTGTGATAAGGTTGCCCTCCACAGTTGGTGTGTAATTTCTTCTTTAATGTGACCTTGACACACCACTTTAGCCTCATCTCTTTCTACTTTCTATTTTATATTCTCTCAGTTCTGATCTAGATAGCCTAGACACATGAGTGTTGCTCCTTTGCTTTTGTTTAATTTCTTCTATCTGGAATGTCTCTTTTTCCTTCATTATCTTTCTCATTTTTACTAATGCTTTAGGACTCAGTTCAGGCCTTGGCTTCTCTCTGAAGCTTCCTTGACACCAGTGCCCCCCAGTCTGGCTGTCTTCTCATATATGGAAAGCATTAAGTATACCCCTCTACCATAGGACTTATCACAGGGCATTACAATTATTTTTTCACTTGCCACCCTCCCCTATCTGTATGAGAAAAAATAAAAAGAACCACATATGGAAATGCAGGTGTTGTGGTTTGAATGTGTCCCTGAAAAAGCAAGCGTTGGAAACTTAATCCCCAATGCCATAGTATTAAGAGGTGGAACTCTTGAGAGGTTATTAGGCCAAGAGGGCTTTGTCCTCATTAATGGATTAAAGCCATTAATACAGAAGTGAATACTTTTATTGTGGGAGTGATTTTCTTATAAAAGTAAAAGTTCAGCCTCCCTTTTTCTCTTTTTCATCCTTTCTTCGCCTTTTTGGCATAGGATAACACAGCAAGAAAGTCCTTACAGAGTGCTGGCCCCACAATCCTGGACTTTCCAGCCTCCAGAACCATGAGCCAATACATTTATGTTCATTGTTATATAAATTACCCAGTCCATGCTATTCTGTTATAGCAGCACAAAATGGACTAAGACAGCAGGATAAGGTAGTTCTATAACCAAGTGACGCTAGTTAGGTAATAAATTTCCCTAAAAAATATATCTAATATAGGTATAATGACTTTCTCTAAATTTTGTGTTAAATTTCAAATAACATAAGTATGATGCTGATGCCACCAACTTGGCAAATTTTAATTTCTAGTCAATTTGTTAATGGTTCTTTTGAATACTAACTACTGCTCTATAGGTATTTAGAAAAATAAAAGAGCTTCTCTGTTTTATAAAATCACGTGTTGAGATATATGTGATTTCTTTGACTTCCCAGTTTACAATTATAATGAAATGTTGAGAGTTATTCATTAGAAAATAGAAGCTATTGAAAAATTGATTTTGAAGATCCAATTATTGAGTGTTTACTGTCCTTTACTATACTAAATACCCATGTATCCATGGGTGGTATTTAGAGAGTGGGTGGTGATATGTAAACAAATGGGCATCATTTATTCAAGCAGCTTTAACACTGCTGTCTGGTTTATCATACTATACACTTTACTGCCACCTAAATCAAGGGATTATTCTATGTGACTTCATCATTTTATAGAGCAACTGCTAGAAAAAAATAGTTAAGTCTCCAGATAGATCCCTTTTTCACCACTAAAGTACTGAGTAATTTCCTTCCTGTCCCATCTGCCCCACTCTCAGTCTAGATATTTATCCCTGGAGGTGTAAAACAAAGGGTCTGTCCTGGGAAACATCAAAAATAGTTATTTTCTGTTCTTTCTCTTTATTGTGGGCTGATTAATTCCTCTTCTATCCTCCATGACCTGCTGTACTTGATACACTGAGGACTTCCTAGAGAAGGTTTGATTTTGGGCCACTGCTTATTGCTGGGCTGAGTTGTGGGAGTTTAGAGGCAGAACAAAGAGAATAGCTGCCTCCTATTGACCATATTCCTACGGGGATATTTCTAGTGTGACACAAGTTCCACCTATGAGGAGCCCTGTCATAATGAAAACTCATGCCTTTTGTCACTGAATTATCTAAAAGAGACTCCTATAAATTTTCAAGGAAACTGAAACTAGACAGTATACCAGAGACTCCATTCAACTTATTTTTCCTGGAAGCTTTCAACCTGTATTGAGAATAATCAACTTTCTTGAAACAGGGAGATGCATGCTTGGTACTTTGTTTTACAAAACTAAACCATATGTGATTTGAAGTAAGCACTCATGATAGAGAAAAATTAAAAGAAAGTCAAGGAGAATAATTAACACAAAAGTCAAGATAGTAAAAATGTAATCAGGGATACAAAGAAATGCTAAGGAGCTCATAGTTTTTTACTTTTAAAATCTTGATGGTGTGGATGAAAGCTTATTATTATTATTTCAACTGTATAGATAAGTGGCATATACCATTCTATATAATATGTTTCAATACGAGAATAATTTCTATTGATTATGAATTAAAATACATATTTTAAACATTTTGTCTAAGCATTATATTATTAATAAACCAGAATATGCTTTCATAAATGATTAAAACATTAATGAAATATTAGATTGCTAATGCTAGGATCTGAATTTTATGATGAGAATATAGTGACAAATATCTTCTTAATGTGCCTCTCCTTGTGAAGGTGATTATATTTTGTTTTAAGAATTCACAGTTCATTAGGAGTCCCAGGAGAAACAATTCTGAATAGCCAACAAATACCAGCTTAGAAAGTAGCTTAAATGTGATCTCTGTAATTCAAAACTGATTTGTCTTTAGAAATAGTCCTATGGAAAGAAGTAAAATTTCTTTACCTTTTTATTTTTATGCAGTCTTTTTCTAAATAAACTTTTAATTTTAGAAACTTTTAGATTTACAGGACATCTATAAATATAGGCAATTCCCATATACTCACACTCAGCTTCCTCAGTTTATTAATATCTTACTTTATTATGATACATTTGTCACAATTAATGAACCCGTATCACTACATTATTATAAATTACATACTTTATTAGTTTTCCTTAGTGCTATGGTTTGAATATTCATGTGTTGCCAATATTATAATAATAAGAGGTAGGACTTTTAAGAGGTAATTAGGCCTTGAGGACTCCTCACTCATAAATGGGATTAAGGACCTTAGAAGAGACCTTGCACAGCGTTGAGCTCTCTGGCCCTTCTGCCTTGTGCCATGTGAGGATACAGAGTTCTATCTCTCTGGAGGTTGTAGAAATAAGGTGTCATTTTGACAGAGAACAGCCCTGACCCACAGCTGTGCCTGCTAGCACCTCGATCTTGGATTTCCCAACCTCCAGAACTATGAGAAATAAATTTCTATTGCTTATCAATTATTTAGTCTTGGATATTCTATTATAGTAGCACAAAACAGACTAAAATATTTAGTTTCTGCCTAATATCCTTTTTCTATTCCAGGATACAACATTACATTTAGTTCTCAGATAACTCTGGGCTTCTCTTAGCTGTTACAGTTTCTTAGATCTTCTTTGTTTTTACTTACCTTGATAGTTTTGAGGAGTACTGGTTAGGTATTTTGTAGGATGGCCCTCTATTGGAATTTTTCTGATGTTTTTCTCATGATTAGACTGGGTTTATGGACTTTTTGGAAGAAACTCAGAGAGATAAAATGCCATTCCTGTAAGTTCATATCAGGAGTACATACAATTAACATAATTTATCATTGTTAATGTCAAACTTGATCACTGAGTTGAGGTTGTGCAGGTAAGATTTTGCCACTGTAAAGTTTTTGTTTTTTTCACTTCTCTTCATACTATATTTGTTGGAAGACAGTCACTATTTAAAGCATGCACTAAAGGAGCAGGGGGTTATTTTTCACCTCTTTGAAGACAGAGTATCTAAATATATTATTGGTAGGTTTTCTGCACAGGAGATTCATTTATTCTTCATTTATTTTTATTCAGTCATAAAGAAAATGACGTATACTGTATTTATATCAGTATGACCTCATGGTTATTTATTTTATACTTTGAATGATAATTCAATACTACTTTATTTAGTTGCTCAAATTATTCCAGTTTTATTCATTGGAAATTCTTTCAGTTGGCTCTTGTTCCTCTTTGGCATAATCTTTTGTTCAGCATACATATTATTGAGCACTTCCTTGCTTCCTTCCTTCAGTCATTAGAAGATGTTCTAGTCTCATTTTGTGTTCCTGCCCAGTCCTAGAATCGGTAATTTCTTTAGGAATACTGGTTCTTTTTATTAAAGAACGGTATTAGAAACAAAGATTTGGGCACTAGGTGTGCTCAATGCTACTGGAGTATCTTTATTTCTAGGAACTGTCAACTGACAGAGAAAGGAAATATATGTAGGTATACTAACTTGTGTATACACAGGTATCTACAAATATTTTATATGCCTCCATTTGTATCTGTATTAAGGTAAACACGAGCTTATACAGTTTTTATTTTCAATTCTAATCCAATAACATATGGAATATTCTAGATCTCCCTCCTTGCTTATCTATAACTGCCCACTCCAAAAGTGATAAGTCTTGTTCCCAACTACCATCGATTTATTCATTTTTTTAAATTCAAGTACATGTATATATTGGTTTCAAAATTATTAATCCTTATGGAAAATAATTTTATCAACTGCAGCATAGTTCATATGTACAATTATTTTTGCCAATTGTCTTAAAGAGTTCATAGATTTCCAAAGGTAATAGAGTTTGACCAAGCAACTAATGCCTAATTTCAATGGAAAAAAATCCGTAATGCAATATCAAATCAGGAATCAGCTCTAAATGATAACCCTACATGAAAAAGCTTTACAAGTATATAAAAGGTATATGAAATGCAAAAACTTGGAGAAGAAAATTTGAAGTTCCCAAGATAGACATCATTCTCTAGACCAGGAAGCAAAGCAGTATGTTAAGGGAGGAATGCTACTTTGGATCTTAAATACAGAGTTAGGTTTCAAAGCAGTTAATATTTTCATAATAAATAAGTAAATAATCCAATAATGTTGCCCAGGTTTAATTCATACATTTTATAATGGTTACTTGATATAAATAAAATTATGTATTGGTAACTAAACTAGTTTAAGTTTACATTGATGAAACATGCCTTTCTCACTCACATGAAATTATCTTTATCAAAAACCCAATAATATTTCCGTATAAACGTCTGCAGCAATACGTTAATCTATTTATCACTATTTTATTTAATTTGGCAAACAAGCCAATGTGTCAGCAAAATAAGTTGAGTCTCAATAGGAGAAGTGATTATTGTGAACTTTTTCCTTCCACTTTCCATCTCAACCATGAACCTCAACTCTAATAACTTAACACATTCATTTCATTTTAAGGTAAAAGATGCTACAGAAGCAACCTATGGAGACAATGGTAAGCTAAATAAGAGGAAAAAGTATTAATAAAAGGATGAGAAGTATTTCTCTAGTTTTTCTTTATTGCTGCCAGATTATCATACAATTACATAAAGCAAGCAAACTATTATAGTACTACAATTTTGTCCCACATGTTTGCTTTTGAAATTTGAAATGAATTCAAAGAGAGAATGAAAAAAAGCCTCTGAGCATCAAATCTTTAAAAAGTGAAAATGGCTCATTTAGATAATTTAATTATCCAATCAACTAATTCAGCATAAGGCTATGCTTATAGATTTTGATAGCTTGAAGGTAAGAAAACTTTCTTGGGCTACTTCTGTTTACTGCCAAATATTCTTCCCTTCAAATTCTGAATTTCTATTTTTGCATTTTTATGATATATGCATATAAAAATCTGCTACTAAACTGGGATACATTATCTGGTGGAAATAAATAAATGATTTGTAACTATATTTAAACAAATTTAGAGTTATAAATATTACAGCATATTTAGTTATGCATTTATTAATATAAAAATTATCTTAATATTAATATTTGAACCACCCCAGAAAATTGACAATTCATATGGTTTCCAGGGATTTTCTATTAGAGTTCCACAAACTTAGGGCTACATCTTGTGTATATTTTCATTTTAGCTAACAAGATATATGGTAAAATTCAATATTTATTATTTGATTAAAATATCTATTTATTTACTCAAGAGCTAATTTGAATTTACTTGAAAATTTCACATATATCTTCATACATCTGCCATTATTTTACTTAGCTAAACAATCAATGGGAGACCTGAATTGAAACACTACTCAGCATTACAAAATCATCAATATAACAATATTTTAAAGTGCATATCCATAGTTTTGTTAGAAATTAAAAAGAATTAGCAATTGTAGAAGATTCACAAAGACTTTGTATAAATTTCAATATATGCAATAATTAACACTAAGCATTGTTAGAACTAATAATATTGTTATATTTTGTTCTGACAACTTTAACAATAACAAAAAAGAGAAAACTAAAAAGATAAAGAATAGTCTGAATCTAGGAAAATTAAACTTGGACACTTTGACAAAAATAGTACAAATTGTTTCTTTGTAGAATAACATATTATTTATTTGAGCTTTGAAACTGTAAATACAGAAACTACCTAGAGAAAATGTACTGGACAAAGAAAGATATAAGCTAATGATTATAGATATCTAATACATTAAGCTGATGATTATAGATATCTAATGTATTAAAACTCTGTATCTCTGAAAACAGGCAAATAAAGGATTGAAATGGAGAGGTTAAAATGTAATTAAATAGAATAAAGTAAAAGTAATGAGCATATGTTTTTAAATCAAAGATGCTATTTATCAAATTTATTTGGCTTTTTGGGAGACAATCCACCTAAGTGACACATGCATTTCAGGAGAAGCAAGTAGCACATAGAGCCCTTACTTGCAGGTTTTCCTTCCATCCAAGTTCATGGACTGAGCAGGTTCTTCAGAAGAGCTAAGTGTTGATGGCAAAACCAGCCTTTGTGCTTCTGGTGAGGGCAAGGACAGTCAATTAATCATCTCTTGTTCTGTTTCTTCATCCAAAAAAAGGGGTAAATAAATGGAATTTGACTGCCTTTCTGGGATTCTCCAGAGAAACAATAACTAAAAGCCAAACAGCACAACAGAGATATACCTGTTACTGTAGAGATTGACCTTCTGGTATAGAACCTGATCACTTTTGCTTTTAATTGTAATGGTTGTCTCTGTTATACTTTTTTTTTCTCTCTTTGTTAAATATTCTTCAGTGCATACTAATAAAAAAAACTTTGGTAGGTGAATTTTACACCAAGAATATATCTTAGCAATAATCAACTTCAGATTCTCAATTGAAAGCCAAGAGGTCAAATAATTTGAATAAGGCCAATTAAAGGCAGCCTAAGAACAGAAATTTGGTTTTCCTAACTTCTAATCCAATTTATGTATGTAAGGCAAAGTACCATATGTTGAACATTTGTAAGTTATAAATCATTGTTAAATAAAATGATTTATCCTTTTAGTTTGTCTAATATTTCTTCATAACAAGAGGAAGGCCCAGTTTGAATTTAGAATTGAATTTAGAATTCCTCAGAATTCCACCCCAGATCCTAGTGGTATAGGTTGAGTCAGCCTGTGGCTCTAGCCCCCAGTTCTTTGCCTTTCTACCCACAATTTTCCACACCTCATCTCCTCCATACAATCAAACTACAATGTTTCTTGATTGCATATGTGTGAACATCCCAATGCACATTTCTAGGCTCCCAATGTACACTTTCCTTTGGCCAGGGTTCCAACCTCAGGAGAAGAGTCCATTGGAGTGGGGCCTCAGGTGACTAGGTATCTGCAATGTGGGCCAAGAACAAAAAAAAAATGGCCAACTGTAGACATTTTTGTAGACACCATGGAGTCCTCAACCAGTGGGAAGAGGAATCTACACAGGAACACCAGAGTGGAGCCCTCTGGAGCATGGGCCCAGAGCAGAGACCCTCTTACCTGATTCTAAAGGTAGTAGTGGACAGAGAAAACATGTACCAAATAAATCATTACCTAAAAGCAAATTATATGAAACAGAACAAAGCAACACAACACAAAACAAAACAAAAAAAATATTCTTAATAGTGTGATTAAGTAAGAAGCACATGGTAATATGAGAGGTAATATGGGGAGGATAGATGGTGGGTGTCTGCCTTAAATTAGATGGTCATGAAAGTCTTCCATAGCAAAGAAACATTTGAGAGACATACAAGGACTTAGCTAGGTAAAGACAAGGCATGGGAGAAAAGAAACTTGATCCCAAGAGAGAATAAAAGGAGCCTATCAAAAAGGGTACAGTCTATGGAAAGGACTGGAGGGGAAATGAGCTCCCCTATTTGGGGGAAGAAATTCTAGGTTAAGTGAACTTGGTACAGTATATAGTTTCTGTGACCAAATACGAGTGGGATCAAAAACCAAAGAGACTTTTGAAATATAATCCCAATTAAAAATAGAATCTGAAAGCTGGTAAATCCAAGTCCATGTAATAGATGCAAGTGCCCTGTGAGAAGACTGGTTATCCTGATTCATGTGAAAATAATGCATCAAGAGCTGCTAAATTTGTGGTGATTGGCTACTAAGCAATAGATCACTAATACAGATTGTGATACCTGAGAGGGAGTTACTACAGAAAAAATCTCTATACATGTAAGAGTAACTTTAGAAAACGACTATGGACAGAAGCTGAGAAAATTTTGAAAGAGAATGAAAGAGCCTAAATTACCTTGAATAGACTGTTCTGGACTTGGGAGGACTCTGTGAGGACCAAAAGGAAGTGAAGAAGATTTTTACTTAGTTACGTTGAAATTTATGTTTCTATAGTATACTTTGAATTGATATTTTATTAATGCATGATTTTGTAACATGATGTATTGTTATTTGGAAAATTATTGGTTCACTAAATTATGCAGATATACCAAAATTTGAAACATTTCATCATACCAAAAAATCACATTTGTTAATAGCACCACTGATCTCATCAGAAAAAAAAATCTTAAAAATCAGGAAGCTGTAAAGTTCATAGTGGTGGATACAAGTTTTTCAAAATTCACAATTTATGCTTGAAAAGTTTAATGATATTATTGGCATAAAATGGTATCAATTATATTTCTAAAAGGTACAGAACAGTTTATTTTTTGATAAGTGCGAAAGTCTGATTAAATATAGATTGTGTGTCATTGTTGCAAGAAAAAAATGGTGTTCCATGAAAAAATAGGCTATTTCAGCTTACCAATCACAAAGTCACACAATTGTTTTTCAAAATGGAAACCATCATACTTTCAAATGTAGCAAAGTAGTTTTCGGATACATCACATTTCATCACACATAATATTAAAAAGGCATGTGCCCAAGGACAAATTTAATAAGATCAATATTTTTCACTGTTTTATCAAGATATTGTTAATTGCAACTAATATATCCTTTACTGCAAAGGCATGGCAGTAAACAATAGAAATTCTACCATTATAATTTGTTGCCCCTGGCTTAATTTGTGCTAAGGTATCAAAACTTTAACCCAAGATTGCTTTTGCACCACCATGGAAATGTCAGCACAGTGAGATAAGTGAATAATGTCTTTTGATCTTTCAGGACTGCCCTGAGGTCTGAGAACCACACTTTGAGAACTGATGTTTTATACTACAAATTCAGACCCATAGCCTTTCTCTATCCTTAATTAGTTTGATCTAAATTCATCTTGCCAATATTAAGGTTCAAGGAAAATTAGGTCAGATATCAGACTCTTACAGAGTTTAGAATCCCTTATAGGTAATTGACACCAGGAGAACACCAAAAGGATGAATTGTACTATCTAACTTCTAGGGACCTCTCACTGTAGCACATTTGATGAATTCAACAGGTGAAGACTTAAGAAATGTAAAGTTTTCTTACCTCAACTTATTTACGCTGTTTGGGGGCTTTTCAGAAGGAAAAAATTATATGCCCAATATTCAGAAGTTCTTATCTTGTTTATACATGTTTTCAAAAAATCAAAATTCCCTCCTTTCTTGATTCTCAATAAATTCTCTTTCTTGATTCACCAAGGGGCTGCTTCTACAACATCTCATAGTATAGTTATCCTAGGTTTATATAATTTCTTCTTGCTATTTCTTTCCATTATCCTATCTTTAAAATATGAAGTATCTAAATGTCTTAATTCTGTCATATATTGATAAAAACAGCTGGTATTAATCTATTTTTCAATGTCCTTGTATTATATTGTACTTTTTACATACATATATATTTATTATTATTAAAACAAGAAAAACTTTTATATTTTATTTTATTTCTCATCAAACAGCAATCTATTTTTCTAAAGACATTTCCAGCTTGGCCATACCATGGACAAATATACTCTAAAATTCTTCCATCTATCACCATCCTTATTCTGAACAATCCACCCCAGATCTTGTTAATTTTAGCAGGCCAAACACATTATGTGCCAGACACTATGTCTGGTACTAGATGTAACCTTGAATAATTAAAATATATGTAGAAAACCAGAAATGTAGAAGATAAATTACATTAATATTTATACTGTCCAAAGTATTTATAATAGGAAGTTAGTTAATATTTGAATTCAATAAATTCTTAATTTAATGCTTCTGCATGTCTTCATATTGTTAACCAACCAATACATTTTTTAAATACTTGACTGTTCTTATTAAAACATGATATTAGAGGAGGCAGACTACTTTAGCTCACATATAGGACACATAAAAGCCATTTCACAATTTGAATTTATAGATTCTGATTATTTAAATTACATAACTTGAAAATCATTAGAAATGAGAGAATGCTGGCTTTCAAATGGATTCAACAATATGCTAATTAAAGGAAACTAACAAATAGTCTATAACACTGGCCTGACTCCATTCGTGACAATTCCCAACTTGGGAAAGGATGTTCCCTCAAAGCAAAAGTGCAGTTCATACCATAAGAGAAATAAATGCTGCATAGCTAAAGTGACAAAAGTCAATTACAAATACTTATATGTCTTCCTGCTTAAATCATTTTGTTCTTTTGATTTAACAGACTGATTGTGGAAGCATAGCGATTTCCAGGTGTTGGTTATGATTTAGGATGATACTAGGAGAAAATGCCATTTTAAATGAGGAAATCAGAGATCGATAGTCTCATTCAAAAAGTTATATGTGAGATCATTGTGTTTATGTGGGGAAAATCATTTTGTTAAATTGCTCATCCTGTGTAGAGTCCCCAAGGTAGGAATAAACTTTGTCTACTGTCTACAGTGTTACAAAAGAGTGAGCAAAGGAAAGAATGATAGAAAATGAAAAAACCAAGGAGTGAGGTTGATGTTGGTATAGGCTGCTATAAGAACTTTAGCTCTTCTTTCTTAAGTAAGATGAAAAACTATTAAAAGGTTTCTATCACAGGTGGTATTTTTTTCTAATGTGCAGAAAAATGGTACATAGGGTAACAACAGCCTTAAGAAGGTCAACAACAGAATGAAGAACCCAGTTTGGAAGTTATTGTGGTAATTTCATTCCCGAAAGAAGGAAATATTATGGATATATTTTGAAAGTAAAACTAAAAGAATTTGCAGACCATGAGAGAATGCAAGAAAGAGGAGTCAAGAATAAATCCAAGAGTTTGTTCTGAGCAACTGGAAGTAAAGTGTTGTTATTAACTGTAAGGAGAATGGTGACATTTATTAGTTACAGTTGGGAATTCAGATTATTTGAGAAGCCTATTACTAGTCAAGATGTACAGCAGGGGCAGACTTTGGCTTCTGGTGATGGCAGAGCAACTGATATGATATCAGACTTGTCCTTCTAATACAAACCATATAAAAATGGACCCAACACATGAAATCTGTTTTTAGATATTGGACAAAAGGCATCACAGAGCTTCATCCATGAGAAAATAATAACTACCGTGAAACCTTATTTTCACCTAAATTCCCTGCCTGAGGATATTTTCTGAATTATAGCCTAATGATATGACAATCTTGCTGAGCTTAATAGGCAGAGTTAGGGTCTGCTGAACTGGCTAAAGTGTGTAAAAGAGGTTACTGGAGAGCAGGGAATTGCATAGCAGGTAGCCATAGAAGTATGCAGAGGGGCTCCTGGGTTCTTTGTCTGAGTGATGGGCTGCACATGTAAAAGCCAAGTATTCATTAAGATCTAACAGAGAGCAGCTGCTAGATGGCTAAGATATAAACAGAAATACAAGAGGTCATAACATATTGAAAAATGATGTAATTCTTGCCTTGGCAATGAGAATTAGACTAAGAAGCCATGCCATTGAAGTTAGTACATTGTCCTTTACTAAACACATACCACAGAATTAAAAAGAAATAAAGAAAAAATAGATAAACAAAATTTGACTCAGTCAAGAAGATTTTTGACAGATAAAAATCAAAACTCTTTGAAGAAAAACAACATAATTCAGACTGCCTACAAAGTATAATCTACAAAGTCAAGCATAAAATACATGACATGTGAAGAAGCAGGAAAATCTTATAAGTTTTAAAAAGTCACTAAAAATATAATTTTTAGAATAGAATGATAACATCTGAGATAATCTCAGATGTTAGCATCAACAAATAAGTCCTTTATAACAGCCAGTATAAATATGGTCAATAATTTAAAGGAAATGTTGGATATAATGAGTGAATACATGGAGAAACTCATGGGAAGATGGAAACTACATTTTTAAAATTCCAAACTACAAAAAGAAATCTTATAAAATATTTACTAGAAAGGATTAATGGAAAACCAGATACTGCTAAAGGGTCAGTAGACTTGAAGACATCAATAAAATAATATTTAATCTGATGCAAAGAAAGGAAAATATTACAAAAATGGAATATAGTATCAGTGATTTGTGAGTTAATGTCAAGTCATCCAAAACAGGTGTTATTTAAGTTTTGGACTGAGAAAATACAGAAAATAGAGCAAAGAAAATACTCGGAGATATACCACCAAATTTATGAAAATTGTCAATGTGCAGATACTAAAAGCTTTGTATACCTGAAACAAGTTGAATAAAATAAAGCCAAACCTAAGCACATCAAAATGGCACTTTTTACAAGACCAAAGACAATCTCAAAAGCAGCACAGAATAGGATACATTATTTATAGAGAAACAAAAATAAAAATTAAAATAATGGTTCACTTATAACATAAACATAGACAAGATTACAACATCTTTAGCACATTAATTGCCATATGAGTTGTATTTAACTCATGCTAGTTTTGAGCTTGGACCTCATGAAACATATGTAACTCACACATCTCTTCACCTTGGGAGCCACAAGCACTATTTTTCAATTGCATGTAACTCTCACATAGAAAACAATAAAAAATAACAAATTTTTCATTAAATTAGAAAGGATAGTTTTTTTTTTCAAAGTTTTTGTTCTATTTTCATAATAAAACACTGTGGCCCCAAGGAAATAAAACTTTTTTTCTAGTGTGGCAGTCAATGTGTCAGAGTACTGAAAAATTATTTATGTTAGTCATCCCAGAATTTTGCATCCAACAAAAATAGCACTTATCTGAAAAAAATAGATATCTTAAGATAAAAAAAAAGTCTTGACAGCAAAAATGTGCTAAAAGTAATAACGAAATGTAATGCTATAGGAATTACTCAATTTAAAGGCAAACAAAACCAGATGGGAAATATGAATGAATATAATATGTGTAGAGTAATATGTAAGGGTATAAATAAATAATATAAAATAGTGAGAAGTTTAATAAACCTATACTGTTGCTAGCTTCTTACATTTTGTGTGAGGGAGTTTAATATTAAATATAAGTAGAATAGGATAAGTTAAGGATACATATTGTGATATCTAAAGAAGCCAACATAAATATTTATATATATACATGAAAAAATACATGTGCATATATACATAAATATGCACATACACATATACATATATACATATTCATACATATATACATTCATAAAAGCATTATTAAAGTCAACAGAGATATCAAGTACAACACTAAAAAATATTTAATTAACCCAAACAAAAGCAGAAAACGATGTAATGTAGCCAATAATTATGTAAAATTGTACATAGACTAATTACTCCAATAAAATGGTAGAGAATTAAACCCTGGGGTATTCCAACTTTAAAAATTAGGTGATGAGGGAGAAATTATAACAGGGACCAAGAGAGACTAATGAGATAGTAGTAGTGTGGGCTCAAAAGCCAAATGAAATACATGTTTTAAGAAAGAGTAGGTAATTTATTTTGTCAAATCCTGCAAGACTAGACAAGTCATACAAAGATTGAGAAATGACCAGTTCATTAATTAAACTGGACCTTACTGACAACTTTAACATAAGCAGTTTGGGTAAATTATTGGAATGGAAGCCTGATTATAATAATTTCAAGAGAAAATCATAAGAAAGGAATTAGGAAAATGACTGCAGTTTATTTATTTAAAGCATTTTGAGGGAGAATGCCTGACCTCCTTAAAGAAAATTCAAAAGTAATAGAATTAAGCAAGAGGAAATTAATAAATATTCCAGATCTCTGTCTTGATCTCAGAATTTTTTTTCTATTTTTAAATTATCCTAGAATACATATAACACACAATTTACTATCTCAACTATTTTAAAGTGTAGTTCAGTAGTATTAAATACACTCATAATGTTGTACAACTATCACTACCATCCATCTCCATAATGTTTTTCATCTTGTAAAACCAAAATTCTATGCCAGTTACAGAATATCCACTTTTTCCTTACTGACAACCCCTAGCAACCACCATTCTACTTTCTGTCTTTATGACTTTGACTATTCTCAGTACCTCATATAAGTGGAATCACACAGTATTTGTCATTTTATGACTGGCTTATTTCATTTACTATAATGTCAAGATTCATCCATGTTTTAATATATGTCAGATTTTCCTTTGTTTTTTAAGGTTGAATAATATCCCATTTTGTGTATATACCATATTTTTCTTATTCATTCATCCTTTGATAGACATTTGGGTTGTTTCCATGTTTAAGCTTCTATTAACATTGGTGCTATGAAGGTGGTTGTTCAAATATCTATTTCAGATTCTGCTTCAAATTCTTTGGAGTATATAACCAGAAATGGAATTAGTGGATCATATGGTAATTCTATTTTTAATTAAATAAAAAAAACTCATTATACTGTTTTCCACAGGTGTTGTACTATTTTACATTCCCAGAAACAGTTCTCAAGGGTTCCAATTTCCCCATATTCTTGCAAACACTTGTTATTTTATGTTTTTTTGGTAGTAGCATTCCTTATGTATGTAAGTTGGTATCACATTTTAGTTTTGATTTGCATTTTCACCTAATAATGAGTGATGCTTTTCTTAAGCATATTGACCATTTGTATAGTTTATTTGGAGAAATATCTATTCAAGTCACTTGCCTATTTTGTTGTTGAGTTTTGAGTTTTAGAAGTTCTCCGTATATTCTACATATTAATCCATTATCAGATATATAGTTTGCAAGTATTTTCTCTTACTGTGCATTTATATTTTACTGTGTTGATTCTGTCTTTGAATTGAAAACATTTTTTTTATTTTTTATTTTCATGAAGTCTAATTTATCTGTTTTTTTTTTCTTTGGTTGCCTATGCCTTTGGCTTCATATTCAAGAAATTATGGTCAAATCTATTGTCATAAAGATCTTGCCCTGTGTTTTCTTCTGAGAGTTTTATATCTTAAATTTAGAGTTTTAATGCATTTTAACTACATTTTGTATATGGTGTAAAGTAGGGCCCAACTTCATTTTTTTCCACATGAATATCCAGTTTTCCTAGCACCAGTTGTTGAAAAGACTATTATTTCTCCATTAAATGGTCTCAACATCCTTATTTAAAAATCATTTGACCTTATGTGCAGAGTTTTATTTCTGGCCTTTCTATGCTATTCCATTGGTCTATGTGCATTTCTATTTGCCAATATCACATTGTTTGATTGCAGTTTGGTAGTAAATTTTGAAATCAGGAAGTGTAAATTCTCTGGTTTTGTTCATTTTCAAGATTGTTTTGGCTATTCAGTGTTTCTTGAGATTCTGTATGAATTTTAGGGTGGGTTTTTCCATTTTTGCAAAAAGTGTCATTAGAATTTCGGTATGGATTACAAAGAATGTG
This sequence comes from Microcebus murinus, assembly GCF_040939455.1. Classification (NCBI taxonomy): domain Eukaryota; kingdom Metazoa; phylum Chordata; class Mammalia; order Primates; family Cheirogaleidae; genus Microcebus; species Microcebus murinus. Next base: position 63,591,187 of record NC_134105.1, read on the forward strand.
TAGATTGCTTTGGGTAGTATTGACATTTTAACATATTAAGTCTTCCCATCTATGAACATAGGATATTTTTCCATTTGTTTATGTCTTCTTAATTTTTTTCAGCAATGTTTTGTTGTTTTCATAAGTTTTCACCACCTTGATGAATTATATATTATTTTCCCATTATTATAAATTGAATTATGTTCACAGTTTCTTGTTCAGATTGTTCATTATTAGTATATAGAAATGCAAACTGATTTTTTTGTGTGTGTTGACTTTGTATCCTGCTATTTTACTGAGTTCATTGCTTAGATCTAACAGGCTTTTTAATGTAGAATCTTTAGGGTTTTCTGTATAAAAGATTATATCATCTGCAAAGAGGATTTTACTTCTTCTTTTCTCCTTTGGGTCCCTCTCATTTCTTTTTCTTGCCTAATTTTTCTGGCTAGAGATTTCTATGTTGAATAGAAATGGTGGAAATGAGTATCCTTGTCTTATTCCTGATCTTAGAGGAAAACTTTCAGCCTTTCACCATATATAACTTTTATCATATAAAAGTCGTTTCCCTCTATTCCAAGTTTGTTGAGTATTCTTCTTAATCATGAAAGTGTGTTGAATTATTTCAAATAATTTTTCATTAATTGAGATAATCATGTGATTTTTTGCTGCTGTTGTTTTTCCTTCCATTAATGAAATGTGTTACATTGATAAATTTTCATATATTAAACCATCCTTGCATTTTAGAACTAAACCCCATTTGGTCATAGTGCATATGATGTTCAATTTGTTTAGCTAGCATTTTGTTGAAGTTTTTTTGTGTCATCTTTATAAAGGAAATTATTCTGTAGTTTTCTTGTTATATCTTTGTCTGAATTTGGATCACAGTAATACTGGCCTCACAGAAAAAGTTAGGATGTCTTCCTTCATCTTTAGTTTTGTGGAAAAGTTTGACAAAGATTGGTATTAGTACTTTTATAAAATGTTTAGAATAATTCTCCAGTAAAATCATCAGGTACAGGGTTTTTTATTGTTGGAATATATCAGATTAATGATTCAGTCTCCTTACTAGTTACAGTTCTCGTCACATTTTTTATTTCTTCATTATTTATTCTTGGTAGGTTTTGTGTTTCTAGGAATTTGTATATTTCATCTAGGTTATCAAATTTGTTGCCATACAATTGTTTGTAGTGCTTATTATCTTTTTTATTTCTGTTGGATCTGTAGTAATGTCCCCACTTTCATTTCTGATTATAGTAAATTGAATCTTCTCTCCTTTTCCTCATAGCCTGCCTACCTAAAGGTTTGTCAATTTTGTTGATCTTTTCAAATAACCAGGCTTCAGTTTCATTGATTTTTCTTTACTATTTTCTATTCCTCTCTTTGTTTCTCCCTGCTCTAATTTTAAGTATCTCCTTCTTTCTACTCCTTTAGGGTTTAGTTTGTTTTTCTTTTTCTATTTTCTTAAGTGTAAAGTTAGGTTATTGATTTGAGATCTCTCTTATTTTTTAACATAAGCATTTATAGCTATAACCTTTCCTCTAAATATTTCTTTTCCTGCATCCCATAAGTTTTTGTATGTCATTTTTACATTTTCATTTATCTCTAAGTATTTTATAATTCCCCTCATAATTTATTTCTTGATCCATTAGTTGTTTGAGACTGTGATGTTTAATTTCTGCAATTTTGTTAATTTTCTAATTTTACTTTTGTTATTGAATTTTTAACTTCATCTTATTATGTTCATAGAAAGTAAATTATATGATATTTATCTTTTTAAATATATTGAAACTTAATTGGTGACTTAACATATAGTCTATTCTGGAAAATATTCCATGTGCACTTGTGAATAATGTGTGTGCTGTTGCTATGGAGTATAGTATTCTATATATGTCTATTAAATCTAGTTTGTTCATTGTGTTATTAAGTCCTCTTTTATGTATATTCTGTCTGGTTGTTATATTCATTGTCAAGAATGAGGTATTGAAGCCTGTAATGGGACTATTTCTTATTTCAATTCTGTCTGGTTTTGCTTAATATATTTTAATGGTCTGTTAGTAGGTGCATAGATGTTCAAATTTGTTATACCTTCTTTATGTGCTGAACCCTTCATTAGTATACAATTTCTTTCCTTTTGCAAAGTTTTTTGACTTTAAGTCTAATTTGTCTCATGTTTGTATAGCCACTTCTGCTTTATTTTGGTTACTATTAGCATGAATATCTTCATTTTGAATAGAGAGGGACTAAGATCTAGAAAACATGTGAAAATTCAAATCAGCTAAATTTACTAAAAACAGCAAAATATATCAAAAGCTTACAGTTTATTTTGTCAAAATTATAGGCTAAATATTCATACACATGTATATACCTATTATATTTTTAAATTACTTAAAACCAAATGCCATTTTAATGCAAGTATTTCAAAAAATAAGGCCGTGTGTACTTTGAAGCACCATTGACCATTTCTATATGATATTTGCTATTTATCTATGCTTAGTTATAACCCTTTTGTTACCCTATAAACTACTTATACTCAGACACAATATGATGTGTTCTATATGTCATTCCAGTTCTTCTTGCCAATATGAGGCTTGTGGCCTCAGAGGTAAGAAAGAAGCAGGTCATTCTGAGTGACAATGTTTTTCAATTAGCTAATCTGTTGAACTGAAGTTACCTTTCTAGAATTCAGCTATTGACATTCATTCATTTGGGTAAGTGGAGCTTTTGTGGAATTTCTTCACTGCTTAAATCAAGGTAAAACTAAAATGAAAAAAAAATTCAAATCTAATGGCTATGCCCTCTACTTAAACCCTCCCCCCGCCCCTTGCTTCTCTTTCATGACTACCCTCTGCCAGAAAGTACCACAGACATCTTTGATTTTTCTGCTCCGCTCCTGCTAAGGATTATAAACAGTTAGCTAAATGGTTTTTCTGCTGACAAAAGTTTATTTTTAACCTAGCTAGTTTCTTCAAGAAAATGACTTCTTGGAAAATTTTATATTCTAAAACTTATTTGAACCTACACTCCAAAACAAAGCAATAATGTTTAAATAGGCAAAATGTGCAATTTCCTTATCATAGAATTTAACCAGATTGTTTTGCAATCTATTCTTCTATCACTGATGAATTTCTTATCTGTAAAAAGTCTCCCACTGTGAAAAATTTGCTAGAGAACACCCAATAATCGTGTAAATTATTGCCATCTAAGCAGAGCAGCTGGTTTTCTCACAACTTTGGAAATGATTGAGTAAAGTTCAATGAGTTAGGTGCTTTATTTATAAGACATAAAGTCAACATTTGAGTTCTGTCCAGAAATCTCAGTGTGTATATTTCCATGTACTAATAAAAAAGACATTATCAATGGTTCAAATGAAATACTCTAGAGAAAAATACAAGCATATAACTTTTCATGAACAGTGAGAAAGATAGGTTGATTGGGCACCTAATGCATCATTAATAATGGAATGCTTACTAATAGTTTTCTTCATCCTACAGTAACATTTTTCTGTGGAGTTATTTTTTTTAACATATTGACAAGTTTTGTTCTGTTTTCTTGATTATTTTTATCTTAGTATAAAGGTTGTACTATCTCCTTTAAATTGCTCATAATTGAATAAATTACAGTTTTCTGAACCATCTATTTGCAATATTTTCCCGTAGTGGATAAGGGATAGTGGTATCTTTCAACACTTTAAAATTCAGAGTCTCCTCTCTACTGCCACAGAAACAAATTGCTTTCTTCACATATGGCATTCTATGTTTCCCTATGTCTACCTTTTGGAACCAAATCAGGTCCAGAAAAGTTTTTCCTATGTTTCTGCCCTTCAATTTTTCTCAAGGTTTAGATTATATGACTGTGAGCACTATCCCTACACTCCAACATATTTTTGCTTGCATTTCCTGAAATTAACAACTTACTTTGAGGGTGGTTTTTGCCTAATTTTAACTATTTCTGGAAGTATGCATTTTTGATAATGTAGCTTTTCTAAGTCTCTTAGTTTTATTACAGTAGATTTTGAAAGTTAGTTTATTTCCCCTTGTTGGTTTGATAGTTTCTAACAGGAAAGGGAAACTAATTTTACTTTCACTCTCCTATATTTATACAACAGGTCAGGTAATTTTTTTGAAATTGAAAATTTAGGAAGATTATAAAAAATGAGTTAGAAATTACCTAAAATGTAGAGTAATGACTATACATATTTAAGTAAATAGTCAATATAAGTATAATTGAATAGATATGCACTATGGCTGTAAACCTTGCCTTGAGATTTTTATATACATTTTAAGTACTTTTTTATAACAAAATTATCTGTTTTGATCAATCCATATTTCTCTTAGTTTCAAATTACTTGAATTCTGGCAGTATTCTGAATGTCTCATTCTATACTGAGAGCTTGCTTTCTTGTAGTAAGGGCTTTATTTGTAGTACATTTATTTATATTAATTGTATTACTCTGCTAAATGATTTCTACCTTTTTTTTTTTTAAACAAAGTATGCCTTCATTTTCCAAAATGGAAGACACACAAAATATAGAATTGGAGAAAGTGGAATTAGAATTTCAAATTTCTCACTTTCTGTTTGGATCAGTCTGCATAAACCTATTTGTTGCTTTGCAGCTTGAGTGAGAAAAATAATATGGGACTCTTAGGACTTTTATAATAGTAAAATGAGAAAATGCATGTAAAATACCTAATACACATTCTGATAGATAGTAAGTGATTGTTAAAATGATGATGGTCTAAACATTTTGCCTTCCTCGAGAAGAGAAGTCCACATGTGCCAATGTATTCTATGCAATCAGTGTTATGTAACACCAGTCCTGTCATTTTAAAATTGTTTCCATTTGGTTGGAACAATATATCCTTGATCATAATCTGAAGTCAAGAAAGAATTTCAGTTTTATTTTTGGTCTTGTTTTCTTCTTATTGGACCATTATGTTTCCCATGTAACATTATTGGATCTTAAATTGCTTATGTCTACTGCAAACTTTGTTTAACTATGTTAAATCCTTCTCTCTGTAAATTACACAAATCTAAAAAATACATATAGTATTATGATTAATGTTACTGGAAAATATCATCAATGATTTTATTCATGTATTATTCTTTATGCTTTTGAATGCTGGGCTAAAAACGACAAATTATTTTATCTAATAAGTCCTTGTATTTACAGAATACTTAATCATTTATGAAATATTTCTATAGACATTATCTCATTTGTTTTTTCACCACTGAAATAACAGTTATTCCTCCCAATTTTTCCTAAAAGAAGAAAATGAATCATTGAGAGATTAAAATTGCATATCCAATATCTAAATCCATTTATTTAGAAATATTTATGGAACAACATTTAGTATTTAGCAGGAACTGTTATAGGTGCTATAATAATCTTCTTTTAAAAAGAAGACTAAAATCTTCACCCTTTGTTTTTTGCAATATAGCAAGGACAAACAGAAAATAATTTGTTAAATATAAGTTAATTATATATTCTATAGGATGGCCACTTGGACAAAACTCACGAGATCCAACATTCATTTATGTGTATCAAGTATTTTTCACCTTTATTCTCTTCATTAGAGGAAATTATGGTTTCAAACATAACCTTAAGCAGAATGCCAATATATAAAACAGATCAGAGTGGGACCACTTAGACTGAAGTGAGAGCCAAGAATTGTAATGTCCAACTTTGTCCTTCATCAACCTTCAGCCTTCTAGATATAAAGAGTTACATTGCTAGAAATCCTTGAAATAACTTCTGTGCTATATCAATAGATTAAGTGGGAAGGGGATTTAATAAACTTCATAGAAGTTAAAGCAGTTTTAAATTTATTAAACTTGTACAGAAGTCTTTTATTGTTTCTCACGAAAGACCTTGGGAATAAATAACTTACTATATTTCACCTTTTCTCCTGGAGGAATCTACATTCTATATAAATATGCACATCTCAGCATAATATGCAAAAATTCTGAAATACTGTTTGAACATGTACATACAGAAGGATATCATAATCAGATAGAATAACTAAATCTACCAATTTAATTATTTTACAAAAATCCATAAAACCAAGCCTCTAAAATCAAGTATGCTCGAAGGATAGAAATCTAAATATTTTAAGGGCATTTTGAAGTTATTTGCCATTGTTATGGTCAGGTTGGAGAGGTAAACTTATGTGTACTAAATATTTATATGACTTTCTACTGTCTTGCTATTCTTACTCTTTTAGAAGAAATTTGAATTTAATATTATTTTTATTTAAAAATATATATTTTTTACATTTCTGAGAAATACTCAATGGTATTCACATATCTTGTATAAATTTGAAAGGTACATTAAGCTGAGATTAAATTTCTCTCATAAATATAATCAAAAAATGGTCTTAAGCTTAATATACTGTAACTATGAAAAATTTCACCTTCTAGTGGCAAATGACCTTATTAAGGAAGAAATAGGGGTTATATATTGTTGTTTCTTATCCCACCATTACAATACACAAAGTTCTACATCTACATACAGATACACTGTTTATGTTTGCTTGGGATTTAAAAAAAATATTTTTAATTCTTATCTCCCCAGTCACGGTTACCCTCCTGGACTCTACTTCTCTCATAACTCTTTATATTTAAATGTCCACATAGATGATTTTTCTTTCCTTCTTTTCTGTCTTATATGTTAATGCAGATTGATTTTTCTAAAATTCTGGTTTCTAACTTTAAAAAAAACAACAACTTCTGGTTCTATGAACTCATCTTCTCACTCCCTTATTGCCATGACATCGCACTGGGGCTTATTATTGTAATATGAAGTGCCAACACTCCACATTTTAAACTTTAATGTCCTAACCATCACCTTTTCTCCTTTCATCTCACTGCCTCTCATACCTCAACCTTTAAAAGCATACAATATCATTAGTACCCATAATCCATGTTTTAAGAACATTTTCACTATTGACCCTATTCCTGTCCTCACATAACACTTTTTGTAGATTAAATTCTATGTTCAATCATTAAAGTTATTCTCTCTAGCCTTTCTGTGATTTTACTTTATCCACTGGACTAAACAATAATCCTAGTTAAATCCACCTTTCTAACTGCCATACTACTGTAGTTGAATATGGTTGGAGAAGTAGACACATAGTCATGCATACTGACACATGTATGTATGCACGTGCACACATACACACACACTTGCACACACATACACTCTGTCTGGATGACTTAAATTTCTTGAACATTGAAATAAAATAGGCCCAACATTCTTGCAATATTTTCCCTGAAAATTAATCTCTTACTTTCCTAAATGATTACTTTGTTATCTTCTCTCCTTAAACCTCCAACACTTTCCCCCAGTCTTTACTCTTTGATCTTATTAATCATGATTCCGTTTTCACCTGGAAGATGAAAGCAATAGAGAAATTTGAAAGCTCTCACCACAGTAAGTCCCCACTCTTCAACACGCATCTCTGTCCATGCATTCTGACACTTCTTCCAGGCACTGTGAATGATCTGTCCACATTCCTAGCAATGGCAAAACTCTCTTCATTTGTACTATTTCCCAGCTCTCCTCTATTCAAGAAAATTGTTCTAGTACTGTTTTCTCTTGCCTAAAATATTGATTTTTTTCCTCACTGTCTTCTCTAACAATTATAGGTGGAGAGAGAAATGGAGTCAAAATAGTTTTAAGTAAGCATTTTATTGAAATACAACATATGTACAGAAATAGTACAAAATAATAACCATATAGTTTGATGTTTTTTCACAAAGTTAGCACAATATTAAAACCAACATTGAGTTAAAGACAAAGATAGGACCAAGTTCTCAGAAGTTCTCCTCATGTTCCCTTCAAGTCACTATTTTCCAGTATATAACCACCATTTTAACAACTCACATTTTATTTCTTCTCCCATCTGTATAAACAGAGAGGTACAATAGATGCTTTTTGTTTCTGGCTTCTTTGCTCAACATTATGTGTGGTAGAGCCATCCGCATTACTGTGGGTAGTTGTACCTCATTTATTCTTCTTTCTCCATAATATCCCACTGTACAAATTTACCAGAATTTATTTACCCTTTCTCCCTAGGAGGGACATGGAAGATTTTTATAGTCTGGGGTATGATAAGTAGTGTTGTTGTTTAGCATGTGCCTTTTTTGTGTGAAAATGATGTAAAGGATTTATTTCAATTGGTATACAGCTAGGAGTGGGATGGTATATGATGAAATATCAGCACTCTGGCCTACAAGACCAAAGATTTTAATTGTATGAGACAGTAAGAAATATGGTGTACCATACTAATGGATTTCAATACCATCAATATGCTTAAGTCTCACAAATGTATTGATGTTTTTATCTACAGCTTGGACCTTCTCCAAACTCCAGAGGCCCATGCCCAACAGCCAAATTGACTTTTCCATCTTGCTGTCCAATGAATATCCCTGAATATTTCACACTTTAGTCCTTTGCCTAAACTTATTCCCCCCTCCAGTCCATCTAATATGATAGCAATTCCCATATTTGAAATTGCTTTAGTCAGAGTCTTGGAATCATCTTCAACTCTTTGTTTCAGATTCTGCTTTCACTACTGAGCGTATCTGTTCATCTTTACCTTCAAATAGCCGGAATTTGACTACTTCTCAACAGCTCCACTGCTAATTAAACAAACTAATTAAAGTCTATCAACAATTCCGATTCAAGCCACATCACTTTTATTCAGTCTGGCAGTAATCAGAGCCCTAGTATTTGTAGTTTAAGAAACTCAGCACCTGCTTTTCTTTCCTGGAATTGAGTCACAGCACTGCCTCTACAATTTCCACCTCACTGGAAATGCCAGTTTGGTTGTCATCACTTTTTATTTGTGCTATTACAATAACCTCCTAATACGTACCGTGTTTCCCCCAAAATAAGACTGACCCATAAAATAAGCCATGGCAGGATTTCTAAGCATTTGCACAATATAAGCCCTACCCTGAAAATAAGACCTAGTGATGGGCGTGGCTACGCAGCGTATCTACACAACCCATGCATTTTGTTGGGGAGTGGTGAAGAAGATGAGCAGCCCTTCTCGTCTGCCCCATCAGGACAGCTACTATCCCAGAGGTGACCGGAAAGGTGCGGGCAGGCCCACCAACAAGGTGGGCTTCCCCTATCAGGTCCCGGCCATCCTGTGCGTGCTGCAAGCTGAGGCTTTGAGGGGAAAGTCTCCTCAGTGAAGCCAGGAGCTGGATGCTCCACTTTAGGTGTTGTGTGTCCCCAGGGGGAAGAAGGAAAGCTGTGGCTGCCATTTTACTCATTTTACTTTCACTATATTTGAATAAATGTAGATTGTTGTACTGTACTTAAAAAAAATAACACATCCCCTGAAAATAAGCCCTACGGTGTCTTCTTGAGGAAAAATAAATATAAGACCCTGTCTTATTTTCAGGGAAACACATTATGTGTAGTTGTTTCCTCCACTGAGTACCATGTTGGCAAAATCATTATGTTATTAAGTATGAAACGTACAATATCCTTAAGTAATAAGTTTGACAGTTGATATCTCTGACATTTCACTTTGATACTTCTTGGTTTACTTTTATTGTGAAGGTACATCCTCAATCTTTCAAACACATGGTTTGGCTTGTGATTATCTTTCACAGTTTTTAGAGTAATTTTTGCAAACTATGGATACATCAAAAATTTGAGTTATTTTCAAATATGAGTTCCATCATGGAACCAGTGCAGTGCAGACAGTCAAAATATTATCCAAGTGTTTGGGAAGGATATTGCTAATTAACACACAGAACGTGGATGGTTCTGGCAATTTTAATCTTGAAAGTGAGCTTGGTGGGTGACATGAGATCAAGTTGAATAAGGGTAAGCTGAAAGCTGTAGTGGAAACGAATCGATCTCAACTTATGTATGAATTAGCAGCAGGATTTGATGTGACTAATCCTATAATATTGGACCATTTGAAACAAATCAGCAAGATAAAGAAGGTGGAGAGATGGATTCTGCAGGAATTAAGCAAGCATCAGAAGAGAAATTGGAAGCTTGCCTTTCCTTCCTGTCACAACATAAAGGTGAACCATTTCTACACTGTATTTTTAGATGTGATGAAAAATGAATTGTTTTCACAAGTGTTCGGCACAATGGTTGAATAAAAATGAAGTGAGGAAACACAGTCCAAAACTGAATATTCATCATAAAAAGCTGGTGTCTGCTTGGTGGTCCAGCACTGGTATTATCCACTACAGATTCGTGAAACCTAGTCAATCTATTATAGCAGATGTCCACTGCAACCAATTGGATGAAATGATGAGGATGCTTAAGATTAAGTAGCTGAGATTGGTCAATAGAGACAGGTCAATCCTCTTACAAGACAATGTTCCACTACATGACACACAAACAATGCTGCTCAAACTCCAGAAGCTGAACTTGGAAACTTTCTTTAATCCACTGTATTCACCAGACCTTACACCAGCTGACTACACTTCTTCCTGGCTTTGGACCACTTCTTGCAAGGCAAGATATTCAGTTTGCAACAAGCTGTGGAAAATACCTTTCATGATTCTGTCACCACTTGATCTCCAGTCTTCTTTGCTACTGGCATAAACAAGCTACCATTAAGATGGCAAAACTGTGTCGATAGTTTAGGCACACACTTTGATTAATTGTACTGATTCTTGTTTGAGATATGATAACTGAATATTTTATATTTAGTTACCTCATAGCTATCGGACAAGCCAAAAGAGACTTGTTATAACTCTTCTACATTGCAAGGTGTAACCACCTGGGAAGAATTTGAGAAATAATTGGTCATTTGTGGGCCACTTCACTGATCAGGGGTGTCAGGCCCAAATATGACTACTTCATAGGTATATTCCTCAGGAAGAGGGATAATTAGAATCATTCATTTTAATTTTCAGGCCATAGTTGCTATTACAGTATCATAAAGAAGGTTTAATTTACATTCTATTAAATTTATAGAAATAGTTCTGAGGCAAAGTTCATTACTTTTGTTTCTATTTTCATGTATTAATTTTTCAAGTTAACTTCTATTTAGCATTTACTATGTGGCATCCTCCATTAAAAAAAAAGTGACTTAAATATTTGACTTTGCTTAATCCTCCCAACAACCTTGTTAGGAATATTCAGTTTTAGCTTCTGTTTATGAGTAAGGAAACTACATCTTGGATCATGTAAGAATTTTTCTAAAATCTCATAATCAATGAACTGCAAAACCAGAATCCAAACACAGGCAATCTGGCTTGTATCACTACCTCACAAGCCATTTTAGTTTATATTGTTGGGTTTGTGTTGCCTTATTTTGGTTGATCTATTTTTAGTGGAGGTGGTTGGGTGGGTATTATCCATTATTTAAATTGGATATGGTTAAGTGTTCCTAAACTTAGTATAGTACACTCTCATGGGCTACTATTTCTCTTGCTTTATAAGTTTACAAAGACCTTTCGATTACCATACTGCTGCAAAAGGTAAAAGTCTGGCACTCAGTCCAGCTTTGGGGGCTCATAGAGTATCTGGGTAAGAGAAATAATGACTTTGTTTTATATTGCATAATTTATTATATATACATATATATATATACATATAGCCATATATACACACACACATGTATTTATCTCAGCAACATGCATGTTTTAGTTATCGAGGGCTACCATAACAAAATACTATGGACTGGGTAGCTCAAACAACAGAAATGTGTTTTTTTACCATCCTGGAGGCTGAGTCCAAGATCAAGATGTTGGCAAGTAGAGTCTCTCCTTGGCTTGCAGATGGCTGCTTATTACTATGTCCTCATATGGCCTTCTGTGTACATTCCTGGTGTCTCTCACACTTCTTGTGAGGGCACTAGTCATACTGGATTAGGGTCCAAGCCTAATGACCTTATTTAACCTTATTTACCTCCTTAAAGGACCTATCTCTAAAGATAATGATATTGGGGTTTAGAACTTAGTATATGAATTTTGGAGAGACACAATTATATCCCAAATAATAAATAGCTTTAAAAAATATCTGATATTACAGTAGACTTACAATATAGAAAAGATCTCTGTCAAGTCCTGTTCCTCAAAGACAGTTATTTTTTACTATTTTTGGTTCCAGTTTTTGCTCTTTTCCAGATCTCCAAATAGTATATTTTTCTTCCCTTTTTGGGGGGGCATATCGATTTTGAATATTCTCTGACTTCCTCACTATGATTAAGAATATTTTAACTACTTTACCTCCTGCCCCTATGTACTCCTCTCTCCATTTAGGGTCACTATTCTCAGCTCAACCATTGGTTATCTCAGGTTCTTCAGACATACTAAAAAATTATTTCAAAAATTGAGATGCAATTCACATACCATAAAATAAACTCCTTTAACATATTCAATTCATTGGTTTTAGTATATTCACCAAGTTGTTTCAGGTCCCTTAATCTCTGTTAGGTTTCACTCCCATCTTCCAAAGTGCACATTTCTCACTTAGGCATTCAACATATCTTGCCACAACATAGTTATCCTGAATTGAGAAATAGTATATGTATCTTTATACACAAACATGACCAATTTTTAGACACGGGCTTTCCATGGAAAAGGGCATAACTTTTTGTGGCATTGCTTTAGGCTGGTCCTTTCTTGTGCACAGGCCAATACCTGGCCTCCAGAGGAATACACAATTTTCCTAATCTACCTGATTAGGCCACATTCTGCTGAGCTGTGGCCATTGAGCCAATGTGCTTCCTTTTGGGTAAGATAAAGGTCCCAGAAGACATTATACATTTTCCCATGCTGACTTTTCTTCCCTGGAATAAACTATAACTTTTGAACTCTACTCCACTCACTTATCTTCTCTCTGCCCCACCTTCCAACTGTGCAGCCCTATCCTAAACTCTATTTCAAAATCATCTTGCCCCATCCTTAGCAAGCCCACCAGCTCATAATCTATCATGCATAGTATGTGAGACCTGAGGGACTGTCAGGAAACCCAACTAGATCATCTCCTTTTATTGTCATCCCTCTGCAACCACTTAACTAGGCTTGCATACATAAACCTGGAAAATGTCATTTTTCACACTAGAATCCCGACCCAGAGTCCAAATGGGGGAGCAGGTAAAAGATCTGAGTAATTATCTAAAATTATTTAACTATCCCTGTCAAAATAAAAGCCTAGAAAGGAGAAATTATTAAAAAGTTCTGTTTCCTCCTCTTCCCTCTTCTTTTCACCTCTTTCTACCTATGCATCATACCCTGTTTCAACCATAGAAATTATTTAGTAACAGATGGCATAGATGTTATCTTCTGTATATTACAGAAAAATATGTGTGCTGATTACTCCAGGATTAGCCCTTGACATACTCAAAGTGTATTATTTTTTAAAAATTATATTTTTTCTTGATACAATGGCCTTTCAAGGTTATTTTCTTACTGCAAAAATCATATTTTCAGGAACTAGAAGCTGAACATTTTCTTGGCATTGCTCTTTGATTCCTACATAACAAATCCAATTTTACAGCCACATACCAACATTATCACCACCACCACCATCCCCCTACTCAGATACATGCCTTGGCTAGAAAAGAGAAAGGTCTTGGATACAGAAAAACAAAAAGGAAATAATCATAATATTGACATTAACAATAACATATAAAGATATGAAATACTAAAAACTGTTCCATAAGCATATGCATGAGTGAAATGCTCAAAAAAGCAAAGTTAAACAGATTCATAACTTAGGACTTCATAGAACATTCAAAATAATACTGTAAAACATGTGTATTCTACTAGGTGGTATAATAAATAGCATTTTTCTAAATGCATTTGACCAGATGTGGAAATACTGTTTTAAGGTAATACAACATATATTATACTCATTAAATAATCTTTAAGATTTTTTTAGGCCTTAATGCCAATTGTTCTAATAATTACTAAACATAAATTCTGCTTTGGTTATCTGAAGAATAGTTTACATTATATTGAGCATTTTGGATAGAAATTTTAAAAATGAAATCAGTATTAAAATGAAAAGAGCCTAATTTGTCAGATGATTGTACATTAATATTTCATTTTGGACCATATTTGGTCCAGCTATAAATTTGAAAATAGTGTCCTCAAAATGTATAATTTTTAAAATTTGTATAAACTTGTTAGCTCCATTTGATGCATTATATTTTTAAAAAGCCAAAAAATATGAGTTATCTTTGGGTAAGTTAAAATACTAACCAATATCACAACTAAGATCTGATTTTCAATCATAAAGCAATAAGTGATTTGCTACAGATGAAATAAGTGTGAATGTAACATTTCAGCGTTCTAAAGAAAATTAACGTCTGAGTGTTGTACATGGATGCAGAATGGAAATCATCTTAGTCACTATTAAATTCTGTGTAATTATTGACTAAGACAAGCAGTGATGCTTTATATTGCTTATTGGATATTATGTAGTTTGAAGGCCTTCAGTGTGTTTGCTGGGTGAAAAAAAATTATTTTAGACAGGTAATTTTGGAGAATCATTGATAGAACACCAAACTCATTGATGAGCTAGGAAAAATATCATTTTTGGTAGATTTTATAAAATGAAATCCATATTTAATAAACACAGTGATTTGTGATTGGAATGTACTTGAAAAGTAAATGAAAATTGATTACTTATGGGTAAGATATTAAGAAGTGCCATCAGCTGTTTCTAATTTGGAAATTGTTTTCAACTAATCTCTTGAGTCTACTTAAAATTCTTCACTCTGAAGAGCCAGAAGTTTTCCTGAAATAAGACTGTTTGTCTATAACAAAAAGAGTTTATGAGATATTTGTGGTATTTGGTAATTTGACAAGGTATAAGAAAGATTTTACAACAATCTTTGAAATGTTTTTATTTAATAACAGAGATAAATTTTAAACAGTGTATAGTGAATGATAAGAATTTGTTCAAACAATGCTTCATAGAATTTTCATATGTCCCTGAATCTGCATCCTTAGGACATTACAAATATTACAGCTTTATCAATTATAAAATATCTATGATTGTGTTTTTACAGCTATGATATTATAAAATATGAATTTGTCTTATTCTCAGTTTCCTGATATAGAACTCTCAAAATCCTTAGAATCTCCAAAGTGATACCTTCTTGTATGCTAATGATTGAACAATAGCTTTAGGATGGGGTCTGGTCACCAGAAAGACCAAGGAGGCAGCATTAGATGTTGGGGACTATTAGCATCACCTCCCAACATCCAGGGAGGATAGAAGGCTAAAGTTGAAGTTGATCACCCATGGCCAACGGTTTAATCAATCATGCCTACGTACTGAAGCTTCCATAAAAAGGTTCAAAAGCACAGGAAGGATGGTTGTGATTTTTGCCATCAGGTATATGATTGCTTTAGGTATGTGTAGCCACTCTTTCATAATCAGATTAAAGAAATCTCCATCTATTTTTAATTTGTTGTCATTTTTATTATGAATAGGTGACAACTTTAACACTTTTTGCATCTGTTGTGATGATCACATAGTTTTTCTTCTTTATTTGGTTACACATACAAACATATACAGTCGACCCTTAAACAATGTAGGTGTTAAGGATACTGATCTTTGCACAGTGGAAAATTCTTGTATACTTTTTCATTCCCCCAAAACTTAAATATTAATAGCCTACTGTTGACTGGAAACCCTTAATGATAACATGAACAGTTGATTAATATATATATTCTGTATATTATATGTATTATATGCTATTTTCTTACATTAAAGGAAGCTAGAGAAAAGAAAATGTTAAGAAAATCATCAAGAAGAAAAAATATATTTACTATTCATTAAGTGGAAGTGAAGCTTCATGAAGGTGTTCATCTTTACTGTCTTTAAGCTGAGTAGGCTGAGGAAGAGTAGGAAGGGAAGGGGTTGTTCTTTCTGTCTTAGTGATGGCAGAGGGGGAAGAAAATCCATGTATTTAGTGGAACCACACAGTTCAGATCCATATTGTTCAAGGGTCAACTGTATATATGCACACATGTATTGTGTATATATATATGTGTGTATATATATCACCATATGTCTATATATGTACATTTACTAACACCTAAAGCAATTATATACCTAATAGCATAATATTACAATCTTCCTTCTGAATCAGGTAAAAGATAAGAATGGTTACTTTCATGACTTCTATTCACCCTTGGACTGGATTACTTGTTAGTGCAATAAAGAAAAAATATTCAAGGTATGTGGTTAGAAAGAAAAAAATAAAGATAGTATTATTTACAGGTAATATTATACATATAGAAACTTTAAATTTTCTACAGGTATTATAAATTATTAGAATTAATAAGTGACCTCAGCAAGGTTGCTAGATAGAAGGTCAATATAGAAAAATCAGTTATATTAGTATATATCTGCCACACCAGTTAGAAAATAAAGTACCATATATGTACACACACATATTTCTCTTCAAAAGTATTTCTCAATTTTTATCCTATTGAGTCTTTTTTAAATCAAATATGAGTGTTAAATTTCCTCAAGATCTTTTTAGCATCTATAGTGGTAATCATAACTGTTTTTTTTTTCTTTTCACCTAATGATATGGTACATGTTGATGATTTTTGAATATAAAGCTATTGTTGCATTCCCTGAAGAAATAAATTAATATTCACTTATATTTTATTTAAAACTTATTTTATTTCTTATAGATATTGACATGAGTATTTAAGGCTGTGCATTTCTCTGTGATTACTGATTTATGTATATCGCTCATATTTTATTGTGTGCTACTTTCTAATCATTATTATATCTTTAGGGATTCTATAATTTTGATTTATGTTTCTTCTTTCACTGAGAAATTATTTAATAGAGCTTTTTAAGCTTTCAGAGAGAATGATATTTTTTAGTTTCTACAATACATTTGTTATAAATTTCAATATTTATTGCATTAGAATCAGAAAATGTTTTTCAATGATTTTTATTTTAAGAAACTTGTGATTTTCTTTGTGCTCTAATATATGACAACTTTTTAAAAAGATCCATCTATATTTGAGAAAAATATGCTTTCACTAGTAATGATTATAAAGTTTTATGTGTATGTATATTTATGTATATATTATGTATATTAAAAGATCTAACTTACTGATTTTACTGTTTAGACATTTCATAGCCTTACCTATTTTTCCCACTTCACCTGTCTTGAAATAATAATGCTACATATATATATACACACACACACACACAAAATGTTAATAATATATTATATATAAAGTTATAGGTAACACTGTATATATAACATATATCTCTTACTGTTATTTTTCTACTATCTGTTTTATTTTTTGTTTTCAGTTAATTCTTTTTTGTTTACATGCTTAATAGTTTTTACTAACTGTCATATATTTTCAATAAAAAAAAAAAAGAAAAAAGTCAGACTAACACGAGTAGCTAGAGGCTCTTCTCTAGAGAAAATATACATGTTTTTCTCACAGGCAGGTAAATTACCCAGCGCTACACAAGGATTGGATTGATTCTAAGCTAAACTTCAGTCTTTGGCAGCGCTAGTCTATTTGTAATTCTCCCTCATTCCTAGAATGCACCCCTCAGCTCCTGAGGGAACTTGTGGGTGTTCACCAGGTTCTTTCCACCTCACAGTCCCTGAACTCCCAGTTTTGTCCCCTTAGGCTTCAGAAACTTCTAAGACTCTGCACAGCTTTTCTGATTGTCACCCTTTGCTTTTGCTCAAATTCTTAGTTACCTTGGAATTGGTTAAGTGTGTCAAGGGGAAAAAAAGAGTTTCAAAAGTCAGTTTCGGGATTTTGGTCTTCAGTTTTCTTCAGAATGGTGGTCCCACAGGTCCTTGAATTCTTGGTAGCTTTCTAATGATTTCAAATAGACACATTAAACTTTTGTCTAGTTTTTTTAGTTGTTATCAGTGGGATGTTTGGTCTGAAATAAGCTGGCCTATCATTGCCAAGTGCAGTGACTATTCCATTTTAAAATAAAATATTTGACTTTTGAATAAAAATTATCTTTCTTATTTATCTTTTTACTTAACTTTAGCAATAAAATATTCACATACAATGTTTCCTGTATAAATGCCACTATTTCAGGAAATAGTGCTACCATGAAAATTCAGAATCTTTCTGAGATGTTCTTGATTATTTAAGAAAAGACAGAGTTATTAATAGGTGGATTTTTCTTTCACAGTTTTCTTTATCCTCTGATTATTTCAACAAAATATAAAATATCAAGTGTGTATTAGACTGGTAAGGTTTTTTCCCTTAGTTTCTCATTTTGAGGATGTTGTATTTTTTACCTTTGATAGATATTGACCCGTTTTATGTAGCTTCTATTATTAATACCATAAACTTGGAAGCAAGGTGGTGTTCCTTTTAAAACATGTCTTCAGTAAAATATTTATTTATTACAACTAACTCCAGAACAAGAAATAGATGACATAGCTGATAAATAATAAGGAAGAAAAACACTTAAATAGGATAATATGAAGTTAGGATGCTTAATAATTGGTTGGGACTTTAAGCAGCTTATAAAAGTAAAGATAAAATTTACTATTACTTGTAATAGCAGAGGAAAAAAACCTGTGTCATGGGCAGAGTGACTGTACCCTAAGGATAAGTCCAGGTTTAAGATAATATGTATAGTTATAATTCAAAACAAAAATTTTATGTTCTTGAAAAATTGCCTATTTCTTAGTTCAGGTGGGAGAAAGAATTGGGTGCTTATGAAATCATTAATAATGATGATATAAAATTAGAACAATTATAATAAAGAAAGCATTTATCTGGCCCCTGCTTACAACAACTACTTTTTTAGGTACTTCATTATAGGGTTTTATGTAATACATAAAGACTTAATATATTGCTCAGAAAACTTCATTATCAGCTAAGTGCCTCTTATGCCTATATGCATAATGAGAACATTACTCATAAAATCTGGCTAAAAAATCATGTATACTTATTTTTACTAGATAGGAGCAAATTTTTCAAATGTACTCTTAAAAACACAACTAGATTCTTAGTTCAAAAGAGGCATATAATGGGCATGGACATAATGTGACACATGATGAAAATACAACATTAAATCCTTTGCATTTTATCTATTCTGTTTCATTTCCATGTAAATATTCATCCCGAATGTTAACAGAGGTCTGGCTGTACTTGAAAATTGATATCAAAAGAAAAAAAATTTTAACCAATTACTTCTTCTTCTGTAGTGTTGCCAAACAACTTTTATAAAAGATCAGGCAGGCAACTTTTTAAAATTTGACCAGTTATTTAACTAACTCAATTAACTACAAGTATTTTTATCCTAGTTTTATTTTTTATTTTTAATTAAAATATTTCAGAATTTATAAGGTCCAGCTTTAAGGAATGTACATACACAAACACAAGTACATAGACATATCTATCAGCAGTTATTACTTGTATTTATAGTCTATAAGTAACCCACACAAGAGTAAGTTCATACTGGTTAAGATCTCATGCATCTGAGCTGCGATAGGCAAAATTAGTGTATAATGTATTTGCCTGAATGTGTAGGAATTCTTTTATCCATGTTGTTACTATATGGAAGATATATTTTCAAACATTTACTCATTCTGGAAATTACTCATTTCACTAAGAGAAGATGGTTTAAAATTCCCATCCACCCATTCCCTTAGCACAAGCAGAATTCATTATATATTAGGTAGATGGCCAAGACATCAAGAAACTGTACAGAGAAGACAAAACATTCAGCACAAAGAGACAGATAAAGAGCAAACTTGGCAAGATGTCAGCTCTAGGGAAATTACTAAACGCTATGTATTTTGTAAAGTATATTGAATTATAAAGATTTATAATTATAGTGCTATTGAAACAAATATGTAGAAAGAGAGGGAATTGTGTGAACATATTAGTAAGAAACTTAATGCAAAAAAACATACAAAAGCAAGCAATAGAAATGGCTTTGTCATATGGCTTTTATTAACAAGTCCCAAAATAATAAATGTTGGCATGGATGTGGAAAGATAGGAACACTCCTACATTGCTGGTGGGACTGCAAACTAGTTCAACCTCTGTGGAAATCAATATGGAGATACTTTAAAGCAATACAAGTGGATCTACCATTTGATCCAGCAATCCCATTACTGGGCATCTACCCAAAAGAAGAAAAGACATTATATAAAAAAGACACCTGCACTTGAATGTTTATAGCAGCACAATTCACAATTGCAAAGATGTGGAAATAACTGAAGTGCCCATGAATACATGAGTGGATTAATAAAATGTGGTATATGTATACCATGGAGTACTATTCAGCTATGAAAAACAACAGTATATAGCACCTCTTGTATTTTCCTGGATAGAACTGGACTCATTCTACTAAGTGAAGTATCCTAGGAACAGAAAAATAATCACCACATGTACTCACTAGCAAATTGGTTTCACTGATCAACACCTCAGTGGACATGTAGGAATAACATTTATTGGGTGTTGGGCAGGTGGGGGAGAGGGGATGGGTATATACATACATAATGAATGTGATGTGCACCGACTGGAGGATGGACACGCTTGAAGCTCTGACTCGAGGGGGGATGGGGTCAAGGGCAATATAAGTAACCTTAACATTTGTACCCCCATAATATGCTGAAAAAAAAAAATGGTTTTGTCATATAGAAAAGTATCAAGGGGAATTGAACATCATGAACTAGAAGAGCAATACAGGCCTAACAGAGAAAAGAAAAAATTTAAAATCAAAATTAGAATCAAGCTTTCACTACATCTATATACTTAAAAACACTTTTTTTTTTTTTTTTTTTTTTTTTAGATAGAGTCTCACTCTGTTGCCCAGGCTAAAGTGCCATGGCATCAGCCTAGCTCACAGCAACCTCAAACTCCTGGGCTCAGGCGATCTTTATGCCTCAACCTCCCGAGTAGCTGGGACTACAGACATGTGCCCCTGTGCCTGGCTAATTTTTTCTATATATTTTTAGTTGGCCAATTAATTTCTTTCTGTTTTTAGTAGAGACGGAGTCTCCTCTTGCTCAGGCTGGTTTCGAACTCCTGAGCTTGAGCGATCCTTGGTCTCTCAGAATGCTAGCATTACAGGCGTGAGCCACTGCGTTCAGCCTATATACTTAAATAGCTACATATCTATAAATCTCTCTCTCTCTCATATATATATATATATATATATGAGAGAGAGAGAGAGAGATTTATACACACACACATAAGCTTAAAAATCCTGAATGCTTTAGTCATTTATTTACTTAAGAAGTAGTTGATGCTGTCTTGAGGTTTGGAGGGCTCAGAAGCAGCCTGGGTGGGCATGAGTGTGGATGATTGCTTGGCCCAGTTGTTGGCACCCTTGCCATTGTCCTTAGCCTCTCAGAGATCACCACTCCCATTCCCTGGTAGAGGCGTTGCTTTATTAGTTTTCACCAAGTAAATGATGATGCAGGTCATGTCATCATACCTGTGACAAACCCAGAAGTGTCAGATACCAGGCAATTAAGCATCCTTCATGAAGGACAACTGTATCCAAAATTCCCCATTTTCATCCTGTCGCCTGGTCTCCTATGGGATAAAATCTACCACTCCCTGGCTTCTCAGACATTCCTAACCTTAATACAGTCAATGACCTTGACATCAATGGACATTAGTGAGAATTACACCTTGATGTCAGCCACTTTGCTAGGTATTAGAGATAAAATAAAAAGGATACTATCTCTGACCTCAAGAATCTCTAAAGATAATTAAGCAGGTAGGCACAAGTGAGTGTGAATCACTAGACACTGTCAGAGTCAGGCAACCTGTATTTGAATCCTACTTAGCTCTACTACTTTTGAGCTCCATGACCTTAGGTAGCTTACCTACCCTTTTCCAAGCCTTATTTTCCATATCTATAAAATGGAAACATTAATAGTTCAGATGTTTGGGGATTTATCTAAAGCAATAAGTGAGAAATGCACATAAAATATTCAGCAGTGTCTCAGCATAGAATGTTAATAATAACTCAATGTCAGGTGTTATTCTAATTATTACTACTGGGAGTAGATGTAAGTGATATGTGATATATGAGAAAGGCATTGGTCTCAGATGATAGGCATGGTTTCTGAGAGCAAATAACTAGCTGAAGCCCCTTGAATGGTCTAAGGGACAGTGAACTGGCCCCCTGTTTAAAAAGTTTGAGGACCCCTGGGACCATGGATAAGACAGAACCTAAGCAGAGGGTCAGCATGTTCAAACATGTTGAAAACATTATAGAAGCAGAAAGCATTAGGAAACTGAAAGTTGTTCAGTAGGACTGGAGTTTTTAATTTAAAAATTCAACAATGGGAACAGGTAAAATAAAGATTTTGAAATGTACTCAAGGTCTACATTATTTATTTCTGTAAGCTTAATTAAGAAAACAATGTAGTTAATTATAAACAGTTCCTATTCTACATTATAGATTTAATAATTTCATAGTAATTCTTTTGTTGTTTTAAGATATGGGTTTATGAATAAAAGAAACATCTGTGTTTAGGATGTTTATTTCCCTTTATATACACAAAAGATTTGTATGCTTAGACTATACCAGGCTTGAACAAAATTACAAAGAAAATAAGTTTTCATGTAATTCAGCTACATGTGTGTACATTTATATATTATGAATATTTATCATTTTTACCTGTATATATGTATAGGCACAGTCCAGGGAAGAAATTTAGAAATGCTATAATTCCAATTTTATGAAGAAAGAAGCTGTAATTCAAAGAAGTTAAAAAAATGTATCCAGGGTAATTTAGTTTATAAATTGTAGACTCAATATTTTAATCCAATATTTTTTCTATTACCCAATTCAAAATTATAGCTTAAAGGAATATATATTCCTCAAATTTATTTTATTTTTTCAACTTAATTGATTTCTGAGTAGGTAACATATGTCACAGAACAAATTTCAAAAGACTCTATCTACAATCTGAAGTATATCTCCCTCCTAACCTTGCAATTCCCCTTTCTGAAGACAAAACCATCTTCTATAGAAACTGTTTCTTGTGTAAATTGTCCACTCTGGCTCTATTATTTTAACTAAAATTATTAGAGAATGTCTACTCTTTCTAATTGTGTCTATGATGATGACTACATGACTCTTTTATCCAAAACTTCATGTTTCCTCTCTGGCTGCCCTATCTCCACTCCAGTTTGTTTTTTACACAACCAACAAAAAGACTGCAAATCAAAAAACCAATTCCCTAGTCCTGTTTACTAAGTAGTCATGTGAGTTTGGGCAAGTACTTCACCTTTTTTGTTCTATAAGAAATATGCTAGTTGGAATAGTATATTTTACATTTCTTCTTGTTCTTGTGGTCTATGGTTCTTTGAAAGTTTCATACTCATAAATCAGTTTCATTACATCATTTCCCTCTCCAAACTCAAGTTGCTTTTATTAATGTCAAAAATATCTTGCCTGTATAAACAGTTTTTGCTATTTTATTTCTCACTGATCTCTCTCATATCGCTTCCACTCAACCCAAGCAAGTTGGATTTTAATCCACTGCCATCTATAGCCATCTTCACCACTTCTTCTGCTACTGCAGGTTCCCAGAACTAAACCACTTTCTCTTTGCCAATATGTTCTGGTCATTTACATTAAAAGCCAATAGTGATTTGGCTTTTCATGAAAAAATATTGTACTTATTCTGTCTCACCACTTATCATAGTGCTTTCCCCATTAAAAAATAAATGAAATGGAAACAACAAACAAGAAAAAAACTTGATAGCATGTATTATATCCATAAATCACTATTATTTTTGTATGTACTTCCAACATTCTAAGTATATGGAAGGGGATGTGTAAACTAAAATGAAGACTCTCTGAGATCAGAAATTGTCTTGTTTGCTCATTTTTCTCAAGTGCATAGAGCAGAGCCTAAAGCAGGACGCGCTCAGTAAATATTGATAAATAAATGAATGACTATCTTTCTATCTTTTGTCTTCTATTTTTACTTTATTTTATTTTGGCTAAATAACAGCATAATATATATTTTCTTTTTCAGAATGCATTCTTTTAACTAAAAAAAATCTTGGAAATATGTCGAAACAGACTAATTCAGAGTTATGCAATGAAGACAACATATGCAAATTTATAAATGTAATTCACCGTATAAACAGAAGCAAAAATAATAGATGCAGAAAAAGCATTCAACAAAATTCAACACCCTTTTATGATATGAACACTTAACAAAACAGGCATAGACGGGGCTTACCTAAAAATTATACAAGCCATATATGACAAACCCACAGCCAACATTATACTGAATGGGGAAAAATTGAAAGCATTCCCACTTAGAACTGCAACAAGGCAAGGTTGCCCTCTATTTCCACTTCTATTCAACATAGTGCTGGAAGTCCTTGCTATAGCAATCAGACAAGAGAGTGGAATTAAGGGCGTCCAAATGGGAGTAGAAGCGATCAAACTCTCACTGTTTGCTGATGATATGATATTATACCTAGAATACCGCACGGATTCAACCAAGAGACTCCTTGAATTGATAAATGAATTCAGTAAAGTCTCAGGATACAAAATCAATACACACAAATCAGAGGCATTCATATATGCCAACAAGAGTCAAATTGAGAACCAAATCAAAGACTCAATTCCCTTCAAAATAGAAAAAGGAAAATAAAGTACCTAGGAATATACTTAACTAAGGAGAGAGGGAGAGGGAGAACTATGAGACACTGAAGAAGGAAATAGCAGAGGATATAAACAGGTGGAAAACCATATCATGCTCGAGGATAGGCAGAATCAACATTGTTAAAATGTCTATATTACCCAAAGTGACCTACAGAGTCAATGCTATCCTATTAAAATATCATCATCATTTTTCACAGATATAGAAAAAATAATTTTACGCTTTGTATGGAACCAGACAGAACCCCATGTAGCAAACCAATCCTAAGCAAAACTATACTACAAGGCAATAGTAATTAAAACAGCTTTTTTTTATTTCAGTATATTATGGGGGTACAAATTTTAAGGTTTCAATAAATGCCCTTTCTCCCCCTCCCCCCACAAGTCTGAGTTTCCAGCATGACTATCCCCCAGATGGTGCACATCTCACTCATTATGTATGTATATACCCACTCCCCCTCCCCCTCCCACCTGCCCAATACCCTATTACTGTAGTACCTATGTGTCCACTTAGGTGCTGCTCAGTTAATACCCGTTTGCTGGTTAGTATATGTGGTGCTTGTTTTTCCATTCTTGGAATACTTCACTTAGTAGTATGGGTTCCAGCTCTAACCAGGAAAATATATGATGTGCTATATCACCACTGTTTCTTAGAGCTGAATAGTACTCCATGGTATACATATACCACATTTTATTAATCCATTCTTGGATTGATGGGCACTTGGGCTGTTTCCACAGCCTTGCAAGAATTGTGCTGCTATAAACATTCGAGTGCAGGTGTCTTTTTTGTAGAGTGTCCTTGGATCTTTTGGGTAGATGCCCAGCAATGGGATTGCTGGATCAAATGGTAGATTCACTTGTATCGCTTTACGGTATCTCCATATTGCTTTCCACAGAGGTTGAACTAGTTTGCAGTACCACCAGCAGTGTAGGAATGATCCCCTCTCTCCACACCAAGGCCAGCACCTATTGTTTGGAGACTTTTTGATAAAGGCCATTCTCACTGGAGTTAATTGATAGCTCATTGTGGTTTTGATTTGCATTTCCCTGATGATTAGAGATGTTGAGCATTTTTTATATTTATTGGCCATTCTTCTGTCTTCTTTAGAAAGTTTCTGTTCATGTCCTTTGCCCACTTTTTAATAGGGTTATTTGATTTTTTCTTGATGATTTTTGTGAGTTCTAAGTATATTCTAGTTATCAGCCCCTTATCGGATGCATAGGATGCAAAAATTTTCTCCCATTCTGTAGGTTGTCTGTTTACTTTCATGACTGTTTCTTTGGCTGTGCAGAAGCTTTGTAGTTTGATCATGTCGCATTTATTTATTTTTGTTGCTGCTGTGATTGCCTTTGGGGACTTCTTCATAAACTCTTTGCCTAGGCTGATGTCTAGGAGAGTGTTTACAACATTTTCCTCTAGAATTCTAAAAGTTTCATACCTTAGGTTTAAGTCTGTTATCCAGTGTGAGTTGATTTTTGTGAGGGGTGAAAGGTGTGGGTCCTGCTTTAGCCTTCGACAAGTGGCTATCCAGTTTTCCCAGCACCATTTATTGCAAAGGGATTATTTTCCCCAGCGTATGTTTTTGTCTGCTTTGTCAAAGATTAGATGGCTATATGAGGATGATTTTATATCAGGATTCTCAGATCTGTTCCACTGGCCAATATTCCTATTTTTGTGCCAATACCATATTGATTTAATTACTACAGCTTTGTAGTATAGTTTGATATCTGGCATAGTAATACCTCCCAGTTTGTTTTTGTTGCCTAGAATTGCTTTTGATATTTGGGCTCTTCTTTGGTTCCATACAAAGCATAAAATTATTTTTTCTATATCTGTGAAGAATGCTGATGGGATTTTAATAAGTATTGCATTGAATCTGTAGATCAGTTTGGGTAGTATAGACATTTTAATGAGGTTGAGTTTGCCAATCCATGAGCATGGGCATGGCATGGATTTCCATCTGTTTACATCCTCTGCTATTTCCTTCCTCAATGTTTCATAGTTCTCCCTGTAAAGGTCTTTTACCTCCTTGGTTAAATATATTCCTAGGTACTTTAATTTCTTTGTTGCTATTGTGAAGGGAATTGAGTCTTTGATTTGGTTCTCAATTTGATTGTTGGCGTATATGAATGCCTCTGATTTGTGTGTATTGATTTTGTATCCTGAGACTTTATTTACTAAATTCATTTATCAGTTCCAGGAGTTTCTTGGTTGAATCTTTGGGGTTTTCTAAATATAATATCATATCATCAGCAAACAGTGAAAGTTTGATCTCTTCTGCCCCTATTTGGATACCTTTAATTCCACTTTCCTGTCTGATTGCTGTAGCCAGGACTTCCAGCACTATGTTGAATAAAAGTGGAGATAGTGGCAGCCTTGTCTGGTTCCAGTTCTAAGTGGGAATGCTTTCAATTTTTACCCATTCAGTATGATGTTGGCTAGATCCTTATAAAACAGCTTTTAGTTGGCACAAGAACAGGGACATTGACCAGTGGAACAGAACAGGGGACCCAGATATAAAACTATCCTCATATAGCCATCTAATCTTTGACAAAGCAGACAAAAACATACACTGGGGAAAATAATCCTTATTCAATAAATGGTGCTGGGAAAACTGGTTAGCCACATGTGGAAGACTAAAACAGGACCCACACCTTTCACCTCTCACAAAAATCAACTCGTGCTGGGTAACAGACTTGAACCTTGGGTGTGAAACTATTAGAATTCTAGAGAAAAATGTTGGAAATACTCTATTAGACATTGGCCTAGGTAAAGAATTTATGAAGAAGACCCCAAAGGCAATCATAGCATTAAATAAATAAATAAATAAATAAATAAATAAATAAATGGGACCTGATCAAATTAAAAAAACCTCTGCACAGCCAAAGAAACTGTCAAGGGAGCAAACAGACAACCCACAGAATGGAAGAAAATTTTTGCAAGCTACACATCTGATAAAGGGCTGATAACTAGAATCTATTTAGAACTCAGGAAAATCAGCAAGGAAAAATCAAACAACCCTATCAAAAAGTGGTCAAAGGACATGAACAGAAGCTTTCCAAAAGAAGATAGAACAATGGTCAACAAACATATGAAAAAATGCTTAACATTTCTAATCATCAGGGAAATGCAAATCAAAACCACAATGAGATATCACTTATCTCCAGTGAGAATGGCCTTTATTAACAAGTCCCAAAGCAATAAATGTTGCCATGGATTTGGAGAGATACAAACACTCCTACATTACTGGTGGGACTACAAACTAGTTCAACCTCTGTGGAAAGCAATATGGAGATACCTTAAAGTCATACAAGTGGATCTACCATTTGATACAGCAATCCCATTACTGGGCATCTGCCCCAAAGAACAAAAGCCACTTTAAGAAAAGACACCTGCACTTGAATGTTTATAGCAGCACAATTCACAATTGCAACGATGTGGAAACAACCGAAGTGCCCGTCAATACATGAGTGGATTAATAAAATGTGGTATATGTATACCATGGAGTACTATTCAGCTATAAGAAAAAATGATGATATAGCACCTCTTGTATTTTCCCAGATAGAGCTGGAACCCATTCTATTAAGTGAAGTATCCCAAGAATGGGAAAATAAGCATCACAGGTACTGAGCAGCAAATTAGTATTAACTGATCAACATCTAAGTGGACATATGGGAATAACTTTTATCAGGTGTCGGTCAGATGTGGGTGGGATAAGTATATACATACATAATGAGTATGATGTGCACCAACTGGGGGATGAACATGCTTGAAGCTCTGACTTCAGGGCAGAGGGGAGGTAAGGGCAATATATGTAACCTTAACATTTGTACCCTCGTAATATGCTGAAAAAATAAATAAATAAATTTTTAAAAAAGAAGCTTTATTATATTCTACTGCTTTTATGTGAAATGTTGTCTAATAAATTTTATACAAAATGCTTTTGCAAGCGATACTAAGGTGCTACATGAGTGAATAAACTTATCAAATGTATTTTTACAAGTGAAGTCCACAGGACCAAGATATACACATTCTAAATTTTTGTCAGTGTTGGAATACTCAGTAGAGGCCATTGCCATTCATACTTTATGTGAGTTCTTGTTTCTAAACAACCTTGTCACCCATTCTGTTAATAAATTTTTTTGACTCTTGCCAATCTGAGTGATAAAAAGAGGTTTTAAAAACATTATGTTTTAGGTTTGATTTTTGTATTGTGGTTTAAGCAGCTATCATATGTTTAAGAGTTATTTTTAGCTCCTTTTGTGTGCTATGCCTGTTCATAGCATATGTCCATTTTTCTCCTGAATGTTTGGATGTTTTATTATTGATTTTAGTACCTCTTTATATAGTAAAAACATTAGTCCTTTCCCTGTAATTTCAATTACAAATCATTTTTTGTCAGTTTGCCATTTATATTTTGATTTATTTATATTTTCCCCAGGGGATTATTTTTATGCAGTTTATATATCAATATTTATGCCATTACCCATTTCTACACTATTAAAAATAATTTCCTGAGTGTTTTCATAATGCTTGTATAGTTCCTTTTAAAATTTAAATATTTTTTCTGACAATTCTTTCTGTGTACAAGGTATGCCATTCAAGTGACTTTTCTTTCCCCAGAGTGTCAATTGAATTGTATCAACATCATTTGTCAATACTGACTCAGAAGCCACCTTTATCATGCACTAAATTTTAATATTTATTTTGGCTTCTTAATTAACTTTTCATTTTGTTCCATTCTTCTGTATGTCTGTTCAGACTTCAAAAACCACAGTGTTCCATCAATGATACTGTATAATATATTTCAATATGGGAACAGAGGGTTTGGTCTATCACTTTATTCTCCTTTAATTTAGGCTTTTCTTGGCTGTTCTTACTTGTCATTTTTCTTCCAAATGAATTTTAGAACAGCTCTGTAGCTTATTTTAAACAGGAACTGTTTATATTTTTATTAAAATTAAGCTACAGTAAGATATTTACATTGGGAGAATTCATATCTTTATGATGTTGAGTCTTTTATTCAAAAACATGGTAAGTCTTTTTATTTATTCACATGTTTGGGCTTTTTAATTTTATTTTTATTCTTTATGTTTTGGGTAATATATGTTTGGGTAAAGCTATGGATTTTCCTATGAGAAATTTTAGAGCTACATAGTATAACTTACAATATAGTGTTTTTGCCATTATCATTATTTTTTAGATATTCTTTAATTTTGACTGTGGTTTCCTTTACTATTCAAAAGATGTTTAAGACAGACAGTTGATTCTTCAACATGGGTTTGAACTACTTGGGTCCACTTGCATGTGGATGTTCTTCTGTTTCTATCAACCCTGAAACAAGACCAACCCCTTCTCTTTCTCTACCTCCTCAGCCTACTCAACTTGGAGACAATGAATATGAAGACTATTATGATTCACTTCCACTTAATAAATAATAAGTATGTTTTCTCTTCCATTTGATTTTCTTAATAACATTTTCTTTTCTTTACTTCACTTTATATAAGAATATAGTTTATAATACATATAACATACAAAATAAGTGTCCGTTTATTGTTTATGTTATTGGTAAGGCTCCTGTTCAGCAGTAGGGTATTAGTAGTTAAGTTTTGGGGCAATCAAAAGGTGTACATGAATTTTTGACTGTGCAGGGCATCACTGTCCCTAACAACCAACATCATTCAAAGGTCAATTGTGGTTTTCTAGAATTCTATGCAATAAGAAATTTTTATTTTGGATTTCTTATAATTTTCCATTTTCTGGTATTGCAAAGACTATTATCTGTGTTAGTATACATTTTTGGAAACTTTTTATGTACTTTTATAAATGTTCTATAAGCACCTCAATATAAGTTAAATTTCCTATTTTGGAGGTTTAGAGTTTAAAGTATTTTAATTAAATTAATATTAATCTTTCCACTCTTTCTAGATTATGAAGTAGTAATAATAATTTCAAAACTCAGTGGTTTACAATACAAATATTTATTTTTTTGTTTATAAAACATACCCTGTGTGGGATGTCTGTAGCTTTTCTCCCAATGCCAGACACTGGCCTGTGGTTCTTCTCCATGAATCTTTCCTATTCTAAATTGAGAAAAAAAAATAATAAATGGTGGAAACTTGCAATGGCTCCTAAAATTCTAATGCGATATAGTCTCTTAAAAATCCCAATGACCAAGTTAGGCTCATGGACAAGCCAGACATCAATGAAAAGGGAAAATGTCCCCAGGAAACACTGTAATCACATGGCAAAAGGGAGGATGAGAAGAGTCAAGAATAATAATACTATTGACAATATCTACACGATAGATTATATTATTTCAGTCTTTTTATATTTTTTGACTATTTGGAAGTGGCTTGTTAAAATCTTCTACTACTGTTTCTATCTATAATTCCTTGAATCATTGTTCATTTTTTACTTTACTAAAATGGATGATAAGTTATTTGGAGCACAAATATTCTTAATGTCATAGTGGAATGCAACTTTAATCAATGGAACTGCTTTCCTTTGCATTATTTAATTTTTTTCACCTGGAATACAATCTTGTATGACAATAAGTTTGAAGCTCTTGAATTTCTTTTGTTTGGAAATATTTGAAAATCTTTCTCTTTTATTTTAATGTTATAAGTTATATAGTTTTCATTATTTGCCTCATATGGCAAATAATTGGATTTATTTTGTGATAAAAAATAAACTTTTTTCTTATAATTAAGTCTTTTATATCCATTGGCATTATGGTAAGTTCATTCATAAATCCATCACTAGCTAAATCATCCTACTTTCAAAGTTGCAAAAAAAGTTTCCCTAGATTTTCCCATCCAGTTGCTCCTTCTCACCTTGGAGAATGTTGCTCTGAATCTCTTCTGTTTATACATGTTTTCTCAATCTTAGTTTCAGGGATTTAACACTGAGAAATTTCCTTCCAACTTTCATTATTGACGAAATTATTGTTTGTTCTCCGTTTTTGATGTGTGTTTTAAGTAATCGTTAAGCAACAAAAAAATGAGATATTTTTCTGCCATTTAAAAACTAGAAGTTCAAAGTTCTCTCTTAAATTTCTTATAACTTCAAACAATAATTTTTAAAGATAGTTTGAGATATATTTATTTGGAAAAATTTGAATATCACCCAATTTAAAACTAAATAAAGAGCAAATCACTTATTTGACTTTTTGACTTGATATTATACAAAAATATCTATGCAATAATAAGTTAATGAGTGACAAAGTAAGTTTCTTTAAACAAAAAGACAATCAAGGAGTGGTACCCCAATAATATTCTGAAATAAAAAACAAGTTTTATATATCTATAAGCATCAAGGGCTTATATACAATTGACATATATAACGGAACCATTAAAAATATAAATATACAGTAAATTAATATTATTAATATAATAATTTAATATTAGACAATATTAGCAAAAACAACTTTAATATACAATATTTTACCTGTTAAATTGATAAAATCATTAAAAATTATAGCATAGTCTTCAGGGATCATTATAAATTTATACAATTTATAAAGAAACAATCTAACAATAAAATATTTGTATACTGAGACATAATTACCTTATTTCTTAAAATTTATTCCAAGGATATGAAAAATCTATTTTTAAATATTATATAAATAATTTGAGGAACATTTGTTAAACATATCCAATATCTAGGAATAGGAGACACAAAGATACTATGACAGGATTCCTGCTAAAAAAAACCAGAAAGCCTAATTTGTGGAAAAAGGCATAAACAAATCATCGCAATACAGAATAATAAATATAAAGTTATGTAATGGGAACACACACAGTGGACACCAAATTAAAATTGTTCCCATAGGGAAAGAGATATCATCAAATATTCTCTCATCATTTTATTTTTACATTTAAAAGAGATTAGTACCGAACTGATTAAGGAAATGAGGCTGAGCACATTCAAGGAACAAAGAAGATCACAATATTAGTCATAGAAATTAGGTAACAGTCACTTTAAAGAAAATTCAAAGAAAATTTAATGTGGCTAAAGAATGAAATATGAATGTAGAAAAAGATAAATCTGGAAATATTGGCAGCGTCCAGATTATAAAAGATCTTGTTTGTCTTAGAAAGGATTTGAGAATTTATTTTGAGGATGATCGAAATCATTTTGTTGGTTTTTAAGTATGAGGATGTCATAGTGAGGTTTGGACTTTTGAGAAGTTTGTTTAGCAGCAACATATCACTTTCATAGTGAGTAGGGGAGCCTAAGGGACCCCAACAGTAGTAGGCACATATGATTTTGTCTGGGAACCTCTCATGTTTTAGAAAATATATTTCCCCAAAGCTATCATGCCCACAGTTGTGAAACAGATGTTAGATGGGTGAGCAGGAGTGGGTAAGTGACTCAAGTGAATTAAATTCTACTTCTTTTTGTGCTGTTACTAAAAAGAAGCTTGCCTCATAATGACTATTGTATCGTATAAAAGCCAAAGGCCCTACAAGCTTGGAAAGTTTTAGTGGTCACTATTTCTCACAATCTTACATTGTAGACTAGAACATTAATAAATCTAATAAATCTGGTTATTTATGTGAAAATAGAATTAAGTAGAACTAAAAAGAGACATAGAGTGTTCTAGACACACGGTAGATTGAACTAGCATGGACCACGCTCACCCAAATCATACAAATAAATATGGAGACACATTGAGTAAATTATATCATTTTATAAATAAAATAATCTTAAGATTTAACATACAATTATATACATTTTGATTCTCTCTTTTTTTTTTAAGAGCAGAAAGTTGTTCAAAAATATTCTGTAGGAAAGCAATCATACACAGCCTTTTAATTACAGCAGAATGTTAAGAAACCTATACAGAAGCCATATTTGATGCAGGGCAACAGAATGGTAAATCAAGGATCATAAAAAAAAGAGGTTATTTTTTATCTATAAGAGAGAGAAATTCTCAGGCAGAAAAATAGAAATCTCTTAACCAACTGACAATGTTTTTTTAAAAAGCAAATAACCTCCCAAACAAAAAACATACTATTTTGGTAGTGAGTAATGTCACCAAAATGAAAGAAGATAAACCATGATGTAAAGCTACAATCGGGCTTTAGTTAATACCCCAAATTGAGAAAAAAATACAATATATTCTCACTGAAGTAAGCAACAAATTGAATAACAAGCAGGCAGAATAAAAATTGTATTAGTAAGTATCTTGAAATTCAGAAACAAAGATGGAATTTTAATAGAAGGAAAAAAGAGTCAGGAGACAGAGTACGTGTACATTTAAAGTTTTTGCTCTGAAATGTCTGATGATTTGGATAATTTTACCAATTAATTAAATTGCTAAAATTGACTGATGAATTTTTTACTTATTTGGTTTACTTAGAGTCACCTCTTTTAAATAAATCTAATCGGCTACATTTTCATTATTAAAACTGCAAATTTAGGCAAAATCCATTTAAGATACACTTTTTATACCACCATCTCTTGAAGATGGATCAAATATGATATATTAAAATTCTAAACATAAATTTAGGATAAAAAATTTGTATTCAAATTCTAGAACCATTATTTCACAGCTTAAATGAAACTGTAAAATGTGCCATCTGCTCAGTCTGCATTACATGTTTAAATGCATCATATAAGATATCTGTGAAAATACAGTGTATGCCATAAACCCATGACTGTTTGAGAGAATAAGGGAGGGAAATTTTAGTAACAATGATGCAATAAGAGAATTTACATAAGAATTATCATGAAGTGTGAATATAAACCAGATTATTTTTTTCTAAGGACACTGGAAAAATAGCATATGAGCATAATTCAGACTTTCTGCATCTCAAGAGCTAGAGTTAAATTTGCTCTTGGCATTCAAAAATATACATACTATCCTCAGGATAGAAAGTTGTCAATGTTTGAGTTAGAGCTAGGCAGTTCATATTTTCAAGTTCCAATCAACATTTAGTTGTACTTGAAAATCCGGTTTCAAATTTTGAAATAATTTTCAGTATTCATTTTATTAACTTTTATCTAAAAGAAACAGTACACTCTATGAAATTAGAATGATGCTGATTTTTCCTATCAGTTCTATTGTTAGCAATAATTATAAATAAAATGATACGTTTGACTGGACACAATAAACCACTCTTTCATTCAGTCAACAAATTTTAATTGCGTACCTAACATAGTAGCCACTGTGAGACAAAGGAAATAAAGCACAATTGTACAGATAAAGTCCTTGCTGTCATGGAATTTACATTATACTATGATTGGGGAAAGGAAAATTTTAACAAATGTGTTGTACACCAAGTAGTTTATCTGCAATGTGAAGTAAAATCAACCAAAGTAAGAGGATGGAGGCTGATGTGGCATAAAGTACTATCTTAGTGAAGTTTTGAAAGGTTCTTCTGATAAGGTGATATCTCTGCAGAAACCAGAATAAAATGAGAAATTAGGCAAATGGAAAAGGGTTCTGGGCAGGACAGAACAAAAGGTTCTGTTTGTCTCTACAAACAAGTGTGACACTCCACTGACTGCAGCATTGTGGAAAGAGTGTATGCAATCTAGTTTTAGAGACAAGATATGTACAGGAAAAGATATTTGTTATCACAAATGGCTGGATAAACTCAGTGACAAAATTTCACAGACTATAAGGCCTATAGCATTTCTACAGATTAGAGATTCTCTTCCATCTTAGGTGTCTGAGAAAAAGTTATGCACCTTTGAGAAATCACTTTCAAAAGGCATGACCTGTGTCTTGTCCACTACCAAAGCTCAGGACAAGCTTCTGTCACTTAGTAGGTATTCAAAGGAGCTTTGCTGGATGAATGAAATAATGCGTGAATAAGAGAAATGGGAGCATATCTTTAAGGCTGCATCACGTTAGGCGATGAGGAAGTAATAAAGTTTACCTGGTAGGGGAATAATATCAAAGGGATGGTGGCCATAAAGTAGGTGAAATTGATGTTATATACATGCAAAGCAGTTAGTTAAATTAAGGAAAGACTGTGACACTCAATGACATCCATGATCTCTAATCTTTAAGTATTATTAGTAAATTAAGAAATATAATGAAGGCCAAAATAAATCTACATAGTTTGAATTTCATCTAATATCTTCATGGACATAAGAATGCTGTAACTCTGGATGAGAATGCTTCAAATTAAATAGTCCAGTATCTTTTCCTTAATTTTGAAATAAAGATATAACACATTCTATTAATCTGATATACTCCCTGTGTATCTGTTTTAATTTTATTTAAAAGTAGTAACAAAAATAAAGAATCAAGCAAATCACACTCTTTGCATTATGTTAGACTATTTTCTACTACTCTTGACAAAAACTCATTTTTAAATAATATATTTTAACTTTTAACAAGGCAGGAATATTACTTATAATTTAGAATATACATTTTGGGCATGTCTTTCTCATATGTGAAATTTCACCTGGTGATTAATTTATATCATCTTTGTTTTAGCTTGTATTATGTATATGAACTAATTCAGAATGTGTTTCTTTAATTAATGAAGTACCATTATATATCCCTTCAATAAAAATTAGCAAATGCTAACTGTAGTTCATATACTTTAGCATTGATTTTACTAAACAATTTTATTTAAAATAAAATTTTTTAAATAATTCAAATATCTTTGATAACAGCTATTATAATGTTTAAAATTAGATGTTCTTAATATATCAGAAAAATAACAAAGATTGAATTGTGCATATGTGTTCAGAGTCTGAAAATTTTACCAGCTGTCACTCAAAATATATTCAAGAAGCCCATTGTGGTTACAATATTTTAAATTATGTTTTTAAACACTAGGCAAGAATATTAAAATGAAACATTAACTATTCAGAATGGTTCTTTATTTAGAAGCGGGAAGGCTTCACTGCCCAAATGGTAGATAATAGTTTAGCAGACTTGGTTCAAAGAACACAGTGGGTGAGTCTACATTTGTGAAATTCTCTGGTCGCTGTTGTATAACTAAGTAGTTGAATTTTCTAGTTGATTTCCGTTCTGCCTTGCAAACAAGTGCACCACTGGGAATTGTAGTATATCTGGTACTTTGGGGAAATTTCAAAAAAATTCTTCTCCATACTTTAACTGACAATGGAGGATAAAGACTGTCATCAAAATGTCATGCTAGATTGGAAGTATCTATTGTTCTAGGCACAGACAAGACAGGCTAGTCCTAGTGTTAAAGACACTTAATCTCTGCAGGAGACTGTGTTCTTTCTCTTCATGACATAAATTATTTTACTTTTTCATATACAGATCCTGGCATTCGTCAGCTCTAAAATGAACATCTCTAAAACTATACTATTTTTAGCTAGGACAATCATCAGAGTTTAAGAGCTTTGAATAAATGAATAAGACTTTGTGCAATTTTTAAAGGTGTGCGTTTTAATGTAAAATATTTATTTATAAGTGAGTTTGACAAGGAAATAAAATCAGAAATGTTAATTATGTATTTAAATAAAATGGCTTAGTCTATGGTAGTCCAGTGATATACATTCATCTTTTTGTAATCAATTTAATAGCATTAAGGAAGTGCAATGTAGCAAGGCAATCTCCCAAATTAAAACAAAAAACAAAAACAAACTACATGAACTAGTGCAATCACTGCTTTGAAATGCAATATTTTACTTATTTAAGTTGTGTCCAGTGTAATATATAAGAACACAGATTATTTTTTCATGGGGAATATAAAAAAGTATACCTATTTCAAAAATGTATAATAATGAAATGACAGTAAGTGGGCCAAAAACACTAACTCACTGCAAAGCTGAAACTGGCAGTTACAAATATTTTCCTTAAAAACTACCAAGTACAAATAGTTTTTATACATTTTGCACCTAAAATGCAACTATGGACAAAGAAAAGGCATTTACTCAGCCTGGAAAACTAGCATCCCTTAATCTAATTTGCCCTACAATAATAGCATTATCACTTGAATACAAAACAACAACAACACTGGTTTTGATAATTTGAAATAAAAAATGTGCAAGAGCTTTCTGCACTGCTTAAATCAGAATTTTAAAATGTGACTGAAAATTTCATATTTTATTTGTACAAAATGACAATGCCAAAAATAATAGCAAGAATCTGAATATAATTGAAATAAGGTGTTATTTTCTTTGAATGTATTGAATTATGTCATTATGTTTCTTTTATTGAGTATAAAAAGGAATGATTAAGAAATAATATATAAATGCTTTTGATCATTGAAAAGATGTCAAAATGTCATAGATGCTGAGAAGGTAATGACAGAGGATAGAAAAATGGATCAAATCTGTTACGCTGCTTTACTTAAAGATTGAAATCCTGAAAGTTTTTGTTGAGCATGAATCTGCCTCTTACAGTTTTGAAAGCATTTGACATTTTCTATGACTTGAAGTGCATCAACATTATAAATATATTATTCACCAAGGAAATTATACATATGATTCCTTTGCTTGAAACAACAATAGCTTTGTGGATGACCAAAACATTTTGTTACATAAACTTAATATTTTCAATATACAAAAATAAGTCCTAGTTGAAAATGTGGAGAGAATTAGTATTCAAAGTCCACTCTTAAAATTTCTAAGAATGTTAAACATTTTATTCTTTTAATATTGAAATGAGTTCTCTAATTTTTTTAATTGAAACTCAAGTGACCTAAAGTTCAGGTACATGATGTCAGATGCTGAAGGTTAATTAAGAGATTATATAATGAATAGCAGGAGGTTATTTACCTTGGGAAACTTATAATCATATTAGCATATCTAATTTCTAATACTAATTTCCATTGTCAACTAAAAAACAAAAATAAAAATCCTTTTTAAGTTCTACTAAATACCATTTGATGAAATTCCAAAGCCTCAAAGATATTTATGAGAAAATGTTTCAATATACTAACAGAGATACACAAACTTGCATTCTTTAAATTCTTGGCTTTCAGAAATTAAAGTGTAGAAAGATTTTTCTTTTACTTTAAATCTTCACTTAACATAAAATTATTTGTATAGCAACTCATCTCCTGGTATATGCACTAGAGCAGGAAAAGTTTGATCTGTATATTCAGAAGAATATACAAAAAAGTCAAATACTAGCATAGTGATATATTCATTCATCATTTACCAGTTAAAACATATTCTATGTGCATCTATACTATGTATCATACTGTCTTGTCTTCAAGAAATATAAAAATATATAAGACAAGGTGCTGATCTTAAAAAGCAGTGCTCTAAAAATACAGGTATAAAAATGAGTTACAATAATACTGTATAGATCTGTAAAAAGCATGTTAATATGAATGTAGTCAAGTTACAGCATTGAGATAGTTCTCAATTGCTAAGAAAATAGCTCAGCTTTAATTTTTGGATTAATCCTAACAAAATGGAAATATCCAGCATGAGAAAATTAAATTGTAGATGTTACATATTAGTACCACCAATAAGATTGACTTACTGAGTGCTCACTATGTGTTAAGTTCTCTTCCAGACACTTTAAATGTTTATTCATAACTCTATGAGTTAAGCTACTCTTATTAAACCTTTTTTCCTGTTATTGAAACAGTAGTACAGAGAAAGTTTTTATTCTGACCTTGGTTACACAGATAGTAAAAGGTAGAGCTGAGATTTGAACCCAAGCAATGTTTAATATACAACACAGAGTAACTTTGCCCATTCTATATAGAAACAGAGAAAATAAATGGAAATTTTCTTTCAACATCTTGTAGTTAGAAGAACCAAATAATGCTTTTTATAAGGGGATCAATGTTTAAACTACGAACCTTGGAGTTAGTAAAGATATCTACCATGTAATCTCTCAGAGATAAACTTTTAATTCAATCAACATATATTTACTGAGTACTCAATATATTC
This sequence comes from Microcebus murinus, assembly GCF_040939455.1. Classification (NCBI taxonomy): domain Eukaryota; kingdom Metazoa; phylum Chordata; class Mammalia; order Primates; family Cheirogaleidae; genus Microcebus; species Microcebus murinus. The sequence goes on from NC_134105.1 coordinate 63,630,639, forward strand.
CAGGCATTGTTCTAGACTCCTAGGATACATCAGGAAACAAAGAGGGAGATGTCTTTGCCATTGTGGAATGTATATCACATGACACTCACATTCTAGTTAGTTTGAATTCCAAACAAAACAATGTGGCTGACCGTGCTCAAAATGACACATTTAAAAAATTATATAAATATTCAAAAATTATGTGAGAGTCTTGAAACAGAAAAAAGACACCACAAACTAGTGTAAAACCTTTCTTAGTAATAATCACCCATCTTTACTAATAATTTCCCACGACCTTGAAATAACTGTTGAATTGCATGAACTCATTTGCCACTTTGGTAGTTTCATATAGATATAACGAGCACTTTAAAGCTTTGAAGCCACAAGTCTGCAAGCTTTATCTCACAAATACCTGTCTCACAACTCTTTAAAGCCATCTTTTATTTATCCCCAACAACTAGTTGTTTCTTCACATTTGCAACTTATCGCCTTATTTCTACTTGCAGTGTGTCATTACCTTAAGACATTAAAACTCTCTATCCTAAGCAAATACAGGTGGCATGATCACACTGGTGACATGTTATCTAAGAAGATTTATGTGCTTATAGAGCCAAATAGGTGGCCAAATTTTGATAATTGAACACTGATATGGTTCATGTACTGGAGGGTAAAATGAAAACTAAAGTTCTTAGAAGTGTTTTTTATTATAATAATAATTATTTTCTATTGCACCTTCAAAGCCAGAACTCATGTGAGTTACTTTGACCCTGGGCTTTCTCCCAGGCAACAAGGAATGCAAACTGCAGATTGCCCTCCAATAGCAGTGTTTATAACTACCGAAACCTAATTCGTGCAACTCCATAGAGCCCTAAGGTGACAATTATTTTTGAATTCCTTAATAATTGGTAGTCTAGTATGATGACAAAACCAGAAGAGCTGTGTGTGTATTTTTTCTGGCTGCCTGAAGAATCCCTCATGGCAGATGATAATATGTCACCCCTAATCTTATTTTCTATTTCTAAAATGTATTTTCATTAACCTTCAGTTTATATTGTACACTTCATTCTGACATAAGATTTGCTTTGTTTCTACAGTAATTTTGAGTTACTTTATGGAATTCTAAAATGATAGAATGTACTATCAGTGTACAAAAATGAAAGACAAAATCTCATTCTACATAATCTGAGGGAAAATGTCCTCCCTGACTTTAAATGAACATTTCTCCAATTTCCAGATGTGTAAATCCTGAAGGATGAATGACATTTGATGTCATTTAATACATCAATAATTTCCTTTAACATATAGGAAAACAGATGAAGAATTCACCTAGATATTCCTTACTATATAGTATAACATTTCAGATGGGGTCCTAGGAAGAAAGAAATTTGCATGCTAATATATGTGTGTGTGTGTGTGTGTGTGTGCATGTGTGTGTATGTGTGTGTATATGTGTGTGTGTGCTAAAGGAAACATAAATAAAGCCCGGAAGCAATTATTTAATGGCATGCATATGCAACAAAGTGTTGTCAGCAGTAGCACCTAGCACAGAAAGAAGGCTCTGTCAGGGAGGTATATGCCAAACAAGTCAATTTAAATTCAGCTAGTCAGCAAACACGAATATCTGTCAGTTTGCAAGGGGATATTTTGCTTTTCTTGGACAAACAATATGCTTTTTCAGTTATAAATGACATTACATAGCTTCATATAACAAGGTGCTTTAAACAAAGCACTTGCATAGAGGAAGAAGCATTTCTTTGATAAGCTTGGGGAAATTGAAAGGAAGTAGATGGGTAAAACAAGGCCAAAAAAAAAAAAAGCTTCCAAAATCTACTTAGAATAGCTCATTGATATAAGCAGCAGATTGACATACACAGGAAACAATTGTGATGGAAAAAGTGGAGAAATGCAACATATGGTTGTTTTAATAACCCAGTCTGACCTCCTGTAGGAAAAAATGTAACCAATTGTGTAGAAATCTCATTCTCGATGGTAAACAAATAAAAATTGGGATAGACTAAAGCTTGCTTATTTAATAGTCATATAAAAATATCTCTAAAATTATCGCAGATGTTTTAAATAACAAAAGTTTCATAGATTACTTTAAATTTGTTCTTTATTACTATCAATATTGGTAGTTAACATTCATTATTTACTATGACCCAGACATTGTGCTTAATGTTTTTATGTGAAATTTTCATAAAACTCCCATAATGTGGGCATTACACATCTCCTTATTCCAGAGTTAAAAATTTTAATGCTTACGGAGGTTGTCAATTGCCAACGTCTATAGCTAGCATCTTACACAGCCTGGAGGGCTGTGTCTAAACTTCTCACTTTTAATCATCTTATTCATGAACATGGCTTCAAACTTTGGGGACAATTCTGTCTTTTGCCATTGTCATCATAAAACTAATGTGTGAAATATTTGAGTCATCTTTTTTTTGGGGGGGGAACTTAATATTTTAGCTTGATAGAAGCTTTCCATTAGAGTTTTCCTCTATTTAAATAAACACTTCTCATTACCAAGAACGGAGGGACAGCTATTCAAATCTGGGAGACAGCAACAAAGGCCTTTACCCCTTCTATGAGGGAAGCACATGGTGATGCTTCACATTTAGTAGGCATTATTTACAGAAAAATTGCAATGGAATTCCAATGGCATCGCATATTTTATTCACATTAAAGTCAAATGAGCTCATTGTGATTAATGTAACTACAGTGAATGCCAAAGAAATTAATAGCAATTATCTACTCATTGTAAAGGGTGGCTGATAATTAGTGCTATTATACAAAAAAATGTACATTTTAAGTAATTATCATCATGCATTTGTTTGGTCCATTACAACGCTGATCAGGATGAGTTCATTTGACAATCATGCAGCCAGAACACGCAAATCCACCAAGAGTCTGTGGTTTCAGTTTCAGTGTAGAACAAACAATTCCACTAAGTATTTTGTGATTCTGCTTAAATAACATAAAACACAGTTTTCTTTCCTGAATATATGTTTTAGTAGTGTATAATCTCAAATAATATACTTTGTTCTTTATTTTTAGTGCAAGACTTTTTCATAGTTACATTCACACATTAAAAATTGAAAGCTAAGTATAAACTCTAACTTATTCAGACATTTTATTATTGATTATGATGAACATTCATTCACAGTTCTGTGTAATTTTGGACAATAGTATCAACTTTAATAAGAGAAAATGTGAGAAAAAATGAAAAAAAATGAAGGTGTATAACATGTATAATGATGTGTATCTTCTAAAGAAACATTTTTAGGGGATGGGATTGTAATGTTGGAAAGAAGTTCTCTCTTTGTTTTTCAACCTTGACCAAGATTAAAGTTGATCAAAATTAGAAGGTGCCTACTTAGCTTAATCTCTTTGTTTCTGTGACCCTTCTGACTGAGATGATGATTCTTATCTAGGAATAAAAGTGGCACTTAAGTACATGGAATGTTGTCATCCCTCAGACATAAAAATATATATCTATAAGTATAGATATAGGTATAAGTATAATATATATATCATAAGTATAGTTATCTCCTCTTTGTAATTAAGTTATGTTTCTATTGTGCCAAAAAATAATTAAATAACATGAAATCTACCCTAAAAGTAGATTAAAAGCATTATCAACCATATGTAAATTGTTATATAGTAGATCTCTAGAACACAACTAAGTACATTTTAATTTGGCAAAATTTTGTATGTTCTTTGTTGCATAATTTACCATCTTTTCTTGGTGGAATATTTATATTAGAAATCCAGGTACATAGGTATTTTTAATTAATTCAGCCACCTTTAAATCATGAATGGCAAGACGTGAAGCACAGACACATCATTTAAAAGCTAAAATCCTAAAGTTTACAGGGTTTAACATCCATCTAAAGTTCATTTCCATGAGTTCCCATCACAAGTGTAATGCAGCTGTTCCATTTTGTTTCCCTCAAATGATTATTGACAAAGGAAACTACTCTGTGGCACCAAACAGACCCGTATTTGCTGAGTAACCTGACTCTTTCTGCACAATATTATTTGTGAATGTGCCATGATCATCATTGCCTCAATTCAAACACTTCTGATGTCTTTTAAGCCAGGAGTATTCCTAAGAGTATTCTCTACTTACTGAAATGATGTATTTGCTCTCATTTTAAATGATGAATTTGTTGCCTCTTGAGCAGAAAGAAGAAGGTTAATAGTTATATTAGTTCTCTAAAAACTTCTTTTGATTAGAAAAAAATTGAAATAAAATATCCTACAGCAAAATTAAATTTTATTTATTGATGCATAGTGACAGCTGATGAAGAACACAATCAGAGTTCATCTCAGTGAGTTTTCTTAGACAAATGGGGAGGGCGGGGTAGAAACTTTAAAAAAATTAAATTTCTGTGACTAACAATGTAAAATCAATTATGTTTTAAAGTTCCTATTTGAAGGAATTGAAGGCAGCTGATTAATGCTACATCTTACTGCTTTTAAATTATTCCACTCTAAAAAATACATAATGACATTTATAAGGTGAAATCCTGCAGAATCCTGTTTGGAGCATGGGTCCTGGAGTCAAGCTACCCAGGGCTGGAAGCTAATCCTATCACTTTCTCAGGCACCTTGGGCAAGCTAATTAATTACTTTATGACTCAATTTCCTTACCTATAAAAATGAGAGAAAGTATAATAGTTGTTTCTAACTCAGAGGTTTTTCTGAAATATAAACTTGATTGAGTTCCAAGCACATACTACTCAGAAAACATTAATGTTGATCTTATTACAAACCAGGATGCACAGCAAACTATAGCCCCTGAGCTAGATACAGCTCACTGCTTGATTTTGTAAATAAAGTTTTATTGAAACACAACTATACTCCTTTGTTGACATTGTCTATTTTTACTCCATGGCTGAGTTGAGTATTTCCAAGGAGATCTTAAGGCCTACAAAGCCTAAAATAGTTATTATCTGGTCCTTTAGAGAAAAAGTTTAGCAACTTGTGACCTCTATGGTGGTAAATTTTGGGTGCTTCTTAATGAAGCTTTAAATTAATACTTCAGAGATACTGCCACTGGTCCAATCAGTCAGAAGGAGATTCTAGGACAGAAGAAACCTAAATGAAGTCAAACAAATTGATTAAGATGAGTGTTCTGAAGAATATACTTATGTAAAGGATCAAAGTTGTAATTCTTCTAGTCCCTAATATTCAATTATAGTTCCAGTTTCATCTAAGAAGTTCCTTGTATCCAATCAAGGGCGTGGGTCTCTGGAAAACATGGCACTTATTGGATAATACACATATTGTCCTTAGCTATGTGAATATCCTAATAGGATACTTTCTGACCTAAATGGCTTTCTCTCTTAATCACCTACCATATAGCCAGAAGGCAGCAGAACTAGGATTAAAACCTACAAAACTCTTTAACCTGTTAATGTATCTATCCCTTTGGCTAACAGACAAAATGGACTTCTTTGTGACTAACTTATGTGCTCAAAGTGAAAACAGAACCAGGTGGCCATGACTAGATAAGGGAGCAGTCATGTACTCTGTGTTCTCAGTAAGTTGTCATAAAAGTGCCACAGGACCTTCTTTTTGACAGTCAAGCCAAACCAGTTCTTGTCAGTACCAAGGTAAACTGTGATTGGACACCCCCCCACACACACACACACCAGATGTTTAAAAGTAACATCAAACAGATATTTCTGTTTTGGGACTTGGAAATGAACCAATTAGGGCTCAACTATTATGATCAATCAGAACTAAATAGTCTACCTTCATTTACATAAACAGACCTAATTGAGAATCTGGGGGAAAGTATTCCCTATTTATGCCAGCCCCTCCCTTGGTTCTTCAGAAAGCACACTTTACTTGTACTGAAGGCTGTGCTTCCTCAACCAGTAGATTGTTTTTTAAAGAAAATAAAGTTCTCCCTTTCTTTGTCCACAAAGCTCATGGACTATTGTAAATATTTCTTGACAAGAGTATGAGATACAAAGTGGCCCCCAAACTTCTTCCTATCTCTGTCTGGACCACCACATCAGTGCACATTAGCCCCCTTTGAGCTCAGTTGTCTTTATGGCTGTTGTGAGAGGTGTTGACTAAGCCCACTGGGACCCAAGAACTTTCTTTTTAAGATGAGATATTAGAGACTTTATTTACTTCTGGAAACCTGCCCATGAGGCTGCAGGGGTTATGCATTTGTGGGGTATACTCACACTTTGTATACTTTCTTATTATTTGTATATCTTCTTTAGAGAAATGTCTATTCAGATATTTTGCCCATATTTTAATCAGATTATTTTGGTTTCTTTTTCCTGTTATTTGAGCCCCTTATACATTCTGATTATTAATATCTTGTTAGATGAGTAGTTTGCAAATATTTTCTTTCATTCTGTGAGTTGTCACCTCACTTTGTTGATTGTTTCTTTTGCTGTGAAAAAGCTTTTTAGCTTGATGTTATATCATTTGTCATTTTTGCATTGTTTGCCTTTGCTTTTTAATCTTACTCAAGAAATGTTTGCTTACACAAATACCCTGTAGCGTTTCCCCAAAGTTTTTTCTAGTAGTATCATAGTTTCATGTCTTATAGATAAGACTGTAATCCATTCTGATTTGATTTTTGTATATGATAAGATTTGGGGATCTAGTTTCAGTCTTCTGTATATAAACATCCAGTTTTCCCAGCAATATTTACTGAGGACACTGTCCTTTCCCCAATGTATGTTTCTGGCACTTATGTTGAAAATGACTTGATTGTAAAAATGTGGATTTATTTCTGGGTTCTCTATTCCATTCTGTCAGTCTAGGTGTCCATGCTTATGCCAGTACCATGATGTTCAGGTTAATATAACTTTGTAGTATAATTTGAAGTCAGGTAACAAGATGCCTCTAGTTTTATTCTTTATGCTCAGAATGGCTTTCACTAAACTGGCTTCTATTGTGGTTCCATATAGATGTCAGGATTATTTTTTTCTATTTCTTTGAAAAATGTCATTGGCAGTCTGATAAGGATTACATTGAATCTGTAGATTGCTTTGGGTAGCATGGATATTTTAACAATATTAATTTTTCCAATCCATGAACATAGAATACCTTTCAATTTTTTGTGTACTGTTCAATTTCTTTCAACAATGTTTTAGAGTTGTCATTGCAGAGATCTTTCACTTCTTTGGTTAAGTTTATTCCTGGGTATATTATTTTATTTGTAATTATTATAAATGGGATTACTTGATTTCTTTTTCAGATTATTTGCTGTTAGCATATCGAAATGCTACTGATTTTTATAGGTTGATTTTGTATACTGCAATTTTACAAAATTTAAGAGTTTTTACTGAATTTATCTGTTCTAAGAGTTTTTTGGTGGAGTCTTTATACTTTTCTCTATATAAGATCATATCATCTGTAAAAAAAGATAAATTTTCTTCTTCATTTCCAATTTGTATGCTCTTTATTTCTTTCTGTTGTTTAATTCCTCTGGCTAGAACTTCCAGTAATATGTTGAATAAAACTTGTGGAAATGAGCATTCTTGTTTTCTCCAGATCTTATAGGAAAAGCTTTCAGTTTTTCCATGTCTAGTATGTTATTATCATATATGACTTATATTATGTGGAAGTATGTTCCTTGTATGCCTAGTTTGCTGAGAGTTTTCCTTCATGAAAGAATATTGACTTTTATCAAATACTTTCATGGCACCAATTGAAATTATTACATAGTGTTTCCTTCACTATGTTTATATAATGTATCACATTTATTGAATTTTGTGTGTTGAACCATCCTTGCATCACTGGTATCAATCCCATTAGATCATGATAGATGATATTTTTAATGTGTTTTTGAATTTAGTTTGTTAATATTTTATTTAGAATTTTTGTATCTGTGTTCATCAGAAATATTGACCTGTAGCTTTCTTCTTTTTGTCTGTGCCTGGTTTTGGCATCAGGGTAATACTGGTTTCTTATCTGTTATTATTCCTTTCAATAAAATTTATATCCTGATCTTTATCCTTACATCCTCTTTAAGGCCAATAACTCCTAGATTTGCCCTTTTCAAGCTATTTTCTAGATCTTGTGGGGATACTTTATTTTACTTTTTATCTTCTTTGACTGTGTATTTCATTATATCCAGTCTTTAAGATCACTAGTGATTTTTTTTTTTTTTTTGATCAATTCTGATGTTGAGGGACTCTGGTACATTTGTCAATTGAATTTTTCAACTCAAAAATTACTGCTTGAATTTTGTTATTAATTCAATTTCTTTGCTTAATTTTTCTGATAAAATTCTGAATTCCTTTACTATTATTTTGAAGTTCATGGCACTCTCTCAAAATAGATATTTTGAATTCTCTGTCTTAAAGGTCACCTATCTCCTTCACACTGGGATTGGTGGTTGGTTCCTTATTGAGTTGTTTGATGAGGTCATGTTTTTTTATATGTTCTTGTGGATGTTCACTGATATCTGTGCATAGAAGAGCTTGGTACTCATTCTAATCTTCACATTTTGGTCTTGATTGAACCCATCTTTCTTAATAAAGCTTTCCACTTATTCAAAGAGGATTGAGTATTGTGAGCTAAGCCTGTGGCTACTGCAGCTCTATAAGCACTAGGGGGTGACATAAGCCCAGGAATGCTGCTACTCTTGCCAATTCCTAGAGGTATTGCCTTGGTGGGCTTGGGAAAGATAAGAGAATTACCTGGGTTACCAGGCAAAGACTCTCACTCTCTTTCCTACCTTTTCTCTAATCAGAGGGAATCTCTCTCCACATTGAGCTGCTTGGAGTTGGGGAAGAGGTGATGCAAGCAGTTTTGTGACCACCACATCTGGCACTACACTGGGTCACATCTGAAGCCAGTACAATAATGGGCCTTGCCGAATGAAGTCTCATGCTTGACTACTGCTGATGTTTATTCAAAATCCAAAGGTTCTTCAATTAGCAAGTGGTGAGAATAGTTGAAACTAGGTTCTTCTCTTTAGAGCAGTAGATTCTCTTCTGGCCCAGGGTGGCTCTGAAAATGCTTTCTAAAAGCTAAGGCCTAGAAGCAGGGGTTTTAAGAGTCTATTTGGTGCCTTATTTTACTGTGGCTAAACCCAAGTTTTGGTACAAAGTCCTCTGTATTCTTTCCTCTCCTTTCCCCAAGAAAAAAGAGTATCGCCCTGAGCTACATGGCCTGAATTTGGGGGAGGTATGATGCATGCATGTTCTTGGTGTCCACAGCTGGTGTCACTCTGGGTTGTGTGGACCCCATGTCTACTGCCTCTGAGACCAGCACAGCTCCAGGGCTTACCTAAGGAATACAGTCATTGTACATTCCCCCTGACTGTCACTCAAATTTATTTTGGGCCCCAGGATATTTTAGTCAGCCAGTGATGGAGTCAGCCAGGACTCAAGTTCTTCTTTTGGGGGCAGAGGATTCCCTTCTAGCCCAAGGATGGTCTAAATGCTCCCTCCATGGGCACCAGAAGAATTCTGTCATGTATTGTGTTCCCACTCAGCAGCACTGAGCTCTGATGCAAAATCCCACATTCACTTCACTCTCCCTCCCTCAAGCACATAGATTCTTTCTCCTGATGAGGGGGAGGGGCAGTGTAGGCAATGAAAGACTGTCTTTCCAACATCTTCAATGCCTCTTTCATTGATATTACTTAAAATCGGTTACTATGATTGCTCATCTGATTTTTTGGTTCTTATGAAGGTTCTTTCCTGCATGGATAGTTGTTTATTTTGGTGTTCTGTTGGGAGTAGGTGATGGATGAAGGATTCTATTGGACCATTTTGCTCTAACTCCAACTCTGTGATTCTAATTAGAATTTTTGAAAGCTCCAAATGCAATTGTGAATTTCTCTAAATTTTCAAAGGAGACTAATCTGAATATTTATCCAACATCTTCAAAAAGTTGAAAAGCTCTCAGACCCTATAACACTGAGCCCTATATCTTCCTGATCCCCCACTTGTGTCCTACCTTCACTTTTCTGTTTTCACTACCCTCTTCTTCATCTGGAATATTGTGTGGACCTGGAGTTTTGGCATCAGCATGGGCCCTTTGAGCCACTCTGGCTTCTCCAATGTTACACAAAACTGGGTAAGTCTCTCCTGAGTCTCAAACATCCTCCTACTTGCTTGACAGATCTGAATTTTATTCAGCTAGTTATTCTCATTCCTTGAGAAAGGGGTAAGTTTTTCCTTGAGGCTTTTTGTGTTTTTCAAAGGGGGGGTCATTGAATGTTTTTTCTCAAAAGGGGAAATCTTCTTCTGGTTCTTCCCCATGTGCATATTCATAAATTTGTATGCTATTTTTTCCATTAATGAAGACTTTGGGCCTTGAATAAATATCAGCAATAGTCAATGCACCTTCAGAGGGCAAAGAGGAAGCTTTCTCTTAGCCCCTACAGTTTTGTCATTGTGAGTAGGATCACCAAAGCCACTCTTCTGGAAGTTGCAGTGAAGGGAATCTAATAACCTGGACCTAATAACCTGGCAGAGGAGTAAGAACTTCTTACCACTCAGGCTCCTGAACTCTCTGTTTTGTGAATTCTGTTCAAGCAGATGGTAAAATTACTGTTTGTCTCCTTGACAAAACTTTGATTAATGGGGTAAAAGAATTTGTATGACTAGTCTTTGGTATAGTAACTATGGTATACTTCTTAGTATTGAATTAAGTTCACTATTCAAATAAGTACACCATTGAAAATTCTCAAAGGCCAAAAGATAAATCCTTTAGATTAGGTTCCAAAATTTAAAAATAATTTTATAAATCTCTCATTATAAAAAATTGCCTTATATGTATCTATGAAAAGATTAAATATTTTAGAAAATGACACTCAGTGGTATCATAGCTAGGCTTAGGAATTCTTTTGACAAAATGAAAGAGCAAATATTTGACCCCCCCAAAAGTTAAACTTTTTTATAGTCCCAAAATTGCTTGCTTTTGATCCACTGCAGAATTTATTTTAAAAAGCAGTCAAACCTGTAGTGTTCTATCTAAGATTCTATGCTTTTGTGGTTATAGACCAGGTTCTATTCCCAATCAGGAATCTAACACTAATATTTTAAGATTATTTGTATGACTCTTGAACTTTTGGTATACCCATTTGTTATTGACCCTTTCCCTTTAATGAATAACTTTTTATTTCCTGTTTTTCCGTCTGTGAGGCTTTAGGGGCTTTCAGGCTTTATGTGTAGACATTTGGTTGGAAAGCTGAGATTTTAACGAATGTGGCTGGAGAGATGTGAGTCGTAAACCATTTGAGATTAATAAGAGTATTTCTTTATTAATCTGTTTTAGTAGTTGTTCTGGATCTTGTGAGGACTTATTTACACATTTTTAGAGATGCCTAGTTTGTCCTCATTAAGTAATAACTTTGGTAAGTCATATTGGCTTTGGTGAGTCACTTGAAAATGTACTTTTGATTTAAAAGGAAAAAAGCTAGATGAATGTTTATAAAACACAGGACTTCAGGTAAAATAGGCTTACTTCCTTTGCAGAGCTATACATGCTAAGTCTAGGCAAGAAAAATGTTTTCTTCTGCTGTATTAAAGGTCTCCACCCAGAAGCCATTAATCCAGTCAAGAAACAAATAACAGTGATATAGCACCTCTTGTATTTCCCTGGATCGAGTTGGAACCCATTCTATTAAGTGAAGTATCCCAAGAATGGAAAAATAAGCACCACATGTACTCACCAGCAAATTGGTATTAACTTATCAACACCTAAGTGGACACACAGGAATAACATTTATCAGTTGTAGGGCAGGTGGGGGGGAGGAGGGGGTGGGTATATACATACATAATGAGTGCGATGCACACCATCTAGGGGATGGACATGCTTGAAGCTCTGACTTGAGGGGTGGGGGACATGGGCAATATACATAACCTTAACATTTGTACCCCAATAATATGCTGCAAAAAATAAATAAATAAAAAGAAAAATAACATAAAATTAAATTTGAAAAAAGAAACAAGCTAAGTTAAAAGATCACCTATCTGACTATATTGATCTCCAAAATACTTTCTAACTTTTAGGTGGCTATATTGAACTCTTTGCTAAAATAAAAAAAAAGTTTTAAAAAACCTTTACATCTATGACAGAAATCTCTATTTGCAAGGACAACTCCCTGTTTGTTCCTAAACAACTAGAAACTTTCAAGATTAAGAAGACTTTGGCTTAAATTTTACATTAGAAATCATTTTTTTAAAATTTCAGAATATTATGGGGCTACATACATTTTGGTTACATAAATTGTACCATTTGAACCAAAGTCATAAGTGTGTCCATTGCTCAAATAGTGTGCATTGTACCCAATAGGTGTGAATTTACCCATCCCCTCCCCTGCCCTCCAACCTGCCTGACACTCTATGGATGTTACTTCCCATATGTGCACATAAGTGTTGGTTGATTGGTTCTAATTTAGTGGTGAGTAAGTACATATAGTGTTCATTTTTCCATTCTTGTGATACTTCACTTGGAAAGATGGTTTCTAGTTCTATCCAGGTTAGTACAAGAAGTAATAGTTCACCAGTTTTTATGGCTGAGTAGTACTCTATGTTATACATATACCACATTTTATTAATCCACTCATGTATTGATGGGCACTTGGGTTGTTTTCACATCTTTGAAATTGTGAATTGTGTTGCTATATGCATTCAAGTACAGTTGTCTTTTTTATTGAATGTCTTTTTTTCCTTTGGATAGATACCCAATAGTGAGATTGCTGTATCAAATAATAGTTCTACTTTAGCTCTTTGAGGTATCTCTATACTATTTCCCATAGTTTGTACTAGTTTCAGTCCCACCAGCAATGTATGAATGTTCCCATCTCTCCAAATCCACAATAACATTTATTGTTTTGGGACTTTTTGATAAAAGCCATTCTCGCTGAAATTAAGTGATATTTCATTGTTGTTTTGATTTGCATTTCTCTGATAATTAGAGATGTTGAGCATTTTTTCATATGTTTATTGGTAGTTAGTCTATCTTCTTTAGAATATTTTCCTGTTCATGTCTTTTGACCACTTTTTAATGGAGTAGTTTGATTTTTTTTTTTTTTTGGGAGATTTGTTTGAGTTCTTTATAGATTCTAGTTATCAGCTCTTTATTGGATGTATAGCATGCAAATATTTTCTCCCATTCTGTAGGTTGTCTGTTTGTTCTGACTATAGTTTCCTTGCCTGTGCAGAAGTTTTTAAATCTTATCAGGTCCCATTTATTTATTTTTGTTGTTGCTGTGATTCCTTTTGGTGTCTTCTTTATAAATTCTTTCCCTAGGCCAATGTCTTTAAGAGTTATTCCAACATTTTCTTCTAGAATCCTTATCATTTCATGCCTTACGGTTAAGTCTGTTATACATTGTGAGCTGATTTTTGTGAGTGGTAAGAAGTGTGGATCATGTTTCAATCTTCTACATGTGGCTATCCAATTTTCCCAGCACCGTTTATTGAATAGGGATTCTTTCCCCCAGTGTATGTTTTTGTCTGTTTTGTCAAAGATCAGATGGCTACATTATAAGTCTTACCTTTGTTTAAGAAACTTTTCCTGGCACTCTTTTCTTGATTGGCCCTTTTTCTTAAGCCTTTCTTCTCTCTGGGAAAATGATAGTATTTAGATCTAAGCTTTGCATCTTTGACATATAAATTTTCGCCTAAGAGTTATCCTTTGAAAAATGGAAATCTGGAAATCTAGTGTTCGCTACCTAACAAATATTTAGAGTAATGGAACAGATAATCAAGAACCCTATTGAGAATCTATAGGTCATGAAAGAAATAATTTGAAAACTGGCAAATGTATCTAATGAAGCTATCAGATCTGCTTCCCTCTGGGTGCCTATATGTCAGTGTTTATACGTGTTATGTGTATGTCATATTAAACTCCCAAAATATATGAGAGAGCTATAATTATTTGGCTTACAGAAAAAGTAAATGCTTAAATTGAATATTTTTATCAGAGAAACAGAAGCTAACTCAAATGCCTTATAGCTCACATTACTTTTATATTTTTTGGTAAATAAAGCTAGTTTGATATTGTTGGCAAAAACTTGAGATATCTTCAGAATTGTTAGTATCAAATATAATTCTGACATTTTTCCCTGGGCCAACTGGTTATGCCAATTTAGGCTGTTTCTAATGGAAGTTTTTAGGTCATATAATTGTCACTTATGAACTATTTTTGATGCTTGATTGTATGTGAATTAAAGCTATACAGGTTGGCTGCTGGGTTACCCCAAAGCCTTGCATACATTTTACTGTAACCTCTGTATCATTGGGTCTGGACAGGTGGCCATAGTGAAGCCTAGGAACATGTCCTCAACACTTAGACCACTAGCTGCAATGTAGTGTAAAGGCCAATGTGGCCCCATTCTCCCTGGCCCAGCTTTACCTCCTGGCCATGCCAGAAAGGGTCAGATTCTCCAGGAATTCACAGATCTGTCCTCTGTCCTGAGCTCTACACTTGGTATATAAATTCAGAACCCAGACAGGTCTTGTTTGCCTTGGGTACCATGTGTATACCAGGGACCAAGGTACTTTTGTCATAGTTTCATTTTTTTTTTTTCAGTGATTTAAAATCTTAAAGTCATGTTATGTTAAATGAAGTAATAGATAATTATAAAATGTCTAAGTCATTTGTAAGTAAGTTAAATACTGAAATATTAATCATTAAACATAAGTTTAGATTTATATACTTTGATGTCATATTTTTATATGATATAAAAAAAGCTAAAAATATTTAGACCTGTTAATAAAAAATTGAGGCTAAAAATTATAAAATGGTTTTAATGTATCAATACTGATATAAAAGAGTTCAAAAGTACTTACTTCTTAGGTTTTTCACTGGAAAATTTGAGTTATTAAGATTGAAAATATAGTGTATATATGTAATTAAAACTACTAAATATAAGATAAATAATTCTATGTACAGAAAGTATAAAGAAAGTAAGTTTTTGTCCTAACTTAGAATGCTCCCTTGACCAAAGAAGTATAGAACAAAACTGTACACTTAGGCAGCTGTAGAAAGTTTATGAAAATTTAATCTTGTGAAATAAATTTTGTGTGTGATCAAATTAGCTAAAATTAGAAAAAAATATTTATATATTTTTTAAAAAATTAAATATTAATATTAAAAATACACTGATACAGGGCCAAAGTCTGGGCCCCTGTTTTGGAACAACAGGGTTTTTTCATAGCATTGATCTGCTCTTTCATAGAAAATTGTAAAGGTTTTTCCTTACATTTTAGGTAACTGGCCTAGGAAACAGAAATTCATTCAGTGTTTCATCAAGATAACTTCTTATGCTTTGTGCCTTTCAAAACTTTTGTCATTTTGGTTTTATTTCATAGTGAACAGTGATCTTATTTTGATCAGACACTTTTAAGCTTTTGATATTTGACAAGCTTCTCAAAATTAAATTTCAAGTTCCCAAATCACTTCTTTTTGACTTGAATGAGCTTGGACACAACAGGAATCCCTGGAAGTCCAAGACTGATGTATTAGGCTTCTTCAGTATGTTAAAATTATAAGGAAGAATTGTCAAATAAAAATAAATGGTGTTTAACTTTCTTTGAGTTATATTTACATAAATATGTTATTAATATGTATCTCACAACTGTATGATATTCCTAAATTCTGATATATCTTGGCTTATGTTATCAGTCATATTTATGGTCATTATGTTAAATGTTTTATGCCATAGAAATAACCAAATTTACTTGTCAATTGTGTCTTTAATCATGGCTATTCCAAGTTTTTGTCACTCATAGCTATTGTGTTGAATCATTCTGATACTAGGTCTAAGCACCTAGCTCCTTTTTAAAATTGTTCTTGTCTGGTCTGCAACCTGGGTTTTAATTACACAACACTTCCAGATCTTATTTATAAACTTAACCAATACCGCCAAAGAAACTTTGCTAAAGATCTGACAGGTGTCTGCCCACCTCCCACCTTCTCACTCTGGTGCATTTTGTTCAGATTGGACATAAGTCCCTTAGCCATATGAGTCCTACCAAGGGACTAGGTAGACCTGGAGCAAGTACCTGCACCACTCCCCAACAATAAGGGATGAAAACATAAGTTGGTCAAAAACACTACCTATGGCAGGTTTCAATAAAAAGGTGGGAATGTTAAAGTATGCCCTGGCTGACAGAGAAAATGAACTGCCTGTGGATAATTGAAGGGCTCAAATTTAAAACAGAATCATGAGGCCATGGCTGGGTGAGGAAGTGATCACATACTCTACATTCTCAGAAAGATATTGTAAAATGTCAGAGAATCTCTCCCTTTGACAGTAAAGCCCAACCAGTTCCTGTGGTCTGTGCTGAGATAAACTGTGTCCAGAACTGCCCCCTCCTAGCAGCCAATCAAAATAAACATCTGACAGAGGCTTCTGGTTTGAGGCTTTGAAACTGCCCAATCAGGGCTAGACTGTATCCACCAATTAGAATGGAACAAGTTTGAAATCTTCATTTGCATAAACAGATCTGATTGAAAACCTGTATGAGAGCTTTCCCTATTTAAGCTAGCCTCTCTCTTTGTTCTTTAGATAGCATACTTTCAATTGTACTGAAGACTGTGCCTCCTCAATATGCAGGTTGTTCTTTTATAGAAAATAAAGCTCTCCCTTTTCCTTCTGCAATTCTCATTGTCTTTTGTTAATAAACCCTAGACATTTTCCACTAAACCATGTTGACCATCCACTATATTGAGTAATGGATTTCGTTCTTTAGGGTGGGAAACTTTTAGCTTCAAGCCCACATGTGGCCCTCCCGATCCCCAAGTGTGGCCCCTCTACCAAATCCAAACTTCACAGAACAAATCCCGTAAAATTTGGATTCAGTCAAGAGCTCATCCAAAAGAAGCAATTCCTCATGTGTCCAAGTTTTATCATGAGATTGTAGTAAATCAGTCATGTATCAGACTCCACTTCTAATTCTGGTTCTCTTGCTATTAATATTTCAAATATATCTGCATTTACTTCATCCACAGAGTTATCCCTCAGAGTCATTCATGAGAGTTGGAGTCAACTTCTTCCAAACTCCTGCTAATGTTGGTATTTTGACTTCCTCCCATGAATCTCAAATATTCTCTGTGGCATCTAGAATGATGAATCTTTTCCAGAAGGTTTTCAATTTACTTTGCCCAGATTCATCAGAGAAATCACTGTGGCAGTTATAGCCTTACAATGTATATTTTTTAAATAATAAGTTTTAAAAGTCAAAATTGCTCCTTGATTCATGGGCTGTAAAATGGATGTTGTGTTAGCAGGCAAGAAAACAACATTAATCTCCTTGTATATCTCCATCAGAGCTCTTGGGTAACTGGGTGCATTGCCAATGAGCAGTAATATTTTGAAAGGAATTTTTTTTCCTAAGCAGTAGTTTTCAGCATTGGGCTTAAAACATTCAGTAAACCATGCTGTAAACAGATATGCTGTCATCCAGGCTTTATTGTTCCATTTATAGAGCACAGGCAGAGTATAATTAGCATAATTCTTAAAGAACTTAGAATTTTTGAAATGGTAAATGAACATTGACTTCAATTTAAAGTCACCAGCTGCATTAGCCCCTGACAAGAGAGTCAGTCTGTCTTTCAAAGATTGGAAGGGAGGCATTAACTTTTCCTCCCTAGCTATATAGATGACACCTTCTTCCAAGAGAAAGATGATTTTTCTACCTTGAAAAGCTGTTTAGTGTCAATTTTCTATCAACACTTGCTGCTTCACCTCGTACTTTTATGTTCTAGAGATGGCTTCTTTCCTTAAACCTCATGAACCAACCTCTGCTAACTTCAAACTTTTTTTCTGTAGCTTCCTTCTCTCTTTCAGCCTTCATAGAGTTGAAGAGAGTTAAGGAATTTCTCTAGATTAGGCTTTGTGATACAGGAATATTCTGATGGGTTTGATCTTCTATCCAGAACACAAAATCTTTCTTCATATCAGCAATAAGACTGTTTCACTTTTTTATCTTTGATGTGTTCACTAGCATAGTACTTTTAATTTCCTCCAAGAATGTTTTCTTTCCATTCACACTTTGGCTAAATACTTGGTGCAAGGTGGATAGCTTTTGGCCTGTTGTGGCTTTCATCATGCCTTCCTCACGAAGCTTAATCATTTCTAGTTTTTGATTAAAAATGAGAGACATGAGATTCTTCCTTTCATTTGAACACTTAGAGAACACCATTTTAGGTTATTAATTGGCCTAAGGGTTTATTTAGGGTTATTAATTGGCCAATTTAGGGTTATTAATTGGCCAATTTCAATATTCTTTTGTCTGAGGTAATAGCAAGGCGTGAAGAGAGGGAGAGAGACAGGGGAATGCTTTGCCAGTGTAGCGATCATAACACACCCAACACTTCTTAATTATATTTGCCATCTTATAGGATCACAGCCCATGGCACTTGAAAACTATTATGATATAATAGTCACATCAAAGATCACTGATTACAGAGCACCATAACAGATATATTAATAATGAAAAAGTTTAAAATAGTGCTAAAATTATCAAGATATGACCTGGAGACACTAAATAAGTAAAAGCTGTTGGAAAAATGGCACCAACAGATTTCTTGATATTGAATTGCCACAAACCTTTAATTTGTAAAAAATACACTATCTGCAAAGTGCAGTAAAACAAAACACATTAAAACAAGGTATGCCTGTATATTACTTATATGCAGCTATCACCATATATCATCTATCTCTCTTTCCCTCTTTCTCCTCTCTCTCTCTCTCTCTCTCTATATATATATATATATATATATATATATGTATATATATGTCTATATATAATAGATGATATTTACAGCTATATAACTCATCCATAGACAATGTTAACAAATGGATGTGGCTGTATTGCAATACAACTTTATTTATGACAGTAGTCAAATATAATTTGTATGAGGTATGTAAACACATCTATACCACCTATTACATGAAAACATTATTTTAGGCACTGTGAATGCAGCAATGACAATTTTAGATTGCATTAGTGAAATAATTATAGGTTTATGTGGAAGGTTGGCCCATTTTCAACAAGTTGGCTATAGAAGATCCCACTTTTAAAAAGTGACATTTAACCAAACTCTAGCAGCCGAAAGCCAGTGAGCCCTGGCTTTACACGGGAATGCAGGATCCAGGTAGCAGTAAGGGCAGGTAAGGAGGCCCTGAGGTGTGAGTGTGGCTGGAATATCATAGGAAGAGCAGGAAGGTTGGTGCTCAGAGAGTGATGGGGGGATGGAGATGCAATTATGAAGAAACATAGTGGACATTTTAGGAATTTGGGGATTTATTTTCAGTGAGAAGAACAACCTCTGGAGGGTTGAATTTGATTATGGTTGCTTCTTGTATATATATCATAATATATATGTGAGACATTTCCTTTTTTCCCTCTTACCTTGTTACATTTGCAGATATGCTTAATGATTCTTTCCCATTGATCTCCAGTATGTGTGACACAACACATTTGCTTTTGGCTATCTGCTATGCCAGTCCTCTGCCAAGTATTTAATAATCTGTTACCCAAAGCCCATATGTATGCAAGATAATCTGCCTATTTGTCTTCATAAAGAGATTGCCACTTTTATATTATTCTATACACGCTACTTTGTAATTTTTTTATGTTTGATGTCCAGATGTAGTCATGGCAAACTTTAAAATAGGCTGAGCAGTATTATTTGCTCATATCTTTTTGATTGGTAAGTTTATTTTTGTGAAAGTCTAGAGGAAACAATGTTTGAAAATTAATTCTGGCATGCATATAGAATTTGGAAGTCTACATGAATATCATCGACATCTTTTCATCGAGAAGGTGTTTCCATTCATGAAGAAGGTCACATGTGAATGTCTGATGGGTAAAGGAAAACAAAACTAAATAAAAATGCAGAGCATTTTCTATTCCCAATATAATTATACCTTTTAATGTGTTAATAGCTATTTGAATGCAGTAATTTTCTATGATGATAAGGGAGATCGTTTGTCAAAATAATTTTTATTTTTTACATTATTATTTCTGCTATTTTCCTAAGGATTTTGTCAATTACATTTGGTTCAAGAATTTGGAATCGTGTTTTCTATGATTTACCTGGTATTATTGAATCTTTAATTCTATTGCGAACATGTTATAACTACATATTTCTGTTTCAAATATCATAAACATCATATTTTAACATTGCTCCAGTCCTCATTTTCATTCATTCTAATGTGTTGATCAAATAAAAACAAAAAATTGCTATTTCAAACCTATGGTGAAAATGTGTCCTTTCAAGAAACATGACATATTAAGAATTATCAGAAGTATTTTGTGCTTCTTTTATATATCTTCTTATTGCATCACTAAGTATGGGTTTAATAAGTTAACATAGTTATCCTAGATATTTAAATAGAAATTTTAAAATAATTTAAAATTGTAATGGTAAAAATTGAAAAAAAATATTAAAAAGCCAGCAATTAGAGATGAATTAGAGGTTAATCAGGACCAAGCAAAATAAAGTTTCCATTGTGCATGATCATTAAATTGGAGGCAATATTAACACTGACCCTAGCAAGCTGCACTAAGCTGCTATCAGGATTAAAGTTTATTCACCATACAAAATGCATATTTTATTGCAAGCCAAATACTGAGTAATATAATTTATGATGATGATAATGACAAACATGGTGATGATGCCAAAAGCATAACAAACAAAAATGACAATTCTGCTAAATAGAAACTCTTAAGGCCATTGCTTATTGTTACCTTTCTAGCAATTTTTCTATGAATTTATAACTCCTTAATCTGTGTCCTAAGGGTGATATTAATAATGTTGTAGGGAACTGCCAAAAATTACTTATTGTTCTGTTAATCAGTGCTAATAAGAACAGAGAATTTTTCTAGTTGTCCCAGGAAAATTATACTAATTAGAAATGTCTGGATTTGTGCATCTCCTTGGAGATTAATTTATTCATCATAATCAGTTAATCACTTTTCTTTACATAATTAGATAGCTTCTGGTTAAGAGAAGGACCCTTTAGTTCTCTTAGACCAAAGAAGACTATTTTAGCTGACACTAGTGAAACTTAGAAGTCAGCTGAAGACCTTCTTAGCATGTAGCATCCATAATTGCATACTGATTAGTGCTGGTACCATTGTTGTCCCCAGTAAGAAAAGGCTTCAAGAAATATTTAGAAAATTGACACTGAAAAAGTAAAATGGCCTATTGATGGAAAGTATTTTTTTATTTTATGAATTATTCAGCAACTCACATTAGTAGAGATGCACTTTATAAATATGATTAGACTCTACTACTTTCCTCATGCAGCCTAACAATCTAGATCACTCCATATGACCTCTCAATGAGACACCATTTCTATTGTATTTTTCTAATTCTTTAGTAGTGAAGGATGAAACAAAGGGAGTCATTCATTGAAAGGTGAATACATTCAATCAGTTAGGCAATATAGAGTCAAAGAATGAGTATAAGCAGGAAGAATGCAATTAACTTAGAAAGCAATCATTATTTTAACAGAATATCCATCATGTATACTTGAGGGGTTAGTGTTATTTAATTCCATACCTCTTTTTACAAACAACTAAAATAAAAATATTTCTCTCCCAGAATTTCATTGAAAGAACAACTAAAATATGTATTTCAGGGGAAAAAAGTAAATTCAAACCAGAAGTATGTATTGAAAGGCAAGAAGAAGTATTCAAAGATATTGTTAAAAATTTTGGATATATTCAAATACATATCTATTAAACAAAATAGTTGATAATTTTCGCTAAGGTAGGGTATGAAAGCAACATGTCACTATGAAATATTAGAAGAACATAACACGTAAGTTTGACAAGGCAAAGGCACCAATTGTTTTAAAGCATTTTCAACTCTTCATAGTTTAGAAGGAGTGCACAATTAATCACAGAAAAAAATTGTAAAACTTTTTGAATTTTCCTACTCATATATATTAATATATGTATTTTTAATCCCAATATTTTACCACAAATTTTTATCAAATACAATATTAATAAATATTATTTAAAAATAACATTATAGGCATTTGTATTTACTACTAAAATACATACAAAAATTTTAAAAATTTAATTTATGGATTACTGTACTTTTTAAAAGTACTTATTTTTTATATTTTAACAAATTTGTAGACCTAGTGTGTGAATACCTCTTCCTATATATTATTCTAATTGCATGTATTTTTCCTGTTTCTTGGGGTAGTTTTACATTTTTAAATTATTATGTTTAATTATATATAATTTAATATAATATGCCTTATGGAATATTAATTATTGAAAATACACTTAACAATTTTAATTTTATTAGAATTATGAAATTCACATTATTTTCTTTCATAGCAAAACAACAGGGATTATAAACTGCAATATCATGACTATTTTCAAATTTCAAGAGTTAATCATCAGATTTGTAGATGATTATTTGGCACCTACCCACTCTATAGTAAACAAGCAGTACATATAAGAGTCACAATGTAAAACTTTAATTCTAACAACACTTAAAAAGATTAATATATTATACACACTTTATACATTGATTTGCATAATGCATAGCTTAACCAAAAGTACTTCAAGTAAGTGATGATGTCAAATTTTGTTAAAAATCCTAGAAATTTCACATCATAATTTTACATAATGTGTAAAATTTCCTAGAAAACTAAATACAGGATTTCTGATGTGTAAGTCTGTACATTGTCAGAATCTAGACAACTTCACAAGTAGTATTTAAAACAAATGCATTGAAAATATTTGCTATTTCAAGTAAGATGTTATTCAGTGAATGACTAGGCTATAGGATGACAGCAGTAGACAATGTTAACATATACTAAACACTGTCAAAATTTAACACTGTCTAAATTAGGGGGAGAAAAAAAATTCTCCTATCAATGTACATTCCTGCTATTTCTGGTCATTGTCATCATAGATTCCTGGACAAACTAGAAGTAGAATATTGTGGACAGAGCTGAAACAAAGAAGGTCCACATTGGTAACGCTATACCTATGGGTATGATGAGACACTTGTCTCATGTTTATTTTTTTCATTAAATATTTATTGAGCACCTACTTTGTATAGAGTATTTAGCATTAGTGAAAGGTATGGTACAAGAATAACATAAATTCAGTCATGTGGGAATTCCCAGTCTAATGGCATGAAGACATGCAAGCACATTCTGATAATGTAATATTATATTTATAAGATTATGGCTGCTATGGCAACCAACAGATGGGATGTGGTTAATTTGGCATAAGGTGGTCTGGGAAATTTGGACAGAAGGAGTACCATTTTAACCAGATCATAAAGGATAGATAGAAGTTTGCCAGTTGGACAAGGTTCTAGCAAGATTTAATTATAGGCCAAATATCTCACTTACACACATACACAAACACATACACATACAGGCTCAAAGACTAAGTTAGGGTGAGAAAATGCGACAGGAATAAAAGATGAGTTGCAAACAAATTATACAGATATTTGAATGCATGGTTTGAGCTTTATTCTATGAATAGTGGTTATCCATTGAATCTGTTATTCAGGAACTGTCATGATCAAAAGTGTTTGAGAAAGGTCACTTTGATAGTACTCAGGATAATGAGTTGAAGACAGAAGATTAGATACAGGGACCTTGTATCCTCTACTATTTCTATTGCAGTGAATGACATGATTTCCTATGTACTTGCTCAAGCCTTGTAGATATTTGGCTTTTCTCTCATTCAATCCTTCACTAAATCCTGCCATACTGTCATACCTGTGCCCTGAAGTCCAAATTCTGTGTAACTACACTGAGTAGAACAGTGGTCCCCAACCTTTTGGCATCAGGGACGTGTTTCATGGAAGAAAATGTTTTCATGGATGGCAGTGGGGGGGAGCAGGGAGGATGATTTACATGCATTCCGTTTATTGTGCAGTCAAGCCTCTCTGCTAATGGTAATCTGTGTTTGCAGGCGCTCCCCAGCACTAGTATCACCACCTCAGCTCCAGCTCAGATCATCAGGCATTAGATTCTCACAAGGAACATGCAACCTAGATCCCTTATACATGCAGTTTACAGTAGGTTTCATGATCCTATGAGAATCTAATGTCACTACTGATCTGATAGGAGGCGGAGACTAAGTGGTGATGTGAGCAATGGGGAGAAGCTGTAAATACAGATGAAGCTTCTCTCACTCACCTGCTGCTCACCTCCTGCTGTGCAGCCTGGTTCATAGACAGGCCATGGACCAGTACCAGCCCATGGCCTGGGGGTTGAGGATTGCAAAAGTAGAAGATGATTATTTCTCCTGTGTGTTACATTAGCAGTCATGTAATGAGCCGCATGTATTCATTCTTGCTTTGAATTTCCCTAGAATCCATCCTCCCATGGAACCATAGAGACATTAATAAAATATAAATCTTCTCTGAAGAAAATCCAGTAATATGTTCTTATTTCACTTAGAACAAAGTACAACATCCCTGCCATTTCATTCAAGAGCCTTGCTGATCTGGCACTTACACAAATTTTCTAGCTTAATCTTTATTTCCCTTTGCTCCTTTAGGTTATCCCTTGTCCTTCCTTATATCACAGAAATTATCACATCATAGTCAATGTTGTGATTTTACTTACCTGTTTAAACCATCAGACAAAACAACTAACTTTCTGAGTGAAAAGATTAATTAGAGTTTAACTTTTCAGACACCCTTAAAGATTTTCTCCCCTTGCCTCCATTCCACTCCTTCCCTCCCTCCCTCCATTTCTTCTTTTCTTCCTTTCCTCCCTCCCTTTCTTCTTTTCTTCCTTTCATTGTTTATTTCATTTATTCTTTCATCCATTTTTTTTGCTAATTCCTTCCTTCCTTCCTTCCTTCCTTCCTTCCTTCCTTCCTTCCTTCCTTCCTTCCTTCCTTCCTTCCTTCCTTCCTTCCTTCCCTCCTGCCTTCCTGCCTTTTTTCTTTTCTTCCTTTTATTGTTTATTTCATTTATTCTTTCTTTCATTTTTTCTTGCTAATTCGTCATATTTATTTTTCACCTAATACT
The DNA here is from genome assembly GCF_040939455.1 of Microcebus murinus. Taxonomy (NCBI): domain Eukaryota; kingdom Metazoa; phylum Chordata; class Mammalia; order Primates; family Cheirogaleidae; genus Microcebus; species Microcebus murinus. The sequence continues at coordinate 63,655,599 of NC_134105.1, forward strand.
ATCATGACATTGTTCTGAGCGCTATGAAGGTTACAAAAATGTTTTAGAACATCGATAACGACCAGCTCATGATCTAGGGGAGGGAAGAAAACATGTACATTAGCTCACTCTACAAACATAAGTGGGTCCAGGGGGAAAAAAAAATCACTCAAGGTAAACGGAATTAAGAGAATCAGAGATAAAGCAGCATTGATGTGGACCCTAAGTATTGCATATGCTTTCAATGTGCAAAACTGTGAAAAAGGCACTTCAGGCAGAGAAAGCAATTCGAAAAAAAAAAAAAATGTTATGTGGCAAGAAGAATGAGGTCTATCTGAAGAAAAGCAAATATTTCACTTTGGCTGCCCACTTTGGCTGAAATTTTATGCCAAATGAAGAAGTCTGCATTATATATAGTACACCCAGAAAAAGGCAAAAGGATTATTTTCTCCCCCCTCTGGCAGCTGCCTATGAATAAAGCTTTAAGTGGAAAAAAAAAGTCTATTGCTTAAAAGTCTTTTGCCTTGGAAAGAATTTTGCAATGTGGGCAGATTATCGTTCTTTTATCCCACCAAAAAGAAGATTTGAAAGTAAGAATGTGGAAGTTTGAGTTTTCGCAATATTGGTTGCCTGACTTGTCCGCCGGGTACCTCTAGTTTGCACATCCAGAAACCTTTCGCTTTAGTTCATAAGGATGACATGAAGTAACCACTGCATAATCACAATGGCCACAAGGAGAGTTAGGCAGTTAGGAAGTTATTTAAGGTTAACCCCAGAAGAAGTAAACTATTATAACATACGACTTTATAAAAGCAGTTAATTTGAATATTGTATCATTGAAATCTTATTTTTACATTTCAGTCCCATAGAAAAGGTAACATATTCAGTATCTAGGATGCCACTTCCATAAAGAAAGTGGTAAGTTCTGTGAAATGAAGGTATATGCAGAGAGAGGGCAGGAAGTCTTGTGGTTGGCAGTCCTTATTGTCTGAAATTCACAGAAGTATTTATTCTCTGTGTGAGATGGAACCTTAAATATCATCTGTAACTTGTGCTTGAATACACTCAATAATGCTATTGTTCAATTTAATTGACACTAACCACGAATTTAAAATAAAATTTGTATTAACTAAAATTAAAAATTTAGCTTCTTAGTCATACTACTCATATTTCAAATGCTCAATAATGATAGGTGGATACTGACTCAGTATTAGAAGCACAGACATAGAATGTTTTCTTTATTACAAACAGTTTTATTTGGCAGTGTTATGAAAACAACATCCCAACAAATTATTTGAATGAATACTCCTGTAACATGGAATCCACCATCCACTGAGGGAGTTGCTTCTGTTTCGAGGTAATTCTGTCTCTTTAATTGGAAAGAACACCTGTTTTTTTGGTGCTTTTTACTCTTCAATCCGAATTTGATTCCCTATCAACTAAAACTTTCTTTTGCCAGTATTTCATAAGAACAAATTTAAAGTCCTTTCGCAATATCCTTAGACTTTTAACACCAATTCAAGCTTCTTTAGGCACCAAATGCAAAACAGGAGGCATAAACAAACAATTCCTGGAAATTTCAGGATAAAAATCTAATAGAAATGTAGTAATAATTATCATCATTTTGGCACAATAAATTGCATAGAGTTGGCAATAAATATTTTAGATATGTGCCTTTTAAAAAATGATCAGCTATAACTATAAAAATAATAGGCTATAAAAATTGAAATATGATTATAGTTTGTTAAATAAATTTGAAGTGTTGATGTTAGCACAGATTTTGTTACAAGTGCCTAGAATAATGACCACTATATAATAGACATTCAACAAATGTTGAATAAATTAAATTAACATGGTAATAAAGTAATATCAATGGTTAAATGCTTATCATTTTGTCTGCATATGCATGCCTGACAATCAATACCTTAGAGTTCCTATGAGCACATGGCTTCTAAAGGGTGGAGTCAGACTCAGAAATGATGGGCACCATGTTCTGCAGCCCGTTGTTGGCTATCATCATCCTGTTAGATGGTGCTAAGGGTCACCACCCAGGCTTTTCTGCAGCACTGTGAGAGAGTCATTAATACTTGCGTCATTAATGAAGATATTGTGACTAAGAGAATGAAAATTGGGGGCTAGATCACATAGCAGATTCTGGGAAGTTCTGGATTGTTTAATAACCATGGCCTCTAAGTACAGCAGCAACAGCAAAGAAAGCTCTCATCACATGAATCCATGAGTATGAATTGTTGCAAGAAGCTAGGGTCTGTGTTCTCAAAAGATAAATGGCAAAGTCATCAGATGAAGTTTTTGCAATTGCCTAAAAATCAGGTATTAAATTAAGTGAAATTTATGGCAGCTTGACATGGGAACTCTGACAGGGTACAACCATTACTTTTGGTTTGATGACAATTTTTAGCTTTTATTTAAAAAATAAATAAATAAATTTTATTTTGCTTAAAAGTTGGAACTTTATGATTGTCGAAATTATAAAATTATTGTGAGGCAAGTATAAGCTCCTATAGTGCTAGTGTGTTAGGAGTCACTTACATTGGCATTAGAAAGCTGAAGTCCTGTTTTTAGTTTGAATAAAACTAAGAGATAGAAAATTATATTTACTACACTGTAGTTTAAAGGATGGTGGCTATGATAATTCTAAAGGGAAATGTTGAATGAAAGTCTTAGTTGTGTATGTGGTTGTAAAGTGAGGTCTCATACTTCACCCTTCCTTTTTTGGACATGAAAAATGTAGAACCAAACAAGGTAAAGAAGTTGAGAGCTAGTATGTGAGCTCCATGAGATCTGGGTTTCTTTGTCTTATTTGTTTGTGATATATCCCCATATCTTGGAAGATTGCCTGATACTTAGGTAATCAATAAATATTAATATTTGTTAAATGAACAGAAAAGACCTTAGAATTCAAATTCAAATTCATAATCCACTTGTAGTTAACGATGTTCAGTAAACCCAAACCTTGAAGGAGTTTTAGAAGACAGCGACCTCACCAGTCAGATTCAAAAAGAGTCAATGTTGCTAGTTAAGAATGTCACCCCTATAAACTGCTATATACCCATGATTCTTGAGTGTACTTTGCACATTTGCACAACGCACTCATTTGCACAGAAAGGAATATTGAAAAATCCCTGTTGGTTTCAAAATTAGATGTACACTTGAATTTATTTTTAGATTTTAAAAAATTAAAATAAAATGCTGTAGTGCCAGTCATAAGTAAGTACTTGTTAGAAACTATTATATCGCCAAATTAAAAAAAAAACAAAGTAATGATAAACTGTATACAATTATATTAAGTAAATTTTTATTCAATTATTTGGATCTTGACTCATTTATCTATTTGTTTTTGGAAAACAAATGGCTGAAAGTTATATATATAATCTACAGCTCAATTATCAAAAAAATGTAGATAATATATGATTTAGCTAATTAAGAGAATATTTATAGCCATTATACTTTGTAGTTTTTCTGCAACCGTGTAGAATAAAGAGCTTTATTTTTTCTCTTTAACATTTGTACCATTTCTGATGTAATGCAGAATTAGAAATTTGGGATTTCCAGGGTGCATTGAGATTTGGAAGTAAATCTACTAATTTTACTAGGGTTAGCATAATACAACAATGATTTCTTGGATATGATACCAAAAGCACAGGCAACAAAAGCAAAAATAGATAGGTGGAAACATATCAAACTAAAAAACTTCTTCACATCACATAAAATAATCAATGCAACGAAAAGGCAATCTATGGAATGGGCGAAAATATTTGCAAACCATATCCCCTATAAGTGGTGAATTCCCAAAATATGTAAGGAACACCTAGTAAAAAAACAAATAGCCCAATTTAAAAAATGGTCAAAGGACTAGTACAGACATTTCTCAAAAGAGGACATGTGGATAGCCAGCAAGTATATTAAAAGACACTTAACATCATTAATAAACAGGGCAATGCAAATAAAAACTGTAATGAGATATCACCTTATATCCGTTAGGATGGCTATTATCAAAAAGTCAAAAGATAAGTGTTGTCAAGTGTATTAGTCAGGGCTCCCCAGAAAGAACCAATAGGATGTATTTATGCATAGATATATGAAAGGAGATTTATCAAGGTAATTGGCTCATGTGATTATGGGGACTGAGAAGTTCCATGACAAACCTACTGTAAGCTGGAGACCCTGAGATGCTGGTAGCATGGCTCACTCCAAGTCCAAAAGCCTCAGAATCAGAAAAGTTAATCCAGGGGACTGCTGGTTTAAGTCCTGAAATTCCTAGGCCAGAGAGATGAAGATCTGATGTGCAAGGGCAGGAGGAGGGTAATGTCCCAGGAGAGAGAGAGAAGAAACCTTTTTTTTTTCCTTTTTTGTTCTATCCAGGTCCCCACTCAATTGGATGGTACCTGCACACATTGAGGGAAGTTCTTCCCCACCCATTCCACTGACTCACATGTCAATCTCCTCTGGAAACACACTGAATGCAAACCCAGAAGTGATGTATTCTTTTATTTAGTCAAGTTGACACCTAAAATTAGCCATTGCAGTGAGGATATGAGGAAATTGGAACACTTGTACACTGTTGAGAATGTAAAATGGAGCAGCTACAATGGAAAATGGTATGGAGATTCCTCAAAAAATCAAAAGTAGAACTAACATATAATAAAGCAATCCCACTTCTGGTTATATATTCAAAAGAATTGAAATCACTATCATGTAGAGATCTCTGCACTCCCACATTCATTGCAGCATTATTCACAATAAACGAGATATGGAGATATCACAAGTGTCTATGGATAAAATAATGGATAAAGAAAATCTGGTACATACATATGATGGAATATTATGCAGCCTTAAAAAGAAGGAAATCCTATCACTTCTGACAACATGAATAAACCTGGAGAAAATTATGTAAAGTGAAATAAGCCACTCACAAGACATATATTGCATGATTCCACTTATGTAAAGTATCTATAATAGTCAAACTCATAGAGGCAAATAATTCAATAGTGGTTTACACAGGTTAGGGGGTGAGGGAAATGGAAGCTGTTCAATGGGTATAAAGCTTTAGTTATAGTAGATGAATAAGTTCTAAAAATCTACTCTACAATGTATGTCTATAATTAAGGGCACAATATGGTGTTGTGCCCTTTAAAATATGTTAAACAGGGTAGATTTTTATATTTACCATTTATTTATTTATTTAAAGACAGAGTCTCACTCTGTTGCTCAGGCTAGAGTGCAGTGGCATCATCATAGCTCACTGCACTCTCAAACTCCTGGGTTCAAGTGATCCTCCTGCCTCAGCCTCCTGAGTAGCTGGGACTACAGGTGCATGTCACCATGCCCAGTTATTTTTTTATTTTTTATAAAGGTAGGATCGTGCTATTGCCCAGGCTAGTCATGAACTCCTAGCCTCAAGCAGTCCTCCTGCCGTAGCCTCCCAAAGTGCTAGGATTGCAGGCATGAGCCAACACATCCAGCCTAAGAGGTTAGATTCTATGATCAATATTCTTACTATACATAAAAAAAACAAAGCAAACACAAAAAAATAAAAGACGCAAGGAAATTTGGCAGGTATTGCATATGTTTGTTATCTTGATTGTGGTGATGGTATCTTGAGTGCTTACATATGTCCAAACTCATTAAATTGTACACATTAAATATATGCAGTTCTTTAGATATTAATTATACTTCAATAAAGTTGTTTAAAAAATAAAAGCATGCTATAGCTATGTGTACAAAGAAAATACAAAAGATATTTTGAAGTATTGTTGCTCAAAAAAAACCCTCAGAAATAAAGGCATATTGCAAATGTCATGAATAAATAACATGAATAAATTTTTGTTATATATTAACACTATTCTTTATTTTTTAAAAATAGTTTGAAGATGGGGCTAAAAATGTTAATAAACACTGACTTCTTCTTTTGTGCAATTCTGAATCTATAGGTTTTTATATCATAAGTTTTAGAATTTTAATTTAATCCTTTAAAAGATAAGGTCTTTTATTGCTTTGAGATTTGTAAATTTTATCTAAATTTTATCTACTCTGCAGGACATTAAGTTTCTTGATGACAAGTCTCTAATATAAACTTCTAGGTAGCAGAATGCCAGATATTTAATAAATACTTTCTGAGTTAACATAAATTAAAATTTAAAAGATACAGTTTTCTGTTGATGTATTTTGTCAGGCAAGAATATGTTATATAAATATTCGCATTAAAATACTTATTATGTGTATATGTGTTTATATATATAAATACAAATATTATAAATAAATATATGTATGTTACAGCTAAACATATGTATGTTGCAATTAAAAGCATTTTGATTATCAATCCATTGTGACTTAACAAGAAGATTGGTAAGTTAAATTAATTCTCTGAACATTCATTTTCAACTGACATTAATTGTTAATCACTCTGACACCTAAATAAAAGTCAGTTTCCAAGATTACATCTATAAAAGAATACAGTTTAGTGATTATTGTTTCAATAGGTTAACAACTTTGACTTTATAAAACATGAACTGTTTATGAAGATAAAATGGGTGGAAAGAATGTACATGATTTATTTGACTTGTCTTTTCCATACTACTTTTTTTATTATTGCTCATGCTTCACTTAGAATGATTTTAATTGAACCGAAGTTCTTTGATAAATCAAAAATTTTATTAAAATGTGGAAAATTGGAATTAGAACCAATCTTGTACAAACATCCCCTATATTAAAATAACTATTGCCACTTCTAGTCTTTGCAGGGCTAAAGCTATCACTGCAGACTCCATTGATTCTGTTTGCCATGCAATATTTAAAAAGATGTCTTCTCTTGTTATAGAGAATGCAGTAATAGGGAGCTATTGAAGGTAAAGGAGTGACATATTTACATTTATAATTTAGACCTGTGGCCCCCAACCCCAGGCTGCGGACTGGCACCGGTCTGTGGCCTGTTAGAAACTGGGCAGCACCACAGGAGGTAAGCAGTGGGTGAGCAAAAGAAGCCTCATCTATATTTACAGCTGCTCCTCACCACTCAACACCCCTGCATCTGTGGAAAAATTGTCTTCCTTGAAACCAGTCCTTGGTGCCAAAAAGGAAATAAAATCTTTCTTTTATAGCTCCATAGCTTTTCATCTATTTTGAATAATCTCCTGTATTTCTTCCTCCCTGCCACTTATGCTTTCCAACATCACTAGTTAATAGTCTAAATCAGCGGTCCCCAACCTTTTTATTTTTATTTTATTTTTTACTCTGTAATCAGTGTAGCTCACTGCTACCTCAAACTCTTGGGCTCCAAGTGGATCTTCCTGCTTCAGCCTCTTGAGTAGCTGTGAATACAGGGGCATGATACCATACCCAGCTAATTTTTCTATTTTTGCTAAAGATGGGTCCTCTTCTTGCTCAGTCTGGTCTCGAACTCCAGACTTCAAGAGATCCTCCCGCCTCAGCCTCCCAGATACAGGCTTGTAGGATTACGGGCATGAACAACCACACCCAGACAAAAGAAAGGTTTTATAAACCTAAAATAGGCAGGAGAAGAACACAAGATATTTGATTTTTTAAAATATTATAATGAATTACAGGTGCTATTTATGAGTCATGTGCCATAGAAGTAAAAGGCAGAGGAAAGTATATTTCAATCTTTGCCAGACAGCTAATGAGTCTTACAAAAATCTTTTCCAATAAACCTACATTATATGTGATATCATTTTATACCCTTCTCTTAAATTTCCTGAACCTCATTCTCTATGTAAAACAATAAGCTACACCTGATGTAAGCTACTGTGCCCAAGAAAAAAAATAATGATGTCACTTGAAAAGAAGAATTTCACAGTTTTCCACACTACCACTGAAAGAACCTTTTCATACTCTCTGTCTTAGGTCTGTTTCCTAGGTTTACTAAGATATTGATCCTCTCTGGGCCAACATTTGTTGGGTAGTGAACAAAGTAGAATTGGAGAGAAGGGGTTGAACTGCAATTCAGAGCCAACAAAGTCCTTGGCTCTGGGGCTGGCATGGCCCTACAGAGTACTCCGTCATTGAAGCAAAGTGGGCAAACCTTTTAACCTTCATATAACTAGTTTTGGGATGTTTGCTTGGATGTATCTCAAGGAGAGGTGAGTCTTGGGCAGGGCACTCTGGCCCAATTCCTGGGTAGATACGCAGCTGAGAGGGACGCAGCTGAGCAGAGCCAGCCACCAGCAACCTCCCCTTGGACTCCTGCAGCCTTGATGTTAGCACTTCAGTCCTGTAAGGAGAAGCTGGGCAAAATGTCATTGCATCTACTACACAATCAAAAATAGAAATCAACTCAAGAACTTTCAAACTACAGGTTGAGCATCCAAATTCCAAAAATCCAAAATCTGAAATACTCCAAAACCCAAAACCTTTTGAGCATTGGCATGTTGCTCAAATAAAATGTCATTGTAGAATTTCAGATTTGTGATACTCAACCTATATGATGCAAATATTTCAAAATAAAAAAATAAAATCTCACTTCCAAAGCATGTCTGATCCCAAGCCTCTTGGATAAAAGATACTCAACCTGTTTTCTCTCTCTCTCTCTCTTTCTCTCTCTTTTACGTACACACACACACAGAACAAAATCAACAATGACAAGAAACCAAACCAGAAAGACAGTTAGCTTTATGGGAATTGCTTTCTCTTTTATTTATGTTTATATTGCATTTTTGAAAGAGGAAAATAAAGATAAAGGTCATGATAGCTACATTAGTATGGATTGATCTGGCTCAGTGAACTGAATCTCCTAAATGAGAATTTCTAGAGTAGTTAAAATAGAAAGAACTTTTTAACAGGGACTTTGATTGATGACCATAACCTATACAAGCTTTTGCCTTAGTGATATGGTGAAGATGAAATGCTACAGCTTGTTTGAAATGAGGAATGGTATTTACAAAGGACATTTCCTTCTGTTCATTGGACAATGTAGAGACTTGAGAGTCACAGCAACTTCTAGTTCTTTGTGCCTAGAAATTATTAATATTTCTGCTTACAAGTATAAGAGTTAATAATAAGCAGCTAAAGCAAATCTCAAATAAATATCTTTTTCTTCCTGTGGTTATAATTTTAAAATCAAATAAAACTATTCACTTGTTACATTTTGTATAGAAAGAACATTTAATTAACAATTTTCAAGCAGATTTTCACACCCATTCTTTTTTTTATTGAAATATATTAGGTGTTCACTGATCACTGTATTAGTACTTTAAATATTTTATAAGACTTTTCAATCTCTGATAGTTGAGAGAGAAATTAAAAATATTGAAAACAATTATCAGGTAATAGAAAAAAATTGTAAACGTCTTGTCATTTCTCTGAGAATTTTAGAAACACAAGACAACTGCAATTTAACCAAAAAGGACCAGCAAGGTAGCAACTGAATAATAAACATCTGTATAAGGGAATGGATGATAAGAGAATCCTGATGCTATCTGCATCCTCATAGTGAGACTGTAACTAGGGATAAGCCATGTGATTCTCTTTTCCTTTGGTACATAAACTTAGTAATGAGAAGACTATGAAATAACAATAAAATAGGCCACTTTCTGACTCATGTGGTAAAAAAAAAAAGAAATCTATTTGTAACAAAATGGCATAATTAAGCCACTGAGGATAGCTTGTGGATCATATAAACCTACTTGATGTAGTAGATTTTATTATTTTAGAAAACAGAGATGTCAATCTACATATTACCAGTGCAAACTCACTCACTTAACAAAAATGATACTGAGGCCAAAAGACTGAAATTTCTCAAGGTAACATGTGCCTTGTCTCTACTCTCTTCTAGGTCCGTCAGAGGACAAGGCTGTGATTTCAGTACCTAGTGCAGACTTTTTGGTGACCCTTCCCTTAACCTCTTAGTATGTTTTTGATTTCTAAAATATTAAATAATGATCATTTGTAGATCTACTTCGCCAACTATCTCTCAGTTAGTCTATAAACCATGACATCTCTTATTTGTTTTGCTAATATAACTATTGTCTACTCTGCCCTTTAATCTATTGAGGGTGTATCATCGTCCCATTATAAAAATGAGGTAAAGGTAATTGAATTATAGTGTTTAATTATCTTATTCAAGGTCAGTTAAATATTTTGAGAGACATCCTATCTTCAAACTCAAATTGCTGTGGCTCCAAGTTTATTTCTTCATTCTAAATTCCTAGAGAAATTTCTGGTACCAAGTAAGAACTCAATAAAAGTATGCTGAATGAATGAATGAATGAATGAATAAGTGAATAGTGAGCTAGTGGTAGAGTTGGTGCTAGAACCAATATCTCCTCCCTGTAAATTTTTAAGTATGTGTTCTTTGCATTCATAATCACTATTTTCCTCATTTCTACTACCTTATTTCAAATTTCTTCTTTTCTAAAAATTTAGCACCAGCACCATTTCCAAGAAACTTTTAATTTAAATGAGGTAAAACATTTCAACCTCTATTTAAATGAGAAATCAATAGTCATAGATGGAGTTTCCCCCACCCCCTGCCCCAAGCATGTAAGAAAAGAAGAAAATGTCAGTAACTCTCTTCTGGCTTAACAAGAAACATTTAAAAAATTTATTGTTTTAGAAAACAGATATGTCAATTTACATATTACCAGTGCAACAAATTATTACTACTAGTCAGAATCGCAATGTTGTGGAGGTTGAGTCTTAACTTTACAGAATATGACAAAAGTATCCATCGCTTAGGATTCTTAGACAGTTGTAAAATGCAGAATTATATGTGTTTTTCAGATATAAAGAAAAATAGAATATTTTTCTTCCTTTTATTTTGCTGAGATTTCTCTCACTGCAGTTAGGAGGGTTTGTAATTTTCAAAACATAGAGCTACAATTTCATTGATTAGCTCCAAGAGAAGAAATGGTAGGCCTAAGAAGCCTAAAACTCACAGTGTGCAGAGGAAATGACAGAGAACAGGATTATTAAAAAGCAGAATATGGAAAAAGCTATATTTTTTTATCTACAAAGCATTCCCCAAATATCTAGCTGTACAATTTCTATCCCTTTTCTGATTATCTGGACTGTACCTAAAACATTTAATATTTGATCGAATTCTATCCCCTCATTCATTTTCCATGATTCTTACTAAAGTAAGGTCAAGATCTATGAGAACTCTTCCTCAGTGGCCTCTTATAGTATACCAAATACTAGGGCAAGGTCAAGATCTATGAGAACTGTTCTGCAATGGCCTCTCACAATATACCAACTGCTGTGTGGGCACGATCTATGATACTATTTGTTTATTTATTTATTTACTTTTTTTCTTTTTGTCCCCCTCAGACATATGAAAACAATATCATACTATCTATTTTACAAGGAAAAGAATGAATCTTTAATATTAAAGATAGAGTGATTTGACCAAAAATAGTGGTTCAGTTTTAGGGAAAAAAAAGTGATTCCTATGAAATATATTTAACCCTTATGTTATATTTTAAAGGAAGTTTCACATTGTTCAGTAGATAAGATTTATCATTGCTGTGAACACTAAAGTTATCATTTACCTTATGTTCTACTTTCAAGCCTTTTCAAATGCTTTAAAATGTAAAATTTATTTTCATGAAAGTTACCATCTAACAACATTGTTTACACATAAATGTATAGTAAAAATTAACTATATAATAAAATAGGAACTGAATAATAAAAGAATAATCAGTAATGACATATTTCCCACTATTCTTTTATTATTTCACTGAGCTGTAATATATAGTTTTTCCAAAGAAACCAGCATAGTAGAGCAGAAAGAAAACCATTTCTGTATTAACATAAATCTGGCTTCAAAAATTAGTTTGAAAATCTACCTCCTTTGTAACCTTGGGCAAACCACCTAATTTCTCTAAGACTTTGTCTTCTCAAATGTCAGATGGAGGAAAACATTCCTTCTATTTTTTAATTAATCAAAGTCATATACATCTTCCAGTGACAGCATCTGATCAGCATGGCTACTTTTGCCACACTTGAAACTTGGCACACAAAAAAATCAAGTTTATATTAAAATTTGTGAAATCTTATTATGGATAACTGTACAATTCATTCATGAAGTTTATAATATGTAAAAGCACAACAAATACTTCTACAGCTTTGTGAAACACACTTTAGGACAAAGAAAATTTTAGGATAGAATCTACAATATTTGTGCACCATCAATTGGAAAGCACTTATCAGCAGTAGGGAATAATAATTGACCCTGTCACTATTGCCTTATATGTAAGTATAAAGATGAAACAAACCACAAGGTAGTAAGATTTTGTATGACATGAGTGTGGCATTAATAATGCAAAATAATTTCTAAAAATGTTTATAGAAATAAAAATATTTTTTATAAACTTAAAATTGAAATACTTTTAAAAACATGTTAAAGAAAATATTGAGGAATCCATTTAAGGTTGATTTGATTTCTTTACAATTCTTATTTTTCTCAAGTAACTTTCTAAGAGTATATTACCAAGCTTAACTTGAGTACTGAAATATATCTATCTGTCTGGATTTTAGCTGAAAGCTAGACATACATAGTATTTCATCAGAAAAAATTTCCTTTTATTGTTTTGACTAATGTAATATAACTCAAAATAATATTGGTACATTTTGGGAACCAAAAAGAGTCATTTCCAAAGTTTAGGGATTTGAATACTTTTTCTTTATAGCATCTGAATTTTGATTGACTAGAGCTTATAAATCAAAATTCAAATATATAAATGTGATATATTACAATAAAATAAATTTTACTTACACCTAAAATGTTGCTGAATACAGTATAAAATCTTTATATAATTCCAAATGAACATGAGAAACGTCTTTTGCCTTTTGTAACCATACTTAATATCATTTTTCATTTCACCTATAAAAGAGGAAGTGTTAGTTAACATAAATGTGTTAATTCATTGCTCCATTGTAGAATTACTGAATTTGTTTAAACTGAATGGGCAAATACATGTAAACAGACAGGCTAAGGAGTGAGGTATATCTATATAAAACTGCACCCATAGTTGGGAATCACAAGGCATTTATGTATTAAACTTTCTATGCATTGTTAAGGTGAAATATACAGCATCATTTTTAAAAGGACATAATTGAGGACAAAGATGCAAGAAGTTGGGACTGACAGAATGAAGGAAAGGTTTAAAACATTTGATGGATGTAGAAAATGACCAGTAAGTTTAAATAAAAAAGTACTTGAAATGGGTTCTATTCCTTTTTGAGAGATCTTATTTGAAATCCAGCGTCTCATATGCTTGACTTTCTGGTGAGTGATGAACTCTGTAAGTTGTATGCAAGTTCAGAAGGCTGTAGTAGTGAAGGGAACATTAGCTTGGCCAGTCTGATTGGCTCTATCCTTATTGGCTATTAACTCTAAGCTTAAAATTGCAGTCAGATACTCCTGTAGGGGTACATGGGATATGAGTGGTTGAGTTTGGTGCAAAGGTAACAGGAAATCAGAAATGTTAGTGTTCATCTTTATTCCCTGTATTCCTAGGAGATTGTTAAGAGATAGAACACTACAATGGCTTTAATAATAAGCACAAAAGTACATACCACCAGGAAAATGGGTTTTTCACAGTTCCTGGGCAAATGTTCCTTCTTGGCATTCATCTGAGTGGGTGGAAGAGGTGAGACATTTGTGTCTACACAACCTGTATAAATTATGCACTGAACAGAATCTATGACTAGAAGAGAATAGATCTGTATAATCCAAAAGCTTTCAAGGGCAAATTATATTTTTATACATTACTCAAATTCTTATTCTCTTATGAACTCATCTTTTATCTGGGATAAAATCTTCTCCAAATTCCCCATTCTTTGTACCAAATTAAAACTAGGTAAATTTTATGAATCCAACTACAATTACGATTCAATTTTTCTGCAAGTTATTTTTGTCAATGTAAATTGTTTAACAAGGTCTAATGACAATGATTCAACTTGTAATGAAAATTTATCTGTATTTGATAAAATTTTCACCATGTTTTTGATTCACCTCACTTTTGTGAACCTAAGTAAAAAAAAAATTCCATATTTTTTCTGGCTTGTTTTTCTTTTTACTTAAGATCCAAATAGTTATTTTTCTTCACAATATAAGAATTTATTCACCTCTGTCATTCTTGAAATATTTGTCTTTATCTATATATTAGATCCTCCCATCAACTTTCTTTCCAATATACATTACAGACTCATAAAAGAACCAGAGGATTTCGTAGATGTGTGACTTTAACACATCACCTCTGAGCCTGAGTTTTTAAATTTACAATATGTGAAAGCATACCTACCTGTTTTTCAGTACCTCATTCATAGATTTTAAAGCTATGAAACAAAAACATACAGGGGATAAAGTCGAGAGATGTAAGAGTCTGTGGGAAGAAATCTGGAAAATTGAAAGTAGGCACTAGTAGAAAAACAAAATATTAACAGTGTGAACATTTTGCCTGTTCCCTGGTGATATTAAATGTTTGCAAAAAGAAAAAGAGGATAATTTTTTCTTACAATTTGAGTTGTCTTGTTGCTTCCAATTTGAGATACTGAAAGCACTAGACTAGAACAAGAGCAAAGAGGATAATTCTAGGCATTCTCTTTAGCCTAATAAGTTGAGCAATAAAACACACACTATGATGCTATGATTATAAGTAAACAGCATACTCTCCTCCACTTATTAAAATAAAAAAACAAACAAATTGCAGTGAGACATGTAACTGAAATAAGACATGACATCTTTAAAAAAAATAAGCATTTTCACCAAATGTCAAGTATTACTGGTTTAGATGGAGTGAAATACCAATAGCTTAGTATTTCTCATGAAACTGTGACACTTTCAGAAGAGTCTAACTTACACCAAAATGAAAAAAAATTGAAACTCAAAATTGTTAATCAAAAATTTTCTTAACTTTTAGATATAAGCTGTTAGTTTTAAAAATATTCAAATTATACATCTGTGTTCTAATAATTCCATATAGTATGTAATCCATAGGGAAAAAAAGATATGACCTGTGAAAATCAAGGTGAGGCTAAAACAATGATTGGTCTATACTCCTAAATATTAATTCACTAAATATTCCAGATGAAGTGATCGAAAATATTTAATGAATTAATATTTACTACTAATGATGTTTTTAAGTCATTACATTGACTGAATTGAATGTTTACTTTTACCTCCTCTTCAGATTTTCTCTGTGACTTTGTGAAAATCATTGAACTGCTGCCTGCCTGTTTCATCATTTATAACTTTAATCTTCATTCACTCATTTACTTAAAAAATATCTACTGCACACATTCTAAGTGCAAAGCAAATAGCTTGCTGCTATGTCATATACAATGACAAATTTAGACAAGAGCCTCACTGAAGTTATTATCTTGAAGCAGAGGAAAATAAGGTATATAAAGAACTATCAATATTATACATGTTGAAAGTGACAAATGCCATAAAGAATTTCAGATAAAGTACAAAGCATGTTCAGAGAAGGCAAGATTATTTAAGGTAGACATAAATAGAAAGAGTTTGGATGAGTTGAAATCTGATCTGGGCATAAAAATTCAGGCTGAATTTAAACATATGAAAATAAGAGAGAAGCACATTCCAGACATAGGTAGGTATCTATCAAGGATCTCAGTTTGACTATAGTAAAAAATGCAAACAAACTAATAAAAAGTATAGCATTAATTAAATTTGGACCAAAATGTAAGTGGTGCTGATTGTCAGTGTTAGGAGTTCAAGTTTTATTTTGTGAACTTTAGGATGACACTGAAGGTTTTTGAGGCAGGAAAAGATGGAAATTACTCTTTTAGAAAGACTGATCTGTCATCTATACACTATATGTTGTCTTTTCCTAATTGGATATATAAATGAATTCCAAGAACACTGTTACAAAGACTGAGAGAAGCATTTTACTTTATGTGCTACTGTTTGCAGTAATAAAAGGTTATAAACATAATGAGCTCTATCATAGCTTATTTATCTTAATATTGAAGCAATGCTTCCTGTAATAAATCCGTTCACTGAGAATGAAAGGAATAGAGAATAGGTGACAACAGATTTTTTTCCAAGTAGATTAGTTACTAAAAATGTCAGTGTCAGAGAAAATGGTTTAGAGCAGCAGGCCCCAAGCTTTTTGGCACCAGGGACGGGTTTCAAGAAAGACAATTTTTCTGTGGTTAGGGGGTACAGGTATGGTTTCAGGATGATTCAAGTACATTATATGTACTATGCAGTCAAACCTCTCTGCTGATGACAATCTGTATTTGCAGCCACTCCCCAGCGCTAGCATCACCACCTCAGCTCCACCCAGATCATCGGGCATTAGATTCTCATAAGGAGCCCGCAATCTGGATCCCTCACACGTGTAGTTTACAGTAGGGTTCATGCTCCTAAGAGAATCTGATGCCCTGCTGATCTGATGGGAGGCAGAGCTTACATGGTGATGCCAAAGATGGGGAGTGGCTGTAAATACAGATGAAGCTTCCCTCCTTTGCCCACCAATCACCTCCTGCTGTGCAGCCCAGTTCCTAACAGGCCACAGACTGGTACCACTCCACAGCCCAGGGCTTGGGGTCCTCAGATTTACAGTTTGATGCTCTGCATTGCATGAGAATAAGCAGTACTGGATTAGTGGAGAATCAAATGGCTCATAATTCTACCTCAGAGTGATCCTCAAAGAGAAATTATATTTAATCATAAACAACACTAATATATCCGGAGTCATGTCAGCTGGTGTGACATTTGCACTTTTAATAGTGATTATATTCAGTGCAATGTATTCACATCTTCTTGCCTGTTTCTCTTTATGTGTAAACTCCTACATGCCAGCATCACAGATCTCGAAGATGGCTTATGAAAATGTGCTTTGTGGCTTTTCTATAAGATTATCTTTTTCCCAGAAAAACTCACACCGGGATTCCAGTTTGGACATTGAGGGCTGCCTAATTCCACACTCAGCCTGTTACATGATGCATCTTTGCTTCTTCAAATATGGTCTTGCTGTGAAGTGCATTCTCTGTAATCATATTTGCTCATCTTGATATTTGGGTTATCTTCACTGTTTTACAGGCAGTAGGCATAGGAAAAGTAGAAAGTAAATAAGTAAATAAATAAATAGTCCATTTTGAAATAAGAACAACCTGAGTAAAAAAAAAAATGCTATTTTTCAGTCCTTTGCTCACACATGAGTACTTCAAAATCACACCATCCTCTCATTTTACATTAGAACAAAAACACTTCCAATCCTTCATGTGGTTAGAAATCTAAATACTGCCAAAGATACATCTCTCATTTCACACTTTAGAAATGATGCAAAATATCATTGTATCCCCGTAGGGCTTGAAATAATGGGTAGTCATTGCATGTGCTCTGGTTGGAAAAGACTACAGATTATCGACTGTTCCTTTTAACCATACCCGTCTGGATACCACATCATCACCACTAAAAGCTTTATTTTTTTTTAACAGAAAGGGGGAAATGAGATAAAAAAAAAAAAAAAAAACACTTGTAAATGTGTTAACTGCTCAGTAAATATTAATTAACCATCGGGGGTGGCAGCCAAACTCTTGCATCCACCAAGGGGTTGAATGTTTCCAGACTGATTTTATAAATTTCTCTCATAGCATAGCACATGTAAGATTTTAAATCATTGCTTCAGAGAGAAGGCACACTGTAAATTCAGCATATAAATAAATAAATAATGCTTGCAGCCAGGTATTTAGGTCATTTCTTTTTATCTCTCTCTTTTTTTTTAGGTTTATATATAAATTGTGTTAATTTTCCCCTTTCACAAACTTTATTAGTGTTGATGAATTCAGATGAGATTTTTTTTCTAAATAAAAAACATATAATTTTCTTAGTATAGAATTATCAGTTTACCTAGGAAGCTTATAATAGGTTATAAATAAATGATATAAATATTGGATGAGCTATTTTTAACAGTTTTAACAGTTTTGAGTTTCCATTATGGAAACTCAAGGGGTTGTATAAGCACTATAATGTGTTCAGACTTGGAAACCATTTGCTTTTGTTTAGGTGACCTTGAGCTGGCTCTTCCCATTTTCTAAGATTTAATGTTCTTTTTTTATGGTAACATTATTTTTTATTTTATTTTTTAATTCAGGATATTATGGAGGTACAAACATTTTGCCTCTGATGACAAACTCCAAACTCTATAGAGATGTCATAAGGATGTAATTAAATTTCCTGTTACATAGTAGGACTTTTCAAGTGTGTTTTATTTAACCTAATCTAAATCAAACAATTTAGTGTAAATTAATCAGGTTCATATTTACAAGAATCGAAAGGTATTTTCAATTCAGTTGATTTCTATCAAGCAAAGTTCCATTATGAAGCCAACAGTGAATTCTAGTTGGGCACAATATAATTAGTATCTCTTAAAATTAATATTCACTGAGATTTATAAATGAACACAATTAATAGTAAAAGAAAACTATGGATGTTCTGGTCATGAAATAAAAGTGTATATTTAGGTCTCCTCCCCAGCCTAACTATCAAGCATTCTCTCAGTCTATGACTCACTTCCATTGCTGCTATATACAGAATACACACTCTAATATAACAATCAACAAATATTTACTGATTCTCTACAAAATAAGTATAAAGGCATTATGTATAAGTCACATCCCACACAAGATGCTATTGGTCATGATGTACTCGGGTAACATGAATGAGGGCTTGGGGCAAGAATGTTGCTCAATTTCCATTTATGTCCTTTTATTTCTAAGCATATTCATGCATAATGTTCAAAATGATTAAATAAGAAAAAAAATCAAGATTTTTAAACTGGAATGAGAAACATACTATGCACATACACAGAGCCCTTGGTTTGGTTTATTGCTCTACTATCACCTCTTGAAAGTCTTAATAATCTTTGTGTAAGAAGCTCTGCATTTTTATTTTGCACTGGGCTAACGAACTGTGTGGATGGATCTCCATGCAAGTAAAAGTGGCTTTATAAGGTAGTATGGGGTAAGAACCAAGTGAATAGCACTAAAAATTCCTTATATAATTGATGAGGTGAAGGGTTTACTATCCCAAAATTTGGCACCTTGGGAACTGAGGAAATAGCAAAAGCAGGAAGGTCACTCTCACCTTCCTGTCTCCCTTCATCCCTGAAGCAGGCCACTAAACCTGGGCAGGTCACTCTCTAACTTTCCTGCTCCCTTCCTCCCTGAACCCTCTGCAACAGGTGTCTTGTCCTGTACCTGAAGGGAAGATATGTCACATAGAGACAAGAAAAAGCTGAACAAATAGCTTTGGTAAATCTGCCCCATTTTATTACCTTTGGATTATACTCTTTTGTCCTTTAATTATACTTCTGCATGACTGTCCTTAAATAAACACAGATTTCTCTATCTTTTTGGTGTTTATTTCTGAAGGCTGACATGTCACATAAACTTGTTAAATAAATGTGTATGCATTTCTCTTGTTAATCTGTGTTTTGTTAGGGTCTCAGCCATGAACGTTGCAATGAATGTGTGGAAAAGATATTTTTTCTTTCCTATGGAGTGATAGGAAAATAAGAAAAATCAGACCACTGTGTCTAAACAAAGAGGTTAAAGTAGTATAAAATGCATCATCTATAAAAGGAACAGGTTATGCTAAGCATTCTAGTTACTGCTGCAAATGGTCCAATCTCTAACGTGCCTTTACTCATATTGAAAGGGTAGATCTCTCTATTCCAACCACGGGATGGTTATAATTCTATGGTCATAATATTTTTCTACTTTGGTACACTAATATTTCTTAGTAGTATCTGTTCACTCAGAATAAGGGTTTCTAAGTACAAAGTAATGCCTATTAGTACTCAAAAGAGTATAGACATTTATTAACCTAGTAAAAGTTAATTCCTCTCTCCTTTAAATGTAAATCTCCTACCCTTCTCATATATTACTGCTATTGCCCTTTTGAAGAACCCCATAGAGATTGATTACGTCTATAATTCATGCAATAGGAGCAACTTGTTGTCAACTGACTGACAAGATACTGTCAGATGGGTCACTTCGTGACACATTTGAACTTAATTGGTATGAATTGTCAAAATCTTGGCAATGCTTCTGAATGCAAGAGTTTATGGCTCGAAGCCAACAAATTATGTTGCACCATAAAATCCAACTTTTTGAAAAACAGTATAGACCCACAGAATCTTGTACAAACTAGAGAGATAGTTCAGCACCAATGCCCTCCTTGTTCATGCCCCTCTTACAAATTATACATTTATTGATATGAACATGTGGACATGATGCGTTGTGCCTAGCTATTCTTAAGAGAGAGACTGAAACTTGGGCCAAATGATTTAGGGAGCCAAGCTATTGCATCTGACTGTCTCAGCAAACAGATATGCAGAGCTGACACAGTGGCAAATGGCGCTGAGAGGCACAAGAAAATTGGGACAGAAAATGTGCTGGGCAAGACACAGAATGATTGATGGCATGCCTCTTTTGCTGGGTGCCATCTGTTGAAGACTACAAGTAGATAAGTGAATAAAATATAATTTTTAAATAGCTTGCTTCTTTTATGAAATCAATCAATGTAATAGAACTTAAAAAGTACATGTTGACTTGCCCTTCCAGATTCCAGTCCTTTTCTTCTGTCAAAAATATTTTTGGTAAGTAGAAAGAGGCCTTATGCCATATGTGTTTTAATATGGTAATTTTTAAAACTTATATTTTCTTTTCCTTCCCCAGTTGAGGAAAAGGGAAAATTCTATTGCATACATTCTATTTCAAAAATCACTTGAGAAATGATTTTCGGAACAAGTGATTTCCCATTTTGCAGTTGATTATTTAATTCACCAACATTCCCTAGTGTTCAAAGCCATAACTTTAATTTAGAGTAGAAACCAGATAGTCAAAGCATACTAATAGCTCTGTGCTTTTTAGATACAGGGATGGCAAAAACCTTGTTATGCCTGTCATTGATGGGCCTTTAATTTGAGTAAGGTTTCTTAACAATCTTATATGTTTTATAAAATCTGCTTTAATTTTCCAACCCATGCAAACCATCTTTCCTCCTTCCCTCACTTTCATAGAGAAAATAAAAGGATTTCACAAGTATACCTGTACGCACATTAAATTAACATTAGGATATTTTTCAATATTTTTATAAAATGAATACACTAGAGAAGTCTCATATATTGATGCTGGGGTGAAGTCTATATTACACATATTTCATATAAAAATATGCATCATTATTGATGAAGGCAAAGTTGTGTCTACATTTCCATAAGGAATTTGCATAAATCTCCACAGCAATAGGACTTTAAAATAGTCTACAAATTTTTTTTCTTGCAAGTGAAGTTCCTACAATGAATTTAAGATGAGGTAGGTTAGGTCTGTGCTACAAAATGAAAAATTACATAGATTTAATTGCTTGGGTTAGAAAAGGAATAGGGAGATGACTTATTCCATTCTTTCATCCATATGTTGAAGATATGTATACTGATTTCAAATATCATTGTGGATCAATATCAGCATTAAGGCAGCATTTTTAACAGTGGAAAATATATGTATAGTAAATATGAGATCATATTATATGAGATGAGCATTATCTCATATGATCTCATAAAATATGAGATCAGTATTATCAAAAGAAATTTAAACTTTACTAAATTTAATGCAACAATTTACAGCAATTATAGGTCCTTGTTAAAAAGCAAAATTTCATTAGTTAGGTGAGAAAAAGAAACTTAATATCTCTAATGAATTTATAAAGGTATTGCTCTGAGGCTTGAAATAGACATTGCCTTCTATAAATCTGATTTTAGAACAAAATGTGGGTCCAATGTTGTTTCCTGCTTCTTATATCTCAACAATAAAATGGGGGCCCTTTATGATCAATTCTAAAGCACTTATAATATAGAGGAAAATAAACTATCAAAAATACAAACCTAGTAAAAATGTATAAGCCTAACTGTACTTGACCAATTTGAAAAGCCAGAGATTTTTTTTTTCTTATAGTATACTAATTAATTAAAGCCAGAATTTTTTTTTTTTTTTTTTTTGAGATAGGATTTTTCTGTGTTGCCCAGGCTAGTCTCAAACTCCTGGGCTCGAGCGATCCTCCCTCCTTAACATCATGAGTACCTGGGATTACAGGCTTGTGCCAGAAAGACTTTTAAAAGAAGTTTTACATTTGTACAAAAATCAAGTTCAAACCTGGTTTTTTCCCCTTCTAATATCAGTGAGGCTCTTATACAGCTTACTCCTGCTCTGATTTATTTCAGCATGTTGAGCTGTGCTGAAATTAAGTTTTATAAAGATAGTTAATAATACTTTAACACATTAATCCAAACCCAGACCTAGCCATTAATTCATTAAATATTTAATATTTATTGAGACTCTACTAGGTGCTCTGCTAGGCAATGGGTTATGATCTAGGCTTGAAGATATAAAAGATAAAATCCTTATGAACCACAGGAAAGAACATTAAAAAAGTAAAAAAAGAAAAATAAAAAATGAAATTCCATTTAAAACACATAAAAAAGCATTTTCTTGATCCCTACCCAACTAGCTTCATTACTACTATTGTAAATAAACGTGTGAATAGATACGTAAATAAATAATTACTAAAAATTATGAAAAGTGGAATGACAGCATCATGTAGAAAACACACTCATGTGAGATAAATTGTAGTGATGTGCATGTGTTTGCGATTTCACAGCGGGAGTGTTGCTTTAAAGATTCCATTGATGGGCTCCAAATTGCCAAACTAACTATGCCTGCTTTTTGCTCTAACAAAAGGAAGACACTGCTGTGAGGAGTGGACAGTAGACAATGTGGCTGCACTGCAGGAAATAGTCAAAAAAAGGAAAAAGTAATCATAGTGTCTGGGAGAGAGAAAATAGCATAGATTTATTGCCATAGTTGAGGAGTATTTTCTTCTAGGTGTGGTGGTAAAATTTAAAAATCATATATAAAATTATCCAAAATTTGTTAAGAAACTAATAATGAACACATCTATTAGGAGCAGACAAGAGTCTGGAAGGCAAAGTTGGAAGAATAAGAGGGCTTCTGTATTACCATTATTTTATTCTCTTCTTTAATGCATGTGGTGTGGATATACACACACATGCACAAACATTATTAATTAAACCTGCTTCCATATTCTACTTTAAGAGTATATATAGGCAGGAAGCGGTGGCCTGCTTGGTATCATGGCATTTCCATGTGCCCTGGGAAGTTCTGACCCATGTTTGTGGCATTTGTCAATGCCACAAACCAGGAGGTTAAAAGGATTGTGAGAATAGAGGTAATAATGAGAAAGGTCAGAAGAGAACCACCGATGAGAAGACAGATAGGAAAGAAGTTCTGATAATTGAATTATACTAAGAAACAGCATATGAATAGTTAGATTTAAGTCACTCCCCAAATACTTAACTGTTTCTTATGCATAGCAGATGCTCAGTAAATACAGGTGGGCATTGGTACCTTGGTTTCTAGATTCAGCTCTCTGATGAAAGAAACCAGAGCTTCTTAAAGAGATGGCTGATTCCATAGCTGGGCTAAAAAAAATTACAAGCTAAACCTGGAATATCTTTTTGTGCCCGAAGAAGGGACATGACCAAAGGAGGAGTATCATGCCATCATGTAAAAAGGACACAGGAGTCAATTTAAGGATATTTCTTCTACCAAAAATGAGAAAACTGGAACATCTAAATAAATGCTGATAATTATCTATCACAACCCACTGAATTTAGGATTTATTTTTAAAACTTTTTATTATTTTTTTAAAGATGGTGGATCTCACTATGTTGTCCAGGCTGGTCTTGAACTCCTGGCCTCAAGTGATCCTTCTGCCTCAGCCTCGTATGAATTTTGGATGTAAATGGGATGATTGAATAAATTCAAATGGATCTATGAATTAAATAGTAGTATGATATCAATGTTAATTTTCCAATTTTCATGATTTTATTGTGGTTATGTATGACAAATCCTGGTATTAAGAAAATATACACTGTAGTATTTATGAATAATAGATCATTATATTCTCAAAAGGTCAAGACAACTAATAATACATGTAAATTCATATAGAAATATAATGAGGTAAATGTGGTAAAATATTAATAATTTGAGAATTCAATGGAAGACATAAAAGGTTTTTTGTATTATTCTTGTATCTTTTTCTGTAAGTTTGAAATATTTCAAAATAAAAGTTTAAAAAATTAAATAAATCTCTTCTTGTACTCTGTTTCAGTAAGTTATTTACAAGGCAGACTTGGGAAGGTTTATGAAAGCATTTGTCCTGGGACCAAGCAAAATATTTGAGTCCAATTTTAACAACCAAAACAAAACTGTTATGTCACCTTAAGGCATGTTTACCATTTTTAATAAGATGACATGAGATATTAGGAAACATGTTTGAAAAAGAGCAGTGATATTTCCTCATTTATACTAATATTTAGTGTGAAAAATAAGGGGTAGCATTTAGCATTTAATGATGCTTTGAATGATGCTTAGAAACCAACAAACTCTAAGGTCACTGGTGAAAAAGAACCTTCTTTGGAGTATGAGATATTAAATATTTTTTTTAAGAATTACTTTTTAAAGACTTTAAATGGCCATCTGTGGGGTCCATAGACACTGATTCCTACAACATGCACCATGTCCATCTCCGTCTATGTCACCATAGCAATTATTCACACACTATCTCTGAGTTATTTTTTTTTTTTTTTTTTTGAGACAGAGTCTCGCTTTCTTGCCTAGGCTAGAGTGAGTGCCGTGGCATCAGCCTAGCTCACAGCAACCTCAAACTCCTGGGCTCAAGCGATCCTCCTGCCTCAGCCTCCCGAGTAGCTGGGACTACAGGCACAAGCCACCATGCCCGGCTGATTTTTATATATATATATTAGTTGGCCAATTAATTTCTTTCTATTTTTATGGTAGAGACGGGGTCTCGCTCAGGCTGGTTTTGAACTCCTGACCTTGATCAATCCGCCCACCTCGGCCTCCCAGAGTGCTAGGATTACAGGCGTGAGCCACCGCACCCGGCCTATCTCTGAGTTATTAAGGAATACTCAGACACATCTAAATATTTATTTCACAGACAAATGGATATTTTTCATACGAAAACTTCCATGAAATAGTTTAAATTTAAACATACCAGACATATCACATTAATTATTATTATAAATAAGTTTAAAACAACATCACAGACATCAAAGAAGTGATGGTTATTAATTTTATATATTTTCAATGTAACATAAGTCGTGGTCTACTTCACTTGAGGAGGTAAATTACAAGCAATAAGTACCCATTGTAGCAAAAGGAAATATATGTGATAAAAAATTAGTGACAACTATATTTCTATAGTGGAATTATGAGTATTTCTGTAGTAAAATTATGAGATAGTGTCTTTCTCTTATTTTTCTTATTTTCAACAATGTTAATTTTGCTCTTTTACTCTTTATGATTGTATGATTATATATTATAGTAGATACATATATATATATAATATTTTAGTGATTAATGCCTTTGGCTATACAGGAATATCTTCTAACTAAAATTATTATTTTTTTAATGATTCTAGAAGGTTGAGGTTTTATTGTGTGGAAGGGTATTGATTACTGAAATAGAGCACACACTAAAATTGCATGCTAGTTAATTCACATAATTAAAACTGAGAAGATAATCAATAATTTATTTAGCCCAACTTTCCAATAGAGACAAACCATACAAAAGATATATACTAATGTTATGAGAAGTTATCCTAGTCTTGAATTGGCAGATTTCAATCATGTCTTTTCAAAGCTCCCACTGGAAATAAATATTGAATATCAATGAAAGTCTTCTTTATTGTTGTTCAAATAGACATTATGTGCAGAAAACATAAACCACTTTTTATATGCATAAAATTGATTTCATACATGAAATTATATGCTCACGAAAATTTCTGGTGGGTTGCAAGAGTGGATGTTACCCTGGGCCTTCAGGTCCCTTAAGTCTCAAGACCTCAACACTGAAATGGTCCATTGGAGACACCATTTCTGCCAGAATCAGAAAGAAGAATCAGGAGACTCTATTAGAGCTACAATTAAGGAATTGGGGAGCTATCTTTACCATTGTGGCAACTGTCTCATAACAGCCACCAATTGGTACCTGGCCTCTGGAATGCTGCTACAGAGATGCAGCATTCATGACCAGTGCAACCATGACCATGCATTACAACAGCAGCCAAAGGGTGGAGAAGAGATGCTATAGATTTAATGTTGATGTCCCCACCAAAAAATTTGCATGTTGAAATCCTAACTCTTAATGTAATGGGGTTAGGAGGTGGAGCCTTTGGGAGGTAATTCGATCATGAGGGTGAAGTCTTCATGCTTGGGATTAGTGCCTTTATAAAAGAGACCTCAGAAAGCTATCTCACACCTTCTGTTACCTGAGAACAAAAAAGAGATGGCTGTCTCCAAACCTGAAAGAGGGCCCTGACTAGAACCTTAACATACTTGGCAGATTTAACTTGAACTTCCAGCATCCAGAACTGAGGAAAAAAGTGTCTATTGTTTATAAGCCACCTAGTCTATTGTACTTTGTTATAGCAACCCGAACTGACTAGGATGGGAAAAATGTCACTAATTTTTATAATTCAAATAAAGAGCAAGTACATCTATATAAAAGGAATTATTTCCTATTATTACGCCCAAGAGCAAAGAGTTCTGGGATATGTAGTTCGAATTGTTCAACATGTGCTATAAGGGAACGTATATCAGAAAGCTGGGTTATTGAATTATGTTCACTGTTACTATAATTATTTTACTGTTCTATTCAGACTTTCAGAAACATGCCTCAAAACCCTTCATATAAACCTAAGTTGGTCACTTTGTAAACCAGTCATGATCTGGCAACCTATTTTCTCCCATAGGTTTTTCTGCTACCCATCTTCTATTTGAAATCTTTCCTGTATCCAAATGATTTATTCTCATTTTATTCTTCATCTTGTTACTCAACTTCTTTTGAATATGAAAATATTGCCCCACAAAGATAGTTTCTGCCCATCTCCATTTCTGAATATTTCTGTTCTTCGGGATTTGGCTCAAGTTATAATGCCAGGACACTATTCTAAAAATATTCCTAATTTGATGTTAGTTTGCTTTCCAAGTATGATAGTCTTTTATTCTCTATTAAGTTTCACGGGCTTTAGAGTAGCAACTATCCTTGATATTTATTTCAGTTTTCTCCATATCAACTAGCATAATGTTTTGTATACGTTGGATGATAAATATTGTTTACCTTATTCAATCAACTGTATTTTGAAAAATTGTTAATAAAACTAGATTATATTCAAAGTGCATTAGTAAAATAAATTGAGGACAAAGGTTTTGAGCAAAAGGATAGTCTTATATAGTGATAAGATTATTTCTATTATATCCAATATCACAATATATCAAACAAGGGGACTATATAGATGTAAGAGTGCTTGATAAGTATAGCTATAAAGCTTTATGAATAGATGATTTGTGTGAACACAGAAAAAATTTGTTTAGATGACTATATTGACTCTTAGACTTAAAACCCATCATTAAAGCAAAATACAGATATGGTTGAATATTAGGTATTTGAAAACTGTCTCAAAATGCAAATCTGCCTGACTCGTTTAAGGGTCTCCAGAGGCCTATCCCTTAAGATATTAAGAACTGAATTGGAGAAGAGATTACTGATTATACCAAGAAAAAAAAATGTTGAATTTAAAGGAGTAAGTCCAGATGACCCTAATTAGGTCAATCTGATTTCTGTGATACATCCATTTTATTTCCAGATGTTTCAATTCCCAACTGAAATACTTCTGGCAAATGAACTGTGAAGCTACTGATGTTATTTATTTATTTAGTCATTTATATATCTATTCATTTCTTTTACTTTTAGCTGAATAATGAATTTTAAGAATAACTTTTGGCAAGCTATGTAAAAACACTGTGGCATATATATTTGCAAATGTATATCACTAGATGCAATTGTGGGACTAATGTTGGAATTGAGCAAGAAGCTGTGCATTTCATTGTGCCAGCTAAAGCTAAGACGACAGGCTTTATTTCAATTTAAATAAAACCTGAAGGTAGAGCTGTGGAAAGCTGGCCCAAACCGTCTGGCATTCTGCCTAGAAGAGAATCTTTGATAGTGTTCGTCTTTAGACTATATTAGTTTCACCAGTTTTTCTTAGTTAACATTAAAAATTTAATTCTCCAAACAGTATAATACATCAAGATTTTGCTATTCTTTCATTTGCCTTCCTCTCTCTCACATTTATAAAGCAGTTTATTCAAATCAAGAACCTTGAATTTTCAAAGTGAATAATCTACATTTTGCTGACAGTTTTCCTTTCTGTATTCAATATGATATTGTCATTCACAACTTGGAAGTGCCATTTAATTATATACTACTGCAGAAAACTGAGCTCAAGCTGGTAAATACTCCCCAAAGCTAAAGGGGACTTTTAAAAAAAATGTCATTCTTAACTTTATTTTCATGTAAATTTTCAGGGGCTGGGGGTTATCAGTCAAAGTGAAAAGGTGGATTAAGAAGCATTTGTAGGTTGTGATCTGCTTAAGAGAAAAACAGTCTGCATTACATCTGCTTTATAGGAAGAAAGTACACTCTCCAGAAAAGTACTTAGAACATGTAAAGGAAAAAAAAAAATCATAATCCTACATGGACTAGTTTTACATTTGTTTTTTATTTTGAGCTCGTGGTTTCTCTCATCTTGATGTACGAGCAAAACGATTTTCCCACGCCCTGGAGTCACAACTCTGGAGTTAATGTGCCTTTTCATGCATATATTCTACCACCAACCCTTCTAAAATGTCACTACAGAAAACCACTAGTAGATATTAACACATTCTAAAAGTAGAGTGATTTAATTAATTTATCTCTGGACATCGTTTGATGATTTCATGATTTTATTAAACAGATTCCTCAGAGTCATTTAAAATCAGATCAGGGTATCAGCTGTCTGCTCAGTTCCCTGAGACTTGCATTTCAGATAACTCTGTGGCCCCCTTTTATCAGTGTTTGGGGACAAGAGCCACGAGAGATTGGCAATTATGCTATATTTAGCATGTATAAGGGTCTCTACCAATATTGAAAGGAAAATTTCAGTTGAAAAATTCAAATAACCCTTCAATTCTCACCTTTTATCTGATAATTTTTGTTTCTGCCCTGAGACTTAGCTTATGTTTCACTTCCTTTGAGGGTAAAATTTCAATAGAGAGTGCTTACTTATTACTTATTCTATAGTTATTTTCCTCTTAAATAGTGTTTTAATTAAATCTCCATTCCTCCTTTAACTTGGCTTCTTTGCATTTTTTTTAACTTTATGCAGCAAAATATTTAGTGATCACTTACTACATGCAGGATACTACGTTTAGATGTTGTGATAGATGTGCTTTTAGTTACTACGCTTTTCGTTTCCAAGTAAAATAGTAGAAATGTGAGAGAAGCCAAGGATTTTCATGTGTTACTTCATAGTTATGTTTTGTTTTGTTTTTCCTGGCAGTGAGAAACCCCTCAGCTTTCTCTTAATCTGAACGTCCAAGGCTATAAATACTCTCTCCAACAAAAAAAGGACTTCTTACAGGAAGAAAAGTAATATAGATTTCAAGTTAAATATGAATTTTCTTGCTAGGTTATAAATGTGATCAACAGATACAACATAGACTTGTGTACACTAATTTAGCGTCAACAAATAAGGACTTGTAATTCAGAATTTAATAACTGAATGAATACAAATGTTGGCAACTGAATTAAAATAAAGGAAGACACTAAAATTCTACCTGATGGAATATTCTTTTCAACATCTTTTTAATGAACTTCACAAGGTCTCTTACCAGAATTTCTAAATGGTAAATATCACAATTTGGTTCCTTCAAACTCATTACCAGAGAAAAATATTTTAGTGCAAGAAGTTCATTTGGAAGTATGGTAAGGGAATAAGAAAGTGAGACAAAAAGGGAGAAAGTCAATGAAAGGCTTGTTGATGAATAGGTTATTGCTGTGGACACCAAGAGCAGATCTCAAAGGCAAGAATCTGAGAGAACATCACTCAGATGCAGAGGAGTTGCATTGTTCATCTACCAGCTTTTGCCCTGCATTGGTGGATTTGCTCCTGGGGATATGTGTGAAGATACAATCTACCTGAAAAACTTCAGGCCCCTGAGCATGGGGTAGGGTTGTACCTGCAGCTTGGGAAAGCTCCCCAGCAAAGAGAAGCAGGTTCTTGAGGTGAGAACCTACGGCTGGGTAAAGGAATTAGTCACTGAAGTTGCAGAGTTGGTAGAAGCAATTCAGCAGGTAACTAATATCTGCTACGGTAATATTGATAGAAGGAACAATTCTTGTCAATATTTTTATCTACTTTAGAAATTTAAAATATTATAATCCCATTCAATCTTTATGTCTCAAAAGCTTTTAAATGTACATTATGTAAACCAGTAAACAAAATTTGGTGAAAAGTTTGAATACAGATAATACTCTCTTGGTGGAATCAATGCATATTATAAAATATTACTAAATTCTAGGTTTTTGCATTAATATGTTTGACTAAGAGTTTTTTCCCAGTGTTATTTTTATTTAGAATAGGAAAAGAGTTAGTTTTAATTAGATGTATTAAGTCTTACCTTTTAAATATTTTGACTTAACAAAACAAAAATAAATGTTAATAACACAATTATATTCTATTTGGTGTCTCAATTTGAAAATACCTTCAAAAGCAAGCTAAAGAGATACAATTCTAGAATGGTGATATGAGTTTTGCAGTAGAATCTATTCTGAGTGAAATAACCATTTACTGCTAAAAATTATTAAAAAAAAAAAAAAGAGAGAGAGAGAGAAAGCACAACTATTTAAAGTCTGTGGAAATTATCCCAAAGGCATGCAGCAAATGGAGGAACATCTATTCGTAGAAATCTAGTGAATCTCAGCAAGAACATTGAAAGTCTGCGGCATTTAAGCTCTGCCCCTGTTACCAAACCTAACTTGGGTTCCCTTGCCCAGCACACAAAAAAACACTGACAGAAGGATTAGCAGCAAGAAAAAGAGAGACATTTATTGCAGGGCACCAAGCAAAGAAGATTGACTGCTAGCACTTAAAATCCACCCTCCCCAATGACTTACAAGCAAGGGATTTTAAAGGTGGGGGATACATTTCAGGAAAGTAGAGGTTACAAGGAAAATTATAAACCAATGCATGGAGGTTATATATTGATTTGTCCCCAAAAGATGGGATATCTTGAAGCAAGGACTTACAGATCATAGGTGGATTTAGAGATACTCTGATTTGCAATTGGTTAAGAAAGCAAGGCTTTCCCTGAAATACTTGGGGTCGGCAGAAAAAACGTTAAGTTTTGGCTTTAGTATAGACTGCTTAAAATGAGGAAACCTGTTTATTATCATGTGGTGTTATGCCAGAGTCAGGTCACAAAAGCAAGCCACAATATATTGGGTCAGAATGACCCAGTTTAGCAGGATTCATGACTTGGTATGCATGGTTTTCTCCAGGTCCCTTAGGAAGAAATTTAGAACAAAGAATGGCAGTTAAAGCTCAGTCCTCAATTTTCCCTTATCTGAGGTCTAGCCAATAATAACTGCATTCAGCACTTTCCATTCAGTGGGGGTCTGGGTTTCTGCAATACAACTCAAGAACATATGTCAAGCTGTCATCTCTTAGTTTTTTTATTAATGTAATTAACAGTTTATTCCTTATTATTGCTGCCTTTTCATCATAAGTGCTTTTAGTTACTTATTTTATTTATTTATTTATTTATTTTTACTTTGATTTTATCATATTATGGGGGTACAAATATTGTTAAGGTTACATATATTGCCCCTGTCATTCCCCGCCCCCCCCCTCCCCGCCTTACCAAACATCAAGCGTGTCCTACCCCCAGGTGGTGCATATGGCACCTAGTTTTTATAGGGAACCAAAACATCTTAGGACTCTAACTTGAGGGAGACTATTGTTTAAGTAATTATTGTCTTCTCGCTTATCTTACATTTTAACACCAGCTTGGAGCCTGGAATTTCCTGTGAAGGGACTTAAGACTTTTTCTTTATTTCCATGTGTGGGGGTGGTATTGGGGCTGTCAGACCCCTAAGAAGGGTACCTGCTTCATCTCACCTCCTTCTTACCTCAGTGTGACAGAAGCTCTACCCAGGTGCAGCAGGACAAGAATACTAACTTCCTGTCCAGCACTACTGTAGGACTGAATTACATGTTGAAAGAGGTAAGCTGATATGCTCAGAGGTTTTTGCCCCAACTCAAAGACCTACCTATGGAGCAGGGATGAAACTGTAAGAAGTGGGCAGCTGTCCCCCTACCAGCTCCAGTGCAGTGGTACTGCCTAAAGGGAGGGGCAGCTTGTGAAAACAAAACTATCCACTATTCACCTTAAGGGGACTGACTTTATCTGATAAAAAGCGTGGAAAATTTCATTTCCAAGGGTGTTGAAAACAACAGAGATATTGTAGTGAACGATTAAGATGAGGCTGATAACGACATGAGATTTATAGCAACAATCAAAAGGTTAGACCAACTAGAAATTTAACAGAGACAGCCAGGAACAGAGATACTCAAAAGACCTCTCTAGTGTCAGAGCAGCCTAAAAGACTGGCGACATCTTGTACTTGCAAAGGGGCATTATTTCAACAGGATCAGAAGGGAAAAAATTTGGGCCCTGGGACATTATTTGAAAGCAATATAGCAATTAGCTAGCAGTTAGTAGAAGGTAACAGCTGGCTGTGACACCAATAGAGGCAGATCAGACTAAGCATTCAGGATGACTGTGCATGTGCCTAAGTCTTTGTGATCTGAGGAATGATATAAGAGGCTACGCAAGACAGGAGGGGGAGGATATCAGTAATCAGAGTTGCAACAATGCATTTACTTAAATGTCCAGTTTTAACACAAACTTATAAGACATGAAAAGAAATATGAATCTGTTGACATGTGCAGAGGACAAAAAGCTGGCAATAGAAACTGCCTGTGAGAGAGTTTAAATATTGGATTTAGTAGACAAAAATTTCCAATCAGATATTATAAATATGTTCAAAAACCTAGTGAAAAGTAAGTCTAAGAGTTTTTTTTAAAGGGTAATAATTATGTCTTCATTAAGTGGATAGCATCGATAAAGAGATGTATTATTTTTTAAAGTAAGAGCCAAATGGATATTCTGGAGTTAAAAATTATAATAACCAATATAGATTATGCAGTCTGAAGAACAAAAAGAGAAAAACAACAAAAATGAACAAACAGAGAAGTGTTAGACATCTCTATGTGCACCATATACACATAATGGGAGCACCAAAAATAGAGGAGAAAGAAACAGAAAAATATTTGAAGAAACAGTGGCTGAAAACTTTCCAAATCTGCTGAAAAATATTATTCTACATGTTTAAGAAGCTCAAAAAAACTTCAAGTAAGATAAAAGCAGAAAGTCCCACATCCAGGTATATCATAGCCCAAAGGTGAAAGCCAATAAGAGAGAAAATCTTGAAAGCTGCAAAAGAAAATAATTCATCTTATACTAGAAGCTTCTCTAAAAAATTAACAGTTGGCCTTTTCTCAGAGACAAGTGATACCATCCAAAGAGTAAGATGATATAGTCAAAGGATATGGTAGAAAGAGAATGAGAACTGCCAACTAAGAATCTTATATCCAGCAAAATTATCTTTTAAAAATGAAGGCAAAATAAAAGTATTCTTAGGTAAACAAAAGCAGAAAATTTATTTCTAGCAGAATACCCTCACCAAAAGTACTAAAGAAAGTTTTTCGGGCTCAAATCTAGTGACTTTAAACAGTGCTTCAAATCCACACTAAAAAACAAAAAATTATAATAACTCTATGTGGGCAATTGTAAAAATACATAAATATAAACATATCAATAATAACAATAATATCAATAAACATATCAATAATAATATTAAATGTGAATATATTAAATAGTTCACTCAAAAGACAGAAATTGTCAGATGATAAAAGAAATCAAGATCAAACTATATTATGTATATGGGAGATATAAGACACACTTTAGATAGAAAGACACAAATAGGTAGAAATTAAAAGGATGAACAAAAATTAAGCATGCAAACAGCAACTTCGAAAGAACAAGAGTAGTTATACTAAAATAGAACAAAATTGACTATAAGCCAAAAAATATCACTAGAGACAAAGACAGACATTTTAAAGGATAAAAGGGTCCATCTATCAAGAAATTTACAATATTTATAAATGAAGATACATCTAACATAAGAGCCCAAAATATATAAAACAAAACTGGAAAAATTGAAGGGAGAAATAAACAATTCAATAACAATTATTCTAGATAACACCTCTCTTTTAATAGTGGATAGAATAGACAGAAGATTAAAAAGGATATAGAAAACTTTAATAATACTATAAACCAACCTGAAGTAACAAGCATCTATAGAACACTGTACCCAACAATAGCAGAATACACATTCCTGTCTGCTGCACATGAAACATTTCTTTATAGTAGATCATGTTCTAGTTCAATAAATCAAGTTCAATAAATCTAAAAGAATTGAAAACATATAAAATATGTTTTCTGAACTTATGAAATTAAATTAGAGATCAATAGCAAAATACAACTTGAGAAACTTATAAATATCTGGGAAAAAAACAACATACTTCTAAATAACAAATGAGTCAAAGAAAAAATTTCAGGAAAGATTTGAAAATATTTGAGATAAATGAAAACTGAAGTTCAACTTATCAAAATTTTTGATAATACAGGTAAAGGAGTACTTACCAAAAAATGTCCAACTGTAAATGCTTATACTAATGAAAAGAAAAAAAGTTAGAGAGCTTTCACTTCCCAACTTCAAAACATGATGATAAAAAGTTACAGTTATTGAGACACTGTGGTACTGGCACAAGGACAGACATACTATTGAAGGAATGCAGGGAAATTCATCCCAATGTATGGCTCCCTAGTATAATAAATATTTCGAATTAAAGGCTGTTTGTCAAGTCATGGTCTGTTCTCAGTTTGGTTTTTGGTGCACACTGGCAGAAGAATGACAAGATACACTGATAGCAAAGCAAGAGGCAAACTTCATTGAGGAAAAGCAAGACACATTTGTCAGAGATAGCAAATGGGCCCTGTTGCTACAGGAGAACATGACTATTAACTAAATTTTATTTTATATTGTCTGGGTTGGACCCTAGCAGGCATGGCTCATGTGTCACCTTGATGTATAGCTGTTACTTATATAACCTGAATCTTACTGCACATATAGGTTTTCCATGAGTCTCCTTGAAAAGCCCACTTGCATTGAGGGAGGGCATGGAACTGTAATGCAGATTTACTCCAGTGACGTAATAATTGGCCCAAGGTTACTTTTGGTTATTTTCAGGTTTCTGGGACTTCCTTCTTCCTGGAATCCTAGCTGCTTTTGCAGTTAGTATACTGAGTTCTGATTGGCAGTGCACTCTTCCTTCCCCCCCGCTGTGATTATCTGAAGCAGGCCACTTATCCCCATCATCCCTGTCCTGGGAGAGCCAGAGACTCCAACTATCTACCTAACACCTTTAGAGATCAACAGAAGATGGAAGAGACTTTCTCCCTCTTTAAAGATCAGAAGGACTCACTAAGGAGAATACTTGCTTTTCCTTCCTTTCCCTGTAATCTCATTATCTATTGCAGAAAAGAAGACCATGAATGTAACCAAACCTGAATACACAAATTCACAAGATAATGTCCATCTCCCAGGCTCATTCAGTGTCCAAAAAGAACCATTTACAAATTAACCTCTATTCTCCTATCTATTCATCCCCCCAGGTATCCATCAGTTTATTCTCCATAGTAACCTTTTATTATCCCTCAAAAGAATCACCTATATTCTCTATTTGGCCTCTCTCCTCTAAAATAGTCTATATAAATATTTGGGCCCCCATGGTATATGGGTCAATCACTCTATGATCCCCCCAAATATGTTAGCACATTCATATATCACTACTCATATAAATTTGCTTATTAGGAGTTGATTTTTTAGTGAACCTTCAGAAGGGCAAAGAGGAAATTTTTCCCTTAGCCCCTACACTATCAATAGAATAGAATTTTATAGTCAAGAAATAAACCTTTATATTTGTGGTTAACTGATACTGAACAATGATGCCCAGACAATAAAATGAGGCAAATAATCTTTTCAACAAATAGTGATGGGACATGAAAAAAAAGAAAGAGAGAGAATTGACCATCTCTTCACATCACAAATCTAAATTATATTACAATAAACCAGAGATCTTGGTGTAACAGAAAAAAACTCTAAAACATAGAAATAAATCTTTATAAATTTTAATTAGGCAATCATTTCTGGGCTATAACACCAAAACCATAAGCAACAGAAGAAAAAATAGCTAATTAAACTTTAACAAAATTAATTAATAACTTTATTCTGCAAATGATACCATCAAGAAAATGAAAAGACAACCCATGGCATGATAGAAAATGTTTACAAATCATATATCTAATAAGGGACTTTTATTCATAATATACAAAGAACCCTCACAACTCAACAATAAAAAGACAAACAACCTGTAAAAAATGGAAAAAAATATTTGACAGACATTTTCCCAAAGGGATATACAAATGGCTAATAATATATGAAAAGACGCTTAACATCATTAGTCACTAGGGAAATGCAAAGCAAAAACAAGATGAAACACCAATTGACACCCACTAGACAGACAATAAGAAGTGTTGGCAAGGATGTGGAGAAATTAACATCCTCCTATAGTACTGGGGGGAATGGAAAATAGTGCAGTTGCTTTATAAAATAAGTGAGAAGTTTCCTAAAATGTTTATCATAAAGTTCCAATATGACATAGCGATTTCACTTGTAGGTAAATACACCAAAGGGAAATGAACACATAAATGCACACATAAACTTGTGCACAAATTTTAACAGAAGCATTAATCACAATAGCCAACTGATGAATGGCTAAATAGTATTTCCCCTATGTATAGAATTAAAGGTTAAAACTATTAATTTAAGTAGTTTGCTAAATACCAAAACAGTTTTCCTTAAGAGATGCACCATTTGGAACTGAATCCTTTAGTAAACTATCCCATAATATTTGTAACAATGGAACTCTCTGCACAGTCCAGGGCTCGGTCAAGGAGAATGGAATGCTGTGTCCTCTGTCGCTTTCTAATGGATCTATGGAAATGACCAGTAGACCAAAGTGTTGTCATTTATTATTACACTCTGCCTTCAGAGTACAGAAGAGTGAGGAACATCAACAGCTTCACTGTGTCCCGCTTAAGCAACATATGCTCTGGGTGTCTTTATCCAGTAGATCAATATATTAGAGTTTTGGGAAAAGAACCAGATTAATCATCTATGGATTACTACAAGATATAACTCTACTTCTTCATCAAAGAGTGTAAGCAAATCTATAACACATTATATGAAATGAAATATAAAACTCTGATAAATCTAACATTCTATCATTGTTTTAAAACCACTCTTCTTCAAGCAAATATCACTAATTTGGTCTCCATCAAAAACCTAGGCTTAAATTGGACAGCTAACACTTTAGTACATGAAGAGGAGGGTAGAAGCTAAATCCTGAGCCTGCGTAATTCATCTATGGTCTGATGCCAAGTGTCATGGACAATAGAATAAAAAACAGAGTCTAACCTCACTAGAAAATTGCTCTCACCATTATTTTCAGAGACCTAATAATATTATTTAACAATAAATACAAATGAGTTGAGGAATAAATATCATATGCATGCCACGGAGTTTCCCCTTTAGAACCTGAAAACTTTCAAAAATATAGTAGCTTCTGCATAAAGAAAAACGCATTTTTGCTATTTTAATTTTTTTGACCTTTTGCTAAACAATAAGCAAAGCTACTTATATAATTAAATGAAGTACTTACAGTCACATCAAAGAGATAAACCCATGCAAAGAGATAAACCCATTTTTTAAAAATTGCTTCTAGTTACACAGGGGGGGGATTCAATTGGATCTCTGTAATAATAACATATCTGGGTCCCTCAAGTAGTCACTTTGCTTCAGTTCACTGAAAAGCACTGTGTTCAGTAGAACAAATGATTCCAATAGGGAAATTGCCTGAATTATGCTGTAATATTTTCTGACAACATATATAAAGCAGTACTTCTTATCCAATATAATAGGATAAAAGAGAAAAAATTACATAGTGAACAGGCTTATTTATGTATGTATGTATTTATACCTGCTTCATTTCCTAAAAAGAATTTGTGTCTACTTGTAAAGAGTATGCATGCAGGTAGAGAGGAGTGACAAGGTGGTGGTGGGGGCACTTCAGATTTGTAAAGACAACAAAGATATAGTAGAGGTATAATGTTTAGGGCAGGTTGTCCGCTGAATGAAGATTTGCTTTTCACTGAAATTTTATTCAAATATTATCTACGCCAGGAGTTAAATACAGTCATGAACCACATAATACAATTTCAGTCAATGACAGACTGCGTGGTCCCGTAAGATTATAACGGAGCTGAAAAATTCTTATCACCTAGAGATGTTCTAGCTATTGTAGACCAAAGCATTACTCGTGCAAATCTATGAAAAAGGAAAAAAAAGGAAACAAACCAAGAAAACCACCATGGACATAGTTCTGAAAAGACACCTCCTCAAAGAGAGACTCACACACATTCTTCAGAAGTTATTCCAGAAGAAGGCATTGTTATTACAGGAGATGATAACTCCATGCATGCTTTTGTCCATGAAGACCTTCCAGTGGGACATGATGTGGAGGTAGAAGACAGGGTCCTGTTGATGATCCTGACTCTATGCAGTCCTAGGCTAATCTTAGTTTTTACAAAAAAGAAAAAAATTTAGTTTTTACAAAAAGAAAAAATTAATAAATGAAGATTAAAAGTAGAAAAAAGTTTGTAAAATAAGGAAATAAAGAAAATACTTTGTACAGCTGTACAATGTATTTGCGTTTTAAGCTATGTTATTACAAAAGAGTCAAAAAGTTTAAAAAAATAAAAAGTTTATAAAGTAAAAAAGTTACTGTAAGCTAAGTTTACTTTATTATTGAAGACAGAAAAATTTTTAAATAAATTTAGAGTAGTCTAAGTGTAAAGTGTTTTTAAGGTCTACAGTACTATAGTAATGTCCTAGGCCTTCACATACATTCATTACTCATTCCTTCACCCAGAGCAACTTCCAGTACCCCAAGTTCCATTCATGGTAAATGTCCTATACAAATATACCATTTCTATCTTTTATGATGTATTTTTACTGTACCTTTTCTATGTTTAGATATATTTACATACTCAAATAATTGCTATTGTGTTGTAATTACCTACAATATTCAGTACAGTAATATACTGTGCAGGTTTGTAGCCTGAAAGCAATGGGTTACATATACCACATAGACTAGGTGTGTAGTAGGCTATCTCACCTGGGTTTGTATAGGTATGCGTTATGTTGCTTGCACAATGCTGAAATTGCCTAACAACATATTTCTCAGAACGCATCCCAATCGTTAAGCAATGCATGGCTGTAATCCTCAAGGATCCATTAAACAAATCAAGTGGCAGTGAAAGCTCTCAGCAACACCTCTGCAATCATAGAAATCATTTTTTCATCAGGTTTGGTAGGAATGGATTCTCTTAGCACTTACCTTTTGGCTCTATGAAAGTGCGCTGCCAGAAAGAAACTTAAATTGGTCATGTTGCTTTAAATATAATATAGTGATAAGACTTTTCTTTCTAAACATGCAATCCCTTGACCTTGAATTTGGAAAATTTGCATTAACTACCAGCTATGCTACAAAGTGCTTGAATAACTTTGAACAACTTTCTGATGTCTTAACTGCTACACTTTTCTCTCATAAAAAAGAATGGTGACAATATCTCTTTTTTGAATATTATAATATTATAGTGCGAATACAAAAAACTGTAACTGTACAAATGGTTGGTGTAGAAAATAAGAAAAAATAAATTTAGAACAATTTACTTTCTGAAAATTGACTTCATATGAACCCTCAAAGCAGTTATAGGAGCTATAAAGACTCAGAGGTCAGATTTGCTGTATCCCATACGGTGAGAGAGCAGAGGAGATAGAAGGTACCTCTTTGGCAGTAAATTAATGATAAATTAAAATTTGTACCACTTAAGAGTCTATAAAGGATTATATATGCACATTATCTCATTTAATTTTTCAACAACTCTTAATATCTCTATGCATAGATAACAATAAGAACTGACATGTCTGAGTGATTTAGGACCAGGCATCCTTCTAAACATTGCACCCATGCTGGTATTCACTCTTTTTATTACCACAAAAGCTCTATGTGATAAACGCTATAATTCCTTGCATTTACAGATGAGGATCTTGAAGTAAAGAGAGACTAATTAACCTAACTAAAGCCACCCATTTAATAAATGGTACATTTATTAATTAATCTATTAATAATTATCAATCTATTAATTTATTACTCTTTCAAAGCCAGGGCCCATGGTCTTAAGACTTTTCTAGAGATGAAGCTAAAATTCACGCTGCAACATTTTACATAAGCTCTTTAGCTTGTCAGTTATGAAGATCCATAATCTTTACTTTGAACTGTTTAGCCTGTCTTGAAAACAGTGTGTGTGTCTGTGTCTGTGTGTAATGTTGTCATTAAAATGAGAATTAATGGAGAGTGAACGGGCTTCATAGATACAATCATAACGAAAATAAAATGTAGTATTTACATTTGCAGAAAGCAAACATTCTGACTTTTTCAAATCTTATATGAGAGGATATGATTAATGTTTCAATAAAATATTAAAAATATATTGTAAAATATTTCATGTTTAATCAATGTCCCCTTAATGACTGCATTTTACGTCTAATTTATTTATTTATTTATTTATGTATTTATTTATTGCTGGAAACCCATGCCATTCTTCTTGTGTCTAGTTACTAGATCAGCAGCAGTTGCTTTTTGGTTATGCAGTTTCATTTAATATTTAGTTATTTTTCAAAAAGTGTAAATAATCTTTAACAAAAGAAGAAATTCTTATCAAATTCCAACATTCTTATATTGCAGCAGTTGTTTTAAATGTTCAACAAGTACCTGATTCGAAATGCATCCAAATATGAGAATATGATGATATTCATTTAAAAATAAATAAATGTAGGCACTCTTGTTGGAAGCAATTTTAGTATATCACTTGAAGAATGTTCCACTTAAAATTCTGTTTTAGCAACTTGGTTGATTTAATCCTGCTTTATATTCAGATAAACTAGCTGTTATTTACTGCTGTATACTAGCTCTTCCACAGGCAAATACAATTCATTTTTTTTTTTTTTTTTACTTTCCCCTTGCTTGGTTAGCCCATAGGTATTGAAAAGTCTGAAAAAGAAAAAGGTGAGTCTAAATAAAGATTATGTGGATGGGATTAAAATTTGCAAATCATTTGACAAAGCAGTGAACAAAAAATATGCAACAGGGATGTTCGTTCTCTGCCCAAAGGAGCTATAACCTGTACTCAAAGTGTGACTCTTATCATGCCATTTTTTCTCCAGTGGAATAGGTGGCCATTTTACTAACACAGATGTCATTAACTTGCAGAATAAAGGCAATGAGAAAGGCAGTACTATTTTTCCAGAAAGATGTGGATGGTAGCTGCTCAACAGTTATGTTAATGTGGCAGAAAAACTCAGTATTCCCAGGCAAAACTCTAGAGGAAATCCTCATGGTCATGTTTTCTTTCAGTAGACTCTACAGTTTGTATATGTAAAGTTTGGTCTCCAATGTTATGGAACCTGGAAAATAAATGAACATCTTTTCTGAATCATTTTCTAGAAATAGAAGAAAGAAAAACATTAGCTCTTTCTGCTGAAAGGATTGAGTAAGAATAGAGGCAGGAAAAGCAAGAGAAGCACACAAGCTTCTTTTTATTATTTTTTAATAAGCACCATAGTTCTTTATTCACCTTCATCAAATCCTCCTTCTGCTCCCTTTATGATAAATGCTACTGTAGAGGTGAAAAGAGCAGACTGACATCAATCTTGTTATTCCAGGTCTTGGAGAGGAACAGACACAAGCAGATAAAGTGATGTTATAAAAAGGCCTCTGTCTGTTAAGCCAAAGCCAGGTAATTACCATCCTGGAGAGAAATTACAACCAAGATCTCAGCTTCTATAAGGAAGGACCCATGAGTCTAGAATACAAAATAATTCTTCCATCCTAGTGATACATGAAGGTTGGATTGGTTAGCAGTACGCACACCAGACCTGACATGATTTACAGAGCAGGTTGGCATGGCTATAGCATCCAGGAGCTGCAAAAGATAGTGAATACAAGAAGGAAGATTGGTTTTCTGCCTAGAATTGCTATATAGACAGTACAGGCTCTTAAGTGACAAAAGTCTCAAGTGGCCAGGCCAGTCACAGCTATGCAGAGTACATCACAGGTAAGTTATTTTCCATGTTTTCGGTCAAATCAACCTTCACTTGCAGTTCCAAACTCTTGTTTAGATATTGTGGTAGGTTCAATAGTGTCTCTCAAACATCTCTACCCACTGGGAACCTCAGAATGTGACCTTTATTTGGAATTAGTAAAGATGAAGTCATAGTGGATTAGGAGCAAAAGCCAATGATTGCTGTCATTATAAGAAAGGACATGCAGAAACACATGGAAAGAGTAAGGTCATGTGAAGATGGAGACAGACATTGAAGTGTTGCAGCCATAAGCCCAAAAATGTCAAGAATTGCTGAGAGGCAGCCAAAGCTTGGAGGTAAGGAAGGATTTTTCCCCAGAGCCCTCAGTGGTAGCATGGCCCTGTCACACCTTGATTTTGGACTTCTGGCCTCTTGAGCTGGGAGAATAAATTTCTGTTGTTTTAAGCCACCTAATTTGTCGCAGTGGCCCCAGGAAACTAATACAGATGTCATGTCATATTCTTAGAGAAGTTTTATCTGACTGTGCCCTGTGCTTTATCTCAGTACCTACCCCATGAGGTCTAAAAGTTTTTTCCATGTTATCGTATGCTCTTTTCTCTACCACATTTTAATGTGATTCTCAATTTTTAGGTTATTAAATATGAAATGTCCGATTTTGAATCAAAAGTGTCTTTTTTACATCTCAAACAAGAAGCAGTATAATTAATCAAAGTATGTGGCTAAACTATCAACATAGTTTTGTCATCTTAACAGCAGCTTGTTTATGCCAGCAGCAAAGAAGGCTAGAGAATGAGTGGAAGTGAAATTGTGAAAGGCATTTTCCACAGCTTGTTGAAAATTGAATATTTTTCCTTGCCAGAAGTGGTCCAAAGGCTGGAAGAAGTGGCGGTCAGTTGATGCAAGATCTTTTGAATACAGTGGATGACAGAGAGTTTACAAGTCCAGCCTCTGTATTTCCAGCAGCACTGTTGGTTCAACATATGGTTGAGCATTGTCTTGCAAGAGGATTGGCCTGTCTCTATTGATCAATCTCAGCTGCTTAATCACAAGTATCCTCATCATTTCATTCAATTGGTTGCAATAGACATCCACTGTAATCGATTGACCAGATTTCATGAAGCTGTAATGGATAATACCAGGGCTGGACTACCAAACAGACACCATTAGCTTTTTTTTTTTTTTGATGAATATTTGGTTTTGGATTGTGTTTCAGCACTTTATTTTTATCCACCTATTGTGCCAAATGCTTGAGATTGCCAAAAATAATGCCTTTTATCACACATAACAATATGATGTATAAATGGTTTGCCTGTATGCAAGGCAAGCTTTGAGGGAATTTCTCTTCTGACATTCATTTAATTCATGTAGAACCCATCTATGCAGATTCTTTACTTGCCCATTTGTTTCATATGGTCCAATATTGTTGGAATAGTAATGTCTAACCTTGATGCTAATTCATGTGTAAGTTGAGATGAATTTGCTTCCCTTACATCTTTCAGCTCATCATTATCCACCTTGGCCTCAGGTCACTCACCTTGATCATTTTCAAGATGAAAATCAGCACAATGGAACTTCTCAAACCACTGTCATACTGTGAATTCATTAGCCACATCCCTTCCAAACACTTCGATGATATTTAGAGCTGTCTCCCTTCCATTGGTTTCATGATGTAACTCATATTTGAAAATAACTTGAATTTTCAACTTATCCAGGTTTTCAGAAAAATTACTCTAAAAAACAATTGGAAAGATAATCACAAGTCAAACCATGTGCTTGAAAGACTGAAGATGTACCTTCACAATAAAAATAAAACAAGACGTGTCAAAGTGAAATATCAGAGATATCAATGGTCAAACTTAGTATTTGAGGAAATCATACATTTCTTACTTAATAACCTAAATATTCACTTTTCTTTCCATGAAACACTAAGGTGTTTGAGGGCAAGGATTTTGTCTTATTGATCCTTCTATACCTAGGATTTATGTTGGTGTCAGAAAGTCTGAATAAGTGCTTGCAAAATGAAGAGTTGATTTTTTATAAAATCTAATCATTAACAATATAAAGTGTTTCTACATATTAGCATTACTTGATTTAATTAATAATAAATGTCATCACATTCTGTTTATAACAACAGCAATTTCTTTAGCTAGGTGCTGAGAATACTATAATCTAAACATACAGGATTCCTGCCTTCAAAATATGCAATATAATGGAATGGATTTTAAAAAATTAAATAAAGGGTTAAAGAGCAAAGGCAATCTGCCCTTGGTATTCAAACTAAGGTCAGATGGATTCCAAAATGTTTGCCTTCAACCACTTGGATATAATGTCTTTCCCCATGAAAGAAGGGTGATTCTTTCTAGGTAATTTTTATTTGTATATGGAAAGAGAGTCTCAGTACCGACTGGTGTGTACTGATAGTGGGTTTCATGAATTTCAAGTCTACTAAGCTGTACCCACACATGGCGGCTCTCAAACTGT
This sequence comes from Microcebus murinus, assembly GCF_040939455.1. Lineage (NCBI taxonomy): Eukaryota > Metazoa > Chordata > Mammalia > Primates > Cheirogaleidae > Microcebus > Microcebus murinus. Next base: position 63,700,461 of record NC_134105.1, read on the forward strand.
GGCATGCATGATAATAACCAGTGATTCTTTAGATCCACCCCCAAAAAGGTCTAGGTTGAAATCCAAAGATGTATCTTTTAACAGCCTTCCCTGGTGATTTTAATTTCAGCTCTGCCTTTGAGAAACACTGCTTCAAGAATTCTAAAAACATTCCTAAAGGAACATGTGATGTTTGTTCCATCTTATGCATCTTTGTTCATACCATTATGACACTGTGAAATGTGCTAACCAATTTTTCTCTATCAATACTAAAAGATTTTTTGAAATTCATACTCAAGTCTCACAAACTTTCTTAATCATTGCACATCACAATAATTATTTCTGCTATGGCTGCACAGCATTTGTGATGCAATTGCTATTTCACTCTATTTTACTATTTTTGCCTCCATTCAAATGACCAAGCACTTTGTGATGCACCTAGTTGATATTAAATACCCTATTTTAAATAAATGTGTATTTAATGCAAAAAGGTAATCAGTAAATAAATTTAGTAAACTAAATATTTCTCTATAATCAAGTGTCTAAGAATATTTTCTTTTGTATTAACTCAGAGATACTGGTTTATAAAAATTGTGGCAACAAAAAATATAGGAATTGTAAATCATTAATTAGTATTGTGCCTGTTTCAAAAATTTTCTTGGAAAATTTAATATTTGTACATAATAATATTATTTTGCCTGAGGAGGCCAGTAAGCCCAAGTAATATAACTACATGTGTTAAAAGTGGTTCCAATTGCATATATAACCAAAAACCATAGTAACACAGGATTTTATTAGTGCATATTGATATTATAGGTGAAAAAGAGAGTGCTTAAAAAAATCTTGGTGAGACTGATCTTTTCATGAACAGTCTACAATGCAAGATCCTTTTCAACGAATTACTAACAGTGTAAAATGCACTGAATATTGCATCCAGACTGAATTCAGAAATGAAGATTTACCTTTTAATGATCAGCAGGACATGGAAAAAGTTTTCTAATTCAAAATTTTATCTAGTTCTCTATTTATCTACCCTTTCATCCACTAGTCCCCCTGAATCTTGGTTTAAAAAATTGATTTTGCTTTTGCACTTTTAAATACAAAAAATGATCTCCTTTTGTTTCCCACTCACAGCTGCAGAATCCCACTTGGATTAATTTAGTGATTTATTGAAAATGAGCACATTGATCTTCCTTTACCCTTCTCTTCTTGGCTTTGTATAGGTACTCCTGGCCCCAACATCTGCAGTAGTATCTGATATTTAAAACCCTGTAGAGACTGAGCCTCCCTGGTTGAAAATAAATTGCTGCTCATTTTGGTCAAGCTCAATTGGTTTTCTAGAACAAGGCTAAGCTTGATGGTGATGTCATGACCACTCAGTTCCTGGTGGAAGAAATTGATAGATTGATCATACTCAGAATGTCAGAGCAGCAATGCACAGAGCACAAGACATGAGCTGCAGTGGGATTCCTTGGTTGTCTTTGTGGTGAGATTTAAAATCCCTAGCAAAAAGAAAAATAGGACTGTTGGGCTGATATATGTCTCTGAGGGTGGCTTCTTCAATTGTAGCAGGTCATGTCATAGATATTGTAAACAGCAGGTATCAGGTAAAATAATTGCTGCTAGGTCATTTACCGAAAATTCTGAAAAGAGATTTCTTTAAAAAGCATATCATCTTTTTTGAATACAATCTATACCTAGATTTTCTGGTATAGAAAATCTAGGTATAGATTTGACATCTATACCGTTGACATCTGACCAACGTTGAAATCTCTTGCACATTACTCATTTATTAAACATATGTAAATGAAGAAATCTTAAAATATAATGGCTCACAACCAACAAACATCATAGCCAAATTATGCCGACTATAGAAATTTGTAGATTCAGAACTTGAAAAGAGTATGAGAAAAGCATCTGGAGTTGCTTCTTGTCATACAAAAAGCAAGGATATTAGCGCTAAACACTAAAGCTGGTCTTATCTTTCACTCTTTCAACAGCTATCAAATGACAAACATACTAGAACTTTGGGACATATCATAAATACAGCATTTTTTCACCACTATCAAAAAGTTAACTGTATGCTAAGGTAGATTGAATACAGTTTGATGAATGCTATAATATGGGGGTATTAAAATTTCCTATGAAAGCATATATGGAGAAAGTTCAGGCATTATCTATCACCAAGTATAAACCTATTTGAGGGGCTCTTCACAAAGGTAGAGAAGTCTTTACCAGAGAAGTCTTTCTATAGGAAAAAGAAATGGCTGTTTTGTAGTCATCATCCAATTTATTATAAATTACTGTAGATTTGCTGGACTAATTAACCTTAAATTAGGCACCTGATAATTGTCTTAAGAATTTAATTTTGGTTTGTTATAAATATAATATTTTCCTTAATGTTTCTTCTTTAAAAAAAATAAAACATTATTCTTTTGTAAATCCATACAACATGATTTAAACAGATCATGGAAAACCTTTTTTAAGGACATAATTATTCTTCAAATATTTAACAGTTACTCCTCTCAAGATAAAAAGGTAATACTATGGAGAGAAACATATGTGTATGTATGTGAGTACGTGTGTGTACATATATTCTAGTAAGAAGGCTAGACCTTTCTAACAGCTTAGGTAGAAATTATGTACATTTAATATAAGAAAGAATGGAGAGACTAGATCAAATGAAAGAAATGCCAGAAAGAGCAATTTTAAAATATTCTTCATAGCTATATATTGTATAGATTCCTCCTAGTAAATTACATACCAAGAGACAAAGCCAGAAGAAAAGCCTAGGTTAGTTCATTTTTTGTACTCAAAATAAATTGGGTTGTCATAGACCAAAAGGCTAAAAATACTCAACTTTGCATAGTTGGCCCAACTCTGCATAGTATCTTTTACTGTTTTAGTGTAGAGGAGGGTTGTCTGGTGCTAAGTGGGATAAATGTAAAATTATTACTGCAGGGTGGCCAAGTCTCTTCTTAGTATCCTTCATGTTCAAACAGCAGAAGCAGCAGTAGGGAAAGAGGTTGCATGTGGACTCTGATTTGCAGACACCCACCTCCACACAGAACACTGATGATAACATTGTACTCCTTCCTTTGTTTCCTAAACGGGCAACAGAAGTATTCACAGAGCAGAGCATTGTGTATGCCATTGCTATCTTAGTGGTTACAGAAACTTCTTTCTGTGCTCTTGGTCTGCCCTGGCTTGACTTGGAAGCTTCTTTTTATTATGCACAGAATACAGTGGCACTTCAGGTAGTTTTTCTGTTTTATTTCCCTAGGATTAGATCGTCCTGGAAATATAGTTCAATTGAATTTTGAATGACAGAAGTTGTTTGAAGTTATAATTTGGCAACCAGCATTTTCCATTTGTCACAATAACGGATCAATTAATCTATCATTCAAACAAACAAAACACTATTCTGAGTCCTGCACCCAGGAAAGTATACGGAATAGTAGCAAGAAAATTAACTCATGTATTTCTTTATTCTCTGTTAAATTATAATTGGATTTTTAAATACTGGTAGATGTTTTTGGAAGCTGGAAAAGCTTCATGAAAAAAAAAAAAAAGAATTTGTGCCCCATAAAGGTGATATTTTTATATATACTTGAATGATATTCATTCATTTATTCATTCAACTAAAATACACTAGCCATTCTGTTAAAAGCTTGGACCATAGATATTAATAAGATATTGGCCCTCTTTTCCAAGAGATTAGTTTCTAAATATGGGAACAAATAACTTCAGTATATATATTTTGAAGAGATAAAAATACATTATTATAATTGCTATTATACAAGATGCATGCGGTTCTCTGAGAATATATAAAAGAGACATTTTATGCAGAATAGGAGAGTAGATATTACCAGGTAATATTCCTCAAAGGTGGCAATTGAACTGAGCCCTCAAAATATTTCAAAGAGAAACACAATGGAACTCTAAAAGAGGTGTCGGAGGAGGTAGGATGGATGGAATTTTCATCTCTTCAGACCTTGACTGGAAGCATCTTTGACTGAGAAAATGTTATTGTTCCTTATTGTCCTATAATATCTGTTTATAGGTCTATCTCTCTATTATATAGATTGTAAGTTCTTTGACAGCCAAATGTTTACTCATGTACGCATATTAGCTTCCTAGGGATGCTGTGACAAACTACCCCAAACTGGGTGACTTAAACAATGGTGACTTATTATCTCACAGTTCTGGAGGCTACAAGTACAAAATCAAGGTATCTTCAGTATAGGTTCCTTCTAAGAGCTAGCAGGGTGAAATTGTTCCATGACTTTCTCATGGTCTGTAATGGTTTGCTGGCCATAGCCGGCATCCCTTGACTTATAAGTGCATCACACCACCCTCTGTCACCGTGTTCACATGGTGCACGTGTCTGACTCCATGTCCAAATTTCCTCTTTATATGAGAACACGACTTTTTGGATTAAGACCCATTCTAACGACTTCACCTTAATTCAATCATCTGCAAAGACACTATTTTCAAATAAAATCACATTCACAGATAATGAGGGCTAGAAATTCAACATCTTTGGGGGAAGTCAATTCAACCTGCAACAGTATTCTAGATGTTCAACAAGTGTATGCTGAGGATATAATAAATAATGGAAATATTTTCTGAAAATGACTAAAAAATATATAATTATAATAAATTCTGATAACATAGAAGAATATGTTTAAAATCTAACAGTATAATAAAAAGAAGAGGACTGGAGATCACCTACTCTAATGCTTTTTCTCAGTGAATGGGTATGATCTTAAATTTGTAATCCTCGTATTCTTAGCCTCTGTATAAGATGGGTGCAGAATCTCGTGCCATAAATGGATAAATGTCTGTTGAATTGGCTGCCTGCCCCTATCCTACTGTTTTGAAAGTTGTTTCTCTTCCCATTTGGATACATAGGCACAAAGGCAGGGGCCTAGAAAATGTAGTCATTAAACATTATCCTACACTTCCAGCCTATAACAGTTTGGACCAAGGGTGGCCAAGCAGCCCATATTGAGCTAATTGAGCTACTTCTTTGGGGGATTTCAAATTGAAACTATGTGATGTTAACTTTAGGTGACATATATTGTTTTTGAAAGGAGAATATGTATGTTTAATTTCTTCAGTCATATAGAGTAGCATATAGAATAGCATACAAAGAAGACTAACGTGTAGTAAGAAAATAAAATAAAGTAGTTGCCAGAGAGAAATAAGGACAAGAGATAGGGATGCATCTAGTTTCTGGTTCTACTCCCTTTCTAAGCATGCCATTGGTTCCATTAAAAATCCTGATTTTATTTTTCTTTTTACTTACACTAACTTTAGAGAGTTCCATTGAGAAGTAGTATTAATAAAGTAAATTTTTGAGCTATAATTTTCAGAGTCTGAATCCTGCTTGTCTACTAATTATATAAAATTTTTCAAATACCTCTATTTCTCAATATCTAAACTATAAAGGGGAAATAATAAAGTAATATAACTTATAGATTCATGGTAAAATTAAATGACATATGAATATAAATGTCATTTATATATATTATACAACTGTGCATACATGCATAAAGTATGTATGTATATATGTTACATAATTTACATATATGCCAATATATAAACATATAAAATGAGAAATGTATAAAATGAGAAATGTATAAATATCTATACATAAGTAAAGAATATATACAATTGATACTTGAACAACATGAGTTTAAACTGCATAGGTCCACTTATATGTGATTTTTTTAAGATACAATATTGGAAAATGTTTAGGAGATTTGCAATAATCTGAATTGCATAGCATAGACATATCAAAAAATAAGAAAAATATATGTCATGAATGCATAAAATATATTTAGATTCTAGTCTAGTTTTTCATTTATTACCATAAAATATACACAAATCTATTATAAAAGTTATAATTTATCAAAACGTACTCATAGAAACATTTACAGACTGTGTGTGATATCATTCACAATTGAGAGAAATATAAACAAACATAAAGATGTATTATTAAATCATAACTGCATAAAATGAACTGTAGTACATACTGTAGTTTTCTAATAATTTTGCAGCCACTTCTTATTGCTATTGCAGTGAACTGAAGTGTTGCGGGTATCTGCTTAAAATGCTGTGCAGTGCTAATCATCTCCAAGTGAGCAGTTTATCTCTCTAGTAAATTGCATATCACAGTAAAAAAAATAATCTCTCATGGTTCTTGCATATTTTTATTGTGTTTAATGCAATACTGTAAACTTTGAATAATACCATGGGACCCATATGAAATTCTACTAGTGATGCTGCAACTGCTCCCAAGAAGCAAAAAAAAGTCATAATATTACGAGAAAAAATTGAATTGCTTGATAGGTACCGTAGGTTGATGTCTGCAGCTGTGGTTGCCTGCTATTTCAAGATAATTGAATTCAGCATAATGACCAACGTAAAAGAAGAAAGAGAAATTTGTGAAACCATCACTGCAGCTACATCAGCAGGCATAGCAGGCATACCTTGCGTCTTTGGAAAATACCTTTTAACTCATATTGAAAATGTAGCTGTTATGTGGGCAAAAGATTGCTGTATCAAAGGTATAGCTATATACTCTAAAATGATTTAAGAAAAAGTGAAGTCATTATATAACAACTTAAGATAAAAGGAAGGTGAAGGATTTAAAGCTGGAGAATGTAATACCAGCAAAGGATGGTTTGATAATTTCACATAGAGGTTGGCTTAAAAAATGTCAAGATAATAAGAGAAGCAGGTTCTTCTGACCAAGAGAAAGTAGGTTAGTACCCAGACCCCATTAAGAAAATCATAGAGAAGAAAGGATATCTGCCTGAACAGGTTTTTAACACAAACAAAAGTGCTTTATTCTGGGGGGGGGGGGAAGTGTCAAAAGGACATTTATTAGTAAAGAAGAGAAGTGAGCACCAGGATTTAAGGCAGGAAGGGATAGGCTAACTTCACTGTTTTGTGCAAATACAATCAGGTTTATGATCAGGACTGCCCTCATCTATAAAGCTGCTAATCCCCAAGCCTTGAATAGAAATGATAAGTGCCAGCTGCCTTTTGGTTGTACAGTAAGAAGGCCTGAACAATGAAACTCTTTTCCTGTGTTGGTGTCAGCGATACTTTGTTCCTGAAGTCAGGAAATACCTTGTCATTAAGGGGCTGCTTTTTAAAGTTCTTTCAGTATTGGACAATGCCTCTGGCCACCCAGAACCCCATGAGGTCAATGCAGAAGACATCAAAGTGCTCTACACACCGTCTCTGATTCAGCCTCTAGATCAGGTACCATAAGAACCTGTAAGGCTCATTACAGATCATACTCTATGAAAAGGATTTTCAATCCTATTGGAAAAGAATACTAACAGAGAGGACATCATGAAAATATGGAATTATTACACTATTAAAATTGCCACTTTTGTTATAGAAAAAGCTATGAAAGCCATCAAGTCCCAAACAGTAAATTCTTGTTTGAGAAAACTGTGTCCAGATGTTGTGTGTGACTTCACAGGATTTACAACAGAGCCAATCAAGGAAATCATTAACGATATTGTGGATATGGCAAAAAATAAAGGTAGGGAGTGCATGATTTCAAGATATGGACCTTGAATAAATTTAAGAAAATAAACACCACACCACAGTAATTAACAGAAAACAACTTGATAAAGATGAGTGCTTCCAAACCAGTGCCAGATAATGAGTAAAAAGATATAGAAGAAGCAATGCTAGAAAAGAAATTGACATTAGACAATGTGAAAGAAGCATTCCAATTTTTCAAGACTGCTTTTGACTTTTGTTACAACATGGACCCTTCTATGATACTGGCACTGAAACTAAAGCAAATGGTGGAAGAATAATTGTTACCATACAGAGATATTTTTAGAGAAATAAAAAAAGCAAAAAAGTCAGACAGAAATTACAATGTATTTCCATAAACTTTTACTGAGTGTTCCTGACTCTCATGCCTCCCCTCCTCCCTCTCCACTCCTTGTGCCTCTCCCATGCATGAGACAGTAAGATCAATGCCTCTCCTTCCTCCTTCTCCCAAGCCTATTCAATGTGAAGATGATGAAGAGGAAGACCTTTATGATAATCCATTTTTCCTTAAAGGATAGTAAATATATTTTCTCTTCCTTATGATTTTCATAATAACATTTTCTTTTGTGTAGCATACATTATTGTAATAATACAGTATATAATATGCATAATATACAAAATATATGTTAATCAACTGTTTATGTTCTAATAAAGGCTTCCAGTCAAAAGCAGACGAGTAGAAGTTAAGTTTTTGCAAAATCAAAAGCTATATTACAGATTTTTGACTGCACAGGGGGGCCTGTCCCCCTAAGCCCTGTATTGTTTAAGAGTAAACTGTAAATATAGCCCTCATTTAACTTTGTCACCAACTTCTCAGGAAAGTACACACACACTCACACACACACACACACACACACCCCTCTAGAAGAGTAATAATGTCTTACACATAATGTGTACACAGTAAATGTTAGATTGCCAAAAATAATACAGTGGAGGGGCAAACTTCTACTGTCTTCTAGTGACTTTAGGTGTTCTCCAGGAGTTTCTAGGAAATGATTAAGAAGGAACCAGTGCTTTTCCCTCTGGGGGGAGGTCATTCAACTGAATCCTTATTTTTCTCTAAATTTTTGGGTACCTGCAATTGGGCTTCCCAAACAATTCTTCCAGAGAGCCAGTACTGAAGCTCAGATTATATACACCATCTTGGCTCACTAGACTGTTCTCATATCCTACAACAAGTTAGAGTGGCAAGGGTGAGGTCTCTCTCTCCTGGAGCACACCATGCATCCAGCTGTGTATCTTTGTAATCCTCTTCAAGGGAATATAAGAGAACAGGAGGGAATGGTGTGCCTTATCTTACTAATCCTCTGCTTGAAAACAAATTTAATAAAGCTCATTTTGTGCCTGTATTAATTCACTAGGGCTGCTATAACAAAGTACCACAAACTGAGTGGCTTAAACAACATAAATTTATTGTGTAACAAATCCAGAAGCTAGAAAGAAGTCTGAAATCAAGATATTGATAGACCCATGCTTCCTTTGAAGACGCTAGGAAAGGCTCTGATGCAGAACTCTCCCTACCTTCTGATATTAATAGTTTATTGGCTGTGGCAGCATATCTCCGACCTTCATGTAGCATTCTTCATGTGTGCAGGTTTATCTCTGTGTCCAAATTTTCTATTATATGAAGATACCAATCATATTAATTTATAACCCACCTTCATGGCCTATCTTAAGTTGATCATCTGCAAAGACATTATTTCTAAATAAGGCCTCATTCACAGTTAGCAGGGTTAAAACTTCAAGGTCTTTGGGGGGACATAATTTAACCAATTACAGTGCCTGGACTGGATGACCTAGTGGTTTTCCCCTTCCACCAGCAGTGAATGAATATTAATTGTGGAAGGGAACCAGCCTAAGAATAATATTAGGCATTGGGTCTTGGTTATTCTATTACAAATTATTTTCAATCTGACATGAAAGAAGGAATGGTTGAATGATATAGGCACAGAAATAATTGAACCAAGACAATCATCCAGGATTTGACTCCCTGTTGTTCTAGATGAGGGTGCTCCTTAATGCCTCCAGGAGGCTGAATGCCATTGTTAGTTTCTCTAAATATTTGCATATCTAAAAATTTATATTTCAGTCACCCTAAGTACTGGAAGTACAAGTATGAGTAAAGCAAAATAGTAAACCTATTTGGGATAGTAAGACAAAGCTTTAGGGGCACAATCAGTAAATTTGGGTATGGAAATAAAATATCTTTTGAGCATAGCTGTGAAGAACAGGTAAAATCATATGTGATGCAAAACATGATAATGATAATTATGCAGTTGAAAAATACTAATAATATTGGAGGTTGTAATTATTTTATCCATTTTAATATTTAAAAAGTAGTATAATATGTCACATCATTTAAAATGTAAAAAAAAACCCACATATACACAAAATATAGTAGTAAACCCACGTCTACCCACTCCAGTCCTGTTACTAAGAGGGAATTGCTTATAATCATGATTATTCATAATGTAATTGGTGGTTATAGTTTCTAAAAACTCTTTTTGATTTACCAACATTAGATATTTTCTCTTAACTTTTTGTCATGCTAAACGAAGATGTAATTTGTTTGCCCTACCTCATGTTCCCTACTCCTGATATAGAAATATCATTCTATTGCCAGCTTTACTTATTATAACTGACTCAGAACCATGGAGACTGCATGACTTCCCACTTTAGACTGGTATTATGAGTGCTTCCCTTTGCTGCTCCTCCCTATATCTATCTCCTACTTTCATATTGTCAAGCATGGATATATTTATATCATTTATAACAGTCTTTTATAGCAATAATCAAACCTTCAATGCTTTGCCTTATAGGCTGATTACAAATGCTAAATATGCATTGGTATAATTTACATTAGTACAACTATGTCAATATGATTCATTGCAGAGACAAGTCTTTTGAAATGAACATATCAGGCTCTCTAAAACTCTAATACCTTTATCCCTGTGCTACTCAAATCAGGATGCTCAAATGGATTCTCTATAATTCACTAATTGTTCAAAACCAATTAATGCCAATTTAATTCATTTCATACTTGGATCATGCTTTTCTTGTACTGTTTTTAACTTTTTTATTTTAAAATAATTTCAGATTTAGCAATGTTGAAAACTAGTACTGAGAGTTCACATATACTATTCATTCTGCTTTCCTAATGGTGAAAACTTACATAGCCATAATACAGTTATCAAGACAAGGAAACTGACATTGTTACAATGCTGTAAAGTAAACTATAGGTCCTATTTGAATTTCATCAGGTTTCCTCCTCTCCACTCCATGTTCTTTTTCTTTCCGTGGTGTGGTTCCAAACTGGGATCTCACATGCATTTATTTGTCATGCCTCCTTAGTCTCTTCTAATCTCAGGCAGTTCCTTAGTATTTCTTTGTCTTTCATGATCTTGAATCTTTCAAAGAGGACTGGTCAGTTATTTTACAAAATGTCTCTCAATTTTGGGTGTCTAGTGTTTCCTTGTGAGTAGATTGTGGTTATGCATTTTTGTCAAGAATAACACAATACTCATGTGTGTTATCACTGCCTTTTATTCAGGAGTACGTAATGTCCATGTGCTTTAATATCAGTGTTTTTAACCTTTATCACTTGTTTAGGGTGCTATCAGGTGAGTTTCAGCACTGTAGAGTTATTTTTTTTTCTTTGGTAATTGGTAAATCTTTTGTAGGAGATCCTTTGAGACTATACACATAATCCATTTCTACTTTAATTTTTAACCACTAATTATAACACCCATTAGCGAATCTTGCTGTAATAGTTATTAATGTGATGTGTTTGCCTAATGGTGGTATTATAGTTCCATAATTCCTTCTCCAATTATTAATTGGCATTGTCTGTATGGGGGAGCTGTCTCTTTTCCCCTATTTAATTATTTATTAAACTATTGATTTGTATTAGTATGGATCCAAGGATATTTATTTTATTCTATGGCTTATCATGCAAGGATGCCATTATTTAATTAGTTGCTCAAGTTTTTCCACTTTTGGCCATTGCTATCTTCTTGCAGTGGAACTTATGTTTTTTTTACTTGACCCCACCCTTTCTCAAGCACTTCATCATATTTTGGCATAACAAGATGTTCCAGGTACATCTTAAATTTTCTATGTCCTAGCCCTGGAATTAATTTTTTTTGTCAAGAAACCTAGGTTCGTGTTATTAGAGGATGATATTTAGTAACCAAGATTTGGCAGTAGGTGCTCATTGATATTAGGGCATCATGTCTTCAGGCCCTCTTAGAATCTCAACAAAGAAAGTAGGAAATATATGTACGTATACTAGCAATTCAGACACATACATCTATATTTACTTAAAAGCCATGAGCTAATACTTAGACTTCCAATTCCAATCAATTTGGTTCATTCTAGGCTTCCCCTGCAACAACTTTCTCTGAAGAACCTGCCTCCCATTAGCAACAATATACTCACTTATTTGTTCAGTCCATTTACAAAGTGGCTAACACATGTACCTGAAAGTAACAGAATTATTAAATAGAAGACAGTGTTTTTGTTTACAGTTCTTTTAGTCTTTTAGATTTACAGTAGCAGCTACTATAAATAACCTATGAAAATACTGTTTTCCAAAATTAGTTAGGTATTTTATTCCTTACCTCCATGAGTGTGGTTATAGATTTTTTGTTTTGTTTCGTTTGGCTTTCTTATGTAATATAGTTAGGCTTTTTGTTACTGTTTACATTATACTTTAGTTTCCCTCCACATGTTGGTTGATTTTATTTATCTATCTATCTATTTATTTATTTATTTATTTATTTATTTATTTATTTGTTGTGGTGTGGGAACCAGTACAATGATTCTCAAGAGTGAAAACTACACAAAAATGTATACTCCAAAAATGCATAACCTTTATTGCCTATATAATCAATTCTAATTCTTTCTTGTCTTAGTCCATTCTGGGTACTATAACAAAATACTTTAGACTGGATAAATTATAAACAACATAAAAGTATTGGTCACAGTTCTGGAGTCTGTTAAGCCCAAGGTCAAATTGCCAGCAGATGCAGTGTTTGGAAATGGCTTACTCTTGGCTTCAAAGATGGTGCCTTTTTGCTATTATACATCTTCACATGGTAGGAATGGTGAACAAGGTGCCTCAGGCCTCTTTTATAAGGCTGCTATTCTTTTTTATGAGGGTGGCACCATCACGACCTAATTACCTGCAAAGACACCTCTGTTAAATACAATCTCATTGGGTATTAAGTTTCAACATATGAATTTTAGAGGAGGACACAAGCATTTAGAACATTCCATCCTTGACTCCCCTGAACATCCATGTCCTTCTCACATGAAAAATACACTAACAGCATTTCTTTAATCCCAAAAGTCTTCACTCATTTCAGCATCAACACAAAAGTCTGAAGTCCAGAGTCTTAACTAAATATAATCTAATCGGACATGGGTGAGACTCAAAGTATGATTCATCCTCAGGCAAATTGTTCTTCAGTTATAAAGTTATAAAATCAAACATGTTTGTTATATGCTTCCAAAATACAGTGGTGGGATAGGCATAGGATAGACATTCTCATTCCAAAAGGGAGAAATAGGAAGGAAGATAGGGCTAACCGGTGCCAAGTCCATCCAAAACACAACAAGGAAAATACATTAAATCTTAAAACTATAGAATAATCTCCTTGGATTCCATGTTCTACCTTCTAGAAACACTGAGGATCAAATTAGGTCCCCAAAGCTCCACACAGCCCTGCTCCCAAGCTACAGCTCTCATGGGTTAGTGTCATGCCTGTGGCTCTCCAGGCTGGAGTTGCGTGCTAGTGGCTCTACCAGTCTGTGTTGTGGGGGCTACCCCAGCCCCATGACTCCACTAGACATTGCCCTAGTAGGGGCTCTCTGTGATGGCCCTGCCTCTGTGGCAGTTCTCTGTTTAAAATCCTAGGCTCTCTGGGGCCTCCTTGAACTCCAGGTGGAACGGGCAAGCCCCCAGAGTTTGTACATTTTTTGTAGATATGGAGATGGCACTGCTCAGATGTTACTTTGGTTTAATATATGTACCTGTTGGAGGCAACCACATTGATCTCCTCATCAAAAGTTCACTTGTCCACACAATCTTGTTGTTCTCTCTTGAACGTGCTTTCTCATTTTTAACAAGTGGGGAATTTTCCAAATATTTAAAGTTATGGTACCATTCTAATTACAAATTTCATCTTCAATTTGTTTCTCTCTTTCACATTTTGCCATAAGCAGTCAAGAGAGGCCATGTCCTACTCTCAAAATTTTGCTTAGATATTTCTTCCACTCAGTATCCTATTTCATTACTCATGAGTTTCTCCTTCCACCAAATACTAGGACAGAAACACAATTCAGCCAAGTTCTTTGTCATTTTATGACAAAGATGGGCTTTCCTCCAGGTTTCAATAACATAGTCCTCATTTATGTCTGAGACCTCATCAGAACAGCCTTTACCGTCTCTATTTCTACCTACATTCTGTTCAAGACCACTTTGGTAATCTCTGAGAAGGTTGAGCTTTTCTCTCAGCTCTCCTGTTCTGAGCCCTTCCCAGAATTGCCCTTTATGGTCTGTTCATGGTAACAGGCTTTTGCTAACATTCACCTCCAACCTCCTCCAGCCATTACCCAATTTCAAAGCTGTTTCTACATTTTTAGGTAATTATTACAGCAGCACCCCACTTTTCAGTACCAATTAATTTGTTTGTTTTAATATTTCAAATGGATTTTCCTTTTTCTTGTTATTAGAATACATTTTTGCTTTCTTTAACACATCCATAATGTCTTCCAACTTGTTTCTCAATACATGTATTGCTGTTATTGTATTATTTTTGAATCTCATCAAATTCTATTTCCAATTTGTAAAGATTGCTTTATCTTTAAGTCTTGGACTTCTCATATAGTTTTGTTGTTATTGTTGCTGTTATTTTTTTCAGAAGTTTCTAGTTGACATTTTCTTTTAATTTTATTTGTTGAGAAAGAATTTTCTTTCCCCTGGTATCCTATAACCAAGTGCAATCGCATCCGTTAGAGTAATCTGGTGTATAACTGTTCTCTCACCTACTTCTCTAGAGAGGAGGAGTATCTTACCTAGCACGCAAGCTTTGGAGAAGGAACTAAAGATATGATGATGTGGTTCCTTTTCTCCTTTTGTCTTCAGATATGATGTATGACAAGGATAAAGCACCTGAGTAAAAAATTTTTTAAAGGCTATTAGAAAAGGGAGAGATATTTAAGTTCTTATAGATCTGAAAGTGACTGAAGCCCAATGACATGTGACAAAAGAAAGCGAAATCTAAGATAGCAGACTTGAATGACTCTGCCAGAGAAAGCCAGAACCTGGGATGCTTTTAGGAGGCTTTCAAAGCCCCTGATGGAAAATTCTTGGCAATTTTTCAATAGCAATACAGAAAATATCTTTTGACTAACTAAACAGATAAAAGGGGAGGGATTGGCAAGGTCAACATAAAACAGTCAAAATATTTTGAGTGACATTTCTGGGTGCCATATTTATTGCACACAGTATACTTGCTATGGTCTGAAAGTTTGTGTCACCCTAAAAGTCATATGTTAAAATTCTAAACCAGGAGGTAACAGTACTAGAAGTTGGGGCATTTAGGGACATGATTAAGTCATGAAGGCAGAGCCCTCGTGTGTGGGTGTAGTGCCCTTGTAAATGACCAGAGAGTTAGCTAGCTCCTTCAGCCATGTAAGGACACGGCTAGAAGGCACCATCTATGTATCAGAAATCTGCTGACTTCTCATTCTTGGACTTCCCAGTCTCCAGAACTGTGAGAAAAATTTCTATTGTTTATAAACCATACATTTTATGGTACTTTGTTATAGCGACCTGAACAGTCTAAGACAATGCCTAAGAAATTTTACTCTGAAAGAAGTAAATATTTAAGGCAGTAAGGGGATGCTATGTAGAACTATAATAAAATACTTCCAGGCCCGGGTCAGATATTGGTCGACAGGGAAAATAATGTTTCAATGGGTTTATCAAATTCAAGGAAGTCATGGATGAGGTATATGTTCTAGCAGAAACACACACCTCAAATACATTACAGCAACCTAAGTTGAAAGTTTGATGAGGGTCATTTTCCAATTGAAGCAAATATAAGTAATGGATAGGGAAAAAAGGCATCTCAGTTATCTACAATTTGGGCAAAAAGGCATCCATGCTTCAAATATGCTACTTTCTGGGAGAGGAAATAATATGTTTCTGATACTGATGTGGAGTACTAAAATATACCTTTTTAATAGGAGATGGTATGTTTACCAAATGAATTTAGATTTACAGCTGATAGATTCTGGAACATTGGCATAAACTGGAAACCTGATAAGGCTGATACCTGAAAAGATATTTTTTTAACCTGATTTCATTTCTTTCTGATAATCTTTCTATCATAGTCTTTGGTACTAAGTTCTACCTTATAGAAACTAGTACTACATATTCAGTACTAGTTCTATAGTTCTATAGAAACAAATACTACATATTTGGTACTAGTTCTACATTATAGAAACATAATTTTGCTTGTGCCAACATTTCTATGGATAGTGGATGATGATCTTATTTTGAATTTTTTTTAGGTGTGGACCACTACTATGATGATGCTATGAGTCCTTTTATTTTCAACATGAAACTAAATTAGCAACATGAATTTAGACAACCAACTTCAGCAGTGCTAAAGAAATATGTACAAAACAGTTCAGCCTTAAAGCACCTAGTTGAAAAGCCCAGGACTGAGAGTGAACAGAATACAAATTGGAAGTAGGAAGAAACTTTGAATTTTTATTTCTTGGACTTTTAAATAACATGGCTAAAGGGATTTTATATTAGACTTTAACTGTTTGGAATTTAGAAAATGTGTCTTTACATTTCTGGAATATTAATTCATCTCTGGACATTTGACAACAGAATGGGGTTATATTATAAATGTAATCAGTTGATGTCATTGCAGAACCCTTAATGAACTATTAGGTTGGTGCAAAAGTAATTGCGGTTTCAGACCCTGAATTTTAAATCATTGTAACTAGGTTTGAATACATCTTTATTAACCAAAATAGGAACCATTACAACCGAAACATTGTTGCCAATGAGAAATAAGTTTGTTTATTCTTATAGCGTAAAAATCCATGCTTTGACATTCAACGAACTCTTGGAAAGCATTTTCTGCATCCTGTTGGTTGTGGAAGCGTTTTCCCTGCAATAAGCTGTCAAGATGCTTGAAAAAGTGGTAGTCAGTTGGTGAGAGGTCAGGTGAATATGGCAGATGAGGCAAAACTTCGTAGCCCAATTTGTTCAACTTTGGAAGCATTGGCTGTGGGACATGTGACCAGGACCTCATGTTTTGGTGCTCGTTTTGGAACTTCTTCTTGGTCCAACCGCTGAGCTACTCAGCTGATTGTTGCCGGTGGTCATATAAAATCCACTTTTTGTGGCATGTCACAATCTGATTGAGAAGGTTCCTTGTTGCTGCATACAATAAGTGAGAACAACACTTCTTTTGATTTTTGGTCAACTCATGAGGCACCCACTTATGGAGATTTTTCACTTTTCCAATTTGCTTCAGATGCCAAATGACCTGGTCAACGTTGAGTTCTTTGGCAACTTCTCATGTAGTTAGAAGAGGATCAGCTTCCATGATTGGTCTCAATTGGTTGTTGTCAACTTCCCATTCCTGGTCACTGGGTTCCTCATCTTCAGTGCTCTCGCATCTTTTGCAAAATTTCTTGAACCACCACTGCACTATATGTTTGTTAACAGCTGCTGGGCCAAAAGCATTGTTGATGTTGCAAGTTGTCTCTGCTGGTTTATGACACATTTTAAACTCAAATAAGAAAATTGCTCGAATTTGCTTTTTGTCCAACAGCATTTCCATAGTCTAAAATAAATATAAAATAAATAGCAAGTAATAAGTCATCAACAAAAAACATAAAGCAAGAAATTTGCATTAAAATGATTTATAACATAACCACATTTATTTAATAATGTATTCCAATATCAAAAGGCAAATGTCAACAATGCTTAAACTGCAATTACTTTTGCACCAACATAATATATGGGACAATGTGGCTAGACATAATTGAGTTGGAAAATAGAATAGAAAATGCTATTTTAGCTTTAGATACAGAGTGGACTTGAAATTTTTCTGACTTATGTGCTGCTTTAATCCATTTGAGATCCTTCTGGAAGTTAAATTTCAAATTCTTAGCAGTGGGAATTTATACAGTGGCTGGTATTGTGGTGGTGGGCTCAGGAATGTGGAAACATTGCTTTGAGAAACTGATGATCTCCTCGTCTGGGAAACCAGACACACTCTTGGTAGATCAGAGGCATCATGGTTAGAGAGAATGATTTAAGTTAACAAATCTGGGGAAATTTGGAATATGAGATTTAAAAACCTCCTTTCTCCTGGCTTCTTGAAATCCCATCCTATTGGGCCCCACTGTCACTGGAGCTCTTAGGAACCTCTTTGTGTGTATTGAAGCCATTTCTTTAGAGGATTTTAGGCACAGAAAATAAAATTTCACTTATATTTGTGCAATTTACAATGAAGGGTATGCTAGATTAGTGATATTATCTTGATTGCTGGTAGGATACAACTTATCCGTAAGCAACCAATATAACTGCATCCGTGCATAGCTGTTGTGCTTAGTATATTCAATAAACAGTGTGCCTTGTGAGGGGAAAATTCACAGCTGAGAGCCAGGCTACACAGGATAATGTGCACTACTTGTGTACACCATTAATATACTATACAGGTAGGCATTTAAAAAAAATTCTTTTTTTGAGACAGAGTCTCACCCTGTTGCCCAGGGTAGAGTGCTGTGGTGTCAAGCCTAGCTCACAGCAACCTTAAATCTCCTGGGCTCAAGTGATCTTCCTGCCTCAGCCTCCCAAGTAGCTGGGACTACAGGCATGTGTCACCATGCCCGGCTAAGGTTATATATATATATATATATATATATATATATATATATATTTAGTTGTCCACCTAATTTCTTTCTATTTTTTTAATAGAGGCAAAGTCTCACTCTTGCTCAGGCTGGTCTTGAACTCCTGAGCTTAAACAATCCTCCCGCCTTGGCCTTCCAGAGTGCTAGGATTACAGGCGTGAACCTCCACGCTCGGCTGGCAATTAGATTTTATTTGATAAAAATTTGGGAAGTCCAAGACAGGCTTTTATCAGAGGAATGACAACGATTGATCCACACAACCAAATGCTGCTGTTTGGAGGGTGGACAACAGAGGAGCAGGAACTGAGGCAGAGAGTGAGGCAGAGAGACTTTCCTTGCCTGCAAAAGCTTGCATGCAGTCCTGACTCTTTCAGCAGGAAGACCTGCATATTCTCTTAGATGTTTTGAGCTTAGAGGCATCTAATTTTAGCAGAATCCACAAAATATGAACATTTCCATATTTAATGGCACACAGCAGGGAAGCCCCTTGAGCAAGGAAGTCTTGGAGTTTCGCCAGGCTTCCAGCAGGAGGGCTCACTGAAAAATCACCAGGGTTGGATCTGTGTCCAAAAAACGAGCAGGGCACAGGGCAGTAATAAGGCTTTCTCAGATCTAAAGTACAAATCTGCTGATCCTGGTAGAGTCAAAACTTGGCCAAATTCACTTCATTAAAGAAATCTCTGTTAGAATAAACATTAATTCCTTTAGCTAGCTGTCTTCTTAAGTGCATATGAATTAATATACATGGTGTCAGTACACAGGGATGTTTTCAACTTCATGGAGAAATGTTTCTGTCCAGCTACTGTTCTTTAGAAGGGAAGTATGGAAAATTATACACTTCCTTATTCCTTTTAAATATTTTATTTCATAAGTCATAATCCATGTGACAAACACTGGGCTTACAGTTTCTAAATTGTAAGAGTTTTCATCCTAAGTTTAGCAGTTGGTACCAGGCAAATGGCTAGTTGTTCCCTAAAGCAATCATTTGTGCAATTTACAATGAAATGAATGCTAGATCAGTGGATACATATAAATCTAGGGTTCTAGAATTAGAAGGTAATTCTAATATAGATAAGCAAAATCTCTGTGGTACTTAGATTTCCCAATAGTGTCAAATTCAATTGTATACATTGGACATTGATTAAAGGAATTTAAGAAAATGTGTTTTAGGAGTCTTTATTATTAGAAAAGAAACTGAAACATACATACATAGTGAAGGACTGTAATTGCAGCCTCCAGAAAAAGATGTGGACCAGCATCATGATATCAGTTTTGGTTATACTATTGTGCTGTTGTGCAAATTTAGGAGAAAATGTCTCCGACTTTCTTGGCTTTAGTTTTTCCATCAACTGACATCAAACCTATTATTCACTCAATACCATTTCTGACAGAAACAAATAATTTCAAAGAAAAAAAGTACCCAGAGTACTGTACCATTATCAGCAACTAGTGGGATATTTTTGATCCTGGTACTATTGCTTGGGTTTTTCTTAAATAAATTTTAAGTTATTTGCAGTGTTTTGAAGGATAATACATAAGTATCCAGCCAGATAAAATTTCATGAATTGAGTAACCAGCTTGGGTAACCAGCTACTAGCTCAAGAAAGGGAAAATCACCAGCATGTCAGCACTTCCATTTGCACTCTCTGAGTCATTACTCCATTATGAAAATGCTGGTGGAAAACTCTGAGTCTGTTCATGGATCTTGTCAACGATGAACTTTGCTATAGGGAAACTTCCCAAAGACTTTCCTCTTGGATCATTCAAATTCTTTGGAAAAAGAAACTTTAATTTCTGTGTGAATCTTGGCTCTCTGCTGGAAGTCCAGTGAGTTTATCTAATCTCTCTAAATACTATACCTTATTTTGACCTTCAAATGTGCCCAATGGCCATAAGTTCAGAATTACTTTACCAAAGAATAAACTTACTCCTTTTTTTTTTTTCTGTGCTGGAATGAGACAATCCCACAAATCTACAGAAGGGTAAAGAATCTGAGATTCTTCTTGCTGCTTAATCAATCTTTCAAACAATCTTTTTAATTTTCACATTTCCTTTATCTTACATCCAAAAGTATCTGTTTTCCCCAAATCTATAGCCCTCAGATGATTCTGTGGTACGATTCTCAGATATTGTTTCTAGTGTAGGACTCAGCTTTCTTTAGATTTAATACACTATTTATTTCTTTACAATTGTTTTCCTGGTTCTAATTTGTTATTGTTGTTTCCCTTTTTCCTTGTTTTTGTGAATATACACTTATTGCCACTTGAGTGGGGTATAGGAAGGAAGCAGAAATAGATATATATATTCAATATTCAAAATTCTATATCTGCTCTGAAATATGTTACAAATTTTCTTTAATTTTTATGCACATATTGCTATTTTTCAAGATCCAAGAAATAATTTTTCAATAAATATTACATACTTCCTCAATTCTGATTAAGAATCTTATTAAATTTAACTTTATAGATTAGAACTTCAACTAAATTTTCTCCTGAAGAACTTTCTCTTCCATTTTTCCATACATTCTAGGTTTTTTTGGAAGTTCTCTTCCATTTTTCCATATGTTCTAGGTTTGTTTCATATATATTTCCTGGGCCTCCCTGGTGTTTTTTTCCTTTGTTTCTCTGTTTTCTCAGTCTAATAACTCTGATGACTTTTCTTTGTAAGTCTCCTTTTTTTAAGCTAAGAAAATTTTAGATCAAGTTCCTAAGAAAGAATTCATGTGAGATTAATTTTTTAATCTTAAACATATTTGAAAATACATTTATATGCATTTTTTATTGCTCATCTGGCTGCATTGAGAATTCTATGTCAAAAATCTCATTCTTTCAAATTTTGAATGAATTTCCCCATTAGTTTCAAAGCTATAGTTTTGAATTCCTTTTTTTTTTGCATGTCACATTTCTTTTCTCCATATTTATATATTTTTTCTGCATGTATTTTTTTATATGTATGTATATATTTGGGGTGTGTGTGTGCTTGCAATGTTCTGTGCTACAATATTAATATTATTTTTAGTTAAAATTTTTTTTTCTTAGCTTTGGGAAATGTTTTGTATTATTTTTTTGATAACTTACCCATTTAAGTAACCACAGCTTTTCTTCTTAAAACTATTATTAATGGGAAGTTGATCTTCTTGGATTAATCTTTACTTTTTTCACTTTTATATATTGCTTAACCTTCATGTTCTACATTTTAGGAGATTTCCTACCCTGTTAACCTTTATAATGAATTATTATTTTGTTAATGAAAATTTTGACTTTCAACAGTTCCCTCATATTCTCTATATGTTCCTTTTTCGTGCCCTCCTGTTTTTGGTTTATGGACGAAACATTTTCTCTCATCTTTCTGATATATTAAAGATAGGATTATTGGTATCTCTTCCTGATCTGGTGCCTTTCTTGTGAGCTCCTTTAGAGAAGAGATTGTTTATACTAATTTATGTTTCTTGTCGAAGGATTTCTGAATAAGTGTTGAGTTGTGCTTAACTCTTTATTCATGTTTCAGACTGATTGCTCAAAAGCTGACTGATTGCTCTCTGTGTATGGATATAAGGCTTACTGACATGTGAGTTTCACTGTGGAATGATCAGTTGAATTCACTTATTTTTGCTTAATTATTTTGCCCTCTAAAGTGTCAGTGTATGAAATCTTTTCTCTGGGATTATTTAGGTATCCTTGAGAAAAATCCTCTACTCTCCCACCTGAGAGGAGAAATTATGTTTGCCAACATTATGAAAACAGAGAAGGGAAATGGCTTAGAGTCTCAGCATGTAGAATTTACTTAATTCATTTTATTTATTTTTTTAACCCAGTCCTCAGCTTTGCCCTTTTCATGCATAGGATACCAATTGTGTCACTTGAGGGGAAGACCTTGATGTGGTTCCCTTTCTTTACAAACTCATTCCCTACTATTCACACTCACCTTCCCTATGACCTGTGCTTGCAAATCTTGAGGCTCTCAGAATTACATAAGGGTGAAATGCCTTATTTTTCCTGGCCATCCTTTAGTTATTTATGTTATAACTTTCTTTATCCTGCAATATTATCACTTCTACATTTGCCTTAGCGCTTCTGAAAATGTGTTGAGATAGTTCTGTAATTGTTGCCTCTTCTCTCTGTCATTATGTACCCCCAAAGTACAACAGGGTGGGGCTGCATGTTTTACAAATAGTAAGCACTTTTAGGACATGCATCATATTATTTTTTCACCATTCTCTAGGACAGTGTGTGGCATAAAGTTGGAGTTTAGGAAATTGATTAGTGTTAAGGGACTAGTTATTGAAATCAGTATTTATTAAACCATAACAGATTCTGGAATATAAATATTACAGACAAAATTAGTGATAAGATAAATTACAGAACATCTTTCAGGACATTATTAAATTTTTAAAAATGATCATTTTGTCCAACTAGAGTGGCTTTTCCAAATATTATCTGTTGGCAGATCTCTTATTTATCCTTCATCAGGTTGGCCCAGTAAACATGTGATCATCACTTCTAATATGACTTCTCTGGTCTGCAGGGAATTAGTCCCTATTCTGTACTGTTTTTGCATAATGCATATATACTTATGGTTGAATACATCAATTTGTAAGTATTTGTTTTTATGTCATTGAGAGCAAAAACCTAATCTTATCTGCCTTTTCATCTCTAGAAATAAATATACCAGATGCAGAACCAGGACTCCACAAATATTTGCTAAATTTAAATGAACTGACTATCATCTTCTAGGAATTATGGGGATGAACAGAAAACCAGATATTGGTATGGCTGCTAGTTGATTTCAGCCATTTTAACATGACCGCAAAGCCCAGGGAATTTGGTTTTAGTTTCCCTGAAAGGCTTTTGTTGTTGGTTTTATTGTATAGAAGGAAAAGTGTGCTTTCCTACAGAGGGAATAGGAATGAATAGAAAATGAATTAGCCTCTCATAAAGTTTTAAAACACATACCCAAATCAGAATTGGCCTTTTGATTAGATTTACTCTATTAGTTTTAGATTATCCAATATGCCTTTTGGAAGACTGACCATGTGGAAAACCCAGGTAGATTATCTAGTCAAAGTCTTTTTAGTATCAATAATTTTCATTAATACTTCAGCAACTGAGATTCAACAACTTTTCCTAGTGCATTTCTATCCTGAATGTGTGTGAGTATATGTGCATACACACATCAGAATGTTATCCAGGGTCAAATGTTGCCCTATATTTTTAAACAAGAGAGGATTTATCATTTCCTAGAGGCCAGGAAGAATTTTTCCCTCTATGGTTAGATGATTTTTAGGTTTTCACACTTGCAGTGAAAACTCACTTTTTATAGAAAAAAGCAACACCTATCCATTGTAGAAAATGTCTTTTGGTTTGGAGGTAGGGGGAAAAAATGAGGTGGTGAATGAAAAATGATTTGCTCTTCTGTCAACCTTCAAAGAGGTGATTTTTCTCCGGTCTAGTTGGCAATGAGATTTATTTTGATTCAGTTCTATCAGCAATAGGTCAAAGTGCATTGTTGCTTTTCTTTTTCTTCTTTGTTTTGTTTTTCTTTAATTTGAAATTAATCAAATCAAACATTGCTATGCTGTATCTTGTTGGCGATATGAAATAAGAAAGTCAACTTACAGTTGTGGTCTGGATTACCATGCTTCACTATCATTGATTGGGGCAGTTACAGTCTTCTGGTTGAATTTTAAATGTAGCCTGATGCACCTAGGCATGTGTATTCATCTAAACACATCTCTAGACATTTTAGCAATTAGAAAAAAAAGCAATTTCTCTGAAAGTAGTTGGAAAATACAAATTGCTTGTCAAATGAACAGAATTATGTTCTGTTTACCAGAGAGAATATGATGGAGAAAGGCTGGGGAGATAGGAGGAAGATTCAATAGTTAGCAGTGCTGTTAAGATAATTAGCCTTTCTGCATTATAAAGCCTAACCTTTGTTCTATGATTATTAAAATGATATAGGATTTTTGAACTGATAACAGTTGAGTTTAAAAATGGTTGACTTCTATAGAAATGCATGTTGCAAAAGTGCTGTGATTAAGGAATAGATATCTGTGTTTATGCATTTCATATATATCTGCATTTCCTAGAACATAATTAATGTTCAGAATAATTAACAACGAATGTATCCTATTCTTTCTATAAAGATTTCTTATGCCCCACTGATTGAATAGAAAATAGGACATCTGTTTTAAACGTGCCCTATTTTACCTAAACTGAAACAGCAGGAGTGTCTTGTCACTAGAGGGCAGCCATAATCTGCTAGAGTCCAAAAAGATCTTCCTGGATATCCAAGTCCAATTGTGGATGTGAGGGACATGATTTGGAATCAGTGAACTATTTCTCAGCTATACTTATTGTAGAAAGAGAACACTAACATCCATGTTTAGACAACCAACCAGAAATGATCTGATTACAAGGCAAATCAAACAGACAATTGCAATACTGTTTGTGTAAATTATAGGTAAATATATACCCCAGTTATCACAGAAAAAACCTGAAACTAATAAAAACAATACATGAGTTTTCATGTGCATGCACTGGCCCCGTTCACATTTCCACTGGTTTGCTGTTGTCATTGGGGAACCAAAGTTCCAAGCAAAGAAAAGGAAGTCACTGAACAAATAACTATGGAATTCCTATGAGGCTGCTCATTTCTTCAGCATTTAGCTGCTTCAAAATGCATGTAGATCTACTGGAAGCACTTGGAAATTAAAAGCAAAAGAATACTTCATATCAATAGATGTTACCAGGATTTTGTAATGGGGGTAAATGTACTCCATGCCAACTTAAAACACATCACTGCCAAGTAAGCTTTACACGTAGTAGAGTTTAATCTCTTGCCTTTAAAGAGATCTCCATGCCCAGCCAACGTGAATTAAAGATCAGTACCCATTAGTATTAATGCAGACCTTTCGGCTTTTGTCCTTTCTCTTAAGATCACCTGCCCACTGATTTGAAAATTATTTGTGTGATCTATTGAGACCAGTAGAGGTCAGTAATAAGCAGACTCTCTAGTATGTGTTATATACTGTTTCTCTCACTGGTAGTATACTTAATATAGGGGATCTATATTACCATCTGTGACATATACAAGAAAAGTCCTTACTATAGTTGGTAAGAGCATGCTGCTAAAGAAGTCATGTTTTCACTCTTTGCTTTGTGACACAGAAAATTCCACAGCCACTCTCTATTTTACAGGTCACAAGGAGGTCCAGTTGAAAGGATACGGAGAGATAACTGTAACTATTTGTATAGTAGAAAAATAATTTTAAAAGCTTGCCTATTAATAGTATGTCTTATGAGTACAATGAGACCAGATTTCTTTGACATTTAAAAGGAATATATATGGCAGAGTAAATATACACACTATTTTTATTTTTTCAGATGTCCATATGATTCTTCTGTGCTTCATAATTTAAAAGTGCTACAGAGTTCATAGTAGTACTTTGTTATTTCATATTTATCCCAGTTTGCATTCACTAAGAGCAAAACTACAATCATGTGAAGGTCCACAAAGTTTTAAAGAGATTGGCAACCACTACTCTCATGAATCCCAGTTAAATTTAGGATATCCATGAACAATAAAATTAGTGCTTTTTCATGACCTATCTATAGGGGTTTGTAGCTTTGCTCCACTGACAATTTTGAATTTAACCACTTTGTAAAATATGTCAAATTAAGAATAATGGGGTTAGAAAGTTGTAAAATGATATTTACTTCGCTAAGCCAAAATTTTAATTCATTCCATGTATTTAACGTGTCCAGAAACAGTTTTGGTATACAATATTTTTATACTCTTGCCTTAAAGTTATACATCCCAAAGCCCAAGAACAACTAAAGTTATTTAATTTTCCCAAAAAATGATAGTGAAGTTTAAATTTAAAAGAATTCTTGATTTGATATTAAAAAACTTGACTTCCAGTCCTAGTATGTAAAATTAAACTAAACGCTTACTCTTGAGCTCATTTCTTTGCCTATAAAATGAGGTATGTTAGACTGGCTAATTCTGTAAGTTCATTCCTACTCTCACAGTTGTACTTCTCTTTGGCGGTTGGTTCCACCTTGTTCAATATTCATTTGTATACTTGTCAAATCCTCCTTCATAGAACATAAGCTCCAAACTTGAAAGCAAGGAATGCCTCAGTTGTCATATAATAGACAGCAAAGGAACGAGCACATAACAGATGGGAGAGCAGTAAATATTCGTGGAAATAAAGGTGGGGCACAGGAGTATTGTCCTATTCTAGACAAAAAGTACATTTTTGTATTTCCTACAATTACTCATCAACATAGCACTGGACTTAATACATTATGGTGATTATCACTTCTATTTCATCAATGTTAAAATGAAAGATGGACAGCCAGTAGAAAAATGTGTGATTACTCAAAATATCAGAGCTTAAAAAATGTATATGTAGAACTTGATTGAAAAGTTATACCTTCTCTTTTGTAATGTTTTTAAGTTACCAAATATGCAAAGATCCTCTTTCCTAAGAATTAAATTCTATTGCAGCCAAGAAAATAAATAAATAAATAAAATACTTTACTCAAGCTTTCCATTTTTCAAGCTTCCCACTTATATTTGATGTTTTCTGGACATTTTATTCTTTGTAATGGATTTATCTCCACCCAATAACATCAGCACATGTGAGTCAATCATTTAACCTTTGAGCTTATGAGAAGTAATAGCACCTAGGATATTTTATACATTCTCACTTTTTGTAAGTCTAAGAGAAAACAAAATATGAGGAAAACAAAAATACTCACATATCCAGGTGCTTCCTAACATCTCTCCTGAAAAAATAATTTAGACATGTCCTTTTAGATGTAAAGAAAGAGATGTCCCATATCTTGCTGCATTGCATTTTTGCAGTTTTGCTTTAAATTAATCCATAGATTGAAAATAATAGTTAAAACAAAAGTCAAAAGTTGCTCTCATCCCTATGTAAGTCCAAATAAATTTATCATAAAATTATTCAAAACTCCAATAAACAAATTGTTATTGGCATATAGAAAGAAGTAAGAGATTTTAAATCTTAATCTGTTTCCATTTTTCTTAAATGCCTAAACTGTTTATGCAAAGAAATGAAGGTTAAGTTTTACCACTTCATTGTGTGTAAATGAATACCAAAGGCACACATATGCAGTCTTTGAAATTGCAAATGTCTGCTTGAGAAGATGACCTTCCCAAAGCCATTTTCTTCTCCCTGAAACTCTTTGCTGCTCTGGCCATAAGGTGTAAGAAACCACTCAAGATTCTGACGACCAACTACAGTGGCCCATCTGTCTGCTAAACCATCCCCACTACCCTCCTTTGTGTTATTGTCCCCTTATTTGTCATGACACTCTCCAAGGCCTTTTCATAGCTCCCAGAGCATTCACACGTGGGACATAGGACACTGTCCCTCGTCTGCCCTTATTTGATGTGGTTGCTTAGCTTGTGCTGGAGTAAATTTCTGTTCCCTGGGGATAACCACCTGAGAAGACCCTGCTGAGTCCTGTCTCAAAGGAGAGAACAGATCTGCGTAGTTTTAAATTGACTAGACCAGGGGTTAAATGCTGAAGTGACCCTGGCACCTGGAGACACTGCATCCTCGACCTTCAAGCTGCTGGGCCTGTGAATGACTGCTGAGCTGCTGGAGGTGTCACAGAGAGACTCAGTGGGGATGAGAATTTTTAATGATTTATGAAACTTGGCTTAGTACTGAGAAAGATGCTTTTTGTTTATAGGCCAATTTAGATATTATTGCAATATGGAACTGATGTTAACTGCTTTTCAGAAACATATGCACAATCATGTTTATTATTATTAAGATTTGCAATGTGCATGGGTGCTCACATGCATTCTGTTTCCCATGAATCTCAAGTGCAGAGCATTACACTGATAGATGTCAGCTTCTCCATCATCACAATAATAACTAACATTTATCTAGCATTTACCATGTGTCAGTTACGGTGCTAAGAACTTTCTATGGGTTTCTTTATGCAATCCTCACTATAATTCTATATTATTTAATCCACATAATAATCCTAAATGTTGTTATTATTATTGTTCCCATTATAAAGATAAGGAAAAATATACTTAGATAAGTTAAGATTTAACCGGCAGAGAACAACTTCAAACCACTGTTGCATTCATAGCCTGTGCTCCCAAGTAAAACTGAGCATACGACTCATCTCTGAAATGTTTCCTGAGCTGCTCTGTGTGCAAGTTAGAGACAGGAAGAACTTAGGCTGGGAGGTGGACTTTTCAGAGCCAGGCTATAAGAGTGGAAGAGACTATTAAGGTCTTTAACACAACAGCACCTTCAGCTATTATTCTCAGAACACTTGATGCAGTGTAGAAACTTACTAAACATAGTAGAACAAAAACATAGCATCTGAGCTTAATAAAGGACAACATGTAATCACTAGCATTCGCTCATTTTAACCTGGTAAAAAGTGACTCATCATAAGATAAAATGCATGTTCCAGTTGTAGAGAATGATACGTCCTGATGCTTAAAACAGTGACACAGAGCCAGGCAGCCTGAGTTGTAGTCCTGTGGCAACCACTTAGTGGTTGCAAAACTAGGGCCGAAGTATGTGGCATTTTTCTAAGCCTTAGAGATGATAACAACCTTACCTACTACACAAGATTATTGTTAGGATTAAATAAAGTATTTAATATGGCAGATTTAAAGAATACATGCCAGGTACATAATAAGCTCTCTATAAACATCAGCTATTGTGATGGCTGTTTGTAGTTTTATAAATATCTTGGATGAAAAGGGCTATTACAAGTCATCCAGCATACACTAATACTCAATATAAGACCCCTAACTACAAAATTGGTGGACACACTTGAAACTCTGACTCAGGTAGGGTAAAGGCAGTATACGTAACCGAAACACTTTTACCCCCACAATCTGCTGAAATAAAATAATAACAATAATAAAACAAAATTTGGTCGAGACTTTTAAATCTTGCTAGAGAATAATACTGACTACTTCACAAAATACCTTTTTTTTTCTTTTCCTTTTCATTAAACTTCATCTTCCATATAGTGAGTTAAAATTAGTCTCTATAATTTCTATTCATTAATCTGGAGCTCCACAGACTACATTAATTTTCTCATTAAAGACAAATTTTCAAACATTCAAGAACCTCTGAATTATTTGTATACATTTTCTCTTCTAATGTAAGGAGACACCTATCCATTTATTTTTAACTATTTCTCCTATTATATAATTTTGAGATCCTTTTTATATTAGCCATAATTCTTTGAGTATGTTTCAGTTTGAAAATGTTCATCCTAAAAAAGGGTATGGAGAATGAGAGGCAATATTCCAGGTGGAGTCTGCTTTCTAAAAAACAATGAAATATGTACCATTTGTGTTCTAAACATTAATATCAATATAATCTAAAAATGCAAGACATGTTGATGACTGGGCAGAAATTTAGATAGCCAAAACACCTGAGCATTTTGCCACTGAGCTGTTTGTGAATCTCTGTGCATACTTTCATTGATTCCTATTTTATTTTTGGTTGGTTTTATCATTCAAAAGTGTCAAGGTACTTTTGTATCATTATTCTATCAGAGCATTAGCTTCATTTCCACTCTTAATTATCTATTTATTTAATAAATATGTTTTTTCCCTTTTTAACACAAGGACTAAGAAAATGAGAACTAATATAAGGCTGAAGCACAAATTTAAAGATTTTTTTTCTAGGTAGATATCCATTCATTAACCAAAAATATATTACTATCCTGATTAAATCAGTTCTGATTCTTCCAACATACAAAACTTTAAAATGCATATGTCTTTTGACTCAGCAATCTCACTTCCAGAAATCCATCTTGCAAAAATAAAGGCACAAATGAATAAATATATATGCATAAAAGTGCTCATTTTAGGAGTTTTTATACAGCAGAGTTGCATATTTTATGGAACTCAGGTTCTAAAGTTAGTGAAATGCATATCTGAAAATCTCTTAAATACTAGGATCACTATCAGTACAGAAAGATGCTTACATTATGATAGTTTCAAGAGAACTGAGGTTAACTAAGAGAAAAACAGATTTAGTTCTCCTATGGCATTCTCACTCCCAAGTACAACCTCATTGGTAAATCAGGCTCAAAGGAAAAGTCCTGAGGTATGTAAATAATAATCTCTTTTCCTTGCTCTCTCTTTTCCCATGCAATAACAAAATATGATGTGTTCATCTATAAGGAATATTATGTAACTTTTAAACAGTGAAGTAGATTTACATGTGTTTATGTGTCAACTAAACACACACACACACACACACACACACATACACACACTCCCTTCTAGTTACAGGGATGATCACATGATGAAGAGAGGGGAGAACAAGATTATTAATTTAAACCCCTTGAACTTATGTAAGGCTTAAATTTTTATAATGACAATGTGCTACTTTTAAAATTGCTAAGTATAATTCTAGGAATTAAGATATTAATGATGTCTTATCTCTCATGATTCTCCAACAATTTTTGGAAATATTGATGGCATAATAACAATTACATTTAACTGAGCAAACATTTAATGTTTGGCCTGAAGATCTGAATACAGACAAATCTTATTCAATCATTTCTAGAAGCAGACTATCTCATCAGAAAGACAGAAAGTTACAGAATTTATTCTACTTTCAGACTTAAAGTAAACCACAACAGGGAGTTTTCACTAATATGTGCCGTGATGAATCCAAGTAGATCAGGGGAGCTAGTAATGATATTTTAGGTAGAAAGGAGAGCGTGTTTCTGGCAACAAAGCAGATGTGAGTATG
The DNA here is from genome assembly GCF_040939455.1 of Microcebus murinus. Classification (NCBI taxonomy): domain Eukaryota; kingdom Metazoa; phylum Chordata; class Mammalia; order Primates; family Cheirogaleidae; genus Microcebus; species Microcebus murinus. The sequence continues at coordinate 63,731,770 of NC_134105.1, forward strand.
ACCAATTAAACAGTAGTCCAATTTAACTAACAAGAGTATAGGAAATATGGGACGAGAGATTAAGGGGTGAGAGATGATGTTAGAAAGGGAATTTGCTAGCCGGGCGCAGTGGCTCACGCCTGTAATCCTAGCTCTCTGGGAGGCTGAGACGGGCGGGTGGATTGCTCAAGGTCAGGAGTTCGAAACCAGCCTGAGCAAGAGCGAGACCTCGTCTCTACTATAAATAGAAAGAAATTAATTGGCCAACTAATATATATAGAAAAAATTAGCCGGGCATGGTGGCACATGCCTGTAGTCCCAGCTACTCGGGAGGCTGAGGCAGGAGGATTGCTTGAGCCCAGGAGTTTGAGATTGCTGTGAGCTAGGCTGACGCCACGGCACTCACTCTAGCCTGGGCAACAAGTGAGACTCTGTCTCAAAAAAAAAAAAAAAAAAAAAAAAAAAAAAGAAAGGGAATTTGCTGCTACAATGCCCAGATATAGCATTCTAAGAAATATATCCTGTAGAAACTGTAGAAATGTAGAAGGGTTTTTAGGTAAGAGAGGGGCATGATCATGTAAGTGGGTTTCTTTTTCTTGAAAGTTCAGTTTGCAGCCAGTATGGAGAATTGATCTCAATGAAGAAAGGATGGATCCAGGTAGGCTGGATAGAAGGGTGTTAAAATAACCTAGAAGAGAGCTGATAAGTGTCTGGGCTGGACCTCGGCAACAGAGACAGAGAGGAGTAGGCAAATCCACGAGATGAATCAGGGTCCAGCTACAAGTTATTTCAGCCCTTGGGGATGTAATCAGTCTGGGCCTGGTAATGTGAGCTCATTTAAGTAGCTAAGTGCTCTCTTACTATCTGCTCACTTATCTCAGGATTCGATTCCCTTGTTTGTCCTACCTTTTTGAGTTTGAAGATCATTTTTTTCCTGATTGAGAAAACAGAAGCAAAATAGGAGTTTAGTCCTTGCAATGTCATCTGCTAATATTACACCATCTGGCCCGGGAAGCAGGCCTATTCCTCGTTCAGTCTTTCTTAGAAATTATATTTAAATTGTCTTTTGTGCTTTCCAAAAGGCTCAGCTCACCCTGTGGTTGAATCTTTTTGATACTATTTTTGTAGGTTCTCACCACTTTTTCAATTCTGCCCTTGCTGGTATGTCTTTCCTCCTGGCCATTTGCCTCAAGATTCCAGAAAGAGAAATATCTATTCTTGGTCTGTTGTCAATTTCTTAGGCCCACATTTTCAGCTTTTCTCATTGCAAGAGAATATTAAATAAATATCTCCTCCCCCTTTTTTGTTATTGGATGTTATAGAGTGACAGTGTTAGTACCAACAGACATTTGATAATATTTTCTATATTTGAGTTCCTCTTTCCTTTTCAATTCAGAATATTCTTCACATACATTTTTTTGTTTTATTTTTATATCTTCTTTCTTTTCTTTCTATTTGCTTAGCACTGGTTTCCTTTGCTTTATATAGCTCTTCTATCCAAGGATTGTTTTTCTATCAATTTCTATCTTGATTGGTCTACCTTCTTCTCGATAGTCCAGTCTCTTTTCTGGCTTTTCCCTTTTTCCCAGATTATGTGGTTTAAGTACATTAATGCTAACATTCCTGATATCCCAAAGCCATGAATGCAAAACACCCTATGTATACCTTTTTATTTTTTTCAATAGCATCTTACAGGTGTATAACGCCTTGCTTAAATCACAATTTTCCTAAGGCTCACTTTTGTTTGCATACATAAAATAAGAATGGACATTTTTTGTGGTAAATCACAAACTCGTAAGTATTAAATGAAATGACACACAAGAACTATTTAAAAACTATAATCTTTATACAAATATAAATCATTCTTTTTAAAATTAAGCTCAAAAATTGTGTTTGTTGGCTGGTTTTGTACATAATTCCCTGCATAAAACTTGGGGAAACTAACTTTTTTTTCTACTTGATGATATGAAGCTAAGCTTGATAACCACCTTTTTTTTTTTTCTTTAAGCTAGATTATTACTGAAGTTAACAAAATACAGTGAGTTTAGGTTTTAATTTTTTCTAGCTTATTAATAAAAAAAGCATACTTAGCCCATGGAATGAATTGGTATTGCATTATATTTTCATAGACATATGCCTTCTTGTGGGGAAAAAAAAAGACACAAATAGAAGCTGTTTTGGAAGTGTTCCTTTGTGAAATTAATTAAGGATGTTATGAATACTGTTTGCAAAGGCTACAGATTTGATTTTAATACTTTAAACCATCCTTTACAGCAAGTGTATATTCACAAAGATGATACTAGCAATTGTTCACAGTTTCAATAACTAAAAATGTAAAATTAAACATGTTTTATGGGGTATTGATGATTCCCGAATCTATCCTCTTTAACACTCATGAGATCTACATTACCTTCACTGCAATTAAAGAAGATATTTATATACTGAATTCATCTGGGGATTAAGAAATTCAAAGAGAATGATAGGAACACCTTGAATAAGTAATTCTGTCCTTTTTGATGAGACTTCCAGAGATCCGATGTAATGTTAGTTGCAATTACCATGCGTGTCCTGAGGTTAATCAGGCTCAGGATTGCGGATTAAAGCTGCAAGGGGAAGCATGGAAGGGCATCCACTCAGGACCTCATGTATGTTCTGCCCGTAAGGGATGAGCATATGTTTCTTTACTTATTCAGTGCATATCCCTTTTTATTTTAAGTGAAAGTAAGTTCCAAAGTGCTACTGACCCTATTAGAAAAGAAATAGCAAAGCTCTCCCACTGAATGAAGGAAAGCCTGGCAAAGTGAAATAAGTTAGCCTTGTAAGCAGAAGGTCAGCCTCTCTGGCGAACTGAGGGTCACGGATAGAAGAGAAGGTGAAATGCTGTCGCACTGTTACAGATGCGCCAGAAATTGTCCACATTTGATCTGTGGAGGGGGGGAGCAAAAAGCAATGAGAATCAACGTTCTCACTTAGAATCTGTCAGTTACACACTTCAATGAAGGCTGCGCGTTTCTAGGAAGATTCGGTGTGTTTTTCCTTCTTCCATTTCACCAACACTGGGCATTGCTACAAACCAAATTTAATTTACAGCTTAGCCCCGTACCTTTCATTTTCTTTTTTCTCTTTTATTCACTACTAACGTTTTTCTTTAACCTAAAGAGAACGAGGAAGACCAGATCGACACCCTTGTCAAGCCTTCACTCTCTTAAACCACACGCCGCTAAACTCCAGACAGATCCCCTGATTTTCTAATTCCAAGCGATTCTTGACTGATTTTATGTTTGTGAAATAGAAATGGAATGTGTGCTGATTGGCTGTCAAAGCGAAATTAACATTATATCACATCATCTTGCGGATTTCTTTAACTTTTAAAATGGACAGCAATGCATGTAACATTGCAGTTACTACAGATTTAAATGGTACTCTGTGTCTGTAACCGATTGACAAGATCAATAATTTTAAGATCAAATAGGAACAGCAGTTGTTTTTTTCTTTTTCTTTAATCGGGGCCTCTTTGTTTTATACGTATGCCTACAGCTAGATCCTGTTTTCTGTCTGTAGACAGAGATTCCTGCTGTGCACTGTTGAGAAAATGAGAAGACAAAATGGAGAATCAATTTAAGGAAAAAAGCTTTCGTTGACAAAGCTTTATAGTAGATCAATGAAATCTAGCTAGTTAAGATATCTTTAGTAGCTGAGATAAGATTTTATAATCACTGTAAATACTTATACCTTTTTATTTCTTTCTCATCTTAAATTTCAGTATTTGGAGAAAAATTTCTTAAGTATGCAAAAATGTGTCTTAGGACATTTGAATGAATGTCTCCTTTGTGGTACTATATGTAGCCAACATTATAAAGCAATAATTCAAAGATAATCTGGCTCTATAACATCCCACTTATTAATTTGGAATACATCTACTTAAAAATTAACCTTTCCTTTCAAGAATTGAAAAAAAATGTAAGTGCATTTTCAAGGTAGACATAATTGTTTTATTTCATTACTTAGTACTTAAGGGAATTACTTATTTTAGAGTTATTCTTTTATCACTTGTTTGTTTAAACAGGTTTTCCCATAAACACAGGATGTGCAAGACTGATATAAACCAAGAACATTTGTTTAATAGGCAGATCTATAGATCTGATATTTATGTAATTAGGTTTCACTAAATTTGCATACAAGTAGTAATTAGTTGTTTATAATTCCCAATAGCATTCAGTGAAATATTGTTTAAACTATTTTAGCATACCTTCTCTTTTTTTTCACAATAAACAAATGTTAATAAATATTGTACTAACTGGCTTTTGTTCACTTGACAAAAATATCCCAGCTATGTTACTTAAACATGATATGTAGAAGTAAATGATTTAGAAATTAATTTAAAGCTGTAGCTAGTATGCAAAATAAATAATATGAGCCATACTGCTCACTCAACTTTAACCTAAATATACATGTGGCTGAGATTTCTCCTTTGAAAATACGACTATTTTTACTACACAACATCATTTTTAGATTAAATAATGGCTATTATATAGACAGACTAGTGATTCTGGAGCACAGCTGTTCAAAACTCCAGTGGTAACCATGTAACTTTGAAACAGTCTGATTGCTAAACCCAGTGACACTTAAAATCAAATATTCTGATTACACTCAAGTATGCATTAGCTCCAAATTGAATTACATGGTATATATTAATTTTCACATAATAATTCTTTATTAAAATGCAGTTTCTGGGATTGAGAAAGTATATAATGTATATGCACACTCACCAAATACACCTACATATATTCGTCTACAAAAGCAAACCATTGTATATCATGTAGCACATAGAAATTATTCTAATTGACAATACTTGAGTGTGAAAATTATCATGGTATTTGTTTTCTCTTAAAGACACACATTCAATTTTTCTAGATAAAAATATACAATTATATAGTAGACTATGATTGTTAATAGGGAAGAATTTAACAAATGTTGCTATCAAATGAAAGAGCTTTTGCTATCATGTTCCCACTGGGAAAAGTGTCAAGAACAATCATGATGTCTTTCCCTGATGTCTATGATACATATTTATTTAACAATTCATCTAGCAAAGGTTATTGAGTACTTACTAAGTGTAACATTACAAACTAGGAACAACAGCTGTAGAGATAAATTTGTGAATATGGAGAGAACTTAAAAACTGTGAACATTAGAAAGAATGGTGGACATCTTCTGGATTTGCATCATTCTTTTACTGATGAGGAAAATGAGTCCAATATATTGATTAAGTTGCCCAGGATCACACAGTTAGCTAATGCCAAAGACAACTATTCAAAATTCCACTTTATTTTCAATATATCATGTTGTCTCAACCAATGTCTCAACTTTAATGATATTTTTCTTGAAAAAAGTCTGCAAGGGTTTCTAGGTTGGTGGGAAACCCAGCAGCACGAGAAGCAAATCAACTAACACTTGGTGTGAGCTTGAAAAGATGACTTAAAGCCAAACAAAGGTAAAAAATCAGTTATCATCTTCAGAACCACAAGATCAGGCTGGAGGGTCAGAGAACCTATAGTTGATGTACCCAGGAAAGGAAGATATGCAATTTTTTTGGATGATATTTGGTCAATTGCTGCTACTGCCTCTGGGCTTTCTATTTATGTATCAGACAGAAATGCAGAGAGGCTACGATGGAGTGGAAGTAACCCTTTATGAGATGATGTGCATAGTGTAGTCTGAAGGTTGAAGGGTCTAAATTATAAAGTAGTGTGCCTACCTTCCTGGGGCAAAGAAACTGACAGTAAGTTGTAATGTTATGAGGTTTATTCATAAGAAATAGGTTGAGAAATACCAAAGGAACATCATTCCCAATCCAGAAGCATTGAATTCTTTGAGGAATGCAGGTGGTTATTCTTAAACTATGAGGCACCATTATTATAGATGGAATGTAACAGAGTGGACTCCACTTAACCCCCAGGCTTAGAATAATAATTATAATCTCACTACATTAGCTTCTTCCCAATGGTACCTTCAGGAGGTTTTGACTATAGAGTAATGGATAAAAATTATTAATATGTCATGAGGCTACAACATTAAGAACCATGGTCATGTGGGAAAGAACTGGGTTGCCTTTGGAATTCCCTGGGTGGATCCAGGAGGATAAGTGAAACATTACCTTTTGTGACAGCAGTGGTAGCAGCTTGACAGCAGTGACAAAGCAATAATTAAGACGATGCAGACAGGCTAGCTAGAAGATCAGCCAAATGGACTGGCATGATCAGCCCAGACAAGTATCGAAAGGATTTAGGAATGACTTAACTATCATAACTTCTTGGGTGTGGGATTGAACAGTTTTAAGTAGGAGATATATCCTCCTTATTCTTTTATTGTACTAGTTTGTTTCTGGGAAAGACATTGAGAAAAACTGATTGAGGAAGCATCGTTTTCAGCGTCAGGTAGATTCTGTTTTTCAAAATAATCTGACTTCATCCTATCAAGACTGAAGCATAGTTTATGATTTCATAAACTTCAAGGGAAGCTGTGGTCTTTGAAAGTCCTGGAGGGTAGTGGTGTACTTACCTGGGATGTGTATATGGAGGAGAGGGAGGGAGTTTTTATCATACAGTCTACAGTCACTCTGGCATGTACTTAAGAAAGTGACACATTACTGTTGGTAAGCAAACTCATTTTAGTTGAATCATTTAATTTAAGTAAGATTTTTTTGTTCATGTCTTATTTTGTTTAGCATTTTTTCTGTGGAATAGAAAGTTGGTATTATAGCATATACTACTTCAATTACTTAGCATGCAGTGAGTCTATTTCACAAGTTCTGAAAGGCAAATAGTTTGCAGTTCGTAAGATTGTGGTTTGAATTCTTCCTGTGATATTGAAGCATTGTTGTGATATTGGGTAAATTGATTAACTTAAAAATCTGTTTCCTTTCAATGGCTAATAAAGCCTAACACTCTGTCGACAACATTTGCCGAGATCACTGCATTTCATGGAATCTAAGCATCATATTTTTCACATTTTGATTACTCTGAAATTAAAAAGTTTCCTTCAGTTCATGGCATTTAAAAATCCCTGTCAACTCTAATTGAAGTATATTTCCTTATGAGTATAATTGCTTTTGCTCTGGTAGTCCCTTGAGGATTACCTACCACTAAAACTTTTTGGGCAATGTTGGCAGGATGAACTGCAAATCTGTGTTGAGTGCCATCTTGGGTTCAATTTTCTGTTATTTTTTTTCTACTTTTGCCTTTTTTTCCAAGGGTAAGATGTGCTTTTAAAAATAATTGATTATTTTTAACTATCTTTTTCTGGTTGGCAGAATTGTTTCCAGTTTACCATTTTTTTGATATCTCAGTTTCATTAGATTCCTGACCTTGCATAGCACTTTATAAAATTGATCCATTTCCTTTAGTTATATATATATATATATACACACAATTATATATTTCAATTATATATGGTATACATGTATTTCTAGAAGAATACGTATATATTTATTTAATGAAAACACATCTTTAAAATTTTAGTAAAGTAAGTGTATGTTAAGCAGATAAATAGGAGGAACTATTTTGTAGAATCAATACCTTCCTTCCTTCCATCTATTTATTCAGAAATACTTTCTGAGCACTTACTATATTCCAGCCTTGGAGCTGGGCACTGAGATGCTATTTTTTTGCTCTTCTATAATTATTTTCAGTTTACTGAGGAAAATACCGCGGTGAGAGATAAGTTTTCCCTAGATTCACAGAAACCTGGAGATAAGAACTGTGTGTTGTTTTAAGCCAGTTATTTTGCCACAACTTGTCATGCAGCAATGGAAAGATATCATAAGGTGCATGTAGTATAATGCATGTAGTACGATGCCTAAGTATCATAAAGTGCATGTTGCACAGACATGTGCAAAAGACAAAGGATCTGGGAACAAAATAGAAATGAAGGCTGGAATCTGAGGACAAAGTCAATTATTCAGAACCAAAGTCACAAGGGTGAATAAGCAAAGATGTCTGTGGGTGGTCTCAAGGATCTAGCAGTAGAATTATGGTCTAGAAAAAGTTAAAGATTTAGAAAAAGGCAATGGATTGGAGAACAATTTAGCAGTCCAGGCTATGTTTTATCTAAATTTTTCACAACATGTTCTAATATTACTAAAGGGAAGACCAAATGATAAACTAAGGCTGATTTGGAAAGGATTTGGAAGCTATTGCAAAGGCAGAAGTTTGAGCTTTTCTATTTCAGCTGTGAGGAGGCATCAAAGACATATATGCAGATATTTCCCCCTGGAACTTCACACATAATACAGGAGAATTTTCTGTTATTTGTGTTTGTTCCACCATTCATAGGGTCATAGAAAACATGCATTTCACTTATTAATAAGACATTACATGGGTACTTTTAATTATAGATTTAGAAATATAGTTCACAAATTTGTTCAATATTAGTTGAAGAATATTCAACAGGTTTGAAAATTGAGTTATTAAGGCATCTTGAAAAACTAGCATGATTATAAATCCTAAATATTTTAATTGCATTGTTTCACAAAAAAATACTACAAAATACATTGCAATATGATTAGTAGAATTTTTATACTCATTGAAGTTTGGTATATTAAATTTTCACATGAAAGTTATTAGAATTAAATATATCAAAAATTTTTAATGTATAATGGCCACTTCATCTTGATGTTAGAGTTATCATCACAATGTTTTGATTGCTTGTAGTTCTTTTCTTTGATTCTCAAATATAAGATTTTACATTAAAAAATTCTGTTTCTTTCTTTCTTTCTTTTTTTTTCTTGAGACAAAATCTCACTCTGTTACTTGGGTTAGAGTGCAGTGGTGTCAGCCTACCTCACAGCAACCTCAGAGTCCTGGGCTCAAGTGATTCTCCTGCCTCAGCCTCCCAAGGAGCTGGGACTACAGGAGCACACTAACACGCCCTGTTAATTTTTTCTATTTTTAGGAGAGATGAGGGTCTCACTTTTGCTGAGGCTGGTCTTGAATTACTGACCTCAAGTGATCCTCCTGCCTCAGGCTCCCAGAGTTCTAGGATTACAGGGATGAGCCATTGCACTCAGCTGTTTTTGTGTGTTTTTTGTTCATTCAAAAATATTTACTCTGAAACTTTCTAAAAGAAGACAGAATAATGACGAACAAACATATGAAAAAATGCTCAACATCTCTAATCATCAGGGAAATGCAAATCAAAACCACAATGAGATATCACCTATATCCAGTGAGAATAGCCTTTATTAATAAGTCTCAAAACAATAAATGTTGGTGTGGATGTGGAAAGATAGGAACACTCCTACATTGCTGGTGGGACTGCAAACTAGTTCAAACTAGCTCAACCTCTGTGGAAAGCATTATAGAGATACCTTAAAGCAATACAAGTGGATCTACCATTTGATCCAGCAATCCCATTACTGGGCATCTACCCAAAAGAACAAAAGACACTCTATAAAAAAGACACCTGCACTCAAATGTTTATAACAACACAATTCACAATTGCAAAGATGTGGAAAGAGCCGAAGTGCCCATGAATGCACGAGTGGATTAATAAAATGTGGTATATGTATACCATGGAGTACTATTCAGCTATAAGAAACAATGGTAATATAGCACCTCTTGTATTTTCCTGGATAGAGCTGGAACTCATTCTACTAAGTGAAGTATCCCAAGAATGGAAAAATAAGCACCACATGTACTCACCAGCAAATTGGTTTCACTGATCAATACCTAAGTGGACATATAGGAATAACATTTATTGGGTATTGGACAGGTGGGAGGAGGGGATGGGTATATACATACATAACAAGTGCGATGCACACCAACTGGGGGATGGACAGGAGGGGGAAGCTCTGAATTGAAGGAGGAGGGGGGCAAGGGCAATATAAGTAACCTTAACATTTGTACCCCCATAATATGCTGAAATAAATAAATAAATATTTACTCTGAATTGAAACACTGTAGTATTTGTTGATTCGGTACAAAAAAAGTATGGTCTTTCAAGTGTATTAATTTCATTTTAGTCAAATTGAAAATTGTTTATCATTTGCTACTATTCTAATAATAATAGGGGAAGGCAGAAATAGGTAATTATTTTTGTTACTATTATATACAACAGGAAATAGCCCTAGCAGAGATAATGCTTTAACATTGATATGGTGCTTTAAAGTTTTAAAACTTTATCGTATTTTTTTATATTTTATGATAGAAAGGGCAGTTATTTTTTTATTTTATCTATTTTTAATATTTTATTTTACTTTATTTTTTTGAAATGTGAACTAAGACCTGTAGATTTTATTAATGACTGATTTTTTCCAGGTCATAAAAGTAGTAAATGATGAAATTGTAATTAGATTTTAATCCAGTTGACTCCTAGACCTTTCCCATTATACCAGGCTGCCTCCTATATCAAGACAACAGATTCTGTATCTAATTCTGAAGATAAAAACAATAGCAATCCCCAACCAGAGCCATCTTCCAGGACAAATTTTTTCAGTAAATAATTTGGCAACATTTTAAAATAAAAACAGTTCTGAAATGGTATTTAGGCTCCCAGGTCAATGAACAAATGTGACGTTACTACATAGAATGATTAAATTATTGTTCTATAGTACAATGAGCACAGACAATAATCCAGTGGATTTTTAGTGATATTGTACATTTAAATAAGCTTTTATGAGATGGAAATGAAGATAAATAACTATGTCATTGCTCTCAGAAGAATACATTCTATTATGTGAGAAGAGAAAAGAACATGGTACTTACGTAATCTAACCCTGTAACTCCATTAACCATGTCAACAAAACACAGAATAAATGTGGGAGGGGTCAGGGGTGAAGCTGTTGGGAGCATTCTGCTTTCTTTTACTTTTCTTCTACAGGTAACAATGAAAGCCTAATCACATCATGGAATAAAACAATAGATTTCAAATGCTTGCACTTCAGAGTACACTAAGACCAGATCTATCATCACACCAATTTGCTATTAAATATATCTATATATTAGAACATAACATTTATGATCAGAAATTTGTGTTCCTAATGTTGGAAATGTTAACATCAACTGGGCACAGTGCAGTAGTAAACACTAATTTTTTTTTCATGTTTCATGATATGCATGTCCCATTGCAATGTGACTATGGTTGCTGTCCCATTAAAATGTGGAGCTTGTTTCTCCACCTTTTGACTTTGAGCTTGACCATGTGACTTGCTTTGATCATTGGGACAATAGCAAATGTAAACTATGCAGAGTCTTGAAAAGTGCTTGTGTGTTAGGATTCAACAACTTTTGCTACTGGAACCCTTCTGCCATCAAGTGAGCAAGCCCATGACATCCTCCAAGTGAGTGGGAGACTATGTGGCTAGATGGACCAGCTATATTGCAGCTGTTGGAGTCATCCAAGAAGCTCCAAACATCCCAAACACATCTTCTACACATAGAATGGCAGAATAAACACTGTGTAAAGAACTCAACTCAATCAATCTACAGAATAATGAGAAGTGACAAATGTTTATTGTTTTAAGCCACTGTTTGGGGGTAGATTGTGATGTAGCAAAAGTTTATTGACCCACAAATCTATTCACAGTATTTATTACCAATCTTATGCCTACTGAAAATTTCGGATTTTAAAAATTAAATATTTGAGTGCATAACTAATATCTATATATGATATTGATCTGCAAACAAAATATGTCCAAAACTAAAAGAAGTGTATTTTTCTTACAGGTTTTGCCCTCTTCATATGTTTATAATTCACAGTTTTCCCATTGACCCAAGTGCAAGTTTTGAGCTATCTATTGATCCTTCCTTCTTCCTTGCATGCTATTTAGAACTTACCTTCTAAGGTAGTTGTTAGGATAACATAAGTTTATATAAACAGCGTGAAGGTTGATTTTATGTGTCAATTTGATTGGATTAAGGAGTACCTAGATCGCTGGTAAAACATCATTTCTGGATATGTCTGTGAGGGTATTTCCAGAGGAGACTGGCATGTGAGTCAGTGGATTAAGAGAGAGAGAAAGAGAAGAAACATGTAACATTGTTTGAAATGTATAAGTAGCCTCACAACAGAAGCAATGTGCACCTAATTAAAAACAAAAAGAAAAAAACATAATTCCAACCATTTTTCTGTGGCAACAAAGTCCTCCTTCAGCATCACCTGCATGATTAGCCAGGACATTTTATGATTAGACCAGACTAATCTATGGTAACAAATACCACTAGTCCCCCAAACAAGGTGGCTTCACATAAAGAAGTTAATTTGTTTTTTACACAAAGTCCTCTTTGATGAGTGACTCTCTAGGGCAGTTGTCATTCATACCATGACTCAGTAATTCAAACTTCATACATTTTCGGCACCATAGGAGAAGAAAAGAATGGGAAAGACTTGCAAAGACTTTTCATTACCTCACAACTCATTGGCAGAACTATGAAATCAGTGCCACCTCGCTGGAAAGAAGTGACATTTCTGTCTTCCATGTGCCCAGGAAGGCAAGAACCAGGTACTCAAGCATTATTTCCCTGAAAGACACTCCCATCCGTTGAATTGGACGAATTACGAACTTTGATATTTTTGTCTGCTTTCCTACTCATCATCTACCAGACCATCACTAAGTTTATTATATTTTTAACTTGCAACTATCTCTCACTATCTCCATTTCACTTCATCTCCACTCATGTCAATCAGGTAGGAGATAAAATACATTTTAAACTGGGCTAGTGAAATAGTCTCCTGACTGATTACCCCAGTTACTACTAGACTACATAACAACACCCCCCAAAAAAGCTTAGTACTATAAAACAACAACAATTTTATGATTTTGTCATGCTCACAAATTGTATGGATCAAAGATTCAGATAGGCGCATGATGGGAGTGGCGTTTCTCTGCTCTAATGGCATCTGTCTAGCTCTACATCTTGGAAGACTCAATGGTGGGAAAGGGTAATTCAAGTGACTGGGGGTGATTTGAATGGTTGGGGGCTGAAATAACTGGGGCAGGATGATCCATGTCTAAGATGGCTTCTTCACTCACATGAGCAGGAATAACTTGAAGCCTGGGCTCAGTTGACATTGTCAACCAGAACAACTCCATGTGATGGCTTGGGTTCCAAAAGGAACCTCTGGAAAGCAAACATTTCAAGAGATCAAGACATAAGCTTTAAGGCTCCTTTTGACCTAGAATGAAAGTCATATAACATCTATTATGCCTCATTTTATTATAAATAAGTTAATACGGTCAGCCTAAACTCAAGGGGAGGGGAATTAGGCTCTATCACTTGGTGGGGGAGTAACAAGCTCACATTACAGAAGAAATGTGAAGAGGGAGATACTGTTCACGGCGTTTTTATCAGATATTCACTCAGGTACCACTGCCTAAGGAGGCCACATTATCAATCTCTTTAACTTAAAGCACCATATGTCTCTACGTCTAGCACTTCTCAGAGTTCCAGTTTTAATTTTTTTGTCATTAACTCTTCAATATCTGTCTTCACCAATAAACTTAACACTCACTGTGAGCAGGAACTGAGTCCCCCCCCCCCATCAGATATCTGTGATAGATTGTGTTATATCCATTTGGCTATGACTGGGAATCACAGAGGCAACAGCTGCACAAATGCAATAGGTTTCCTACAACAGTCTCCATAGGTTTCTTCACAAATTCCCCCTTTGTGGTCCCACTTCAGTAGCTCAGCTTCTTGGATTTACTTAGAAGCTCTGACTTATTCCCCTGCCATGAATCAAAAGAGTTAGTGACTTTTTCTCTGATGCTCCTACTACACTTCCATAGAGCATTTTACTTTTGCTTAAGGTCTAGTTTCTATAATAAATCCCATCTTCCTATGATACCTAATAGTGGCTGTTTCCTGATCGGTACAATATCTTTAGAACTTTGCCCAGTACTTGATGAAGTTCTTAATAAATGTTTTTGAATAAAGAAATAAATGTTAAAGAATTGATTTTGATTTGTCCAAAAAGAGTCAGAGTGATTATGAATTTCAGACAAGAATTATCAATGGATGCTAGAACTAAGGTTTAAAATTTGAGAAGTAGCAGGGTAATTACATAATCTTAATGAATTACATAGTCTTAATGAATACTGTGAAAAATACTTATTCATTACAAAGTGGAAATGAAAAAGTTTGTCAAGTACCAGCTCCACCTTAACCAAGGGATCTAATCTACCATCACTAGTAATAAGATGAATAGTTACCATGTGTCTCCAATATATTAATAATACACAGAAGACAGCATTCCTGCTGCGGTTATTTCTACTAAATGTGTATACCTAAATATAACCATGAAAAAACATCAGACAAACTCAAATTGATGCACATTCTTCACAGGTACCAAAGTCCTGAAAGGTGAGGAGAGACCAGAGAACTCTTCCATAATGAAAGACAATAAAAAGACTTGTCAACAAAATGAAATATGTGATCATGAACTGGGTCTTTTTTTGTAAAGTACATAACTGGGACAACTGATGAAATCTAAATAGAGCCTGAAGATTTGATGATAATGATATATCAGTGTTAATCTTTTAGTTTTGATGTTTGACTTGCTGTTGTGTAGGAGAGTGTGCTTGTTTTTTTTTTTTTCTTGTTTTTTTTTTTTGGACAAACACGAGCATATTTTGGAGTAATAGGGTGTCAGTTTGTCAAATTCTCAGAAATAGCTCAAAAAAGAGAGGAGTACAGAGCAAATATGGCAAAATCTTAACATTTGAGGAGTGTCATTGAGCAGTAACTAGAAGTTCTTTGTACAATTATTAAAACTACAATCTGATTTTGAGACATTTAAAATAAAAAGTTTAAAACAAACTAGGAGTGTTAATAAATAACATCACTATTTTTTCCCAGTAAAGTTTACTGTTAAAATTAAGTGCTGGAATTGAAATACAGGATAAGATAGTACTATGATTTTTCTGAAAATATAGAATAATCTCGAAATGTCTAAAGGATTAACCCTCTGATCATTATCCCCACCGAAATGGAAGGTCCGAACACACTGCAACGGATGCTCTGCTTTGTTATCTTGCACCTGCCAGGACTGTTGTGACATAACCTAAGTCTTTCCATCTCCCAAGTCTATCATTCTCTCATATGCTAGATATATTATACTCATCCATGAGGTGATTTTTCTGACATGTGAGGAGTGAGATTGAATATCTTTATCTTGGAATGAATCCTCTATCTCTTCTCTTTAGCCAAGGGTGATTAGGTTCTCTACCTCAGCTAATTCAGGTCTTTATTCCATCTATCAAAGAATGTGAAGAAGCAAAACTGAAGAATCAAAATAGAACTCATAATTTATTAATGTCACATTTATGCACTTAGTTAAATATTTTATTTTGTACTTTTGTAGAGATGCAGCAGAGATTTTTTTCATCAATGGAATAAGAAAGAATTGTAGATAATACTTTTAAAATTATTTTTCTGAAATAAAAAAATAACGTAAGCACACACAGAGAGCTGTGATTTGCATACGATATTGTCATTTCTTCTAGGGTAATTCTATCTGCTTTTTATAGGTCACCTCTTGAGAACCGCCAGTGATGAATTTGCTTCTGGAAAATGCCTTTGCAGAGTTCCTCACTGTCTGAGTTTGAATTCTTGTCTATAAGCAAGAAGATTTTATGTCTGTACTCAAATTATGAAACCTATTTCTGTCTGTTGTACATCAGCATGCTGCATCTGAATCATATCCATTCATTTACTATCTATTCAGCAAACATTTATGTTATCATACAGTGAACTAGGCTTGGAAGATAACAAAATGAGTAAAATCTTGACAAGTCCTCTGATAGAAAATGATTTCTACAGCAGATATCTCTCAGTATGAATGCACGCACACACAACTACTTCCTTTCCCTGAGAAGAAATAATTCCCCTACTATGGCTTTATTAGATTAGGATTGAAGACCTTACACAAGCTTAACCACTGACATTCTCTTTTAATAAATTTAGAATTGAGATTTAAAGGATAAAACTCCTTGTAGCATTTTGCTTAAATTTAAGTGATACATTCTGGAGAGATGTGAGGAAGACATCTTCTCCTAGGTGTGTGAAGAAGGAAAATGCATTTAATTATCATGTAGAAGAATGAAGTAGACTTTCAGAGACAGCAGAGTAAGGCACACAGAAAGAGTGATCAAACCTCAAAGAATAACCATTTGGCTTTCTGGAGGCCCAGATGTACATCCCCAGGTTCTATAAAATACCCATTAATTCTTCAAATCAATCTCCTCTCTTTTTTGTCTTAAGCAACCCAAGGCAGTCTATGGACTACTAATAATAACCAGAATGAATTATAATTGAGCTTGAACAATGCAGGGGTTAGTGTACCAACTCCCCACACAGTTGAAAATCCATGCGTATGATTTTTTGATTCCCCCAAAACATAACTACCAATAGCCTACTATTGACCAGAATCCTTACTGATAACATATGCAGCCCATTAATACATATTTTGTATGTTATATGTATTATGCACTGTATTCTTACAATGCGGTAAGATAGAAAAAAGAAAACATTATTAGAAAATCATAGGAAAGAAAATACATTTACTATTCACTAAGTGGAAGGTAACCAAATAACACTAGACTACACAGGATGGAAGGTTTATTTTTCTTTCACACAAAATTCCTAGCTGATAGATAATCCATTAAGTGTAGGGAAATTCCATTCCACAAAGTGAACCAGCAACCCAGATTTCATTTATCTTGCTGCTCTGCCATGCCCTAGGGCGCTCTTTTCCATATTTTAACCTGCAGGAAAGGAAAAGTGAAAGTGGCGATCAAGTAGCTCCCCTTTAAGGATGTGATCCAGAAATTTCTCACAGAACTTCTGTTTACATCCCACTGGACAGATGCTAGTCATATGGCCACACCTCACCTCACAATAGGGTTGACATCTCTACTCTGTTGGCTATATGATAAATAGTTGAGAGTTTCATTGCTAAGTGGAAGAAGAGAACAATAGATATTGGGGAACACAAACAATTTCTGCTAAAATAGTGCCACTGGAACATAATGGTAGAACTGCTATGTTCATTCATTCAGGATTATAAGAAAAGGTATCTTAGAGAAGGTGAGTCTTTCTTGAATCTTCAGTGATGAATTGAACATTATAAGGTTAAGAAGAAAAAATTCTTTTCAGAAAGAGGAGATATGATGTGCCAAAAAAGAAAAAAAAAAGAAGTTATTATTAGAATTTCTTCTGGCTGGAATATAGACTGTGTATGATGAGGAAATAAGGATGGAACCAAATGAGTTTGAAAGTGAAGACCAAATTGAATTTTTAAAAATTTCCTGTCAAAGTATTTGATTTTAATGTTATTTCAGCAAAATATACTAAAGGATTTTTTTTCTTTTTTTTTAGCAGAGTGGTGATGAAGAGGTCATTAAATATGAAATCTCTGATTTTGAATCAATAGTTTAGTTTATATTAGTTTATATCTCAAACACGAAGCAGTACAATTAATCATTGTATGCCCCTAAACTATTGACACAGTTTTGCCATCTTAATGGTAGCTTGTTTATGCCAGCAGCAAAGAAGCCTGGAGAGCGACTGGTGATAAAATCATGAAAGGCATTTTCCACAGCTTGTTGAGAATAGGACATTTTTCGTTGCAAGAAATGGTCCAAAGCCTGGAAGAAGTGGTACTCAGTTGATGCAAGTTCTGGTGAATATGGTGGATGGCAGTTTCCAAGTTCAGCTTCTGTAGTTTGAGCAGGGTTGTTTGTGCAACATGTGTTCGAGCATTGTCTAGCAAGAGAATTGGCATGCATTTGGCATGCATTGGCATGCATCTCTTTTTTCATGCATTTGTTTTCTATTGATCTTTAAACAATTCACCATAAGTACCACAATCTTAGTGACTTAAAACACCATTTATTTAATATTATCTCACAGTTCTGTAGTTCAGAAGTCTTTGTGGATTTCACTGGCATCACTAAGGGTCTTACAAACCAAAATCAAGATGTCAGCCACGCTTGGCTCTTATCTGGAGGTTTGGAAGGGAAATCTTCTTCCAGGCTTACTCAGATTGTTGACAAAATCAATTATTTGCCAGTAGTAGGATTGAGGTCCCCATTTCCATTCTGGCTGTCAGCAGAGGTCGCTCTCAGCTTCTGGAAACTGCCCACAATTTTTCTCATGTGACCACTCCATATTCAAGCCAGCAAAGTTATGCGAAATTCTTCTCATGCTTAGCATCTCTCTGGCTTCCTTTGCTGCTCCCACCTGGATAAAAGTCTCTGTTTTGGCTCTCCTGTGATTAGGTTAGGCCTACCCAGATAATCTGCCTTTTACCTTATAAAGTAACATTGTCAAGTGAGTTCCCTAAACTCTAGGGAGAAGGGATTATATAAAGTCATTGAAGGCCACTTTCAAATTCTGTCTCCTACAATGCCTATATCGCAGGTTTTAAGAAATGTTCTTAAAATATTTATTGAATGAATGCAAAAATGAATGAATGAATGAATGAATGACTATTGCTACAGTATCACATGCCTATCTAGAGAATGTCATAAGAATAAAACCCTATCTACCTAACATAACAGGCAATAATGATTTATCTGAGGCTGGCACAGGTGCATAGGGTTCTACCTGGGCTAAATGTATAGTGGCACATTTTCTCTCGACTTTCAAATCTCATGAACACATCTAGAAAGTCTCTTTACTCAGGCCCTGCCACGGTAGATCATCTCTCATAGAAACTAAGAAAAGAGCTGATTCACAAAGACCCACCATCTTCTAATCTTCTCATTTCCCTTCCAGCTTCCTTCTTCCTTCCTTCAACAGAATATTCTTTTCTATCTAGATCCTAGTCTTTTGCCAAATACCTCAGTCCTTTTCCTTGTTTTTGGAATATATATCTTTAGGTCTCAAAAGTCAGAAAGAGACCAGTTTATAGAATAAGGGGAAGGATAGAGAGTATGGGAAAAGAAGGTACCAAGGTAGAATTGAGGATCAGGAAGGGAAAAAAATATTTGTTAATATTTCTAACATATTATTTCTCCACTACATTTTTTAAACTCTTATTTTATTTTACTATAATTACAGGGATGTGTTACTTAAGAACAGTGATACATTCTGAGAAATCTATCGTTAGGCAATTTTGTCATTGGGCAAAGATTATAGAGTGCACTTAAACATACCTAGATGGTATGGCTTACTATACAGTTAGGCTATGTGTTAAAGCCTATTGGTCCTAGGCTACAAACCTGCACAGAAAGTCACTGAATAAGCAAATGCAACACAATGGTGAGTATTTATGTGTTCAGACAGAAAAGATACAGTACAAATATGGTATTATAACGTTATGGAACCACCATTATATATGGCAGGGGTGGGAAACCTGCAGTCTTAAGACCACATGTGGCCTTCTAGGTCCTTAAGTGTGGCCTTTTGACTGAATCCAAATTTTATAGAACACATCCTTTTATTTTTATTAATACATTTTTGTTTATCTTTTATCTTTTTAATTTATTTTTAAAATGAACGTATTTAAAATACCAAAGAATAAAATAAGTTTCTATAAAAGAATCTTCCCAACACAATTAGAACATTAGCAAGCCATAAGGGCTAAATTGACCTCTGCTATGCTCATGATTTAGTTCTAACTGCCCCTACCTGACTGGTGCCACTACCACAGAAAGCCGGTTGGTGAAAGCTTATGATGGTCGAATATGCCGGTCTGTTATCAGCTTTTGACAATGGTGCACTGTGTTTCTGTTTGAAGTGGAATTTGTGAATAGTTTCACAGCTCAATATTATTTTTTAAGTCTGTCTGCTCAATAGCCCATCATGTCAAAGACCAAGAGAATGCTGAAGGAAGGAGGATTGGGAATTGTAATATTATCTTGTTTCTGCTAAAGATAAGGTGATTTGCTTGCTTTCTGTTACTATAATATCAACATTAAAGAAATTCAATGCCCATCAGCATTATAACACTCATGAGGAGCACAGATATTTTAAATTAGAGGGAGAGGCATGGAAGTTTATATTGCAGAAATTCAAAGATGAAAAGCAAAAGCAAATGCAATTCTTTCAAGCAGAAATTAGACCTGGAAATAATGCCACTGAAGCAACTTATAAAGTAGCTTGTATACCTAGGAAAAAAGGGAAGCTATTCAGTGATGTAGAAATTATGAAAGAATCACTATCAAAGTTGTAGGATGCTTAGACCTCAATAATGTTTCAAAGTACAAAGAATTGCCTCTTTCAAAGAGAACCATAACTGATTGGCAGCATGAATTTGCCTTCAATTTAACAGAATAACTTCATGCAATACTTCAAAAGGAAAATGTACATTATTCAATCACTTTGGATGAATCAACTGATACTACTAACTCAGTGCAGTGTTTATAGTTCATTTAGGTCATAACGGAAGATTCTCTTTGCTATGAAGAGTTACACACTTGGGGCACTCTTGTGAACAGAACACGGGGAATAGATATCTTCAACAACTTTCAAGATAAATGTCGTGAAGTTGGACTGAATTTGGTAAATTTAGTGAGTGTATGTATAGATGATGCACCTTCCATGACAGGAAAACATGAAGGGTTTTTTCCACAGATAAAATAAGTATTAACAGATCCAAATGCTTTCATTTATTTACACTGTATCTTGCATTAGAAAAATCTCTGTGCTAAAGCTACTATTTTAAGTGATGCTTTGCAATAAGTTATAAATATTGTTAATTATATTCATGCAAAGACAGCTCGGCAACCTCAGTTTGGTAACATGCTAAAGTCAAATGATGAAGTATTCAGTGTGGATTTGCCATATCATTCTAAACTGCATTGGCTATCACAGGAACAGGTGTTAGCCAAAATTTTATCTCTGCAAGAACAGATAGTTAAATTTTATGAGGAATCAGCAATGTGAATTATTGAAAGAAGATTTCTATAGGAATGTAGCATTTCTGTGTGATATCATGTCAAATCAAAACTACTTGAAATATTTCTTTGCAAGGTAAAACTAAATCTATACATAATATGTGGCAAGAAATCCAAGCATTTCAAAAAAAAGCTATCTTTTTTCAAAACATTTCTTCTTCAAAGGGAAATTTCAGATGAACATTTCCCCCATTTAGCAAAGGTCATTGATGAGCAGGATAGCAGGATGATATATGCAAATCATTTGAAGAATATGCAGCTGTTATCGATTTATTAAGTGGAGAATACAATGAAAAGTTCACTGACTTTGAGAATCATGACATCACACTAAAATTAGGCTTTCAGCCTCACCTACGTGATATCATCAAGGCACCTAAAGCACTACAGATGGAACTGATTTAGTTCTCAGTAGGTGACATTTTAAAGTTTTTGTTTGCTGCTAAGAAAGATCCAATTGAAATATGGAAAAAATGCAGTATAATATCCATGCCTTCAGCAACATGTCCAAAAAATGCTTTCTTGCTTTTCAACTACTTATTCCTGCAAGTATTCCAAATCAAGATGCTCTTAAGGTCACAAATGACTGATACCCATCTAGAAGATCAACTGAAACTGTGGACCTCCATGCTGCAACCAAATTTTTAAATGTTTTTCAAGAGAAAGCAGACACAACAAAGTCATTCAAAGTTTGGTTAACTTGAAAATTAACAAATAATTTTCATTTTTTGAAATTATTAAGTACTTAGTAGTTAGATTTTTACAAAATAATGTACATTTTTAAGTATATCTAATTGAAGTTTCTTGGATGTAGCCTTTTTGATTACAGCTAAATTAATGTAGCCTTCCAACAAAAAAGGTTTCCCACCCCTGGTATATGCCGTCCATCATTGACTGAAATGTCATTATATGGTGCAAAATTGTATATGTTTACATGTCTGTCTCATTTTCTTATACTGTAAGATCCTTGAGGGCAGCAGTAGAAACCATCAATTTATTTCTTTATTTCCATCTCATGTCACCATTCAGAGCTGCTGCCCAATAATTGATTGCTAAACAAATTAAAAAATGAATGCTTAAATTAAAAACACAAAATAGAATATGTATGCATTTATTATTCAATTTAATGTGAAAGTTTTCAGCCCCCCAAAAGATACCCAGATTCTAAACACCTAAGCAGATGGAAATATTCAGAAGGGAATTTCAGATAATTTTTCCACATAGCAGAATGGAAAGCTTTTCTATACATTGATGATAAATATTATCATTTCTACTAATATAGTTTTGAATATAATCAAAATATTTAAGCACTGTTTTACTATACATTTTCATGTGCCATTTACCAATGTGAATTAGATTATTAAATGCAAACTTTCTTTCTTGGACTTCAAGTGTATGTATAATTCACTCCAAAAGTTATAAATCTACCTCAGTTGTTTTTTGAGATCTGCTAGAGGATGTTCACATTAAGATAAATGGATTGTCATGTTTCGAGAACTGTTTAGTTTCACTTTTAGGGGACCATCTGTTCTCTGATGAATGGTTCTGTGTATAAGAGTGGGCATGTTGATTTAGCTCTTTTTTAAATAAATGCCATAGCTAATTATTTTTTTGAGAATGCAGTTCTTAACCTCTCCAACTTCCCTGGTCTCTTTGGACAATAACTGTGTAACAAGGGTTCATGTCCACATAAAGTTTTCTCTTAGGATGCAAATATATTCACCATAAATATCAGGAAAAAAATAATTTTGATATGTTTTACTATCTACATTCTTGACTGAATAATACCTTTCCCTATCTGGGAAACTAACTCTCTGAATGAACACTTAGTTGGAAGCACACACACTAAATAATCAGGGAGAAAAAAGGGTGAGCTCATTTTGCTTTGAATCAACCTTATTCATCATGGGGTTGAGGGATACCACAGTATTATAACCCTTCATATTTGTTTGGCCACTGATACTTGGCATCATCAGGCAGAGAAAAACAACACAAATAATATAATTAAAAAACACATGGTTAGCATATAAGGGTCCATATGATCAGTTGCATTGATAGGTACTATTTAATACTTAATTTGATATTTTAAGCGTGTATTCAAATCACTCCAATTATAGCCATAGTTGGGCAATCAAAAGCACAATCATTGAGCATTTTCATTTGTGATTTACATTATAGGTGATAAATGAACCACTCATAGTATAACACATATAAAATATTCACTCATATATTACCATGCTCACATTTGTGAAATACATACATATATACATACATACATACATACTTTTAACACATAGACCCATAGCTTTCCAAACTCTGTTCTCTAGTAGAGTCCCAAGTTTATGGGGACTCTGGCTGAAATTGAACGAGAAGGCTGAGAATAGTTGGCTTACGGACACCCATCCTTTTTTCCAGCAAAATTCCTCTATTCTGAATTTTACAAAATATTATTTTTGAATGTTTGCATTTATAGAATCAGTTCTGCCCCTAAAGTAGCAAGAAACCCAATGCCCTAGATAAATTCATCTCCCCAACATTTTCTGCTTTATAACATCAACCATGACTGCAGAAAATATTTTTTATGAAAAATAATATTCATCTTTGCTAGGAAGGCAGAAGAAATAACTGGTTTGTTGCTTCATATCTTTCTACCTGACTCTCACTATTTTTTACTACACTTAGTAATGAGCCCTCTGCAACATATGAAAAATTATATAACCTTTAAAACCATGATGAATACTCTCCATTACTGGAATTTGGGGTACTACACCAGGAATCTTGGGAAGGTATTTTATGATAGAGAAATCTTTCTACTTAATGTTTCCCAAATTTTCATAAAGACTGATATCTTCATATTGTACTGATCTATCTTATCAGTTAAGGTTTTCTGTACTAAGCCAAAGAAAACTACCCTAGTTAGTGATAGTACAAGGGAATTTATTGACAGGGTGTGAGACAATTCACAAAATCAATATAAGTGCTGAGGAATCAGGCTTTATAAAGGAAGGATCCAGAGTGACTTTCTGAATTTGAGCAGTAGCAACTATAGTAGTCTCTCTCCAAGTAATTCCTATTTGATCAAATCACTTGTAAACTCGTACTTTCTTCCTATTGCACTGGACAGCAAATGTCCTATTTTCATCAAAAGTCAAATTCTCCATTTGCATTCTAAAATTACCTTCTCTCATCTTCTCCATGATTGAATTCTGACAATTTTCTACTTTCCAGGGTATTTTCCCTAATTTCTACCTTTCTACTCATTTTCTTCAGTAGGTGATAATGCTTTAGAATACACATCTTGCAAACAAAAAATATTTTCTTGTTCATCGTTCTACCTTTGTTAAATACAATGGTTAATTATTGCTGTTTCCACTTCCTCATGTGACACTCTCTCCTTAACCCACTCCATTGTTTCAGGACTCAATATTGCAGAAACTATTCATACTTCTGTCAAGAATACCAATAGTTTCTATTCTTGTCAAAACCCATGGTCACTTCTCTGATTGTGCCTTCCTTGTCCTCTGGGAAGCATTTAACCTTGTTGATCATGCTCTCTTTCGAGAAACACATTTTCTCTTACCTGTCACAAGAAGTGTTCCCTGTTTTCATCCTAACTGACAGGCTACTCCTTCTCAAGCTCATTTGCTGGCTTGTCCTTTTCTGCTTGGCTTCTCAGAGCTAAAGTGCCTCCTGGGCTTTGTCTCCATCACTTCTCTCCTGGAATGGCCTACATGTGTGAGTTCATTCACTTCTATCTCACCAATTGCTACTTCAGTCAATGAATCCAATATTTCCCTCTGCAGCCCTGATTTCTCCTCAGAGCTCAAGGCACTCATATGTATTTGTCTACTTGGCATCTTCACATTAATGATCATAATCCTCTAAAACTTACCACATGAAAAACAGAATGTTTAAACCACTCTATCCCACCCCACTCTTTCCTCTATCTTTTCCATCTCTGTAAACCACATCACTACTTAACCAGTTGGCCAAAACAAAAATCTCAGAGTTCTTGATGCTTCTTTTTCCATCATTTTATATAACCAATTCACCAGCAAATCCTATTGACCATGCCTCACAAACTCATATAAAACTCATCCACTTTTTCTGCCTCTACTAAGGCCACCAAGGCCAGCTGCCTCTCTCACTTGGACTATTACCATAGCCTCCTAAATAGTTTTTCATTTTCTATCCTAATAATTCCTTTCTCTTACAATAGAATACAAAATATATTTTATAAATATGACTTGGAGTGTCACTCACTTGTTGAAATCTTTCAATGAAATTTCATCTTATTTTAAATAAATATCTATTCTTCTTCTTCTTTAGCCTGTGATATAACCCTGCTGTCTTTGAGTTTATTTCATATTAGCTTACCTCTCACCAGCCCCACCAGCTTTCTTTAAAATTAATATACTAGATAATATTTCTTTATCCCTTGAAGGCTCTTCTCCATGATTTTTATACAGATAGCCCCTTCTCTTGATCATTCACTTAAGTTAATATCTTTATATAGTTATCAGCCATACCAAATGCAGAGTTTTAGTAGCTTACCACAAAAAAAGTTTATTTTTCTCTCACATCACAGTTCAATTTTATTGTGTGTGTGTGTGTGTGTGTGTGTGTGTGTGTGTGTGTGTGTGTGTGCACCTGGCCTCAAGAGAAAGTCTATGGAGAATTGCACAGGATCCTTTATGGGCCAGGTTTGAGGTGGCTTACATTCCTTACTCTCCATATTCCGTTGGCCAGAATTCAGTCACATAGTGAAACTAAAGACAAGAGAGGCTGGGAAATGTGGCTTAGTGGTTTCCCCAGGATGAAGAAGAGAAGATGAATATTGATGATTACTAGTAGTCTTTGGCCTATCACCTCACCATATAGTTACCCAATGAAATTTATCACATTACCTAGTTTTAATTATGTGCAAATAAATTTTCCTACATTACATTTAATAGTTGACCAATTTTTCTTTTAGTCATTTATTAATCAATTAATATCTCTGTTGTTTCTCTTCAGAGGAATGTAAGCTTCATAAAGATAAGGCCCTTTTCTATTTTGTTTTTTGCTATACTCTTAATTCCTAGTTACAACCCATGACTGGCAAATAATAAGTACTTAGTAAATATTTTTCTAAGTTTAGAGTGTGTTGCTTTGTTTATGTGTAAGATTAAGACAGTATAATTTTCTTGACAAATCCATGAATACTGTCTTAAGAAAGACAAATACAAGGACCGCAAGACTGTTTCCTTCATTTGTTTCCAGTAACTTAGTAAGAACTAGGCTTAGAACTGACTAAGCAATTCTAATTGAGTTAACTGGAAGAACAAGCAGATACCAGAGGCTGAATTTTGGAAGGCTTTCCACTTCTATAATAATAAGGTCATATTTATACACAGGAAGCTTCCCTTATTACACATCTGCACAAATGTTCCCTGAGCCTCTGTTCCTAAAACATGTAGATGATATTAGGATTCAGATCTTTCTCTACTATAATGTTGTCCACAGTGTGTATAGTCTAACTAATCTCAATCTTGACACAATTCCCTTTGGGCTATTGAAAATTTGAGGGGCCATATATTTTAGTCTTGTAATTTTCTTTATAGGTTTCTGGCCAAAAAATTATTATTTTTTGTTTTTATTTTTAAATTTGTACTTTGAAATGTTAGTGTCCATGATTCCTATGTATGATAGTGCAGAGTGAGAGAAAAGTAGGTCACCAGACAAAATCTGGGTATACTTATCAGAAAAAATGGGATTGAATTTGAAGAAAGAAAGAAAACAATAGATTTCATCTACATTTTTTCTCAAGATGTTAAAATCTGAATAAAAAATGTAAACATATATAAGTCAAAAGAAAATGGATACTGAACAATAGTAAAATCCTGAAAGTATAGCAGGTAGAAAAATTAAATATTAATCTTTAATAAGTAAACCAAGATATGCTATTATGTACATAAAAACAAGAGTTCAATATTGTTTATATTGAAAAATGCAATACAGATATTTATTTCAAATATTTTTTCATTAAAATTCTTATATTTTCCCTCATATTTCTATTTTAGGTAGCCAATATTTTTTCAATGAAATATAACTTTTTAAAGTTATATGAATTATAATCTCTCTGGAATTTGAAAAGGACTATGTCTTCATTCCAGTGATTGGTATGCATATAAGCTTTTGGTGGTAATAGTCTGTGTTTTCCTTTATTTTGTATGACAACCTTTAAAGTAGGTAGTTTGCAACTTTTCTCAATTGTTTCTCACGATTTTATATCCTTACTAGTAACTTTTGTCCATTTGTGTCCAGTATCAAATAAATATGCATATAAATTGGTATAATCCATTTGTTTTACAAACATATTTTATTCTTTTTTCCCTTATTCTTAAAAAGCGTATATTAAAGACTGGAGTCTACTATATTGTAGGTACTATTCATTTTCTTAAATATACAATGATACGCAAGAAATACTATCTGACCTCAACGGGTTTGTAGTTTTCCTGCAAAGCTAAACATGCCAAAGTTAAAGTCCTCAGAAAGTATAATAGAAGCACACACAGCTTATTAGAAAGCTCATTTAGTTTAGATTGAAGAGTCAAGTCACACTGTCTAGAAGAAGCAATGCTTGAGTTAAATTCTACCTGATGAGTAGGAATTCACAGGGTAAAATCTAGAAGTGAATTACAGTCAGAGGGAAAAGCATGTAAGAAGGCAGTGATTTGTGACATAACATAATAAATTCAGGTGTGGCAAATAGTTGAGTATGTTGGTGGGGAAAATTGAATTACATGTGAATAAAGAGGTAAGCAGGGTTAGATCATAATGGGTCTTGTTTTCTATGCTAAGGAATTTGGGTTTTGTCGTCTATGCTAAGGAATTTGGAGTTTGCCAAGCTCCTAAACTTCTAAAGTAATTCAAGCATAGAATATACATAATCACATTTAAATATTAGAAAGATCACTATGGAGGATTGAAAGAAGTAGACTAATAAACAAATGGAAACCAATTGATATGATTTATGATGGTGCTATCACTTATGGATTAAATGACTGCCTTTAATTCTCATCAGGTAGAATTTCCTCCATGGAGAGGAACTGGCCAAGCCCCATGCCTAAGCCTCCAAAAGTGCTTTGTGGAACAACTCAGTACATTGTACAAATATCCCCCAGCACTGGCTCAGACTGTGACAACCACAGGGATATGAGATGCCAAAGGAGAATAACTGCAATACAGGCTCTTAGTGCATCTGCCCCTCTCCCACTGGGTCAGTCCTATGGAGTAGGACACAAATGCACTATCTAGGGACCACTTCTTTTCACTAAGTAGGAGAGTTCCCAGCAGGGTTGAACAGGCACACTGCAAACTTACCTGTCTTGAGCTGAGAGAAGAGGATTCACATGAGAAGGACCCAGCATAAGAACACTGGCAACATGAAAACAAAAGCTGTTTCAGTACCTCCAAAGGATCACACTAGGTCTCCAGCAAAGGACCCCAACCTAAGGATATTGTTGAAATGTCAGAGATGGAATTCAGAATATGAATGGCATATAAAATGAATGACATTGAAGAGAAAGATGAAAACACAACACAGAAATATTTCAGGACATGAATAAAAAATTACAAAGTTGCTAAAGAGATAGATAACATAAGAAAAGATATAACAGAACTTAAAGAAATTAAAGAGTTATTTAGGCAATTTCAAAATACAGCAGAAATCTTCAACAATAGGCTAGACCAAGCAGGGGAAAGAATTTCAGAGCTTGAAGACAAGAGTTTCCAACTAACCCAGTCAGTCAAAAGTGGAGTAAAAAGAATAAAGAAGAATGAACAATCACGCAAAGAAATATGGAACTATGCAAAGTGAGCCAATATAAAGATTATAGGTATTTCTGAGAGAGAAGAAGGAAAAGCAAAAAGCATGGAAAACTCATTCGAGGGAATACTTGAGGAAAACATCCAGGTGTCAACAGAGATTTAGATATCCAAATACAAGACAGTCATTAAACACCTGGAAGATTAATAACAAATAGGACATCATATTGTCATTAGCTAGCCAAAGTCAAATGAAGGAGAAAATCCTACAAGCTGCAAGAAAAAAACAATAGCTATCTTACACAGTCAAACAAGAGCTGAGATAATTTATCATACTAGGACCTTTTTTGGGAAGGAAGGAAGGAAGGAAGGAAAGAAAGAGAGAAACTTGTACCCTAGCAATATAAAAGCAATAAATAAATCAAGAAGAAAGAAAAATATGAGTAGATGTGAATAAAGAATATAATGAGGTTTAATGTTTTCTACAAAAACAGTGACAAACAAGACAAAGTGTATCCATAACAACTCAAAACTAGAATACCAGAGGATACCACTGTGGCCAGAGGGAGGAGAAGAGATCAGAGGTAGATGTCTGTGGGCCAACATTCTTTTCTTGTTCAGATGGAATACATACACAGGGAAAACCTTCACACAGTAAGAAAAAAAAAAGCATACTTATGGCTCTTAATAAGTAATGATAGCCAACAGCAGAGGAGAAATAGTATATTGAGCTTTAAAATCAAAAGAATATTCTGTCTACTCAGAGTGAAAGATATACAAGAGGAGGGAAAAATGTATTGTAAATAAACAACACAAAATGAGATAGTAGAAATAATTCATGAAGTACTTGAGTTATAATAAATGTAAATATGTTACATATCTCAGAGAAAATGACAAACAAATTGAATTATAAAGAAGTATTAAGAATACATCATCTACAAAAGCCATATTTAAAATAGAAGGCTGGGCCGGGCCCAGGTAGCTCACGCCTGCAATCGTAGCACTCTAGGAGGCCCAACTGGGAGGATAGCTAGAAGTCAGGAGTTCCAGACAAGCCAGAGCAAGAGTGGGGTCCCATCTCTACTAAAAATAGAAAGAAATTAGCCAGACAATGAAAAATATATAGAAACAATTAGCCGGGCATGGTGGTGCATGCCTGTAGTACCAGCTAATCGGGAGGCTGAGGCAGAAGGATCCTTGAGCTCCTTGAGTTCAAGGGCTCCTTGAGCCCAGGATTTTGAGGTTGCTGTGAGCTAATCTGATGCAATGGCACTCTACCCTGGGCAACAGAGTGAGACTGTCTCAAAATAGATAGATAGATTAAAAAAAAAAAAAGGCTGAAGAAATATTGAAAATGAAACTTTGATAAGTAGTTTATGAATCAACATTTTAAAAAATATAGTGAGGTGGCTAATTTTCTATCAATCAAATTAAAATTTAAGTTATAAACCACCATAAGGGAAATTTAGATATTATATACTGGTAAAAAATACAAAAGAATGACAAAATATAGTGATCATGAACATAAATAAACTCAACAATATAGCTTATTTCAGAAATCAAAAATTGTACTCAAATTTTAACATGTTCTTATCAAAACCTGATAAAACAAGTAGAAAAATAGCAAAGTAACAGAAAATTAAATAATATTTAATTTGTTTAATCTAATAGTAATTAGAAATTATAAGCCCATCAACCAAAAATAAAAATTTTTCTTGAGCAAACAGAATGAATTGATAAAAACCAAATATGTACTATATCAGCAAGAAATCTCAATATACTCCAAAAATCAATATCATAACATTACATTTGCTCACTACAATGTAATAAAATTAGAAATCAATAACAAATCATGGCTCAAAATTTCTTGCATGTATGGAAAATTTTAAAATATAATGAAAAATAATTCTTGAAATAAGAGTTATATAAAACACACTAATATACTCAGAGATTAATAACAGTGGAGTGTTTATAGTTTAAAATTATAAAATAAAGATTACAGAAGTATTATAGATTTTGTTCATATTCATTTAAAAACAAGAATATTAAGAAACACTTAATTCAAGAATATACATAAGTCAAGGGAAAAAATAACAATCTTTTTTTTTTTTTTTTTTTTAAATGTTTTTTTTTTTTTTTTTTTTTTTGAGACAGAGTCTCACTTTGTTGCCCAGGCTAGAGTGAGTGCCGTGGCGTCAGCCTGGCTCACAGCAACCTCAATCTCCGGGGCTCAGCGATCCTACTGCCTCAGCCTCCCGAGTAGCTGGGACTACAGGCATGTGCCACCATGCCCGGCTAATTTTTTGTATATATATTTTTAGTTGGTCAATTAATTTATTTCTATTTTTGGTAGAGACGGGGTCTCGCTCAGGCTGGTTTCGAACTCCTGACCTTGAGCAATCCGCCCGCCTCGGCCTCCTAAAGTGCTAGGATTACAGGCGTGAGCCACCACGCCCGGCAAAAAATAACAATCTTGAGGATAGTTATTCAGGACCAAGATGGATGAAGATAAAAAATAGAAGACCATAAATCAATGGAATGGAGAATAAAAATTAAAAATTGAGATATCTAACAAACAGATGCTGATTCTTTATACAGACTATTAAGGTAAATTTAAAAAAAAAAAAAACATGAAAACTTAAGACACCACTCTTTCAAGGAAGATATACATTGCCAAAATTGGAAAGAAGACATTGGAAAGTGGAATGGACCAATAAAAATTAAGAAATGGCCTTTCAAACCTCCTACACTAGACTATTATGTCATTTAAAATTAAAAAAATTAAATCAGGCTCAAGTATTTTTGTGGGGTGTTCTAAAAGCTCTCAAGAATCACAAAAATAAGAATATTGACCAGTGGAACAGATCTGAGAACCCTGATATAAAACCATCCTCATATAGCCATCTAATCTTTGACAAAGGAAACAAAAACATACACTGGGGAAAAGAACCCCTTTTCAATAAATGGTGCCAGGAAAACTGGATAGCCACTTGTAGAAAGCTGAAGCAGGATCCACACCTTTCACCTCTAAAAATCAACTTACACTGGATAACAGACTTAAACCTAAGGTATGAAACTATTAGAATTCTAGAAGAAAATGTTGGAAACACTCTCCTAGACATCGGCCTAGGCAAAGAATTTATGAAGAAGACCCTAAAGGCAATCACAGCAGCAACAAAAATAAACATGGGACATGATCAAACTAAAAAGCTTCTGCACAGCGAAAGAAATAGTCATGAAAATAAATAGACAACCTACAGAATGGGAGAATATTTTTGCATCCTACACATCTGATAAGGGGCTGATAACTAGAATCTACTTAGAACTCATAAAAATCAGCAAGAAAAAATCAGAAAACCCTGTCAAGAAGTGGGCAAAGGACATGAACGGAAACTTTTCTAAAGAAGACAGAATTATGGCTAACAAACATATGAAGTAATGCTCAACATCTCTAATCATCAGGGAAATGCAAATCAAAACTACAATGAGATATCATTTATTTCCAGTAAGAATGGCCTTTATCAAAATGCCCCAAAACAATAGATGTTGGTGCGGATGCGGAGAGATAGGAACACTCCTATACTGCTGATAGGACTGCAAACTAGTTCAACCTCTTTGGAAAGCTATATGGAGATACCTTAAAGGGATACAAATGGATCTACCATTTGATCCAGCAATCCCATTCCTGGGCATTTACCCAAAAGATCCAATGATACTCTACAAAAAAGACACCTGCACTCGAATGTTTATACCAGCACAATTCACAATTGCAAAGTTGTGGAAACAACCCAAGTGCCCATCAATTTATGAGTGGATTAATAAAATGTGGTATATGTATACCATGGAGTACTATTCAGCTCTAAGAAACAATGGTGATATAGCACCTCTTGTATTTTCCTGGTTAGAGCTGGAGCCCATACTATTAAGTGAAGTATCCCAAGAATGGAAAAACAAGCACCACATATACTCACCAGCAAACTGGTATTAACTGAGCAGCACCTAAGTGGACATACAGGAACTACAGTAATTGGATATTGGGGGGGGGGAAGGGAGCGGGTAAATACATACATAATGAGTGAGTTGTGTACCTTCTGGGGGATGGTCATGCTGGAAGCTCAGACTTATAGGGGGGGGGGCAAGGGAATTATTTGAAACCTTAAAATTTGTACCCCCATAATACGCTGAAATAAAAATAAATAAATAAATAAATAAAAAGAATAGCTTATGCTTATTAAGTTAAAATATTTCTGCCAAATAGTAAAAATAAAAAAATCAGGGTGAAGTTATACAGCTCAATATTTATTAAATACTGTATGATAAAAAGGAATCCAATATCTCCAATGAACTTAAAAAAATAGTCCTATAAGAAAATATTAGCAATGAAGGGAATTCCATTTCTAAGAATGCAGGAATGCAAGATAAGGAAACTATGCCCAACTCTCTCTCTGTCTCTTCCTCCCTCCCCCCTCCCCTATGTATATCTCACACAAGCACAGGCACCTGCAAGAGAAACGAAGCAATCCGGAGCTCAGAGTGCTACACCAACACCACTGCAGTATTCTACCACTGGGGGTGGGAGAGGAGTGGAGAGGACAGAAAATTCTCTTCTGCGCAAATATGCCACAAATCCAAGAAAGAAATTGGCTGTCATGAATAAGAGACTCAAGAATGCAGGGCAAGCCCCACCTCTCAGGCCCAGGCACACAGGATATGGCTAAATTTGCGGCTAGACCAGAAAAAGAGAAAGTTCCACCCTCCCAATTCCCATCACCAGTCTATCAAGCGCCAAGTAATAAACAGTGGCTGACTACTGGGGAAATATAAAGATGTAGGACAGAGATGTCCTCTGTGGCTGGCATGAAAAAACAGAAATGTTGAAAGCTGAGGGTGGAACATGAGGATCGAGACAAAAAAAAACTCCTTGATCTCCAGGCCTGAGAACAAGCATCATTAGAGAAGAGTGAAATGTGTGGTGCTCTGAAGGCAATCATAGCAACAACAGGCCCCAAATCCAGATTATCTCCTAACTAGGTAGACACAACCCCAACACTGACAGCTTGACAGAAGAAATAAGCCCAGTTCCAGATTTAATCACACTTGCCTCAGTCTCTTTTGCCTATACTCACAATGTCTGCCATTAAATTAAAATTTATAAGCCACATAAAAATGTGGGGGGGAATGCCTCACTGTGAAGAGAAAGCTATAATTTCATGGTTAAATTAATACATTTTCCTGTATTTTCTATTCTTTGAAAAAAGTGGCTCTTGCATTGTGGACCCTGTATGAGCAACATGAACACTATCTTACAACTTTTTTGGAAATGCAAACTATCAAGCCCCATGTCAGGCTTAGTGAATCAGAAACTCTAGGGCTGGGGCCCAGTAAGCTGTTTTAACAAACTGTTTAGAGGATTCTGATGGACTCAGAAGTTTGAGAAATATTACAGTAGTGGAGCCATTAGGCTTGTCTACACTTATTTCCTTGAAAATATAAAATTTGTAATGGGTATGGGAAGGGTTATGTTAATCTGAGCATGTGCCAATCTACACAAATTCTTATAGAATCTAAACGAGGAGGATTTTTTTTTTCTTTTTTATAGGAGGAAGGGTTCTTCTCCCAGATGAAAATCCTATTGGCTCTACAGAAGGGAAGTGTATGGTGGCTTCAACCCTCTTACCCACTCATGTGACAGATTTGACTGATCTACCACAAATGACTTGGAAAACTTTGATCCAAGTTTTCAATAAAATTTATTTAAAATAAAATGTCAGCTATATGACTTCTTCATAATATAATTCACTATTGGAAGAAAGTGCATTTTAAATATGAAATAAATGTTAAACGTATCTATCCTCAGATTTGGATTTCCTCTCTAAAATTTAATAATGTCTTTCTAAGACACTTACTAGCATTATAAGTACTAGAGATTGCTCATAATATTTAACATCTGGAACATATGCTGGGAGATGAGCAGCATCTTAAAGTAATTCATCAATCATGATGTAAAAGGGCTTACTGTACCATTTCATGAACTCAAGTGGAGTATATTTCATCTTGATATTTAGTCAAAAACAAGAGATAGGGATAAAATAACCAAAAATAGTGATTATGTATAAAAATAGTTTCTAATTAAATATTCTAACTTTATTATATAAAATAATGATTAGCATACTATATCAACTTTTATAATGAAGATTGTATATAAGGCAAAATTATTCTATCCAACACCTAAAAGTATTCTCATTCTTAGTTTTTTGAGAGATATATGAAAAATCAATATAACATTTGTCAATTTGCCCAAGATGTTAATCCTTCTAAAAATACATTGTAGAAATGTGTAGGATTTTATATCTATTAATACCTAAGAAGTGTTACATGTACTTTTAAAACATGGATTTCATTTAGGAATAATGGAAACGGATGTAGTTTAAAAATATAAATGCCAGTTGAATGTGTCTTTCCTCCTAATCTATTGTACTGATTATAAAAACAGATACCTTTCCATTTAAGCAGCTAAAGCTTGACTGTACCACTTCCTTTTCTTTCTTTGCCTGCCAAATTATTTGAGACTTAAATAGATATACAGCCTTGGTGGGCCAACTTTCATTTTTTTATCTGAGCTTAAAGACCAAAACTCTATTTAGAATCAGCAATAGGCAAGTGACTATCATTATTTCTTACTGCATGTTAACAAAACATTTCAAAATTAGGGAAACTATGTTCTTTCATGCCATGGATTTCTCAGATCCTTTAGGGCTCATGTCTTACAAATGTTAGGATAATGTAAAAGGCTGCTCTCTGTACTATCCATTCAGAGAAACCAATGATGTTATTACAAAACAGCTGGTTTAACTACAGGAGAGAACTACAAATTGGCCTCAGGTATGAAACTACTGAGACAGGGAGCAGCAAAACAAGGTGAGATGCTGAGGAAAAACACTGTGGCAGCTGCACTGGTGGGAAGGTGCCTTAGGATATAATGATAGGAAATGTTAAAAAAAAATTTTTTTTAAAGATCCTGGCAATAGAAAAACCAATTCAGCTCTCAAGGAGCTATCCTTAGAATGAGAACACAGTATAAAGAAATAAATACAGTCAATTTATTAAGTTTTAAAATTCTTATAATTTATCTGGGAAATATAAGTAATTAATGGCAGTCCTCATTCGTTTTTTCAATTAATATTTTCTTAAACTCAAATCTAATCCACACATATTTAGCATTACGACTCATCACATTGAGTAAGAGTAAGCTGTGTTGGTATAGTGTTGGAAAGTGTCAAACACTTATTCATTATTATTTCCATCCTCTATGTGATTATATGGAGGAAATGGGATAGGAGGTCAAAATACAATGTAATGTTGATGTGAAATTGTAAATGTAAAAATATTAATACAATAGTCCCCTTTTTTCATGGGGGATAAATTTCAAGACCCCACTTGATGCCTGAAACCACAAATAGTACTGAACTTGATTGCTATCAATTGGAACACGTTTCTGTTTATGTCTTCAACCTCACATTTAATGCCATTTCCATCTTAACTAAGCTCTTGTCATGCACTGTGGTCATCACTTTTGCAGTTTGTGGTGTTATAAATTTTTTTTTCTTTCCTTACAATTGCACAGATAGAAGATTCATTCTGACTGCAGATCTTAGCAATGTCAGCATACAATTTCTTCTCTTTCCTTTTTAACTGGAGAACTATCACCTTTTCACTTAAAGGAAGCACTTGACACTTCTCTTCGGTGTACCTGAATTGCCAACATCACTATCCTTGTGCTCTGGCGTCGTTATTAAGTAAATAAGGGAGACTTGAACACAGGCATTGCGATGCCCCAACAGTGAACATGGTAACTGGAAAGGCTACTGAGTGACTAAGGGGCAGCAGCGTGGATGGCGTGGGGAACGCTGGACAAAGGGGTGATTGACGGGGACAGACGTAGCTGAACAGTGTGACACTTCACAGTGTTCTTTAGAATGGCCCACAATCTAAAACATGAATTGTTTACCTCCCAAATTTCCCATTTAATATTTTCAGATTGCTGTTGAGCATGAGTAACAAAATGTACAGAGAGCAAAACTGAAGATAGGGGCCAAGCTGTGTACCTCTGACTTCTCCATGTTAAAAACTCTTCAGGACCTTTCCGTTAGATCTAGAATAAAATGTCTCATCTGCATGATTTCTGTGGCCCTTGCATTGCTCACTGTTTTAGCATCACTGCTTGTTCGAAGTTTACAGGATGGTCCAATCATATTAAATGTTTACAATTTCCAGAACTTCCCACTGTCTCATGCCTGCCTTAGCACTATTGACCTTCTTTCCTTCAATGTAGAAAGCCCATACTGCCCCTCAGTTGTCTGTTGAATTTCTGCTCACATTCAAGGTCTATTCAAAGAATTTTCTCACCTGTGAAGGCTTTCCTGATCTGCCCCAGACAAGCTTGAAAATTCTTTCCTGTGGAATCCCAAAAGTCAGTAATAAAGACCATCTATTTCAGCTCATGACACAATTATGTGTTGACATTTTTGTCCTTTCTACTAGATTTTAAATTCAAATGCCCATCTCACTTCCTCCTCCTCTTCTTTCTTACTCATATCTTATTATTCACTTCCTTGGTAATTTTTCTCTTCTTTTCCTTATTGTTCTATTTTTGACTTCACGGCAGTAGGATTAAAAGTGCATATCCAGATATAAGTAACAATATTAGGATTTGTTTCTGAGACCCATTATTTTCCTTTCTTATCTCCATTGATAAGTAATTTTTCTAATAATCAATTATATTTTTTCTGACAAATTTGGTACTAAATACAGGCATATGTATTAGTACAAATATGTTAGGTGAAATAGATACTGTGCAGTGCTGACTTTTACATGGTCTTTTTTCTTCTAACCTCATAAAGAATAAAGAAAAAGTACACTTGTTATGAATAGTACTTATTTTGGCAACTATAAATTGATATGTCAGTTTTAGCCTTTTTGTAGCAATATGACAAATAACATCACAGGGTGGCCTTAGGAAAAATTATTCTATCAAATTCCCAAGCAACTGAAGTAAAAGAACTACCCCCCAAAAAGACAGATGTAAATTGATTTCAACCTCTTTTATATCTAGTGGCATATTATGTTTAATGAATAAGAGTTCATAAGAAGAAAATACACTAAGAATGAAAATGGGATTTAAAAAATCACATGTATCAGAATTTTAGAAAATCAAAGTGCAATATGTCTTAAGTTAAAAACTCAAAGTAGCCAATGTTTTTTATTAGACATTATAATAAAAATGTCATATTTTAATAAGGGCAATGTTAAAAATAAGGTACCAAGAAAATAATTTGTTTTTTTTTTAAAACTGCTCATGAAATGAGTCTATATAAACATTTCTGTTACGTTCCTGACCTGATAAACAAATTTGTAGCAAACACGTCTAAATTTTACTTAGGCAGTGACAACCAGTCTCACATATTCAATTAATGAATTAATTGATGATATTCGTGTGAATCAGATGGAGCAGTATGGAGTAAATAATAATGCAGTTTTGTAAATCTGTGACACAACTTTACTTTGTACCATTCATCATTGAATGACCATACACAAAGAATGTACCAGATAATAACAGTTAGGTCAGCCTGAGTGGAGTTTTCTAGAGTCATACCACTGGGCTACAGTTAATCAGTATAACCAACATTTAGATGAAGACACTGGTGATGCAAGCCCTCACTGATGCATAGGCTAGAAGAAATGGATGAAAGCTCAGTGATAGAATCAGAATTTTGAAAGATTTTGACAGGCGCAAAAAATGAGCCAAATTTATTAACATTCAATCTGAAAATAAATGTCAACTTCCGCATATGCTCTTGGTGTGGATATAATCATTCAGCCTTCTTTGTAAAAATGAGGTTTTCAAAGAAAATACTAAGAAGAAGGATCCTTTCAGGTACAGATTCCCCAACATCCCTGAGTGCACCTTTTTTTCCACTCCTCTCAGAGGCAAGAAATGTAGCACTCCTGAGGCTCTCAGTGAAATGGGAATAAACCTCCTTTCCTTGAATCATCGGAAGACAGATGCTATTCTCCAGAATTTACAAATTAACTTATTTAACATTAAGCAAAAAAAAAAAAAACAAAAAAAACATTAAAGTATAAGAAGGAAACACAAAATTCAAGTTTCAATCCCCACCCTAGGCAACTTCACAGGGAAATTGCTTTCTTCCTCACTCCTCTAGATCCTAGCTCTGACCACAGGAAGGAGCCACCTGGCTTTTTGCCATATGAGTGTGGATCCTGGAAACCTTGGCACCCACGCCACACCTAGGGCACTCTCTCTGGGTTCTCTCAACTACTTATTTTTCTGTGGTGCATTAACTGCCAGAGAAGAAACATTCTACCCGAGAGACAGAATAAATGTGCTTAAGGAAGTGAGTTTTCAGTAATATCTGTGACACGATTTTTTTCTACTGCAAGTCATAGAACAGAAACAAATGTTAAAGACATTCAATTTGGAGTAATTACTAGAGGAGACAGGATCAGGCACCAGGTGTGGCAGGAAGCTATGAATTCTTGGTGATGTGGAGACCAAATGAATATAAGTTTGTAAAACCATAAAGTCTATAAATTTTCTCATGAAATCTCTTAGCAAGCTTGCTTCATGGTAATGTAGTTACTCCAATAGTAGTCTATTCTGCTGTACAATTTAACTTAGTTATATTACCAAATAAATTTAAGATATAGTTCACTCAACAGCTCATGAATTGTTACTATCAAACTTGAATAAAATTATTCTTGAAATATTTTAGCAAGACTATTACGCAAATAAAATGTATCTCGGTCTACCCAAATTACATTAAACATGGTACATATTTTGCTGGGCCAGAAAATCTATAGATTAATATCTAGTGCTTTGAAAATCAAAATGTTTTAATAAAATAAAATTGGTATTGTAATAGCTAATAAGCTTAAGATACAGCCTCTGTGTTAAAAATAATAATAAAAATCTTTGAGATAAGAACATCAAATTGATTTAATCATGAATGCAATTGAACTTTCTAATGGATATATTTAGAACATTATTAGGTTGGAATCGATTTTTAAGTTGGAAATCATCAGTAAAAGATTCTTTTTAAGGTTAAAAAGAAGGCATTTTAATCTGCATTCAAAATTAACACAGCGAAATATATGCAGGGCAATATGGTGCTAACTAAAATTTTTTAAAAAACACAATATGTGTTTTTTCACTGAAACTATCATTTCTTTCATTTAAGGAAAGGAAGCTTAATTTGTGTTCTCTGAATAAATCAGCCATTTGAAAAAGTGTGTGGTCAATCTAAACCATTAGAAAAGAACCTCTTATGGCGTGAATGGAAAAATAAGTATTGTCTCTTTAGATCGGGGAGTTCTTGACCCAAATGGTTGTCCTCTGCCTTCTTGTCTGGACCAGATAAAGACAAAATAACACTGCATATTATTATTTTGGAGTAAGAGTGAAAGGAGAATTTCATAATTTTTTATATTTTGTTCATACATTTGACTGCCTTCTTCTAGCCAAAATGTAAAATTTTTGAGGGTATGTATTTAAATGTTGTATATCCAGACCTAAGAACAGTATCTGAATGGTAGATGCTCAATAAGTATTCATTGAATAAGTAAAAGAAAGAACAAATGAAGGATATATTGCAAAAATATAAGGAAGAAATAAAGAAATATGCCTAAAATTATGGAAAGTTTTTCCAAAAGTAAAGGTTGTCAAATCCTGGAATTTCTAAACATGATTTTGGAAGTCATCATTGTTGTAGATCTTGAAGAAAACGCAATTATTTAGCTTGGAAAAAAAGCAGGCTGAATACAGACGGTATAAAATGACAAACTATTTTATTTTAATCAGGACCCAGAATTCTGCATTCTCTAACACACAGCTTTCCAGACTCATATCCTACATTAATCTTTGCTCCCAGATTCTTGATTTTCTTGCTTCCATTAAGTAATTTCTTATTAAAAAACATAAAATTTAAAGGATTACCTATAAAAGACTACCAAATATAAACCTCCATCTCCAATTTTTCGATGACTGTGGATCACGATTGCCATCCCTTTAGCAAAAGTAATAACTTTGATGACTCCCAGAAAAATGAAACCCATCGAGCTTCTCTTCTTTTCCCTCCACATCTGCCTATGGCCCCTTTTATTTCTTTAAAAAATATAATATCACCAGTAGACCATTTGCCCAAGCTAGAATCTTATGAGGTTTATGTGACTTCTCTTCCCTTCATCCCTGTGGCGAGTTAGTAACTGTGCCAAATTGACTTCCTTCTCTCTGTGACTATTGCCATGACCTTCATTCAAAATTTCTTCTTTTTCCTCAACCAAGGAATTACAATAAATTCCTAGTGGAGCTCCTGTTCTCCAGTTCTTCCTCACCAAATTATTGTTCACATTGATTCTACAGTGATCTTTCTAAAATACAAATGTGATTAATTCTATTGAAAACAAAAAGAAACTTTTAATTATTCTTTTTGTGCCTATGGGGAAATGTCTAACTTTTCAAGAAGCCATACACTGCCCTTTGTAATATTAGGGTGTGAGCCTTAAACATAATAAATAACACATAAATCTCCAAATATGTCATGCCCTTTTACTACACTAAGCCAATCTATGTTTTCCTTTTGTCTTCTGTGAGCATTTCCCCAGTATTCATCTCTTATTCTACTATTACTTATCCTCCAGTTCTAAATGAAATGCCACTTTTCAGTAAACAAATAATCACTCATTGGGTTTCAAAGTACAATGCAAATAATTCTGTTATAGTCATTATTATAGTCTGTCAATTATTTGTTGATGTATTTTTCTCTCCCTTAAGAATGTATTAATATATTCTTTTTATACTAGGAGCTTTTCTGATTCAGATTTATATCCTCTGTTCCTAGTGCTCTCTGATCCTAGGTACTCAATCAATTTTTATAAATGGATGAATAAATGATGAGTGCTATGAACTGAAATAAGCACCCCTAAAATTCATATGTTGAAGCCCTAACCCCACCCCCACCATGTGACTGTATTTGGAGATGGGGCCTTTAGAATGTAATTAAGTAATTAATGAGATCTTATGAGTGGGACACTAATCTGATAGGGCTGGTACCTGTATAAAAAGAGGAAGAAACACCAGAGTTTTCTCAGCTACATGAGGGAACTGAGAAAGGTGGCCATTTCACCAGGAACCATATAGGATGGAACATTGATCTTGAACTTCCCAGCCTCCAGAACTGTGACAAATAAAGCTCTGTTGTTTAAACCATCCAGCTTATACTATTTTATTATGGCATGTAGAGCAAAATAAAACAATGAATTTGGAAAAGAAAAATAACTCCCAGCATAGCACAGCAACTAATACTGGAATTTATGCTATTTGAGGAAACATAGTATGTGTATCTTAGGAAAGATAGCTGTATATAAATTGAAAAAACTACATATATAA
Organism: Microcebus murinus; assembly: GCF_040939455.1. Taxonomy (NCBI): domain Eukaryota; kingdom Metazoa; phylum Chordata; class Mammalia; order Primates; family Cheirogaleidae; genus Microcebus; species Microcebus murinus. The sequence continues at coordinate 63,773,919 of NC_134105.1, forward strand.
ACACTTTTTTTGAAGCTTAAATAACAAGGCTTCATGCAGCTACAAACTTGCAATCATAAATACACATAGTATTTCAGTTTGATTAACATTGGAATATTAGACATTTGACTACACTGATGACATAAAGGCAACAGTAAAGAGGGCATTGTTTGAAACTTGAAATCAAGTGGCAAGAATTGGGGTCATGGTATGCTTTCTAAACAAAGCCAGGGGCCAATTTTTGTACACATAAGTTTTCTTAGTAGTTTTCTGAATTATTTTGTGAAAGAGAGTCTAATATTTCAGGATTCTTGAAACCAAATATTTGGGAATATTATTATTAACAAAATTAAATGTAATCCAGATGTTAATGCAGTAATCTTTTATATACTAGTATATATACATTGATAAAACTGGCACCTTACATCATATAGAGTCTTGCAAACTCATGTTTTAAATAACCGCTATTATCTAACAAGTATTGGCAATGTCTTTGGTTCAATATTCATTGAAAGTGATTTTAGTGACACATAATAACACTTAATAACTGTGATCCCTGACCCTGTTAGGAACTGGGCCACACAGCAGGAGAGCAAATGAACTTTCATTTATATTTCCAGTCACTGTCTCTCATCACCCCCAGATGGGACCCTCTCTAGTTGTAGGAAAAGAAACTCAGGGTTCCTACTGTTTCTGCATTATGGGCAGTTGTATAATTATTTTATTATATTTTATAATGTACAATGTAATAATAATAGAAATAAAGTGTGCAATAAATATAATGCTCTTGAATTATCCCCAAACCATCTTCCCTCTTCCTCTGCTCCCCCACCCTGTTTGTGGAAAAATTGTCTTCCATAAAACTGGTCCCTGGTGCCAAAAGGATGGGGACCACTGCATAATAACATATAGTACATTTGTTTCTTAACTTTTAACAATTTTCTTAGTCTGTGACCATTAGGGTATTTTTAATTTTAATTACACTGTGAATATTTTATTAAGAAAAAATTCTAAAAATGCAAATACTAGATTTCAGGATATAAACATGTTTTACTCTTTTGATATATACTGTTATACTTCGTTTGGAAATAATGTACAAATCTACCTTATGAACAATCAGCATATGAGTGTGCCTTTGATCCCAATGTTTATTCATATAACCTTTTTAAATGTACCATTTTGATGGTTAAAAGTAGTATTTGGTTATTTCAACATGTAGTAGTTTTATTATTGATAATTTAAATGTTTTCCTATGTGCATGGCTGTTTGTATGTCTTGTTTGATGAAATGTCTATTCATGTCCTTAGTCCATATTTTTTATTGGTCTTTATATATCAAGGTTATTACTATGTGGCATTTATGTTTCAAATATTTTCTCCAGTTTGTTATTTGCTTTTTGGATTTGGTTATAGTGTTTTGTGCCCTTACTTTTTGAGGTTTTTCTTGTTAGTTGTTTGGAAATTTGAAGAATCAATAAATATGCTATTTTTTTAGATTTTAATATGATTAGTAGTATCTAGCCAAAATTTTCCTAGTTTAGTCAGCTGAAAACAAAGAAAGTATAATCATATTCAAAGGTAGCATAATGGATTTCTGGTGATTTTGTTAACACTCAATTTTGAGACACTCAAAAGAAAAATACTTTCATTCATCCAACAAACATTTATTAAACTTTTATTGGGTTCTAGTACGGTCAATTGCTTCTTTCTTGAATGTTGTCTAGGGCTTGTCTCTTTGAAACAAATTTAGTTTGAGAAATGCAATGCACATGTAGAATGACCAGAAAAGCAAATATGTAGTATATAATTTAATTTAAAATAATATATGAACAAAGAATAGTTTCAAAATAAGGCAGAATTTTTAAATTCCAAATTGTTGAATGTAAAAATATCTAAAAATTTTAAGAAAGTTAAAACACCTCCCACTCTACCTTTATAGACCTTTGAATGTCTATAAAAGCACTTAGGAATTACAGTGAGATTTGTGTGAGTATAATGAACATCCTAAATTCTATTATATATTTTAATACTGGCAAAACTTGTCAAACAAATAATAAGGACCTATTTTGTATGCTGTTTGCTAGGCATACAAAAAAAACACAACAGATAAAACTTCCTTCCTCAAAGGTCATGAATCTTAATAACGGCAGAGATATATATAATCATATATCTACCCAACATCATTATAGGTATAAAAGAGAAGTTTGCTTTAGGGTGATAGGAAACAAACAAATAACAACGGCAACAACAAATTTTAATTCTGCTTGGAAGGATAAGGCAAGAGGGGAGGGTTAAATGAAGATCTCTTTCTCTAGGTGGTAGGTGAGCAAATTGTTGAAATACAAGTAGGTTATGATATGCAGGGTTTAGGTGAAGGTGATTAGTCCAGGAGGAAGAAACTATGTCCAAAATCTGGAGGCCTGAGGCACAGAGGCATGTTGATTTCTGGAAGGGCAGGTACTAAGGAAAATTGAAGTGCAAGACAAGTCGTAGGCCATGACATGAATAGTCTCATATCAGACTAAACAACTGAAATTTGTGCTCAAACATTAGAAACCATTAGACAGTATTGAAATAATCAGATTTATATTTCAGAAAGATTGCTGACTGAAATGTGGATGGCTGACGAAGAAGTGCATAATCTCAAAAGCCAGAAACTCAAACTGTAGCAAAAATCCCAGGTAGTGACAATGAGACTCTGAACCAATGAGTGGATGATGTAGGGACTTAGAGCAACAGTAGACTCAGAAATATTTTAGAGGTAAAATAAACAGATCTTGGTAACCTAAAGAACCTGAAGAAAGAGAGTTTAGCAGAGACCTAAAATGACTTTGATTTTTCTCACCTGGTTGAATAGGTGCATGGCATTGCCATTCTCTAAACACAGTCTTTGGCAGAATTATGGACGTGGTATAAATAATTTACAAAAAATAAGCTATTTTGACTTAGGTCTCCTACAGTATAGTTTGGGTTGCTACAGCTCTCCATTTCCCTAATCTATTCTGGTTTTCAGCAGAAAACTATAAGTGTATTTTTGATATCACTATTAGTACTGCACTTAAGTAATTCTTCCCCATGTACTAGAGCCACCTCACCTGTTGGGTTTTGTTGCTGTACTTGCTGCCACCACCATAAGAGTATTTCTTTTTCTCTGCTTTTCTAACAAAGTAGTTTTATAGCAGCATAAAGCAACATGAAATGGGAAATTTTTTCTAGGGCCTTATAGTGAACATTTGTAATCTCCAAAATGGTTTAGTGTCCCATGTTTGGGGCATTTGGCAAGAACTCCTGGAAAGAGTCGTCCACTTCTGCTTTCTTCTCCTATAGTTATTAGAGGAAAGATTCAAGCTTTCATCATTTCTTTGCTTCTGCCAGTCTAACAAGAGAGAGCCAAAACCAGAGTATTGGTTTACCTAGGATTGTTTGGGCAAAATTCTTTCAAAAACCCGGTATGCTTCACCACTTTGCCTGGAATATTTTGGGATCCTCTCCTTTTTGTTGGAGGTGAGGTTGTCTCTCATATTCCAGAAATTTTGTGCATCTTTTTGCTTTTCCCACGTCTCTTTTGCTTCTTCTGCACCTGCTGAAGAACGATGGGGCTAGAACTACTGATTGAGCCTTTTACCTTCTTAGAGATGTATTGTTTAAGGGAAAGGACAGCAAAAGAACAGAACTTATTTGCAGATAATTTTGGTAGGTAAAAACAGAAGTTTTTAGAAGCACTGGGTATCAGTCTGGATTTTGAAAGAAATGTCTGGAATTATAGACCAGAGTTATCTTTAAAGAGTTGATAGTTGACACTATGGAAATGGATACAATTACTCAAGGTAAATATGCAAAAATATTAATAGAAGAATGAAAGGAGAATATAACAGAAGATAGTACCAAGAATGAGTGGATGAAGAGGTTTTTGTGAAGATGAAAAATATGGAGTGGTTTACAGTTTAAAAATTAACAGGAAAAATCGAAAAGAATGGTGTGGTAGAAACCAAGTGAAGAAACAAACATACACAAAAGCAAAATATAAATTTTTAAGAAGGAAAATAGTGAACATTGTCTAATAAAAATAAAAAATATAGCTTTAGTATTAAACTGACTATACAGATATCGTGGGATAATTTTTCAATCATCTATTTTCAAAAATTCTTTTCAATTCATTTGGCGCTTAAGCCTAGAAAAGTTCAATAAAGCACAAAAGACAAAATGAAAAATGATTACAGAGAAAAAGCATTGCAGTGTTTCTTTATTGTTTCCATGTTTAATATTGATCTATGTTGTTCCAATAACAGACTTTTCTGGCCCATGGAGCTCACTATTGGTTAAGCATTAGGATTGATGTAACAAACCTTCTCTATTATTATAATAATTTCTTTTATGTATCATCAGAAAATTAATACTTATACATGAATAGATTAATGACATTCCCATTTTATCAGTGTGTCATATGTTTATAAATATAGAACTTTCAAATATTAGTCAACCATTCATCTTTATTCCCTGCATTCTCTCTACAGTTAAGTACAAAGAAATTGGATGCAATTTTAATACTGTAAAACCTCTGTAAACATTTTCCTACAGCAATCAAGGTGGATTTTCCAGTAAATCAAATTTCCCTGCATTAGCTAAGAGTTTAAATGCTGATTTTATGAAGGGCCATTAAGGACACATATCAGGTATGCATGAATGTGGTGTAAAATTGATGTATTTAAAAAAAAAACTCTGCATTTTAAACAAAAAGAAAAATATAACTTTATATAAATGTCCTTGTGAAACAAATCTATTATATTACAGACATACAAATAATAACAAACTTTATGAGTTGCCATAAAATATTGATTGTACATATTTGTTATACATCATAATGAAATGTTTATTCTAAATTCAATATGTAAAATTCATATACAGTATGATTCAGTCTCCTTACATAATTCCTAAATTTAACTTTTAAAAATTTAATTGAAATCTTTTAAATACCTTCATAAACTCTAATATTTTGAGAGTACCTAAAAATTATAACATTAACAATGTTGTGTGATAATATGTATATGCTTAGTTTAATTTACTGAAGGCAGGTGATATGATTCTGCACAAGAAAAACAAAGAAACATTCTATAGAAACAAAATGTCATTGCAGAGTTTATCACTCTTAATATTCTCCTTTAAACCTTTGGTGAAACAAATACTGTGTTTATTAAAATGGGTAATTTCTTATCAACTATTGTGGCACTCCAATATAATACATACACGTGGATTGAAAAGAAATTATTAAAATTCATCCATACTGCCCCATCTTTGTCCCTTCCTGTTCATTCAAGAACTGTGGTTGCAAGGCATAGACTATGGCCATGCTAAGAAGTTTTGTTGTTTCTATAAATGTATACAATTGTTAAATCAACTAAGGGTCATGCAATACGAAAAATAAAAATAAATTTTCATATCAGCTGCATTTTAAAATTAACTGTAATATATTAATGATTTTGATTTGTGTTCACCAGACATTAAATTTACCAGACTGTTTTCCATGTGATGGAAATCAACAGCCAAGGTTAAAATCGTCATATCAATTTTTAGTTGAAATCAATTAAATCTTCAAATAAATAAAGTATTTGTGGAAACATAATCAAAATTTTGCATGGAAGTAATAAAGTAGAATTAATTAAAACTACACCATCACTAGGTGATAGGACTTTTCAGCTCCATTATCATCTCATGGGACCACCATCATATGGGAAGCATGTTGTTGACCAAAATGCCAGTATGTGGCACATAACTATATTTTTGTTGAGGACTTACAATGTGCTAGGCAATGTCTATGTGTAGTTTTTTTTTTTTTTCACATTGCCTTTTCCATCTAATGCTCACAGAAAAACAACAAGGTGGATATTAATATCTCCACTTTACAGTTGAAGAAATCAGGTTCAGTGAAATTATGTCATCTGTCCAAGATCACACTGCTAGTATTGGAGGGTCTGAGTTCAAACAAAGTCTGTCTAAGTCTAGAACCTAGCCAATGCTTTCTGACACTCAATCAGAACACTTTCAAGAGTGCTACTCTAGAAAAATTATTCAAAGGTAAAATGTGTAAGAACTAAGTTGGTTCTTTTCAAACCCCAGGATCTAGTTCTGGTGAGCAGAGGAAGACTTAAGATAGACTTTGATCTTCAGGGCCCTTACCTGCAAGGACTTTTTCTTAAGGAGCTCCTAACTCCCACTTCAACTGTATAAAATTCAGGGCATCACAAGTCTTAATTAAGGCCATAAGGCTGAGTCCTTCCTAAACAAAAAAATCCACCCAGGAATAAAGGGCATTGAAGAAAAAAGAAAACCATCCAGAAGAGAATCACCATATTCCCATGAATGGTTAAGCGGATGTCACTCTTTTGCAAGTGGCAATGATAACAGGGTTTGGAGGAAGTCCAGCCTAGAACCTTGAAAATAAGTGACTGTTGATAAACCTCTGTGATGCAGGTCATTTCTTCCAGGAAGCAGACTAAAGAGTGCTCTTTGGATTTAAACCTTCGGAAAAGAAGGAAACAAGCAAGACTGTGAAGAGGAAGAAATTGAGCTGCAATGCAAGCCAGGCAGGCTCCATATTCACAGTCCTGGGAATTAGGGCAGGAAATCATGGAAGGGCATTTTAAGATTCTGCCTACCACATAGGCCATATGGTTTCTGTCACAACTATTCAACTCTGCAAGCTGTAGTGTGAAAGCAGCCAGAAAAAATATATAAATGAATGGAGATGGCTGTTTTCCAATAAAACTTTATTTATAAAAATAGAAGGTAAGCTGGATCTAACCCATGGGCCACTGTTTGCCAACCCCTTGTCTAGTTAACCACTGAAAGTGGAACTGTTAGAAATAGATTCACATTAAGTGCATACTGAATGGAATCCAGGTGAACAAACCCCAGGCAAGAAAACTCTGGGCACAAGAATTATCATATCAAGTATGTATAGTATTGCAAATGTTCACTTGAGAGGAAATGCTACAAAATATGACTTCTGTGCCTAGCGAGATGCCTTCAAAGATGAAATTCTGAATTCTAGAATAAGTTTAGCTCTTACTGGATAAAGAAGCTTTATAAAATGCGACAACCAGAGGATTTTTATAAGAGCCACCCCTAGGATTTAGATAACTATGGGCCAGGAATCTTTGAAAATTAGAGATTCTATGAAATAATATGAGAAGCTAGAATTTAGCTAAGCAATTATGGAATGACAAAAGGTAAAAATAGTAAATTCCCTGATAGATGAAAACTAATATATGCATAACCAAGTATTAACTAATGTGAAAACACTAGTAGCCACTAGAGACATTCAGTTATTATGTTATAGCATATATTAATGAGAATTATATATCTACTTAAAACCCCTAAGACTCTCTTTTGATATCTAAATATTTATTTTATTTATTTACTGAGATATAAGTTTATCCAGGGCAAAGACTGTGCTATTAACATTACTTCATCACTTAATAGGTTGCATAAACATAAAAGAAGCAATTAAGTATATAGAAATACAAAATTTTCTAAACTTGTGAATGAGAACTGAAGAGCTTTACGTTACACTTTGCCTAAAATGAGAAATCATATTTTTCATTTTTATTTTCTCCATGGTACTTAGAATAATGTCTGGCAATAGTAGGTGCTCAACCAATATTTTTATAATTGTTCTCTGCTGCGTTATAACATCATCATCAACAACCACAGCATTCTAGATCATTATACTTCACCTCAATGTTGATTGTTAGGGATCCCAGGAGTTCTTGGCCTATCAGTGGACATTTCTATACATAGATCTTACATGAAGATCATAAAAATATCAAATAGATTGTCCTATTTAACCAAACTTAGCCCATTTTACTAATACAGAGACCTGATAATATGACAAAAAATAATGATTTGATCTCATATATCTGTCTCTCATCGCTCAACACGCAATCCTCTTCACAAGAAGCCAAAGGCAAACTTTCCTCCACTTTTCCAGTTCAGAGCTATCTTTTTATTATACCCTTTGAATTGTCTAGGGGATAATCAGGATAACTGTGTCATTAGCCTAAATTCTCTTTTTATGAAAAACACACTTTAGCTGAGTAGCAAGTGATTACCTATAGCAAAAATAATGTGAAAATAGTACATCCACTATATTATATGCACTTTATTAGATCTTTCAACAAATTTGATCAGAATCTCAAAGTATTAATGTTATGGGAAGTTTTGTCTAAATATATTTGCTCAAGACATTGCGGAATATTCAATATTATGTAAAAATATAATTTTTCAATTTCATTTTACTTCTTGTGAATAACTACAATCCTGCATTAAAACTTGTTCACATTTTTCTTACTTTATCCACATTCTGACATAAAATTCTGTATAAAATAAAAAAATATTTATTACAAAATTAATTTTCTTCATGCTTGAACTTAAAAAAGCTTTCATGGATGTATGATAGAGTGTAATTATTTTAATACAATCTCTAATAGAAGATGCTCTAGTTTTAGGTCACTATTTTTGGGGTAGTGTATTAGTTAGCATTCAATCAGAGAAACAAAATAAGTAGGATAACATGTAGAAATTTATTTCAAGGAATTGGTTTATGCAATTGTGGAGACTGGCTAAGTAGATCATCTGAAAACAGTAGAGCAGGCAGTAAAGAAGGAAAGATCATGATGAGGTTAAAAGCCCATGAGTATGATCTGAACATTGTTGTCTATAGGCAGTGAGGAAGGAACACTCAGAACGAAAGGAGAGGAACTGCTGACTCAACTCTTCTGTGGAGTCTCCGATCTCAGGGAAGGCCTGAGCCCTCTTTTAAAATCTTTCCAACTGATTATTCAGAATCATCCAGGATAATCTTCCTTTTGATTAATTTAAAGTCAACTGATTAGAGACTTTAATTACTTCTGCAAAATCTCTTCACTGTAGCGTCTAGGTTAGCATTTGAATAATTGCAAGAAAGTATGCATGGGCTTCAAAATGGCAACTGCCACCTTTCCATCCTCCAACTCTGAGGAGAATAACATCCTAGAATCATCCTGGAAGCATCCTACAAAGGGGACCCTTGAGATTATAGTTCAGTCTTGCCACATTTACACATCAAAATGCTATCACAGTAGCTAATTGTTTTTGGCCTTACAAGCTTCAGAATAACTAGCATTTTTAAGTGAAACTTAAAAATATGTATTTGGTAGAATTAGAACTATCTTTTATGTCAATTTCATTTACTTAGATATCTTAACTTTCTTTTTGAAAAATAGCAACAAAAGCACTTAAGACATACAAATGAAAATAATCCTGAGATTAACAAAATTTCAAAATAAGTTATAGAGGATAATGTTTAAATTGTTACATAAAGATATTTTGAAGGGAATAGTTTAAATAATGAAATATTTAAAAATATCTTGCTCAATGCATTTTCTAAAGGGGCTTGAATGGTGGGGTACACACATTTTCATGAAATAACATCAGTCTGGCGTCTCCATAGGTCAAATTGAAGGAACACATGAAGTCATGATACTAGCCTGCCCTACTGTGACAAGTCACTCCATATGAAAACCATGGTTTGGTTGAACTTGCAGCATAGTATTCTTGACTGAATTGGGCCAGCCAGCCAGAGACAAAGAATTTTTTCCTAATATGACAGATCCATAATCTCTATTTATTTATGCATACTTTTATTTCTATGTTTAATATGATCTAATGTTGTGCAAAGTACTATTAATGTGTGTATGTGAAAGGCAAAAAGGGAAAAAAAAATGAGGGAAGGAGAAGATGAAGGAGACAGCAGAGAAAAAGAAAGATGATAAGAGGGAAAGAAGAAAGGACAGCAGAGGACAAAGAAGGGAAGATAAGGTGGAAAAGAGGAATACTTAAATCATAAATTCTTTCACTCTTCACTAGTGATCCACTATCACAAATGCTACAGCTATTAAGATCTTCCCAGAATAAGGAAAAATTTAGTGAAAGTACCAGCCTCTGGAAAAGCAAAGAGTTTCAGATGCCTCTGCAGAAAGTTACCACGGTTTTTCATTGTTTTGAAAATAGATATTAGATAGTTGATGTTAGATTATCTCTGCAGGCATTTTGATGAGATAGTTTTGAGGCATACGTGATGTCACAGATGAAAGAAATCACTTACTGGGAAAATGATTTTCCTGACAACATATCCTAACTACTAGAGGAACTCTCTCCCTAATAATAGGGATATTGCAGAATGTCATAGTAACCTGGAGGTCAAGGTGTAGAGTAGTATTCCTTCCTGGAGCTCATCTGTGTTGAGCTATATTTGTTTGCTTTGCAGAGCAACAGTGTGAACCAGTCAGTGGTGGGCTGGAGCCATTTGCACCTGCTGGCAGGAGCCAACTGTGCTCATCAATTCCCAGCTCCATGTTCAAGGGTTAATTATAAATCAGTCATGACAGGAATATTTACACCACAGAAATCAACCAAAGCTAAAAATCAGGGCATTTTACCCCAGAGAGCCAGCTTTTGAACATTGACTATGACAACAGTGGAAATTGACTTTTTAGAATCTTTTCCATCACAGTGTTCCCATGTATCAGTTATTCTATGTATTACTGCTTAGTAATAAGTAAAATGGAAACTTCTCACCCCAGACCCAAATTACTAACCAATATTTTCTTTATATAGAGAATATTCTTGTAAATTTGTTTTATAGTTATTTTTCTAAAACTATAACTATAAAGTTATTTATCTAAAACTAAAGTTCTCAGAAAGACTTTTTGTAATTGATTTCCCTCAAGAATGAAGAATAAGAAACAACTGGTCTTAGAAATCCCAGGGCAAAGAAGATAATATTTTACTGAGTCAAATTTCTTAGTAAATTACAAAGATCAAACTAGTGAAGTTCATCCTGTGATAATGCCTCATTCGTTCATTCTTCAGATTGACATTCTTACGAAAAGACAGGCACTGTAGGAAGTTCATTTCTTCCACGTGAGGCGTTTATTCCTGTGTGTATCTATTAGTTCATACATGCATAGTTGGAATAAGAATAAATCTATACAGGATGATAAACGGTAGGCAACATTATCTAGACCCTCAGAATAAAAAGATGTTTTAGACATTGTTCTTGACTTAAATTCTCATATTTTATACCTCAGGAATTAGTTTTAGAAAACTAAATGAAATTCAAAACTCTGTCATTTGAATCAACAGCCACAAAATTTTCCACTAAATGGCACTGTATATGAAGTGTATTTGATAAATTTTCTGTATATTAAGTATATCATAAATTGTATTAAATATTTCATACATTATGAAAAATAAAATATGTGCAAGGTTCTCACAATTTTTCATCGTAAGTTCAATAACCTAAATTCCAAAATAAAGGAGGATGTGGAAAAACCATTCCTTATTAATAGTGCTTTTCAGGCATAAAAGTTATCTAGGACATATGTAAAAATATAGATCAATGGGGCTCAACTCCAGAGATCTTTCTTTCACAAGACTAAGGGAACTTGAATAAATTAATAAAAAGATGAGGGCATAATTCTAACACAGATGATTTCCATTTGCAATTTGAAGCTCACTGATGGGAGAGATCATCAGGGCTTTCTGTTCAGTGAAATCAAACCTCCAAACCCAGTACTCACCACTGAGGCAGAATGGTTCTCCTCCACGCAGGGCCATGACTGTCCTTGAGCCACCTTCCACCTTTTACAAATGAACAGCATTTAGCACTGTGTCTTTAGCAAAGGCAACTCCAATACAGTGAATAAAAAGTTTCTTTTCTTATAGTTCAGGGTGGGAGCGGGTGGTGGAAAGAGATAATATTTCCTGGAAGTAATGTGATGTTGTAAAGGAATCTTGATATCAATTCAGAATTGGAAATCTCAATATACCTGGATCCCCATTTTCCCATCTCCTCTCAGACTCATAGAAACACATTGTTTTTCTTTAATGTCATCTCCTCACCAAAAACCCAAATTCTGAGGATCACTTTTATGAATATCATTACCAAATTCAAGTAAGTTGTAGAGAGGATTTATTTGGTCTCATGATGAAAAGCAAGAGGTCAAATACCAACAGGTATTTATCTTCTCTAAAACATTCCAATAATAGCCTTTTATTCTCATACCAAACACAAACTAATCAATAATCAGAGCACTTTAAAATGGTAATAAACACATTTAAACCTTTAAGAATTTATTTCTAATTATTTAATTAAATGATATTTGACAGTTACTATTAAAGGACAAGTATTTAAACATCACTGTAAGATAAAATGGGTGGATAAAGAGAGGAAATCTTTTTGTCTTTATAGAACATACTGGTTGTTATTTGTTGCAAAATATTATACAGATACTATTTTCTCAGCAATTATGTTGTATAAGATAGAGTATAATAGAGTTATAAAATTATAGCTTCCTATTATTTGGGTTTTTCATTTGCTAATAAATAAAATTTTTCTATGTATAAGTGTGATATATATTAATATAAATCAATTCTGTGGTTGCAGCATTTGATAAGGCAGATGACAGAAAGAATCAAAAATATCTCTCTACTCTTTTATACAGAAGATGAGATACAAACTATTGGGAAAGAACACACAGGTCTAGAATTTTTATTCTGGTGATTTAGTGTAGCAAAACTAATAGTAAAAGATGAAAATCTTTTTGGAGGCAGAAAAGAGACAAACCTCCCAGTGTTCCATATTTATTGGAATATACCAAGGGATCCGAGTGTGCACACAGTGGAAGGGTAATACCCAAACAGCCTCAATTTTCTCATGAATAATTATCCCCTTGGCTGCTGCCAACTACTTCAAGCATCACCTGATGTTACAGTGAGTTCGTTGTAACACCCAAGTAACACACACTTACACAGGGCTAAGCACAAGTCAGTACTATGATTTAAAGATATCTCTTGGAAAAAGTAAATATCAGTCAATTTTTTAGTGTGTGAGTGGACAGTTTGTATCATAATTTTTGAAAAACCCACTAAGGGGGAAGAATAAAAGGTATTCTCTAAAAGTTTAAAGGTTAACTATTCAATCCTGGTAATTATGCTTTGAGACAGGCAGGCACTCATACGATATTGCCATAAACTTCAGAACTTCAGGAAGAAAATTTATAGTGTGTTAGACATTACAAAATTATGCATACACCTAGACCAAGAAATTTCATGTCTAGGACTTTAACCTAAGGTAGAAGTCAGAAATCTTTTTCTGGAAACAGCCAGATAGTAATATTTTAGGCTTTGCAGGCCACAGGGTCTCTGTCTCAACTTTTAAATTCTGCTGTTATAGCATCCAAGCTGCCACAGACAAAACATAAGCAAATGAGCATGGCTGTGTTCTGATGAAATATTATTTACAAAAGCAGGCAGTAAGCCATAGTTTGATGACCTCTGTCTTAATGAATTAACCTGAGTTAGAAAGATTTATTATACAGATATTCTGAAAACATGTTATTTATAATAACCAAGGATTAAATACAACCAAAATTCTTAATATAATGATAATAAATAATTTTTGCAAATACACATAATGGCATGATATGTCTTTTTAACTTTATTTATAGGAGAATAGAATAAGATATAAAATTACACATATAATGTGACCTAAATTTTATAACATATTCAATATGTAGATTTTTAAAGGAAATTGAGCTGATTACTGGACTTCTTTAAGAATGAGACAAAACAAGTTGTGTTGGGAATTTAGTTGAAATATTTGATAGCAAACTCAAATAAAAAAAATTCAACTAAATTAATGTATGGAAAGTCTTAATGTGATAAGACTGTCAGCTTTCCCAAAATTAACCTATAAATTTGACTAATATTTAGGGTATTAAGTATACAACGTCCCATTTCTTAAGTACAGTTTGACAGTTGATATCTCTGACATTCTCTTTGACACTCCTTGTTTTATTTTTATTGTGAAGGGACACCCTCATTCTTTCCAATGCATGGTCTGGCTTGTGATTATCTTTCGAATTATTTTTTCAAGTAATTATCGTGAAACCATGGATTAGTCAAAAATTCATGTTATTTTCAAATATAAGATCCATCGTGGAACCAATGCAGCACAGACAGCTTGAAATATCAACAAAATGTTTGGGAAGGACGTGGCTAATGAACACACAGTAGTACATTGATGGTTTGAGTTCTGTTTTGGTGATTTTAATCTTGAAAATGAGCCAGGGGGCGACCTGAGACCAAGGTGGATAATGATGAGCTGAAAGATGTAGGGGAAGTGAATCTATCTCAACCTATGCATGAATTAGCAGCAAGGTTTGACATCACTATTCCAACAATATTGGATCATTTGAAACAAATTTGCAAGGTAAAGAATCTGGATAGATGGATACCACATGAATTAAATGATCGTCAGCACAGAAATTGTCTTGAAACTTGCCTTTCTTTGATGTCACAGATAAACAGTATGCCACACCATACTGTTACATGTGATGAAAACTAGATTCTTTTTGACAATTGCAAGCATTCGGCACAATGCTTGGCCAAAGATGAAGTGCCAAAACACAGTCAAAAACTGAATATTCATCAGAATATTCGTCAGTTGATGAATATTCATTAATTGAATATTCATCAAAAAGCTAATGGTGCCTTGTGGTCCAGCACTGGTATTATCCACTACAGCTTCATGAAAAATGATCAATTATAGCTATGTCTACTGCAACCAATTGGACAAAATGATGAGGATCCTTTTGATTAAGCATCCAAGATTGGTCAATAGAGGCAGGCCAATCCTCTTGCAAGACAATGCCCAACCGCATGTCACACAAGCAACCGCTGCTCAAACTACAGAAGCTGGACTTAGAAAATCAGTCATCCACTGTATTCACGAGAACTTACACCAACTGGCTACCCCTTCTTCCAGGCTTTGGACCACTTCTTGCAAGAGAAAATATTTAATACTCAACAAGGTGTGGAAAACGCCTCCTGCAATTTCATCACCACTTGTTCTCCAGGCTTCTTTGCTGCTGGTATAAACAAACTACTATTACGATAGCAAAATTGTGTCAATAGTTTAGGGCCATGCATTGATTATTTGTACTGCTTCTTGTTTGAGATATAATAAACTAAACTTTTTATTCAAAATCAGACATTTCATATTTAATGACCTAAATGATAACAATAGTCATACCTGGTTTTCTTGGCCCTTGACAACGAAATAAGAGCCAAGATAATTTTGAATAAGTAAAACAAGGCTGTTGTTCTCACCTTATGATATATTAAAAATTATTAAAAAGCTATTATAATTATGAAAGGGAGATACTGACACACAGATAGGCTGATATATAACCTAGAAGCAGACTCAGGCCTGTAGAAAACTTTTTATATATCAGAAATTTGATCGTAAGTGCCAATGTTGAATTTTACCTGAGATTTATATTATCAGAAAGCGGCAATAGTTAAGAAAAACAACCCCATCCCAATCATTTTGTTCTCTCAAATCTCCACACACTTTTTTGTTATAGGAAATGCCTAAATACAAAACATGTCCTTGCATAGCTTCAAATGAGACCCATCTGCAACCTTCCACATGACTCCCTAAGATTCCCAGATGACTGTTTTATTTACCTGCCTCTTTAAAACTGCAGGCCCATTTCCTTTCTTTTGAGATGCTCCTCATTAATAAATTTTCTTCTAACTGCAATAACTTAGAAAAATCATCTCTTTAAATTTTGAGTACATTTTGTCTTTTGCACAAGTCAAATGGGAAAATATGGACTATTCAATATAAAGGCCTTGGAAAATCGCTTACTCCTTTTGGGTTAAAACAATTTCCCCCTTTCTCTCCATACAACATACACATAAATAAATTTCTACAGGTAAAATGTAAACTTTACATTCTTTAAGAAGAATATAGGAGACTATCTTTATAGCTTCAAGGCAGAAAAAAGATTTCCCTCTACAAGACACAAAAATACAACCCAAAAAGTAAAAGAGTGATATATTTGAGTATATTATTAATAAAATTAAAAACGTGTACTTCAAGAGATACTGCAAAAATTGAAAAGCAGTGAATGCATTTGATTCAGGTATTCACACTGAAGTTTATTATATGCTTTTCTATAATTATTTTATGTTGCAATTATTTTAAAATAAAAAATTAAGTGTGAGATTCAATCTTTGTCAATCTTCTGCTCTGGGGTGGAATATTCGATTCACTTAGAACTCTCAGCAATCAATCACTCATTAGTCCTATTTTCCCAGATCAAGCAGTGTCCATGGCTAGAATTATAATCTCCATGTTTTAGCAGTATTATTTTAAATCTTTTTAAATAATCACGGGGCAGAGACAATGGTCTGAATGCCTGCATCCTTGCACTGGAGATGAAGGATACTTCCTCAGCTTAGGCTCTCTGAGGCCCTGGTGGTATTTCTGGGTCCCATCCAGTCACTGGCAGTGGAAAGCCCTGGGCAATTACCAGGTCGTCTCATCTCAAGGACAGTCTCCACAGTAGGACTCATTCTCTCTCAGTGGTCAGTGTACTAGTCTGTCAATAACACAGCAACAGCTCCAAAATCCAGGTTCTTTTAAAGTTTGCTTTTAGAAATAATGAAATAATATATGTGAAAGGGGTATAAAAAAGATAAGCTCTGCTTTGTGAAAGAATGTAGAAAAAAGAGGAAGACAGAGAAGGCTTTTCACTGAGAAAACAAATTCAGTGGTGTAGAAAAGAGAGTAATAAAACTGCCCTGGATTTGTATATGGGTGTTTGTTCCTAAGAACACCTAGGGATTTCTCCTTCTATTACTTCACTTTATCCTTGTAAACGGGTGTCCAGTGGAGACTGGAGTTTAAAATTTTTGAAATTAGGAGTTTACAAACATTTCTTACCTTATCATTTGGACATTGATATAAATTTTTGGCAGATTTTCTTTTATTTGGGGACAACTTGGATGATCCAGTCTTTTAAGTCATACAGTTGTTAGGCAAATAACATAGGCATTTAAAGTATTCTTTAAAAGTCCTGAATCAATGCAGCAATCCAAATTATGATGCATTTGTAATAAATGTGAAGTGGGCTGTTTAATAGCATGATTTGTATGTATCTATAAGGTAATAGCTTTTTGTGAATTCAAATATTGAGTCATGGGTTGAATTGTATTCCCCAGAAAGATATGCTGAAGCCCTAACCTGTGAATGTGAACTTATTTGGAAATACAGTCTTTGTAGACGTTTTAATCTAATTAAAATGAGGTCAGACTGGATTAACGTGAGCCCTAATCCAATGACTGGTGTTCTTACAAGAACAGGAAATCTGGACACAGAAATACACAGAGAAGAAAAGCATGGCTCAATGAAGGCAGAGATTGGAGTGATGTGTCCCCTAGAATCGAGGAACTCTAAGAATTGCCAGCAACCATCAGAAGCTATAAGAGAGGCAGGGAACAGATTCCCTCTCAGTGACTTCAGAAGGAACCAACCTTGCAGAAGCCTTGATTTCAGATACCTGGCTTCTAGAATTGTGAGAATAAATTTCTGTTGTTTTAAGTCACCTACTTTGTAGTGCTCTCTTATGGCTGTCTTAGGAAACGATTAATAACATAAATCAAAGTTAGCTTAGCTTTTTTAGTTTAGTTTCATTTTTCCTGAATCTGGATTTAGAATATCTAATGTTTGAAATTTATGCATTCTTTGTGCCATGTGGAAGTGTGTGAGAGGGAGCAAGAGAGAAGGAAAGAGAGACAAAGAGAGTTTTGGTTCAAGCAATTGCTTTGTTTTCATTAGCTACCTGGACCATATTAAGCCAGAACAGATAGTCAGATCTGATTTTCTCTTAAAGTCTCACTGGTTGAAAGGCAATTGAGGGAGCTGGAATGAGATATCTCAGAGATGTTATTTTATATTAATGTAACATATTTGAGAATGTACTGTTAGTTACTACTGACCATTTGACACAGACCACACCATATTCATAGAAGTGGGTGTTAAACTCTAAAATAATGAGAATTCTCACTGCCAATCATTCTGAAGATTAAGTGGAAGGAAATGAGCTAGAATGTGGACTTAGGAAGTCAGGGTTCAGGAAGAGTCTTCTTCTTGTCTCTGGGTCTAAAATAAAGTAGGGCCCAGTTTTCCAGGCATGGAGATAATGTATATTTCCTTTGATGTGAGATGAGCTAGAACTTAACATGTAAAGGTATATGGGTGGTTAGGAAATGGTTTATTTGAGATTTTTGGTCTGTTAGACATAAGAATAGCTACTGCTAATAAGGGTTTGATGCTATATTTATGTGTACTTATCTTAATATCTGCCTTTATAAATTCTTAATACACATTGCTTCCTGGCATAAATTGTGCTGAGAAAAACTATGTAGAACAGTGAAGTTATCAGTGGTCATTGACAGAAAAAGAAACCACATCTAGTAGTTAACCAGTAGTAAATGCAGGGGTGGAATGGCAAAATGAGAAGACAGGAACAGGGACAGATTTGCCCTGGAGCATCAACGGAACTTTCCAGGAAAACTTTAGAAATATGTAGGACATTGCTAAGAAGTCCAAACTTTTTACATACAAGATAGTGTTTGTAAAATACTACATATACTACATGCATACATAGTGAGAACTCTAAATATAACAATTTTAATGTTCAGTCATATAATTTTATGTTATTATTATAGACATGGTCTGGTGAGGCTAAATTTTTACAACATCCACTTGTGTCTAACACATGGTAGGTGCTCAGCAAATGCACCTTAATTAAGCTCTTTCTTTGACTTCAGTTTAACACATTGACTGCTACACTAGAAAAAAAATTTCCTGGAGGACATGGTGTTTTATTACTAAACTAGAATAAAAACTTTTAAAACAAAATGATCCTTCCTAACTTAATGAAAAATGCATTTTTTATTGTTTTATGTGCATGAGTTAGATGCAACTTGAAAAATAGTTTATGCATCTCCCAAGGTAAAGAGACTTGTGAGTTACATATGCTTCATGAGGCCCCAGACTCAAAACTAGCATGAGTTAAATACAACTCATGTGACAGTTAATGCGTTAAAACAAATGAGGAGGCTGGACGTGGTGGATCATGCCTGTAATCCTAGCACTCTGGGAGGCCGAGGCAGGAGAATTGCTCAACGTAGAAGTTTGAAAGGAGCTTGAGCAAGAGCGAGACCCCGTCTCTACTAAAAATGGAAAGAAAATTCTGCAGGATAGGCACCAGTTCTTCTTTGTAGGTGTGGTAAAATTCAGGTGTGAAACCATCTGGTCCAGGACTTTTCTTTTTAGGAAGGTTTTTTTTATTGCTGTATCAATTTCAGTACTTGATGTTGGTTTGTTCAGGAATTCTATTTCTTCCTGGTTGAGCCTAGGGAGGAAGTATGTTTCTAAGAAATTGTCCAATTCCTCCACATTTTCCAGTTTGTGTGCATAGAGGTTTTTGTAGTATTCAAAAATTATATCTTGTATCTCCATGGCATCCATTGTCATTTATCCTTTATTGTTCCTGATGGAGCTTATTAGAGATTTTTCTTTTCTGCTTCTCATTAGATTAGCCAAAGGTGTATCAATTTTGTTTATTTTTTTCAAAGAACCAACTTTTTGTTTTGTTAATCTTCCATATGGTTTCCCTGTTGTCCACATCAAGAAGGATGGAATCCTCTCCAATACAATTTATGAAGTGAACATAACCCTGATACCAAAACCAGGAAAGGATGCAACAAAAAAAGAAAACTACAGACCAATATCCCTTATGAATATAGATGCAAAAAATCTCAACAAAATCCTAGCCAATCGAATTCAGGTGTTTGTCAAGAAAATAATCCATCACAAACAAATGGGCTTCATCCCAGGCATGCAGGGATGGTTCAACATGTGCAAATCTATACATGTAATTCACCATATAAACAGAAGCAAAAACAAAGACCATATGATCCTCTCAATAGACGCAGAAAAAGCATTTGACAAAATTCAACACCCTTTTATAAGAACGCTCAAAAAATAGGCATAGATGGGGCTTATCTAAAACTGATATAAGCTATATATATATGACAAACCCACAGCCAATATCATACTGAATGGGGAAAACTTGAAAGCATTTCCACTTAGAACTGGAACAAGACAAGGTTGCCCACTATCTCCACTTCTATTCAACATAGTGCTGGAAGTCCTTGCTATAGCAATCAGACAACAGAGTGGAATTAAGGGTGTCCAAATGGGAGCAGAAGAGATCAGACTCTCCGTCTTTGCTGATGACATGATATTATACCTAGAAAACCCCTAGGATTCAACCAAGAGACTCCTTGAATTGACAAATGAATTTGGTAAAGTCTCAGGATACAAAATCAATACACAGAAATCAGAGGCATCCATATACGCCAACAACAGTAAAAGTGAGAACCAAATAAAAGACTCAATTCCCTTCAAAATAGCAACAAAGAAAATAAAGTATCTAGAATATATTTAACTAAGGAGGTAAAAGACCTCTACAGGGAGAACTATGAAACACTGAAGAAGGAAATAGCAGAAGATGTAAACAGGTGGAAAAATATACCATGCTCATGGGTCAGCAGAATCAACATTGTTAAAATGTCTATACTACCCAAAGTGACCTACAGAGTCAATGCAATCCCTATCAAAATACCATCATCATTTTTCACAGACATAGAAAAAATAATTTTATGCTTTGTATGAAACCAGAGAAGACCCTGTATAGCAAAATATATCCCAGGCAATAAAAAAAAAAAAATAGGATGTATCAACTTACCAGTCTTCAAACTATGCTACAAGGCTATAGTCATTAAAACAGCTTGGGATTGGCACAAGAATAGGGAAATTGACCAGTGGAACAGAACCAAAAATCCAGATATAAAACCATCCTCATATAGCCAAATAATCTTCAACAAAGTAGACAAAAACATACACTAGGGAAAATAATCCTTTTTCAATAAATGGTGCTGGGAAAACTGGATAGCCACATATAGAAGACTGAAACAAGACCCACACCTTTCACCTCTCACAAAAATCAACTCACGCTGGGTAACAGACTTGAACCTTAGGTGTGAAACTATTAGAATTCTAGAGGAAAATGTTGGAAATACTCTTCTAGACATTGGCCTAGGCAAAGAATTTATGAAGAAGACCCCAAAGGCAATCACAGCAGCAACAAAAATAAATTAATGGGACTTGATCAAATTAAAAAGCTTCTGCATAGCCAAAGAAACTATCAAGAGAGCAAACAGACAACCCACAGAATGGGAGAAAATTTTCACAAGCTACACATCTGATAAAGGGCTGATAACAAGAATCTATTTAGAACTCAGGAAAATCAGCAAGAAAAAAACCAAAGAACCCTGTCAAAAATGAGCAAAGGACATGAACAGAAACTTCTCAAAAAAAGACAGAATAATGGCCAACAAACATATGAAAAAATGCTCAACATCTCTAATCATCAGGGAAATGCAAATCAAAACCATAATGAGATATCACTTAAGTCCAGTGAGAATGGCCTTTATCAAAAAGTCTCCCCAAAATAAATGCTGGCATGGATACGGAGAAACACTCCTACACTGCTGGTGGGACTGCAAACTAGTTCAACCTCTGTGGAAAGCAATATAGAGATACCTTAAAGTGATACAGGTAGATCTACCATTTGAACCAGCAATTCCACTACTGGGCATCTACCCAAAACATCAAAAGTCACTTTATGAAAAAGACACTTGCACTCAAATGTTTATAGCAGCACAATTCACAATTGCAAAGCTATGGAAACAGCCCAAGTGCCCATCAATTCATAAGTGGATTAATAAAATGTGGTATATGTATACCTTGGAATACTATACTATTCAGCTTTAAGAAACAATAATGATATAGCACCTCTTGTATTTTCCTGGATAGAGCTGGAACCCATTCTACTAAGTGAAGTAACTCAAAAATGGAAAAACAAGCACCACATGTACTCACTAGCAAATTGGTATTAACAGATCAACACCTAAGTGGACATATAGAAGTAACATTCATCGGGTGTCAGGAGGGTGGGAGGGGGGAGGAGGGGGTGGGTGTATACAAATACAATGAGTGAGATGTGTAACGTTTGGGGGATGGTCACGCTTGAGGCTCTGACTCAAGGGGGCAGGGGGCCATGGGCAATATATGTGACCTTAACACTTGTACCCACATAACCTCAACACTTGTACCCCATAATATGCTAAAATAAAAGAAAATTAAAAAATAAAAATAGGAAGAAATTAATTGGCCAACTAAAAATATATAGAAAAAATTAGCCGGGCATGGTGGCAAATGCCTATAGTCACAGCTACTTGGGAGGCTGAGGCAGGAGGATCGCTTAAGCCCAGAATTTGAGGTTGCTGTGAGCTAGGCTGACGCCATGGCACTCTAGCCGGGCAACAGAGTGAGATTTTGTCTCATAAAAACAAACAAACAAATGAAGAATAGAAAAGTTGGTAAGGGAAATATTGAGACTTTATTACATGAGTCTGTGATAGTTATTCTTCAGAGGTGGCCCCCAAATTCCTCCCCTCTCTGTACAGAGATGTCACTCCTCACTCTAAGAAACAGAATTATTTTTCCTCTCCTTTGGATCTGGGCTGGCCATGTATGCTGCTTTGGCCAATAAAATGTGGCTTACGTGACATTCTGGGAATTAAGTGATACCAGGTCTTAAGTGGACTGGCAGCTTCTGCATCTTTCCTCTATAATGGCTCACTCTTGGATTGCCCTTTCTGAAGACCCAGGCCCCATATGCTAAGAAGCCCAAGCCATGCACAGAAGCAGTATGGAAGAAAACTGAAGTGCTCTCACCAACAATCCCAGATCAGTTCCTAGTCCACAGGCAGCAACAACTGCCACGCCATGTGAGTGAGCAGCTGTACATTCAACCTGACACCCCAGATGACTGCAGTCTCATCTAACATCACGTGGAGTGGAACTGCTCAGTTGAGTCTAGTAACTCGCAGAATCACTAAAGATAATAAATTGCTTGTTAAGCCACTGAGAGGTCTGATTTCTAACAAAGCAATGAATGACTAAAACAAATCTTTTTATTTCTTTTAATTTTTTAATGGCTCCTCATCAATCAACTTGATAAAAACAAATCTTAAGTGCCTTGGAATTATGCTGCCAAAGCCGTCCAATGAATTTAAAAAGACAGTCTTTCATTCCATATTAAATGTGAATGGACGTACTTTTGTCTTATTATTATTAATACTATTTTGCCATTGAACAGATAAAAAGAAAATAGTGAAATAATACTCTGAATTTGATGGAATATTGATGATCGAATGATGAAAATTCTTCTGAGTACCATCAAGACGACATTGATATTTCAGACAAAAACTCTTTTGCAGGTATCTGTTCATTCTTTATAAGCATATGGGACTTTAAAGTCATTTAAAAATTTCTACTTCATATATTTTTATAAGATGATAGTTTTTATTGTTTTGATTACTTAATTAGTACTGTTCAATTTTAAGTACTGTTCAATCAGTACTTAATTTTAAAATGTATGGAATCTAATTTAATTTAATGTAGAATTCAGAAAGTGAGAGCTCTGGCCTCATTATTTTCATGACATTAATATGGAGCCAAGAAAAATGGGATGGATACAATTTATTGCTTTTACTTTTTTTGTTCCTGCCTCAAAATCATGCCCTCTGTCTTTGATTAGGGCCAAGAATTGCTTAAATTTTGTTGTTCATAAAATGCTTGGCAAAATAGAGGTTAGAGATGTTGTAGAGATAAAAAGCATATGTGAACATTATAACTATGTATGCTAACTTGAGTGTCATTCATCATTGCCAAGTTATTCACAAAGTGGCAAATTTTATTCTTCTTATAAGAACAATAAAGATTGGCAATCAACTTAATTGCAACAACTGGATGATTTTTCAGACTTCAGCTATGATTACTTCTCCCTCAAAAATTTACATTGAATGAAAATGACACCATAATGCCTGAAAGTATAAAAAGTAATAGACTCAAGACAAATTATGACTCTCTGGAGACTATCTATTAAATATCTATAAACATTTTTTATAGAAAATGAACCATTTTAAAATCAGCTTTTATAAAACATTTTCATAAGATCTTCTGTATCTTCTTATGATTTTAAATTAATCTGACTTAGTAAAATTCAGGGATTATCTCTGACACATTTGTGGTAAAATGGAGACATGGAAGATCATCTGATTTATATTGTGATGTTTAGCAAGGTCGATTAAATCTAAGTGATAATCCTGAGTAACACCATTTAACACTTTACTCTTCACTTGTGAAGAATAAGTCAAAATAGTGAACTGAAACATGAAATAATCAATGCTCAAATATAATAAAACACAAAACAAACACAATGAAAAACATTTGATTTTTCTCATTTGATTTTCTTTCCTTTATATTCTCAGACCTACTTTCTGGAAGTACAGTGTACCATTATATTAATATCTTCAAAGAATAAAATCCATTACACAGTCCTTTAGAAATTACAATGACTCTAGAAAGGGTAATACATACCTGGACATTATTCTTTGCCTTGATTCAAACTATTTTTCTAATTTATTTTTAATTGAAGAGGCAGATAACACTAACGAGCTAAATTAACTTAGTTGGGGCATTTGTTTTTGTGGTTAATATGACATTCCCAACTTTTAATATAGTTTTTGCTTCAATGATGAAAATTGGATATGTCATTTAAAGTAAGGTAACAAAATCTGTATGCAAGAAAATCAGCAGCAAGTATATTCCTTAATATAAATAGTACACCTGAGGGTCCACTTCATTAATATTATTCTAATGTTATTTATATATTTTAATTTGATATATTACTATATAAAACATTTGAGAAATGATTTATTTAAATAAAGTAAAATCATTTTGTTCTCTCCTATGTATATCGCAATTTTATAAAGCAACATATTACTGATGCAACATTAAGAGATATTATGTGCTTACATCATATAAGATATCAGCTTTCTTACAAAAATCATGTAATTATTTATATTATAAATAAAACAGAAGTTATAGAACACCTATAGTTAACCCCTATAGCAAGTATAGTCATTGGTGTGCCACCAATCCACACCCATTTCAGGAAGGTATATAAAACTGTCATAGTCACTGAACATCCCATATTGGTTACTTATTGCTTCATAACAAACCACCACACCACCCAACAGCTTAAAATAGCTGTTCTTGCTCATAATTATTTGGAACAGGAATGTGGTCAGGACTCATAGAGCTCAACTCATCTCTACCCCACTGTGGTATTGGCAGGGCTGACATGATTAAGGCTAGAGGATTCAAGATGGCTTTACTCACATGTCTGCCACCTGAATTTTGCCGGCACAAAATGGATGTGGTCTGGCTATCTTCTCTGGGTTATTTTATTCCCTGGTTTTGGCTGGACTTTCTCATCTACCTGGTGCTTTGGTTCTCCTTCACTGAAACTCTTTCTCCACCTGGCTTCTTATCCCCTAGAGTCTTTCTCTCCACCTGGCCTCTCTCCTTACCAGTATAGCCAAGATCCTTTCCATGGTGGCTATGGTTCCCCTGCATGAAAGCAGAATCTTAAAACCTCCTAAATATTTATCTCAGAAGTCCTAGAATGGTGGTCCCCAACCCCCAGGGCCCTTGACTGCTACAGTCTGTAGTGTGCTAGGAACCCTGCCACAGAGCTCCACCCTTCCCACCACTACCATTTCACCCCCAACACCCTGTCTGTGGAAAAACTGTCTTCCATGAAACTTAGGAAGGTGAACAGGAGGAGGTGAACAGCGGGAGAGGAGCGAGGTTTCATCTGTGTTTACAGCCGCTTCCCATTGCTGGCATCACTGTTTGAGCTCTGCCTGCCTCCCACTCTCCCACTCTCTGTCCCCTCCACAGAAAAATTGTCATGAAACCAGTCCCTGGTGCTGAAAACACTGGGGACCACTGCCCTAGAACGTCACTCCCTACCCTGTGTTGGTAAAAGAAAGTCACAAGGCCAGTACAAATCAATACATTTTACCTTTCGATGGCAGGAGAACAAAGACATGGCAGAAACATATGGCCCAAGGGAGGCCATTTTTAAGAATCTGATTTTTAACATCTTTTTAACAAATGGTACAGAGATCTTTTCTAATTATTTTTTTTGAATTGGAACAAAATATGTTACTCTTTGGAGAAGTGTTGTGTGAGTTAGCTAAATGTCTGCTATTTTGTTTTGCTTTGTTTTTCTCATCTGCTTTTAGGCTATGAATTTGGCTAGGAAAATTTCTTCTTGAATTATCATTTTTAAACTCCTACTCAAAGAATGTGGAGCAAAAGCAAGAGTTCAAACTTTTCTTTAAAGTGAAGCATTTGAAATATTATATAAAACCTAATCTTATACCCAACATGTAGAATTTAAAATTCAAAATTATTTAGACATATTTTCCAGTTTCATTTTTTTCTTTAGTGTTGCTCATGAGTACCAAGTATAGATTTATGAAGTTTTTTCCTGTAACCCTACTATAACCTCTCCACCCTTTCTTCTAAATTTCAGCCACATCTTTTCTTTTCTAAGTCTTCTCTTTTTTTGATTTAACTATGATAATTATTCAAAAATTTTATCAAAATTCAAAGTTCAAAGAGAATATAGCAATTTTTCTTCATTCATTTATTCATTTCATAAAAATGGATCATATGCTGTGTATTAGGTACTGGTATTAATTCAGTAAAACATACTCCTTTGTTCCAAAGAGCTTCTACAGAAAAAAAAGCAAACAAGTAAACATTCATTATAATACAATATGCTAACCGAAACCAACGTAGTCAAAACAAGTGTATTGAGCAAAAAAATAGGGATTCTCTTGCAAAAGATTTAGATAATGTCAATGGCATCACTTGATGCAAGCTGGAACTCACAGCAGAGGAGATAAAAGATATATCCCCTGTCCTTCCTTCTTGGTAACATGTGAAGAGGCATGTTTTAGTTAGGCACTGGGGAAATTCCATGAGCTGTGCTCCTGTGTTCCCAGTAAGAAATGATGATTATATGACTTAGAATAGAACTAATAAATACAAAGAAAAATGGATAGGTAGTAAATGCTTATTTAACAAACCTGATTGTAATACATACATTGATATATGAGAGGGGACTTCAGAAAGTTTGTGGAAAACTGGAATTAAAAGATAAAAATAAAACTATAAACTTTATTTCTCAACATAAACTCTGTCAAGGTCAAGACACTTTTGTAAGCAATGATACTACCTATGTAGCCAACACTAAGGAACTAAGGCTCCTAGGACTTTAGTCATGCCAAGGTGGTCTCTCTTTTTTTTTTTTTTTTTTTTTTTTTACATTATTAACTGAAGAAAAATGGATGCCTTTTAAAGATTTTAAAGATTTTTAAAAATTAGGAAACAAAAAGAACTTAGAAGGAGCCAAATCAGGATTGTGAGGCAAATGCCTAATGATTTCCCATGAAAATTCTCATAAAATTGTACTTGTTCGATGAGAAGAATAAGCAGGAGCGTGGTTGTGATGAAGGGCATTCTGGTGAAGCTTTCCCAGGCAGTTTTATGCTAAAGATTTCACTAACTTTCTCAAAACACTCCAATAATAAACAGATGCCATTGTTCTTTGGCCCTCCAGAAATTCAACAAGGTAAAGGCCTTGAGCATCCCAAATACAGTGGCTATGACCCTTGCTCTTGATCAGTCCATTTTTGGTAAAAATGGCCCTCTTCCAACTCTTGGTAGCTATTGCATTGATGTGCTTCATTATCAGGATTGTACTGGTAAAGCTGTGTCTCATCTCCTGTTACAATTCTTTGAAAAATGCTTCAGGATCTTGATCCCACTTGTTTAAAAATTTCTATTGAAAGCTTTGCTCTTGTCTGCAGCTGATCAGGGCACAACAGTTTTGACACCCACTGAGTGGA
This sequence comes from Microcebus murinus, assembly GCF_040939455.1. Taxonomy (NCBI): domain Eukaryota; kingdom Metazoa; phylum Chordata; class Mammalia; order Primates; family Cheirogaleidae; genus Microcebus; species Microcebus murinus. Next base: position 63,801,755 of record NC_134105.1, read on the forward strand.
AAGTTAGCTCAACTTTAATTTTCAGCCAGAATTGTGTAAGCTGAACCAATTGACATGTCTATTATATTGGCTATTTCTTGTGCTGCTAATCATTGGTCTTCTTCAATTAGGGTACTAAAAAGATGATTTTTTTTTCCTAATACATTGATGTGGATGGTTTGCTCCTGCAGGTTTTATCTTCAACGTCATCTCATCTTAAAATGAGTTGTCCATTTATAAATTATTTCTTTGGGGCATTGTGCCCATAAACTTTCTAAAAGCATCAATGATTTCACCATTTTTCCACCCAAGTTTTACCACAAATTCAATGTTTTTTCTTGCTTCAATTTTAGCAGAATTCACATTGCTCTGATAGGGGCTCTTTTCAAATTGATGGTTTATCCTTCTTAGTGTCTCAAACTATGTCCTATTCAGACATGTTTTAATAAGTTAGTATGAGTTTATTGGGTGCAAAAACATCTTTGTGCTTCATGCATAGTTTTTTTTTCATATATGCATTTTCCATGAACTTTTTGAAATCCCTTTGTATATATAATTTTTAAATTTCTTAAATATAACTTATATCTTCACGAACTTTTTAGGTTGGTAGTATAAACTGACCCTTCTCTCAACCCCAGGTTTGGGCTTTGTATCTGCATTCTGGAGTAGCTGGAGTTGGTGCTTACATAAACTCAAGTCATTTAGGAAAAAGAAGAACAGGGGCCTCAGTGGCTAAGAACCACTTTCTTTTCCTATGCCAGTATTTTCTTCCAGATTCAGCTGTGGATGTACTACTCTGTGCCTTTATTGAGCTTCCAAATCTACCAGATGATGAAGTAAGGAGGATTGGTCTCTAATTTTCCTGCATTTATCTCCACTGGCATTTGCTGATATATTTCCTTTGTGTTCCACAGTAGCACAGTCCAATCTAATAGCAGCAGAGTACCTCTTGTGCAACTAAAAAGCCTCTTTGACTGTGCTGTCTTTCAGCTAATTCTGTAATGTTCTCAGTAGGGCAGATGGAATTTTGCACTCACTTGGAATATCAGTCTCAGGCTTATCTGTATAGACTTGGCATGACCACTTCTCCTGTTTTACTCTTTGACAATCAAAATGGTGGGAAAGAACTCAAAAGTTTTTTGTTCACTAGATTACAGGTGAGGATTCAAAGGATCCCTGTGCTCTATGGATCTCCAAATCTTTTCAGGAGTTTTAGTACCCTGTGGGTTTGACTATAGGAGGAGCTCTGAGTGTGTTTGCAGAGACTCATACTAGTGGCTAATGCTATTGCTCTTGTCTTTGACCTTTTTCCTTCCTTGCCTGGATTAAATAAGCTTTATAGTGTGTCAACTATTGCCATCCTTCTGCATATATTGCTTAGGCCAGGACATAGATAGGTATTTGGTGCTCCAAGAAACAGATGATTTATATTCAGGGTCCTTTCCTGCTATTATCACTGCCATCTATGCTTTTGAACCTCAAAGCTAAACATTTTGGCTAATTATATTTCAGAAATGTCTCTAGCAATAGCCCTACATAGAAGATAATAAAGGTAAAATTTCTTAGCTTCCTAAGAAGGAGAAAAGAGGAGTTTTGTCAAGATACAGCAGAACTGAGGCTAGGGTGGTAAAGGGATACATACACATTAAATAGAAAAAGTTTTATAATATTAGTCTGACCCAGAAAGAGTCCAGTGAAGAATGAGTCTGATGAATGGTATTTGAATGTGTTGAATGAAAGAATAAGAAAGAAAGCATGACCTCAGGTAGCTAGGTTGTACTCTTCATCAAAATGGACAGCAGGAAAAAAATGCACATTTGGGAAAAGATGATAAGCTAGGCCAAGTCTCAAATAATAATGTTTTAAGAATTAACAACTCAACCTTAACACTTGTACCCCCATAATACACTAAAATATAAAAAAAGAATAACAACTCAGTCTGAGTTTGAGATTTTTGTTATATAGTATATTGCTGAACTCACAAACAAGTAGTACAAAAGTCATTCATAAGAAAAAATATAACTCAATGCACATGACTGCATGGGCTTCTATGGTAAATGCCACTTGTAGCATGATTTTTTGGTAATTCTGAGGCAAAATGTGGTCATATAGGCAAAGAATTCTCACCATCCTTGGCAAATATCAGAAACAACAGTAGGTTCCCCATGTTCTCTATGCATGGGTGGTATCTCTGCAAGAAATGAGCTTTAAGTTAATTTTGAAACAAAAAAGAGTAAAAAAGGAAGAAATGTCATTTTGTAAATAAAAACTACCTCTGGTAGAGACTACTAATAATCCTTCAACATCTACTTTTCCTATCTCTCATAGTAATATTTACACAATTGCTACTTTTAGCTGACTACTCTGAAAAACCAATACATTTCATAACTGCCCAGTACCCCAGGCCATGTGACTGAGTTCTAGCCATTGAGATGTAAGGAAAAGTGTTTTGTGTTCCTCTTGCTTAATTTCCCTACAATACAGCTGGGATGTATACTTTGGCCTTTCTTCATCATCCTTTCCTCCTTCCTGTTGGTTGGCATGTGAGCGAGATAGCTGGAAAGGACCAGTCTTTTGGAACTAGGAATTGGCCTTTAGACTAAGGAAGAGGAGTACAGCAAGATAGAGTGATGCTGGTACTCCAGGACATTGTGGAGCAAAGTCACCACATCAGCTGTAGACCATCTACTCTGGACTTTTATTGAGGGGGAAATAACATTCTTTCTCAAGTCACTGCTTTGGATCTCTGTTTCTCATAGCCTAAACTAATCATATGTGATATCTGGATTTACTGTTTCTTTTCTCAGGATAAGTTAGACCTGTGAGAGAAACACTTGCCTAAAAAACAGGTAGAAATTAATTAAACATTAGCAAAATATCTTGCTCCTGGCTCTCCCTTCCTCCCTTTCCAAGTCATATTTTTTTGTTCTAACATTAAGTCAATTTGTTAGAATTACTTTATTCATATTTTGTTAATTCCCTTGGCATCATATCGCCATACCATGATGACTTTCTCTTTGTTGCCAATATAATATAGATCAGAACTTGGATCGTCAGACTCTCCTGTGCTTCAATGCCTTTGCTTACACCATCTGAAAGTAAATCATATTTAATGTAGCTAACTATTTCACTGGTTGATCCTTTCACATTTCTCTCCATCCCTGAAATCTATGCCATCAAAGATTTCCACTTTTTATATGTCTACGTGATCTGAAACAATTAATACTTTACTGCTGTAAAAGTTCTGCTGACTCCTTGAAAGCTCTTGGACAATACAGCGTGATGACTTAGAAGTCTTTCTTACTGCCTTAGTTTCACCATTTACTAGCTATTAACTTTAGATGAATTACCAACTCTAAAATCACCCTTTAATTTTTTTTAAATCAAAATGGGGATATTAATAAGAATAAAATTAAACAATCCATGTAAAGCAATTGGCTGAGGCCCTGCTAGAATAAGTGCACTATATATACTAAATGAAAATAGTAATGGATTTTCTTTCCCGCTTTGCATTCTTAAAAAGAATAAAATTTTCTGTTATTTTCCCTTTTGTAGACAACATAGAATACATTAATTCATTTATTCAGTAAATATTTCTGGCTTATTTTTGTGCCAGGCATTGAAAATGCCGTTTAACAGACAAACCTGGCCCCACCATCACGTCTTCTCGTTCACTTGTTTGCATATGAAATTCACCAGCCAAACAATTCCTGTACATTACTGGCTTGATATTCTTTCAGGTGTTTTGTGCTTTTCTTATGTCTCTTTTTATATTTTTACTTTGTCTCATGACAATCATCTAGGTAAATGGTACATCACTGTTTAATTTGTTTTAATTAATTTCTCTAGGTATGTGTATGTGACTACATAGTACTTCAAAGATATTCATTTAATTAACATAACTAATTATTTGAATGATAATATATAAATAAATAAAGTTGGAATAATGGTCTGAAAGTAGTAGCTTTATCTTCATTTTCCAAATAGATTACAGTAAAATCTTAGACTGCCTCTTTACTTATGTTTCTATTTCTCTTGGGAAAAAAAATAGATTTGGAAAGGTTTTGGTTTTTTTCTTAGAAACACAGTTTGGATATTGCCAATGAAAGGTTATTTAAAAAATCTGAGCAGTTTCTCTCTGTGATTTAGCATAAGAAGGGAATATGGAACATCAGGAGCCTGGCTGAGTATAACGGTATACACCTCATTCAGATTAGGATTTCCACATGGCATGGCTCCTGCTTTCCTTGCCCCCTTCCCTTCCATAGCTTCTCCCACCTTCTATTACAACTCCTGTATCAAATAATTGCTCATTTCTTACTGCCAAATTTCTGCTCCAGATCTAGATAGAAAATTTATTTTTCCCCATTGTTGCAAAACAATAAAATAAAAAAGAAATTTTTTTTCTGCTAAAACTTCATTTTTATTATATTTGTTTGCTGCTTTACCTGATGGAAGAAGTAAAATATGAAAAATCTCTGTTAGGATCTTGAAATGGGCATCCCAAAGGGCATCACCAAATATGCACCCCCAAAATCTTCCCTATTTGAGATGATGAAGAAAGCTCATTTATTAAAAATCTGCAACATATCACATTATGCAGTATAAATCAACATAATGTGATGTGATCTGACATCAAGTTAAAAAGTGCCTTTTCTGCTTCTGCTCAGGCCATATGTTCAAATTATTTAAAATATCCACAAATGCTTTTTTGTTTCCTTTTAAAAAACTCAAGCTTCTCTGAAATAAACCATTTCAACTTAGATATTGTTGGGCAGAAGACTATTGATATTTTCTTCTTTGGGTCACTTTTTTATCAATTACTTTTTAGATAATGTTTTTATCTTTTGCTAGAAGAGATTTTATTATATAAAAGAAATGCATACACACACACATATATACACATACGGAATGTAAACTGTCAAAAAGTAGTGTTACTGTATAATGAAGAAATACAACTTATTTGGGAAATATTAAAGTTTACTCTTGGGCTCTATGCTCTTTATAGTAAAAGCTTCTGACTATTCTATTTTATATTAGAATTTTAATATTCAAATATGAGTCATTGAAGATCTAAATATAAGTGCCTGTTCATTGTCACTAATTTTGACCTGAATTCTGTTTACTGAGCAACCTCCAAAAACCTGCTCACCCATGGGTAAATAGAAGCTAAGCTTTCTTTAAAAAATTATTATTCCATGCAATTTATGGGGAAACAGCCAAGTTGGCAAGTTTAAAAAAAACACACACATATAAACGCTGGAACATCTTGACTCGGTTGATGACATGACAGCATTGTAGTATACTACCAGCTGGGAGTTGGCTGGGGTTCAGAAATGGACTCAAGACAGTGGAAGCAGAATGCAAGAGGAGGCAGCTCTCCACTAGTGTGGCTGTTTTGTTAAAACCAGCAAGAAGACCATTTGCTACACCAGCTTTCCCTCACTCTGCCCTTAGCTGATTTCTTGTCGGCACCAGAAAAATGTGACATAAGGGGATACAATAGCATGTGAAATGATACTGCACAATCTGCTCAATCTGCCATTGCAGTCTCCAGGCCTGTTTCTCACCTTGCTCTAGATCCCCCCTGAGCTGATGCAAGCACGGAGTTCTGTGGACTTCCAAGGGGGCTCCATGCTTGTGATAGACGAAAGAATGGGAGGTGGAGGGGAGGGAGGAGCAGAACAGATGAGCCACTGCAAGTTACTGAATTCACTGTCATTTCCTTGAAATAAAGACCAATAGAACGCTAGGTAAAACACACAAAACAAACAAACAAAAACAAAAAACAGGCTACAGAACTGATTTATAAAGGTTTTGAAAACTCACTTTTGCCTTTTTAACGTCTCTGCATTTCTGGACTTTTTTTTTTAAATCTCTTTTTAAGCAGACCCAAAGAATGCTGAAAAAGCAGGGAAAGAGCGTGCAATGTAATATTTTCAGTTCAACCAGAAACATGATGCTCTTGAAATCTTGCAAGTTAGCCCTCCCCCCCCCCCAAGATTTGCCGTTCAAATTTGCAAACACCAGAATTTCCACAGTTTTGATAAAGTTCAAGTAAGCATCCTCCAAACTTCAATATTTATCTGGACCAGTGTGTACGTTGCATTTTCTTTAATTCACCCAACACTAATTACCTTAATATTTTGAGATAACAAATACTGATCTGTAATCTTTCCAGGGGAAAAATAATCTGAGGTTCCCATTAGAAATAGCTTTTTATTAATATCCTTAAGGATCTTGAAACATTGGTTATTGTTATGTCAGCACATCTGTGTATCCTGTTTGGGCAGAGAAATTAACTATCTGGCAATACTGATACAGCAAGGGAATTTCTGAAGTCCTTTGATGAGAGAAAAGTATAACTGTAATGAAAACTTAAGGATTTTTTTTTCCTTATTCTTCCCTTCTCAATTTATATTGCAATACCTCTGCCATTAGAAAAATGGAATAAATAATGTAAATTTCTTAATAGCTAAATGAGGCCTGAAATAGACCTACAAATTTAAAAGTCTATAACCCTAAGCATAAAGAGAAAATAACTACCTTCTAGCATTCTTGTAGAAATGACAACTCTTTATCTAGCAATAATAATAAAGATTGGAAAAGTTTATGTTTTCATTTAATAGCTAAGCATTCTTTTAAAAATTTACTTCTACTAATCCTTTATGCTTGGTCAGCCATGAGAAATAAAATGTTGAAAATCTCACAAGCACTTATACGAATTTGTGTTTGGCATGCAGTACCTCGTTCTATTTGTAAAACAATGTTAATTAGGATTTATAAATTAAAATATGTGAGGTAAAATAAATTCTAATTGCCTGAGCTATGAAATAAAGGACTGTCCTATATTTGAGTGTTGATTACTCCTCAAGAGAGCAGCTCTGGGTATCTGTATAAACTATCAACTCAGTCAATCTACACTCAAGTTTTCTTCTTACAATCATGTGTTCATTTTTTAAATGAATTTTTCTGATGGAAATTCTATCCCTCAATTGACCTCTTCTTTCTCAATATCCCATGAATTGTTTTTCTTATTATTTATACTATTTATCCTTTGCTATATCAGCTCATGGCTAGATTTCAGTAACTTGGTTTTAATTTCTTATAATTTCAGGATTTAAAATAGATACTCAGAATAATAATGAGTGGTAGCTAGCTCTGATTTATTGATTTCTTATTAAATGGGTCACATGGTGCTTAGTGTTCCCCACACGTAGTCTCATTTAATTCGCATAATAATCCCATGAAGCAGACATCCTTATCTCCATTTAAGAAATGAGTAAAATGACGCTCAAAGAATTTAAGTAAATTCAGCAGTATTTCAGGGTTAGTGAATAGTAAAACCATAATTGAATCCTTGGTCTCTCTGACTCCAACACTTATATTCATCAATATTAAATACTCTCACTTATTTATGGACATTCAATACCATGGGGTCTTATGTAATGTCATCATAAAATGTCTTCCCAGATCATAAACAAATTGCAATTATATTTTGTTGAACTTAATCATAAAGTATAGCTCTAACATCTTGTACGAATTGCTTATCAAACATCTAGCCTTACACTGATAGACTTCAGATTTATGTCCTGTGATGATGCTGCCAGATTTGTATGGGAAAAACAAATCTAAAAGTAATAATTCTAATAGTAAAAATTATTGTTTTCTTTATTTTTGTGTAATTCGATTTAATTTCTAACATGATCTCCCATTACTGCATGATGATAGAAAATTTGACCTACTTAATTCTGAGTTCTCGTGGCTTATCCCAGTGATTTGTCAGTCATTATAGGCTCACAACATAGTACCATTTAGCATTAAAATTCTATCTCACAGTGAGTCTCTTTCTTCCTGAAGAAATTTTGAGATGATGCCATTTCAGAACTTCAATTGAATGGAAAAGTATTATCTGTGTCTTCCTCTGTTTTGTTTCTTTCTTTTTTTTTTTTTTTTTTTACCTTTTCTTTCCTTTTTAATTACCTTGTCAGGCTGAATGTAGGGTAATATAGTGATATCTGGGATACCTGTGGGTCTCACTTTGGCTTTCTGTTAGCTCTCTATGTCATTGTCAATGCACTGGTATTTCAGCTATGTCCTTATACCGTCTTCAGAAGGGAATGAGTGAGGTATATCCTAGGATATGCTCCCCACTAAGCTTTACAAGGCCCCCATGAAGGTTGCTGGCACATTTTCTCTCACAATTTCCTATAACAGTATCCTTTTGAGAACCCAAGGAACTTTGCGAAGCCCTCACAAAACCTGAGAACACCATCCCAGGCTTTCTTGTATTTGAAATGAGGGATGTTCCTCTCCTTTGAGTGTGACTGCATTTAATGATTATCTTTGAAAAGTAAAGAGAAGGAATGGGGGGGGAAGTAATGTTATAATGAAAAAATGTCTCAAACACCACCTTAACCAAGTGATCAATCAAGGTTAACAATCACTGATGTGATGTTGATATTATGGACCATAATGTGATGAGAAGGCTAACTCATCTCCATGATATTATTTTCAAAACTCATGAGAAACCATTAGACAAACTCAAATTAAGGAACATTCTACAAAATAACTGATTGTTTCTCTTCAAAACTGTCAAGATCATTTAAAAAATGAGAAATGGAGAAATTGTCATAGATCAAAGGAGACTAAGATGGCATGACAACTAAGTGCAATGTGGTATCATGGACTGGATCCTGGAACAGAAAAAGGACATTAGTAAAAAGAATGCATGATGTGCATGTAAAAATTTGCAGTTTAGTTAATAATAGTGTGCCTGTAAAATTTGCAGTTTAGTTAATAATATTGTATCAATGTTAACCTTGCAATTTAGACAAATATACCATAGTTTTATAAGACATTAACATTAGGGGAAAATGGGCAAACATTTTGAAAAGTGACATTGTAAACAAGTCTATCTTTAGATAAATTTGTTTCTAAAAATAAAGAGTACCACCTATAAAAATTGTCATGTAAGTACACTTTGAAAACCTAGAATTCTCTCTAATCTGAATACAGGTCTATCAAATGAATTGCTGTGACTAGTATTGAACTTAGTTTAAAAAAATGTGAAAATGTTAATATAGCACTTTTTGACATAAAAAAACAACGGATAACATCAGGAAAGCTTAAAAACTAATAGCTTATTTCAACAAAATATTCACCTAATTAGTGAGTAGAATTGAAATAAGAGTTTCAGGATTTTTCAGATGCAGGCTATATGTATTTCTTTCATTTGGATCCATGAATTTTTACCACTTGTCTTTTTCAGTCATGGCAATCATTAAAACAATAAACAGAATGTTTCAATAAATAGAACTTAGAACCATACCTGCAAATCATTCTAGCATAAAGTTTTTTTGTTTTGTTTTGTTTTTTTTTTTTGAGACAGAGTCTCGCTTTGTTGCCCAGGCTAGAGTGAGTGCCGTGGCGTCAGCCTAGCTTACAGCAACCTCAAACTCCTGGCTCAAGCAATCCTCCTGCCTCAGCCTCCCAAGTGGCTGGGACTACAGGCATTCGCCACCATGCCCGGCTAATTTTTTGTATATATATTAGTTGGCCAATTAATTTCTTTCTATTTATAGTAGAGACGGGGTCTCGCTCTTGCTCAGGCTGGTTTCGAACTCCTGACCTCGAGCAATCCGCCCGCCTCGGCCTCCCAGAGAGCTAGGATTACAGGCGTGAGCCACCGTGCCCGGCCTAGCATAAAGTTTTAAATCAAGATTTTTATGACAATTATGTATATTTAATCACTCTACAAGCATCAATTTTAATAAAATGTTAACACCAGTAATAAACAGAAGAGAATAATACTTCCTAAACATGTTTTTATTTTATCATTATCACATCCATTTTAATTTGATGATTTTGTGTACATTATATAAAACACAAATATATTACTACCGTAATATATGCATTCCTTGTGGAGATTATTATAAGCACATGACTATTTACATCTCAAGAAATTATTGGCTTCATTTTTAGCTATAAAGATTGTTTCATAAAAAAAAAAAACACTGAAAACATCTGCCTCTTGCTCTCCACCCTAGACTATGTCTTAGGAAGAGCACCACAAGTTTTCTCTACTCTCCTTTCCAAACTTAAACAAATTTCCAATAAAGAGTAGAACATAGGCAGTAGTGAATGTTCCTTAACTTCTAATTCTTTTCCTAATCTCCAACACCTTGTCATATTTCTTGATAGAGTACAGGGAAAGAAGACTGATTTCAGCTGGGGTATGTATACCTTCAAACTTTTCTGTCTTACATCAACTCCTGAATTTAGAGATAATAATCAGGAGTTATTATTTATTGTCTTTTTACTTTCTACTTGTTTTTTTTTTTTTTTTTTTTTTTTAGAAAATAGCAACCCCCTATCTCCAATTTAAATGGAGTGGTCATTAGAAATAACAGAATTTACCAGTTAATGTGGGTGTTACTGTTTCAACTCATTTGTACGGACTTCACATAGGAAACAACTACTTTAAGTTTATTTAAGGAGTAAACTCTGTCATGAGGGAGGTCTACCATGGATAATTCACATACACACACACACACAAAAATGTGTTCGTGAATTTCCACGGCTGCTTCAGCTAACCCCAGGGCATGGAGCCAAAGGGCAGCCAGGCACCAGGGTATTGCAACCTGGAGTGGGTGTGCTTTGATACAAAAGAAAACCGTCATGCAAACTGCACGTGCCAACGTGGCACAGATTTTAGAGAATGAACCCTCAGGCCCTGAAAAAAATTAATGAGTTCTGCCTCTCCTTTCTGTGACCTTTTAGTTAGGTTTTCATGGGAATTTGTTTTCTTTGTTTTAGTCTGAGCTGTTCTGGAAAGAGTCACAGTGGGATAGTGAATCTGCAGAAGTGCTCTCATGGCACAGATTTTGCAATCTACCACCGAGTCGCTGTCTCTTGAGTAACTGAAGGCCCCGAACAAGATAAATTCACATAGTAGTCAAATATTCTATTTAAAAAATCCAACTCAAGAGTTTCTTTTTTAGGTGTTTTCCTCTTTGATGGTATATTATTTTGCAAAGAGCCTATTCATCTCATTATCATTCCATCTTTCAGACCCTGCTTTCGTTAAAAGGTTAGATTATTTTACTTATCATGTTACAAGAGAGTAGAAAATAGGGACATGAGCAGTGGACTTGGGGTTAGAAAACCTGGTCTAAAAATCTGACATTGACACTATGAGATTCCTGCCTCAGTGTCTTATTCTATAACACAGGGCTAATAACCTCGGCCTTGATTTAAGTAGCAGCCATGCGGATTGTGTTCCTGAATCTGTTTCACTCTGCTCCCTCACCCTGCTCAGTAGCCAGTGAGATTTGAGTGGGATTGTCCTCTCCCCAGTTCCAGAGTGGGTCCCTGCTTGACCCAAGTTTATTAATTAATTTCCTCTCATTTGCCATTAAGTCTGTCTCCTGGGTAGACAGTACTGCAGGACTAAGTGAATAGGACTGATTCTTCCCACAGCAGTTGATCTAGGGGTGGGCTTATTAATCTGTCTAATCAGTGTCTCTTTTCTTCAAGTAATAAGCTGTGTAGTATGAAGCTTGGTCAGATTCAAGGTTACTCAAAAATTTTAAATTAACCATGGAAATATTACTAATAATATCTAATATTCTCAAACTCTTTCCTTCATAGCACTCAATACCTGCAACAAAATAACTCTTAAAGCTGTTAGGAACTGCAGCAGTAATCTTGTCTAATGAACCCAACCCCATTGCAATACATACATACAATACATAAAGTCATGGGAAGGCCAAAAAGGAAGGTTTCTTTTCTTTCTTTTTTTCTTTCTTTTTTTTAGATAGGGTCTTGCTCTGTTGCTCAGTCTAGAGTACAGTGGCATCATTATAATTCACTGCAACCTCAAACTCCTGGACTCAGGAGATTTTCCCACTTCAGTCCCCCTGGTAGCTGGGACTACAGCCATGTGCCACCACTTCTGGCTGATTATTTTTTCAAATTTTTGTAGAGATGGGGTCTGGCTACTTTGCCCAGGATGGTCTCAAACTCCTGGGCTCAAGCAATCCTGCTGTCTTGGTCTCTCAAACTTCTGGGATTACAGGTATGAAATACCACACCCAGCCAAGATATCTTTTCTATTTATGTATTTCTTATCAAATTATTCTGCTTTATTTGAATTTCCTGAAATACAATTCTCCTAATTTTTGAAGGATTCAGAAAATATAAACTCATAATATGAATTAGAAATAGTGGAGGAAAAAGAGAAAAGTAAAGTTAGCAACATAAATTTGAATAAGAGTAAGGCTAATTAAAAAGTATTATGCAATTATACACACATCTTAAGGACAGATTATAAAATTTACTTAAAGCTGGGAAGGTCAATTTGTTTTATATAAAATTTGAAATCTTATAGTTTAGAGATGCCTACCTATAGTATGATGTATTCTTCACTGCATCTTAAGTTTTCAGGAATGTATGATTCATTAGTGGTTATACTGGCTTCTGTCCAGGAAGGAAAGTATAAGATATTAGGAGAGGATTCTTGTGTTTATACTCATCACTGATAGCTTTTCTACAATAAGCAGCCTTGGAAGACAGAGATAGTGTCTCTCTTTGGAACAAAGGGCAGATTTATATACTACTCAGTTTAGCAAAGATAATGTCTCACTATGAGTTAGATTTACTAGCCATTATAAAGATTTTGTTTCCTTTTCTGGGCGTTCTTTTTCCGTAACAGAATCCAATGTGTATGCAGATATCACCCAGCCCTCTCCACATTGCCCTGTGAGAACAGGGGTTAAGGGAACCAGCACAAATCCTTAGAATCTGGCTTCTGCTATTTCTGGAAATACTAAGGGCGTTTATCTGTCATCCAGGAATCTCATATTTCCTACCAGCATGCATGAAACTGGCAAGTTAAATATTAGGTAAGTAGGGTAAAATTTCAGATTCTTCACAGTTCTTGTCATAGTAGGCTTTATTAGTTTTTTGTTTTTTTTTTTTACCACAAGTAACTTTTATTTTTTAATTTTTTTTGTATTAGTTTTTATTGCTATATAATAAGTTATCACAAATTTAGCAGCTTCAACCAATACCCCTTTATTTATTAGCTTCCAGTTCTATAGGTCTGAAGCTCAGGCATGGTATGGCTAGGTTTGTGCTTAGGTCTTCCAAGGCAAAAATCAAGATGTTGGCCAGGATTTGTTACAGTCTGAAGTCCGTGGGGAAAGAATGTTCTAAGCTCATTCACTTTTTGGTCAAATTCAGTTTCTTGCAGCTGTAGAACTGAAGTCCGCATTTCCTTGCTGGGCGCTGCTCTCAGCTGGTAGCGCACACCCGGGCCATATTCCTTGCTACATGGCTCCATCCAGCAAAGCCAGAACAGATACCGTACCTCAAGATGAATCCCTCTCATAGTTTGAGTCTTAGACTTCCTCTGCCTCTGACCTCTAGATTCGGATTTAAAAGGCTTACATGATTAGGTCAGGTTCACCCAGATAATCTCTCTATCTGAAGATCAACTAATTTGGGGCTTTGATTACACCTGAAAAGTCCCTTATCTACAGATTCCACCCACACTCAAGTGGAAGAGAATGTACACGGGTAAAATCAACAGGAGTCATGTTGGAATTTTTTCTATCACAAAATCCCAATATTTGTCATTCCAGCCCTAAGTTCTCAAGCAACCAGTGAAAACTGCATAGGGAAATCAGTTCCTAACATAACAATATCCTGAGATAAAAATGAGACAATTAGTTAGAATAACAATTTAATTTCACACTATTAGAAATAAAGATTTGATTAAAATTTCATAAAAGGAATGCCATGTACTATAACAAATAGTGTCCTCAACAATATTCTTGCCATGGACACCATGATAGGATCTATAGGTATATTTCTTATAACATATTTTAGCATAAACTGATGGGAACGTCAACGCACAATTCAGGACAAGGAATTATATAAAGACTTCTTTTAAAGAATTAACATGCATAATGCTTTGCCAGATAGTCTTAACATAAAGGTAGACAGATATTCTTAAAATATCTGTAGCAAGTTAACAAGGTGAAATCATGTCAAGGACCAGGAAAACCGTGTAATGGTGAAGATGATAGGGAGTGGTGGAATCAGAGGCTAGCTAGAAAGAACACAGCCTGCCTCATGACATTCAATGCATCATGTTTAAAACACTACACCTGATAAACAAAACACATCTTCAGACTGCAGTGAATCAGGTCTCCCTTGCAACCTTCAGCATATCTTCATGTCATTCAAGCAATCTCCTATACTATCATCTTACTTGAACTTTAGATTACCTTTGTTAGTAAGTTCAAGATTATATGCCTTGCAAGGCATATGAAGGGTAGTTATCAACTAAATGTCAGATAGGACTTAAATAATAGATTCTTATTACTTTTGAATTGTTTTATGTTTTTGTGATATTTTTATTCAAAAGCTGCCAATGGTTATTTTGATATTTCAGTTAAAAAATGTTGAGCTACTGAAAAACTAACCACTCTGTGAATCTCTTTATGCATCACTTTATGCAAGAATAAAACCATTTGTATGGTTGTAAGTAAATTGGTTTGGCAATCATTAGAATTTCACATTTAAGCTTAACTTATAAATAGCTATGTATCCTACTTCTAAGCTTATGCTGAGCAGAGTTGTGAGAAATGGAGAGCCTATAGATTTAATTAAACATCACTTTGAAGTCAAAGAAACACAATGTCTATGTGGCACCTGTGCTACTCCTCCAGGTTCCAAACTCCCATATTTAACTGCCTTCTTGATATTGCCTCTTAAAATTTTATGACCATCTCAAACTCAATCGGAATAAATAGAATACTTTTTATCTTAAAACCCAATGTCAGTAAAAAGCACCCGACCTATCTTTTTTTTTTTTTTTTTTTTTTTTTTGAGACAGAGTCTCGCTTTGTTGCCCAGGCTAGAGTGAGTGCCGTGGCGTCAGCCTAGCTCACAGCAACCTCAAACTCCTGGGCTCGAGTGATCCTTCTGCCTCAGCCTCCCGGGTAGCTGGGACTACAGGCATGCGCCACCATGCCCGGCTAATTTTTTATATATATATCAGTTGGCCAATTAATTTCTTTCTATTTATAGTAGAGACGGGGTCTCGCTCTTGCTCAGGCTGGTTTCAAACTCCTGACTTTGAGCAATCCGCCCGCCTCGGCCTCCCAAGAGCTAGGATTACAGGCATGAGCCACAGCGCCCGGCCTCCGACCTATCTTTGAAAATTTGTAGTTATGGATGATTTCTCTTTTTCTTATCTTACTGTATTTAATCCTACCTCCAAAATATAGCTCAACTCAAAGCACATTAGTCCATCTACAGTGCCACCATCTTTGTTCAGGTCATAATCACCTCTAGCATTGCATTCAACAAAACCATCTTAATTGTTCTCCTATTCCATTCATTCTTCAAATCCAGCAAAATTACCTTTCTCGATACTAAGCAGATACTGCTACAACTTCACCTAGAACCCGTTAAGGGCTTCTTTATCACACCACACATACCTCTATCTTAGGGTCTATCTGCTATTTCCTCTGCCTGGGACATCTTTATTTGTGTATGGGGGGGTCCTCTTGGCTCTTTGTCTCATTTCTTCCAGGTCATATTCATGGCCCCTTCTTTATGAAACTTTCTATAACATCCTATCCAAAAAAATAGTTCCTCTATCCCCCCTTGCTTCTGCTTTTCCTTAGCTCTTCTCTCTATATGTAACATACTATTTCTTTTACATATTTTCTTTCTTTGTCACTCAACAATAATGATGATTTAGTCTATTTTTCTCCCTGTTGGAATATTCCTCCCCCATTCTTAATATGATAATTCCAACTCATTGTTTAATACATAGTTTAAATACAATATATTTTGGTAGAAGTCCATCTAAAGTCATTCACTTTAATGTACTATCTATCTTAGCAATTTTTAAAAGCCGTAATAGCACAACTTAAAATCATTTCCCTTGGCTTTATGCCCCTAGGAATTAGCTCAATATATGTCAAATGATTGCTTGAATAACTAAATGAGGGAATGAAGCAAGTGTAGGATATAAATCATTACTAAGTGAAAATGCACCTTGGAAAAATTTTTACATATGAGCAAATTTTTATAAAATGTATACATTTTCAAATCCATTTATTGATTTGATTTTTTTAGTAGTATCAAATTATTTCTTTTAACAATCGACCTTACACACAAAGATTATGTATTATGATACTTGAAATCAGTCTCAGAATTCCATGGAAAAGTCACTGAACGTTAATTTCTTTATTAACACAGTTAGATAATTATATGTTCATTATAAGTTTAAATGTGGTAACATTCTATGAATGGTTTTGTTTTTGTTGTTAATAGTATAAAAGGAAGCTGCTCATAGAAGTTGGAGAAAGCTCTTTTGAATAAGAAATAAAGTACAAGCTCACACTGCACTAAGCACCCTGGAGGTAGATAAGTTACAAAGATTAGAATTTGCATAATTGGTGTAACTCATAGTTTGCATTAACCTTATGAAGGGCAGCCATTTTTCATAGGTGTTGAGAATAATGTTAAAGAATACCAAAACCTAAGCCCTAACAATCATGAAAGTTAGCATGGATTATTAAGCTAATTAAAACACCGGCACTCTGGAGACCTGAATTTTAATACATATTTTGCCACTAACTTATAATGTAACCCTAGGCAAGGGAGCAGGTCTCTTTATTCTTTATTTTCTTCATCTGTGAAGTGAACGTTACCTTCCAGAGGTGGTTGTACTGCATAGCAATGAACTGACGTGAAGTACACTGTGAGAATGGCATCCTTATGATAATTGTAAATGAGTGAAATAAAAGGGATATAACATGGTTAAAAGAAACCTGCATCTAGAGAGATTACATTTTATGTATTCAAATGGTTTACTATGCACAGAGGGAACAGGATCATTTTGGCTTTGACTGTTTGGTTTACTCCGCCCCGCCACCACCACACCCCTTCAAATAGCATCCAAAAATGAGTGATTAAACTGTTCAGAATACTTCAACTACCTAAGGACTAGAAACAATTTATGGCCAGCAAATGTTAATTAATATTAGATCTTTACAAAATATACCTTAAAATGCAAGCTACACAGACTTAACTTCCACCAGAGCACTCATTTATTGCTCCTTAATTAAAGCTCCGATGTCTATTGCCATTGCTTCTCTTGACTGAGCCCTGCAAGAAGCATAATTGGGAAGTAAGATTGTGGTACTAAATGATGAACGAGTGTACCACTCTCTGTACTAAGTGCTGTAGTGGAATACAAAATGGATGGATGTCATCATGGTATAAAATATGGGCTTGAGTTTAAGATAAATTAGCCTACCTATAGCACGTTGCAATTTTCCATACAAAATTTATTTATTTCTCCTGCCAAATTGCTGTACATGTATTAATTTGTATAGGTTATGATTTTTTTTGTAATTATAAAGTACTTTCTCTGAGATCCTGCAAATTTTCTGTCAATGTGAGGAAATAACAAGAATTCAGAAAGTTTGAACTCTTTTATGTAAAATATTACTAGTTGTTTAGAGAAAATGACATTTTTTAATTTAAACATCTTTAAAAACAATACATATTTTTTTCTTTTCAGAGAATTGTCTAAGTTAATGTATAGAAAGCCCAAATTATGCAAGGGAATCTAAATTCAATACTCATCACTCTAGAATGATGGCTACCTCTCACAGGGGTTAATTTTCCATTTTCCTCTTTATACACACTTAGATGTTTTTTTGTGATGTGCCTATAGTTTGCTGATTTGGGCATATGCTTTACCTAATATATGGTCTTATTTTAAAGCCATATGAATAAAGAAAATGAAAATAGAGAAAATAAAACTTCCAGAACATTACATGAGAATATTTGGTAGCCATGAACTTGTGACCTCCACCACATCTATAAGAGACTTTCTGAGATTTAAAAAAAAAATCAGAAAGTATCTGATCAACATATTCTAATGAAATAGATTTTATTTCTGTGTATCAACCAGGAATACAAATTCAGTAAGAAGTAATCATACATTGATCATGCTTATTTCAAAGTAAATTGTGACATTGATAATATTACCACATGCTTTCTAAGTCATGATAAAAACCAATAGTATTCTGAATACTTCCTATGCTTCATCAGAAAAGACAAACTCAAGTACTTATATATCCCCCTAATGTCAGATGTTTTACAGTTTTAGCAGAACTCTTGAAACTATTAGGATTTCTGGAGTGAAGCATGAATACATTAAACCTATCATTAAGGTATTCCGAAAATTGTTGGTTTTTTATTTTCTCTTTCAGTAAACTAATCCATAAGTTGATGGCGATTTTATCTGACCTTCATGCAGGTGTTGCACTCAGAGTGTGGAATGTGGGATGACTAACCCTGCAAATGTTTTGTTTGAAAATATAGTCCAATAACATTGATTTATAGTGATGTCTCGGGACAAAACCCTTATTAATACAACATTCAAAACGAATGGGACAGTGACAGTACATCATTCTGGGGAAAGGGAACAGCTCAACAATATGAATCATAGTCATAGATAACTGGTGTCACTTAGACCACATTAATATAAGGGGTGTAGTTTACATTTTGTTGTTTTGTTTTGTTTTGTTTTGTTTTTGAGACAGAGTCTCACTCTGTTGCCCCATTGACCCGGCTAGAGTGCTGTGGTGTCAGCCTAGCTCACAGCAACCTCAAATTCCTGGGCTCAAGCAATCCTTCTGCTTCAGCCTCCTGAGTAGCTTGGACTACAGGTATGTGCCACCATGCCCGGCTAATTTTTTCTATATATTTTTAGTTGGCCAATTAATTTGTTTCTATTTTTAGTAGAGACAGGGTCTTCTTGCTCTTGCTCAGGCTGGTTTCGAACTCCTGATCTCGAGCTATCTGCCTGCCTCAGCCTCCCAGAGTAGTTTATATTTTGGAATTACTCAGTATGCAAATACTGCATTTCAACTTTACAGTACATACCTAGTCAACATGGGAAACTATACAGCAAAGATTTTAAACTTAAAAAAATGATCACTGACTTTGATCCCTATATAGCGATCAGTAATGATATTCTTTGGATAAATAACAATAATACTTTACATCGTAGTAATAACAACATAATCAATTAGCAAAAAATATCAGAGGCACCGGCTTTCAAAGCTAAGAATTTATAATTTTATATGATGGAAAGATTGGCAACATCCAAGATAGGTTCTGACTAAAATTTATGATTTTCTACATATTTCTCAAAGGAATGTGAAATATATGTGTAATGATGTACTTATACTTAAGTAAATAAAAAAGATTTTGCTACTAAAATCTTCTAGCTTACAATATTTTGGGTACTCTGGAGAATAAAAAATACCTCAACAATTGATGGATAGCTCTCTAAAATATGCCCCAAGAGTGGACAGAAAAAAATTACTGATGTTACACAGACATTAGGAGGCAGTTTAAAGCAGCTTGTTAGTTGAATTG
Organism: Microcebus murinus; assembly: GCF_040939455.1. Lineage (NCBI taxonomy): Eukaryota > Metazoa > Chordata > Mammalia > Primates > Cheirogaleidae > Microcebus > Microcebus murinus. The sequence continues at coordinate 63,821,216 of NC_134105.1, forward strand.
AACAATAGGGAAACTTACAATTTAACAGCTTTGCTAGCAGGTGTTCCTGTGGTGGTATAGCACTATATGTTTTACTCAATGATCATGATAATACGATCGAGCTATCCCCAAACTGTTTGTAAAAACTCAAGTAATAAAAGCACAGTATGATTTCTTTAGTACTCTAGTGTTTCTTTAAACTATGTGCCCCCAAATCTGTCTGCTTTTGATAATGTCATATTTAGGCCAGGGGAAAAAATGGCAATTTTGAAAATGGAGTTTGATTTAACCTTATGTGCTTTGTTAGAACCATTATCTATTATATACATTTATTTTTTTCTCAGCTTCTCAACAGGTCATTAACACTGCAAAAACCTACCAATAAATATATTGCCACCTATATTTACAGTAACTAATTATAATAAAATGACATACTACATTTCCCTATCAGGCTTTCAGATAATACAGGATTTCTTCTGATCATACCCTTTAAACCTTACAATATTTTCAGATTCAAAAAGCTTAGCCTCAGGGCAAGATAAATCAGTTCACTACATGAAAAAAATGACATTAGTTAAGAATATTTATTTTAGTTTGACCAGAGAAGATATATCTTTGTTTTTATTTAGATTTTAATTTCCATGTGTGACATATAGTAAAATGAGAAAATTATAAACACAAGTATGCAAAAAGGAGAATTTAAAATAACCAAAAAAGAATGAGACCAATAACATCAATAGCTATAATTCTCTCACTGATATCTTACAAAGTTTTACTTTAGACTCAGGTACATGAATAGGCTTCCAACCCAAGCTGCTCTCAATTAGAACGTCTGTCTATACTATCTCAGTGGTCAGTCATTCGTTCAAAATTTATTCATTTTCCAATAAAGTATCATGCCAGGTACTGAGGCTACTCAAACAAGGAGACAGGACCTGACCTTCAGGGGCTTGGTGACCAATAGAATATACAGACATATAAGTAAAAAAATGCAGTCAAGTGCTATGAAAGAGCTATGAACAAGGTGATAGCAGAGCACAGAAGAGGGAACAAAAAACACCATCTGACAATATCAGGCAATAGCCTAAGGATTTTATTTGCATAAGATTAGTAAATACAGATCTCCCTGGGGACTGATGGCATGCACACCAGAGTTTGAAGGACAGCACTCGATTAAATCTTTATTCGGACTTCAACATACTCAGGGATGTCAGTTTTCTACTGTAAATGTGTAGTTGCAGTTGTGATATCCTTTTGGATCTCGTCTCATGAATGTATCAGCGAACTTGAGGTCAAGTCTATGAATATATGCAGTGAATAACAAAGTTTAATAAGTCTTATAAACAAGAATGAGATTAGTCATAACAATTTGTTAGAAACAAGATAATGTCTGAATATTCTGCAACTATTTCCATATTCAATGCATGTCTTAATAGAAATTGGTTGCAAATCGTATATTAACGCGGACTTAAAAATAATTCCACTGTAAATTTAGGCATTGTATATTTAAATTTACTCAATTCATTTTCATTGCCTGATTTGGCCTCAAACTAGAATCACTTTTGTCAGCAGCTATGGGAGAACAGATAAAATTTTAAATATCCTGATAAAATATTTGTTCTATAGCATGCAGTAATATAAATGAGGATGGTTGAAGACACAATCAATTCTCAAAAAGTGATAACATAAAAATTTAAAAATGATTATTAATCAAAGAAGTTAATGTTTAAAAAGCAATGAGCCACCATTTTGTCTTATAATTAAAACTTCATGAGTAAAGGCTGGTAAAATTGGCATTCTATTATCCTGTCCCTGCTGGTGTAGCCATTTAGTAAAATATTATAGAAATACTTTCCAGAACCAAAAAATATTTATATTTTTAATCCAGTAATTCAACTTGTAGGAGTTTACACACTAAGGCACACTAATTCCAAATAGCCAAGTAATCTATATACTGTAAGAATTACTTATGCATTATTGATAAATGCAAAAAAAGAAAAAAGCTAGATTAAAACACCAACATGTATTGAATTTTGTTATTACTAATATAACCATTGCCAAAAATCTATTGTGCTTTTATCATTTGTCAGACACTCTAATTGATTGTATAGATTATATCATTTGATGAAAACAAAATCGCTCTGTGTTAGTTTATTGTTCTGATTTATAGATGAGAAAACTGAGGCTGAGAGGTGAAATTACTCATCCAAAATAATAAAACTAGTAAGTAGAACCAATATGCAAACTCCATCTATGACCCAGAGTTTGCCTTTGAAACCCTAGCTCCATAATACATGGTAATATTTAATACTCACAAGGATGTCATTTTCCAACTTTATGTATTACAATACTAAACAGTCACAAAGTTAGTAATAAAGCCCCACGTCTCATGTCTCTAGAGCCAGATTTTTAATTCTAGAGTTATGTTGCCTTGTAAGGTAAACCCTATAGAACTTGGTGTTCCTCAATATTCTAAATTTATATATCCTGGGGCCATATTTTGCTTTGATTACATGAGATCAGTCAGATGTGATCAGGCATGTATATGGTGATTTGAGATAATCAATAATTTAGAAAAGCATATGTAAATAATTAGTAAATATATCCAGTCACTTAATCTTATGATTATGAAGGCCCCAATGCAGCATAGCCAATCTTATGTTATAATGAAAAATGAATAAAGATGAAAAAAAGATACATATGCAATGATTATTTAAATGTAAAATAAATATATGAAAAAGACTGCAGAGAAAGTAAACAAAATTATTATCATAACAGTGGAATTATGGGTGATTATTTTTAATTTTCTTTGGCTTGATGGGTTTTTCAAACTTAAAAACTTAAATGGAGCAATAAATATTTAAATAAAAGTTAAACTATAGCAACAATTTAAATCAGACATTAAGAGCTGATATTCTCCTGCTTATAGTATGTAATGCATTTATTTATGTTAAGTTGTTACAAAAATTTTATAACATAGGTGGAAATAAAGACAATTCTTCAGCTATAGGCTTCCATAATCTTACATATTTTATTTTGCATTCCTGTAATCACTACTTTTAGAAAAAAGTATGACTGATAGTATTATTCTAATGTCTTTAGATCACTATTTGTAAGAGCTAATATATATTAATAAATACATATATGTATCCATATATACATTTATATATATTATCAAAGATATATATGAAAAATTTATTTATACTTAAAATAATCTCAACCATCCTTCAACGTTTCTTCAAGTACTTTGTTTAATATCGTTAACTGATTGTATAGGGCACATGAACCTGCGTATTTATCAACTACTCAGTTATGATTTATATATTTGATGCTGAAGTGAGATACCCTGAGAAAAACAAAAATTTAAGGGAATCAATAAAGCATACTAATGGAAATGCATATATTGTGAATAAGCTGCTAGAATTTACAATACTTTTGTCATAAGTAAAACATGCTATAAAGAAATCAAAAATAGCAAAGACTGAGAATAAGGATAATCTTAAAAGCTCTTATTATGAGTCTTTTATTTCTATATTGCTTATTGACTACAATGTATTTATGACTTTAAATCATGCCTATGTTTCATTACATGTGATTAGGAAGATCATTCAAAGCTTGTTCTCATATCTCTTATAAATCTCCACTGTAAAAGTAGTCCTAACAAGTCAATTTGTTGAAGCTGTGACTCAGGTGGGGCAAAGGCAATATATATATAACCTAAACATTTGTACCCCTGAAATATGCTGAAATTAAAAAAAAGTCATTAGGCCCTTCATATAATTTACCACATTTATAAATTGGTAAGGATTATGGTATTTTCTGCACCAATATTTATTCTAATGGAAGCACCTTAAATATGGCATATTGTATTATAGTATACCACATTACATATTATTATATTAATTACAAATCCCAGTTATGAATTCCCTACTCTTTCCTCATTTTAAAGAAAGAAAAGTCATGCTATCTTTAGTTTTATATGTTTTCAAACTTTTGAAGTTGGCTCTCTTTTTGTTTACATATGTAGTCAACCTATAACACCCCGGGAGAGTGTTGAGAACAAGTGTACTGTATACTGTTATGTAACATTCATTCTGAGTTTTAGCAAAGATAGGCAAAATATACCATCAAGCCTCTTTATAAGTTTAAGCAATTAATTAATTATATTGTAGATATGTTCTCCAAAATATTTACACAGCAAAATAATTGTATATTAAGAACTATTAGTACACATTAAAAGCGCTTGTATATTATGTTCTATTAAGAGATTTAGCAATACTAAATTGTACCTTAGGCTATCTCTTTGAGGCTCACTTTTGTAATCTTCAAAATTGGAATGAGTATCATAAATACTCTTTGATGATTGGTACTGTTCCATTAAAATATTTCCCGTTATCCACATAATTAGAATATTAAAACAAAAGTGGAGATGCTAAATGTACTTAGAAATCTTAAAATCTGTCGACCATATACAGAGATATATGTCTGCCCTCTATCAGTATAGGTGAGTATTTCTGAGGATGTTCAAAGTTATTACAAGATTTTGTTGTTTTGTTTGTTTGCCTCAAATTTCCATTTGGGAATCTGGTCAATCTGGCCTCCATGGAGGACTGGGGAAGTGGTTTTGTTTCAATAATAAGGAAAGAGTCTTGAGAGAGTTTAGAAGGTCAGACCTTCTCGGTCTCTGACAAACACTGATTAGTGAAAGTGAATTTTCAAACACCATAACCGTGGGAACAATTAGGCAAATAAACTCAGGGGCTGAAGGATATAGGCATCATAAAAATTAATATAGTATTTATCTATCTATTATCCTATTTTCTTTTCTTTATGTCCAATTTATACAGTTTGGCACTCTGTAGTTTCAGATATTGGTCTTTATTCTGGATACAGGTAATCTCAAAGGATTTATAAAATACAATCAATCATATTTTAAGAAAATCTATTTTCCAGAGTATTTGATCAATATGACAGAGTGTAAATAGCGACAGAGTGGAGAATTAAAGTGAGAATACAGATCACCTAAAGAGAGTAGGGAACGATGGCAGGACGTAGGTGTTAGAAGCCTGAATTATTCAATTTGACTATTACATTGTTCAAATTTTCCAGTGAAAGTCTAAAAATTATATTCTACATTGAGTGTGCAGATAACACTAAATTACCACTTCAGTAGTTTTGTGTGTGTATAAAGAAAAAATAATTTATTGAATTTCATTGCCACTTTTTTGTAGAAGTGTAAGAACAATGTTACCAGGAAATTATCTATGATAAAAAATGGTCATATTTATAGTTTTTAAATAAACGACAATATTAAAAGGAATATTTTTAAATGGAGAAAAGTACCATTAAGTCCCTAAGACAAGTAATTTTGTTGTAAATTACCTTCTAGTTCTGTCCACACATACATAAAATTTACATTATTACAATTATATAATACATTTATTTTATGCTCCACATATTTGAATTATCTTAAAACCAGTTTCTATGATTTCATTATCTTGATAGTAATTTTTAATGCTTTAAATTTTCTGTCCTACACATTTAAAAGTATGGTATATGAACATAAAGAACTGAAAACCATAGCTGATTATTTTTATAGTATGTTTTTATAATCAACATGAAAACAGCATCAAGCCTCTTTATATATTTTATATACTAATCAACAGATAGTTACTGATGTGTACAATGGTATCAAACTTTGAAACCTTTTAAGTATGTGTGTATGTGCATGTGCAGATGTGCTTACATATCTGTACTATATGTAGGAACCCAAAATATTTACACGGTGATATAACTGTTTATCAAATTAAGAACCACTAGTATAAATTAAAACTACCTATTATATTCTATTAATGGACTTAGCACAAATGTCAATACTGAATTATACAATAGGTTATCTCCTTCAGCCTCACTTTTATAATCTGTAAATTGGAATGAAAATATCAAACACAGAATAAACAAAAATGATAATGGGATTTAATATACTCTGTGTGAATATCAGTTGAATCTGAACTTTGATGGCTACCGATAGACAAAATTAGGCACTATATTATCAGTTAATTGGTGCATTAAAAATGGATTATTGCGTTAATCTACTTATTTAAAATATTTGCAACCCTCTAGGATAATTGGAATTCAAATTGTTCTAAATCTTGAATTAAACTCAACTATAAAGGAAAAGCCTGCAAATGATAGTGACAGTGTCAATAAATCTATTGAATCTTTGGTCTTTATTGCAGTTATGATGTCATCAATGGCAAATAATAGGACCTTGACTCAAACTTACTTAAGCCATAAGGAATTTTTATTATTTCACATAATGAGAAATAAAAATTTAGAGAGCTTCTTTGGTTAATTTAGCTGCTTAGAGACATTATCAGAGATCTAAAATCTTCCCCTTTTTTAATCAAATTTTTTTAGCATAGAAGCATGATCTTCAGGACAGCTTTCTGCAACAATGCAAAATGACTATAGCATTTCTAATTATCATGTTCAAATATGACAGCATCTAGTAAATTCTAAGTCCATCTCTGTGTGTCTGGATTTGTGAGAATTTGTATATCATGAATCTAATTAGATCTCACCATACTTAATAGATTTAATTTGTTCTTGGACTAATTTGCCACACTTTTGTCTTATGCCTTGTTCTAAATCAATATTAACAAAAGGAAGCAAGATGACCATGAGCAGCTTACTAAAGTTGAAAATCAGTTTAAAAGGAAATAGGGAGTTAATTAATTGTTGTATAAACAACCTATACTGGTTCATCCAGGATGCAAGTGCTATTTAAAACTGATTCACTCATAATTATAGGCACTTCCAAAGAAAAATAGAAACAGAGATTAATGGCTAAAGTAGTATGCCAAAGGTACTCTATGCTATGAATTCAAATGGAAAAACAAAGAAAACAAAAGGCCTCAAGTACGTCCATGTACTTTAAATGATGAAAATATCATCACCAATTAAAAGACCTGAGTTAGAGCACTTATTGATTTTCTAGGTGTAAATATTCCCACCACAGGTCCAATTCCAGTTACCAGCATGAAATCTGGTGGCTAGTGGTCTACTTATAAGTAGGTCCAATTATTTTGAGGACCTAGTTATAATTGTTTAAAATTGCAATTTTCCCTCTCTGTAATTTCATCCTTATTCTGTTCTCCTCCTCTAATCTCCCATGCCAAATAGCACCTTCTCACATACTATAAAATTTACCTATTTTATATATCTCTTTTTATTTGTCATCATTGGCTATAATTTAAGCATTAAAAAAACAACTTCTTTTTTTTCCTGATATTTCCCAAGTTCCAGAACATTATCTAGAACATCGTAGGCATTTAATAAATATCTGTTAATTTAATAAATAATAATTTATAATAATCCAAACAATGTTTAAAATGTATACCTTCTTCTCTTGAAAACTGCTGTTCTTTATAATGGTCTTTTCTATATATAAGTACATTATTTTTTTCTTAGTGTGTATCCTAGAAACCATGCGGTTCTCTTATACTTTTAAATGTTACACCATATCCATTTTGATTTGAAATTAAACAAATAAATAATTATTATATTCTCCTTATATGCCAACTATAAAAATCAATGCTTTGATACAAATAAATGACTTATTTATCCATCTTTTATACATAACCAAACTAGACTTTCAGAAATTTTGGTATCTTGCAGTGATAATCAAACAGAAAATATAGATATTTCTTTCTCTCAAGATATATGGTAAATCATGAGAAATAAACACACAAAATTATTTGGCTCTTACAAAATTGTTTTAAATAAAATAGTTTCTACATTCACAGTATATAATTTTATTAACTTGGAATAGTTTCTTTCAAAAAACAATGACCAAATTCTGTGGATTCTTTTGTTATTTATTTTTTCCATACACAAGCTCTTTACTTTTATAGATTTAATGAATACTACCATGAAAAACAAGAAGAAAACATTTTTCAGATTTAAAATTAATTTTATAATATCTTTTACTCTTGAATTCAAGTTTTAACAAAAAAAATATAAAAACACTCTTTTACATATCTGTATGCCAATATAACAATCTAAGAGGGTAGGGACGACTGATTGTATATTTCCAGAGAAAAAATTGAGAGAAAAATTATGAACAGAAACCAAAATGTAACTTGATACTATTTTTCTTATTCTTAAAATTCCCTTTTGAGTCCCTCAACTATTTATCCTTGTTTGATTTGTAGATTTACTCTGGAGGCAACTGAATTATTTGGTTGAGTAGAAAGAAAACTGCATTATCCTCCCCTATGTTTCATGGTGGATCAGTTCTATAATTTTTCTTTAAAACTCAGGCATCTAAATATCCAAAGTTGCCCAAAATATTTCCCATCAACTTGCCTCCAAGGTAATTTTAGTGATTTTCTTTTCCTAAAAGTTAAACACATATGCTTTCCTCTTAGCCTGATTGGAAGATGTGGATATAGGAATGAATATGGGATGCGATCCTTCATTTGTCCGGTAACATACAACTCAACGTTGAAGAAGAAGGACAGTGGAGAACTGATACTACCAAACTTCAAGACATATGATAGAGCTACAGTAATCAAGGCAATGTGATATTGGTAAAAGAATAGACAAATGGATCAATGGAATGGAGTAGGGAATCCATAAACAGACTCACATAAATATACTCAAGTGATTTTTGACAAAGAAACAAAGGTAATACAATAGACCAAAGGTTTCTTTTCACCAAATAGTCCTGGAATAACTGGACATCCCTATACCAAAAGAAAAATGTACATATGAATCTAGACACAAACCTTACACCCTTCCCAAAATAAACTCAGAATAGATAATAGACCTAAATGTAAAATGCAAAATATAAAACTCCTAGAAGATAACAGAAGAAAATCTAGAGGACCTTAGGCATGGCAATGACTCTTTTTTCCCCACCACCATCCCCTGTGACTTTTTAAATATACCACCAAAGGCATGGTCTATGAAAGAAACAAATAATTGATAAACTAGATTTTATTAAAATTAATTATAAATTTATGATCTGCAAAAGAAAATGTCAAGAGAATGAGAAGACAAGTTGTAGAGTAGAAGATAATATTTAGAAAAGACACATCTGACAAAAGACCATTATTCAAAATATACAAAAAGCTATTAACACTGAAGAATTAAAAAAAATCCAGTTAAAAGATGGGCCAAAATCTTAAACAGATAACTCATCAAATAACATGTACAGATCACAATAAGCATACGAAAATTCAACATCGTATGTCATTAATGCAACTTTAAAAAGCCATGAAATACCACAGCATATCTATTAGAATGATCAAAATCTAAAACACAATACCAAATGCTAGTGAGGATATAAAGCAATAGGAACTCTCATCCATAGTTGGTGGGAATGCAAAATGATGAGAACACTTTTGAACATAATTTGATAGTTTCTTACAAAAGTAAACATACTCTTACCTTACAACCAAGCAATTGCATGAATTTACCCAAATTGGATTAAAATGTATGTCCACACAAAAATCAGTACACAGATGTTTATAGCAGTTTTTTTTCATAAGTGCCAAAACTTGGAAGCAAACAAGATGTCTTCCAGTAGGCAAATGGATAAATAAACCTTGTTACATATAAACAATGAAATATTTTTAACAACTAAAAAGAATTTGTGCCCCTGTAATATCCTGAAATAAAAATAAATAAATAAATAAAATTAAAAAAGAAAAATATTATATTTGATAATAGATATTAAAAAAAGAATGAGCTATCGAACCATAAAGACATAGAGAAGTCTTAAATTTGTATTACTAAGTAAAAGAAGCCGATCTGAAAAACCATATACTGTATTATTCCAATCACATGACAATCTGGAAAAACAAAAGTTATGGAGACAGTAAAACGATGAATGGCTGCCAGGGATTAGAGTGGCAGGAAATACGAGTGGGCAGAGCATAAAGGATTTTCAAGGCAGTAAAACTACTTGGTAAGTTACTATAATGTTGGATACATGTCATTGTACATTCATCAAAACTCATAGAATGCACAACAGCAAGATTGAACCCTTATGTAAATTATGGACTTCTGTGATAATGATGTGCCAGTGTCAGTTCATCAGTTTTTATAAATGTACCACTCTAGTGCTGTGTGTTGATAGTGGGGAGGGGGTGTGTATGTGGTGGGGGAGGGGCGGGGAGCATAAGGGAACTATCTGTACTTTCTGCTCAATTTTTCTGTGAACCAAAACTGCTCTGAAAAATAAAGCCTACTTAGAAGTGGAGAAAAAAGAAGAAAAACATTGACATCAAAAACCATATTAAATGTTGAAAATATACTACACACTGGATGAGGATTTTCCAACACATGTGAAGGATTTTAATGTCTTAAGTACACAAATCTTCTGCAAATCAATAAGTAAATGACAAATAATTCAAAACAAAAATACGCAAAGGACATGATGAATCAAGTCACAGAATATGCAACACAAATGGCTAATAATCCATTTAATTCAAACTTAACCTCTTAGATAATACACAAAATCAAATCACAGTGTGATTCTACTATGTCATTCAGATTGTCAAAACTTTAAAACTAAAATTACCAACCACTGTTAGGTATGAGAAACAAGGGCATTCATACATTGCTGGTGGAAGTATAAATTGGCATAATTTTTTGAATAATAATTTGGTAATATCTATTCCAAGTGCATATCCATGTAGACAGCTACTTTTCTAGTTATACATATAAGAGAAAATGTGCCCACATTCATTAAAAAGACATTTATAAGTATGATCATAGCAACACGATTTATAATGATAAAAATAGGTGGGGGGAACTACCTAAATGTTAATGAAAAAGAGAACTTATAGATAAATTATATATATATATATATATATAGTAGATAGAGCATTGGAAATGAATGAATCAAGCTACTTGAATTAATACAGTAGACTCCTATAAATATTTTAAGTAAAAAAGTAAGTTGCTTATGGAAACTGAATGCAATGAGCTATTTTGATTGGATCTTGAATCACAAAAAACTGCTATAAAGGTCATTATTAGGATAATTGGATACATTTAAATTTGGGTTATATATTAGATAATAGAATTACATAGTGGTTGCATGGGAAAATTCAGTTGTTCTTTGGAGACACAAGTAGTGAAGTGTAAAGTTGTAAAATTTATATTGCCCACAACTAAAGCTTCCTAAGATATTTCCTATCTGGTTTCTGATTGTGTATATATATATATGTTATATATATATATATATATATATATATATATATATATATATCCAGGTTCTTTGGAGAACCCTGACTAATACAATATATATCTATTATAATTATAATTATATCCATATATATATGAGGAGATTTATTATAAAAATTTGCTCACATGATTTTGAAGAGCAAGATGTCCCACGTTCTACCATCTGCAAGCTACAGAACCAGAAAAGCTAGTGGTATAATTAAATTTGACTCTGAAGGTCTGAGATCCAGGAGAGGCAATGGTGTAAATCCTAGTCCAAGTTTGAAGGCCTAAGAATGAGGACCTCTGATTCTGAGGTCAGGAGATGATAGCTGTTCCACCTCGAAGAGAAGCAAAGCAGCCCTTTCTCTGCTTTTTTGTTCTATTCAAAAAGTTTGTTCTCAAGAGATTGGGTGATACCCACCCACATCACTGGGGACAATTTCCTTTACTACGTCCACCAAGTCAAATGTCAATCTCTTCCGAAAACACCATTACACTTAGAAATAATGCCTTACCAGCTCTGTAAGTTTCTTTCAGCCCAGTCAAGTTGACATATAAAACAACTATCACAGAGATAATTAAACTAAGGCAACAGGTATATTTTGTTTGGAGAATCTGTGTGCCATGCAAGCAGAAAATACGAATGTATCAATATATTCTTCAGATTCAAACATTTATTAAAACTGAGAGTACATGTGATCAAAAATAAATGCATAACTTATTATAAAAATTAAATTTTATAACTGTCATTTTCTGAATATAATCCATTGAAAAATCATTTCAGCAATAATGACAACAAGATTACTGTAAAAACCTACTAACCACATCAAATTTTAGAAAGAGAATTCTAATAAAGCAAAGTTCAAAGAGCATGGGGCAAATGAATATAACTTTTTTTTCCATAAAGGTGTAACATATTCCTATAGGGGTATTCACAAACAGAAGGTATACAAATGGGCATAAACATTTGGGTAACTATTAAAGAAATGTGAAATATATCTGAAAATCTTTGAAAATATGGAAGGCTATACCAAATCATACAAAGGATAGGCTTTATGAATAGAGAGTCCAAATTTGAAAGAGACAAAAAATAAAACTTATTTTTAGAAGAAGTTCAACTTCAACTTCTTATTTTACTTTTTTTTTCACATTACATTCTGCAAAAAGAAAAACAGGGTTTTGCATTTAACTAATATTAAATAACTTGGTGACGTACAAAGCACTACAAATTTGGAAGAGCTTTACTCAATTGTATCAGAGTTTATAAATATAAAAAAGAATCTCTAGGCATCACAAACACTATATAGTTTAGTAAAACTTTTAAAAAGTACTTAAAAGATTTATCATTTAACAACATATTCCCAGAAAGCAAATTGCATCAAATTGGTGGAATACTATAAAACTTACATCCTGAAATAACTATCCGTGATTGTAGGGAACCAAAAAATAGATAGGGACTATAGAAATACACATAAATCTTTGGTAAGATTAGATTTTAGAAAAACATGTACAAACTATAGGATAAAGGAATATTTTGAAGGGAATGCCAAGAAGTGACAAAACTTTATAAGGAAAGATGAAAGGTAAATATATCCTAGAATAGGCTAATGTCTGAGGAAGAAAAACACTTAAGGATATAAACAAGAAAAACACTTTGAGTTATGTTGGCAGTAAAGACAAAACCAAAAACAGGGGAAAAAGATGTATTTCAAAGTGAAATAGTATAATACTAGTATATACAAATGACAGTGAGAAAACAGAACTGTTCAACTTCTTCTTTCTTCTCTATCAAAAAAAATGATTTTAAAATTGGACAGAATTGAACAAAAATTGTTTGAGTGGACTTGAAAACTCTAAGCTAACTACTCATGCCTGTATCCTATGCATTTTCGGTGTGTCTTCTTTTTCGAAGCAATGATGAATTACCAGTAGCCATTCATCTTCTCTCATTCACCTCCCATTTTGACCAATTACACTCATTTTTGAGATGACTATCTATAAAAGAGTTTGATTTATATATGTAACAAATTTATTGAAAAGTCTAAATTTATTGAGGGAACAAGGAGAAAACCTCTTTACTTTTCTGTAACTCCTGCCTTCAGATATGCTCCATTTGCTCTCTTCTTTGAATTATGAAAACTCCCATAGCTTTCTAGTTCCCTTCAGGAATTAAAACAGCTTGCCATATCCATATTAAAATTTCTTTATATAATAGTGTATAACTAAAAGTTCCCAACTCATCCCTTCCTCCTAATCAGTGTCTGATTTATGGCTTAGGGATCTTCTGTGAATAAGAAGGCATGATCCATCTTCTGCTATTCGTGATTCTTTTAGGATAGAACAAGAGTCATGAGAGGAAGCAGAAAGAGAAAGGAGCAACAGACGTTTGTAGGTTTGTAGCTTGTGTTCTGTGGGACAAGTATACAAATTTTATGTATTTCATGGGGTGCAGTTGTGGAACTCTCGTAGTTCATGGTTCCCTGATTAAGCTATAAACATTTATGAACCAGTCCCCTCTGCTCCTGCCTCTACAAAATGTTGCTGCCTAAATATCTCATCCCAATAGTCCACCTTCTTGACTATGATACCATTCACAATGGCTTAGAGCCACCTATCTTCTTCTAGCTGCCCGATACATGGGAAACACGTACATCCTTGTCTTGCCAAACAATGGAAGTTTAGTTTGTTCTTCTGCCCTTATTTCACATAACCTAACTTTGTGGGCTGTAGCTGTCAGCCTCTCACCTATTCAGAATTATATAGTTGAGAGGCAGGCAGAAGTTCTCTACACGCATACCCTCCGAACTTCAGGGATGACAATTTCCTCCAAAAATTGTCACAGCTCACCAGCTCCTACAGTTTAGCAAACATGTACTATGAAATGGGCAAGATACAAATCTCCTCCTCTGGAAAACACCCCCAATGTTTACAAATAGCTGTCTCGAAGTCCACTCAGTCAAGCTGAGGGGGCAGATCCCTTGGCTCACTCCACAGGGAAAAGAGGAGACATCACAAAGCATTCTCTCAGAGGTCTACAATGCCACTATCTCAATTATCCTGCTGTATTTTTCGGTATTATTCTATATAGGCTTATAGGGAGCAGTGAGTTTGAGAGACACGGGATAGTTTTTTGGTGTCTTTTAAAACACTGTGGAGGAAAATAAGAGTCTGACAGTTAAGCGTCATCTTCAACATGTGAAGACACTTACTCATGTTATCCTGAGAAACAGGACCGATCCCATTCAGTATTATGTTACTATCTATATAGCTACTTCCACTTCTATATATGTACGTTTCTTTCAATAATAAGACAGGGCTTGGTTTTGTGGTACTAGTTGGATTAATACAGAATTCCGTTCACTTGAACTACCTAACTATGGGTTAAAATATGGAGAACGACAGAGTGACTAATTTCTTGGCCATTCGGTAGCTATACTTGTCTCTAAAATTGGCTTCATTTTAGAGTTAGCTCTCTAATTTACATGAATGTATTCAAAGTTGTTAACATTAAAGTTAACCTAACCTTTGGCATTTGTAAAAATTTCTGGATTTCAATGACTCATAACTTCGAGCAAAATCCCTTTGGTTATTTTTAAGCCAGAAGCAGGGAATAAGTGCACTTTTCCAATTTTAAGTTCAATTTAAACTTAGTGTGCTTCAATAATTCAGAAACCAATGAACTTTAAAAACTGAAGGTTTTCATGAGTCCAATCCTCTCCCACTAAGATTAGTTCAGAAATATAGGCAAGATACTTTCAATTATTTGAAAGTTATATATTACAAAAATATTTCTTCTCGATTTATTTAGTATAAAACTGAGTAATTCTATTTCAAATATGAAATATAATATTAAATAAAGCTGGGTATTTTGTGGTACTGCATAAGAAGAAGGTATATACATTTAAGATATTAAGATATGTAAAATAATGTTGTTTGTATTGATCTAAACAAAATATTTAAAAATAAGACTAAATAATTGCCTTATAATAAAATCATTCTGATAAATTGGTCTATTACATTTTAAACAAATATTTACACAGATTTTATATTATACATACATGTAAATATGTTTTTAAGAGAGAGGCTTCACATTACCATAAACTATAAGTTTTATAATTTTAATGATATAATTCTAGAACATCACTATCAAATAGCACTTTCTTCAATGATGGAAATGTCAAATGCCTTTGCCGTTCAATGAGGTAGCCACTAACCATATATGGCTATTGAGCACTTAAAGGTATCTAGTGCAATTGAATTACAGAATGTTTATTTTAATTTTTAATTTTAATCAATTAAAATTAATCTATATACCCACATGCAATTAGTGGCTATCATATTTGACAGTACAGCTCTAGAATGAAAGCATCCTTAATGTTCTCCTAGTATGTGCATTTGCACTTTTGAAAATTATATTTATTACAATACTTTACAATGTTAGGATACACAGGATATTAGAAGACACAAAGACTATTATTTTATTATTTTCAAAATGAAATTGTTTGAAAACAAATTAACCATATATGCAAAAAGGCAGCATATAACATTGATATCTCTAAAAACCTGGCAATGTATATAGCTCATTGATGTCAATGATCACTATGAAATGAGTATATCATTCTATGGAATATAATGTTTTTGGACTTGTGTAATTTTTAAATAGAAATTTATGTCAGATTATGATAATAATCTATTATTACAAATTACAAAAGAACAATCATTTTTAGACATTTTAATTATCCACTTCCACCTTCTGACCTCTAAATAAATTTTTGTTTTCTTATATATCTATAACATATTAAATTGGAAAAATAATAAAGTAGAGAAATCTAAAATTTAGAAAATGTAAACAGCTTGTTTCTTCCATGACACATGTGTTCTCTACAGGGGAACTTTGTAGTGCTGAGTTGCAAAAGATTCCACACTCAAATCTGCCCTTGGGACTGTCTGTCCTGTTCTTATTTCCAAAGATGAATGTTTTCTATACTCTGCCAAATACCAGAAAGAATGAATTCATTCAAGGCTGAATTATTTAAAAGAACCTTTTACACACCTCCTTTCAGGGACTTTGTTTTGTTTCTGTTTGGTTGTACTGTATTCTATAGCGACTTCCAGGATAAAAATTATAAAAGAAAATATGAAGACCATCTGAAACATTTTATTTAAAGGTAATATTAGTTAAGAAAGTGACATAAAATTCAATCCATTCATTTTTATTACAGTCTATAATAGTAATACCTTCTTTATAAGATTGTTGTGAGGATTAAATAAGTTAAAATAAATTGAACACTGGTAACCACACATACAATTAGTGAATATTAATCACTAATTAATATTGAATATTAATACTAATTCTTTTAAGGTAAAATTTTTTTATAGTTGCTGTTAAATTTTATTTTTAGGAAAGTACTAGGAATTCATTAGGATCTTTTCCACAATCTTGCATAGATTCTGAGGAGAGGTAGTGCTTTCCGGAATTGCATAATTTTGTTATGGAAAATCTAAATAAACAAAAATTAGTAATTTGTCTGTTGTATCCTCAAATGATATTAGTGAGCCACCATCAATGGAATCAGTACTTTAAGCTATTTCTCTACTAATGGAAATAAATCTTCCTCTTCCACCCACATTCCCCTGCCCAGCCAATATCATGCTTTTGCGAGAGTGCTGACCAGCATTGTGGGAAAACTGACCCCCAAGAGTAATTAACTCAGAAGTCATGGTTAGTTGCCCTAACTCATTTTAGTCCACTTCTATCTTTCAGTCCAGGTAAATCAAGAAATCATGTCAGGTTTTTAACATTCTGATTATTTCTTTCACTCTGTAAGCCATGGATTGTATTTCTCCTTTTTCTCATGAAACTTTCTTAATTATAGGAAGGAAATATGTTTGCAGAATGATATTTCTACCATATAAATTAAAAGAATTTTAAGTAATATTCTTATATTATTTGTTAATAGAATACTTTTTAAGACATATTAATTAAATAAGCCCATTTACAGTTTTAAAATGAATATGCAAATGCCATAATAGTTTTTTCTATTATACTCAAAAGTAGGGGATTTGTTCGTAAAAATAATACATTAATTAACAGTGAAATAGTATTTATATAAAGGACATGTTTAAGGACATCACCAGGAAAGAAAATAATTTTTTTAAATCTTCATTTTCAAGGAGTTTAAAGGTACTGTTCAAAACATATTCATGGGAAATAAGAATACAATGTTGTATGCAATAAGTATCAACTGCATATTTTGCATAGTAAGTACAAAAGAGTTGGGGCTTTATCTGGGTGGTGCCAGAATTTGGAAACATGAATGGAAGAGTGAAGTGGTAGAGAATAATGTAAACAGAATTTTATAACAGGAATCATAATATGAATGGCATATTTGGTGCAAGATGTATAGACAGGAATCTTTTCAGAAAGAGGCATATGTAAGGAAAGTGGATTGGTGTTTTACTATGGAGTCTGAAATATCAGTTTTAGGAACTTAAACTAGCAGGAAATGGGGAGACAACGAAATTTAAAATCAGGATTAGTCTGTATTCTAAAAATCTTCAGGGAATTAATCAGGTGCTTAGGTGCAGTATGTATTTGAATAGGAAGACATAAAGCAGGGAAACAAGTTAGGATGTTATGGTGGTTTTAAGAGTAGTATAATAGACGTAAGAGGAATAGTAGCGATAGCAGCCATTATATTTCACTTTAAAGTTGTTATTTGACACAGTTGCGTTTCATACTTTACCTTATGTGATTGAAGCGGGAGTGATAAATGACTGATCTAGGGTTGAGGTAATGGCAACATAAAAGAACAGAGAAGTGGAAGTTAAAAAACAATAGTATAGACAAGGCAGGCAGTATTGGTGTGGGGTGTAAGCAAGAGATCAGAGATAGCTCTGAAATGAAAAGAGAAATAGCAGAAAGAGAAATAGGAACTAGTTTGACAAGAAATCCTGTGAGTTCTTTGATAGAGTATTGAGTTTGAAGTGACAGCAAAACATTAAAGTATAAATGCCCAGTAAGTAATTCAAACCTGTCCACTCATTATATAGGAGAAAGGTCAAGGCTGAAGATGAAAGTGAATAATTCTCAAGAGTATCTTGAGAAGTAAAGACTATAGAGAATTACTCACTTTCAGAAGAGAAAGAATGAAGAAATTTGGAAAACCAGGAAAATTTAGTGTCATAGATACAATTAAACAAATGATTCTTGAGCAGAGAGAGCGTGACCAATGGTTTGGTCAAAATTTCAAGATTTTAAATTTCAATGATTGAGAGAGAGCTTTTGGATGGGGATGAACATTACTAATGATCTTCATGTCTGGATTTTCAGATCTCAGGCTGATGGGAAGATTAAGAAGTGAAGGATGGTAGGAATATTGTGTCAGGCAGTATCAGAAAAAGAGGCAAGAAATAAGAAGGGGATAATACAACAGCCTTATGAAGGTAAAAAGGTTTAAAGGCAAAGGGATCAGAGAAGAGAGTGAGATTCAACATGCTAGAACCAGAGGAACAAAGAGATAAGCATAGTGTCCCTAAGGGAGCTGAGAGTGTAAGTTCAAAACCAGGAGGAGGAAATGCCCTCTCACCGAGACATTCTTGACAAAGTTTCTTAATTAAAACTCACTGCAAGTACAATACCAACTGAAGTATTTTTTAAAGTTATTCCTTCAACCAATAACCATTTTGTAATTCTATGAATAATATCTGAATATAAAAAAGGTAAAAAATTGAGCTCAACCTTCCTAGAAAAGGTACACTTCAGTCATAAAGAGTTGTACAGTCATCCACATAGCATTATAGACCTTGAAAGTGGCCTCAAAGGGCAAGTATTCAAACCAACGATAAAGAGAAGCCAGTTCAAAGGATCTTCATATTATGAAGTCATATTTTTGTATTCAGATCGTGATTTTTACACCTTATAAAATTGCTTTTTTCGGATAACACACATGAATGGAATTTATAGTATTTTGTTCTTAATACAAACCATGCTTTCTGCTTTTACTAGTTTTATCCCACATTTGTTGCAATGGTCAGGTCATTTCCTTCTTACCACATAAAGTGAAAAGGACCTTTCTGTGAGGAAGGATGGAAAGGAATTCTTAACAATAGTAGAACAATAATGTCCTGTATGTATATCTCGGAAAGTAGAAAGATAGTGTTCCAGATAACTTCTTTCACCTGCAGTAGCTTTCTGTGTCAGTTAACGATACAGTATTCACATTACAACAAGTTCACACCAGTCGTTTCAGACTAGAATGGCAGTGGCAATATTAATAACCCGTTAAGATGGAAACTCTGTTTAGAAACAATGAAGTGAGCTTTTATAAGTCAGTAAAATCAAGCCACTGTTCCAAAAGAGAACTTGAATTATATAGTCAAGGTTAAATTTGCCTTATAAACTTCTCTAGTATCAAAGTTCTGAAAGGATCAATATTTTTAGTTTCTTAGGCCAAATTGTCTGTAAGATACTCTTATCTTATGAAGAGATAGCTGAGATAGAGTTCTAGTATGAAAATAATAGTTCTCAATTGACCTTAATTTCTCTTCAAGTTTTCAGGGCATTGAATATTTACACTAAAATAATACTCATTTTTTTCCAGAAAGGTATAAAAACAATATTGACTAGAAAATGGTATCTGTCTACTCTTTATATATCCACGATACATCATCCACTTACCCAAGAGTCACTAAGTCAATTCATTATCGCAAGAAACATTTTTCCAACACTATTGTTATTAGTGGTCATTTTTATCTATGCTCCCTAACACTGAATAAGTTATCCCTTTATCCAATAACTATGATTGATTTTTTTTCAGATGTAATTAAATGTAAATACTATGCTATGAATTAGTAGCAGCATTACCAAAATATTGGCAGTACAGATCAACCTGTTTTTCAGAGTTAAAAACTAATTCTGTTGACTTCACTTACAGTATGACTAATGACATTGTTCAGATTACTTGGAAAATAAAGAAAAATAATTATATACAAGGGCCTCTCTTAAATATAATATAATACTTTACTTTTCAGTTTGAATGGGTTTTTTCTGTACTAGTATCTTGTGGCTAAACCCTAGTTTCAATTCAGTAAGATACATTAGTGGTCAACAAAATGATTTCAAAGTATGAGATGGATGGTGCTTGGCACATAGTAGGTCCTGAATAAATACTAGATATTGTCACATTTGAAAAAGGAATCTCAGAGTGTTATCACTTTTCCAGCCTAATAAGAAGAATTTGTTTTTTATGCAATGTAACAAGAGATTGTCTTTGCAGAGAAAGAATAATTATAGTATCTAATAAAATTCTTAAAAACAGACATTTAGATAATTTTAAATAAAATAAATAAGCACAATTTCATTCACTGCTAAATTTTGGTGAAGCATTTTGGGTTTTTGTTTGTTTATTAGTATGAGATTACTGTAGCGAGGAAGTAAAGAATACAAGAATGTAAACTCCTACGAAACAAGCCTATTTAAGACATACTTTCTTTGCACAATTAATTTGATTAATTATAACTAACTTAAATAATTAAGGAACATACTCTGATATCTGGATTTTCTGTTACTATAGTTTGAATGACATTCAGTGAAAATATTAAAATGTCAACTGAATATATCCGAAATCATATAATATTTTATCTTTGTGCCAAGACATATAGCCTAGAAAATAAAAATTAACGAATGCAATCAAAATCAAGCCTCTGCTCCACAGGGCATAGTGATATAGACCATAGATCCTCTTATCCCCTTATAAGTCAGTAAAATCAAGTTCTATTTCTTACTCTTTCAATATACTATACATTGGTGGTAACTACTTATCTCCAACTTTTAATTTGTCCTGATTCTCAGAAACCAATCCAAATCTTTTATAGAAGCTCAATATGATTTATTTTCCTGCCCTTCTTCCTTTCCTTTTATTTCTCTTATTTCCTTTTCCCAAGGAATTAATCTTGAGGTATACGTTACCCATTCCTCCCTTTCCAGTTCTCCTTCCTTCCTCACCTCTCCTCTCCTCTGCTCTCTTCTCTCCTTTTATCTTTTCTCTCTCTCTCTCATTCCTTTATCCCTCTCTTTCTCTCTTTCATTCTCCCTCTTCATGAATCAACTTTTTATATCAAATTCCCAGGAATGGATTTGGAAGTGGCAGAATTCTTTATTGAGAGCAACAAAGAGGAGGCTCTGCAGGCAAAGACGGATTTGCCTTTAAAGGGTGAAGAATCTTGGTGGTGGAAATGGAATGTCTGTGAATAGCCTCTTGTTAAATATTGTTGTCCTTATTACAAAAAATATTGTGCAAGGATTCATATGTACATGCCCAACTTTGAACTCCAGTGTCAATCCTGACAGTGATATTGCAATCCAGAGTTTAACACCTTGCTTTGCAGCTAGCAAGATTCCCCAATTGAAAATATATAAAGCCCATTAGACATTGTGAAGTCAAAAACCTCTCTTTCCATGGATACTTTATTTAAAGATGGAAATGAAACCATTTAAGTCACGAAGATAGTTACCCATCTGCAGTTCTGGGCATGTAAGGACAATGTTTTCCATGGTTGAACTTTATTCTGACTTATTAAAAAGGAGCATATGGAAATAATTCCGATTTTACTTACCTGGTAGGCCAGACAAGAAAAACTACAATCAGTAATACTTCAAACCGTACTATATACGGTTTCCAAAAGCTGCTCACTTACAGTATTGCATTTGACCCGTAGCACCCTGCGAGTTAGCTATTATTATTTCAATTTCATAGATGTGGCAACTCAAGCTCAGAGAGGTTAAATGACTTGTCCAAGTTCAGATAGTAAGTGACAACAGGGCCCGGAACCTATGACTTCTAGAATTGGCTCTAAAGATAGCTATTCATTTTCTCAGACAAAAACTGAGTCTAAAATTTATTATGTGGATAATGGGTTATTCATTGCCTTTTGTGTCTTCTCACAAGGAAGAGACACCAGGACAGAGATGCTCGACATATCGAAAGTAATGGGGGGTAGAGACATCAAGCAAGCGGGTTGGCCTGTTGAGCTTCTGTCTATATTTCCCTATATGGTGCCTTATGAATATGACATCTGTCACAATAGCCTTTGTACCTTGAATCCTTTTAACAAATCATAAAAGATACAATGATTGGGTCTCTATAACCATAGCAAATTGAATGAAAAACCTTGTTCCCCCCCTTTCCATCCAATTTGCCTGGAGTCACCCTATGGTCACACATGCAGTGGGGATCATAGCTTTGTCTCTGATTGAGGTTATGGTCACAGGGATGAGTGGCACTGGGGCCAAACCCCGTACGGTCACATTAACAGCTAGTCTCTGTCACTGGGTTCAGAACACAGTGGCTGCCTAATAAGTGGCTGCCTGACTGAAGCATCAAATGAACACAAGAAAGTAGCTTCTGAAGCCCTGCCTACTTTGGTCTCGCGACCCATTGAAGTGAACTCCTTGAGGCACTTATTCCCTCACAAGTACACTGAGTACTTGTGAGCCCCAGCCTAAGGCCCATACTCAATGACCAAGTCACAGCTCTGCATGACAAAACTTTTCAGGGTCCCTTTCACAAACCACACTACCTACCTTGGTCAGTGGTTAAGTGAGTTACAGAATTGCCTCTGCTTCCAAACCCAACCACAGCGATGTTCCCACCCACCCTCCTGGGTTTCTCCTCCTGATCTTTCCTTTGTAATTGTTACTCAGGGAAACCTTTCTTTTATCCCAAGATTTGTTTTTCTTCTCTTCTTTGAGTACAGTTATGCCTCATCTTATGAATCCCCCACCTAGATATACAAAGGAGAGGCTGTGATAGGAAAATTTTTCCTTCCTATGTTTTTCTCTGGAACAAAACGGCATTTAGTTCTAATGGCTTAGTAATGCACTTGATAAAATTAGTGACATTAAAGCTTGGGCCTTCCTTCTCGATCAGTTTCTCTTTCTCTTTTTTTCCCCCACCTTTAAAGCTTTAAAGAAAGATTTTCTTGGAAACCTACTATAGCATGTGAATAGGATGCCACAAATTAATAAAAGAAGAATTCTGCCATTTACAAAGCAATGTGATCAGCCTACATACCACCCAGAATCTCTCTATGTAAACAAAAATAATCAAGAACATCATTTAAATGGATTTAAATGGATGTTTATGCTTTTTTTTCTGATTACTTGAAATTGTATAATTCTGGATAAAAGTTGGAAACCAAACTAATGAATGCATTATATGAGGCAAACCTACATGGACTCATTTATACAGTAAGTTCAAAAATGCATAGATCTTTATAAACATAACAATTCAGAATGCTTTAATTATTGTGTTAGTATGAGGTAAAATGAAAACATTTTGTGCTATGATTAGGGTGGTTTATGTTGCCAAATATAAAGATGTTTGCTATTTTGCTTAAACAGATGTTTTTGTATTCTGGATTGGCCCTTTATTACTTGAGGGAAAGTAATACTTTGGTACTTAGCAGCACTTTCATGGTACTTTATTATTACTTAAATAAGAGCTATAAATTTGGAATATAAGCTATTTGGAAGAAAGTTCTAGTCTTTCTATATATATTATACATATAATTTTTAATTTAAATTCCCATGATTTATAATGCCTAATTAACTGTATGTATGCTATCATCAGCATCATTTTGTCATTCATAGTTGGGAAATATATATTCATAGATTCAGACTGCCTTCTAAAGTTCGATTATTATATAAATTTATACATATATATATCACATCTCAAAAATGTGTCAAGAAATGTCTTTCTTATTGTGATAAATATGTTTCTCAATGATGCTTATATAGCAGTTGATTATTTTTTGTTTTTCTTGTTAGGTTCTGTGATTCTTTCATGATTTTAAAACTACTTTTATATTTATCTTACAATAATGTATCTAGATAACAATTAAATGAAAACTTCCAGATCCTCATCTTCATGGTTGAAATGTTAATAATAATACTAATAATGAATGATTCTTATTTAATTAAATAATATGACATATCCCTATGACTTTGTAATTATTGCCCTAAATATTTGTGCTTCAAATTTAAGTGAGATATCAATGGTATTCAGTGTTACCTGAACTGACTCTTCTTCCCCTAAGACTGTTCTTCCTCTAAGACCAATTCTTAAACCTTCACCACTTTTTCTCTACATCCTATATTCAGCCTCTCTCTCCTCTCCTGCCCCTCTCTTCCTTACTCTACCTCTTACTCCTATCTCCTTTCATCCCTGTCTCTCTCCCACATCTCTCCCTGTCTCTTTCTGCTGATGACCTTGTGCTACACTCCCTAGATAACTTGTGCCTGTTAGACATAATTTCCTTGACTTCATGTCTTACCAAGAATACATATCTCTATCTTTATTCATCTTTACTTCCTTTCCTTTCATAACGGAAGCAGAGTGATCGGTCCTCCTCTTTGGGTTCCTATCCATGGCTTTTTCCTGAGCATTATCTAGTTTCATTCTATCACATGTCTTCTGGAAAAATCTTGTTACTACTTTTTTCCCCCTATTTTCAATGATACCCCTCTACTAATTGTCTTCTAGATCATATAAAGCAGATTAACTATTTTTCATCCTAAAATAACAAACCAAATCCTTCCCTAATACCATCATGTTCTAGCTCTTGTCTGGGTTACTGCATTTATTTATATGTATGATTCTTACAGTCTTCATTTGACTTTGCCCTATGTATTCCTTCAGCCTGTTGTCAGATAGATCCACATTTACCACATCAAATGTGGTCTTATTGAAGTCACTACCCTGATTACTACACACAGAGGTCACTTCTCATTTCTAATTTTAGCTGAACTTGCTGCATGATGTCAAGTTATGGCTAAATCAATTGTTTTAAGTCTCACCCAACTTTGTTTCTATAGTTCCTCTAGGTTTTAGTCTATAAAGCCTCAGTTTCTTTCCCTTACTTTTCTTTCACATTCTGCTTCTTAAGTATCATTGTGTTTTAGGGCTCTACATTTTATTCTTTTCTGTTTTATTCCACAATATCTTTCAACTTAAGATTTGTATTAAAAGTATAGCTGTACCTTTAAGTAAGATCTCTCTCCTTAGCACCAGATCCATATACTCAATCAAGATGTCTATTTGTATGTGCTATAGTAACTTTTTATTCAGCCATCCAACAACTGATCTTATTATTCATTTGGTATTTTTTTTGTTTTTTCATAATGAGTTATTCAATTTTTAAAATGAACTATAAGTGTTTCAAATCATCC
This sequence comes from Microcebus murinus, assembly GCF_040939455.1. NCBI lineage: Eukaryota > Metazoa > Chordata > Mammalia > Primates > Cheirogaleidae > Microcebus > Microcebus murinus. The sequence goes on from NC_134105.1 coordinate 63,846,666, forward strand.
TGTTGGAATATATTGAATGGTGTTTTCTTTTGATTAAACTTCATCTAGGTGTTATTTAATATTCTTGTTAACAAATTTTATGAAGTTTTATATGTAACTTTGGATGATATTCAATGGGCTGGCACAAAAATCCATAAATGATGATATAACAGAAATAAAAGCACATTGTAAACTCCAACTTCTCTCTCTACATATAGATCTGTTTCTATTTCTTGAAAAAATAAAATTATAGTTGGAAGATACACTAACTTATTATACTACAAAATGCAATTTTTATGCTTTTAAATGCTGATTAGATTGGTAGGTCAAAAAATAAAGGTAAGCAGTTTTTCAGATCCAGGCAATATTTAAATTCAGAGTGGGTCTCATTGAAGATACATGTAAAGACAATCTAAGCAATAAACCCAATAGTATTACTGTCCAAGATAAAACACAATTCTTTTATTGAGATATTTAGGTTAAATCCTACCATAATGACAAACATGATAAATCTGTATCCCAGGAAAAATGGACATGACCAACAATCAAACAAAAGCAAAACAGAAAAAGCAAAATATGAAACCCAAAGTACTCAATGGCATTATATAACAATGAGTACTTACCATTGGGCATTGAATAGGTAGCTCTGCCAATCTCGACTCAGTTTACACACATTTCTAAAGCCAGTTGATTAACAGCTCACCTAAAATGACATCAAGTGGATCAATGAGGGGCAATACGGCTCTGCTTATGTGTTCCTTTCCCTCCATCAGACTAGCCCAGGTACTCACATAGTGAAGGCAGAGACACAAGAGAGACCAAACGTAATTACATGAGTGCTTCTCAAATCTCTTATTACATTACACTTGTCAGCATCACTTGGTCAAAGTAAGACACATAGACAGAGTCAAATGGAAAGGTATCATAAAGTTACATGGAAAGGTAGGGTACAGGAAAGAGAGAATATTTAGAGCCATTTTTTTTCATCTACTACATGACAGTTTAGTTTTATCTGCAGATCTCTTGAGATTTCTTTCTTTTTTTTTTTTTTTTACTAAAATTAAGTGCTGGTGATTCGGTAAATGTTTTAGTACATGAGCTCATTTAAACTTTACAACAACTCTGTGAGATAAGTGTTTTTATTGCTATTAATAATTCCTAATATCTTTTATATTATAAACAGGAAACTAAGGTTTGGAGAAGATAATTAGCTCAAGATCACAGAGGTTGTAAATTGAAAACCTGGGATGTGAACACAGATGGTATAATTCCAAAGACTTTTCTTAACCATGACGTTATGTTATGTGTCCACAAATGCTCAACTTAAAAAAAAAAATCAATGTGATGATGCTATCTCTTATTTATGCATGATTTCCATTTTGATTATATATTTTAAAAAGCCTTAATATACTTATATAGTTATAAAGTGCATCTCAATTTTTTATTAGTGAAATTATTATAGACTCTTTTTACATTTACAAGGGCAATATACTGCTTTGGTTTTTGTTTTGTTTTTAAATTTTATTTCTGACAATAAGCAGCTCCATAGCAATACTGGGATTCATAAATGAATCTCACTCAAAAATCTTACGTTGTAATCTCAGGTTTGATGTTAAACTCACCTGACAAGAACTGCTACAGGCTTCAACTTTTAGTAAACAATACAAAGAAAAAGAAAAGGAGATTCATTAAATCCTTTCTACAGGCTTTTCATACTTTAAACTTGAAAACTAGTTTAACCCCGAATGCTTCCAGCATTTTATAATTTGACTTGCAATCAGTTAGGAGAAAGGAAAAGTAATCACCAAAATGGAGTAGTTTACCATCCTGCAAGTGGGACAGCCGAGAGATGGGATTTCACAATAACATCAAACAAAGGAATGCTTAAAAAATACAGTAAAACATTCTTTGTAACTAAAAGCTTGTGCCACACAAAACTGTAATTTTAAAACTTAAACTCATGCACATTATAAAATGATGTTTACATGTTGAAAATTATATTTCATTTCTCAAAACCAAAGCCAAAAAAGAAAAGAAACAAACAAAATGCAAAAACCTTTCCACTCACATCAAACTTTCTTTTTTCCATTAAAAAAGTAATAAACATGTAATTTACCAATTCCAAGAACTTCTTAGAAACTAAAAATGGCAGACATAATTAACTAAGAATTTTGATGAACAGGACTGGAATATCCACGTAGTTATGTGTCCACTGCATTAATTGGGCCACCTTTAGGGTCCTGTGGAGTGGAAATATATTGTCTTTTATGATATTTGTGTGTTTAACAACTCCTTTTGAAAATATCTGCTGTGTGGAAGCATTTTATAAATGAGCTCAGAAAGAATGACAACCTCTTTTTCTCAGATCAGTTAGATTCCTTCCAATTAAGGAGCAGATGCCTAGCTGGTTACATTCCTTAAGATGTTTGAGCTTCAAAGATCAAAAGCTAATAGATTGACTGCTGTTAAATCTCATATAATAGAATTGTTTCTACACCTTGAAATTATGTAAGTTAGCAGTATGATTTTCTAGTTGTAATTTAAGAAAATCCCTACCCTGCTACCCTGCTTTTTTCCCCTTATTTTCTTTTCTACCAGCTGTTGCCTAGTTTAAGGAAGAATAAAACTTAGCAGTCGATTGCCATTCCTTAGCAAGGAATTAAGGAAGTAGTATTTTTCTGGTCACTAGATAGCTCTCCCGAAGCAGAGAGATTTCCAAGTATTGGTTAACTTTTTAATTTTTTTTCTAGTTTACCTTAAATACATAAAAGACCAGTCAATGTACAGCATATTTCCACTTCCAACTGATTCTAATATCATTCTTTAAAATGATTCTGTTTAAGAGACAGAACATGTGGATTTTCACTCAGAAACCCTGTTTCTCTGAATAGTACTTATCAATAATAATAATATTCTCTTAAGCTTAAATGCTAAAGTACTTATCATCTTGATTTAAAATTGTCTATCAACCCTTATAATTTGTAGGTGACTTGAGGTTAGAGGTTGTGTTTTCCCATTTTTGTTTATCCAGAGCATATCATGGTACTAATTAGTAATTTGTTAGTTTATTATTTAATGACATTAATGTAATGAATTTATCTTGGGGTAGTATGTATTGGGGTTTGCTATCTAGATGTTTTATAAAGCAGAAATGGCTATAGGAAACAGATTTGCAAATGGGATTTTGAAGCTGGATCACTAATTACTTGGCTGTCAATAAGGATGTCATCACTGGTGGTAATGGATGATAGAGAAACTACTTAGCCCATGTCATATTGTAGGAGAGCAACTGTTAAAACTTTCACTGGTTATTAACTAAAATAGGAATAGGATGCTGATATAAGAGAATGCATTGGTGGCATATTCACTCAGGCATTTGAAAAGTACAGAGAAAGTAATAATAAGAACTATGAAATTGGATGGCTGTTGGTGGGAGCTATTGATACAATGAAAAAAAGTAATGGGCCGGGCGCGGTGGCTCACGCCTGTAATCCTAGCTCTCTGGGAGGCCGAGGCGGGCGGATTGCTCAAGGTCGGGAGTTCAAAACCAGCCTGAGCAAGAGCGAGACCCCGTCTCTACTATAAATAGAAAGAAATTAATTGGCCAACTGATATATATATTAAAAAATTAGCCGGGCATGGTGGCGCATGCCTGTAGTCCCAGCTACTCGGGAGGCTGAGGCAGAAGGATCGCTCGAGCCCAGGAGTTTGAGGTTGCTGTGAGCTAGGCTGACGCCACGGCACTCACTCTAGCCTGGACAACAAAACGAGACTCTGTCTCAAAAAAAATAAATAAATAAAAAATAAAAAAATAAAAAAATAAAAATAAAAAAGTAATGCAAGGCTGAGGGTCAATAATCCATTTAATCAATGTGTGAATGCCAGAAGCCTTAGCAGCATACAGAGTGACTTACCTTTTAAAGCTGGAGGGCAGAGAAGAGTGAGGATCAGGTCCAAGACTTAATACAAAGGGTAGTAGTTCTTTAGTGAGTTGAATTCTCACCTCATCAAGACTTCCTATACCAAGAATAGGGCCCTGATTGGGTAGATGAGGCACTTGAGACCTCAGGTGGAGATAATAGAGGTAGTGCAGGGGATTAATGACATTATAAAAAGGTTGTAAAACACTGAAGTTGTCCTTTTTGCTCTTCCATCCCTTCTGCCATGTGAGGACACAGCATTTATCACCTCTAGAGGATGCAGCAACAAGGTACCATCTTTGAAAAAGAGATCAGCCCTCACCAGACACCAAAACTTCTAGTGCCTTGATCTTGGACTTCCCAGCCTCTAGACTGGGAGAAACTAATCTCTATTATTTATAAACTATCCAGTCTTGGATATTTTGTTATAGCAGCGCAAATGGACTAAGACAACTCCCTGGCCTGATTTTGATGGTAAGTTGATATAGGCAGCACCCACACTCTGAGAAAGACCTGGTGACCAGGGAATTAGACTTTCAGAGAGGAGGGTCTAAGCAACACCCTGAGGTAACCCACACAGCATACAGACTAGTTGAGGTGCTTTAGGAAGCTGTGAGAAAGCGAGCATGGAAAGTACAGGAGGCAGGGGATGAACATCATCTTTGACTTTAAGGCCAGCAGCAGCAAGAAGATCCCCAGTTGTCTCATTAACATTTTTTTTTTATGTTTCCCCAGAAAAGGAGAAAAATAAGGATATTGGAAAATCTGTTTCTACATAGGTTAAACATTTTTCAAAATAGTAAGATCCATATGGTGTGCTACCCATTCTTCCACCTTCAAGATTTCAAGATATCCATTCAGCCAGTTACTTTGAATGAGTTCCCCCTCCAAATTTCCCTCCACCATATTACAGAGAGCTGCTTTACCTGACTTTGAACTCCCTCCTCTGGGACAACTTTTATTCAATAACTGGTTTATATTGGGGTAAAACTAACTGAAACTTCTTTCTCGATTCAGGAAACTCAAGAACTCCCTGTGGGATCAACTAAGTGCTCTATCATACTTCAACTTCCCCCTTTTCCTGGCTCTGCATTCTCAATTTATTGAAATCAAAGATGTCCTTTTGTGTGCAATCCCTAAAACCTTCTGAATGCAAAGCTCCTCCTCAGAATTTGTCTTTTAAGATATTCAACCTAAGAAATTCTTCAACTAAGTTTTATACTTATCACTTAAGTGACAATCTTTGTATGTTTTCCCATAATTTTTTTTACCCAGTAATACTCCATATTATGTATGTGTCATAATTTATTTATCAATTTAGCCTGCTTCAAAAGTCTTATCTTACAGAGTATTGTACTATAAGCATTTTTAGGCAAGGGCATTGTTGTTGTAGTTTGGTCTACATCCCATCTCTATAGCTACTGATAAGTAATTTCAATATTTATGGCCTTACAGGTTCATTGGTTTCATTTTTGGAAATGTAAAAAGTTACCTATGTCTCAGTTTTTAGAAAATTCAATGAGATAATTTTCAAGAAAGTCATTTTAATATTATTAAAAGTTGTTTTAGATAGCTTTTCTTAATCTTCTATTTTTGTTTTATTCAGCTATCCTGAATCAAACTTAAATAAAAACATTCATCTTTAATAAAAACTCCTTATACTATCTTTCACAGCCCCCTCCTCTGGCAAATCCAACTTATCCTTTTTTTAAACTTTTATACTAGGACTAACAAGTACTGCTGGGGAAAAATTACAAAACTATTTTGACTGATTTTATAAAAAGTTATGAATTCTTACATTAGCTGAGGTTGTTACTGCCCAGCCAGGCTCATTGCTCATTGCTCAAGTGGAAGTCAATACATTGAGATAGCAGGGGTTACAGTGGAGAAAAAGTTCAACATCATAGGGTGCCAAGTGAAGAGACTAGAGACATTTCTCAAATCCATCTCCCAGAGAATTTTTGGATCAGGGTTTTTAAAGATAGTTTGGTAGACAAAGGGCTAAGGAATGGGTCTGCTAATTGGTTGGGGATGAACCCATAGGGTTGGGAAGCAGAAACTGTCTTCTTGCACTGAATCAGTTCCCAGGTAGAGAGAGGGTCATGAGACCAGTTGAGTCAGTTCCTTGATATCAGTCACTGGTCTGGTTGGGTCAGACTGTCCGCTGGAATGCAGGGTCTGGAAGATAATCTCAAAGACCCGCCTTAGATTTCATAAGGGTGATGTTATCTATGGAAGCAATTAAGAAAGCTAAGAATCTTTATGACCATTATGTGACTCTTGAGTAGTAAGAAATTATAGGAAAGCAAACTAGGGAACAATGGCCAGTTACATATATATATATACATACATATATGTATATATATATGTACATATATATATTTATATTTAACAGTTTCATATATATATATATATATGTATTTTTTTTTAACTGTGCCTGTATTTTTGCAGAGTTCAGGCCCTTATCACAGTTCCCACCTTAAAGTGTTTTTTTTGTTGTTTTGTTTTGTTTTGTTTTATTTCATCATATTATGGGGGTACAGATTTTAAGGTTTCAATAAATGCCCGTCCCTCCCTCCCCCAACAAGTCTGAGTTTCCAGCATGACCATCCCCCAGATGGTGCACATCTCACTCATTATGTATATATATATATACCCGCCTCCCTCCCCCTCTCCCCCTGCCCAATACCCTATTACTGTAGTACCTATGTGTCTACTTAGGTGCTACTCAGTTAATACCAGTTTGCTGGTGAATATATGTGGTGCTTGTTTTTCCATTCTTGGGATACTTCACTTAGTAGTATGGGTTCCAGCTCCTTAAAGTTTTTAATCAATTTTATAAATTGCAGTTTCAAAATGTTTATCTGTTCAAAAATATTTTTATTGAAATATACAGTAAAGTCCACAAATGCACAGATACTAAGTGTAAAATTCATTAAACATTTAGAATATACCTGAACAACCACCGCACATATAAGTATAAAAAATTGCCAGCACAAGAATTTTTTTATGTGCCTTTACCCATTCACCTTCTCCTCCAGAGAGGCCCATTATTCTGACTTGTTACCATAAATTAGTTTTGCCTATCCTTGAATTTCATAGAAGTAGAATTATAAATTAGATATTCTTTTTTTCTCTGGTTTCTTTCCTCATTATATATCTGTGAGATTCATTCAGTTTACTGAGTTCAAAAGTAGTTTATTCTTTAGTGTTGCTGTGTGGTTGTGGCATGTAGAAATATATGTTTATATTTCTATAGAGTGGAGGATCTCTGAATAAATTTTACTGAGCTAAGACCAAGCCTTGGGAAGTTAATTTACAATTGTATAGATGGAGAGAGAACTCCAGTGAGATTTACCTAGCATCTAAAGTATATATTTACATTTCAAGAGCAAAAGAAGCCCAAGACTTCGGCAAAGTCTCTAGATTGTAAAATCTGAAGACACTTAGGACTGTCATGCCCTTGGAGAGATTTTTAATTATATTCCAAGAGATTAGAATAAGAACCAGGATCCTTTCCATCCCTTCTCCAAGGCATAAAGTTTTTCTCCCTCCTTTTAAGAGAGGGGAGTATGTCCCTTTTTCTCCTGCATTTAAGCATTTCTTGCATAAACATAGACTTCAAATTTTTTGTGTGTATGGACATTTGACCTGACTTTCAGCATACCACCTAAGGAGTAACAATTGGGATATGGAGGACACAAAATCATTACTAGCTTTTCAAGTGATTAATGATAATCTGTGTATGGGCCAGATCACCTGAATGTGCATTAGGTATAAAGTTAGTGAATATAAATATTAAAAATCCACACTGGTATCTCACTCTATCAAAAAGAACAATGTATTATTCATCCTACTTTTGATGCCTACTTAGGTTGTTTCCAATTTGTGACTACTATGAAGAGCACTGCCATGAACATTCTTATACATATATTTTGGTGGTCATGTGTCCTCATTTCTGAAGGCATACATATTAGGAGTGAAATTGCTGGGTTACAGAAAATTTACATGTTTAGTTTTTTCATATATTGCTATATAGCTTTCCAAAATGATTTTCAATATGCACACCCACCAATATGCAAATGTTCTACTTGTTCTACCTTCTTTGCAATACTTACTCACTCATTGATACTTATTTTTCAATGCTATAAAGATTCTTTGCATTATCTTGTGGTTTTTACAATATTGGTTCAGAAGTTAGTCATCTTGCTATTGTTTCTTTGAAGGTGGTGTTTCGTCTTTGGCTACTTCTAAACTTGTCTCTTTGCCTTTGTCTTTAGTGAACTTTGCTTCTTGAAGACTTTGGACATTGGACAATTTTGGTCACGGTAACTGCCTGAAAATCACATAAGCATTAGAGCTTTTTCTTCCACACATGTTTATTTTTTTATTTTTATTTTTTTATTTTAGCATATTATGGGGGTACAAGTGTTAAGGTTACTTATATTGCCCATGCCTCCCTCCCCCCCGAGTAAGAAAATCCTGAGATCATCATGTGAATAAATGTGAGTTAATCTCCTGGAGAAGAAAAGGCCAGTAAGAGAAGTGAAATATACCAGCCAATAGTTGACCGCCTACTATCCTACATTCTGCCAAATACCAGACATGAGAAACTGTCCTAGATTCAGATGCATGAAATCTAGCCCAGGAGAGAATCGTTCAAACCTGATGAGACTCAAAGAATCATTTAGTCAATGCACACAGTTGTGAAGAAATAATGAATGGCTGTTGTTTTAAGTCACTAAGTTTAGTAGTAGGTTACCTACCAAAGTCTAAATTTCTCTATGCCCCAAATATTTTATATCCTACATCCTCCTTTTCATTTCTTTTATGATTTTGTAATTCACAATGTTTTCTACTGATAGGTCTTTGAGTTTATTCTTTCTTTTTTTATATCAGTTGTTAAATTTGTCCAATAACTTTTTGAGTTTAGATATTAAACACTTCAATTTTAGAATGTCCATTTGATTCATTTGGTGGTAATTTTTAAATTTTTTAAATTTTTTAAATTATTGTGGATACATAAAAATTATATATATTTATGAGGTAAATGTGATGTTTTGATAGAGGCATATAGTGTTTCATTGTGTCATGATCAAATCAGAGTAATTGAAGTACCCATCTCCCTAAGCATTTATCAATTTTTTTTGTGTCTAGAACATTCCAGTTCTACTCTTTTAATTATTTTAAAATATACCATAAATTATAGTTAATTGCAGTCATAGGGTGCCAAGTGAAGATACTAGAGACATTTCTCAAATCCATCTCCCAGAGAGTTTTTGGGCCAGGGTTTTTAAAGATAGTTTGGTAGACAAAGGGCTAAGGAATGGGTCTGCTATTTGGTTGGGGATGAACCCATAGGGTTGGGAAGCAGAAACTGTCTTCTTGCAATTCAAGCGTGTCCAGTCTTCAAGTGGTGCACCCTGCACCCACCATGAAAGTGCGTACCCTTCCCCTTCTCCCCCCTTCCACTTGTTCACCTCCCATTAACAAATTTTTTTTTTTTTTGACATTTTGGTTACAGTGTGTTTCTTTGCCTTTCCCTAAAAAGGGATAGAGGTAATCCTTTCCCCCTTACAATGCTCATTGCATCCTTAATATGTGGGTCTAATAAACATAAATGGTTTAAACTGTCCTCTGAAGAGTTTCATTTTTGGTAAAAATCTTGTATAATTCTGCCCTTTAACTTTCAGCTCCTTTAGCCTACTAGCTTACAAAGTTCCAAAAGCTTTCACGTGTCATGAAAGGAGACTGATTATGTGTTTTGTGCAGGCTATTTTTCATCTGCCTCATCAGCATGGCTTTGGCTTCTGGACTAACCCCTTGCTTTACCTATTACCCAAGTTTAAAAGCATTCCATAAGAAAAACCAGTCATTGTTTGGAGCTTCTTTCATTTCTAATCTATTTATTACTCCCATAATACCATCAAAAGTGACAATTGTTTTAATAAAGATGTATAATGTTTTCAAGGAAGAAATATTTCTCCACATCATCAAGGTTAAATACTCTATTTAAACAGAAATTAGTTGGTCTTTCCTATTGGCATATTTCTATAGGGGAGGTGGATGGATAAACAGATGGATGATAGATATAGATAGACAGATAAACAGATATAAAGATATATATGATAGATTAGATAAATATAGTGTTTCCTTCACTATACCTTTGTCTCATTTCTCTCCTATTATGTAAATATATTTCATTTTAGAATTTCTCTAGTCTCCCCTTTTATTTCTTTTCTGTTGTTGTCAAATTGTCTATATATTATTTCTCAGACAGACATCTTACATACTTATATAGTCTCAGCAATTATTTTTATACAAACATTTTCTAAGTCTTTAGCTCTATTTTTTCTTTCTTTTTAGTTTCACTCTTGATGGCAAAACTTGTTTATTAAATGCCATGCCTAGATGTGCTATAGGTTTTCAAATTTGAGCTACCAGGGATAGAAATATACTTGTTAAATTAATAGTCACTGGATATATTTAAGCAGGCTTCATGCCACCTACTTGAGATTTTCAAGAAGCATAAACTTAGAGGCAACAATCTGGTTTTTAGTTCATGGAAAACAGCAGTAAGCAAATCATCTTAAAGCTCAATGTTTATATCAAGCACCTCAATCACTCACACAAAAATATTTATTAGCATTTATTATGTTACAAACATCATTCTAAGTAATGGCAATACATCAGTGAACAAAACAGACATAAATCCTTTTCTTGTGAGGTTTACATTGAATCAGGGGAGATAGACAATAAACAATAAACAGAATAAATAATGAATAAATATGCCATATAAAGATACTATATAATGTAAGAACATGATAAGCGCTCTAAAAGTAAATAAATATGCAGGCCAAGAAGGATTGGAACTACTGTAGTGCTCAGAATGGGCCTCATTAAGAAGTGAAATTTGAGCAAAGGCTTGAAGAAGGTGAATGAGGAATGTATCATTCAGGTTTCCATCAGAGAAACAGAGCAAATAGGCTATAAATATCCAATGAGAGAGTAAGAAAGACAGGGGATGGGGGCCAGGAAAGAGAGAGAGAGAGCGTGCAAGGATGATAAGTCTGAGACAGAGACAGAGATAGAGAGAGGGAGATAGATAGATATATATGTTTAGGTATGTGTCTGTGTGTATATTTGGTCTTCTTTATTCACAAATTCCATATTTGTGAATTCACCTACTCATTAAAATTTATTTTTAATCCACAAATTAATACAAATCAATAATTATGGAGCTTTTGTGGTCATTCATGAAAGTACAGAGTAGCAAAAAATTTGAGTCACCCAACACATATGTTTTTAGGTGAGGCCAAACAAGGCAACGCTATGCCTTCTTGTTTTAGCTTTTATATTATAAACAAGTCTCCTTTTCATGATCTATTTAGGGCCATTTTTGAAGTACTTTTGTCTTTTTTGCTAGTGTTTCGCACTAGTTTAAAATAGCCCCAGAGCATAGTGTGAGGTGCTATCTAGTGTTCCTAAAGTGCAAACACTTTACAGAGAAAATACACGTGTGTTAGATAAGCTTCATTCAGACATGAGTTACGGTGCTGTGGGCTGTGAATCCAACATAATGAATCAACAATATAAACCTTAAAAGATCTATTTAAACAGGGATACACATAAAATAAGGGTATTTATTGATTGGTTGATGGGAATGTTGTGATTAGTACTTAACCTTGTATTTGCCATAGGAGCAATGATTCATTCAGTATTGGCTAATTTAGTGCTCATGGTGACTTTACAGAGCATCACCACCATGAATAACAAACATGACCTGAATATCCATATATCTATCTATCTATCTATCTATCTATCTATCTATCTATCATCTATCATCTATCTATCTAGAGAGAGAGCACAAGAAAGGAAGAGACAGAGAGACAGTTATTGCAAAGAATTGGCTTACAGGATTTGGGGGGTTGCCTAGGCAGGTCCAAATGTGTAGGGATTTCAGAAAGGGGAGTCTGGAAAGTCTCAGGCAGGAGCTGATGCTGCAGTCCCTCCACAAGTAGAATTTCTTCTTCTTCTTTAGGGAAACCTCAGTTCTGATCTTAAGACCTTTCAACTGATTGGACCAGGCCTACCCAGATTACTAAGGATAATCTTCTTTTCTTAGGATCAGCTGACTTTAGATGTTAATGGGATCTAGAACATACTATCACAGCCACAGTTAGGTTAGTGTTTGATTGAATAACTAGGAACTACAGCTTGGTAGAGTTGACATACAAAACTGACCATCACAAGAAGGAAACACGAAGATATTTGAGAGAAAAAAATTTCAGGTAAAGAAATAGCCAACAAGACAATGTACAAATTTAAGTTCTCACTTTGGGGTAACCAGAGATTTATTGAGTGGTTTTTGAACAACATAAGGTATGATCTGATTTACATGTTAATGTGATCACTTTGGCTGTGGTGTTGATGATAGATTGGAGGAAAGCAGGAATAGAAAGAAGGAAAACACTCGAATGAGAGATTACAGACTTTGATCAGGATGGTAGCAGTGATGCTGATGAGAAAATATCCTCTGGATATATTTTGCAGTTAGTGTCAAGAAGATTTGAGGAAGAAGGACTGAGTGAAACAGAATAGTCAAAAACGGCTTCATGAGTTTTGTCATGGGTAACTAGAAGAATGGATTTGTTTTTAACTAAAATGGGAAGACTCTGTGTAAACATAGTTTGGATTGGGGAAGAAATCAGAGGTGCAGCTTTGAAATGTCATATGGATAACTCAAGTGAAAATGGTAAGAGGGCAGTTGAATATATGAGTTTAGAATTAAAGATCTATATTTGGATGTAAATTTTGGAGTCTTCAATTCACAGATGATGTTTTAACCAATCAAGCTTATAATATCACAAAGAGGAAATAGGCAAAAAGGGAAGCCACCAAAGGACTTGGAATTATTCCATGTTAAGAGTTTGGAGAGTGTGCACATGCACACATACACACAAACAAATGATGAGGAAGGGTAGACATTGATGCTAGAGAAAAACCAAGGATGTGGAGTTAACTGGAAGCCAAATTAAGAAAGAGTTTTCAGGTGGATAGTTGGTAAATTGTAAAGAAATACTTGCTTATTGGATTTAGCAATGTGGATGATATTGGTAAAAGAGACTAAACCCTGATTGGAGCAGTTTTAAGAGATAATGGGAAGAGAGGAAATATATGCAACTAGTGAAATCAACTCTATTAGTTTTTCTGTAATATGGAGATAATAAAGTTCATTGAAAACATAAGAAGATTTGATTATTGGGTTAAGAGGATAACCTCCTTCACCCCCAGACTCCAGTTATCATCATTGAATAATGGTCTTTGAATACACTCTGTACTGCAGCAACAAGATTTTTATTCATATAGTTGTGGGTAACTAGAGTTATCTTCACCTTTCAAAATATTTTCTCTTGCCCAATCCATCTTGTTAAAGTCACTTTATTAATTAATCTTCTGATCATTTCCTTGATTTAGTATGTTCCTTTTCTGTAATCTAAATCCCACACTAATTTAAATTTATGCCTCTTTTAACATTCAGTTATATTCTGATCTATATCCTAACTTTTTGTTATTTTTCTTTATCTCCTGCTAAGAATTTGAGGAGAGGAAATTTTTCTTTCTCATCATTGTATTCTTCTTAACACCTACCAAGATGTTTTGCGTAAAGTAAGTTTTGAATATTTATGTGTCAGATGAATGACTAAATGTGATAGTTCCTATTTGTTAGATAAATATCTATTCCTGAAAGAAAACACAAAATTGGCATAAAAATGTATTAAGTATTTTAACTATCCTTTGTAAAGGTAATATTAAAATGTTGAGTTTAAAAAACATGCAGGCATTGTTTTTGAAATTTGTATTGTTTAATTAGTTTGCCATTTTTTACTTTCTAAGAGTATCTTCAATTTGGGATTTTTTTCTGTCTTTACATTTATGCAGTCATATTTAACTCAGACCTCCATTCAATCTGTCATTATAAGAAGTAGCTTTAAGGAATAATGAACAACTTCGTATCTTGCAGTTTTAAAAATAAGTTAAAACTATTAAACTAAAATTCACTAATATGATTCATTAATAACTGTGCTTCTTTTAATATTTTATTTACAGCATTTTTGCAGAGGGTATATAATGATTTTCCAACAATCTTATTTCTTTTTTTACATTACATAAATACATACAGTAAATATATGAAAGAAAGCATAAATGTTCTGAAAACTCTAGACATAGCAATTAGATAATTTTATTTGTTTAGAAATACAAAATTAGTACCGTGTGACTATGTCAAAACATCCTTTATTATGCATAATTATGTGAATCAAATTTCTTTTGTTTTCTAGTAATAGAAGCAGATTGTAGCTAACTTAAGCTGAAGGGGTTATTTATTAGAAGGAAACAGAAGCTGAAACTCAAAATGGTAAGGAAGTGTGAACTTCCTGACATGGTAATAGGTTTTTCTTTAGAATCCTGACAAATATTTACCTCCAACAATGCAACAATTTCAAATTGAGAGGAAGAAACATCTGATTAGCTTAGCTTGCATTGATTAGCTATAGCCAAAGAACAAATTTTGTTTATTAAAAGCTTACCTTTGTGTATCAGGAGTAGTTTCCAGAAAAGCTGCAATCATTTATAGCTAAGAAAACCACTTTTAGAAAAACAAGTTAAAGTTGTCTTTTAGAGAAATTTTCAATTGTAAAACAGATATACTCTATGTTCACTGGTTTTATTTCCCCATTGATGTTTTTAATGAGAATTCTTTTCATTTATCTGTGTTTTCATTCATTCAGTTGTATACCAAATACCTTAGTTATATGGCCTTTGCATGATGGACTTGACTACAGACTAAAGATCAAGATCAATACCAAAAGTTTTTCCTTTGAGGACCTCTTAGTTGAGTAAATGTGAAACTATGGGCATAAATAATTACAGCATAATATTATGTTAAAATTCATGCAAATTTCTGGACAATCACAAAAGAGAGAACAAATTTCTTTGAGAGGTACTTTTAACTCTCAAAAATTATAAAATCACTAGTTTATCCAATTCTGGATGTCAAATAGCCTTAAGATACAAATCATTTTCAATCATTTTCAGATATTTCATAAGACTTGGGACAGTAATCTGAAATGAAAAGTTTGAAATCCCATTACCATTCCTTAAGCTTCTCCGCATCTGAAAAAAAAATTTTTTTGATGGCACTTCTTCAGTTCTACAAAATGATTAATAGCAGAATATTACTAGAGTTTAAATATTTCTGAGAGAGCAATTCTTCACTCCCTGCTGTTTACAAGTAAAACACTGTCTACAAATAATACATTACATTAGCTGTCCTCTTTATCATAAAGCCATGTTGAATACTTGTAACATTTATAAAAAGACACCAACTGATTGCAAGATGAGCGTTACCCTTGAGCAAATTATGAACACATTTATTTCAGTCTTATGCATTTGAAACTAATTTTCTGGTAATATCAAAAGTGTTCATAGAATTAATTTCCTGTCAGTTCAGCAGTATTCAAGTGAATATTTTATGATTTTGCATTAGCTGTATTTGTCTAGAGTTGTGACATGATCGAGTCATTCTCTGAGGGAAACACATTAATAATTAAACTCTGTCCAATGTGGAGTGCTAAAGATGACAGCATAATTGTACATTTTCCAGAGACCGTTTCGCAAGGCAGAGAGGGAGAATTGCCCTGCTACCATTTAAATGTCAATTTAGAATTTCTTTCAAAACTAAAACAGTGCTTCAGAAAAAAAAAGGAGGGGGTTGATGTCAAATTTGGAAACTGTTCTCTTTACTTTCTCTTTATTTTAAAATGTGAGCTAAATGCAAATAGCTTCCTTCATTCTTTCCTTCTCATGCTGAATAAACTGTCAGTTAGAAGTTCTTTCTTTTGGCGATATAACATCATCAATGGTCTTTGAACTAGAACTGTTTAAATGATAAATACTACTTGCATAGATTAGCTCCCTAGGAAATAGTGCAGCTGACAGAAGAAACTTTGATTGGTTTCAGCTCTTTTCTTTGAATCTTTTTTAACTTAGATAACTTCAGCAATAATTTAGGATTTTAATCTACTTTCCAGTCAGATGGATCACTATATGTGCCCTTATTTATGTTTCCTATTCTGATTCTTAAAATAAATTTACTGGAATTTTAGAAGTGAGATTTTAAAAATTTCTGAGGTCTATATATTATATACATTAAAACTTGTATTTGTGTTTCCTACCTAGACAAACTGCGGTTAAAAATTGTGACTGGAGAGAGCTTAATAAAATTCAATTCAATAGAAACCAAGACTATTGGCACAAAAATGGTCCCAAAATAATTTGAGTTGAAGTTTACTGTTAAACAGAGTCTAGGAGATAACCCCTCAGTGAACTTCAGTTTATTTCAGACATATATATTCCTTAGCAATAATAGGTACTTTTTTATTATCTTATACTGGCTGAACAAATACATAGTTTTGAAAAATTCTACTTCCTGGAATTTATCCTAAAGAAATAATACTAAGTAATTTAACCACAGTGTAGTTCATGGCAGCATTGTTTATAAAAGGAAAAGAAGAAAAAGTAATTAATTAGGTTAGTTGCAAAAAATAAGAGATTTGTTAAATAAACATGATGTATTTATATCATTCAATATTCTAATGCTGCAATAAAAGCTTTTGGTGACTAGGAAATTGTTTATTCATCTATTTTTTCTTTTATTTATTTATTCATTTCATAAATATTCATTAAATATTATTAAGTGCCAGGCAGTATTCCTGATTTTGGAGATAGGGCAGCAGAGAGAAAAACAACCTTAGTTTCATGGAGCTAGCATTCTGGAAGTCTGACAATAAACATATGAAAATATAATGTTCTAGGATATATTAAAAGCTATGAAGAAAAATCAAGTAAGTTAAAGAATGCATTGGGCAGATGGTTATCCAGATGGGTAGCCAATGAAGACTTCTGAGAGTTGAAAATAGTGAGTTAAGCCCTAAGGCATTTCCAGGCAGGGCACCTCAAGGTAGGACAGGTAGGACATTAGGAAACACAAGGCCTCAGGTGGAAGCTGGTCAGATTGTGTGACTGAGAGACAGCAAGAAGGCCAAGGTGGCTACCGTGGGTGACAAAGGAGGCACCCATCAAAGAAAAGGTCATAGAGCAGCCACCAGCATTTAGTGCCTATCGGCCAAGGGGAAGGGCTTGGGACTTTGTTCTGAGTCATTGGGAAGTTGATGGAGAATCTTGAGCAGATACCTGCAACTATTTGACTTTTGAAAATAATACTTTCACGATATATTAAGTGGAATATAAGCAGTTAATAAAAAGCAGTATGTACAAGTTATCATAATGTGTAATGAAGTATGTGTTGGAATTTGTACTTATTCCTCTGAATTCGTAGCTCCACGGGATGGGCGGGGAGATCAGGAGGGGACGAAAACATATGCTTATTTTCCCATCACCATGTAACTGGCACTTAGCTTTACTGCCTGGCTTACATTAGTCACAAAGTAAAATTTGTTGGCTGAATGGATGATTAAATGAATAAATATTGTTAAAAAGATTACATATGCGGGTATATCTCATTTGATTGTTTTACTTTATTGCACTCTAAAGGCATTGAACTTTTTGTAAATTGAAGGTCTGTGGCAACTTTGTGTTGAGCAAGTCATTTTTCTAATACCACATGCTCACTTCATGTTTCCATGTCACATTTTGGTAATTCTCACAACATTTCAACCTTTTTCATTATTATTATATAGGAGGGCTGTCCAGAAAGCATCCAGCCATGTGATATGAAAAACAGAGACATTTACTGAAGAAGAGACAAGACACAAGAAATATTGTACATAAGACAATGATGCCTCAGTCCGCTTCAAAGTAGGCACCATGGGACCTCACACAGTTCTCCCAGCTTCTCTTAACCTACCCCACGTTCAGCATTCTCAGGTGCTCTGCTTGTTGCAGGCCTTTCGGAACATGGATCACTTTCAACAGATTCTCCACCATCTTTGAAGCATTTGCACCACATTTTTATTTTTGCTGCACTCATTGCGTTGTCCCTCAAAGCCTTCTGAATCATCCAAATACCACAGAGGAATGTTCAAGCTTAACATAATATTTGATGCAGATGTGTTGCTGTACTCAGTCATTTTGAATGCAACAGCCACACAACACACAAGCTCACTCAATGGCATCTAGCACCTCAAAAAAAATGACAGTGAGGTCGTCATTGTTCACACATGTACATCCCAGTCCACTCTCCTTGGCTGCCATCAGTGTTGTTATATTATTATAGCAATGGCTGGATACTTTCCAGACAGCCCTCGTATGCTGTGGTGATGTATGATGTTACTATTTTACCTGTTTTCTTGGGCCATAAACTGTACTCGTATAAGATGAACTTAATCAGCGAATGTTGTTTGTATTCTCACTGCATTACCAACCGGCCATTTTTTCATTTCAGGACACTGTATTTCCTCAGGATTCTCTATTTCCTAAGACAAAAAAAAAAATATATTGAAATTAGCCCAATTGATAACACTACAGTGGCTTCTAAGGACTCAAGTGAAAGGAAAAGTTGAAAGTCTCTCTTTAAATCAAAAGCTAGAAATGAGTAAGCTTAGTGGGGTAAACATGTCAAAAGCCATTCTAGATGCCATTAAGAACATTTATGACTTGTACATAGGAGGGCAAAATGTCAACAACAAGAAAAATTTGAAAGAAGTTGATTTCAACTTGTATGGATAACTTGAGCAGTTCAACACTTCAGTGGCAGAAGAAACCACAGATGTGGTAGGAATAATGCAAGAACTAGAATTAGAAATGGAGAATGAACATGTGATTGCTTCAACCTCATGGTAAAAATTGAAAGGGTTTTTATCTTTGATATGGATGAGGAAAGAAAGTGGTTTCTTGAGATGGAATCTATTCCTGGTGAAGATGCTGTGAACATTGTTGAAATGACAACAAAGGATTTAGAATATTTCATAACTTGCTTGATAAAGCAGTAGCAGGATTTGAGAGTTTTGACTTCAATTTTGAAAGTAGTACTAAAATGCTATCAAACAGCATTGCATGCTACAGAGAAATCTTTCATGAAAGGAAGACTCGGTGCCAGAAACTGTTTTATTCTCTTATTTTAAGAAATTGTCATAGCCACCCCAACCTTCAGCAACCACCCTGATCAGTCAGCAACCATCAACATCAAGGCAATATTCTCCAAAAGCAAAACAGTTACAGATCAGTTGACAGCATTTTTTAGAAATAAACTACCTTTTAATTAAGGTATTATTATGTACATTTTCTTAGATTTAATGCTTTTACACACCCAATGGAATACAGTGCAGTGTAAAAATAACTATTATATGCACTAGCAAACCAAAAAGATCATATGACTCTCTTTAATGTGATATTCACTTTATCGTGGTGGCCTGGAACTGAAACTGTTATATTTCCAAGGTATGAGTATAAACAAGATCACTTGTTTTCCTTTAATCATCTGGCTATAACTTTCCAGTTATATTACTGGTTCCTCTTATTATATTGAACTGATCATAGTTGGAGTTTCACAAGGCTTGGTCCTGGAGAGATGATAGGAATTATACCTATTGTTAATTCCCTCATAGTCTCTGAATAAATCTAAATGAGTTAGTCGGTGAAGTCCTTGGCAGAATGTATGTGCTAAATGGAAAATAAGTGTATAAATCTATGTATGTATATACACTCATGCACTGATAATGATGTTTTAGTCAACAATAGAGAGCTATGGTCCCATAAGATTATAATGGAACTGAAAAATTTCTATTGCCTAGTAATGTTGTAGCACAACGCATTGATCATATTTTTGTGATGATGTTTACGTAAATAAACCTACTGTGCTGCCAGTCATAAAAAAAGTATAGCACATAAAATTATGCACAGTGCATAATATCTGATAATGATAATAAATGACTATGTTGTTGGTTTATATATTTACTCTACTATACTTTTTATTGTTATTTTAGAGTGTGCTCTTTCTACTGCTAATAAAAGAAAGTTAACTAAACAGCCTCAAGCAAGTTCTTCAGGAGGTATTCCAGAAGAAGGCATTGTTATCATAGGAGATGAAAACCTCACTCATGCTATTTTCCCGGAAGACCTTCCAGTGGGACACGATGTGGAGGTAGAACACAGTGATATTGATGATCCTGATCTTGTGTAGGCCTTGGTTAATGTGTGTGTTTGTGTCTTAGTTTTTAACCAAAAATTTAAAAGTTAAAATAAATTTAAAAAATTTAAAATAGCTAAAAGCTTACAGAATAAGAATTTTATAAAGGAAATATTTTTGTATATCTGTACAATGTATTCCCATTTTAGGCTAAATGTTATTTTTAAAAGAGTCAAAAACTTAACAACAGCCCCCCACTCCCTTCTGGGCCTTATTTTACTGTTTAAATGGCTGTAAAACACATCTGAAGGTGGGTAGTAGGGTTCTTTTTTTTTTATGATCCTTTAATTTATTTATTATTTCAGCATCTTACAGGGTTACAATGTTTATGTTACATATATTGCCTTTGCCCCACCTGAGTCAGAGCTTTAAGCATGTCCATCCCTGAGATTGTGCGCACCGCACCCATTAGGTGTGTTTATACCTATCCCCTACTCCCCCCTCCCATCTGCCCAACACCCAATGAATGCTATTGCTGTATGTGCACATAAGTGTTGATCAGTTAATACTAATTTGATGGTGAGTACATGTGACCCTTGTTTTTGCATTTTTGTGATGCTTCATTTAGTAGAATGGGTTCCAGCTCTATCCAGGATAATACAAGAGGTGCTAGATCACCATTATTTTTTGTGGCTGAGTAGAACTCCATGGTATACATATACCACATTTTATTAATCTACTCCTGTATTGATGGACACTTAGGTTGTTTCCACATCTTTGCAATTGTGGATTGTGCTCTGTAAACATTCTAGTGCAGATGTCTTTTTTATGGTATATCTTTTTTTCCTTTGGGTTGATGCCCAGTAATGGGATTGCTGGATCAAATAGTAGTTCTACTTTTAGCTCTTTGAAGTATCTCCATATTACTTTCCACAGAGGTTGCACTAGTTTTCAGTCCCCCCAGCAGTGTATGAGTATTCCTATCTCTCCATATCCATGCCA
Source organism: Microcebus murinus (assembly GCF_040939455.1). Classification (NCBI taxonomy): domain Eukaryota; kingdom Metazoa; phylum Chordata; class Mammalia; order Primates; family Cheirogaleidae; genus Microcebus; species Microcebus murinus. The sequence continues at coordinate 63,867,714 of NC_134105.1, forward strand.
ACATTTATTGTTTTGGGACTTTTTCATAAAAATCATTCTCATTAGAGTTAAGTGATATCTCATTGTGGTTTTGATTTTTTAATTCTCTCATGATTAGAGATGTTGAGCATTTTTTCATATATTTCTTGGCCATTTGTCTTCTTTTGAAAAGTTTCTGTTCATGTTCTTTGCTCACTTCTTAATGAGGTTGATTTTTTCTTGCTGATTTTCCTGAGTTCTATATAGAATCTAGTTATTAGCCCTTTATCAAATGTGTAACATGCAAATATTTTCTCCTGTTGTGTAGGGTGTCTATTTGCTCTCCTGATAGTTTCCTTGGCCATGCAGAAACTTTTTAATCTGATCAGGTCTCATTTATTTATTTTTGTTGTTGGTGTGGTTGCTTTTGGGGTCTTCTTCACAAATTCTTTTCCTAGGCCAATGTCTATAAGAGTTTGAAAGTTTAAAAAAACATTTATAAATTAAAAATGTTACCATAAGTTAAGGTAAATTTATTATTGAATAAAAAAATATTTGTTAATAAATCTAGTGTAGCCTAAGTGTAGAGTGTTTATAAAGTCTATAGTAGTGTACACATTTACTCACTACTCACTCACTGCCTCACCCAAAGCAATGTCCAGTCCTGCAAGCTCCATTCACAGTAAGTATCTTACACTGGTGTGCCAATTTTTATTTTGTATATTGTATTTTTAGTATACTTTTTAAATTTAAATATGCTTCATTTAAATACACAAATATTTACTATTATGTTACAATTGCCTACAATATTCAGTATAGTAACATGCTTTACAGGTCTGTAGCCTAGAAGAAATAGTTTATACCATATAGCCTAGGTTATAGTAGGCTATACCATCTAGGTTTGTGTCAGTACCACTCTGTGATGGTTGCACAATGACTAAATCGCTTAATGATGCATTTTTCAGAATGTATTCCCATATTTAAGGGACACATGACTGTTTACATTTTTATATATTTGATATTTTTTAAAACTTTCTGGAAAAGCTACATTTTTCTTATACTGTCAAAATAGGAATAAATAGTAAAAAATTATATTTATAAACATCAGCTAGGCAACTTAATAAGCTTGAAATTTTAAATTCACTTTATCAAAAAATATTAGAAAACCTTTTCTCAAAATTCACTTATTTAGAATTTAGAGACTAGATTAACATTTCTTCTTTGCAATACACATAATAAAAAGAGATGTGCAAAAATATGAACTGTGCAAACAAAAACTCAAGGGACACATCTTAAACATATCAGCTCTAAGTACTGTAAAACCATAATTAACAAAAACCTCAATCTCTCAGAATGCTCAATTGTGAGGAATTGTGATTGCTATTTTTATTTTGCTTATTCAGCACCATCTTCTAGAAGAAAGAGGCAAATGACAAAAATACCTCCAGGCAATTTTTGGAATTTATTCAGAAAAATATCTTCCAGACTACATTATGCTGTCAAAACATATTCCCACCTTTCTCCACTTTCTACATCTACATTTATACAACTCTATGCAGTGACAACCAAGGTATTGAATGACCTAGAGGTGCTAAATTTTATTATGATCATTATACTAGACTAATTTAGAAAGAAATGTGAAACACTGAATTTTACAATTATCTTCTCGATATTGGGAACTAAACTACATTTTATTAAAAAATTTAATTAGTTAACTTATACTCAATTTTGAAAGGTGATAATTAAATTGGGTTTATAATCCATGAGTTTCCTTTTTGATATAATAAATTATATAAATAAAATACATATTATACACACACAGTTAAACCATAAAGGTAACTGTCATACTTGGAGGACTAATTATCTGAATATTTAATAAAGTGGTTTGTCTGAAAAGTAATGTATATGGCAAGCATAAGTTAGCAATATTAGGAATATTCATATGAAATAAAATTTAAAACAGTAGCACAATATGAAATATTTGATCATTCAGAAGACCCTTTGGGAACTAGGAGGCTCATTTTGGAAATTTGTCACAACAGAACTACATTTATGGAGGCCCTAATAAATGGAGGCAAAGAACAGACATGTGTTTGCTAGAATTCCTAACAGGCAACATTTTATTAATCTATAATCAATTTTTGCATGTGCTTGACATCAATGCACAATTAGAATTTCCTTAAATAGAATTATATGTATATATCACCCAAAGTCCAAATTGATGAAGTTTTTCCCCATATGAACTATGTTAGGTTTAGAGCAGTCTGTATAAGGTCATACCTCTGAAAAACATTCTTGTTTCCCAGTTATAGAAAAACAGTCAATAGATTTCACTGACTTTTGAATTTTTCAGGAGCAACTTTTTTATGTTAAAATTATCTTCCTGGGTCATGAAACTGTAATGTATTTCTATTGTAATACTAGTGGTGCATTATTAAAACATTGTCATTTCTCGTTTAGAAAACAATATGAGGATGAGGTTGTTCTGGGGCTTCAGAACTCTCGCAGCCATAGTAGGGGGTTCAAATGCGGATCAGTTCAGAAAACTATCAGCATCTTTCTCAACCTCTTCATTTCCTGTGTTTTACTTGAGTGTCCTTCATTTCAGGGCCAGATAATACTTTTTGCTGCTTCTTTGTACTTCCACCTCAGCTTCACCCCTGGCTTTTCATCTTGCCAGCTCATTTAAATGCATATTAGACACACAGCTGGCCCTCCATGTCCATGAGTTCTGCATCCGTCTGTGGATTCAACCAACCACCAACTGAAAATATTTGGAAAAAAATTTGCATCCTTATGGAACATGCATAGACATTTTTTTTTGTTCTTATCCCCTAAATAATACAGTAGAAACATATTTACACAGCACTTACATATTAGGTATTATAAGAAATCTAGGGATGATTTCAATATGCAGAAGGATGTGTGTGAGTTATGTCCAAATACTATACCACTTTATATCAGGGACTTGGGTGTCTGTAAACTTTGATATCCTTGAGAGGTCCTGAAACCAATCCCTCGTGGATACCAAGAGATGACTGTATACGTATATGTTAATTTAAAAAAATACAATAACATAGTTTAAACATTCACAATAATATACTTAAGCAAGAAATCTTATAATAATTAAGTCTTCCTACCCAAGAAATAATATCTTTCCATTTATTCAGTCCTCTCTCTCCAGCCTCCCACTGTACTAATATTTGTTGGGAGAGAGTTGAAGCATTCTTCATATAGGTTGTATATGGAATAGTCTCTGATCACACTATGTAAATGATGATTTCTATTCGATATACAAATTCTGAATTCAGATCACTTTCATTTGTACCCAGCTCTACCAATTTACTAGATCATTGATCTTGGGAAGTTTACTTGAAATCTCTGTGCCATGGTTTTGTTATCTATGGACTAGGGGTAATAATAGTACCTACCTCATGGGCTTAAATATAATATAAAAAAGGAGTAGATAAAAGAGTCTTAGTCACAATAGTAAGCACTTAATAAATGTTAGCTACCAGGATTATAATTATTCCTATTGTATCATTTTATGTGTTCCTACATAATGTTAAGAAATTTTGTTTTGTTTTGTTTTTATTTCAAGAAAACATGAAAGCACAAATATTTTAGTTGCATTTTATATCTTTGCCTCTCCCTAGCAAGGGTTAGAAGTATGCCCTTCCCCTCCACAATGCTCACCACATCCCTCAGATGTGGGTCTACCTTCACAACCCCCAAATCCCTGGTGAACACCACCACCATTTGAGCACTATAGTGTTAATCAGTCAGTACCAATTTGATGACGAGTACATGTAGAGCCCATTTTTCTGATCTTGTGTCACCTCATTTTGGATAATGGGCTTAAGCTTAATCCAGGATAATACAAGCAGTACTAGCTTGCTGTCTTTTCTTAGAATTGAGTAATATTCCATTGTAAATACATACCAAATTTTAATAATCCCCTCATGATAATGGGCACTTGAGTTGTTTCCACATCCTTGCAATAGTGAATTGTGCTGCCATAAACATTTGGGTGCAGATGTCTAACTCACTCAAGATGGATAACAGACTTAAACCTAAGGCATGAAACCTTAAGAATCCTAGAAGAAGATGTTGGAAAAACCCTTTCAGACATCGGCCTAGGCAAAGAATTCTTGAAGAAGACCCCCAAAGCACTCACTAGCAACAAAAATAAACAAATGGGATCTGATCAGGTTAAAAAGCTTCTGCACAGCCAAAGAAACTATCTTTAGAGCAAATAGACAACCTACAGAATGGGAGAAAATATTGCTCTCTACACTTCCAATAAAGGTCTGATAACAAGAATCTATCTAGAACTAAAAAGAATTAGCAAGAAAAAAATCAAACAACCCTATCAAGAAATGGGCAACAGAAATGAAGAGAAACTTTTCCAAAGAAGACAGAATAATGGCCAGCAAACATATTAAAAAATGCTCAACATCTCTAATCATTAGAGAAATGCAAAACCACAATGAGATATCACCTAACCCCAGTGAGACTGGCCTCTTTCAAAAAATCCCAAAACAACAAATGCTGGCGAGGATGTGGAGAGACAGGAACACTCTTACACTGCTGGTAGGACTGCAAATTAGTGCAACCTCTGTGGAAAAGAATTGGGAGATACCTCAAAGAGCTAAAAATAGAAATACCATTCTATCCAGCAATAGCATTATTAGGCATCTACCCAAAAAAGCATAAGAAATTTGTATTTGTATTTTATTTAGAGGTCTTGAGGAAGAATGTTTTTAAACATTTTAAGATTTCCTCTTCATTGTCTATTGAAAGGAACATATGATCACACATGATCTTCTTAACAATGTACAGATATTCACCATTGAATTTACAGTTATTTTTTTCCTTATTTTTAAAGCTATTTTTCTCAGGTTTTTTTGTATTAATGTCACTCTTTCTTTATAAAAACATGTGGTGGCTTTTCTTTTCTCTATGTTCTGGAAAACAATTAAAAGCATTAGAAATCTCTGTCTCTGAACATTTGTTAACATTATTCATGAATCATTTTAACCTGGTATTTTGGGGCTGGCATCTCTGTGATTTCAATGTTTTTATTCACTCGGGTCAGGGTCACTTAAGATGTTTGACTACTTTGGTGAACAATTATGGAAATTTATTTGTTGCTAGATAAACATTTATTTCTTATAATTTATGAATTAACTTTTATTTGCATAGGGTTGAATTAAATTTCTGTTCTTTTAATTTTTTTCTTTCTGACCTTTCCTCTATTTCCTTACTAATTTTCTGTCTATGTTTTTTCTTTTCTTCTTGTTTCAGATCACTTTCTCAATACATTTGCTGAGTTCCTTGCAATTACTATTATTCACTTTGGGGAAAGCAGAGGTCTGTATGGCGCGCAGTGAACTCCACTGCTCCCCACAACTCCCCTTGCAACTAGAACAGATTTCTGTGCTGATTTACAACGCTGTGACTTATCCATGACCTGCCAAGCCTACCACTCTTCCAGACGGGGATTTAGTCGCCCCTCTTATGCCTCTAATTCCAGGAGAACATAGTACTTGCTTAAGATTTGTAGAGGTCTGTGTCTGCACCTGTCCTTGCTTTGGTCTGACTTTTACAGTATTTGACAGCTATTTTTTATAGATATAGGTTTAAGGTGGTGACTAGCTCCTGTTTTCATTGGCGATGCTTTTTCTTTTCTTCTTGTTAATTTTTGTATTGATGTTTTGACTTTAAACAAAGAAGTGAAATAGAATGCTTCTATTGCATTGTATTCAACTGTAAGTCTTGCATTTTTTGATTATTAAATTTAATTTTATTAATTCACTCATTTCTTTAAGAAGCCTTTCTAAATCTCACTAAATTAGGAAAGGTATTCTTTAAATTTTTATAAAACTTACCCCATACTTTTCTTTTTATTTCTCTTTCCTTAACATTTCTAATTTGTTTGCATTTCACCAAAAGTTGCTAAACTCAGAGATCAGGGACAATGTCAGTCTTCACCATTGTATCCCTAAAACAGTGTCTAACATATAGTAACCTCTAAATAAATATTTATTAAATGAATATTTCCCTCCTTGGTTGTTGTTGGGGATGTGTGTATAGCAAATTATTGTCAGTATAATTGTTAATACAAGGCTTCACTCTTTGATAATGAAACATTTTCATTTACTAGTTAATGAAGGTTTTAGGTATTAAAGTGGTCTGTTTCAAGAGTAGGAAGTGCAGAATTTTGGAAGACCAGAGCAGCCACCTCATCTCCCCTCTTATACCGTTCACATTTGCAAATATCCCTGAACACCATCATGTATCATACCACTACTATAGTTATTTTTTCTCTGGATCACCACAATTTCATACTCAATAATATCTCTCTCTCTCTCTCTCCTCTCTCTCTCTCTTTCTCTCTCTCTCACACACACACACACACACACATCTCTTGAATGAGTACTCTTTTGCAGGTACCAGCTACCACAGGAGCAAGTGTTCTAAATTCAGGTTGTAGAAGTGGGCTGAACTCATCTTTATGAATTAACAACACAACACTACCACTAACTAGCTGCATGACCGTAGGCAATTTGCTTAATCTCCCGATATCTCAGTTTAATCATTTACGATACAATCATGGTAGTATACCTACTTCATAGAATTGGGTGAATTACATGTAAAATGCTAAAGGCAATTTGCTGAGAAAAGTGAAGGAACTTGTATACCTCCTTCTGGATTTTGCCAAGGGCTGACCCTGCTAGAACAAAGTAAATAGCAAAAAAGTAATGGCCTCCAGCAATCTTGATTTCCTACTCTCTGCTCACATTTCTAAAGTTCTAATGTTTTTTAAACAATCATAACCTTAACCTTCCTTAATATTGCATTAAAAGCATTTACTATGCCATGATTTTTTAATGCTAACTTCAAAATGTGCAGAAGGGAAATATACGGCTACAGAAGGTTAAACAGTAAGAAAAGATGTCACAGGGCATCAAATGGTGTCTGCAGCAGTCAGCCAAATGCCTTTGTCACAGGCTTCTCAGAGCAATCCCTTAGGCTAGTTTCAACTTTACTCCTATAAATTCCATATGTTTTCATTCAAAGAACTACCACTGAGTCACTCAGTGGCTGATTATTCAGGTTTTGTTTTCTTCCTTGTCAGCCCATAATCTCTCTGAAACTCTGTAAGTTACAGAGTTAGGTGGTCTTTCTATTAGAACATGGGAGAACAAAACAGATAAAATTTAAATTAGCCTATATCATTCTATCTCTGTATATTTTACGACAGCAACAACAACAACAAAAAAATAGTAGAAGCAGTGATTGATTCCGTAGGTTAAACCGAAGACTTGAAATTTATTTATCTGTTTTCCCACTACCCAGATAATTAAATGTCAATACTTTGGCAATTTATCAGAGCACTGAAAGAACAGCTTTCAAACACTGTAGAATTCAGAGAAGTTTTTAAAATGTGTTTTAAGTGAAGAGAAATATAGAGACCTAAATGAAGAGAAAAAATTTAATGACAAAACTTTAGCAAGGGATCGACTACAATGTCTCTGATGTGGTAAGCATCCAATAGGGCATGTGCTGAACACTGAGGGATTGAAGACTACTAAGCATGAAGAAAGAGCAAGAGTCTAGGATCTTACAGAGGAGAGTGTTGATAAGGAAGAGAGAAAAAGTAGAGGCACAGAGAGAAAAACCTAACAAATGATAAGATGCTAAACCTGCATTAGAATATGAGTATCCAATATTGACTTCTAAGTTGGTTCCATCTAAAACCCATCCATGCTTCAAAAAACCCACCATAAAGGCTGTTATGTTACATGCCCACTGAATGTCCTTGGGTAGGGGTGGAGAATAATAATAATAATAATAATGATAAGGGTATTAATTCTTTACATTAATGATAAATAAAAGGGAAAATAATAACTGAAGGTAAGATGCTGGTGAAATCTATTCTTCACTGGGGCAAAGACTTGAAATAAGAAATAGGAATTAGAAAAATAAAAGTAAGTGAAGATGGGGATGATAGGATACCCCATAGAACATTGGCTAGAGAAATTCTTTAAGATTTGAGAAATAGGATACTTCGTCAGACATTTGGTACATACTAGTTTAGTGTTTCCCTCTTTTAAAATAAGATGTTAACCATATGGTGACATGGTTAAACAAATACTATTAATATTAATGACAAAAAAACTTTCTTTCCTTTCTCTGGCTCTCATTTCATTCCCATCTATCTACTATAATCTATGATATACATTTAGAGCAATTCAACATTAGAGTATCTACTATGTACTAGGATCAACATTTAGAGTAATTCCAATTGCAAAGGATTTTATAAGTACATAATGTAAAGCTCTAGTAGTATAATTAATGAATCGTGAAAGGAGTAGACTGAAGTAGATTTAGGAAGTGAAGATATGACTAAAGAGGTTGGCTATTGTTTTTGATGTGCAGATATTTATCAAAGTCCTTTCCTTATCCAGACAGAATAATCTGTCCTAAACAACTCATTATCTTCTGTAATTCTGCTTGCCCAGTGAATAATTGTGGAAAGATGCATACACATTTGAAAAAAAAATGACATGTAGTAGACACTATAAATTTGGAGAAAAACACAAAGTTGTAATGGTAATGGATATTACTATTAATAATAATTATCGTGTGCTATAATTTATGTACCCTTTTCCTTTGGGTAGATATGTTTCCAGATCAGGGTTATCAATAATGGTTCTATAAACATTCTTGTACATGTATTTCAGTGAATGTATATTCAAATATTCTGTGAAAAAATACCTAGGGATGTGATTGTTGGGTCACAGATTAGGCATATATTCAACTTTACTATATAATGCCAAATAGTTTTCCAAACCAATTTAACATCCCATCAATAATGTATGTGAATTCCGGTTACTCTACTTCCTCTACAATTGTTGATATTGAGAGTGTTTTTAAATTTTGTCCATTCTGATGAGTACGTGATGGTACATTGTTATGGTTTTATATCATATTTCCTTCTTAAGAAATAATAACAAGCCCTTTTTGTGTGACTACTGGCTATTTGAATATCTTCTTCCGAGAAGTATCTGCTCAAGTATTCCGCCAATTTTTTAATTGGGTCATTTGTCTTTTTGTCACTAATTGCAAGAGTTATTTATATATTGTTAGTTATTTTTAGGTTATGAGTATTGTCAAAATCTTTCACACTGTGACTTGTTTTTTCATTTTTTTAACAATGCATTTTTGGTAAACAGATCTTAATTTTAATTAAGTCCAAGTTTTTTTTTTTGTTTTGTTTTGTTTTTTTTTTTTTTTTTGAGACAGAGTCTCGCTTGTTGCCCAGGCTAGAGTGAGTGCCGTGGCGTCAGCCTAGCTCACAGCAACCTCAAACTCCTGGGCTCAAGCAATCCTGCTGCCTCAGCCTCCCGAGTAGCTGGGACTACAGGCATGCGCCACCATGCCCGGCTAATTTATATATATATATATTAGTTGGCCAATTAATTTCTTTCTATTTATAGTAGAGACGGGGTCTTGCTCTTGCTCAGGCTGGTTTCGAACTCCTAACCTTGAGCAATCCGCCTGCCTCAGCCTCCCAAAGTGCTAGGATTACAGGCGTGAGCCTCCGCGCCCGGCTCCACGGTATTTTTTTAATGATCAGTATTTTCTTCTCTTCATTTAAAGAAATCTATGCCTACTATAAAGCCATAAAGATATTCTTCTTTTCTTTCTTAATGCTTTATTTTTTTTCTTCTCACATTTAGTTCTATAATCAACATGTAAGTGAATAACCACATTTTAATAAATTTATAAAATGTAGTACTATACAGTAATAAAAAATTACTCATGTACAATGACATAGATGAACCTCATAGACATTATCTGAGCAAAGGAGTCCATAAAAATATTATATGCTGTATGTATTTACTGTATGATTTCATTTATATGAAATTGAAGAATGAGCAAACTTAATCTATGATTATAAAAGTCAAAATTGAGGCTTTTGAAAGAACAGAGACACAAAGAAACCTTAAAAATTAAATGATGGAAATGTTCTATTTTATCTGACACTAAGCATACACGAATGTAAATATTTGTCAAGTTGTTCACTTATACACTTTATATGCAAGTTATGCCTCAATTTTAAAAAGTGCTTCACTTAAAAAATGCAAGTGCTATTTTAAATCATCTGATTTACTTCTCAAAATCGTCCTTTAAGTTAAGTATTTTTAAACCATTTTTTAATCATAGATTCAAGAACATTAAGTGGTTGCCTAACACCACAGCACAATAAACGTCACAGCCACTTTTTTAAGCAACTGTTTGACTATGAAGTTTGACTTTTCAAAACATTTTACAAAGATAAGCCATAAAGAAGAAACTGAGGCCTTTGTATTCGCAAAAATATCTTTAAGTGTAGTTTTTAGTAACTCATTGATTCTTTCCCACGTAAATTTTTTAGATCCTCAATATTATTAGTTTAATTTGCTTTGCCATTAGAGCCAGTATTTTAGCTAGGGACTATTTTTTGATGCTGGATATTCATTAGGAAATAGTCACATGTTTCAACGTTGTGACATACTGGCAAGACCTCCTCATGAAGGTGAAGAAATTTAGCAAAAGACTATATCATTGGTGAATGTCTTCATACTTTTATGTTCTTCGATTAAAACAAAAACAGAGACTAGAAACCTGCTGTATTAAATTTTTAGGTTGCCATTTAAAAAGAGTATCACAAACTAGGTATTTTTACACAATATAAATGTATTGTCTCGCTGTTATGGAGGCTAGAAGTCTGAAATCAGCTATTCATAGAGTTGATTCCTTCTGAAGGAAGGATCTCTGTTCCAGGCCTCTCTTCCAAACTTGCAGATGGTCATCATGGTGTTCTCAGTCATATAGGATTAGGGATCCAGTCTGCTTCAGTGTAACCTCATCTTAACTAATTACATCTGCAATGATCCTATTTCCAAAGGAGGTCATATCCTGAAGTGATTGTGGTTAAAACTTCAACATATAAACTTGGTGGGACACATTTCAACCCATAACACATCACCACAGTGTCATAAATTCCAATTCAGACACATCATGGTACATTTTGAGAGATATTATGTTAATGTAATATTAACCTTAATTTTTCATGAAAAAGAAATTGCTCAGAATATCTTCTAAAATTTTTCCAAAGATGCATCTTAAAATATGCAAAAGACAATTTATCAGACTTCTAATTATGAATCATTATCTATATAGTTCAAATGTTCTTGTCTTACATTTTACAAATAGCTATACTGAATTGAGTTTATTCTGACCTTTGATTAAAATGATACATTGAAAAAATTAAAAATGCAAATAACTTACATATAAAATTAAGCAGATATTTGATTTACTCAGCCAACTAAAGAGCCCTTAAATCTCTAATGATTTAATTCCATGAACAAATACTTAACAATATTCTGAATTTTGATCTTGGCATAGGAATATATAAAATTCATATTTCCTTTATTCCCATTCCTTCCACTACTTTTTATGATGAAAGCTTTTGCTCAATGCTTTTAGTGTTTATTTTGAATTATATTTCAAAAACTTAAAACATATTTATAATCACAGACACACCATAATGTTGTATAAGTAAGGATCAATTCCATCTGAAATATAAATTGCTCGCCTTACCTTCTCATAGTTTATATTTAAAAGAACATAACATATAGCACTACAGAAGTCATGTTGTTATTCTTTTATATAAAATCATAAATCCATGACTAAAAATAATACAATTCACCTATGCATGCAAACAGAAAAGCTGTATTTGACCAAATCGATGCTGGTAAATTTAAAACAAATCAATTTTAGAGACTTTTTTGTATTTGTTTTTAAATCCATGATCTCATAATTGCAGTATTTTCTTAAGTTCTTCTCACATTCATGTTGGTTAAACAACTAAGATGTTTACATGGCTTTCATTTTTAACATTTACTAAAATTCTGTATTTTCATATTGTGAAAATTTGCATTGGTCTGCCAGAATTTCCTTTAGAATATTTTCCATCTTCTGTATACATTGGTGCATTACTTTTTTTTTCCCTGTGGGAGATGTATTAAGTACTGTACTTATGCCAGTTATCTTTGAGCAAAAAGTATCAACAGAATGAAATCTCATGATGGGTAAATATAAATATAGACTAGTAATAAATGGCTGAATCAATATAAAGAAGTAAAAGTTATACAAAAGGTGCCTACTCTGATCAAACCAACTGCTTTCCCTTGCAGCATACCACACATACACACATGCAGAGTAACTCGCTTTTTTCTTAGGTTACTGAGGAGTTTGCCCATGGTGTCATTGGCTTTAGGATTTTGTGGAAGGCAATTTGTTATGAGTTAAATAATATCCCCTTCAAATGTATGTGTTGAAGTCCTAAACCCCTATACCTCAGAATGTAACTATATTTGGACTTTTGAAGAATTAATGAAGGTAAAATAAGGTCATATGGGTGAGCGCTGATCCAACATTACTGGTGTCCTTATAGGAAGAGGACACTGGGATGCAGACAACACATTAATGAAAGGGTCATCGTGTGAGGATACAGTGAGAAGGTGGCAATCTCCAAGCCAAGGAGAGAGGCTTCAGAAGAATCCAACTGCACTGACACCTTGATCTTGGACTGTCCAGCATCCAGAACTGTGAGAAAATAAATTTCTATTGTGGAAGCCACCCAGTTTGTAATATTTTGTTATGGTGGGCCAAGCAAACTAAAGCACCATTTATTTTTTAGCAGAAGCTGCTCTTGCATCTTTGTTAATTTGCATAACTAGAAAAGACAGTAGTAAAACCATCTTCTGTGTCTCTGAAAGCACATGCTTACTGTTGAATTACAATTGAACTTTAACATCATTGTCCCTTACCATTTTCCATACAACTGAATTTTTGTAGTATTTTCCTTCCTGCAGTCTTATAGCTCCTTCAAGGAAACTCACAGCATTTTATTAATAGGAAAACAGAGTGGATAAATAATTTCCCCATTACAGACTATGTGACAGACGTATGTCTGATTAAGACAAAAAAAATGTTACTTCTCTTCAGAGTTGTTCATCAATAACACTAACTTTTATTTGTTTTGTGGAAATTAATGTTTAGAGAGATTACATGGTCGGTCAGATAGCTCGTAAGTGGGGCATGGAGGATTCTAAACTAGGCTTATAGATTCCAGAGCCAGTTTTCTTTATACTGCTTTTTAATTCATTCTGACTAAAGTTCAGACATGATAATTTGCACTTTCAGGTCATCACTACCTCCAGTATACTTTCCACTTTATAAATCCCCAGAAGAAACCTTCAGTAAATATTTCTTGATGCTTTGGGAGCTCTGTGTGCTGTTCTATTTACTTACTTCTTGGTCCCAAACATCTAACAAAGATACCAATAACAAGGTAAAACTATATCGAAGCAAATATCTGAAAATGGTACGCACCTAGCCTTCCTCATAAAGTATTAAGACTAGTAACTTATCTTAAAGACAACCAAAATGTTGAAGGAGTTCTGAGATTCCAATTTACATCAGACAAACTAAGATTAACATGTGCTAAAATAAATAACAGCAAAATCCGTGGCTATTTTACTTTAGGGACATTGTTGATATCAAAAGAAATTGTCAAAATCAGATGGGCATTATTCATTTGAGGTCCTTAGAGGTCAATACCAGAGCAATTTAGATTGCATACATCATTCAGAATTGGGAGGAACAAAAGTACTTGGGTTAAGTGAAGCTTTTCTAATTAATGATTGCAAAGTACCTTACAACATATCATGCTACACAGAGGCCAAACAAAAATTATAACATCTGGTTTGTAAGAGTTCACCCTCCTATAATGTAGGACTACTTTATAGATCTGATTGCTTCCTCCCTTAATAATATGTCTGGATTGGAATGCTGGTTTATTTATTGGTTCTCTACTATTTAATGGTATTTCCGTTAAGCCAGTATTTTATAAAAATGGTACAATATTTACCCAAGCATTCAATCTATGTTTAAATCTATGAAATAAAAAAGACTTGTAAATCCTTTATTTGATTTATGAGATACTCCATCAAGTAAAACTCTTGTTATAAATATAGTGTGATGGCAGGGATAACCTGGGTGGGTGGCAACAATGGAATGAGAACTTCATTCCTGATCTTTGTTTTCCTAGTCATCTAATTTAGTGTAGGCTTTCACAGCTGGACTCCCCACTCTATAAAATAAAGTGGAGGGAAGTAAAGATGTCTAGCTGTAGAGAGGGGAGGAGAATATTTTCCTATGACCCAATATGAGCAAAGCCTTCACAGCAGCAATGTAGAGATAGTTACTAACAACTGTATAGACAGGGATCCTCAAACTTTTTAAACAGGGGGCCAGTTCACTGTTCCTCAGACAGTTGGAGGATCGGACTATAGTTTAAAAAATATGAATAAATTCCTATACACACTGCACATATCTTATTTTAAAGTAAAAAAAACAAACGGGCAAAAACACCCTCATGTGGGCCATGGGCCATAGTTTGAGGGTGCCTGGTATAGGACTTTATCACCTAAGAAACTATCTCAAAATATTATTAGTTATGTTTTAACAAATATATTGCAGTATGTATATTGCAGATGTGAAAATGTGATTCATTGAAACTATGTTACTTAAACAAAGTCATCTTCTTTTTAGCTGAGCACAGTATGGTGTCTACTTCAGCATGCTTGACATGCCCAGTATGTGTGGATAGAGTGAGCTCTTGTTCATAATAAGATGACAAATCTACTCTTTCTCTCTGCCACATTGATAACTGACACCTGGGTGACAACTAAGGGAATATATTCTTTCTCTATTACAAAGTTTGAAGAAATAGAAATGAGAGAGAAAATCAGAAGAACATTCATTTATTTCCTTGTAAAAAGAAAGCTACATTTTCAAAATTTTCATTTCTTATCATCACTTGATTTTTCTATACTTAAACTGTCTAATGGTTAGGTTAGAGTAAAAATTAAAGAAAAATAGAAGGTAATATTACCTAAAAACCAAATTCTTATATATAAAAAGTCCCCTTAAATGAAATTATTTCACAATATTTTAAAGAACTAAAAAGGTAAAACTGAATTCTACTGGCAAAACTAAAGTAAAATTTGATTATGGAATAAATGAACATTTCTAGGTATAATGGAATTTTTCCTTTTATCTTTGGCATCTTCTTTAGTTATGCTGAATCAGCTTATTGGTTACCTAAATTCTCTTTCCACTAGATCTTGCCTTTATGTGTTATGCAGAATGCTCATAAGCATGTGCCACATGTAATACAAATTTATTAGCTTTAATGGTGTTATAATTGGAACCATCATGAATCTTAAAATGGCTACGATAAGCTTGCATTGACTTTGCTATTTATATAGACTCAAACTTTGTGGTGATTCAACTGCACTCTGAAATTCAAACAACATATTTCCATTTTAAATACTTAACTTTAACCAATAATTTATACACTAAAAAAAAGGGAATGCTATTCCAATGAGAAGTTGGCTTCTTTGGAATTTCTCAACATTTGTATGCCATATGCTTTCAAAAAATAAAATATTCAATATTTAATAAAATAATCCCAAACTGAAATGCATCCATTGCAGCTGGAGTTGTTTCTTTACTTAGAATGGTTTACTAAACTTTAGTTGAGGGGAAGATAATTCAGGAAAAAGCCAAGCTTCTCCCAGTAAGACCACTTTTCTCATCATACTGAAGGTAATTTTATAACACTCTATTAATGGAAAGATCTAAGCAAGATTAAGAGGCCTCTCCAGGTCCCTCCCACAGCCCAGCATGCACTAAAGTACTTTAAAGGAACTGTTTGCATTGGAATTCTCCCATGCATTAGCACTTAAATCTTTAAAATATCTTTGAAGCCCATCTGCTGCAGAGCTTCATTTTTAATGAAAATGAAAAGGGGCAGTTATAACTGTCTCTGATACAGTAGGTCTTTTTCTACAATTCTAATTTGTTGTACCTCAGTGGTGATCTTTGAAACAGGACTTTTTTATTCATAATATAATGAATCCATTGTAAACTACTTGTAGTAATAAAAATCATAGAAAATGGACATATATCAGCAATAAATAGGCCATTTTTATCATTTTAGAGTTGTATTCTATAATATAGAATATATTAATTTGTTGCTCATTCATAAACTGATATAAAGTCTTTATATATAGTGTCCAACACTATTTTCACACTCAAATGTAATGAATACATTGTGTTTTTGAAGTCTTTATTTTTGAAAACAAATGCTTTTGGAATGAATAATGTAAAACAAAGAAGAGAAAAAATTTAATGAATAACCCCCCAATATACATTTTCAGATATAAAGTTTTTTAGATTTAATCACTGTATGATTCCAACAAAAATTTGCCCCATTGGTTTTCTTCTCCAGATGGAGGTATTTTAGTTTCTCAAGCAAGAAAAAGAAAATGATTTCTCACTTTTGAGACAGTATATATAATGCATAAAGTTGGGTTTTGAAGCTAAACCATTCACCACCTACTATCCTATGAGGCCTTGGCTAAGTTACTATGTTGAGTCTTAGTTCCAACTGCAGTAAAATTAGAATAAAAAGGGCATCTAGGTCATAAGGTAGCTGAGAGGTTTAAACATGTTAATACATGTAAAGGATTTAGCACATAAATAATTCTTAGTCCATGTTAGGGGTAATATCATTATGGTAATTTATTTTCAACAAAATTTTTTTTTTCATGGCTGATTGGTCATACTACTCCAGTAAATTTACCTGTACACAGAGTCTAAAGAGTGGAACCACAGAATTATCCCACAGGACAAGTGCAAATTTCTTAGAGAGTCACAAATTTATCTGACTTGAGGCCTCTGAAGGTGTTTTACCTTTTCCTTATATTCATCAGCATCAGGAAATTTTATGTAGTAGTAAAAGCACAAGATTTTCCTTTTTAATATAAAGAGATGATCTTAGAATCTGCTTTTCATAGACTATGTAGATTAGTGAGTAGTTTGAATTCATCTATTAAAGATGAAAAAGATTACACATACTCTGAAATTTTCATGTGAGGAATAAATAAAATCATAGGCAATCCAGTATGCACTTAACAAACATTCCTTTATATAAATATTTTTTAAGAAAACTGGTTCAAGAAGATCTACTCCCAGAAAGAATAAAGGAGCTGGTGGTAGATAAACATTCCAACTGAGGAAACTAGAAATAAGCCAATAAAATGCACAAAACACTGCTGCTGGGTGGGGAGAAAGGATTACAGAGGCCAAGATCCTAAAGAGAAGAGAAAGTTGAACTGAGTTTCTGTAACTGCATTTTCCTTTGGGACTTTTTCAATTCAGAGTGCAGGGTAAAAATCTGAGAATATAGGCTTTGCATGGACAAACCACCACTCTGGGAGATAGAAAACCTAACAGTTTATAGTGATATTTGGGTGCTGATAATACAAAATTGGAAATTTCAAAGACCAAAATGCCAGTGGGAATGGTGAGGCAGAAAACAGAGCTTGACACGCAGGCAGCTTTATCCCAAGACATTTGTCAAAAGCTAAAATTGGAGAGACAATAGGGAAAGGAGTTAATCAGTAAAACTCTTTCCCTTATAAAATGAGAATTTAGGACCATGCAAGTAAGAAGCTCCAGTTAACACACAAGGTTCTCAGTTGAATGCCCTGAATATCTATGACCTGGGCATGCAAGTTAACCAGAGTTATATGGGACCTTAGCAAAATCCAAATCACAATCTTGCTTTATCTCAGCTCAGTCTCTGATTGGTTTCAGGTGATTAGCACCCAATCTGCCCAATAGTAGAAAGGGTAGAAACTCTTTAGAGAAAAGTGGTATCATCTGGATTCTCTGTAGTTTTTATACATAATATTCAATATTTAATTTAAAAATTACCAGAAAAAAAGTTGCAGGACACAAAATCATCATACCAAAATCAGTAGCATTTTTATACATCACTAATGAACTAGTTGAAAATAAAATCAAGAAACCAATCCTATTTGCAATAGACACACACACAAAAAAAACCCCAAAAACCCTTAGGAATAAGTTTAACCAAAGAGGTAAAAGATCTACAGTGAAAACTGTAAAACACTGATAAAGAAATAGAAGGGGATACAAGAAAAACAGAAAACCACTCCATGTTCATGGATTGAAAGCCTTAATATTGTTAAAATGACTAGACTACCCAAAGTGATCTACAGATTCAGTACAATTCAGTTCAATTTCTA
Source organism: Microcebus murinus (assembly GCF_040939455.1). Lineage (NCBI taxonomy): Eukaryota > Metazoa > Chordata > Mammalia > Primates > Cheirogaleidae > Microcebus > Microcebus murinus. The sequence goes on from NC_134105.1 coordinate 63,885,914, forward strand.
TCAAAATACCAATGACATTCTTCAGAGAAATGGAAGAAGCAATCCTAAAATTCATACCCAACCACAAAAGACCTGGAATAACTGAAGCAATCCTAAACAAAAGGAACAAATCTGGAGACATCACACTACCTGACTTCAAAATATATTACAAAGCTATAGGAATTAAAACAACAATAGCACTGCATAAAAATAGTCACATAGACCAATGGAACAGAATAGAGAACCAGTAAATAAATACACATTTTCATAGCCAATCGATCTTCAACAAAATTGACAAGAGCATATATTTAGGAAGGGATAGTGTCTTCAACAAATGGTGCTGTGAAAACCAGATATTCACGTGTAGAAGAATGAAAGTAGACCCCTATCTCTCATGATATACAAAAATCAACCCAAAATGGATTAAAGACTTCGATGTAAGACCTGAACTATGAAGAAAACATAGGGGAAATGCTTCTGAACATTGGTCTGGGAAAAGATTTTATTCATAAGACCTCAAAGGCACAGCCATCAAATGCATAAATAGACAAATGGGATTTTATTAATATCGAACTAAAAATCTTCTGCACAGCAAAGAAAACAATAGAGTGAAAAGAAAATCTGCAGAAGAAAATATTAATATTTGCAAACCAGAAAAGGAATTAATATCTAGAATATACAAGGAACTCAACAGCAAAACAACAAATTATCTGATCAAAAATTAGGAAGTGATCTGAATAGACATTTCTCAAAATAAAGACATACAAATGGGCAAAAAGTATATGAAAAAATACTCAACATCACTAATCATTTTAGAAATGTAAATCAAAACTGCAATAAGATGTTTATCTCACCCTAGTTAGAATGGCTATTACCAAAAAATCAGAAAATGACAAATGTTGGTGAGGATGTGGAGACAGGGGAACTCAGACACTGTTGGTGGGAATGTAAATTAGTACAGCCATATGGAAAACAGTACAGAGTTTCCTCAAAAAACTAAAAATGGGACTACAATATGATCCAGCAATCTCACAACTGGGTATCTAGCCAAAGGAAAGGCAATAGAAAATCAGTATGTGGGAGAGATAATCTGCACTCCCATGTTTACTGCAACACTATTCACAAATCCAACACATGTAGTCAACCAAAGTGCCCATCAATACAATAGATGAAAGGATAAAGAAAATATGGTTTATATATAATGGAATTCTATCCAGCCATAAAAAGAAATGAAATTCTCTCATTCACAGCAACATGGATGAGCCTGAAGTATATTATTAACTGAAAAATGCTAGGCATAGAAAAAAAAATACCACATGTTCTTATTCATGTGTGGAAGCTAAAACTCTTGATCTCATAGAAATAGAGAGTAGAATAGTGTTTACTAAAGGATGGGAAGGATAGCGGACAATAGGGAGAGGTTGATTCACAAATACAAAAGTTCCGTTAAATAGGAGGAATAACTTCTAGTATTCTATAGCAATGTAGGGTGACTATAGTTAATGATAATTTACTTTATATTTTCAAATAGCTACAAGAAGGGAATGATAAATGTTTGAGATGATAGATATGCTAATTACTCTGATTTGAGCATTTTACATTGTATACATGCATCAAAATTTGACACTTTACCCCATAAATACATACAATTATTACATGTCAATTGAAAATAAATTTGAAAATTACCAGAAGAACCAGGAAACAGGACTAGAGAAATATGGTGTGTGTGCATGTATGTGCCTGTACGCTTGCACATGAATGTGCGTATGTATGAAAATAGAGAAAAACATAAATAAATAATAAAATAATAATAAATAAATAAAATAAAATAAATAATAAAATAAAAAATAAATAAATAGAGAAAAAATAAATAAATTTAACAAGAGGATAGCATCTAGAAAAAGCGAAATGGAATTTCTAGAGCTAAAACATAAAATAAATTAAATTAATAACTGAAGGAAATATTTTTTTTTTTTTTTTTTTTTTTTTGAGACAGAGTCTTGCTTTGTTGCCCAGGCTAGAGTGAGTGCCATGGCGTCAGCCTAGCTCACAGCAACCTCAAACTCCTGGGCTCAAGCTATCCTCCTGTCTCAGCCTCCTGAGTAGCTGGGACTACAGGCATGTGCCACCATGCCCGGCTAATTTTTTCTATATATATTAGTTGGCCAATTAATTTCTTTCTATTTATAGTAGAGACGAGGTCTCGCTCTTGCTCAGGCTGGTTTCGAACTCCTGACCTTGAGCAATCCGCCCGTCTCGGCCTCCCAGAGAGCTAGGATTACAGGCGTGAGCCACCGCCAGGCCTGAAGGAAAGATTTTAACAGCAGATTAGTCTCAGTAGAATACAAAATCAGTTAACTAAAACTTCAGTAGGAAGTGCACAATCTGAAGTTAGAGGAGAAAAATAAATTTTAAAAGAGAAGAATTTTAAAATAGTAAGAGCCTATGTGACAAGTGAAACATTCTCAAAAAGTGTAATATCTGAATAATTGGAATCCCATTTCTCAACAGGACTGAAACAACATTTGAAGAAGTAATACCCATGAGTTTCAAAGACCAATGAATGACATGAAAACACAGATTGTAGATGCTCTCTGAACTTCAGCAGTATGACACAAAGAAAATAACACCTAGACATATAATAAAACTTCTTAAAACTAAAAAAGAATAAGGAGTAAACTAAAAGCAGCCAAAGTAAGGGAAACAATCACACACTACCTTCACAGGGTCAATAGTATGCCTAAAGGTGACTTCTCAATGATAACAAAGAAAGCAAAAAATAATGGAATGAGTTCTGTCAATATTGAAACAAAATAACTGCCAACTAAAAATTCTATACCCAACAGAAATACTCTTCAAGATAAAGGAAAAGTAAAGACTTTGAAATAATTAAAATCAGAAAATATGTCACCAACTTACTGGCTGCATAATAAATAAATGTAATTCTTCATGTGGAAGGAAAATAATCCAAGATGAAATGTTGAAATAAAAAAAAAAAAGGTAAAGGAAATATATGGGAAAACACATGTGAATTGTCACTTTAAAATATACATTATATAGATACTATCTAGAGGAATTCAAGGTGTAAGAAGAATTTCACCTCGCTTTCTATTTTGTCTAATATTAATAATTCTTTCTTTGCTTTATTTGTCTGATACTTTGTCATCTCTTTAATCACAATATTTTGTGTATTTTTAGGTGTGTTTCTGGTAAGTAGCATATAATTGAATTTGACTTTTGGTTGTGTTTGCTGTTGCTTATACCCTCTTAATTGCCACATACATTTGTAGGATTCTCTGTGATTTCAAATAATATTAATATTTCTACCCTTCACATTCAATGATATTTATGATATAGTTGATTAGGTGTTATTGATTCTATTTTTCTTATTATTTATTCACTTATTTTTTGTTCTAGGGGTTTGAGATATGTGTGTGCATGTGCATGTATGATATGCACATTTCTTCTGATGATCATCTTTAAATATTTAACATATCGATTTAAATGTATTTTATCAGCATTTAGAGTTTATCATATCACTAGCTACATGGATCTCAGAAACCTCTTCCAACTGCCTTCTTGCTCTTATCACAACACTTCCATGTTGATATTATCTGGTATTTCAATTTCATATTGTTTCAATTGTTTAATATTCTATGCCAACAAGTATGTGGATTTAACCACAAATTTTACTGGGCTCTTGCATACTGACATCTGTCTTATTCATTCTTCTTTCTCAGATTAATTTTTTTTTCACTTTTCTGGGATATATTTTGTAGCATTTGTTTTAGTAATTCATGCTTATATGCTCTTTTTGTGTGTTGGAAAACATATTTAATTATACCAGAGGATGCTAGCTCTGCTTATAGGAGATGTTTATAGTGATTTAAGGGACAGTCATTAAATACTACTAGGTTGGGTGCAATGACTTGATTTTTGTAGAAATCTCCTACTCTTTTAGAATGTCATTATCTACTGAGTGCATAGCTTTCCATTTCTAGCTTAAATGCTTATGTGTGCAAGTTCAACCTCTTAGTAAAATACTTTTGCTGACTACTGTTTTACACAAGCTATGGAGTAAGGAGGAAAGACTAGTACCAATTCTCTAGGTGTAGTTTTTCTAAAAGCACCATCATTCTCCTGCTCCTATCTAAAGTGGCTCGTTCCACTTTATCGGCATGTGCTTTTATCTGCATCTGCTCTAGTTTGCTTTCTGTCTTCATTGATTTCTAAAATCAGTGGTCTGATAAACTTACTTATCATTGTTGTACAGATTATTACAAAGCTACTTTTTTAAAGTTCATATTTTATATGTAATTTCTAGGATTCTAGAGTTTAAGTAGTCAGTCATTTGATACAATCTCTTAAACATGGAGTTATTGATAAAGAACAATAATATATGATATTTTAAAAGGATAATAATGTGGCAAATGACCATGATAATTGAATACGAATTGATTTATTTCAAATTTACTTTGAGACCTGGATGTTATAGACTGAATTGTGTCTCCTCCCAAATTCATATGTTGAAGTCCTAATCCCTAAAGTGACTGTATTTGGAGATAGGGACTGTAGGAGGTGATTAAGGTCATAAGGATGGGTACCTAATTCAATAAGACAAGTGTCCTTTTAAGGAAACAAAGAGACACCAGAGATTTTCTCTCTCTTCCCATACACTTGGAAGAAAGTCCATGTGAAGACACAGCAAAAAAATAGTCATCTCCAAGCCAGGAAGAGAGGCCTCAGCAGATGCCAATCCTGATGGCACCTTGATTGTGGACTTCCAGACTTCAGAACTGTAGGAACATAGATTTCTGTTTTTTAAGCCACCCTGTTTGTGGTATTCTGTTATGGCTGCCCAAGCAGACTAATACACTGGGTAAGCGTTCAAGGTGTCTGCTAATAGCTATTCACCTTGCTCTAGAACTGACACAATATGTAGAGATTCCCAAAGCATAAAAGATAAAATAAAATCAATTAAATTAATGTTAAAACAATAAGATATTATATAATACATCATAAAAAATAGTATCTAGCAGGCTACAAAATTACAATCACATTTTTCTCCCTGACAGAGAACACATAATTTCAGAGGAAATAAAATTGGGCCATGGATTCTATTTTGGTCATGTTAATTTCTCTTCTCTGTGACCTCTCAATACTTACTACCCCCATTAGGAAGACAAATTTTATAAATATATTTTATATATTTCTGGAAAAAATATGCATTTTTTTTACCTTTTGGCATTTTCAGCTAGTTTATAGCAGAGCCTATCGCCTTTTTTGGTATTTTTCCATTGTTTAGTAAATATTGGTTAAATTGAATTTAATATCAAGTAAATAAAGTTATACCTAAAGATATTTTCACATGATCAGATCAGGTCATTTTTTTTTCCCTTTTAAGTTGGGCAGGATGTTTTGTTCCTTAGAACTTATTTTTAGTGGTCAGCCATAATACATCACTAATATTTTCTTTCTATTGCTGGCATATTTTCTTTGCTTATTCCAATTGTTATACACCTTAACTCTCTGAGACCTCTGTGACTTTCCCACATCCTCCTCCCACTTGACACACCTCTTCTCAAAGGCATCTAGCTGCAGGACTCAAGAGGAAACTCTACCTACTCAAAAGGTAACATCCTTCAATACTGGTAGGAAACTCATGTTGGATCTTTGCCAATTTCTAGGAGCTGCATCAATCAGACTGAATAGCAAGAAAACAAGGAATAATGCAGCTAACCACTCTTGAGCTAAAGTAAAATAAATGAAATCTTTCCAGATATGCATGAATATGTCATAGATACTGATCCACATTTCCTGAGATACACAGGTACTGTTTTAGAGAAAAATAAATGCTTATGTAGTTAAGATTAAAATCTTTCACCTGGCATGATGGGCCTAAATTGTCTAAGTATTTTGTCACCATAAAAGCTTCACCTATTAAAATAAGGCCAACTAAGGGTTGGTGGAGTAAAACAGATAGATTGGAAATTTGAATGATAACAGGAGAAAGAGGTTTTAAAGCAGGCAACAAAGGAGATTAGCAGATAGTTAAGGCACAGAGAGATAATATGGTAGAAGGAAAGACCCAATTTATGCATAGCAGTCATTTAGTACATAATAGTAGTTTTCCAGTGGAATAATGATCAAAATGCCTTATCTTTGAAGTCAGAAAGAACTGGGTTAAAAATCTCTTCTCTTTGATACCCACGTGCTTGAAAGCTTTTGTTTTCTTCTTATAAAATAATAATAGTAATAAAATCTGGTTCAGAGAGTCATTTTGAGGATTAAATGTGATACCATGGTTAAATAATGTTCACGGTTATTAGCCATTATCATTATATCTATCTAAGGCAGACAAGATAAGAATAAAATGTGAACAAATAAGTTTAGACAGTGAGAGATTAGTACAGTTGATTCAAATTGGGAATAAAGACAAGAGAATTAGAGAGCTAGCTAATAGAAGCCCAAATCACATTTTAGACCTCTAGAGGGCATCATTAGTATCAGAGCCTCTGTGAAAAGCACTTCCTGGATTAATGCAATGAATAATCTATACAGTTGTACCCAGTGGTGGCCCTGGTACCAGATGATAATATTAATGTAAATTATCCATCTAGGACAGGTTATAAAAACAAAGAATATTATGCAAACATCTAGTAATCCATTTGTATGTTTAGTGTGAACTGAGACTAAAAATTTCTTCTAATCCCCAAATACATTGAAAATGCCTAATTTCATAATGAGCAATCTGATCTCTGGAGATTTACCATGTATTGACAATAACATGAAATGACCCAAAACAAAAAAGAAGCTCTTATGAATGAGAGAGAAGACCTTCTCTGAGCGGCAGCTGTTAGTGCCTATGACAATCTTTGTAGAATTTTTTGTAGCATGATCACATTTGGGAAACTTGGCCCTTAGAATTAGTACCTTGCTTCTTGTCCTTAGGCTTTAACTTCCTGTACCTATAAATTATCTTCTTTAAAATAATGCTGGGGGGGGGGTCACACATCTTCATCCCCCCAAACTTCAGCCCCCTTAAGACTCCTCTGGTGGCAACCCTGGATTTGCATAGTGATCAGATGACAGGCACATGATTGACTGGAAGTTTACTGGTTTTGTTCAACTTTCAAATGGGAGGGGAAGCTTGCTACATAAGGTGGCTCCAATATCTCTATTAGTCTTAATATAAGTGAAGGGAAACAGTGTCTCTTAGGTAACCATGATGAATGTTTGCCATAAATTAGTTTAAAGCTCAATATGTAATTTATTCCTGGCTGGAATTTTCTCCCAAGTAGGTTATGCTATATATTACACAGACATACATACAAGGAAAAGAAAAAAGAAAAAAAAGTCAGGAGTTATAATTACATTCACATGTTGGCTAATTGGGCCCTTAGGGGCCTTGTTCCTAATTATAAGAGGGCATACAAAGAAGAAATATCACTAAAAGCAAGTACGTATAGAATGAATATGAGTTTAAATGGGTTATGCTAGCTACATAAAAGCTGTAAAACTTGATAGGAAAGGAATGCTATTACTTGCCAAACATCTCCTACACATTAAAAAAAAAATCAGGTCCACATTAGTGTCATTGACAGAATATAAGATGAGAAAAAAATTGTTAGCTTTAAAGAGAACACATTGAAAAAAGGAAGCCTCCTAATATATATTATAGATATGTTTTATTTTATACCTGTTTTAGAAATAAAAATAAATTATAAATTCATGATGTCATTTTAAATAAAAAAATATTTTTGTGACAAGTTCAATGCTGTATATGTAAGACTTTTGTAAGGCTTCTAAAAAGAAAATTACATAGATACATAAATATAAGCTCAAAAATCTTCAGAGAATTTATTCATTTGCAATGTGTACATTTTGATGATATTATTTTGCAATAAAAGCAAAAGTACAGTTTGATCCCTGATATTGGAAAACTATACATTGTTGCTCTGATAACTCTGAAAGTAAATTTTACAGTTCTTTCTCTTCAATTTCTTTTGTAGATTTAAGATGGCAGAAAGGGTATAGAGTGTACCAAGGTTAGAGTAAATCGTGGAACTTTTTACAAGGTTGTAATTCATTTTATTTCACATCAAGTGGTACCCTTTTGACATGTCTGTAAAAGTCTGAATGTTTATAGTAGATGTGTATATAATATTACATTACACCTCATAACCGAGATAAACTGGCAAGAACCCTAAAGCTCAATAGGAACAAGATTGTCTTTATCTCTTAAAACTGTCATTTTAATTTTCCACACTAGACAATGCTGTAGATGCAGGATGACTTAAGTTCCTGGTGGCTGTTAGACCACAATCTTGTAATGTTTTGAATTTAGTACCTAATCAAATTGTTTTGCTTTTAGTATTCTTATCTTGATTTATGTGAATTGGTATATGGTACCCTCTTTAGTATACCCAAAGGACCAGTGTATTTTATAGCATTCTAAATGCAAATCCTGTTCCAAGATTTATGCCAAGGACAATGCAACCACACCATTAAAAAAGAATTTAAAAGGAAACCAGGAAAAATTGAAATGACAATTACAGAGTCAAAAACCTGCAGCGGCTGGCACTGACGCGCCGTAGGCTGCCATGACTGAGCTGGAGTGTTTGAGGAGGTCAGAGTCTGCAGCCTGTAATTTCAAAGTTACCTTCTGTGGAGTTGGAATTAAATGCCCAGTTAATACAAAGGAAAATTTCCCTTGTGCAAAATCTGATCAAACGTAATATGTCTATATTATAACTACCATTTCTGTGACTATTATAATTCAAGCTCCTAATTATGAGTTCAGTTCATAAAAAAAGAAAATTGGCTTTCATTTGAGCAGCATTTTCAGTCAGAAATGGGAAACACACGTTTAAGTACACAGGTTTTCAATTCATTATTCTCTTTATTTCAATATCCATTATGGGCCCAATTCAACCCTCACATACTGATATCCAACTCCCTATGCAGTCAGATTTATATACAAATCTTGGACTCAGCATAAGTAGGAAAAGTAGAGAAATGATTTCTCAGAAGAAGAGGAAAATTAACCATTCATAGGATAGGTCTAAAAAATTTCTGTGAAGCAAGACTAAATATACAGGATTAAAAAATCTCAACCAGGTATGTTTGAGAAAATAATCAAATTTTTGGTTTCTGTTCTTTTCCACTGAATGTTCCAGCATAGTTTTTGCTACACATGCAACTGTTCTATCCCCATTAAATTCAGGGTTAGCTGAATTTGAGATAGTTTTACTTGGGACCATAGAATATACAAATAGATCCACCACCTAATTTGGAGAATTATTGTTTTAGACAAATTTACAGTATCCAATTTAAAAATCGGTCAGTCCAAAAAATTTTCTTTGTAAATAGTCTTTTGTGGTTGGTTTTTTAATCTCAAAATCTACTTCTACATAAAAGTCAAGGCAAAAACGTCAGTCCCAAAGCCAGGCCACAAAAGCTGATTTAACTTTTAACAGATGAAATATCACAGAGTAGGCTTCAACTCTAAATATACTCCTTTTTGTCTGCACATGAACCATGAGTCCCAAGTATCGCTGACCCCAGAGACTTTCTGACCTTAATCCAGATCACAAATTTCAACTGAAAGTTGAGTGGATTTATGAACTGGGTTGAAAGTAAGCTGGAAAGAATCTTGAACAACTGGACAGCTTTCACAACAAGGGGTACTGCTGCAGTATTATCCTACTAGAGAGGTTGGAAAGGAGAATGGATATAAGTTTCCTGGGCTTCCAAGAAACATCAGGATAGGAAATCCATGAAAACTTGGTCAGGAAATCTGAGAGAGCATCGTCAACAGTGCTAACTGATATGTATTAAAAGGGAAAGCAACAAAAGATCATTAAAATATAAAAGGTCATCTTTATATTTCTGAAATAAGAAGTTGTGGATATTGGCTGTCAAAAAAAGGGAGTTATATGCAAAGTCCAAAAATGTCTGTGTGTTAGTGTTTTGGCACATTGAGAGTAGGAAAGATAACTGTGCCTGAATTCAGTGATGAAACAGACATTCAAAAAATTCACTTGGATATTCTTGTTAAAGTCAAACAAGATTTCCAACTTATAAGAAATGGAATCCCGATAGGACAGGAAAAATTTATTCCTGATTTATTTATTTCTGTTTCTGTAGAGTGAAGAATATATGAATATATGAAGACATGAAAATACTGTGTATATTTTGCTAACCATCATGTTCACAATTTCCACAACCTAATAGGTCTTCAATAAATATTTGTTACATTAATTTACGCATGACAAGATGTTATTCTTGAATTTATTTTCTCTGGTCAAGCTTTTAAAAAATATACTATCATTATTTTTTCAATGATTTGTAAATAGTGATTTTTCTAAAGGAAATCAAGTAAAAATAAAGTAAATAAAGTGCTCCCACTTAATGTGCTAAATGCTCAGCACTATGGTTTGGACACTATATACATTTAACAAACTTAATTCAGGGTTCAGTGAAACAAAACAAAAAAGTGAGGCATTTCAAGAATTCTAAGGCTTATTGAGGCAATAATCATACTGGAAAAGAAAAAGTCAGGGACACTGCCACCACCATTTCAGTTATGCTTTCTTAAATCTATCCTGAAGTCAAAAAGTTGCTAATGCTACTCAGAAATCAAAAAAATGTCGGGAAGCTATTTCTGATGTCACAGCTGACCCACAGTTCTGAGGCTGCAGGTCCAAAAAAACAGTCAGCGGTCTAGAATGGTTCTCAAAACAGGTCACATGAAAAATAACTGAAAACACTAAGGATGTTTACCTCAGAAAGAAGGAAGTTAAAGAAAGACTAGGAAAGACTAGATACTTTTAGGCAGGGTTCTGCTCTGTCCCCCAGGCTGGAGTGCCTTGGAGCAATAATAGCTCACTGTAACCTTGAAGTCCTAGGCTGAAGCAGGGGTACCTATTTAGTCCTAAGCAGAGGAGAGCTGTGATTTGAATCAGGAGTTAATGAGTTTGCTCTAGGTTACAGGGAGAGTTCCAAATTGTAAATGTAAAAGAATTACACTACTAGGGACTGAAGTAGATGTTGTTATCCATCTGTTATTTTTATTCCAAGAAGAATGTAATTGTGAAATAGTTATACTTCACAAATTATAGAATATTTACTCTATTGAATAAATATTCATTAAACAGAAAATTTACTTTGATTTTAGAAACCTAGACAGAAATTGATGAATTCTTCTCAGAAACAATTGAAATACTCTGATAGAAGTAGTTGTAGCTACTAATCGCTTACTTTGAAGTTTTGTGAGATCAGCAACCCAGCTTTGTTTCATTCCCCAAGTATCTCCAGCATGCACATTACTTGTAACTAGTAGAGCCATGATTCAAAGCCATATCTAGGAGGAGCTGAAACCTATCAATAGAGAACTCTCAGAAGCCTGTCAAGGCAACAATATAAAAGTTGAATAAGTTTGGGATTATTAACTAAGATAATTTAGAATTTTATACATACTTCTTAATGAAATGAACATTCCAAAAAAGTACAAATTGGGAATTCCAGTTTATAAGGTTATTTTGTGATATAGATTTTTTTGGAAATTATTTTTAATTAAATTATTTGTCTCCATCATGGTTCTTAAAAATCATAAACAATGGTTTCAATCTGTAGTTCTATCTACTATGTGGTGTACAGTTGACCTAAGTTTTTAAGCCTTAATTTCCTACACCTAAAATCAATAAAATATTTGTGCTACCTAACTTATTGCTAAATAATTTCAATAATGTAAACTATATAAGATAGATAAATTATAAATGTATATGTAAGCCATCATAAAACAAATAATTATTGATATTTTACCAAATGCTAGCTACTCCACTTAGTGGCTTTCATGTATTTTTTAAGTTAATATTTATATTTATCTTACTACTATTATATACATTTTAGAAAAATTCTGTGAAGTAGATATTAACATTATTTTCATCTTAAAGACAGGTCAACAGGGTTACAGAGCTATACATTTTGCTAAAAGTCACAGTTACTAAATAGTAATAGAGTACTTAACCTCATACATTGAAATTTTAGGTTATGCAAATTTTCCTCATTATTACTATACTGCTTATATTAATCTATAATAGGTAAGTAATAGTTAAAATTTTATTTGATATTCACAAAGTTATAGAAAAGTTCAAAGAATAGTACATTAAATACACACATGCCTTTTACTTTACCTGTTATCCTATGCAATGTATACATTAGAATGAAAACAGTTATATATTGCATTAAAATTAATAGGAGACTAAGATTATGCAGAAAGGCATCACACTTACTGCCACTGAGAGGACATTCATTTGCTGAAATTTTAAAAATATCATAGGTCAGGGTATTAGGTCACTTCAGATTAAGAATATGCCTTGTATTATCAGATCTCAATCAAACTAGAAGGCATCTAGAAAGCTAAAGATTAGTGTTACTCAGCCATCTAATTGGAAGCCCAAAACAGAGAAAGGATGTTTATAACTTATCCTACGCCTGTCCCACCATTTTACATTGGGAATATTAAGGTCTGTTAACTTGTCTCTTTAATTTTTCTGGTCCAGAAACAGAGAGGAATTTTTCCGCAAGAGGCATGCTAATCAAATTTAGATGAGATTTTTTAGAGTTTTGAGCTGATAAGTTTAGATTAAATTTTTGGGATCTTAGCTGATGCTGTAATGGTATGAGACTTTGGAAGACATTGGGATGAGGTAAATGCATGTCAAGTTTTAAATGGATATGAATAATTTTGGAGCCACATGATGGCATATAGTAGGAAGAATTCTAAGGATGACCCCATAAAATCTAAGTTCCCTGGTTATTCAAACAAATATTAATGTGTGCAGCTGAAATGGCATTTTGTATATGTCTTTAACCTTAAGATACGGATGTTATCTGGGTGGGCTTAGCCCAATCAGGCAACAGGTGAGTCTTTTTTTTTTTTTTTTTTTTTTTGAGACAGAGTCTCACTTTGTTGCCCAGGCTAGAGTGAGTGCCGTGGCGTTAGTCTAGCTCACAGCAACCTCAAACTCTGGGCTCAAGCAACCCTGCTGCCTCAGCCTCCCGAGTAGCTGGGACTACAGGCATGTGCCACCATGTCCGGCTAATTTTTTTGTATATATTTTTAGTTGGTCAATTAATTTCTTTCTATTTTTAGTAGAGACGGGGTCTCGCTCAGGCTGGTTTCGAACTCCTGACCTTGAGCAATCTGCCCACCTCGGCTTGCCAGAGTGCTAGGATTACAGGCGTGAGCCACCACACCTGGCCCGGGGAAGTCTTTTATAAGCAGGGAGTTTGCATTAGCTGTTAGCAGAAGTCAGAGATATTTAAAGGGTGAGGTGGATTAGGTACAAGGTGGGTTCTCCATTGGTGAGATGGAGGGGTTACACACATGTATGATGTTGACAAGAAGAACATGATAGCAGCCTCTAAAAGATAAAAATAGCCTCTGATAGCCCACAAGAAACCCAGGACCTCAGTCCTATAATCAGAATGAACTGGGTTCTGGCAACCCAAGGAATGAGCAGGCCAGTGGATTGTTTCCCCCAGAGTCTATAAAAAGAGCTCAGCCTGTTCTATACCTTGCTTTGACCCTGTGAGACCCTAAGCAGAGAATACAGGCAAGCCTACACTTCTGAACTATAGACCTGGGAGCTAATAAAAATATACAATTTAAATTCTCTCACCACTATTTATTAAATAGGGCTTCTTTTCCCCAGTGAATATTACTGTCTGCTTTGTCAAAGATCAGTTGGCTGTATGTGGATGGTTTTATATCTGGGTTCTCTGTTCTGTTGCATTGGTCTACGTCTCTATTTTTGTGCCAATACCATGCTATTTTGGTTACTATAGCTTTGCAGTATACTTTGAAATCTGGTAATGTGATGCTTCTAGCTATGTTCTTTTTGCTTAAGATTGCTTTGGCTATTCAGTCACTTTTCTGGTTCCAAATGCAGTGTCTAACTATTTTTTCCAGATCTGTGACATAAGACATTGGTATTTTGTTGAGGATTGCACTGAATCTGTAAATCATTTTGGGTGTATAGACATTTCAACAATGTTAATTCTACTGATCCATGAGCACATGTTGTCTATGATTTCTTTCCTTAGTGTTTTGTAGTTCTCCCTAGAGAGGTCTTTCACCTCCTTGGTTAAGTATATTCCTAAGTATTTTATTATCTTTGTGGCTAGTGTGAATACTATTGAGTCATTGATTTGACTCTAAGCTTGACTGTTATTGATGTATAGTAATGCTACTGATTTGTGTACATTGATTTTGTAACCTGAGACTTTGCTGAATATATTTATCAATTTCAATGGGGAGTCTTTGGGGTTTTCAAGATATAAGATAACATCATCAGTAAAAGATTATAGCTTTGATGTCCCCTTTCCCAATTTGGATAAACTTTACTTCTTTCTGTTGCCTAATTTCTCTGGCTAGACCTTCCAGCACTATGTTGGATAAAAGTGGTTACAGTGGGCACCATTGTTTTGGTCCAGTTCTTGGTGGGAATGCTTTCAACTTTTCCCCATTGAATGTAATGTTGCTGTGGGTTTGTTGTATATGACTTTTATGATCTTGAGATGTATTCTTTCTATACCTAGTTTGTTGAGGGTTTTTATCATGAAAGGGTGCTGAATTTTGTCAAATACTTTTTCTGCATCTATTTAGATGATCATATGGTCTTTGCTTTTGCTTCTATTTATGTGGTACATCACATTTATTGATTTACTTATATTGAACCATTCTTGCTTTCCTGGTATGAGGCCCACTTGGTCATGGTGGACTATTTTTTTGATGTGCTGTTGAATTTGGTTTGCTAGTATTTTACTGAGAATTTTTGTATCTATATTCATAAGGGGATATTGGTGTATAGTTTTCTTTTTTTGTAATGTCCTTTCCTGGGTTTGGTATCAAGGTGATACTGGCTTCATAGAATGAGTTGGGAGGGATTCCCTCCTTCTCCATGTTATGGAATAATCTCCACAATATGGGTACCAGCTCTTCTTTGTGGGTCTGGTAAAATTTGACTACGCATCCATCTGGTCTGGGGCTTTTATTCATTGGAACCATTTTTGTTACTGCTTTAATCTCATTGTTTGTTATTGGTCTGTTCAGGAATTCTGTTGCTTTCTGATTGAGTCTTGGGAGGTTCTGTGTTTCCAGGAATTTATCCATTTCCTCTAAGTTTTTGAGTTTATATGCATAGAGACTTTCATAGTATTCACAGATGACATTTTGTGTTTCTGTGGTATCCATTGTAATACCTCCTTTTTCATTTCTGATTGATTTTTTTGGGTCTTTTCTCTTGTATTCTTGGTTAATCTAGCAAGAGATCTGCCAATTTTGTTTATCTTTTCAAACAACATGCAGAAGATGAAACAGTATCCATATATCTCACCACTCAAAAAATTAATTCAAGATGGATGAAAAACTTAAATGCATAACATGAAACCATAAGAATTCTAGAAGAAAATGTTTGAAAAAGTATGTTAGATATCAGCCTAGGCAAAATTTTATGAAGAAGATCCCAATGGCAATCACAGATACAACAAATATAAATAAATTTGACTTGATTAAATTAAAAGCTTCTGCACAGCTAAGGAAATAATAAACAAAGTAAATAGACAATATACACAATGGGAAAAATATTCACAAGCTTTAAATCTGATAAAGGGCTACAAAAAACTCAAGTATGAGCAAGAAAAAAATGAATAACCCCATTAAAAAGTGGACAAAAGACATGAACAGAACTTTTCAAAAGAATATAGGCAAATAGCTAGTAAACACATGAAAAAATGCTCAACATCACTAATCATCAGGGAATACAAGTTAAAACTGCAATGAGATATCACCTTACCCCAGTTAGAATAGCTCTTATTAAAAAGTCCAAAAACAACCGATGCTGGTATGAATGGAGAAAGAAAGGAACATTTATACACTGTTGGTGGGTTGCAAATTAGTACAATCTCTATTGAAAACAATATGGAGACCTCAAAGAACTAAAGTAGATCTACCATTTGTTTCAGCAATTCCACAAATGGGTATTTACCCAAAGAAAATGAAGTCATTTTATCAAAAAGATACCTGCACTATAATGTTTGTTGTAACACAATTCACAATTGCAAAGATGTGGAAACAACCCAAGTGCCCATCAAATCATGGGTGGATTAGCGAAATGTAGTGTATGCATACCATGGAATATATGCAGCCATGAAGAAGAATTAATTAAGGCCTTTGCAACAATTTGGACAGAACTGGAGACCATTACCCTAAGTGAAGAATCTAAAGAATAGAAAAACAAATACCATATGTACTCACTATTAAATCTATTAAATTGTAACTAACTGATGAGCACACATGTATGCAGAGGGAAGTAGACCTCAGTGGAAACCAAGCAAGAGGCAGAGGGAAGGAGGCAATAAGTAAAAACCTACCTAACAGGCAGGGTGAACACTATCTGTGTGATGGACACACTTATAACCCTGACTCAGGCATAAAAAAAGTGATCCATGTAACCAAAAACATTTATACCCCCATAATATTTTGATATAATAATAAAAAAATAGGAATTAAAAACAGGAAACATTTTTTTCCAAAAAATTTAATCTAAAACTCATGAGTCCAATATATCACCTGAAAAAAAATTCAGCTAGTCAGTGTAGGGGAAAGACTGAAGGACAAATTCTCATACCTGACTAGATGGATCTTTTTAATTTATATCATCTGTATGTATTCATATTTATCTATAGCAAAATCAAATGAAATCTAACATAACTCTAGTACTTGATTTCAGTAAAATTTAAAAACAGACCAAATATCACGTGTAAAATTAGGAATTATGTTCAATTTCAAGTAGATGTATCTTCAAAATTATCTAGAAAATTGTTTTTTGCTTGCAAAAATTCAAATTTCAGGGGAAAAACAAAAGTACTTATTTAACTTAAAAATGAATCCACCTGCAATAATTCCTAAAATCTGATCTAAAGATTATTTTCTTTGAATTATATGCATAAAATGTATTTATGCAGCCAATCATTTTTAACCAGAATACATGTGCATCAGATTAGTAAACTGTATCCTAAACCCAATATTTAGGCATATCTATATTATTTGTTCTTTTCTATATTAAAGTATTTTGAGATACATTTATTCATATATTTTAAAGTAACATATTTTAAGATAAATTTTTAAGTGTTTTCTAATTCAAATCAAGCATTTCAAAACCTTATAAAAATAAAAGGTTTTAAAGTGTATTGTAAAATGTATCACTTTCCATTCACTTACATACATTTTTTATTTTATTTTCAAGAGTATCCTGATTGAATATTTCCCTGATATATCTTTATTTCAAGTCTAATTTCATTAGCATGAGAGCTTAAAACACTATTTATTAATGAGAAAATTTTGATGATGCATATTTTTATTCTCTTGTAGTATTTTATTATCATGGTTATATTAATTTAGATACTATCCAAAGTGATAATAGTTCAACATTAAGAATTGAATGTCTCTTTATCATTTCCAATTATACATTAGGTGACTTAATTCCACATATAAAGAAATTTCATTTTATTCAGAAAACTTCTCTAGAAGAACATAATATAGTTTCATTAGATGAAAAAATACTTGAATGCTAATAACAAATTTGCTTTATCTCTCATATAACCTATGGAACATATATTTATATAGAGAGTCTGTTGTTTGTATAAGTGTAAATGTTTCTTCTCTTATATGTGAAAATGTTTCACATAGCATAATGTTAGGAGCATCTACCTGGGAGCCAGATTGAATAGATTCGATTCCTGGTACCCCACTGCCTGGCTCTGTGTCCTTCAGAAACTCACCCACCTTCTCCCACATTTAGTTACTGATCTGTAAAATGGGGAAAATACTAGCCCTACCTATTTTGGTGGTTTTGAAGATTACTGGGATTAATATGTGTAAAGTTAGAATGGTGCCTATCATATAAAAAAGTGTGATATGTTGGTTATCGAGATACTTATTCCTCAATTACGTATTGATAGATGCCTATGTGCTAGACACTCTCCATTGTGCAGAAAGACTTTCTTAGTTCCTAAGGTTGACTTGGAATGCCATTATGAGTGAAGAACCAGTCGTCACTTTGCTAGTAACTGAGTTTATCGAGATATATGCTCTCTAATCTCAAGAGACTTATAGTCAAGGGAGTAACATGGATGACTGTAACACATTGTGGTATTATGATAGAAACATTCACAGGACTCCCCTTAGAAATATAAAAGACAAATACAATGCAGATCAGTCTAGGTTAGGTAGGTAAAAATGTAAACATCTTTGGAAGAGGTAGTATGTGTACTGATTAACGTAGGCTAAGGGGATATTCCTTGGAAAGTGAGCAACCTTGAAGCACATATGTCAAAAGCAATTTTCCCATAAAAAATAATGAGAAAAGATTACATTGCCTCATTTCTAGGACACAAGCTACAGTTATAGGTTAATTGCTGATTCTGCTGCTGATTAAAGGAGCAGCAGAGGTCTCCTCTGCATCCCCATAGGGCAACAATTGCAAATGTTACAGGGGGGCCGCTTTTAGGAAAGGCTGGTCAATAAAACAATGTCTACTCTGCCCTGTATAATGGCACATAGCAAAGGCTTTATATAACTTATAAGGGCAAGAGAGTCCTCTTGACCTGGATTATTAAATGGCTCTCTTCTGATACAATTTAAGGCCAATTTGAACAGTTAACAAAAAAAAGAAAAGAAATTTCCAGTGATGAAAGGTATAATATATTTTCAAAGCAAAACTACTCAAGTAAAAAAAGTGGAGCACCAATGAGTAGTTGTTTACCAATGAATACTAGCTTAATATTGAGCTAACACTGGTAAACAGTAGTGTGTGTGTGTGTGTGTGTGTGTGTATATATGTAAGTGTGTGTGTATATATATATATATACACACTATTGTGTGTGTGTGCATATATATATATATGTGTGTGTGTGTGTTGCACAGTCTAGAAGAGAGAATGTATGCTTAGATTTCAACTAACAAATGCCATTCAGTTTCCAACACAAAATATCAATGTAGCTGATTGCCTTCTTTTTACTTGTTTTGGAATTCTGGCTGCATGAAAGTAATGAGGTTCATAAAGAATCCAAGAAACAAAGAAATCAAAAAAGAGAAAGAGAGTAGAAGCTAGGAAGGAAGGGAAGGAGGGAGGAGGGGAGTGCGGAAGGAAAGAAGGGAAGGAGGGCAGACCAAAGAAAGGATGCCTAAAGTAAAACTAAATTAAAAAATACTTAATATCAGAAATTTAAAACATATTTGAAGAAAAAAATAATAGAATATATTTGTCACATGACTATCTTTAATGAAACTTTGAAATTCACTTGATTTGCTTTCAAAATGTTATTTTATTTTAGAGAAAAAAATCCTGGATCTTAATACTTGAAATTAGTGAATATGGATGAGCACACAAAAATTCTCAACTGAAACATTTTAGATGATGACTGTGGGAGCAAGTGCATATTTAATTGTATGGTAGTCCTTTTGTGGGATCTCTAAATGGAACAGCTTTTATTCTTTCCATAAGGTAAGAAATGTGGTTCTCAGAGTAAGGAGGTGTGAGAAACCATATAGATGTCCAAAGACTGACTATAGCCTGAATGTAGCTTGTGTTAAATTAGTAACTTAAATTGATTTGTCATAATGAAATTGGTGTCAGTCTTTCTCAGAAATGTCCTCAAGAAAACTCACCTATCAATAAGAAGAGTGTCTGATATCCTTTTGACAACTAATTCCTATAAAGTATATACTCCTCTCAAGTGTCATTATCAAAGTATAGAAGGGGGAAATGAAAACCAGTAAAGAACATGTACTTTTTAAAAATTCTCAACCAGCACCATCTTAGTCCTTCTCTTACCGAACCTTGTCAAAGATAACTGTCTGTTCTTAACTATGTTTTTGTCTGCTTTGTCAAAGATTAGATGGCTATATGAGGATGGTTTTATATCAGGATTCTCAGATCTGTTCCACTGGTCAATATTCCTATTTTTGTGCCAATACCAGATTGTTTTAATTACTACAGCTTTGTAGTATAGTTTGATATCTGGCATATTAATACCTCTCATTTTGTTTTTGTTGCCTAGAATTGCTCTTGATATTCGGGGTCTTTTTTGGTTCCATACAAAGCGTAAAATTATTTTTTCTATATCTGTGAAGAATGCTGATGGGATTTTAATAGGTATTGCATTGAATTTGTAGATCACTTTGGGTAGTATAGACATGGAGATGCATGACCCTAACCACTGTTACCATAGCTATTGTATTTGTTATTAATAAGGAAATTAGCAATGTCTATATTTTTCTGCATATCAATTTCTACTGTGTGGCTTCAGCAGCATTGATCTCATTGATTTCAAGGATGAACTGTGAAGAAAGTAGCGGCAATAGATAGTATTGGAGGTACTGGACAAGTCTCTTAAGTCCTGAGGTTATAAAGTAAAGACATATTTATTCTGACAGTATGTTGTTTATTCAGCAAACCATTTGCTGAGCAATTTAATGAACAAACAGTCTTCTGAAGTAGAGTTTGTGCCCTCATGGAACTTATAGTCAAAGAGTCTCCAATAGGAAAGCTAAAATAATATTTGTGGCAACACCAAAGCTGGCATATCTTGGTCACAACTTATATTTTATTAATTTATATGTTTATAGGAGAGTTTTAAGATTTCAGCTTGGGGATGCCTCACCCCCTGCAAGTTGATATGAGATACCTAATGACAGAGAATATGTATTTGGCTCTGTCACAAAACCTGTCCTGTTAATTGGATCTTCATAAATACTTTGTGGAGTGAATAATTTATTTATACAAGACATGAAGTTAAAGGTTCTATTATAATGAATGTTATTGTTTCCATTATAAATTTGTTAATTATTTTATACAAAGCATGTTTTTAAAATTCATTCAACAAATATCTATTGAATGCTTAGAATTTTTCAGACACTGGACAACTATGAATACCATGGTGAAAAAATAAACAACAAAAAAGAAGAGGCATGATCTTTTCCTTCATAAAGCTTATGTTTTAATGGGATATTAGAGATTGAGGAAATAATTGCACAGGTGTTAAGTTGATTAAAATTCAGTAAGTGTTAAGAAAGAGTGCAAAATTTCTTAGGTCATCTTTATCAAACCAGACCCTGACTCAATCTGGCAATGGTTTCCTATGGAAGTTATGATGGAATACAAAAGTGCAAAAATATGTGAGTTATAAAAGGTGAAAGTGAGGGAAAATGTCCAGTGCAAGGAATCATATATGAAAATATCTGTGGCTATAATGAGTAGCTGTACACCAACAATGAAAATTTCTTGCCTCACAGCATATGATCTTCCCTGGAGGTAGCCTTGGCAGGCAGGGATTATGTCTTATCATACTATTGCATCCACAGCTGCTATGTCACTAGCTCTCATGTAAAGATTTCAAATGAGAGTGTTGTGTATTGTTTCTACACTGAGGTGCCTTCTTTTCTCTGGTTGAATCCCAGGATGGAAAGAGCTTGGGCACCTGAAATACCACATGAAGGAAAGTCACTAGGCTGTAAGCAGCACACAGATCAGATTGTTAGATAGTAAATGACAAACATTTATTCTCTTGAAGCCACTGAAATTTGAGTGTTTATTTTTTCAGCAGTACTATGGTTAATGTTAACAACATCAGCATGAGTTGGAAAATGACTAAGGGTTTTGAAGTTCCTGATAGTTGTAAAGTATGACTAGAGCATGGAAAGAAAAGAGAAAGTGCATTGTACTGCATGCTTACACTTCTGGCACTATGGCAACGCAAATATCCTGAGAAATGTCCCACTACAAAACAGCTAGAAATTATGAAAAATATTATCAGAAATATTTTGAATGGATAGTTAAGCCCAATCTCACCTCAAATAACAAAAACATCTAAGGATCCAAAGCAAAGATAAAGGTGAAAACTTGAATAGTAAACTAAAAGCTGCATCTATGCCAAGGGTCAGAAATCAAATATTTATGAAACAAATCAATGTGGACTTTGGTCCTGCAATCAGAATATAAGGTGGTGGGATTCAGACTTCTCTACAACTACATTTCCCAGACTAGGAGAGAGCAATACATTCTAGAAAGACTGTAAAAGAAAATAAGCTAATAAATAAACATAACAACTCTACTTACCTGTTCTGGCCTAGGCTGTGGTGGAAATTCATAAACACAAGCCATCATGGTTCAGATATTCAGATTTAAACTATTACATTATAGAAAGGCATACAGGTAACTTAACATAAGATAATCATAAGACAGAAACATTTCTAGGGCATCTAAATTTTAAAATACTATCTTTCAAAATAAAGTCCAGATATGGTCCCATATGATTCTCACAGAAATGACCATTAAACCTGAACTCATAGTCCAAGACGATAAACTGTTTAATATAAATAACATGATAAGTGCTCTTCAGCTGAACCATTGCAGAAGAATTAAACTCCTAAATTCTTTAGGCAATTGAATTAATAAATATAGAATTTGAAAAATCATCAAGATGTTTATAAAAATAAAAAATGGAAATTAATACTGTGAAATGAAAGATAATATATGACAAAGATTTGAAAAATAATCAAATAGATCATTCATAAATGTATAAAGTATGTAATCATTGAAATATAACACTAAATAGATGGGTGAATAAAAAAATAAACAGATCTGTGAAGAGAATTGGTAAATTAGAAAAAATATCTGAAAAATATTGCTCAGGATGCATCATATTAATTAAAAATATGGAAAACTCAAGAGACTAACAGACATGGAGGATAGAGTTTAAGTGTTTAATTTTCATCTAATCTGACTTATAGAAGATAAGATGAGAAACATATCCAAGGGTATATATTGCCAAATACAATGGATGAAAATTTTTCAGAATTGATGATAAACAAGAGTTCTTTGGTTTAGAAAATGCAAGGAGAATGAACAAAAAAATATCCACACCAAGAAATGTTATAATGATATTGAAAAATATCTGGAACAGGGAGAAAAACCTAAAGTAGCCAAAGAGAAAAGAAAGATGACTTATAGAGTTTACAACACCATAATGCATATAAATAGCCATAGAATAATATTCCTCGAAGTTCTCAGAAAGGGGAAAAAACACCTGCCAATTTAGAATTAAATTCCCAATGAAACTCTCACAAAAGATTTTGGAAGAAATAAAGATAGAAGAACTATGTCACAAAAGTAAAGTCTTATATGAGATGAAAAAAAGACATGCAACAAACTGAGAAATACATGAATAAGTCCAAACAGATGTTAACTATATGAAATAATTCAAATGATAATTTGAGGCTAAAACCTAAAGAGTGGACAAAAATACATGACAACAATTACATATGTCATGTATGTACAATATACATGACAGCAATTATGTATCATATATGAGAAGGGAATGATTCTATTAAAGTATTCTAAGCCAGTACTATTCAAACTACATTCCATAATCCTTACCAGTCCACAAGCTTTAACTGATCTGTGACAAGAAATATATAGAGATACAGAGTAAAAGTTAGAAACTTTAAAAGCATTTTGACAGAGTAATTTTATGCCTGTTAAATTTAGTAATCAAAAAGGTTTGCTTGTATATAATGTGTTTTTTTAATTTCACTTTTTTAGTAATATATGCCCATTTTATTTTACAGAATTATTAGTCCATGAAGAACTAGACAATTTCAAAAAAACGAAAAACAAAAAAAAATTTTATTTGGTGCAGGGGGAATATGGCAGACTAGAGCCCACCCAAGGAGAGGACGGAAAGTCGCAGGTAGATGCTCACCTGCAGATAAGGCTTCTTGGAAAGAACACGGTAAAACAGCAGAGAAGCTACGGGGGATATTCAGAATGAGGGAGAGAGAGGCAGACGCGGGATTCATTCTGCAAGATCTGCAGGTACCTAGTACACAGGTGGGGAAGGACAGGACAACAGAGCCCTGGGGCTCCACGCTCCTCCTGCAGGCACTAGGCCAAAACTGTGAGGGAACCCCCAACACCACCACAAACCTCTGGTCTGGTCAGAAACCTGTTTGGAGTCTGTGCAGCAACACTGCACCGGAGAGCAGGTGCAGCAGGGACCTGGCAGTTACTGGTTCCAGGTTACTGCAGGTCTGCAAGGGGCTTGTTTGGCTGTAGCCACCTCCATATCACCCATACTGGGCCTGGAAGCCCTATTCAATAAATAGTTCTGGTAGAACTGGATAGCCACACGCAGAAGAATGCAATAGGACCCCTATCTCTCTACATATATAAAAATTAATTCAAGATGGACTAAAGGCTTAAATGTAAGGCAGGTAACCATGAAAATTCTAGAAGAAAATATAGGAAAAACTCCTCTTAGACAATGACCTAGGTAAAGAATTTATGACTACGACCCTAAAGGCCTTGGATGCTAGCAGTGGTCTGAAAATGCAGATGATGGAATGGGATTTGAGATCTGCACAGGGTAAGAAAAACCCTATCACTGGTGGTAAAGCTAACAGAGCCACAGCCACAAGGTGCCAGTGCAATTGTTAAAACACTCACATGTAGTGGTCGGGGATAGAATACTAATGGAGGGAATGGAATAGCTTTTGTAACAGTATGTCCTGGGTTTGAGACACATGTGGCAAATGCTAACAATAAGAACAGTTGAACTGAGTAGGTGTTGCTAAGCCTGAGTGAGGCTTTAGAAAAAGATAACTAAAAGCTGAGAGTGATTACTCAGCAACTAAAAGCTAAATTTGGAAGCTAGAGGGCTTCTTTGTTAGCATATGAAGAGCCTCTCCCATATCTAATAGCCGAAAGGGAGAGAAAATGAGGACCAAGCACATAATTTAATTGAAAGAGGTGAAAAGCTTCAGGTAAAGTTGTACATTCTCAAAATAAGCAGATCTGCTATATTAAAGTTAGGGCTCTATTTGAGAAAGAATGGGACCCGGAGGCATAGATTGGAGGCATAAGCATAGATAGCCCTAAAATATTTAATCACCATATTATTCTGAATTTTCTGAACTGGTAGAAGTGGCCCACTCCTCTTTGCTAATGGTTAGAATTTGCTTCATGAAAGAAGATGCAGAAGCCATCCCCACAAGATCACATGGACTACTCAGAAATTGCCGCTCCCTCCTCTACTCTGTAATAAGACACAACAACATAACCAACACAGGGCCTTACTAAGTACAGGACCTAGCCAATGGAGTCAGGAAAACAAGTGTAGAACTGAATTCTATGAGTGCATAATTAAGGGGACAGAACATGAGCAAATGTGAGCCATGTTTAAGAAGTCACATTTACAAGAAAATTAAACAAATTTTGTAAAAGTTTTGGTCTTCACGAGGGGTACATCATTATGTTACATAAATAATTACATTTTTATAAACATATCATCACCATCTGATTACATGGTGAGGTTCAGTAATGAACATTTCTTAAAAATTCAGAATAATGTATTCTGAATATGCAAAACTTCTGACGAATTAACATGATTTGGGGATAAATATTATGACATAAAAGAGTGGATAAATTGCATATGAATTGAGAAAAACTCCATGAAGTTTATTTCTCACAACAAAATTTTTGGAAAAAAAAAAAAAAGAAACAGGCTTGAGCAACAGAGAAGCCAAGATTGTGTTATCTCTCAGGTACCTAGAGTCAACGATTTCCACATTATCAGATGAGGACTGATGTGTAGGCTTTGGCAGTTAGGTGGGATGTTCATATGGTTGGTAGGAACGCAAGGTAGAACAGCTACCTGAATGGAAAGACATCCAACACTGCACAAACTGGTATATAGAATACATATGAGTAAGTAGACACTTGCCTCAGAAAACCGCTCTGGGTCCAATTTGACACAAAGACAAATAGAAAATTAAGAACCTAAGATCTAGTACCTTAGAAATGTCTAATAATTTTAGTCTAGAAATATTTAAAGCAGAAATAATGAGTTATCTGCCATGACTTTAAAAAGACACTAATATAACATTTTTATGACCAAACTATACCCCACAAAAGAAAGTGGATTCATAAACTGTACCCCTAAGTAATTATAATTTTTGAGCTGATTTTAGGATTATTAGGTATAAATAATTAAATATTGAATATCATTTTTCAATGAAAATACCTGAGCTTTTACTAGTTAATATAAGTCTTTTAAAGAAATTATATAGCAGAACAAGTGCGATTAAGGTGATTTCCAACATATAAGAGGCAAATTAGCTATTGGCATCCATAAGAAAACATATTATTTCAGAAAGACATACAATGAAAATAATAATGTTGTCCAACCATAAAAAGTGCAGATTTTTTTAAAAGATAGATAAAAATAATTGCATTTTGCTTAATTGTTGTCCTTTTTTTTTTCAAGATTCAATTATCTACCTAACTTTCATGGCAGTATATAAATATCAGTATGAAGAAAAGGACAAAAAATAAAACATTCCATTTGAAAGGAAATTTAAAATATCTCAAACCTTTTATTTAGAGATGACATAACTAAAATACTTGATTTACCTCTCTCTAAATATACATATATATATATATTTAAATTTTCATCTTAAGTAAGTAGAAGCTACGTTTTCAGTTTCTCTACCTTTCAAGTAACTATAATTTGAAATACTGAAGGAGCTCAAATTTTAATGACCATTAGAACAGAGTTAGAGTTAGAAATTGTATATACTTGATAGTTACTGTTTTATTTATATCTTGATTGAATACTAGTAAAGAAATCAGTGATATTGCATAGGGCCATAACTGAGAAATGGTAGAAAAAAGAGAATAGTCATCCCAAGATTCCTTTTGATTTTTGTCAAAGAGAAAATCCTACATAGCAGAAATTTTTTACTAAAACAAAACTCCAATTCACTTTGCCATGATGAGAAGATTGAAAGGAGGGATTTTGATTAAAAAGAGGGAAAAAATGTAAAATACATGGTTAGAACTGGATTATTATTGGAAATAGATTCTTATATTCAGGTCTCTATGTTCCTCTGGCAATTGAATATAATGGAAAGAAAACAGACTTTGAAGTGAGAGGAACTGTGATCTATGCCCTTCTCCCATCGTTTATGACTGACTTAGTCTTTCATATCACAACTGTGCCCTGGTATATCCAATTATAAAATATACTCTATGATTGACAATCTAATTAGTTCCTCGATAGTGATTTCAAATTACAAAATAAGCTGAAATCATATATCCTATGTGCATAATGTTATTAATTGGGATTCTATACCAGAAAACAAAATTTATATTATAAAAATACTAAAACTGGTGTTTTAATCACCTTCTTTTCACCCCGTTGGTGAGAATGTATTCCTGCCCTAGGGCTACAAGGATGGCCAAACAGAGGACATCTGATGCTGAACACAGGAGATGAGATTGACAGCAGTTTATTAGTCACATACTCACAGCTAGGGGGAGGAGGGCACAGAAAGCCAGGAAGGGCCACATGAAGGTTATACTAGGAAACAGAGTGAAAAAGCAGGGACTGTTGGAGGCAGCCTTTGTAGGGTCAAGGGGGTTGTGTGACATCCTGCAGGAAGATGAAATTGGCCTAATTGAATAATTCAGTGGGCTGGCAGGGAACTGAAACTGGCTGCTCAGGAATAGATAGGAATTCTATGTGCTCCCCTTTGTGAGGAAGATTATTTGGCTATGGAACTTCATCTGTGGGAGGAAACTGGGGAGGAGAACTTGCAATTAGGCAAACAAGGCCCTCCCAAGGTTGCCCTATGTTAAGGCAGCACAAGATATTCAGCCTCAATTCCAGGCTTTTCATCATCACTGGTCCCAAAAATTAAATTTGTAAAATGAAAATAATGTAGCCTTGTAAAGACATTTTGAAATCTGTGAAACTAAACACTTAAGATGAAAGTTACATTGTAAATGGTCTTTTTAAGAAAACATTTCTACTTAGAATGAAATAAATCACGTCTCTTTTCATAGTAAGTCTTTTGTAGCAGTTAGCAGTATATTTAAAATTCTAAGTGCTTTTGAGATGCATTCGGAAGTTGTTGAAGACCTACTCAATTTCCTCATTCCCCTGAATAGGACAAGATCCCACCCTGCCTTCCAGATAGAATTTGAGACTGTATAGGAGAGAAGGCTAAAACTCTTTTGGAAAGAAAAACCCCCTGAACAGGCATTTTGAAAATCCCTTGGGAAGTTCTCTGTTTCACTTGGCTACCTCTGTCCATAAGACTTTGGTGGGGGTATGACCCCAGTCTGAGAGTGGGGGAACCAACAGCAAGAAGCAGGAGAACAGACTCATGGGAAAAGGCCCAGGAACAAGGGGCCATTGTGAGCTAGGTCAGCAAGGGCCCAGGAGTGTGGGCAGAAGAAACCACTGGTGTCTCTGGGTCTCTTTTGGTGCTCACTCTCGCCAACCTCCTTCTGGGGTCCATTCTGTGTCTCCTCCTCTGAACAGGTGTCATTTAAACTTTAATAACAATTTTAAAACTAGTTTCATCTATCAAAGCTTACCAAGGTCACTTGAACTAAAAGGCATTTGAGTTCTTTCTTATGTTCTAAATAAAATATTTGATGTAAAAAAAAAAAGTTGAAGTTTGTCTTCAACAAACAAAATTTCAAAATTTTGAAAACTTTGAATATTGGCTCCATATTCAAGAACTCCTTCTAAAAACTTTCTAAATGTTAAATTCTTGACAGTTTTCATGGGAATTTCTTCTCCTTCAATGATTCTTTACTAACTATTTCATATACATTAAAAACCTGTTATAAAAAGTATCCTCCCTCATTAATGGAGTTAGCTTTCCTTTTTTTAATCAAAAATCTTTAAAACTTTTTCATGAGGCAGAATTAATAATTCTTTAAATTCTGCTATGCTTCAGTTATACTCCTCAGTAAATTATACCTTACTTTTCTCTCACTAAAATATTTTTCATAGATATTCCATCACTTGTTCAAATATTGCATGGTAAAATCATATTTATGCATTATTTTCAATTATATATAGATGCTATCTGAAGTTTTCTGCTTTATGGATCAGCCATTACGTTTTCTTATTGGTGATAATTATTGCATTGGCCTAAAACTAGTCAATTTGGCACAGCATTATATTCATTATTAGATAGAAATTTTATAGCTCCCTTTGTTCATATGTGTAGAATGTTGGTCTATTATTAATATAAGGATGTTTATGATAAGACTATCTTTAAAACTTGGATTCACAAGTCAAATTTCCTCTAATTAGAGTTCACTTCTAATCCATATGCTGTTATATGCTGTTTATAAGTTTTTTGTCTACTATAAAGCACTATACAAATAATATTCCTCACAATGGTACTTCCTTAATATTTAGGACTCTCTTCTTTATCAAATTCACTAGTAAGTGTTCTTTCTTATAAGTTCCACTTTATTACTTTTCTGTATTAACTCTATATACTATGTCAAGGTGAACTCAACCTTCCACTTTATGCATTTCTAAACCATCTCTGAATTTAATGAATTAGTAGAACTTTAGAACTTTCTCAATGTGTAAATTCATTTTCTTTTTTGTTAACATTAAGATGATTTGATATTTCAAAAAGAATAGCATTTGTGTTTGCAATATTTATCAATATTTTTTTTCTGCTAAAACCATAGAAAAATAGATTTGCACAAAAGAAAGCTTTTGAATGTACTAAAATTATTGAAAACATGTACAGAAGATATTTTGGCCTTTCATGCCTATATGCAAAAGATGCAAATGATTCTGTGATTACACTTAAGCATCAGAACAACCAAAGCTTTAGTCACCACTGTTTTTACAGTTGTTTAAAATATTTAAACTAGATATATAATTGAATTGTGATACTCATAATTATAGTCATGTGCCACATAAGAAAATGATGTTTTATTCAATGTTGGATCAAATATACAATTGTGGTCCCATAAGGCTATAATGAAGCTGAAAAATTCCTTTTGACTAATAATGTGGTAACTATCATCATGTCATAGTGTAATGCATTACTCACATACTTGCTGTGATCCTGGTGTAAACAAACCTACTGTACCACCAGTCATATAACAATATAGCACATGTATTATGTATAGTACATAATACTTGATAATAATAATAAACATCTGTTACTAGTTTATGTATTTATTATACTATATTTTTATTGTTATTTTAGAATATACTCCTTCTGCTTATAAAAAATAAGTTAACTGTAAAACAGCCCCAGGCAGGTCCTTCAAGAGGTATTCCAGAAAAAGGCATTGTTTTATAGGAAATGACAGCTCCATGCTTGTTATGGCTTCTGAAGACCTTCCAATGGGACAAAGTGTGGATATAGAACAGTTATATTGATGATTCTGACCTTGTAGAAGCCTAGGCTAATGTTTGTATCTTCATTTTTAACCAAAAAGTTTAAACAGCACAAAAAAATCTAAAAATAGAACAGTTTATGAAATAAGTATATACAGAAAGAAAATATTTTGTATTGGTATAAAATGTTTGTATTTTAAGCTAAAAGGTATTTAAAAAGAGTCAAAATGTTAAAAAAATTGAAGTTTATAAAGTAAAAAGTTACAGCAAGCTAAGTTTAATATAGTATTGAAGAAAGAAATTTTTAAAAGTCAATTTAATGTATCTTACTTATACAGTGCTTATAAAGTCTATAATAGGGCACTGTAACGTCCCAGACCTTCACATTCACTCACTGCTCACTCACTCACTCACCCAGAGCAACTTCCGTTTATGATAAGTGCTCTATACAAGTGTATTTTTTATCTTTTTTTACCATATTCTTACTGTACCTTTTCCATGTCTAGATATTTTTAGATAGACAAATACTTGCCATTGTGTTACAATGCCTGTAGTTGTCAGCACAGTGACATGCTGTATAGGTTTGTAGCCTATGAGCAATAAGCTGTGCCATATAACCTGGGTGTATAGTAGGCTATCCCATCTAGATTTGTGTAAGTATACTCTATGATTACTTTGCACAACAACAAAATCACCCAGTGTCTTAGAATGTATCCCCTTTGTTAACCTATGCAAGACTGTATTCCTGTATACTCAAAAAGACACCATTTGATGGGGTGGCGGAGGGAGAATTTGTCAAATTTTACTTTTTGTGTGTGTGTGTTCCTCTCTCTAATACTCTCTGTCAGTGTGAATGTCCTACAAGTTATGCGAGCCAAATTATATATAGTGCTGATTCTCACAAATCTATATATAACAGAGGGTGTCCTAATCAATCTATTAATAAACTATTGAAAATAAAACAATTCAATGAAAAAACATTGAATTTAGCATGATTTTAAATCTTAGATTCTGACACTTGAAAAGTATGATATAGATTATAAAGGTCTCACTGCCATCCAAGTAAAGGAAGAAACAAGAATTTATTGAGCCTGAAACTATAATTCAGAGAGCCCATGTTAAGAAAATGAATATAAAACTAGAAGTACAAAATTAACTTCAGGTCTTTTAAATAGGCTGGTGAAGTTAACACGAGTGAAGTGTAAGCTTCATTAGCTTCATCATAAATCTACCTCTGTATGTAAGAATAGAAGTCACATCCAGGACTAGATAAACTTATTTAATTAAATACGAGGTCTGATATCTACCCTAAATCTACCTTCTTTAGAATTTTTACCCACTGGCTTTTGGAAGTTCTCAGAATATTTACTTCTTCCTCATATTAGTTTTTTAAATGTTTTATTTAAACCATCATCTTTAACATTGTTTTCTTTTTCCTTTCTCAGCCCAATAATCTGATTCACTCAGTAATTCTTTATGTCACATGCTTTTATAATCTCTACAAATTCTTCTAGCTTGACATTATTCTTCTCAATGTGAAGGATAAAAACTATTAATATATCCAACTCGACAAATATTAATGTGGAACATTCCTACTTTCCATTTCAATGGTATGGTGGTTCAAAGCACCTGACACCCCATCCTCAATGACACTGCAATGGACGATAATTATCTCTCCTCAAGGTAATTCAGGTTAATGCTAAAGATAGTTAACTGGAATAGCATCACACCAGAGAGTCTGTCCTAGTGTTAGATTATTTTATATTGCTTCAGTGTTAAGCTTTTTATTGTTCACGTTTATTAAGCGATCATTTAAGAAAGAACCTGTCTCTAGATCCCTTCCTTTGTCTGTATATAGCTACCTTTTTAAAACATTCTTCAATGCTTCTGTGTAGGCACTTAAATGTCCCATTGAAAGCAAGTGATATGTCAGCCTATTTCTCTCTTTTAAAGGGATGTTTTCTCACTTTGCAATGAGCATAGATGAAGAATACAAAATGAAATTTATTAAATTCACAAGTTTAATTTAAAACTAAACATTCTTTTTGTTGTATCTGGTTTAGCCCAGAACATATTTTGGCTACCAAAGATGCTATGATCATGGTTGTTCAGTTGTCTGGGGGAATGAATAATACAATTTACAATCACAACTATTCCAGTGGTAACTAAATAGAATGATAGGACAGGACATTCAAATTTCAAATGGAAGTTTATTTCAAAAATACATTTGTCCTATCTTGTCAGTTAAATTTAGAAAGATAGCTGGCCAGGAGTGAGAAAGACCAAAAAAAAAAAAAAAATTATTATTTTTTTTTTTGAGATTTGTGATAAAACAATCTTTCATTCATTATTTTTTTAAGCCGAAAAAAGTATGCAGATATACTTTAATTGCACCAAGCTGTTAGTTAATACCTTGAGGAAATTAGACTTTGTAAAAATTAGAAGCAAGTAGTTGTAACCACAATAGATTCAAACTTTTTTATAATTTATTTTTATTGAGGCTAAATTTACACATATACAGGAGGTCCCCGGGTTATGGATGATCTGACTCAATAGAGTTCTGTACTTAGGAACAGGCTCCCAAGGCTCCCAATAAGGAGAATTTAGAATTAAATAATTAATAATTTGGGAACTGATCTCTTCTGCACATGTAAACAAACACTCATGGCGTAAGCAGTTGTTGGCACTACTCTCATCGTTTATACCGTCACGTGCATCATCACTTTCGTCTTAACTTTTTTATTTGATTTTGTGACTCTGCTTGCCTTTACACCCATGCCTCCAAAGAGAAAGTCCACAGCAAGTCCGCGTGAGCCGGCAGTGAAGAGAAAGGTGATTACGATGGAAACGAAAGTAGAAATAATTAAGCATTGAGAGAAAGGCTAGATGCCATCATTCCTTGGGAAAGCATTAGGCTTCAGTCGCTCAACTAGCACAACAATTACAAAGTGAGAAAAATGGGACATATATGTGAAAGGCAGTGTCCAGTGAGATCATCACTATTACTCAGCAGCATAGTGGATTAGTTATTGAAATGGAAAGGTTATTACTGATTTGGGTAGAAGATTAAAATAACCATTAACATTCTTATTAACTGACCATTTATACAACATTAGGTGAGTGTTAAACTTCAATATTCTTTTTGAAATTTCAAATTTCTCCTGTCTTCTATGTAAACTTTTTGTATGAGTTTGTTTTCATATTCTCTTTGTTTGAATTAAAAGAAAGAGCACAATAGTTTATGTAACCCATTATTACAGTACAAAGGTATTATTACTATTATTATAGCATTACACTGTATTATTATTACCACATATGAGCCACTATAGTACTGCTGTTGTTATTATTATTACTACTACTGTACATGCACTGTTCATCAGGGATCCGAGTTTCATACAAATCCTACCTAAAGATGTTCCCAGGCACACGTCTCAATCTGTAACCTGGGGAGCACCTGCAACTTACCATCTTTACCATTTGTAAGTTCAGTTCCTTCATCTTCACTCTCCCACAAGCCTTCCCCAGCCTCTGGGACGTCCAATTTACTCTTTGTCTTCATGAGATCCACTTTTTAGCTCCCACATATGAGTGAGAACATGCAATATTTGTCCTAATGTGCTTGGTTTATTTCATAATGGCTTCAGTTCCATCCATTTTGCTGCAAATGACAGGATTTGATCCTTTTAATGGCTGTATAATATTCCATTATGTATATATGCTATGTTTTGTTTATCCATTTATCTACCAATGGGCACTTAGGTTGATGCCATATTTTGACTATTGCAAATAGTGCCGCAACAAACGTGAGAGGACAGATATATCTTTGATATACTGATTTCCTTTCTTTTGGATATATACCCAGTAGTGGAATTGCTAGATCATATGGTAGTTCTGTTTTTTGATTTTTGAGGAAACTCCATACTGCTCTCTATCATGGCTGTACTGATTTTCACTACCACTAGGTATATGAGTATTCTACTTTTTACACTAGAATCTGTTATTGCCTGACTTTTTGATACAAGCCATTTTAACTGGGGTGAGATGATATCACATGGAGGTTTTAATTTGCATCTCTTATGATTCACTTACGTTGAGTATTTTTTCGTATACTTGTTGGCCATTTGTATGTCTTCTTTGGAGAAATGTCTATTCAAATCTTTTTTTTTTCCATTTTTAATTGGATTATTCATTTTTTTGCTATGGAATTATTTGAGCTCCTTATGTATTCTGGTTATTAATCCATTGTCAGATGGATAGTTTGTAAGTATTTTTCCTCATTCTGTGGGTTGTTTATGTACTTTTTAATGGTTTCCTTTGTTGTACAAAAGCTTTTTAGCATGATGTAATCCCAATTATCTTTGGCATTGCTTTGCTTTGGTTTCCTTTGCTTTCCTATCTTTGCTTTGGTTTCCTGTGCTTTTGAGCTGTTACACAAAAAATCATTGTCTGAACCAATGCCCTGAAGCATTTCCTCAATGTTTTCTTCTAGTAGTATCATAGTTTTAGGTATTACATTCAAGTCTTTAATCTACTTTGATATGAGTTTTGTGTACAGTAAGAGATTGGGGTCTAGTTTCATTCTTCTTCATAAAGCTATTCAGTTTTTCCAACACTATTCATTGAAAAGACTATATTTTCCATACTGTATGTTCTTGGCATCTTATTCAAAAATAAGTTGGTAACGAATGTGTGGATTTGTATCTGGGTTCTCTATTCTGTTCCATTGGTCTGTGTACCTGTTTTTATGTCAGCACTGTATGTTTTGAGCTGCTATAGTTTTGTAATAAATTTTGAAGTCAGGTAGTGCGATGACTCCAGTTTTGTTCTTTTTGCTTGGGATCACTTTGGTTATTCGGGGTCTTTTGTGGTTACATATACATTTGAGATTTCTTTGTCTATTTCTGGGAAGAATGTCGGAATTTTGACAGAGATTACTTTGAATCTATAATTTCTTTGAGTAGTATTATCATTGTGACAACAATAAATGTTTCAATCCATAAGAATGAAATATCTTGTCATTTTTATGTATTCTCTTATTTCTGTCATCAGAGTTTTATAGTTTTCCTTGTATAGATCTTTTATTTTCTTGGTTAAATTGATATCTAGGCATTTTATTAATATATTCTATGTAGCTATTGTAAATGGGATTGATTTCTTGATATCTTTTTCATGTTGTTCACTGTGGTATATATATAAATGCTACTGATATTTGTATGTTGATTTTGTATTCTGTAACTTTACTGAATTTTGTTTATCAGTTCTATAGTTTTATTGGTATCTTAGATTTTTCTAAGTATAAAATCATGTCATCTGCAAAGAAGGCTAGTTTGACTTCTTCCTTTCCAATTTAGATGCACTTTATTTCTTTTTCTCACCTAATTGCTCTGGCCAGGACTTCCAGCCATACCACCCTGAATGTGCCATATTTCATCATTCATTATTTATCAAGTAGTGTAATGTGTACCACATGATCTTAGCCTAATTAATTTGTTTCTGCTAAGAATATGCTACAAGTAGTTTGGTTTATCTTATATTTCTGGCAGTGTCTTATCTACCAAGCTTTGAACTCCTTAAGGAAAGAAACTTCCTTGTCTTAGTTATCATTCTAACTACTTCCACTAGTTAGGTAATTGATGATCAAATTAATTGAATGTATAGATTGCACAGGTATTGTAGACTTTGAATTCAACAGAGTTATCAGTTAAATTCTGCTTTATTTTTTCTTTTGGAGATTCTGAGGCCAGGTATAATAATCACAACAACTTTCTAGGACCTTATAGGTTTCTCTTGGATTTACTTTTGTAATATTGTTAAGAACAATATGGAAGGCCTCCTGTGTTTCAAAAGAAAAATCTTTCTGAAAAGCTAAAAATAAATGAATTAATGAATGAATGTGTGAATACCTTCTTAAAATCAGAATAAACTCTGGTCATATAATTTTGATTGAAGTAGTCATATAATTCAAGCAATATATTATGTAGTAAAATAACACCTTTGTTTTGTTTATGGTCCTGATTAAACTCAGCTGGAATTTTTTTGCCATATATTTTTTTAAGTTACTGGATTTCATCCTTTCCCACTCCTATTAATTTTCAAACTTTAGATCTTTCATCATACTTCCAATGATTTAAAGATTTTAGATAAAATCTTTTAAAATTTTAGCATTTTAGAATATTCCTGTTCTATTTCAAAATAAGTAACCATAATTTCCCAAATATGTCATTCTTCCATAAGTTTGGAGAAGCTCTAATGAGCTGCCATATAAAATAAATATACAATGTTCTTCTAATATTAGGAGGAAAAACACATATTAGAACAAAAGATACCATGGATATCTTGGGAAGGGGAAAATATCCACTTGAACATTGCCAGCTTCACTGGTAAGCCATCATTTTCCCAGCTTTGTATTTGGTATGACTCCAAGTTTCCCTGAAGCAGACATCTTAAATAATATATCTTGTTTATGTGCTAAATACATGGTAAGCAATAGTCGTATAATTTCCTAAACAAAGTCTTTAACATATTGAAACCTACTTAATTATACCATGTTTTCCCGAAAATAAGACAGGGTCTTATATTAACTGTAATGATATTTTCTGCCAGAAAGCATATTTTCAATATAGTTGTATCAGCTCCTCCCTCCCTCCCTCCCTCCCTCCCTCCCTCCCTCCCTCCCTCCCTCCCTCCCTCCCTCCTTCCCTCCTTCCCTCCTTCCCTCCTTCCCTCCTTCCCTCCTTCCCTCCTTCCCTCCTTCCCTCCTTCCCTCCTTCCCTCCTTCCCTCCTTCCCTCCTTCCTTCCTTCCTTCCTTCCTTCCTTCCTTCCTTCCTTCCTTCCTTCCTTCCTTCCTTCCTTCCTTCCTTGTAGGGGTGTTTATATGGCCCTTTTTCTTTCACTTTTGAACTTTCTCAATTGTTACATCAAAACAGTTTCTCTCATAAGCACACTATAGCTTTTATTATGAGTTATGAAAACAGTACTATCAATAGATTATATAATCTGTTACATTTTGTGTCATTACTGATATATACATACTCTGTTGCTATGTATTTTTTATCAACCAAATATAACTCTATGTTAATATTTTTGCGTTAATTAAATGTTCCTTTTATTATCTAATTTCCTCACTAGCTTGATAGTTACATATATTTTTTAATGAAGCTTTTAGTAGTTAGCCTGGAGATTATCATCTACCTCATTGACTTATAAGTGTTATAAATAAATTAGAATTCTTGTAGTTTCATTTGTCTAGTGTGATGCTTAATTTTGTGAAAACTCGGCTCAGCTATGGTGCCCAGTTGTTTGATTAGTTGTTTAGCCTAAATGTTGTTGTGAAGGTATTTGTGATGGAGATTAATAATTTTACTCAGTTGACATTAAATAAAGCAGATTGCCTTCAAAAAAGTGGTGGGCCTCATCCAAGGAGTTAAAGGTATTAAGAATAAAAAAGACCGAGGTTTCCTGAGGATATAGCAATTGGGCCTCAAGACTGCAATGTAGAAACTTGGCTTCAGTTCCCCATCTGCTGGCCTGCCCTTTAGATTACAGATTTAAATCATGCCCTGTGGATTATGAGTTTAAGACTACAAAATCAAGCCTTAACTGAATTTTGAGCCTGACATCCCTAGAGCTTGCAAACTTGTCAGGTTTCTCACAGTCATATGGC
Source organism: Microcebus murinus (assembly GCF_040939455.1). Taxonomy (NCBI): domain Eukaryota; kingdom Metazoa; phylum Chordata; class Mammalia; order Primates; family Cheirogaleidae; genus Microcebus; species Microcebus murinus. The sequence goes on from NC_134105.1 coordinate 63,923,854, forward strand.
TCCATTCCTTAAAATAATCTCCCTTCCTCTCCATCTCTCTCGTGTGTGTGTGTGTGTGTGTGTGTGTGTGTGTGTGTGTATGATATATGTACATGAGATATATATTATGGGTTCTGTTTCTTTGGAGAACCATGACTAATACATTCAATAGATTATTTTTACTGGGATGAACTTCTAGGTTTCTGATTTCTCACAGCAACAATGGAAGCCAATAATCAATGCAATGGAATTTTTTATATAATTTTATTTCAAAACATCAGGGGGCACTAGTGTTCTTGTTACACAAATGAATTGTATAATGCCAAAGACAAACAAGGCTTTTAGTGTGCCTGTCAGTAGAATAGTGTACATTGTACCTGACAGCTAAGTTTTTATTCCCCACTCCTCGCCCACCTTCCTGCCTTCTTAGTTTCCATGTCCTTTACACCACTTTTTGACCATGAGAACTCATCGTTTAGCTCCAATTGATTAGTGAGAACAAGTGGTGTCTGTTTTTCCATTCCTGAGATACTTCAATTAGGATAATGCTCTCTAGTTCCATCCAAGTTGCTACAAGTGACATTATTTAATTCATTTTTATGGCTGAGTGGTACTCTGTGGGGTGTGTATGTGTGTGTGTGTATCTTTATCCACTCATCAATTGATGGGCACTGAGTTTGGTTCCATATCTTTGCAATTGTGAATTGTGCTGCAATAAATATTCAGGTACAGGCATCTTTTTGACATAAAGACTTCTTTTCCTTTGGGGAGATACCCAGTAGTGGGATTGCTGGATTGGATATTAGGTGTATTTTTAGTTCTTTGAGGAATCTCCATACTATTTTCTATACAGGTTGTACTAATTTACAGTCCTACCAACGGGATATAAATGTTCCTTTTTCACCATATCCATGACAACATCTATTGTTCTTTGATTTTTTAATAATGGCTATTCTGATGGAGTAAGGCAGTATCTCATTGTGATTTTAATTTGCATTTCCCCAATGGTTATGATGTTGACCATCTTTTTATGTCTGTTGGTCATTTGTATATCTTCTTTAAAAAAAAGTTCTGTACATGTCTTTTGCCCATATTTTAATGGAGTCATTTGTTTTTATCTTAATGATTTGTTTGAGCTCTTTGCAGATTCTGGATATTATCCCTTGGTTGGATTTATAGTTTGTGAATACTTTCTCTATTCTATACATTGTCTATTTACTCTGTTGATTATTTCCCTTACTGTGCAGAAACCTTTTAGCTTAATTAAATCCTGTGTATTTATTTTTATTGTTGCTCTATTTGCCTTTGGGATCTCAGTCCTAAATTCTTTGCCTAGGCCAATTACTAGAAGAATTTTTCCTATGATTTCTTCCAGAATTTTTATTGTTTCAAGTCTTACATTTAGGTCTTTAATACATCTTGAGTTAATATTTACATATGGCAAGAGATAGGGATCCTATTTCATTCTTCTGCATGTGGCTATCCAATTGCCCCACCACCATTTATGGAATAGAACATCCTTTCACAGTATAAGTTTTTGTCTGCTTTGTCAAAAATCAATTTTTATAGCTATATTGTTTTACTTCTGGGTTCTCTATTCTGTTTCATTGGTCTATGTCTCTACCTTTATACCATTCCCATCCTGTTTTGGTCACTATAGCCTTGTAGCATAATTTAAAGTCTGGTAATGAGATGCCTCCAGATTTTTTTTTTTTCCTTAAGATTTCTTTAGCTTTTGGGGCTCTCTTTTGGTTCCATATGAAGTTTAGGATTATTTTTCCTAGATCTCTGAAAAACAGTATTGTTATTTTCATGGGAATTTTGTTGAATCTGTAAGTCACTTTGGGCAATATGCACATTTTAACAATGTTGATTATTCCAGTCCATTAGCATGAGATGTTTTTCCATTTGTTGTGTCATCTACAATTTATTTCATCAGGGTTTTGTAGTTCTCCTTATAAAGATCTTTCAACTTCTTAGTTAAGTATATTCCTAGATATTTTATTTTCTTTGCAGCTATTGTTAATGGTATTGTTTTCTTGATTTGATTCTCAGTTTGACTGTTATTAACATATAGAAATGCCACTCATTTGTGTACATTGATTTTGTAACCTGAGACATTGATGAATTTATCAACTCTAGGGGTCTTTTGGTGGACTCTTTAGGGTTTTCTAAATGAAAAATCATATTAGTAAACAGAGATAGTTTTACCTCCTCTTTCCTGATATGGGATGAAACCCACTTGATCATAGTGAATTATCTTCTTATTGTGCTGCTTAATTCAGTTTGTTAATATTTTGTTGAGCATTTTTTTGTATCTATGTTCATAAGGGATATTGGTATGTACTTTTCTTTTTTTGTCATGTCCTTTCCTAGATTTGGTATCAAGGTGTTACTGGCTTGATAGAATGAATTAGAGAAGTTTCCCTCCTCTCAATGTTATGAACAAGTTTCAGTAGAATGAGTGCCAGTTCTTCTTTGTAGGTCTGATAGAATTTGGCTGTGATTTTGTCTGGGACAGTTTTTTTTTTTCCTTCAATTTTGCTACTTATTATTGGTCTGTTCAGGATTTCTATTTCTTCCTGATTCAGGATGGGGAGGTTTTATGTCTCTAAGAATTTATCTATTTTATCTAGGTTTTCTAGTTTGTGTACATGGAGATTTTTATACTAGTCACAGATGATAGTTTGTATTTCTGTGACATCAGTTGTAATATCTCCTTTTTCATTTCTGATTGGGGTTATTTGTGTCCTTTCTCTTCTATTTCCGATTAATCTGGTTAGTGGTCTATCATTTTTGTTTATCTTTTAAAAGAACCAACTTTTTGTTTCATTATGCTTTGTATTTTTTTGTTTGTTTGTTTCCATTTTGTTTAGTTCTGCCCTGATTTTTGTTACATCTTTCTTTCTGCTGGCTTTGGTTTTGTTTATTCCTCTTTTTCTAGTTCCTTGAGATGTGACACTAGGTTGTTAATTTGTGATCTTTCAGTCTTTTTGATGTGAGCATTTAAAGCTATGAACTTTCCCATTAGCACTGTTTTATTTTTCTGTATCCCATAATTTTTTTTTATTTCAGCATATTATGGGGGTACAAATGTTAAGGTTATGTATATTGCCCATGCCCCCTCCCCTCTCGAGGTATAGCTTCAAGTGTGACCATCCTCTAAACATTGCACATCTCACTCATTGTGTTTGTAAGTACCCATCCCCTTCTCCCCCCTCCCCCTGCCCGACACCTGATAAATGTTATTGCTATATGTCCACTTAGGTGTTGATCCATTAATACCAATTTGCTGGGGAGTATATGTGGTGCTTGTTTTTCCATTCTTGAAATACTTCACTTAGTAGGATGGGTTCCAGCTCTATCCAGGAAGATACCAGAGGTGCTATATCACCATTATTTCTTAAAGTATCCCATAGATTTTTGGAAGCTTGTGTCACCTTTGTTATTTATTTTAAAACTTTTTTTGATTTTCATCTTGATTTCATAAATAACCCAAGGTTTGTTCAGCAGTAGGTTGTTTAATTTCCATGTATTTGTGTAAATTTGAGAGTTTCTCTTGGAATTGATTCCTAGTTTACTCCACTGTCATCTGAGATGATACATTGTATGATTTTGATATATCTAAATTTGCTGAGAATTGCCTTGTTGCGTGACATATGATCTATCTTGGAACATGCCTCATGTGCTATTGACAAAACATATATTCTGTAATTTTGGAGTAGTGTGTTCTGTGCATGTCTGTTACTTCCATTTATTCTAGGGTCCCATTTAAGTTCTATGTTTCCTTGTTGATCTTCTGCCTTGATAATCTGTTTGTTTCTGTCAGCAGAGTATTGAAATCTCTGGCAAGTACGATGCTGCTGTTTCTTTCTTTCCTTAGATCTAGTAGAATCTGTTTTTTGAATCTGGGAATTCCTATGTTAGGTGTATTTATATTTAGGATTGTTATATCTTCTTGTTGAATTGATTTATTTATCATTTAATGTCCATCTTTGTCTTTTTTTTTCCATTGTTGATTTAAAGTCTATTTTATCTGATATCAAAATAACTTCTGCCCATCTTTGTTTTGCATGGAATATTTTTTCCACCCATTTACCTTAAGACTATGAGAATCTTTGTTAGCCAGCATATGCTACAGGCACACCCTTAAGGAAGTTAAGAAAGTCCCATCCAAACAAAAGAAAAAAAAAACACCAAAAAAACCAAATAGGTGACACCTACTCCAGATGAGAAGGAATCAGTGTGATTGCCTGAATGGATAAAACAACACAACCCAAATATATGCTGTTTTCATCCAATGGAACTTTCAAGAGATTCAGCAATGTAAATTACAACCAACCTAATATTAAAAACAAAGTAGATAGATTTAACAAGATATTGCACAAAGTTGAAGAGAGCATTAGTGGACTTGAAGACTGGTTAGCAGAAAACATCCACATAGAAGTACAGACTCCAGAAAATATGAGCATAAGGAAAATCCTAACATATATATAATTAGACTCCCAGAGACAAAAGAGAGCAAACAAAGAATGATGAATTTGCTAAATGTTTGATAATTGAATTGTATATGCCTGCATATTATTATATTTATAGTAGTTTCTGAAGCATAATATATATATATAATTAAAATGTATTAAATATAAGATTTAATTCAAAGGTGAAGTAAATGGAGAAACAGTTTTCCAAGGTGTCATTGCTGTTTAGAAAGAGATTTATAGTAGCTTCTGAAGCACAATGTATATATAGAATTAAAACATATGAAATATAGGATTTAATTCAGAAATTAAGTAAATGGAGAAACAGTGTTTTAAGGTGCCCTTGTGCTTGGAAAGAGATTAAAAGTATCAATGTATGTTTTATTTTTATAATGCAAAAGTACATACTATTAAAACAGTAAAAAAATTATACCACCTGAGAGAGAAAACAGAATAATAAAAAATAATTATTTTCAAACAAAAATAGAGAGGAAAAGGAACAAAGGCACAGATATAAACTACAGAATAATTTTGAAGAATTAAACCAACATTCATCAGTTATTGTATTAAATTAAACTGAAAGTAATGCTCAAATTAAAAAATATATTTCAATCTGATTAAAGACAGTTTAAATGACAAACATGCATAATGAATGAAAAAAAAAGATATTTATGTAACTATCATCCCAAGATTGTGTGGCTAAAACTTTTTAAGAGTCTAGTAACTACTTCGACTATAAATACTCTATGGATAAAGATTGTGTCTTATTCACATTTGAACCCTTTGTGAGGCTTTGTACAATGGCATGCATATGTAATATACATGATACAATTCACTTAAATAATGTATAAGAGTTCATAAGTTACAGTAGGACATTATCTTCTTCAGAACAGTCTTGTGTAATAGGGAAAGGTATTATAATGTTTATTTTCATAAATGAATAAAAACAAAATTTGCTAAGAAAGTGACAACATAGCCAGAATTGGAACTCAAATTTAAATTGCTTAACACCTATCTTCTCCACTATTTTCTGAATTAACTATTTGTCAAATTGAACTGAATAGCATCAGTCATACCTTTAATTATTCTCTAAATATTTTGAGACCATTCATTTAAGAATGACTGAATACATGTCTAATTGCTTCATTTACTTATATCATCTTAATGAATGTGAATTATATCTCAGTCAATTTAGTCCTAATAATTGACACTGATGATAAAATTAGATCTCCTACCTGTAGTCCCAGCTACTTGGGAGGCTGAGGTGAGAAGATTACTATGCTATGATTGTCTATGAATAGCCACTGCACTCCAGCATGGGCAATATAGCAAGATTGTTTCTAAAATAAATAAATAATAGATCTAAAACAAAACATGTTAGTTCTTTTTCATTTGTTATGAAGAATCATAGCCTTTGTGTGAAAGAACATATTCTTCACCCATGGAAGAAAACAAGTAAATTTGCATCTTTACAGATCCAATCAGAGACAGTAAAAAGGTTTCATCTGTATTCCTTTTAATCAACTGGAGTCAATTAGCTGGGTAACTGCCATATTGTTACAAGCTGGAAAACAACCATGACAATATTCTGCTAGGTACTGGGAGATAGTTCTTATAAAAGAGTAGACATCTTATAAAACTCATGGTATATTGTGATAGAATAGCAATTAAACAAATAAAACAATTTTAAAGAACAGTTAATGAAGATGACACTGTTGGTCCCTAAATAAGATCATAACAAGTAGAAGCTATTCTCTATCTTCTATGTCTGGACCTATGATTTATTTATTTTACCTATGATATGTATGTTTATTATATCTATGATATCTCATTTAAACCTCATACCAACCCGGTAGGAGGAATATTAAATTGCACATGAGAGAAAAGAAAACTGATACTCTGAATTATCAGTGTCAATAATTTCTACTTTAAATAATAAGATTAACAATAATTTATAAAGCTTAATTAATTTCTAGAACTGGGATTTGTACTGTAGCATCTGTATATGATTTTGAAGTCAAAGTCTGAGTTCTTTTTGCCATATCAGAAGACGATTCTGCATTGATTTACTGTGTGATGACATTGTTCTTTTGTTGTACTATTTGCAGATTTTTCAAATTTCCATTTGCAATCAAAATTTTAAATAGCTTTTTTTAAAAAAAATAAAAGTGATAGTAAAGAAAGTTTTAAAAATATTTTCTTTTTCCCCAGGAAAGTAATTGTCAGTTTTGGTGTATTTAAGTAAAGCCCATAAAATAAATATAAACTATATAAAAAATTGTAATGAGAAACAATTCTAGCATTTGAACTATGCTTTAGAAAGCAAGTAGAGGATAATAAATTGCAATCATATTTTTTCCACTATGGGCATATAATTTTATCATTTAAAATGCAATTATTTTCAAACAAATCTATATAAATAATCTTTGAACACAACAAAATGAATTATTTCTGTTTATATAATGTCCATTAGATAATCTCTGATGATGTATGTGGACTTTTGAATTAAAGAGTTACTAAAATAAGAAAATGAATGACAAATATTTACAACGTATCTACTCACCACCACAATTCTATGTAAAAACTCTTGATTTTAAAACTCCTGCTGAGAAAGCCAGGGTTACATGTTACCTGATAGGAGGTGCCATGTCAAATATCACATATGTTCAATTACATTTTTTTTGGAGATATTTATAGTAACAAGAAAAATAATCAACATGTTTAAAAATAGAAGTAGCAGTATGAAATTTAAAGACAGCTAAGGTCTAGGACAGTGCCTGAGAGATGGTAGAAAGTCAAAAATATTTGTTAAATTAATGAATGATAAGGGTGGGAATGCAAGTATAAGCTCACAGTTACACTCTAATGAGCCTTTTCATTTCTTACTGTTAGCTCCTAGAACAGATATTAGTTCAGACCAGGGAAGCAAGAAATCTGAAAATGTTTGTACGTACAATAATGTGGTCTTTATGCTCTCTTTCCTATGTTGAAAAATATTGGTGTGGGTAGGTAAATGGGTGGATCCTCTGAGAATCAGTAATGATTTTTCACCTTCTACCTGTGGCATACAGACAGATTTCTAGGTGGAGCACTTGCTCGACAACATGTGCCGTGCTGGGAGCAGAGCTCTCTGTCTCTTAAGGATGTACATCGCTGTCTGTAGGTTTTGTCAGAAAGAGTAAAAAAAAAAAAAAGGAAAAAAAAATTCAACAAAGATAATTCACAGGGGGGCGAAATGCACACATCAGTAAAGTGGAGGTGGCAGAGTTTTCTAGCATCCACCAGGAGCACTGTCAGAAAAAATGAAAGCGCTGCTTTGCATTGTAAGGAGCAGCATGGGGTAAACTCCACAAAGGGAGAAAATAACACAAATTGTCTACCTCTGATAAACTAGTCAGGTTCCTGGCTTAGTGGTTTCAGAACACCCTTGTTTCTTCCTTCTGGTCAATTGAATGCTTTTCAAGTGGGGGTGATTCAGAGCATGGGTTGTATTTAGAGTAACCAAGTGGTTGAGGGTAAAATATTTGGACATGTATAATGTTTAAGTGGTTATGGCCAGTAAACAATCACTTGGGCAAAGGAAAAGATCAGAAAGAGAACTACCTGTAAATACATATAAAGCATATTTACTTTTCTAGAACTTTAAAACATATGACAAACAATAAAACAACTTTTTTATGGTCTTATACGATGCGGCAGTTTGAAAGGTTGACATTCAACCCGAAGAGATTATAGTAGACTATAATAAAATGCAATCCCTCACTCTACTTTTTACAGCCTGATATTAGGCAGTGTTTTCCAAATCAGCAAGAATTTGATATTACTCACATAATTTTCATGCTTAAAAGACAAGAATAGGAGCAAAGAAGTCAAAGGTGGGGTTTTCTATCTTGTCTAATGAGTAGAAATTGGGGTTCTTTATTTAGCCTGTGTGGCTTTGGAAAAAGCCCTAACAAATACATATCTACTGTTCCTTTTTATTTTAAAAAAGCAAGAGCTTCATTATTCATGCATTCATTTAGCACATACTATTGTGGATTTTGGTATTCTATGTTTTGCATGCCTTTAATACAAAATCAAGTAAGAATGTCATTAAAATTTAAAAAAAGTATTATGAAACCTATCAACCACCTGACATTTAATTTAAATAAGACCTGCCATTCATTTTTAATAACATTTATGAATCTCTGAGGTGGAAGAAATCAATACACATTTTTAGAAAAACAAAATCAGCAGGAAGTAGAAGACCCTCAGCAATACTTTGATTTTCTTCTGGAAAAGCAGCAAACGATGCTGTTTTGTTGTTCCTATTATCTAAATGCTCCTGAATTTCTTTAGTCATACTGCAGTGTGTTGTTAGAGAAATATTTTTACTAAAAAGCTAAAGCCTTCAAAGTGATTGTTTGCTGTGATCCTTTCACATCTCTTTCTTCTTCTCTATTTTCTCTTTGTGCCTTCGATTATCTAAAAAGACAGACAAATGGACATGAAAAAGACTCTACTTCTTTTGTTTTTCCAAGACTTACAGGAAGCAAGGGAGTAAAATGCCACGGAGTACAGGGAGCATCTGCTAGAGAGAGGGGGGTGAGGAAGAGAACCTACTGAAATACAGATGGAAACGAGTGTGAGGAAGGGAAATGTTTGATAGGAGAGGTGATTTCAAAATACATTCTAAGGCCCGAGGGGTACATGGATTGGCATTCATGAGGACAGAATTTTTATCTTGATGACAGGGCTGATTTCAATAACTAAGGAAAGCAGGTTTTGAAGGAAATGTATTTTCCTGTCTAGAATGGAAACATTCTAAATAACGTTGATGGTAGATTGTTAATATATCCATCATCAAATGATGAATATCCTGAAACCTCAATGAGTTAATAGATCAGAATTCTTTATTGCATACTTTTTGCATACTTTTTAAAAATGTTCAACCGAAATTTCTATCTGTATAGCCCACCAGTCTCTCTACCTGCCCTATTCTCTAGCCCAGGTTTTCTCATCTTCAGCACTACTGATGTCTTGGATCAGACAATTCTTTGTTGTGAGGGGCTGTCATGTGTCTAGGGTATTTAGCAGCACACCCAGTTTCTACACACTAAATGCCAGCAGCAACCCCAACATAACAATTAAGTCTCCAGACATGGCCAAATGTTCCCCTTGGGGCCAAATGTAGGAAAAATGGGAGTCACTGCATCAGCCTCAGTGAACCACTAAATCACTTCTGAGCTAATGAATTACTTTTTATTTCCTGAACATACATGATGTTTTGCTACTCTGTGCTCTGTGCATTCTATTTTCTAAGCTTTCAGCGGTTTCCTATCTTTCTGTGTCTAATGCACTCTTATTCTTTAAGCCCAAACCAAATGTAACTCCCTGTGAAATTTCTGACATCCTATAATAATGTCACTTTCTTTTCTATACTGTTAAAGAAGTTTATTTAGTATTATAGTCTGTATTATAGTATTATAGTCTATAATAGTATTATAGTCTATAATAATCACTCGTGTAAACATACATCTTCTCCATTGCAATGCCCAGTATTTAGGGACTGAAACTTGTCTAGTCCATTTTTTCTGTCCACACTGCCCACTGCAATGCATTATACCTAGTGACATCAACAGTAACAACCACAGAAACACCAGTAAGCACTTGTGTCTCTTTAAGGCATTGTTCTAAGCTGTCTTAGTCCATTTAGCATTGCCATAAAGGAATGCTTGTGGGCAGGCAATTTATAAAGAAAAAAGGTTTATTTGGCTCACAGTTCTGATGGTTAAAAAATTCAAGATTGGGCATCTGCTTCTAGTGGAGAGCTCAGGCTGCTTCCACTCATGGCAGAGGGGAATTGGCGAGGAATTGGCATGTGTAGGGATCACATGGTGAAAGAGGAGGAAAGCGGGGTAGGTGGCAGGCCCTTTTTAACAACCAGCTCTCATGAGACTAGTAGAATGAGAACTCACTCACACTCCAGCAAGGCACTCATCTATCCATGAGGGATCCCCCACACACGACCCAAACACCATTCTTTAGGCTCCATCTCCAATCCAACACTAGGGATCAAATTTCAACATGAGATTTGATAGGGGCAAACAAACCATATCTAAACCATAGCCCAAGCACATAATATTTGCTTGCTCATTTTATCCTCACAATATAACTATGAGATATGCATTATTACTATTACTATTTTACAGATAAAGGCACTGAGGCTTAAAGACGCTGTCTTGTACAAGGTTACACAGGCAGGACACCGTTGGTTTGAACCTAGGCAATGTGACTTTGGACTTATATTTTTAACCATAGTACAATAACAACTTCCCAAATGAAGCAATTAATATTTGTAAAATTAAGATTGTTTATTTTATTTGCATGTGGGAAGACGTTTTGGTATTATCACTTATGATAAAATAGGAGCAATGTGCAGACCACAGAGCTCCATCTTAATGTAACATTCGTATAGTGGACCTAATAGATGAAAAAGATACAACTCTAGAGACATGAATGAGATCCACTGTTTGGCATTTGATAGTATATAGGCTTTAGGGTTGACAAAGAACAATAAAGAAACAGACTGGTCACTAAACTTGAAGAAAATTGAGAAAATTCATAGAAAAGCTTCCTTTTATGTAAAACAAACAAGGCAAAGAAAACAGCAGTATTATTTTGGTTGACATTCCCATGCAAGCATCGGTGGTCTAAGTATGAGACAAAATTATGATTTTTCCCATCTCTATTAAACCTTTACAACATTTTATTTCTACAATAAAATATATGGGAGCCCAAATATACTTCCTAAATTACTCATTTTCTTTAGCAGAATGCCTTAAAGCTCAGCAATTATAATGAATAAAACAAATTTCAGAGTAGTTTTTTTGTTCAACAAGGAGAAATCAAATAACATTTTATAGATGCATTTATGAATTCATTAAGATTCCTATATTCTTCAAAAATCACCTCTGCAGATAATTTCAAAAAGAAGCATAAAGCTCTCAGAACAAGCTTGCATCTGTTGAAGTATAACCTTGAAATTCTCCACAGCTCTCACATATTCATAAATGGTTGGGACTATCATATCAAACTGTGTTCATCCCTTAGGTACTTTTATTTTCCAATACCATGATGTATGAGAATCAATGGAATTATGTTACAAATGTGGAGTATAGTCAGCAGTTCCTTGCACGTATGGAAAAATAGCAAATTTAAATTTGTCTATGGCCATTTGAGAATAGCACTGTTCTTTTTAGTCTACTGAGGTTGAGTAAACTGAAGCAGAAATGTAAACATGGCTTCAATTCCATGTACATTATCAGTGGTCAGACTCATGCTTGTGAGTAATTCAGCAATTGCTATCTTAATATTATTTTAATGTTTAATTCTTTAACCATAATATACAAATGAATTATTTGAAAATAAGTGAAAAGCAGTATATTCATTAAGTGAAAATTGGCTTCTGGAATGTTCCTAAATCAATAGTGCTTAACAGTACATATATTTTTAGCCCATGTCCTAGTCCAAGCTGCTGGGCAGCCTTGCATGTGGTCATTTAGTGACCCAGGCTCCTTTTCATATTGTGGTCTTCCTGTCTCTTCATCATCAAAGTCCTCTATACTCAGGTAATGTTTGGAAAAAGAGAGGGAGAATTACTTGGGAAGGGGGGGTGTTATAAGTTGCACACATCATGATGTGCATATTTTATAGGTCAGAACTCACTGGAATGGCAACTCTAACCTGCATGGAAGCCTGGGAAATGTAGTTTAGTTCTGAGCCTGAAAGAACAAAGGAACAGGGTTTAGTAAACACCCAGCATTCTCGGCCACAAACATTATGAGCAACAAGTTTATTAAATACTTAATGTAGATATATGTACTATTCACACATATCTATTCTTATACATATATATAAACCAAAATACTCAAATATATCTGTTCATATTTTTCTCTTTTTTTTCTCCTTCTTTATTTTAAAATATTACTTGAGTAGAAATATTTTTGGTTACATGTCTTGATTTTGTTATGCTTGAGTCAGGGTTATAAGTGTGCAATCACCCAGATAGTGTTCATTGTATCTGTTATTTCGTTTTTGCCCCTCCACTTCTCCCCCCTTCAACCCCACTTGATTTCTACTATGTTTTAATTCCCTCTGTGCACATGTGTGCTCATCAGATAGCTTCAGATTAATAGCAAATACACATGGTGTTTGTTATTCTTTTAGATACTTCACTTAGGATAATGGTCTCCAGTTCCATCCAAATTATTGCAAAAAGCATTAATTCATCCTTCTTAATGACTGTGTAGTATTCCAAAGTATACATATACTACATTTTGTTAATCAACTCATGAATTGGTGCATACTTGGGTTGATTCCACATCTTTATAACTGTGAATTGTGATGCAATAAATATTTCCACACAGGTGTCTTTTGGATGAAGTGTCTTTTTTTTCCTTCAAGTAAATACCCAGTAGTGGGATTCCTAGATTGAACGGTGATGTACATTTAGTTCTTTGAGGAATCTCCATATTTTTTACATAAAAGTTGTCTAATTTTCAGTCCCACCAATAGTGTATAAGCATTTCTTTCTCCCTGAATCCATGCCAGCATCCATTGTTTTTGGACTTTTTAATAAAAATCATTCTAACAGGTTAAGATGATATGTCATTGTGGTTTTATTTTGCAGTTACCTGATAATTAGTGACATTGAGCATTTTTTTATATATGTATTGGTCATTTCTCTACATTCTTTTGAAAAGCTTCCATTCATGTCTTTTACCTACTTTTTAATGGGGTTGTTTTTTCCTTGCTGATTTGCATTAGTTCTTTGTTGATTGGGTTTATTGGCCCTTTATTGGAAGTATAGCTTGTAAAAATTTTCTCCAATTCTATAGGTTGTCTATTTGCTCTGTTGATTACTTCCCTAGCTGTGCAAAAGCCTTTTAATTTAATCAAGTCCCATTTAATTATTTTTGTTGTTGCTGTGATTGCTAATGGGGTCTTCTTCATAAATTCTTTGCCTCAGTTGATATCTATAAGAGTTTTTCCAACATGTTCTTCTAGAATTCTCACGGTTTCATGCTTTACATTTAAGTCTTTTATCCATCTTGAATTAACTTTTGTGAGTGGTGAGGGATGTGGATCCTGTTTCATTCTTCTGCATGTAGCTATCCAATTTTCCCAGCACCTTTTATTCAATAGGATTCTTTTCTCCAGTGAATATTATTGTCTGCTTTGTCAAAGATCAGTTGGCTATATGTAGATGGTTTTATATCTGGGTTCTCTGTTCTGTTCCATTTGTCTATGTCTCCATTTTTGTGACAATGCCATGCTCTTTTGGTTACTATAATCTTGTAGTATAGTTTGAAGTCTGGTAATATGATGCCTCCAGCTATGTTCTTTTTGATTAAGATTTATTTAATTCTTTTATGCTTCTAAACAAATCATAGGATTATTTTTTTCTAGATCTGTGAAATATGATGTTGGTATTTTGATGGGGATCACATTGAATCTGTATATCACTTTGGGTAGTATGGACATTTTAACAAAGTTGATTCTATTGATTCATGAGCATGATATGTGTTTCCATTTGTTTTTCTCATCTGTGATTTCTTTCCTCAGTTTTTCATAGTTCTGTTTGTAGAGATCTTTCACCTCCTTGGTTAAGTATATTCCTAGGTATTTTATTTTCTTTTTAGCTATTGTGAATGGTATTGATCTTTGATTTGACTCTCAGCTTGACTTGTTATTGGTGTATAGGGAAGCTACTGATTTGTGTACATTAATTTTGTATCCTGAGACTTTGCTGAATTTATTTATAAATTCTAGGAGTCTCTTGATGGAGTCTTTGGGATTTTCTAGATATAAGATCATATCATCAGCAAAAAGCAATAGTTTGACCTCTTCTTTATCTCTTTGGATAACCTTTTATTTCTTTCTCTTGCCTGATTGTTCTTGCTAGGACTTCTAGCACCGTGTTGAATAGAAGGGGTGACAGTGGGAACCCTTGTCTTGTTCCAGTTCTTAGGGGTAATGCTTTCATCTTTTCCCCATTCAGTAAGACGTTGGCTATGTGTTTTTCATACATGGCTTTTATAATCTTGATATATATTCCCTCTATGCCTAGTTTCTTGAAGGTTTTTATCATGAAAGGGTGCTGAATTTTATTGAATTTTTTTTCTGCATCCATTGAAATGATCATATATATTTCTTATTTTGACCACCAATCTGTCTCATCCAAATATCAATAATATTAATATTATTCTAGTCATGTTGCTTCTGTATGTCCTTCTTGTTTTTTGTGTGTCTTACTCTGTGCTGATCTTTGCTCCCATTTCCTTATGGCTTACATCTTCTCTTTTCCAACTATCCTTGGTAGTGGTACTTCCCGTAACAACTGTATTAGTCAGGTAACAGTACCTCATCTCACTTTAGATTTAAAAGGAAATTTGTTGGATTTCATTACCCAAGAAAGATTAGATGCTGAAAACCTTGGAAAGAGTGGAGATATGGCTGGGGCTCAGAAACAAATGGAGCTTAGGACTCCACATGCACCAGGGATCTGTCTCTAGCTCTAATCTTTTCTTCTCTTTGAGTGTCAGGTTCATTCTGTCTCTACTAAACAGCTGCCCAAATATGTCGGCAAACATTGTTTTTACATCTTAGGAAATCTACCACTGGAGAGTAACCCTTTCTCAGTTTCAATTAAAAAATTCCACTTGGCTTAGTCATATGCCCATTCTGGATCAATCGTGTGTTTCTGGGGGAAGGTCAAATAGGATAATGGCAGCCTCCTTGGGAATGAGATACTTGTACAAGTATGTGGAACAGTTCCCAGAAGTGGTAGGGTGGGAGGAAAAGGTGAAATTGGGGAGGTGGAAGTAATCTTTTCAGAAAAAAGAACTGGTGCTAACAGGCAAAATAATACACCTACTTTTGCAGAAACTCACATATTTTCTCAGCAAATTATTCATCCAGTTACTATACTATAAAGATTCGCAAACCTAAAAACAGAAATCTTCTCTTTGTTACTAGATTATTTTTCCTTTTCTTCCTTCCTTCTTCTTTTTAAAATTATGATTCATTCCTAATTTTCTTTTCTCTTTTATAAGTTATCATTTTAATTTCTCTGAAACTACAGAGATTATACAATATTTTACTCTCCTTAAACACTATCTCTCTTCTTATATTATTTGGCATTATTATCGGAGGCTGCATTCTCTCTTTGGCCAAATATACCCTAAATATACACCCTTATGGGTAAGCCTGCATACGTTTTTTGACTGTGACCAAATGTATACACCATTATGTAGTACAGACTCACACATGCATATTTATGTAATGCACACAAAAGGAGTTAAAAAACAAAAACTCTTATCTTTATTATATGTGATGCACTCACATATTTATTATATTTCATTTATAAATGCCAGCCACAAACAACTGAATTTATTTTACAACCCTCTGATCACTCTGGTCATCTAACCTCTTATTAGCATTAAAACTTATGGAGTACACTGGCCAATGTCATCTGCTGGCCCCACTGGCTACCTGCTAAACATACGGATCTGACATTACCTAACCCACTCCTCTTGGATGTCAGAGTGACTATGACATCATCAACTCTAGGACAAAACAGTGCATTCTTGAAGAAGTAGAATGCCAATATGTGGGTTATGGTCTATCCAGAAGAGGTTAGTGATTACAGCCACAATTTTAACAGTTCTGGAATGAAGAATTAGTTTACTTATTCATAAAATAAAAGTAAAAATGATATAGAGTCCTTTTACAACAGAAGATAAACATCTAAAAATCCCAATAGTATGTCCTAAACAGCATGGCAACAATATGAACAAAGTACCAAAAAGTAACAGGTGTACACCCCACAATCTCCAAAAGACAGTGGTTATTATTTCTCTACTGTTTCCACGCAAACCTTTAGTGTAAGTTATTTTTGTCAGGACTTGATGAAATAATAAGATTTTACCAAGGAGAGGAGTCAAAGGGCAGGGAGCATCAGGCTGATTGAATATCAGATAACTTGATAGGTCATTTTATCATGTTTTTCTTTTATACCCATATCATTTGAGAAAACATCAGATTAGATAATAATAGTATAATAATAATAGCAATCATATACTATAAAATGACAGAATGTCAGCCACTGTACCTGCTTTATTTAATTCTCAGGGCAACCTTATGAGCATGGATATTATTATCCCTGTCTCACAATTTAGTTAGGGCATGTCAATTTGCCCAAGATCACATTACTAGAAGTTTTGGAATTAGAATTTAAGCCCTGATCTGTTTTATTTCTTAGTTGGATATTTTAATCACATGCTGTACTGTTCCTTGTTCCCTGCCCTCCCAACTCCCAGCAGCCAAGTTCTGACCCATCACTTCTAAAGTTGGTGCCACCATAATCAGTTATACACGTGCTTTAATTGTGACACAGAAATTTTTGCAGAGAAGCTCTTTTGGTTGTCTATCATATTTTTCTTCTAAAGCTGTACTGTCTAATACGGTAGTGCATGGCTATTTAAATTTAAAGTAATTGAAATGAAGTAAAATTAAAAATGCAGCTACATTTTTATACTGGCTACGTATCAAGTGCCTGATAGCCATATGTGGCTTATGGCCACCATATTGCACAGCAACTACATACATGTGGGTGTGTGCACACATTTTCACATTTACACAGTTTCTAGGGGTTGCACTAAAGAGCAGTTTGAGTCACAGGCATTCTGACCATTACCTATACTCTTTGAATCAATTTAACATGATGTGATTCTATTTTATTTCCTTTCAGCTTCCTTACTTAATACTCATGAAAATTAATTTCCTGAATCCTGAGAAAATGTCAACTATTCTTATCAATCTATATTTATGTGTCTGGTATGTATTCCATTATTGAAGGTATAATTTATTTTAAAAAAATAGAAAAAGAAAAATACTTTCTCAAATTGATTAAATATTTAATTCTCATTGGCCCATAACAGCCCAGTTCTAATAAGGCACCAGACATGTGGTTAATGCAAATGAAAGTCTTCGTTGTGTCTATACAACCTTGGTGCGTTGGAGTCACTCATTCATTCTTTATCTTTCAGGAAACGTTACACTGAATGACAGACAGTATGACTGGCACAGGGAATACATAGCAACATGGTCAAATTATCCTGGATCGTTTAGGTGCCATTACAATGTGCTCACCCTGAGTCAAGATTGTCATTGGCTTTGTACCTGGCTGTGTCCCCAGTACCACTTGGCATGTAATAAGTTCCTCCAATATATATTTTTGAACAAATGAATGAACTATTTTTTCCAATTTTTATACATTTGTACATATCTTGGACATGACACTATATACATAGAAAAATAAGTTGAAAGGAGCTGACCTTAACCCATTCTGTTTTCCCCATAGAGGTAGTTTCAAAGTAATTTAATTTTAAGTAAAATTTTCTCACATAAAAACTTCAAATAAATCTTAAATGTGTTACTTAGATCCTACTTTTCCTAATAGGTTTAAAATGTAAGCTAAATTATAAATTGAAACAGCAGGCCTAAAATTGGATATGAATTCCTTTGTGGGACTGGCCATCACACTTCATATACCTGATTCCATAGAAGAGAAGTATTATTGGAATTATGCCGGGGTGAACCCCAGATGTTCAAGCAATGCTCAGGTTTCTAGGCAAAATTAAAATAGAAACCCTTCATTCTGGCAGCTAAAATGCTTACAGTTGGCACAAGGCCTCTCAGAGACTAACGAGAAAGACGAGAGTGATAACACTACATTGAGATTCTATTTCATTATTCATCCCCTACTCTCTACGGAGGCTTTACAAACATTAACTAATGCTCAAAAATATCCCTGAGAGGTAGTTTATCATTGATGTCTTTGTCTTGTACCTTGGAAACCAAGGCATAGGGAAAGATAAAATTATTTGAGGAAATTCCTCTAAAAAAATATCAACTGCAAAAGACTAGAAACCAATTTTTCAAAATTCTAAACTCTTGACACAATTCATATTAAAGTATTAGGTATATATAGAATAAAAGCTTATAGAACCCAAATCATTTCAATTAAAGACAGTGTTATTTTAAATATCCTTATAATTTGATACATGCAACTATGCTGAAGGTAAGAAAAAGACACATTTTTTAATTCATCTCTCTTTAGTACAGCAATGCAACCTAAAAATTCTACTTCTGGTGTAATACCTTAGTGAATTGTTGCCATTGTAGAAAGAGTCCTGAAATTATTTATAAGACCTTGGTCTGGTCTTCAACTCACTGTGCAGCATTTCACCAGTTGTCAAATAATATTAAAACATGATTTAACAATATAATATTCCACAACATGGCTATGTTATGATCTAGACAGTTATTCCTTTAATGTTGGATATCTAACTTTTATGCTGTTTACTATAATGTTTCAATGGCTACCTTCACATATAAATATGTCATAATCTGCAATTTTTGTTCTATTCCTGGAATAGAATTCAAAGGACATGGTCAAAGGACAGAGAATTATTAACACTCTTACAACATTTCTAATTATCTCTGCTAAAAGATAGTATCAATTTTCTCTCCTATTAGCAGCGTGATAGGGCCTACTTTGAGGCACTTTCCCCGAACTTGAGTATAAATATCTTTCAAATAAATGTTTTATAATTTTAAGGATAAACATTTATATATTATTGAATGCTTGGCTGAGAGTGAATATTTAACAGGTATTAAATACCACCCTTTACTTCAGCTTTACAAAACCACTTAAAAACAAGCTTAAAGCAAATATTGGAGTAATTATATATTTTTATCCAAAGAAATAGACTACTATGCTGGTTAAGATTATATGGGTAATTATAAAAATGAACTTTTAAGATTTTATATTTTAATTTGAAAATTTTTGTTCTATTTATTGATATCTATGCAGTATCTTCAAAGATAGAAATGATATTACTGGAGCTTTTTAGGGATGTGTCATGTTAATAAAAGGACTACTCACTTGGGAGTTTAATGCTTCTGTTTGTGAATTCTGAATTTGTGATTTGATACGCTGTGAGATATTCACTGATAGTTTAATTTTTTTTTTTACTTCCAAATGGAAGTACTAGATGAGTATTACAATATCTACCTCCTAAGTCTGCTGTCATAAACAAATGGGCAACACGTGAAGAAATGCCCAGCATATGTGGCACATACAGGCTTCTCCATAAAATAAAAGAGGTGGTTTTTTTTTTTGTTGTTGTTGTTGTTTTAATCTTGTCCTGGATTTACTTAACTTGAATACGGCTTTCAACTTTTTCCCAGTGGAAGAAATAAACTTTGCATTTTCCCATCAAGTGTCTCTAATCAGTGAATCTCCTTCACATAATAAACAAGTATTACTTAGGTAAGCTGCTAAAGCCTGGAATTTTGTCGAGATCCATGGAACCTATCAATGTTAGTCCTTTGAATTAAAAATTACACATCTACCTTATCTTCAACAACATCATAAATTTAACCAAGTAAACTATCCAATTACAATCACTCCAGTGGATTTAAATTATAATTCTGCCTTTAGTGATTTTTCTGACTTAAACTCTTATCTTCATTAGTCTAGGACACTTTTGAGAAAGTGATTCAGTGAGAATAAACCAATCAGTTTTATTATTTAATTTATTATTACTTTTTTTTTTCATTTACCGTATGACAAACACTTAGCACTATACTAAAAGATCTCCATCGATAATTTCTTTCCTTTAGTTGATATTCTGTGGCTCTTTACATCTTAGGATATGTCTATATATTTTAACAGTTAGTAAGTGCCTGTTAAAAAGATACTACACAACCATCTTGTACCAAGATGTCTATTCTCCCCTTTCAGAGTAAAAGAATTTTTAGGTGGGCACATGGTACTCAGAATAAAGAGTATATTTTATTTGAGATACTCTAACTTGGGGTTATCTACAACTCACAACAGAATCTGATCCTATTTTATCAGTCATCTGATGAATATAATTATCAAATATACTTTGAATTCATTCTACACATATCAGTTTGTTACAATGAAATAAAATATATTAATTGGATTTTTTAAACATTTGTGATTGTTAGAAATTCCATGGCTTATCTCTGAGAAACATCAGCTTTGATATACAAGCCATGTATACATTTTTAAATCGTGTAATTACATTTTGTTCGGCCAAAATTTTCCCAAAATCTTATTATCATTTACTCTTCACACACTTTTCTAATATGGATAGAATTCATATGTCTATAACCCAATGAAAGATGCTAAATAGAAGAATTTGGCTCATTACTTATGGTATATTCTATAGTTTTCAGAGACCTTTGCCATTTTTGTGTACTTAATACATAATATATGTGAGTTTTGTTACCCCACAACTGAGTGAAATGAGAGGTTCAATGCGTTGCCTGAGGCCACATAGTTAGCAGGTAACAAATTAAAGGTTAGGATTTAAAAGTTTCTGACCTTCTATGTTTTTCTATTGCTCCCTCTGTTCTCTGAAAAGCAAATATCTTCTACTACAAGGTTTAATTTCTGTAGATACTGAAATTATTCCTGAAAATGAATTTCTAAATATATTTTAGGCTTTTGGATTATCAGTGTGGCTCTTCTATTTTATGGACCCCATATTGCATTCACATGTAGTTTAAACCTTCCAATATTAACTGACAAACATAATCCAAAATGAATAATCATTCATTTAACAAAAGTATTATACATGATTAATAATATCATCAAATAACTGATGCTAAGGCTAAAGAGAGTCAATAAGCCAACATCTCTATCATCAATAATTTCTTTATCATTAGTACTTTCTTGTTAAGAAGCATAAATACTAATAAAATACATACATCTCATGTATACGTTTAATATTCCAAAACTAATGACTTCATAGATCTACAGAGAATTGATATAATCTTTAAAACTTATCCAACTCAATCAATGTGCTGTTTATTCTCCTTTATCTATAAAGGAGTTCTCAAGTCTTAGTTCACTGTAGTTAATAAACCAATTGCAAATTGCAAAGACATTTGGTTTATCCATAGTTACACAAGTTATATTGAGAAAAAATATTAAAATATTCTTCTACCAAATATAGACTTTAGTTCCAGGCATGCCACTCTGAGGGTTAAGTTTTTGATTTAATCAAGAGATTATTTAAACACAGCAAATATCTTTAACGCAAAGAGTGTTTTATGTGAGTATATATAAACACTAAACTTGTGTTCCTTGAAATTTGATATTTTCTTTATGTGGGAAGAATTAATTCACTTTGACTCTAAGCTATAAAGGAGTGAATGTCACAGGAGGAAAGGCTTGAATTCTCATAATCCCTAAGAGAAGTTATTGTAGAAGATATTGGATAAGATACACTTCTATTCTAAAGGACCAAAACCATTTAATGAGAAAGTGGTATAGCCTAATGAATTTTGAGGCCCCTTATGCAATTAATGGCCCCAAGTGTTGTCTTTCTTATTGTTTATATTGACTTTGTTAGAATTATTTATTTGCTTTGCATTTAAGTAGATTTTTAACCACTAGAGCTTCCACTCTTCAATACATGCACAAAATCTTCCAAAATTAGAGAATCATTTGGGAACACTAGCAGTAATTTTTCTTTTATGGGATGAAAATCTTACAAATATGAAAGACTATCCAACAGGTTGGGAGTCGAGTTGCATTCCTAAGTCTTTATGTTGGAAACCAAGAAAATGTTTTAGCTCTTTTTTAGCCCACAAATACATGTTTTGTCTTTTATGATAACTATAATAGATCCTTTCTAAAACAACTCATGAATATACCTAATCTATTCCTGTAGTATTGAAAAAAAGAGTAGGCAAATTTCCCAGACATTTTAAATGTATATTTCTTACATCAAAATGCTTGCTATTTTACCCCTCTGAGGTCAGTAAGTACTACAGTCTTATTCTGGTATTACTGATAAGAAGATGGAGGCAGCAGGGCTCAGATGACATATTCATTACAGCAGAGGAAATTAATGACAGCTCTAGGATCAGACTCAGAAGCTCCTGGCTCGCTTACTGATACTTTGCATATTTGTTTAAAATAAAAATATCTCCCAGAGATCTGACTATAAAACTCAACAGTGCCTCTTATCATGGTACCTGAATTTTCCCTTTTAACTTAAAAACTAAAAGAATAGTAACATCAAAAAACTTCTATTTCTTATTTTTCATGAAGTTCTGAAAAATGAGAACTATTCTGGTGCACTTGTATGTAAATCCTAAGTGGAAATGTCTCCAAGCTGTAAGTGCCTCAAAGAGCTAACTCAAATGTTACATGACATATTTCTGTGAAAGCTTCAAGGAAGTTTGGGACTTGGATTGAACTGGGGAATATTCTCCAACAGTCCATCTGGTTATAGACATTTTATGTGGTGTGTTCTTTATGTTTTCTTCCATGGATATGTGTGTGCTTTGTTGAAAAAAGAAATCAGGGATTTTATTTTTAAATAGAAGGGTAATTATGCATTTTTTGGGGAAAAAATCTTAGATGCCTAGCATGAGTTAATTAAACTATCTAAAGATAATCATTTCTTCTTTTTTACGGGCATAGTCAATTATATTCACCTTAGTTAAACATACTGTCCCTTTATAAGACAGTAAAAGGTTATAAGACAAGTTACTACGTGAAACACTCCAATGTTCAAAAATTTTAGTTCCTGGAACTTAATTTGCCTGTACTGAACTGAATAGAGATAGAAATAATTCTAGCTGATCAGAGAAAATTGCAGATGAGGTTACAAGGATAATTTTAGCCCAATAATTGTGGGGAATATATCCCCATTTCCATACATAAAAAAAGATTTTATATTGGGGTTCTTCTGTCCCTTTAAATTTCAGCCTACTGTAGAAGGAAAGATTTTATTTATAATTTGTCTTCAAAATTGGAACAATTTAAATCAAGTCATGTGTACAAAAGAATAGAAATGGGAGCAGGACAAGATTGGTATGATGAAGCATGCAGCAAGCCAGGGAGGGGAGTAAAAGAAATGACAATAATATTCTTCAGTCTTGATCATGCCCTTACTCATAATTAGGCTTTTAAAGATAAAAAGATGAGAGTGGAAAAAGAACATTAAAAAAAAAAGGTTAAAAGAGAAGGTGGGTGAAATGGACATTGAGGGAAATGCCTCAGCTTGATTTGCAAATGTTCAAGGGTAGATGTTCCCATGTCAACTCTCAGCAATTGCTGCTCAGCTACATTAAATACTCTAAGTACACTGGAGAGTCCTTAAACAGTATTTACAATAGAGCCAAATTCATCATATGAACCACATAGTCAAAGAATTTTAGTTTGCAAAAGTACATTAGTATTACTTACCCAGTATGAGTCCCTAGAACGTAGTTTTAGCAAAGCTTCTGATATACACACACTCCTGGTGTGTATGATGTGCACGTGTGTATGTGAGTTTGTGATTTTTTTTGTTCTCTAAATTGCTGATTTACTCCATAGATAGGAAAATATCTAGTATACACAAATGTGGATTGTGTATTTTAGACTCTATTGCCGCCATAAATTTCACCCCTCTCTCCATATTGGTATTAAAATATTTATTAATGCAATTTTCAAAGAATGTTGCTTGCAGCAACATCTTTACTGTCTATCAGTGGGTCAGCATCCCACCCCTACGTAATGGTAGCTTTCTCTAGAGAGTTTTTATGGCAATAAACATGGAAGAAAAACACTAAGAAGTATGATTCATCAGATATCCATTCTATGCACAGTGCTAGATTCGTTATATAAAATATTAATGTTATTTTATATATTCTGAATAAACAGGTCCAACTTAAAATGTACAATTTGAGATTATGAACCTCATATAAACCCAGTCTCTTCAAGTTGAAAAATTAGAGGAAATCATACTATAATTGTTATTCTATAATATCAAATACCAAGCCAATTATTATTTTGTGGTCCAAAAAGCAAAATATGCATATATCTTTTCTTTTAAAACTTTTTTTACATTAATGTTTTTACTATCTTTTTATTTTTCATATCAGGCGATTAAACACATGTTCTGTCTTCTGGCAAGGTGAATAAAAATTAAATATTCATTTAAATAATCTCCATGCTTATGTTCAACAATCCACATCTAAAATATTATTAATGTGTTAAATTATTAAACATAAATCACAGGACAAAACTTTCAGCTTGTAAAAGTCACCAAGGTAAGTCATGAAAATCTCAGTGTCATTTAGTTTTCTCTTACATAAATTGAATTTTTAAAAAGGTATGTAGAGTTCATTCACATAAAAATAGCTACACAAGAGGAGGTAATTATTTCATTATGCAAACATGAAACAACAAACTCTATTAATTTATCACAATAAAAACCGAGTTTCTGAGAATAATATTAAATCTTTAGCTTCAGTTTTATCTTAATAAGTTATCTTCCTTGGAATTTAAATACTTGAATATGAGACATTTTCCTGTTGTAAACATAGTTTGTGCAAACATATGTACTTATTTACAAAAAGTAATACAAATGTTTCAAACATAATAAAAATAAAGGAAGTTACAATAAAAATCCCAACATGAATATCCACTCAAAATAATTCAAACAATGTGATGATAGAATTAATCTAGACTTTCTAAATACTGATTTTCACTATATTATAAGCCCTGGAGATATTCATCAAAAGCGTATTTCTAATAATTACAACATTTAAAAAGAATTAAAAGATTCACTGAATAATAAAAATGTGCCCTAAGACCCATTTGTTAATCTGTTCACTCATAGTCAAAGCCTGCACCCTGGCAAACAAGCATGATCTTTTCTGCAATGTCTAATACAAACTATGGCACTTTAATAAATGATCACATTTGAAAATGTAAATGCACTTCTCTCAAGGAAAGATCAAACGGAACTCTTGTTTAATTCATGTTATGAATATACTTTTCAGTTCAAATACTCTTTCAAGATGTTTTCCTGGTAAAATTCATATATCACATATACATAAACATATAGGGAGTGAGTGTGAAAAACTATGATGGAGAAGTTTTACATTTTGCAAGTCCCTTAATGAAAGTCAGAGAACGCCATCAGGAAGACTCATAAGCTTGTGTGAAGTGACTCATTTTAATGAAAACCTCTCTCACACACCTCATTTGTAGAATTATACAGAGCAGCTTAAATTCCTCATCTGTCACTTAGGGTTTAGGCTTATTGAAATGCATCCTGCACCAAAAAAATGCACGTTTTCCTTCCTTTCATTTTCACTACTGCTGAGTTTTTGTTCTGAAGGCCATTGATTGGTTCTGACAAGAAAGTTAAGCCTTACAAACAGTGTGTTTTGTGAAGGACCAATTGTCAGTATCGTCAAATGTCTTGGTGTACTCCTATCTGAATGGATTTGTGAAATGATGGATGCTCTGAGGGAGAATTCCTTCAGGCATATAACATTATTTCAAAGTTTAAAAATTTATTCTTTCGACTTAGATGACCAGTAGCCCCTCTCTGACTTGAATATTCTTGATTAATTGGTCTGGAAAAACCAGTAGTAAAGCATAAGTATTTTTTTAAGGAAAATTCACCAGCACAAACTACTCAAAGTCAATATAAAACACAATAAGCCATAAAGTGTGCTCTGGCTGAGAAAAAGGACAACAAAACTCTTGTAGATCAAAATGTGAAAAATACAATTATTTATTTATAGCTTGTCAGGTGTATTCCCACAACTCGTTTTGTTTCTGTTTTCCACCACTTCAAGAACATTTTGAAACACTACCACCAAACCAATGGTTTGTTCACATCTCAGTTGGGCTCAAAACTTGAAGCAATTTTTTTTGTTTGTTTTTAAGTATCAAGAATCTCCACAGAAATTTCAGAAAGATTAAACATTGGTTTGGGGTGCTCAGTGAAATCTTTGTTGAAGTATTTGAAGATATTATAATCCATTATTTTTATAAACTACATTTATTGTGTTATTTTGCTCTTAAAGTGATTGAAATTCTCATTGCCAAATGTGGTATTTTGGTTTGTAAGAAGTAAATTAATACTAATAATGCTTTGCGATGATCCTTGCTGTACTTATTTGTCCATTTATGACTTGGCATAAAGTATATTTTATATTAATTATTTCCATAAATTTGCCAGCTACTAAAGGCTATTCTTGATTTCTTTCTACTTCATTTTCCCCCTCATTCAATACCTAATACAGACCATTCTAGACATTTGAACTTTCAAAATTTTCTTGGGTATATTAATAATGCCTTAGTTGATTTTCTTTCTATAACACATCTCAAAATATAATTTCTGAATTATCTAACATTAGTATTTCTAATCATTGTCAAATCCCCCCTTTATTTTAAACAAGAGAAAACTTGGGAAAATGAGAGGTTCTTAAATATGTAAAATATACATCATGTTTGACACTATAGACATATCTTAGAACTACACCTTAATAAGCATGAGAGATGATTTGATTCTCCATAGGACTTCTTGTCATACACAGCAAATGCTTTTCTGAATTAAACAAATTTGCAATTAATAAAAGAAATTTCCTTCAGCTATAGTAGGAATTGTAAGTTATGGTAAAAACAACTTCTTGACTAATGCTGAATGTTAAAATAATTAAAAGCTTGCTTTAGTGAATATAAAGCTCTTTTAGACCAGATTTAAAAAAAATCTTCCTTCTTTTAATAACCATGATTCTCCTCCATTGTCCATCATAATTCATTATTTTGCTATTATATAGAGCCTAAAACTCAAGGTCCCATCAGAGACAGTCTTTTTAAGGGTATATATCCCTCTTCCAGCTTCTAGCTATTTGACACAAAGTGTGAAGTTCAATACAAAACAATTCAGAAAAAAATCTGTGCTGCTTCTGTCAAGTTTCCACATTAAATCTCAATAACCTACTGTCAAGAAAATGTCAAACAATAAATAGACATCTTTTTCAGAGGTGCAAATTGTCAAGGGTCCTTTTATCTGCCTCCCCCCACTCCAGTGTAATAAGTTTTGCATAGATTTCTCTCTGTTTGTAACAGAAGAGAATTTGTACTTTCTCCAGGAAGTTTCAGAGAATGATTATTTTCCCATGAAATGAGTCCATAAAGGGCACATTACTATACTTAACTACAAAAGTGTCAACATTAGATAGAATATGATGAAATATTTTATCAAGTTTTTCTGAAGATTATTTGTAGCCATAGGGAAAGAGCATTAACACTGCTAAGTATATTACATAGATGAGGAAAACTTAGCACTTGCAAAGAAAACAGGGTGCCTTGATTTTATTAAATATATTGCACTTAAAGGTCCTGCAAATACCTCATTTTAAATCCTCACTGAAAATTCTGTATGGTCAATATTAAGTGTTCACACATTCAAATGAATTCTACCATTAACTATCTCTCATTACAATCATACTCTTTTTCTAAAAGAAATGGTATAAACTCATGTTTCTTGATAAAAATTCGTGTAGTGGGAATGTGTCTGTTGTAAGTAATATCCTGTATACCCTAAATTGCCTGTGATGCCACATTTTCCAGATTCCCTGGATATTAAAAATAAGTACATTTTCCTATGTATATATTGATTTTGGGCCCAAGTAACAATCACTTAGTGAACTCATTTATATTTCTTTCATATCCTGTGCCCTTGATTTCAGCATGGATCTCTCATTTGCAGCTTTTCACCCTATACTCCAGATTGAAAGGATGTATATTTAGGTTATAATCAAGAACAGAAGTTAAACAGTATTTCCTACTTGGAGAAGGTAAAATAAGAACAAGAGATTCTGGGTTACAGATATTTCTTTTTCTCCTTCTCTCCCTCCCCTCTTCCCTCCCTCTCCTCTTCCTTCCCTCCCTTCTTCCCTCCCTCCCTTCTTCCCTTGTTCCCTTCCTCCCTTCCTCCCTCCCTCCCTTCCCCCTTCCTTTACTCCCTTCCTCCCTTCCTTTCTTCCTTCCTTTTTCCTTCTTTCTTTTTATTTACATGGAAACATCCTAAGGGTAAAGCCCCATCAATCATCATAAAATGACCAAACTACTCAGAAAACTATCAGCAAAGTCAAGAAATACAACATAACCTGTATCCCAGAAGACCTCATTTTGACCCTTCCCAATCACTGCTCTAGTCCCGTTTACAAAAAGTAACCGATGTCCTTAATTGTAATGATTTGGAATACTTATCGAGTATACATAAAATTGAATTGTATGATATATGTTTGCTATGCTTTGAATGTCTCTGCCAATTTCATGTGTTAGAAATGCAATGCCTTTGGGAGGTAATTAGGATTAGATAAGGGCATTAGATAAGGGTGGTACCTGCACAATAGGATTGGTGGCTTCATAAAAAGAGAAAGAGATACCTCAGCTGACACTCATGCTCTTTTCGCCTCACCATGTGCTGCCCTCCTACCTCTGCCATGTTATGATGCAGGAAGAATACCCTTACTAGAAGCCAAGCAGATGCCAGCACTGTGCTCTTGGACTTCCCAGCTTCCAGAACTGTAAGAAATAAGTTTATTTTTGCTATGAATTACTCAGTTTGTGGTATTCTGTTAGAGCCACAGAAAATAAACTAAAACAGTGTTCTTTTGAATATGTCTTATTTCACTAAAGATTGTATTATTGAGATTAATCCATGTTATGGCATAAAGCTACATTTGTTAATATTTATTATTGTTTGGTATTTCATTTTATGCATTTGCCATAATTTATACATTCTATTGTTGATGGTCATAAGAGTAATTTCTAATTAGGGGCTGTTTTGAATACTTCCATTATCTGTTTTATATAAGTCTTTTGATGTCCATGTACACAATATTTTTATTGGAGAAATACTAAGGAATGAGATTCTTAGACTGCATGTTCACATTTAGTAAATACTATTAAGTAGTATTCCAAAGTGGTTGCACTCATTTACCTGACTACATGCAGTTTGTGAGAATTTCAGTTGTTCCATATCCTTTCTAATCAATAGAGTCAGTCTTTATAACATTAGACATCCAGGTGGTATGCAGCAATGTCTTCTGGTTTTAATTTTCATTTCCCTGTTGACTAATATTGATGATCACATTTTTATGTGGCCAATAATAGCTATATAAAACAAATAATAGCTAATTAGATAAACTTTATATTTGGGTTCTCTCTTTTTTGTTGATTTGTAAAAGTTTTTTTTTATATATTCTAGATATAAATCCTTATATTGCAAACACCCTTGTTCGCCTGCTTATGTTTCTATGCCATGGTGTTGTTTTTTAAACAAAATGTTTTTGACTTTAATGTAGTTCAACATATTCTAATTTTCTAACTTTATGCTAAGTTTTTTTTATGTTCTGTTTAAGGAATAATTGAATACTTCAAGAATGTGGAGTTTTTCCTCCTATGTTTTCTTTTAAAATATTTGTATCATTTTATCTTTCATGTGACATCTATATGCCCTCACTCATAATTGATTTTTCTGTATAATATAATGTCAATTCATGTTTTTCTATAGTGGCTAATGGATTGACCTGACAAGTTTGTTGAAAATTTTAGGTGGTAAATAAATATTTAATTACAATGAAGTATTTCTCTTTACATCTGGCAATGCCCTTTGCACAGAAGTCTGCTTTGATGTATATTAATATAGGTTTTGTTAATTATTTTATGGCATATCTTTCCAATCTTTTCTGCTCAGAATACATGATTTCATTTGATATATTTATATGATAAATGAATTCAAGTATTTCTAACCATTTGTTCCTTATTCTTATGTTTTCCTTTTTTTCTGTTCATTAAATAATAGTTTCTTAGTTTGTCTTATAGCCCTTTCTTTTTGTTCTCTCTGTAGGCTATCTCATTTATGCCCATTATGTGTGAAATTATATAGTATATTGAAGATGGTGGAGTTTAGTTTTCCTCCCCTTGAATCTGAGCTGACACTGTTACTATTTCACCTGGTAGAAATGGACCTGTGCTAGTTCTAGTACTACTTTCAAAGAATTGACAATGTATACTTCCTTCCTTTCTAGGAATACTTGGTCTTAGTATGCTTCCACTCCGAAGCCCATCACCATATTCTGAGAAAGCCAAGCTACATGTGGACCCTATAAATGTGTCTTTTGATCAAAAGACCTACCCAAGCTCACAAGCAGCATCCAGCACCAGCTGTCACCTGTGTGACACTTCGATCTAGTTGAGCATCCAGATTAATGAAGTACAGCAGAAGATGGGAAGCAGAAGAACCACTCAGCTGAGAATGGTCAACCTACAGAATCATAAGAAATAATAAAATTGTGAGTTTTTAAACCATTAAAGAATATATAGCCTAAATTCTATATGCTAATGAAATCCAAATTTATATCTCTACCCTAAACCTCTTTTCTGGCTTTTAAGCCAGTATTTAGCTCCTGTCTTGATGCTTATTTACATTTGTCAAAGATTCTTTAAACTCAGCATGCTCAATGTTTTCCAAAGATTTTCACCTTCCCAAATCTTGTGCCTCTTCTCTGTTAGTGATTTCAGCAGATGACACCAGAATACATGCAATTGTATGATAGAGAAACCTAGGTGGTATCATAAATTAAAATAGCTAACACTTTATACTACACTTTTTCTCATGTTCAAAATCCAATCTATCATCAAAGCTATCAGTGTTTCTTCTCCTTAATAATTCAATTTATTTTTGTCCATCTCATCTGCCAATACCCCTGTTACAGGCTAAAATTGTTTATTTTCTAACCTACTAAAATAGCTAACTGGAATACTGAAATCTACACTTAAATCTACCAATCCATCCTGCATGTAGCAGCTAGAGTCATCTTTGTTACATATGAAATTTTAATCCTGTTATCACTCTCCTTGAAATGTTTCAATGGCTTATCATTGTTCCAAAGATAAAGTCCAAAATCCTTATGATGGCCTGCAAAGACACATGATCTGACGTCTTCCAAGCACTCCTTATTGAAGTTCTTTATACAAAATATACTTCTTCATATAAAGAACACAACATAAAACTCAACAGGAAGTTCATCATCTTGGTTTTACCATCCACATAAAAATTACTGAATGCCCACCACGTTCTAGGTATTTTCATATACATTTTCTCATTTAATCTCTACAAAATTTATTGAAAATAAGTGCTATTCTTTAACTTTTACATATAGAAAAAGTGAAACTCAGAGAAACTAAGTAACTTTCTCAAAGTCAAACAACTTTGAAATGATGGAGGCAGAAATAAAATTTTCAAATTGTCCTGTAAAATCCATTCTTCCTTTCTTCTCTAGAGCTCTGTAGATGTGGTTTATGTGGCAAATGAGGATGTGAACATATTGAAAAGGATCAACATTTTTCATTGTATTGTGGTTACCCATAGGAATATCCTTTCCACACACAAAAAAATATACCTTAAGTATTTCAAACAGAGATTGTATAACTAGCAAATACACACTTTCTGTTAAAACTTCGCCATGCTTTACCTATACACCTGAAAATGATTCTCTCTTAGTAGGCACTCAGAATTTGTATATAATATTGTTGTCACTGTGCAATTGTGCACATTTGCTAAATCATGGGTCCACGTTCCTAGGTCATCAATCAGAGCACACTTTCTCTACTTCTAGTAGCCCATTTTATGTCACACTATTGCATGATAAAACAATTTTAGCTAGCTATGTAACTATCCAGCTGGGAATATATTTTCCAGCCTCCTTTGTAACTTGTTTGGCCACTTCACTAAATTCTCACTCATGGTCTGTGAGAAGAAGTTATATGTGCAATGTTCATATTACTTGCCCTGGATTTATTTTCCCTTATTCCCATGAATCACCATATGCATACTACAACAATCTAGATTTAACCATGTGGACAAAATCAACGCCCTAGGAGATAAAAAGAAATAGAATTAGCCTAGGCCACAAAATGACAGTGTTTAGTAGCACTTCCTTGAAAGCCTGAATAGACCAAACAGTATTTGAAAGAGAGAAACTTCTATCTCATTTACTTTGTGAAAGCAGCTTAGCCTTTATTTTAGGATTTCCCAAAAAACAAATTCTGGTCTATCTCACTATGTCTCAAGGAATCACTATTATATTTAATGCATTAGTTCCAAAATTGTTTTGTTTAAATCTTATTTCCCTAACCATACATTTTTAAACATATTCTTCATGTAGTGGTATTCAATATATATAAATATATTTTCTGATTTATTTGTTTTCAGACTTATAAAATTAGTCTAGAAGATAGTTTAACTATTACCCAGTCAAATTCTCTAAGGAGTCAGGGTCTGAATAAATTGTTGAACTTTAAACTACTAGTTAGCAATGGGACACTTTAGCTGGTCCTTCTCTCTTTCTCTCTGATTTCTGGTTCTTTCATTTTTTTTTACATTCTTTGATTTATGGTGACTAATGCATCATTTAAAAGTACATGCCTAAGTAGCAAAATTCAGTGACATGTTTCAGAGTCACAATTCCAGTAAAATTCATAGTATGTAGAACTTCTCTTGTTTTGGAGATTCAGTGAGTGGTAGTGTCTGTTCTTACCAGCCAGAGTAGTAAACCTCTCAATTCACAAAGCATGATGTAGAATACTCAGGATGGTTTTGCCTCAAGAATGGGAAAAATTACCTAGACTAAATTCTGCTCTTTCTCTCTAACAAAGATTAAAAGCAGAATTCTTATTTATTCATTCATTCGTTCATTTAGATGATGTCTGGTCTCACTCTGTTTCATTAGGCTAGAGTGCAGTGTGATTATAGGTCACTGCAGCTTTGAACTGCTGGGCTCAAATGATCCTCCTGCCTTGGCCACTGCAAACTGGTGGGATTTCAGGTGTGAGCCTTAATAGCAAGCTCCTGAAAAATTAAAATGATTCCAAGTAATTTAACTGCATCACAAAACAAAGCTAAAGAAACATCCAGCACTCAACAAGATGAAATTCAGTCTGACAACAAATCAAAAATTACCAGACAAAGAAGCAGGAAAATACAACCCATACTAACCAGATAAAACAATGAATGAAAACCTATAATTGACATAGGTATTAGATTTACCACAAAATGATATTAAAACAGTTATTACACCTGTATTTCATATGTTTAAAAAGGTAAGTAGAGACCACAGAAGGTATAAAACAGACACAAACTGAACTTTAAGAGGTGAAAATGATAATGTCTGAGATAGATATAAGATTATTACCTAACAGTTACGTGGTATTTGTCCTGTGACAAATACTCTAGATAACAGCAGAAAAAAAAATGACACTGAACTTGAAGACATAGCAAAAGAAATTATTTGTAAAGAAACTCAGGAGAAAGGGGAATTTAAAAAATGAATAAAGAAGAAAGTATCAGTGGGCTGTGAGACAACTTGAAGTTGTCTTAATATATGTATACTTATGTTCCACAAAAGAGAGTAGGAATTGGGTCAGAAAATTATTTGAAATAATACTGCCTGACTTTTTCAAATTTGATGAAAATAATAGGCCGCAGAGCCAAGAAGCTCAACAAACCCAAGTACAACAAGCATGAATCATAACGCCAATGGCAAAGAGAAAATCATAAAAGCAGCCGGAAGCAAAGACCTATTTTGTACATAGGAGAAGGTATAAAAATGCAAGCCAGAAGACAATTTTAGGCATCTTTAAAGTACTGAAAAGAAATTACTGTAAGTCTGCAATTCAATAATATCTTTCAAAAACAAAGCAGAATAAAGATTTTTCAGATATACAAAGGCCAAAATAAATCAACTTCATTGTAAGAAATGCTAAATAAAGTCCATTAAGCAGAAGAAACATGATACCACAGGGAAGTCAGGATTGACAAAGCACTAGAATGGTAATTATGAAGGTAAATATAAAACATTTTTTCTTAGTATTTATAAGCTTTTTAAAGGAACTATTGATTGTTTAAAATAGAAATAATTAAATGTAGTGTGCATTTTTTTAAACATATGCAAAATTAAAATGCAGGACAATGATAATAAAGACTGGAAGGGGGGAGGAGAAGTGGAAATACAGTCAGTCCTCCAAACCCATAGGTTCTGCATACACGGACTCAACTAACCACACATGGAAATATTCATAACAAAAATAACAATACAACAATAAAAAATATACAAATAAAAACAATATGGCATAACTATTTACATAGAATTTGCATTATATTAGGTATTAGAATAGTCTAGAGATGATTTGAAGTATACAGGAGCCTGTGCAAAAGTCACAGGCAAATACTGCACCATTTTGTGTAAGGGACTTGAGCATCCTGCAGATTTTGGTATCCACAGCAGATCCTGGAACCAATGCCCCATGAATATTAAGTGACAACTGTATACCATTGCAAGGTTCATATTGAGTACATTATATTTAATAATATCATTTGAAAGTCGACTATAATAAGATGTATATTATAAACTCTAAGGAGACAATAAAAATATCACAACAAACTTTATAGTTTATAAGCCTATATAGGAGATAAACTGGAATCAGGAAAATACTCAATTCATCCCAAAAAAGGCAGAATACGAGCAAAAAAGCAACAAATATTACTGAGGCAAATAGAAAACAAGGAGAAATACGATATATTTAAATTCAACCATATCCATAATTATATTAGAAATAAGTGGTTTAAACAGCTTCATTAAAAGGCAGAATTTTTAAGATGAATTAAGAAGATCAAGACTTTTTTGTTTAAGAAACTCACTTTAAATAAAATAAACTATACTTCCTAGGAAATCACTCTGGCTTCTCTTTATGATAAAAAATAATATTACTTAACATTTTCATAGCATTTGTGCCATGCTAACAACTGTATGTATACTAACTCATTAACGTTTGCAATAACCTTATGAGCTAGACACTGTGATTATGAACTTTGCCCCCACATACACACATATCCCTTTATTTTCACAGATAGGGAGACTGAGATATAGAGAGATATAAGGCTGGAGTAGAAGCCATAGAATCACTAAATTCTTAGGCTGTAAAAGATTGGCCTGGTATGGTGAGCAGATGGGGCTGTTCAGGGAGAGAGGTAGCACAGGGTGTTGTAACAATCATATACAAAGAAAATGTGGCATGGAAAGATAGAGGAAGCTATTTTAGCTGTTGCTGTAAGTTGGGATAATTGAAGAGTTGGTTGGAATTCTAAAGAGAAAATTTAGGAAACTTTCTATGTGAAATTCTGAGTGATTCTCCCTCTCCTCCCAGTAACTTGCAGGTATCTATAATATATCAAGTAAGAGCTCTAGCATCAAAGCCCTATTCCTTTGAATGTACATCAGATATTGATACAGCCATGAAAGATACCTGTTAATTTGTGTTACACAGATACACTATGAAAAATACATTATGCTGACCACAGTGTTGTCTAAAACAGTGCTACGTAAAATGTGGTCCATAGACCAGTATCAGCTCTCAAATTCTTTTTATTCTAAACAATTAATAATGATATAGTAAAAAATTTGAAAGTAATTTATTTTTACAGTGCTTTGCAAAGCATCAATCTTGCAACAGATTAGAAAAACAAAATAAACTAAAACAAAACCCACAATCTTAATTCTTACCAACAAAGAGTTTGAGAAGCTCTGCCCTGAAACCCTACTTTAATTATTAGATTTTTCTATTTCAAACTTTTCTTTTGTGGCAGTGCAGCAGAACACTAGGCACTTTTGCTCTCAAACATTAAAGAGGTATTTCTACGCAGACATTATAGTCAAATATCTAGACTCTTTTCTAGTTACTGGTTAAGAATAAGAATTTTGGAATCAGGCAATCCTGAATTTGAATATCATTTTCCACTACCTAACAGACATGTGAACTTAAACATGTTATTGGATAATGATGTTCCTTGGTTCAAATAAAATCTACCATGAACTGTAAAATTTATTTATAAAAATTAAGTTAAATATATGTAAAAGAGTACTGAAAACTCTAAAAAAATTAAGATCTGTATTGATGTACAAATGTAGTCTGCATGGTCAGGTTATTCTAACATATCTTCCCAGTGCCTCTTAGGGAAGCTTTGTTATCTTTTCTTCTCTTTAAGATTATTTTCTCTCTCTGTAAACACAATCTCTAGATGACACTTTAAAAAAATTACATCTTCCTAAGGGTTTAGCTTTCTTTTAGAGGTTTCTTAGAGTAGAAAACCTGGGACTCATAGTTATAATATTTAGTTTTATCATGTAGCCATCTCTTTCCTATAGCATATAGAGTTGAGGTAGGTAAAGGGAAAAGAAAGAGAAAATAAGTAAGACAGATTCAAGTAAAGATTTGCATTATGTCTACAAGGACTCTTCTCTTACTACACGAGAGCATGCTTTTGCTTCTGAATCTTGACCTCACTGCCATACTCCATTTTTATTTATGAAGACTTTTTGAAGATAGAGGACATGAAGTTAAGGTTCGAGGGATCAGTTGAGATTTTGGTGAGCCACGTGTATTTGTTTCCTATTGTTGATGTATCAAACTATCACAACCCTAATGA
This sequence comes from Microcebus murinus, assembly GCF_040939455.1. Lineage (NCBI taxonomy): Eukaryota > Metazoa > Chordata > Mammalia > Primates > Cheirogaleidae > Microcebus > Microcebus murinus. The sequence continues at coordinate 63,960,749 of NC_134105.1, forward strand.
CTTAAAACCACATAAATTTATTAAAGCTCTGGAGGTCAGAGTCTGAAATGCATCTTATGGGCCAACATTAAGATGGTGAGAGAGCTGAGCTCCTCCTGGATGTCTTACAAGATAATCTTTTCCCACCTTCTGAGGTCATCTGCATTTTGGACTCATGGCCCCTTCCTCCATCTTGAAAACATTCCAACTACTGCTTCTGTTGCTGTATTCTCTCTCTCTCTCTCTCTCTCTCTCTCTCTCTCTCTCTCTCTTTGACTTACCCCAAATCCTCTCACAACCCTGTGCCTTACATTGAGCCTACCAGGATAATCTCCCATCACAAGACCTTTAACTTATTTACATCTGAAAAATCCCACGTTTTGCCAAGAAAAGTAATGTATTAACAGTTTCTGAGGAGTAGGATGTGTCATGTCTTTGGTGGGGCATTATTCTGTCTACCACACTATGGTTTCCTAACTGCCATCAAGTGATCCATGGACATAATTAGGACTACAGTTTAGCTAGAAATTGAAAAATTGGAATTTTGCAGGTCAGAGTGAAAAAGCACTGCTTGTTTAAGTGTTCTGAGCCCTAAGGGAGCAAAGAGCTTTGGACATCCCAGAAACTCAACGAAGACCAATATGACTAAAGCATGTGTGAGAACCTGAATTCAAATTACTACTCACTTTAAACCTTGAATATGATACTTAACTTCTCTAAGATTCTTCTTTTCTATATCTGTAACATTAATATTTCATAGAGCCTTTGGAAGAATGAAAAATATATCTAAAGTGAAAGGCTAGCAGTCATCACTGGATAAGTACTTGTGATTATAAGGTCAGTAGAGAGTAGCTTTAGTTTCAACCTCAGGGTCTTTTTACATGTGTTAGTGACTGTGTGCTAGAACCTAAAATATTCAGTTAGCAAGAGAAATTCTCTGCTATTGATACTCCCAGCTCCATGTGCTCCATCTTCTCTTCCTCATGTTCAACACCTTTGTCAATCAAGGAATTTAAATCTCTTATTTAAGTCCTTTGAGGTAGTACAATCAAACACAGCCTGTGTGCTCTGAATATATATCACATTTTATGTACTTAGCTATGCTTGTTGCTGTAACTAGGTATATGTTATATATTTAAATAAAAGAATGAATTCTTTCATATGAACACTTTTTATCTCCATTTATCAAGTACAAGTGGCAAATTAAAGCAACAACTTTTATTAGTTTCTCAAAGGTGTGAGATAATGGATATTAATATGTGTATGTGTGGCACCAAATTGTATTCATATATCTCTAAAATCTACGTTCATTTATTTTCCACTGATAAAAAAGTCTTAGCTGATGGCTTTGCCAGCACACTAATTAGCTCTCAGTTGCAGAGTTTTCAGTAAGATTCCACCTACAATCTCCATATTTTATTGGCAGGTAGCCTGGCAAGGATATATCTTTTTTAAATGCTGAACAGATTAAACAACAGCAAAGAGTTTTTTCCTTTTTACATTTCACATCATTTGGGATGGCTGAGCATAATCAATTTTGTTTGTTTTGTTTTGTTGTTTTTATTATTTGTTTTCTGTCAGATGTTTCATTGAAGTTTTTGCCTCTCAGTTTTTCCCTGAATGGCATAATGACTATTATCTCTATAGACTTACAACATGAGGGTGATGAGTTGTCTAGTAAATACTCAACACATATTTGGAGCTCAAACAATGTGAGTTTTAAAGAATGAAAAAAAAAATATATATATGTAATGTGGAGTCAATGAAGAAAATGGCATATTTTTTAAAAAATTATCTGTCTCATCAGATTTTAGTGTTCACAAAATATCATTATATATATGGGAATTAGTAATTTTCTACATCACTTTTTTGTCAGTAGGCTGAAAAAGACAGAGATATAAAGAATTGGGAGTTATTAAAGTACAATGGAAAAGATACCATGACTGCCAACAAAAACACCAGTCCTCTTCCACGTTCTGGGCACATGATAAAATGGTATTTCTCTACTCCTTGATTTCACATACTCCATGTAATTTTATTTGATCAATGAAATATGACAAAAGTGAAGTGTGTTATTTATAGATAGTCTTAAGAGACAACAGGTAATTCATAAAAATTATTTTCTCTGGTATAGCAACTGGCAAAATTCAAAATGTTGTGGGCATTATTAAACTTTTTCTCTAAGATACTTATGTGAGCAGAAACCACCTGTTGACCCTAAATGGACATGTATAAATTGTAAAAAACAATCTTTTGTATTTTTAGCTAGTGAGATTTAGAAAGAATGTTACTGTAGCAAAACTTACCCCAACCTAGCTGATATTTGATGTTCTTCTCTGTAATTTTCTGTTATATTTTAAATATTATTAACTAATTTTAATTGACTTAAAATATTGATGTTTTAAATAATCATTTTAAATTCTAGTAACTGAACCTACTCCAGGCAATATCTTGGGTTTTACACACATTGATTAACTTATTCATGAAAAACTTGATAGATATCATTCATCCCATTATACAGATGAGGAAATTAGATCTCAAGAGTTTATGTAACTTGCTTATGTTCTACTATTCAGTGAGTAGAGATCTAAGTTTGAATTCTGATATCTCTAATTCCAAAAATCTCTTCTCTTTATCATATTTATGCTTTATTCCTATTTTGAACTTACAGTTTAATTTCTATAAAAATAAGCATAACATAGTGATTTTGCTATTGGCATAACAATGTGGGTAAAGTCCCTGACACAGAATTAAATTAATACATCATAACTTGCTTTTCTCCCTCCCTTAAAGAGAAGATTAAGTTTGGTGTCAAAGATAATGTGAAAGATAAAAATGAAAGAGATATGACATGTATTGTATCTTAGAAGTTTTTGACAAAACATCTTGGTTATTTCTTCAATTTTATTATATAAGCTCTTTTTTTGCATATAGAAAAAATCTAATTAAGATAACTACCATTTTTCAAAATTTGGACATGATAAGCTCATTTCTTCATATAGTATTAATATAAACCAATAGTTTATATGCTAATAGTTAATTAACTAGTTAATTTTTCTGAAACTTATAGCAAATAATATAAACATCTTTTATTGAGCACATATTTCATCATGCACTTTTTGAAAGGTGGAGAGAATTTAACATTGTACCATTTAGATTTAATAATTCATTGGAAAAACTAGAAGAGAGAAGAAGGAAACTAAACAATGCCCAAAATTCTGCTTCACCCTCTTCTTTGTATTATCAACTTATTATTTCAGTTCTCCTCCCTCCAACCCAACACAAAATCTCAAATACTAATACAAAATTCTCACACTAAACTCTAAAACAAAATCCCTTAAGAACTTTGGAAAAGAATAGCAGAAATACTTGGAATGAGCCCAAAAAAGTCATTTCTATCTAAAACAAAAATTAAAATAAAACTTTACTATTAGAAATAGGACAGCTGGAATGGTTAAACAAACTAATTCAAACAAACCATGGAATGCTACTTAGCAATAAAGGGGAAAAAAAAGAACAAATTATTAAAGTATTGACACAGGCAACAACTTGGATAAAGCTACAGGGAATTATGCTAAATGAAAAAAGCCAATTTCAAAAGGAAACACTCTATGTGTTTCATTTATATATCATTTTTAAAATGATAACATTTTGGAAATGAAGAACTCATTAGTGATTGACAGGGGTTAGTGGAGGTGGGAAAGAGAGGGTGTGATTTTAAAAAGGCAACAAAGGAGGTATTTATGGTAACTATTCAGTATCTTGACAATAATGGTAGATACTCAAATGCATGTGATAAAATTTCATAGAATTAAAGAGATATATACACATGCAAACTAATACAAATAAAACTGGGAAATCTGAATAAGATGAGTGAATTATACCTAAGTCAATATCCTGATTGTGATATTTTACTATAGTTTTCAAGATATTACTATTGGGAGAAACTGCATAAAATTTATATGAGCTAACTCTGTATTATTTTTAATAATATAAAATAATTTTAATTTAAAAAATTATTTAAAAAATATTAACTTAAAATTATCTCAATAAAAATTTCAATAAAAAAGATAACAGAATTTCCAATAAACTGTGTTGTAAGTGTATTTGAACTAGATTTGCTATTCAGATACCATATTCAACTTAATTGTCTATGGCCACCATCTCCTTAATAATTATTAGATTGAAAGATTCTTAAAGTATTTTATTTATTTTGGATTGAATTGTGTTGTATACTCCAAAAAAATATGTTGACATCCTAACTCTTGCTGCCTGTGAATGTGACCTTATTTGGAAATAGGGTCTTTGTGGATGTAATTCAGTTAAAATGAGATTATAGCACATTAGTCTTGGGCCATACTTCAGTGATCGGTGTCCTTATAAGAAGAGGAAAATTGGGACACAGTGACACAGACAGACACACAGAGGAGGAAATTCATGTGATGATGGGGCAGAAATGGAATGATACACATATAAGCCAAGGAATGTCAAGGATTGCTGGCAACCACCAAAGGCGAGGAAGAGGAGAGGAAAGATCCTCTTCCAGATCCTTCAGAGAGAACATGGACCCAATAATACCTTGATTTTTAAACTTCTAACCTATAGAATTATAAGCAAATTAATTTTTGTTCTTTAAAGATACCAAGTTTGTGGTGCTTTTGTTATAGCAGTCCTAGGAAATTAATAAAATGGTATTCTCTTAAGTGAAATGTGCACCAAATCTTTTATGCCAATGTAGGAAAGCAAATTAAAACACAATAAGTTAATTCAGCTTTGGATTATTCAGTTGTTTTCTATTTATAATATGAAGGTTTTCTTGTTTCTCAGTTACAATCCAAAAATATGGCCTTAGCAATACCAAACACTGATAGGACAGAAAAAAAAACATTTTTTCACTTCTCTTCTTCCCTTAAACAGTGTATGTATTTTTGGTTTTCTTATCCTTATGTGTACATATCATTGAGCCTTCTATGTATAAAATACTAATTTGTATCAACTATTACTTGAAGATCTTATTTTCATCCAGATTTATAGAGATAAAGGTGAAGAGGTAGAGATACTTAATTCAAAATTTAAAAATGCTTTATTCATATTTTCTTTGAAAGCATGTGTACTGTGAACTGTAAATTCAAGTAAATCATGCTGTAGAAATACTTTATTTTATACTGAATTCAGCCTTGGAAGCTGTTGATATCATTCAATGTTAAAACATTTCTGAAATGCTCCATGACCAAAACCTCCTGACTACTAAAATATTATTAGAAATCGGCATCAAGTATAAAGGAAAATATCTTTGAAAGGTCATCAACATAAAGAGAAACACAGATTAACAAAAGAAATGTAAATGCATTTTCAGTAAAAACAATTTATCAGAAATTCTCCCTGGTGATATATTTCACCACACTTCCCTTTAGCCATTTCTGCCCGCACCACTACCACCAACACATCATCATGAGAAGTTTGCTTTACAGAATGTCCTAAATTGGAGTATTTCACCTTTCAAGTCAGTATTACACATATTGTAATAGCTTCAGAATAATTATGGCTTTTATCAAACTACCCTCAAACATTTCACTATTATAATAATGAAGCAATCATTGTAAACTTTGCTGCAAAGTGCTGTATAGATACTTTTGTACACTCAATGCATCTTAGCATAACAATGTGGGCAAAACTCTTTTCCAGGACTAATATAATACTCTGCCTTTTAAACTAGGTTTCCAGAATACTTTTTCTCTCTCCCTCTCTCTTCTCTGTCTCTCATATGCACACACTCACACACACACATACATACACACACCCCGGAAAACCTGGGAGTTCTGCTGATAAGGCTTCAAGTTTTGTCTCTATCATTTATTAACTAAGTTTTGACAGTTTATTTAATACCTCTATATCTCAGTGCTCTTGTATATGAAATGATATAATAATGAAATCTAAATTCCAGGGTTGTTGTTAGAATTGAATAAAGTAACCTATTATCATGGGGCCTGAAAAACAAACAAATAGGTATTCAATAAATGGTAGCAAGAGGAAAGTTGGGGATTTTTGTTCTAGCTTCTGTGGAGCCATTATTCTTAACCCACAATTCACACATAATCAATTGCTTCCCACAAACGCTTAGGCTCAGGATAATCTTCACATAGAGGCAGCCTTTGAGCTTTTACACTGAATTTGTAAATCCATAGCAGAGATAATAGCCCAGAAATACAGGATTTCTTCTATCTTAAGAGCCAGACTTCTTGGTGACAGAAAAAGTGATTTGTTTTCACGAAAGGGCTGAGAGGCAGAAATGAGACAGAAACGCTTAACGCAGGGTACACCGAGAGAAGATACAAAACACTTCCTCCACTGGTGGAGAGTCTTGAAGAAAGAGGAGGAGCTGAAACATGGCTGTCGATTTAGTTGCTGCTCTCACTTTTCTTTTAGGATGAGTCTCAGGGGTGATAAAAATTTCAAAGTTCAGGAAAATCTCATAATAAAGGCTATCACTGCCTCACTTCCACAGAGAGGCTTCTTGTCCAGAATGCTGTTGAATACTAAGGTATTCATGGAGGCAAGAACAGCCAAGAATAGAGGGTGGCAAACTCTTTCTATAAAGGGCCAGTTAGTAATTACTTTAGGCCTTGTAGGACATATGCTCTCTGTCACAACTTTTCAATTGGGCCCTTGAAGTGAGAAAACAACCAAGGGCAATAAAAAAATAAAGAAATTTTTTTCGTGGATATTGAAGTTTGAATCTTATATAATTTTCACATCATGAAATATGATTGTTCTCTTCATAATTTTCAACCATTTAAAAATATAAAAACAATCCTCAGGTCACAGACCATACAAAAACATGACAGGAGTTATATGTGGCCCACAGGCTGTAGTTTGCTGTGCTCTGGTTTAGGAAGAGAGAGGGTCTAACACTGTCCCTTGGGGTTTCTAAGAGCAGCATAGAAGAACATAAAATTTTTCTCTTTCCTTGTGAGGGGACACAAAGTAGATGAGAATGAACAAGAATAGATCATCAGGTGGAAAAGTGGAGATATAGAATATGTGGACTGCCAAAAATAGGCTGAGGTGGGACCACATTTGTCAGCAACATAAGCAATGTTGAGAGGCCAATGAACAAATTAAGGAAGGTCAAACTAGGTCTCACCTCAAGTCTAAAAGAGACTGAAGATGACTATGGAACAGACATAAATCTCTTTACCACCTTTGCTCCCTGAGGCCATATTTTTACCTAAAATTCTCTTGAAACCAGATTCTAATCAATGGGAAAGATTTGGGAGTGTGGGTGTCATTAGACAGGATAGGATAGGATTAAGAAGCCAAAAGAAAGTTCAAAGAGTTCCAGGGAGGGTCACAGAACGTGAGTCAGTACCCAGGTTTTCTATTCCTTTCAATCACCACCAATCTCTAAATGCCAGCTATAACCCATGGATGCCCCAATGTATAATAAACCATGCCTAGAGTTTTCCTCTAGCTGCTTGAATGAACTAATTCTACCAACTGAACCCCGCAAATTGAAGGCAGAGAGTTAAGTACTTGGCTGGAGCATGAAAGAAATTCTCATTGTTTCTCCAGTGAAACCAGAAAGAAGGAGTTTGAGTTCTGCCAAGCTAAGTCACAACAGGGATGACTCATGGTCCTCTACTATAATCTCTATTTAACTTTGCACTAGAGACCGCAATGGGGCCATCAAACTTTCCAACATGTCTTTTGCCAAGACATTTGAGCTAAGAGCTTTAGGTTAAAAAGTCATCACTAAAAACAACTTAAAAACTTCACCACTGCTCTCCTTTGGTTCTCTAGGCCACTATTCGATCTGATGTTTCCATGATGACTTGGGATTCATCCCAGCTTCTTCCTAAACCTTACTCATCTTCTGCATTCAAGTTGATCACTTAATCCTACCAATTCTACTCCTGTAATATCTCCCAATTCAAGTAATATTCTCTCATTTCAGCCCATCTCCACAGCAACCTGTTGGATCTTTAGTTTTCTCTTCTTTTTGGAGGGGGTTTTAAACTGGTTTCTGACTTCAGTTTTATCAGTTTCAACTCTTGCTCCCCCAGTTACATTCCAAATATTGTTGCCAGGGACATTTCTAAAGTGTAAATCTGATCATATCAGATCCTTTTTAAAGATCTTTCCACAATTCCTCATAGGTTGATGGCTTCATAACCCATTGATAATATAGAACATTTTTAGCAATGATATTCAAGATTCCATATTCTACTAATTTCTCTAGGGTCTTCTCCACAATGCTTGATATAATCATTCTAATTATAATTCAGAGATCTGTACTCACGTAGTTTGCCAATAATGGCATTTTCTCTCTTTACTTTATGATTCTTTTTTACAAAGTGTGCTCTGAACAACACATATATCGTGATATAGAATTAGTTATTTTTATTTCTTAAATAAAAAATTCCATGCTCAAGCAATATGAAATATGACAAATAAAGGTAAATATGTTTAATAACTGTAAAATTGCTCAGGATCTACAATACACAGCATATTGTTAGTCTCCAGGAGAACTGCAACAATATTTAATATAGAGACTTTTTGATCATGGAACCTGCAAAATTATTGGCCTAAACCTACTTCATTCATTTTACCTAACTTTTTAAATTCCAAATCTCAATAACTCCTTTTCTATTTTTTTCTCAAAATACTGTGATAAAATGTTTTTAATCTCAATACTTATGTCACGTACTCCTGACTTGGCTGTCTACATGTGGAAAAACTTATCTGTGAAAGTATAGCAAAATTGTCTTGGGTTAAGGTCAAGATAGTCTTTCTGAGTCACCAAGGTTTGTTTGTACTATTACTTTTAATGGTGCATCGTTAATGCAACTTTACTAGAATTAAAGTGGTTCAAAGTTCTGATTTTAATATTTCTCATCCAGTAATTTCTGGGGCATTAAAATCTTCTAGGGAGAAACACTAATCATGCATGTATGCTTTGAAATAAAATGCTCACTAAAATCATGAAAATTAAAATTTCTTCCTTTTTCCTTTTCTGAAGAAATCCAGGTTACAAAGAGAAATGCCTAGTTATGGAGAAGTACAATCTATCTATCTATCTACCTATCATCTATCTATCTCTATATACACATGTATATGTATGTATTTTGTGTGTGTCACTTCACATTGTTATAGAAGATTTAAGTAATTCAGGGGAATAATTAGCTGAATGAAAAGACTTGAATAATTTTCCCACTTCAATCATTGTGTTAATTTTGAGTAAGTATGGGTTTGGTTTAAAAGTATTGAATGTTCATGGGAAAATACCAGGCAGTCTTTATAAAATATTGAATACAAATAATTCACTTTGAGAGACCAGGTGGGTCATCAGATTACAATTATTTTCCCCATACCCATGTGGCTTACTTATTTTAGTTTGCAACCATCCATATTTTTATATGCCTTGGGCAAGTCTTTATTGAATTGTTAGAAGAATTTAAGGATTTTTCATTTGGTTTGCTGCATTGTTAATATTAGCTTGTCAATGACTTAAGATTACCTTTTTTTTTTCTCTTTAAAAATGTTTAGCAAGAAAAATAAAAGGAATGATTGTTTTGTTTAGGAACATGTAATGTTTTTTTTAGCAGTTTTATTCTTCAAGGTACATACTATGTTTCCAAGCTATAGCTCTAGACAAATGAGAAAATGATTGTCCTGACTTTTGTTCATTTAAATACTCAATCATGACATTGTGTTAATGTTATTTTCAAATAGAATGTCCTTGCTTTTCACATGAAAAATAGGAGAAGGGAATGATGTGATTGTTCAAAACTTTGAATTGATGCATATTCATTAGAATGGATGATAGGGAACTCAAATGCACTGACTGCACTTATTTAAATATTCTCACATGATTTCCATGAGTTATCATTAAAGTAAGTGCAGAAATATGCTGTTATGCCAGGACTTCTTTTGCATATAGACCCATCTCAAAGTCTTATGTTACCTGTAACCTATAGCAATTGTTAAGTCAGAATTTAAGTAACAGATTTGAAAAATGCATGACATTGTGACATGGAAATTTTAAAAATGTCTATGAGCTTGTCTTTGCTTGATACATATGTACAACACATTTCCAAAAAAGTAATTCATGGATGCATAATTACTTTCAGAATAGTTCATCATATACTAATATTTACATGGAAAACACTGATTATAAATTGCAGAGAAAGTAAAAGGACAGAACATTAAATTAGGAATAAGAAGACTTAAATTCTATTTTTTTAACAACAGTGCCAATTTACAATTTATGAGGAAAAAGTCAGACTCATTTGATCTGGAATATTTGTATTTTGGAAGCTTAAAATCTACTGATTGAAGAGAAGACTGGTCAGAACAAGTTATCCTACTAACAGACAGGTGCTACATGGAAAATAACATCTGAATTATCAAAAGCCCACTGAATTAGTAGTGTAAAATATTTTTGGTACAAGTATCTCAGTAGCATTATGTATGTATTTCACATCTTGAAGCTACAATAACATACCATACATGGAATAAAACTAGTTATACTAAACCAGATCTTCTGTGGTTAGAAATCTTCATTGATTAATATATAACAAATGCTCACCAATTCAAAAAGAAAGTGGAAAATTATTGATTATTATAATATTTCAATCTAATACATTTGCATTCTAAACACAATAACCATATCATGTATTCAGAAATTTGTAAGTTTGAATATCTGCCCATTAAACTATCATATTTATGAATCAAGTCCTTAAGTCTCATAGATTTTTCCTGGGCTAAACTAAAATAGCAAACATTAGAAGACTCAAAGCTTGATTCAGAGAAGTAGCAAGGATGCAATGAAAGCAATGAGAATTTTTTGTTTGTTTGTTTTGTTGTGTTTGTAAATAAAACTCTGAATGTAGGGCTTCAGAGAAGGTTAATCTTCCATTTTGGCTTCTATAGGGATTTTAGGAGGTATATAATTACCAGAAAAAACCAGAGGCCTTTTGTTTACAAGTTCCAAATCCAAATACAGAGACTTATGTGTTATATTTAACCTTCAAGATGTTGGGAGATTCATGTTTCATATTGAAATGACATTTTTTCCTTTATAATGAGGCATTTTACCTAACTTTTTAAGTAAGCTATCATGATACTTCTGCCGGCAATATTTCAAATATCTTTGTGTCTCAGGGTAGTTGCTAAACATACAGTCTCTTTTATTACAGGTTAAGTATCCCTAATCCAAAAATCAAAAATCTGAATGCTATAAAACCTGTAACTTTGGAATGCCGACATGACGCCAAAGTGCATGATGAAGATGATTCTGTCGCTATTGCAGTAAAAGTGCCTATAGACGACATCATGAAAATGTGTTGTGGACTTACTGAAAGACTACAGCAGCGTGCATTCATAAAAGAACAAGAAATTATGTCAGTTTATGTAAAATCAAAGAGAGACTTCTAAGACAAAAAAAAAATGTTTTTAATGAGGCAGATGACTCTGGAGAAAACATTTTTTAAAAGCCATCCAGCAGAATGCCTCCTCATCCCTGGAGCACCCACTTCCTGGACCCTCAACTGCTTCTGATGTTTCTCTTCACCTAAGAGAGTAAAGTCAGTGTACAGTAATCTTTTAATTAAAACACAGCATTGTAGGTGGAAACTAAAAGCCTCCCATTGTTCATTGTTGTTGTTTAACAGCTAATAGAAGTGATCTAGGGATGCTGCTGTTCTGATTAGTTACTCTGAACACGTTACGTTTTTCAGTGTATTTAATAATTTTTACAGTTAAATACTTATGTGTGAATAAATGTAAGAAAATGATTGCTTTATAGGTAGCATATAGATTCAGAGTCAGAGAGGATGGTGGTGGCAAATGACCACGGATGATCCACATATAAGATTTATCATGCTACACTCTAAGAAATGAAATATTTGAGATAGAAAGTAGCATTATAAAATAGTCTTTAAAGTTTCTTCATAAGAAAGGTATCAAACACAGAGATAGTGACACTTTTGCTTTCTGTTGGTTCAACATACACAACCTTTGTTTCATGCACAAAATTATGAAAAATATTCTATAAAATTACTTTCAGGCTATTTATACAAGGTGTACATGAAACAAAGTAATTTCGTGTTTAGACTTGGGCCCCATCCCCAAGACATCTCATTATGCATATATGAATATTCTAAAACCTGAAAAAAAATCCCACATCCAAAACACTCCTGGCCCAAGCATTTTGGGTAAGAAATACTCAACGTTTATATATATAAAGGCCTTCTGTGTAAACAAAAGCACTTAAGCCCATGCACAACATTGCCACTTCAGCATGCTGGAGACTCTCTCCAAAGAAGCTGAGTAAAAAAGGGAAGAAATCACTTGGAGTGGTGTTGGACCCATTGAGCAGACTGGGAAAACCATAACCAGTTTGCTCTATTTTGTATGAATTACTCTCATAGCAGATTTTAGACTTGCTACTTATAGCCATTATAGAAGGTATGTTAGGAATCATTTAGGCTTATTGCTTTAATCAACTAATCTTTACTTTTTATCTGATTTTATGACAAATATAAAGCCAAAATATTTCTATTAATAACAAATTAGGTATGAACATCAGTGTTAGTAGCTACTCTACCATAATAAATCAATGAAAATATAAAATAGTGTAAATATGAGTATTCATTAAAAATAAATACATGTAAACAAATAAGACAATATGCAAATACAAAATTATTGTTTGCTTTCATATCTTATTTGAATTTTGATTCAATAAAACATAATATTTTTCTAGTTTCTAGATTTTTATTACATAAAAATAATGATATCAGACTTTTTGAACAGGAGAATATTTTATAAAAGCAATAATAACTAATTATATATTAAATTAAACTTTGGACATAATATTTGAAAGCCAAATTATTTTTTAAAAATTTACTAAATAGGTTACTTGTAAAAGTTTATATTTATCAAGCTATACTCTAAGAAATGAAATATTTCAGATAGAAAGTAGTATTATAAAATAGACTTTAAAGTTTCTTCCTAAGAATGGTATCAAACACACAGAGTAGAAAAGAAGTAAAATTTTAAAAACATTGTGGTAATGCCTAGGAATTTAAGTTAGAAGCAAACCAGAGTTATATAAAGACATATATATGTGTACATGCATTATTACTTATCATTTTACATATTCATTCAGTAGTCATTTATACATACTACAGAATATACAATATATTACATATTCATATGTATTATAAATATAAATAAACAATTGTATATAAACACTAAGTATATTGGGCATTGAGTAGAATGAATAGTACAGGTGTCTCTTAAGATGAGTGAACATAAAGACGTTAGTTTCTAAAAAGAGAAATACATACTAAATCACTTCAGTTGTTTTTTTTTAATTTAAATTCATTTATTTTCAATTTAAAAACACAAGGCATTTCTTCTTTGCATTTAAGGCAAAACATTAAACTGTAGTGGGGTTTGGATAGTCTATAGGCTGAGAAACACAGCCTGCAGTAGGTAGCTGCACACCAACTGTAGCTTATCAACTCTACTGTTTCTTTAAAACCAACATGGTTTGGGCTAAAGCTGGTAATCAAAAAGAAATATGCTTTTTGTTAAAGTTTCTTTTTTTTTTCTGTTCAGAACTTAGTTCTGAATAGCATGAATACCAAAAAGTAAAAAATAAATAAATAAAAAATACTGTTTGTTTTTGAACTCCCCTTTTTCACTGACGCCCGCCACAGTCTGTGCTGCATCAATTTCAAAGTGTCAGTTAAAGCATTGTAGCAGCTTTGGTTTAATGGGCTGTTGTGTGGCTCTCTATGGTGGGTTTTTCTTGTCCATTTGTAAATATGAACTGATAGAAACTATTGAGAAGAGACTGAAAATGGTACTTTAGAGTAGCAATTGGAATATCGTGTACCTACTTATACATCTAAAATACACTTCTCGAAATATTTTATAGGCATTTCAATTTGACTTTATCCATAGACGCAGCCATTCTTCAACTTTTCTGCAGGATTATTTCATTCTTAAAGATAATTCATAATATGAAACATAAGGGAGTCAACTGATTATAAAAATTATCTGGTTATTTCACTCACCAGCAATTGTGAAATTGTTCAAACGAAAGAGCTTTATTCATATGATGTTTAGAAGATCAGACATAAAAAAGAAGTTTATAGAGAACAATCTGTTGTTTGCATCATTTCAATAATTTCTTCATTCAATTATTTTTCATTAAAACTTCAGAAACCATTAACAAATTTATGTCAGCAGCTGAATAATTTCAAGTTTTACAATATCACTCCATTGTGACATTAGTTCCCAAATTAATAGGATACTATAATTTTTGTTGGTCTTTAAAATTATATGATTTCACAAAATTAAGATAGGCAATACAAAAAAGATGAAAAAAATGTTATCTGTAGTTCTCATAATAAATAAGCAATAGAATACCTGACTTTGTAGTCAGGAAAAAGGTTCTTCATTTGGGTAACACACAATTAAATGTGTGGTGACTTTGAAAATAGCTTGGTAAAACACATATTTTCTATGGAATTTTTTAAAAGGCTTCTAAATAATTATACAACTCATTCCAGAATATAACATCTATAAAAATTAATGTGTCATATTTAATTTTAAAAAATGTGAAATAAAGACAAAAGAATAACTTTATACTAAAAGTCGTTGGAAATAAAAGCAAGTTTAATTGTTTAGCACTAAAGTACTTTTGATTACTTCTCAAGTTTGATCTAGAGATTAAATAAGTTTTGAAGTTATTTTCCCTCTTCTATGTAGCAATCATCTTCATAGCAAAGTAAACTAAATGAAAACTAAATAAAATTAAATAAAAAGGTCCTTAACATAAAAATCACTATCTTTTAGATATAAACAGATTTGTATACAAAGTGCTTGTAAATAATGTTTCCAATGTTATCTTTTATTATAAAATATTTATTTGGGATTGTTAAAACAAATGACTGTAAACATATAGAAAAACACATTGAAAGATGTAAATTCCTTGAAAAAAAATCCACTTGCACTGAAAAAAAGGTAGAGGACATCATTATGCTCAAAATAAATATAATAGATTTACTCTCACAATTCACGGTATCATCCATATAGACATTAATGGCTTGATTCCAGTAATAAGGAAGAGTAAAAATAGTCTATCTTCATTTATTGGTGTGAGAAAACAGGATGGGAGGCACACACAATTTGCACCCATCGCTATCACTTAGGAAACCAGCATTACTAACTCATCACTTTGAAAGAAATGGTATTATATTATTTTTTTCTTTTTCTGTGATAGAATGATCCTCACACATGCAATTTGTAAGTGTACTTTTTTCCTTTTTTGTGGAAGGCGGCAGTCATATGCAAAACCTAAGAGTGACAGAACTGCTTCTCTGGAGCAGTTCTCTATGAAAGCTTTTTGCATGAGCAGAATGCTATGCATGTTGAAATATCAGTTGCCCACTTTTGGAGCCAAAATTCCTATATTTGTGATTTGAATGCAGAAATACCCATAGTCACTCTCAAAAGGATTTATTTAATCCATGTCCTGATATCATTAGCACTGACAGGGTTTAGGGTAACACTCAGGGAGATAAACAGTTCTGATATATTTCTTCAAAGAATGTGTTCTGTCAGTGAACGTGTCCAAACGCATCAGGGCATATAAACATGCCTCAAGTGGGTTTACTTATCAAGTAGAAAATGACTGGGCCAGGAGAGTACCAGGGTTTTGATGGCTGTGGTTTGAAATTGAGCATGACCCTTTGTGCTCTTAAACAGAATTTGTCTGTTTTTATCTATCTTGATTCAAAAAGGAAGCAGTCAATGCTAAGTATGGTAAAGTGAGGGCAATTATGATTATAATTATAAAAATCAATCTAAAATAAAGATTCCAGCACTGCAAAAACACCTTGAAATAAGACTGGAATAAATTGGCTTATCTCATAATTTTTAAAGCACTGCTATAGGAAAAGTCTGAAGATCAATCAAGAGACAAGAAGTTTGAAACCAGCTTGCTGATTTATTTTCTGAGCCATATTCCTTGACTAAGTGAATACATATTTCATTACTTCTATAAGCATGCTAATCATAAAATTACCTATTATCGTTCATCTAAAGGGTCACTGGTTTTAGGTTTTGTAAATAAAGTGTTAACACTGTTTAAAAAGACTCCGCTATGAGGAATCATCTCTTAGGCATATTAAATCATGACTAAATCCATTCTTGAGGAATTGTTCTACAAGATTGTATGTAAACATTTTGTTGTAAAACTCCTGCAATATGATATGAGATAGTTTTCATATCTTAAAGATATTTTATTTTTAAGAAAACTAAAGCTTTCTCCAGCTCAGAATTTTCCCTTTCTGTTGCAATATAGTGCATTTGATTAGGTGAGTTCACATTGACAAGCTAAGATAATTAATACAAATAAGTCACTTGTCCAATAATAAATGTTCTTTGGAAAAAAGACTATTATTGAAGCAGAAACAATTACTGAAGTATAATCCTCATAAAATTAAGCAAATATCACAAGTAATGATTGAAGTTCTCAAAAAGTCTCTCTATGTGTGCAAACAACATAGCTTAGCTGATCATTGTTTTATTCTTTTATAATTTGATTCCATTCTATAGATTGGAATTTTAAACCAACAGGCAATCTAAATTCACAGTAGCTCTTCAATTAAGACTAAATAAATAAATGTAGGTCATCAGGAGGACAAAATACTAATCTTTATCCTATTGCTTAGAAGCCTATGAGTCCATAGGCAGAGATCCTAACATTTTTCAGTTTTTATATACATTAAATTTGCTAAGACAAATTTCACTTGCAAGTCTATAGCTCAAAGTCCTAGCTCATAATGGATTTCATACCTATTTACCATTATACACGTGTACATGTATCTCACAAATGAAAATTCAAACCTGTATCTTTGAAATCATTTTAATTGTTTGATTTATTAATGGTGATTAAAATTTTTTTATCTCACTCAGTATGTCCTAATTGTTTTTGAAAAGAATATCTTCTTAATCTGTTTTCCTTTGTCACTATATATTAGATAATGACTTTAATTCTCCATCCATTTTTAGCCAAGCTCTCTTTCTCCAGTCAATGAAGAGAATAAAAGAGAGAAGAGAGGCTTGTCACCAAATCTTTCAATTGTTTTTATTATAGTACGTAAGTTACCCTAAAGATTCCATTGTTTACCAAACACTGAAAAGCAACTATTTCCCTCATGTACAGTTTAAAGACAAAAACACAAACACTCACACATACTAATACACATTTAACATGATCTGACCCTAAATACTTAAATGGACTCAGGATCTGGGTTCTACTTATAATTTTGACCTTATGATATGCTCTTGATTTTTTATGATAATGGGACTATATCAGATGATTCCTGGGATTAACTATAGATTATTCCTTGAGAATGACTGAGGTTCCCAAACCACCTTTTGAGCATTTTTTTAACGTTATATTTCACTTAGTACACTATATAAGCAGAAAATTGATATAGAAAAGTCAATATTTTATGATATTTTGAAATTTCCATAAAAAAGAATGGATTGTCTACTGTTTCCTTTATTTTTATCTTCACTATAATTTGGATAGCATGGATTTGATAATGATATTACTTCTAGTCAATTATCCCTAGTCATGAAAATGGTCATTTATGGAAGAAAATGACATTTTAAATACCAGCAATATATAAATACATTAGAAAAGATGGCCAAAATTCTCCAATGAAAGTCAATTCAATTGTGCAAAGCCTATGTGTATGACCCTCAAGATACACGTATGAACTCACAAAACATATGTCAAATATGTTAAACTAACATATAGTGTTTATTATTCCCCTTGTTTTTTTTTTTAAAGTATAATTTTAAAGAAAACCTACCAATCTTCTCTTACTTTATTTTATATCATTCAGAAAGAGGATCAAGGCTTTAACTTCATTTTGAAAGAGAGAATGCCTTGTGATGAGGGGTAAAAGAGAAAAGGTCATTTTTTCTAAGGCAAGGTAACAACAGTTTAAGGGCTATCAAATTATTTGGAAGTGGTGGAGGTATCTTTAAGAATTTGACAGCCAGCATCCTTGACATTTATCTTTTTTCCTTTCTACTAGCCCTGCCCCAAAAAGAAGATGAAAATGCTCTTAAGAAATGCAAGTGATCTCTATTGACCTGAGACTTTTGTATAACCATGGCCTGTGGCACATGACTGCAGTATGCATTTCTTGTCCAAACAGGTGAGGGAATTGAGCACTAACTAGCCTGAAGGAATGTGTGTGTGTGTGTGTGTGTGTGTTCAGAACTGAAAGATAAGGAATTCGAAGAAAAAGTAGAAGAGAACCTGGGGCAGTTAGGGAAGGAAAAGGTAACTTGTGTATTTTTGTCTTTTGAGATAAATGAGTTCTAATATTCTATAGTTTACTCATCTCATTCTCAATCCGTGCTCACTCTTTCTTAATTTTCCTCAGATACTCCATTAATTTTCTCTCAAAATAATTCTTTCAAAGAAATATGGTCATCATATTGGGAATAAATTGAAAGATAGCTTCCAATCTCTAAACACTTTCTCACGTGTGATAGAACACATTGGCTTGGGGAGACAGAGGTCTTTAATCTGTTATGAAAATGAGTGAAATTTTATCTCAGATCTTGCAAAAACATCCCAGAAGAGCAGAGGATATACATTTGAGGAAGGGAAGTAGGATCCTTTCCCTTTACCTGAGCCATAATCTTTTTGAAAAATAGATCACTTAAAATACAGTCATTAAAACTTTCTATAAATTACACATTTTACTCAGAAAGGGAAACAGGATATAGGAAGATGTATTTTAATGATAGATTCATTTCCCTGTAGAAAACTACTTAAACGTAGTAATAAAAATGGGGAAATTATTTCATCCATATTTCCTTTAACCTTTCAGGGCATCTGCTCAGGTTTGTTCTGAGAGAGTCATTTTACACATATATAAGCAGACACTGTCAAATTTAAAATAAAAGATGAAAGGGAAAATCAGCTCTAACATCATCAATACTCCCTGCTGTAAAATCCTACTCCATCTATGTTTTTTTTACCTTTAGTTCACAGAAATGTTTCATATAAAATATGAAAAAGACAACCTTGCCCTGTGCTTCCACCTGATGGTTGCTCTTTCACATCGATCTCACCTGCTTGTTTCATCCCAGGAGCTGTGGGACCAGACCCCCGCACACAGTGTCAGCAGCAACTGCCTCTCAGCCAGCTACGCCTAAGGGGAAACAATGGGGTGTTTGTGAGCCCAGAGGGGGCGAGTTTGCTCTGGTTCAAAAATCAAACTCCATCCAGAAGCTGACCCCAGCTCTCTATAAATGCCCTACCTGGCAGCCATCTTGAAGGTGAAACAGATTTCCTAAAGAATCTACTTTCTTAAAAAATAAGACCTAAATTGAACATGTGAAAAAAGAAAACACAAGGTAACATGCTGAAGTTGGTACACGTTTGATATTTAATCTTTAGGCTACACCTTATGGTTGCTTTCTGAAAAATAAGGTGTGGTCTTCAAATTTAGCATAGAAAGAGAATGACTAAAGGTCTAAATGACTTTAGAATGACTAAAGGATATGACTTACTTGGATGGATGTGCATAATTTACAGAATAACAGACACTCTACATGTTTGCCAAAAGCAACTCTACTCACCTCCTTAAGGCAAGTAAAGTTTGGGCTAGGTGAGAAGTTCTGAATATTGATTTTAATATTTGTAGTTCTTAGTTCTTAACCTGCAGTTCAAGGTTAGTGCACACAGAAATGGAGGGCAAAGGCATTTGGTAAATAGCACATTTAATAGCAAGGCAATATTGTTTTCATGTATTTTTAGTTAATGGCAAGCGTGGGGTGGGGAAGAAGATGAGAAGGAGGAGATAATAGATTCAAATGTTTTCTTTAATAAGTTAAAAGTCACTTTCTTCAGGCTGCTGTTTCAACATGCAAAATGTGGTTAGTTAGTGTATTCTTCATTTTTGTAAAGATCATCTCATCATCCTGTGCACCAAATACTGCATATGACAAGTGCTCAATAATTTCTTAATATACATGATTCATCACGTAAATCTCAAACCAAGGACTAAGTATAGTCATGAATCCACAGACTAACAGAAAAATCTGATTATGACTAAATTCATTGGAATTATGTTCCTTTGTAATAAATAAATGCCTCCACTCAAAAACAATTAAAAAGGCATTCTCCTAAATGAATTAGAAATGTATTTCTCTCCTTCATAAACGTCTACAGCTTTGTAGTCTAGGACTAGTACAGTGGCTCTATTCTTGCAAGTCTTCATGAGCTTAGAGTTTCTTCAAACTTATGCACTCATCACCTCTAGGGCCTGTCCTTCCTTTTCATGATACAAGCTGTATCCATACACACATGGGACTGCACATGGGAAGAGAAAGAAAATTTTTAAAAAGAGACCAAAGTGCATAGGCTGGCTGACACTTTAAAAAGCTTTTTGGAAGCTTCCCCAGAACGCCTTCTCTTAAAATATCCCATTTAACAAATTAATCACTTGATCATATCTAGCTGCAAACTGCCAAAGATTAAAACAACAACAAAATTATAATGGAAGGAGGAGGAACAGATACTGTAGGACAAGAGTTATTGGAGGATCACCTAAGTGTTTCCATCTAATTGATAAAGTAAAATGCAATATTCCACTTGAAATGAGTTCTTTCCCTACAAAATATTCTTCGTGTCTTGTCTCAACTCTGAGAACAGACTGTGAGAAGGCAACACAGTGGGCATGCTAGCAGAGTTTACAAATACGAATTTAAAATCAGAGGAGTTACTGTTAACACCCTGAAATTCCCTGAAAACAAGATAGGGCTTGGAGCTGGAAAGGGCTTGAAGTGAAGGAAAACATGATGGTCGGGCAGTAAATGGGCATTTTAGTTAATCACGAGTCCTCATTTTGCACTATGTTCACTGTGGAACATGTGAAGTGTCCCTGTTTATAGACTAAAATCTGTTTTTTTTAAAAAAAGAAAAAAATAGCAATATCTTGACTTTGGAAGTGTTTGGATTTATTTTAGAAATATTTCTAGGTTTTATATCAAATTTATAACCCCTTGAATATCCTATCTACAGTTCCATAATTAATATTAATTTAATAATTACATTATGTTGCTTTTGTGAAAAAAAGATCTGTGTTCAATAGTAAATGAGGTGTTGGAATCTATCCTGTTATTTCTCTACTCACCCCTCCAAATGACAGTGGCCTCTATTTGATGTTTCCAGTGTATTCCAATACTGCCAAATTGTTCCAGTTTTAAGTCTTATTTTTATTTCACTTTAGAAAAAATAGAGTAGGCCTATACTTCAAAAAGTTAAATAGTATTTTCAGGAATGAACTACCACACTACATTGGTCTAGACTCTAGAAAGTATATGGTTAGTATCAGGGAAAAAGTCAAAATATGGCCTCACATTCCACGAAAGCTGTAAACTGAATCACTTTGATCTTCTTCATTTTTTCACTTTGATTCTCACAGAGTATTTATAACCTCTTATGTTTATATGACCTCATGAACCCATGAGAGTTTCAATAGCCAGTTAAAACACACAGTATGTTTTTAAAAACCAAACATACTTTAATAAGACAGCTAAAAGCTGATAGCATTTTCCCAGACTATACCGAGCATTAATTATCCTTCCTCTTCCTTGAGTCAAAGATTATAAGAAACAGAAAGGGCATAACCTTAGTCCATCTCTATAGTAAAGATTGCAACAACAATAAAACATATCAAAACGTGTTTTGTTAAAATGTTGAGGTTAACATTTGAAGACTTCTGATACCTCGCTTGGCTACACATTTGTTTATACTGGTCATAAACAAATTCAATTTAGATACTGGTAGTTGACTGGCTTGGTATATACTTAAAAGAATAAAGTTTGAGATAGAAGTAGACACAGAAAGTAAACACAGAAAAGTTCTTGTATGCAAACTTTTAGTTACAGATTCACCAGTTAGACTTGCTATTGTCTGGTAACTATTAATCAAAACAAAATAATTGAAGTATAATTTGAATTGAAAACTATTTAAATTTTGGTACAAATCCCATACTTTGTTGGAGGGTAAAAGAGAGTATAAGCATAACCTAAGAATTAAGTAGCATGTAGCACCAACGTAATATCAGTGAAATGCCAGAAACTAAAACAATGAGATAGTTCAAGAAAAATGATGCAATAAAAATGCAGCTAGCTATGTATGTATGCATGTATGTAGCTATCTATCTATCTATCTATCTATCTATCTATCTATCTATCATCATCATCATCTATTTTCTATCAATCAATCTATCTACTCCAAATTAGCAACAACTTAAACTTGTACCAGCAGAAACCAGATCAGGCTCCAAAACTCCTCATAAGGTATGCCTCCCAGTCCATCAGGGTCTCCTTGTGGTTAACCATCAGTAGCTTGGAAGCTGAAGATGTGGCAACTTATTACTGCCAGCAGAACAATAATTATCCCCACACCATGCTACAACCCAGAATAAAACTAGCTCAGCCTAGATGAACAGAGAAAGTGCATGATACCACATACTTCTGATTCTTGCAGGTGCTGTTGGGGCAATGGTCTGACCAACATCATGACATCTAGCCCACCCCTAGCAGTGCTGAAACCCCAGAGTCACTGCCTTATATCTGTTTCATCTCCATCCGCAGTCATTTTTCAAACTATGTGAACAGTTTAGTTAAAGATGACCTCTCCTTTTTCTGTTTATAGACTTATATAAACAGTCCTTTACAAGTTTTACAATTTTACAAGTAAACATTTTGGATTTATTCTTTGGAACTACAGTTTCTCATTTATAACAAAATGGCACTACAGGGGGATAATTATGGGACAAACCAGGTGATGGCTTGGAATTGAAGTAACAGTAGTGTCCATGGATTCAAATTTTTGAGGGGGAGGGGTGTTTGAAGGAGTGAAAATTTTAGCCCACTGCCAAAGCACCTTCTTGTCACCTGGAAATTTGTTAACACAGATTAACATTAAGTTTCATTCTTGTCAGTGGAATGTTTGAGTGAAAATAAAGTAAGTGTTGGATATTTAATTCTTGACATAAGAAAACTGGTTCATCAGCAATCAAAATATAGACATCTAGTGAAAGCTTGAGAATACGGGACTCTCCCAGAAAGAATATTTAATGGGAATGAAGGAAGGAATCGGAGTCTTGGGAGTAGTACATGGCTCCAGGCCTAAGGAGGTAGAAATCATGAATTCTCAATTCCTCAAAATAACCGTCATTTCCAAAAGTTGAGTGTACCAAGGCACTAACAGTAAGAGAAGGTAGCTTGGGGCACTCAAGTAAGGAGAAAAAATTAAATGGACATTTCATTATATATCTTAGTTGACATACGGAATGCAGGATCACCCATCATCCTAAGAATAAATATGTTTTACTATACAAAAGAAAAGAAAAGGTTTAAAGGTTATAAATGTTTAGGCAGTAGTTGAAGAGTTTCTTCAAAAAGTGAGAAAGAAATAAGAAGAGTGGTCTTTGTAGTATTATGAAGTAAATCATCCACAGAAAGGAACATACAGGTCTAACATTATGTCAAAACAAGATTAAAACTTGCTGTCAGTTAAGTACATGGAACACATATGATAAATTTTAAAAATTGACAATATTCTTAATAAAGACTACCAAAAAAATCAAGGCAATAATAATCAGATTCATTGTGTTCAATTCTGCTATGTTTTACAAAGATGATCTTGATAGTAATGAGTCCTCAATGAATCCCATGCTTGGTATCTGTTATTGCATAACAAACCACCCTAAAACTTGGTAATTTATAATAACATTTATTATCTGTTACTGTTCTTATGTTGACTAGACTCAGGTTGGTGATTCTTTTACTTCATGTCATATTGGATAAGGCTGAAGTCATCTGGGGGCTCCATTATTCTGGAATATCAATAATGTTCGCTCTCATGACTGGGAGTTGATGTTGGCTGTTGGCTGGGAACTCAACTGGGACTTTGCCAAGTGCCTACATATTCCCTGTTAGTGTGGCTCAGGCTTCTCACACAATGATTGTTTGGTTCCAACAAATGTTCCAACAGTGAATATTCGAAGGGATTCAGTCAAATGCTGCCATTCTCTAAAGGCTTATGTTTGGAATTTGCAGAATGTCACTTGTGCCCCATTCTGTTGGTCAAGCAAGTCACTAAGTCACCCAGATTCCAAGACAGAGGATTAGACTCCACCTGTTAATGGACTAACAAGATCTCATTGAAGAAGTGCATGAGGGATAGAAGTTATCACTGAAGACATTGTTGGACAATATAAACTGCCATAGTTCTCAAAGAATGATCTGGAAAATTTAAGGTATTGCACATAAACATGTATGCTAGGGAACAAAAAGAACACTCACCCAGGGTACTGGGAGGGCAAAAATATTGCAAAATATGGTCTTATCATATCCCCTTGTCTCCCTCAAAATTAACTACTGCCCTGCCTTTATGGTAATAATGTTATCAGTTCATTAGGTTTTTATCACTCAGTATATATCCCTAGATCAGGCGTCCTCAAACTATGGTCCGCCGGCCACACGTGGGTGTTTTTGCCCATTTGTTTTTTACTTCAAAATAAGATATGTGCAGTGTGCATAGGAATTTGTTCACAGTTGTTTTTTTGTTTTGTTTTTTTTTTGTTTTTTTAAACTATAGTTCGGCCCTCCAACGGTATGAGGGACAGTGAACTGGCCCCCTGTTTAAAAAGTTTGAGGACCCCTGCCCTAGATACTATGGTTTAATCTTATCTATTTTTCCACACATGGCTAGTTGATTAAGTCTATTTAAACTGAAGGCTTCCTTTCCATCCCTTTTTTATATGTTGAAAAAACAGGGTCCTTTGCTGATTCCCTAATCACACTTTTTTGAAAATTAAGATAAATTTATATTCAATATCTATACTCATTACTTTAATAGAGTTTCAAAATGTTGATATTTTAATTCTATTAATACAATGTCTTGTTCATTTATTAAATTGAATGATTTTATTAAAAAGATACTTTATCGCATCTCTAGTTTACTAAGTAAAACAGTTCATATAAGCAAGACTTGATTCTTTCCCCGAAGGTTTGATATCTTTACCTGGTGTTTCAGATAATGAATTGATTTCTCTATTCAAGGAAGGCAGCCTTTAAGATAGCCCTGATGATTCTTTCTTGTTTAATCCTTTCCTTTTGACTGTGGGCTGGACTTAATGATTCACTTTTAATAAGAGAATATGACCAAATATGCATGTCAAATTCAAGATTAGGTTATAAAAACATTGTGTCTTCTGTCTTTCTACACTATTTTGCTTCCTCCCTTACTAGCTTTGGCAGAAGTCAGCTACATGTTTGACCTTCCCTACAGGAAATCTCATGTGGCAAAACACTGATGTCTTTGGCCAACAACCAGTGAGGAGGCAAGGCCTGTCAGTAGCCACATGAGTGGAATTCAGAGCAGATTGTGCCACAATAGAGCCTGGAAGCTGTGAAATAAAAAGATGTTGTTAGTATAAGCTGCTAAATTTGGGGGTAATTTGTTACTTAGTAAAAATAACAAACATAATAACCAAATCTGAACTCATAGATTTAAATTGGTTGACATTTCAATCTATCAAAATGCTTTACTTTATTGAAACTCAGATCAGCTGATTTGGAGAAAATGGGGACCTGCGTACATGATTCTATTAGTCATTGATAGCCTTGCTAATCACAATGACAAAATTTGTTCTATGCTCATCTTTAATATCCACATATGATAAATACACAAATACAATCTTCAGAATCTTTAAAGTCAATGCTTGGGTGGGAACCTCTGGGAACTATTCCATCATCTGATTCTCAAGTTGTATAAAAACACTTTCAAGTTATTAAAAACATTTTCAACCAAGGGCCATCAATTATTTTTAAAAAGCCTAAGGTGAATATTTAAAATATATTCTAAGATGACTTTTTAAAATTTGTCAAAAATTTAACAACATTTTTGTCTTTTTTCTGGAGTGAGTTACAAATGCTCTGTTTTAAACCTCCTTGCCCATATTTTCATGAACTCAGAAAATAGAGACTCCCTGTGTTTACAAATCTCTAGCCTGTATATAATAATTAGATAATATTTTAACAGTTGCCTATATCCTTTTCTTTTCTAAGCAATTATTCTCATTTCCCCTTATTATTACTTGTATGGTATCTTTCCAATCTGGATCTCAGCTTTGTATTTCAAAGCAAATTATCCTGTCTGATTATTATTATGACTTTCTGGTAGGATACTGGTTACTATTGACCAATCAACATACCTAGATAATTTTAGTAGTGATCATAATAGCACCAAAAAATAATAAATACTACCCACCTATTGAGAACATATCATTCCTATGCTAAGCATGATACATGTATTATCACATTTAATCCTCACAACAGTGCTGAGAATGGTTCAGCTAGTCCCACTTAAATTGTGAAGAAAAAGAGCCAGAGGAAATAACCTCCTGGGAACGTGGGCAAATTTGTTTTTCCTCTCTGTAGTATTCTCAGTGCTTTCTATAAATATATGGTGAATTAGTGTGTTAAATTAAATAAGTAGGAGGCCATTGGCCTGAGGCTGTCTTCAAACTTTGAGTTTCTACATAAATTGCAATGTAACTTGGTAAATAAACAAACTAAAACCTAATTTAGGAGTATACTTTTGTAACAAACAGCCAGGTTTCAGATAATTGCACATAGCCAAGCTTTTGCCAGTCACAGGCAGCTGATTGATCCCAGCAAGCCCGAATGGGGCAAAAAGCTGCATCCAATTGGTTGATTTCTCTACTTTGCTTCTGTGTTTAGCTTATAAAAGCTGACTGCTTATATTGCTGGGTGGAGCTCTGTGAACCTCTGCTGGTTCCAAGTGCCACCTGATTCATGAATCATCCTTTGTTCGATAAACTCTGTTAAATTTAATTTGTCTAAATTAAGAAAAGGAGAAATGAATCCATTATAGATAGGGTAAACAATATCAAGTTATAATCTGAAATAACCCAAGTCTTGGTCTAGGTTCTCCAGCCAACAGAATTTGTATCTGTGGTTGTATGAGTAAGGGTAATCCCAGCAACAAGCAAGAGTGAGGAAAAAGGAAAATAAGCATACAAGGAGATAAAATAAATACAAAGTGGTTATTACTGAGCCTGCTATAGCACCATAAGAAAACATAATTGACCTTCAGTCCTGCAGATCATCTTCAAAAATGGCTTTGCGCAGTGGCTCACACCTGTAATCCTAGCATTCTGGGAGGCCAAGGCGGGCAGTCTGCTCAAGATCAGGAGTTCGAAACCAGCCTGAGCAAGAGGGAGATCCCGTCTCTACTAAAAATAAGAAAGAAATTAATTGGCCAACTAAAAATATACAGAAAAAAATAGCCGGCCATGGTGGCACTTGCCTGTAGTCCCAGCTACTCGGGAGACTGAGTTAGTAGGATCACTTGAGTCCAGGAGTTTGAGGTTGCTGTGAGCTAGGTTGATGCAAGGGCACTCTATCCTGGGCAACGGAGTGAGACTCTGACTCAAAAAAACAAAAATAAATAACGGCTTTTCACAGGTACTGTGTCTGGCATCAATTCTTTGAAAATTCAGGAAAGAAGTGGAGGAATGTATTCACCTGCCCTTTTCTGTCCACTGGCTGTTAATGGTAGAGTTCACTTTGACTCCCTGGACCTTGCTGGTTGTGTCTTCCAGGTGACAGCATCCAGATCATCTCTCACTGGCACATTTGAATTTGAAAATTGGTGAAAAAGAGAGTAGATCTTCTGGAGATCACGTCAGACTTACATCATCGATGTAATTGCTAAGGAGGCCATCCCTCCCCATGGGGAACGTTAAAGGGTTGGGTGAATTGACAGCAGCATGGCCTGTTTCTTCCCTGAGCAAGAAGCTAGGTCAGTAAAGCAGACAAATTCCAGGGAGATTCATAAACTGAGTAAGTATGACCTTAAGTAGGCAAAATCTTTTTTCTTAATGTCCACCAAAGCCCATGGGTAAAGATTTTAGACAAGAGTTGAATGAGTTAATAAACTGTGAGTGCAGAAATAGATATCTCATCTAGCACTGAATTCCCAGCCAAGTATGGTATCAGCATGCAGTAGGTATTCAAAAAATATTCATTAAACTAATAAATAAATAAAATTACAACTATCAGTGTTTTGTCAGGGTTCTCCAGAGAAACACAATACATGTGTGTGCATGTATATACATGTAAACACATATGTAGAGAGAGAAATTTATTATAAGGAATTGGATGATGGAGGATAATAATTTCCAAGATCTGCAATCAGCAAACTGCAGACCCAAGAAAGCCTATGGTGTAGTTCCAGTCTGAAGGTAGGAAAAAAAACATGTTCAAAGGAAGTCAGGAAGAAGGAATTTCCTCTTATTTTGAGAGAGTCAGCTTTTTTGTTGTATTCAGGTTCTCAACTGATTGGATGAGGCTCAGAGAGGGCAATCTGTGTTCCTCAGTCTACCAATTTAAATGTTAATCTCATCCAGAAACACTCTCACAGACACATTCAAAATACGTTTCTCCAAATGTCCAGGTGCCCCACGGCCTGGTCAAGTGGGCAGATAAAATTAACCATTACATTTATAGGGCCGTTTTGATAAACTTGTGTCATTTATGTACAGTCAGTTCTTGCTATTCATAGTAGTTATAGTCTACAAAGTCACTGTGAACATTAAATTTAAGAATACTGAATCCTTGCTCAAAGGTAAAATACAGGGTTAGGTTCCCAGGAGCTTTGATCATGACATTTTTGTCAACCAATCAATATATAACTACCTTAATGTGTGTTTCTGTTTAAAGACACCTTACTTAATATACACTGTTGACTCATTAGCATTGATCTCATGGCCCACAGTGCTGTAACTCATGCCTGAATGAAGCTTATCTAACACATGTATTTTCTCTGTAAGGCACATCACTGCCCTCTTGTGCTTGGGAACACTAGATAGCCCCTCAGCAATACACTTGGGGGCCATTTTAAGCAGCAAAATCACCAAAAAAAAAAAAAAAAGCCAAAAATGAGAAAAACAAGGCACTAAATAGATGGTGAAAAGGACACTTATTTATAATATGAGAGCTGAAACAGGAAGGCAGAATGTCACCTCGTATGATCTTAGCTGGGATTGGATCTAAGCTCTTGAAGACTCAAATTTTTGCCCCTACTTTGCACATGTTCATGAATAATCGCAAAATCAACATGAGTATTGATTTTGTGATTACAAATAAATTTTAGCAAGTCAGTAAATTTTCAAACATGAACTCTGTGAATAATGATGATCAATTCTGTGTGTGTATGGGTTATACCCGGGTACACGCACACGTATATTCCAATACAAATATTTTCAATTAGAAATTTGTTTTACTTTTATGTATAATCTATATTTGGGAAAAAGCTTGAGTAATAATCTTTTAATTATTTTGTGAAAGTTCTACTTTTTCCTTCTTAATTCCAAGCTCTATTACTCTTTATTCAATTTTATTGAATAACTCAATTTTTATTCATGACCATTCCTTCAATTTAAAAAATCAATGAGTTTTAACCTTATCTTTGTGAGAAACTATGTTCTAGACTACTCGTCAATTAAATTACAATTTCTTGGAATGAGTCCAGGCATCAGTATTTTTAAAATACTGATTAAGAAACTCTTCAGAGGATTC
Organism: Microcebus murinus; assembly: GCF_040939455.1. Lineage (NCBI taxonomy): Eukaryota > Metazoa > Chordata > Mammalia > Primates > Cheirogaleidae > Microcebus > Microcebus murinus. The sequence continues at coordinate 63,990,461 of NC_134105.1, forward strand.
TAACAAGCATCCAGTATTAGAGCTAGGTTTAAATAGCAGCACTGATACTGTGTTTCCTAGGGTAAGTTCCATAATAACTTTGATAAAGTAATTGTTTTCCTATATAAAATGGACATTATATCTTCTGCCTTATAAAATATTGTGAGGATTAAATAAGATATCATATATTAACTGCTGGGGCCAGAGTAAAAAAATCAGCAAGTAAATGTACTTTCATTCATCTAGAAAGCTTGACATACCTTCCTTCTTCCTCAGAACATGCATTTAAGTAGCTCTTCTTAATGTGAAAGAATACCAAGTTGACTCCCTATCTCTACAAAAGACATTTTACCTTAGAGTGATACTCAGAATTCACAACTTATTTTTGCAACCTTATCTCCCACTATAATTCTCCATGCACTCTACTCACTACACAAATTGAACTTACTATAGTTTCTCCATAAATGTCCTACATATTCCCATCTCTGTGCATTTAGTCAAGATCCTTCTATTGATGAAATGGCCACATTCCTATAACTATCCTTATAAAGTCCCACATCTATTTTAAGCACAATTCAAAACCACCTCATTCTAAAGCCTATTTCCTTTGTCCACCTTCTCACCATTCTATAGCCCATAAACCAAACTCAGTCTCTTCTGCAGTAGTGTTTTATGTGTTTCTTTGTTATGGCACTACCAGTTCCTCTTTTATATATTTATTGCTTGTGTGTGTATAATAAGTTTAAGACTAGAATATACACTTATTGAGGGTGAGTATATTTTTTTATTATGTTTAACTTTTGCTTCCTTCCATCTTATATTTGTGCATAGAGAGAAAAAGATTGTTGAAAGAGAGAAAAAGAGTGATTTTGTTTTTTCTGTTCTTGGCTAGTTGTTAAGAAGGGTTTACCCTCTGCTGTGTTCAAAATCACTGTGAGAGAACATCAAAGCCAATGAATGGCTCAGGGTTAAATTCATGTCTATTCCCTCTAAGCTTGATATTGTCTTTCTGAAACAATTCTACATTCATGTCTTGAAGGGCTCCCTTTTTAGTAAGGAAGGCTGTTCCCTTACACAAGTATTCAAAAAGTATTTGCAAAAAGACTTTATGTGTGAATTGGGCCCCTATAAAGTATAGTAGGTATTAATAGTTCATATAATGCACAATGTCCACCATTTAAGGTGATCACTCCTTAATGTTTACATTGTCAAACCTGTATTTCTCTATTTAGTAGTAAGGAAATTAAGTTATAAAAGACAAAAATCAAAGTCATGATGGATTATGTCTATGATTACTCTTTTAATTTACTAAATCTGATGGGTCTTTTACTCAGTATAAAATTAATTTGGTCAGACAGTACTTGATCTTCATGAAGACGAGTAATATTTTCCAAGCTCCTGTTATTTTTTTGAGAACATGTTTTCAAAATACATGCATGCCATGTTATAATTTCTGAAATATTATATGTATTAAAACTTATGTTCTGAATGACAATATTATTCATATACCTATTAAGTTTTCCTAGAAATATTGACAAAAATTTTTTAAGGTCTTTTTGTTCAGTCCTAAGTGCAAAGGATATGATACATTTTTATGCCAATACTTGAAAATCTGGTCAATTCAATGAATTACAAGGAATATTTGGAACATGTTTGAGAATGGACTTCCAAAATAATACCATAGGCAATAAACTAGAAAGAGAATAAAACATGAAGAAAATAATTACAGTAACATTTTGATAACATACTCATGTGAAATTATTTTGCACATTTAATATATATACAAATAGTTTATCCAATGTTTTACATAGTTTGTAAACTTATAATTTAGGACATGTTGTTGATATAACTAATCTATTAGTGTTATTAAAAGACGAAACAATTTTCTTCTTGTAGTAGACAAAAACATTAGTCCTGCTTGCCATATAAACACATCTCTGTGTATATGCTTTCAACATACAATGTTCCCTATAATCATCAGTTCTCAAAATAGAGGAGCTATTTCAGAGAATGAATCAAGTGAAACTCTTCCATCTTTATTTTTTTCTTTTATTTTTTTTTATTTCAAAATATATGACACAATGGGCACAAATGTTTTTGGTTACATGTATCAATTTTGTTATGCTTGAGTCAGGGTTGTAAGTGTGCCCATCACCCAGATAGTGTTCATTGTACCTGTTAGGTAGGTTTTCACCCATGCTGTCCTCTCTCTCCCCCTGCTTGATTTTCACTGGGTTTTACTTCCCTCTGTGCACATCTGTGCTCATCGGTTAGTTCCAATTTAATAGCAAGTATATGGGGTGCTTGTTTTTCCATTCTCTAGTTACACCCAAAGTTTGCAAAAGGCCTTAATTCATCCTTCTTCACAACTACATAGTATTCTATAATATACACATACCACGTTTTGTTAATCCACTCATGAGTTAATTGACTGGCACTTGAGTTGATTACACATCTTTTCAATTTGTTCCATCTTATTAATACATTGGGACAATCAATAATACATTTATATGATGTTTTATATTTCTACCAAATATCTTGAATTTCAATCTCAAGTAGTAAGTGAGAATGGTTATTTGAGTGTATGCATGTGTGTTTGTGTGTGTGTGTGTGTGTGTGTGTGTGTGTGTATACTTCCATTTATGCTCTGCTCTTCTATGTTGCCTGTGGTAAATGAATTAGTTTTCATGTTGTTTGCATTTGATGGAGAAGACATGGAATAGACATTTTTAGAATATAAGACAAAAATAATGAGGTTGGTAGTGACTGACATTTGCTTAGCTCCTAGGTGCATGATCCTGACATTTGCTTAGCTCCTAGTGGCATGATCTACGAATAGCTCGTAGGCAGTATCTGAGCTAAGGTGATGTAATTAAAAAGAAAGAAGTCATAAATGTATCTAGATGAAAAACAATTAAAGTGGATACAAGGGCATGTGCAAGTATCCTAAGGCTAAAATAAGTTTATTTTAAAATTCAACATATTTATTTTTCACTTATTTTTCCTATGACATATCATGGTTTTTCATTTATTACTTGTTTTTCTTCAGGGTTTTCTGTCTTCTTCCATTTAACTTTTTTCCTTATGTTTAGTTAGTATTTCCTTCAAGGGTTCTCATAAGTTTTAAGCTTAGTTCAGATAATTTTATACATCTTAGAATTTTAAACCTTTAAATAAGTGAATACCTGTTTAATATGCCCAAGAAACATTAACTTAAAAAATAAATATGCAGAGGAGATTACAATTCTTATTGTATATACTCAGGTCAAAATAGGTAGCAATGTTTAATATTATACAAAATGGGTTAATTTCATAAAGATTAAGAAAATAATTTTTCAGGAAGACAAAGAATTCCTAAAATTAACACTTGCCTGCTCATCTGTTATCTGTAAATATAAGCATCCTATACATTAATGGATGACATTTTTATGCAATTACAAGATCTTGTACATTCATTGACTGAGGTTACCATATGAAAGTGAAGTTCAACTGTATCTTAAGAAAATATATCTGAGAATTCCATATATTATATCTCAGGTAGATTTCCTTCCCTATCACTAAGTACTCACCATCACCCTTCAATTTTGAAATTATACAAATGTATATAACTCAAAGAATTTACATAACTTGCTGAACAAAAAAAATCAATAACCACAAAAATGAAAAAAATATCAAATAATATGAAAACATATGGTAGTCAGGAATGGCTCGATATGTGACTAATGGTAGTAGCTAACTAGGAGGAATGCTTCAATAGTAAGTAGATGAAATGAAAATCTTTGCCTTTGGTCATCATTCTCTACAGACCAATAGTTATATCAAGTAATTCTGCTCTGAAAATTAATTCATTCAATGTTCTTGGGAGACATTTCCAAAATCAAAAACAGATGGTCAGTTATAGCATTAATTTTTTTTCCTAACAAAGAAATGTGGCTAACTAATAATAACTTCAGTAAAAGCCATAACAACAATAATAGTTGCTTTCATTGAGCAGTCTCCAGGTTCTAGGCTCAGTGCTATGCACTGGAGAAAGGGTAACAATTATCTTATTTCATTTTTATAAAATCATTGTGACATAAAATGTTAACATTCCAATTTTACAGGCATGGAAATTTAGAAACAGAGAGATTAAAATTTTGTCAAGTAGCAAAGACAGAAAATATTTTCACCCAGATTACCTGACCCTAGAACCTTGCCACCTACTCATCTAATTCCAAGACAGATGTATCCATTTTCAATCAGGAAATAACTAATCCATGAAATAACTAACTTCTACAAGAATTTTGCCACATTGTACACATTTTAATGTATCCTTAAGTAGTCTAAAATGTTTTCTTGGCAGGTAAATTGAAAAAGAATAAGAGATGCAATAAATTGGTTTTTGAAAAAGAGGTGGAGGGAAAGAAAGGAAAGATGAGGAAAGGAAAGAAAAGAAGGAGATGAGAGAGAATGGGAGATGATGGAAGGGAAAGGAAAAAATGAATTGCCTATAGATCAAATATATAAAGTATTGACTTTGACAATGAGTTATCAAATGGTATGGTACACCATGGTTTTTCTAAATATGATTCTTCTATTAAAAACTCTGATTATAAGGTCTAAGATGTACTGAATCAGAATCTTTGGGAGTTAGGCTCAGGATTGTACATTCTTATAAAGTGCTCCAGTTAATTCCTTACATCCTAAATTCAGATTTCCATCAAGTCTCTAAAATAAATTATATTTATTATGAAAAGAACACTTATCCTAGGGGGCCAGTGTAGTAAGGCCCATGTATGGGGAGCATGTCTTCTAGCACTTAACTGGTGCCTGATACATAATAGAGCTCAGTAAATGTGTGGTTAGAAATACTCTGAAATAAAGGGTCATATATTGTATGATTCTATTTATATGAAATATCCAGAATTAGTACACTAATAGAGACAGAAAGCAGATTTGGGGGTTTCAGAAACTAGGGATGGGGAGAATGATGAATGATTGCTTAATGGGTATGGAGTTTCTTTCTGGGGTGATAAAAATGTTTTGCAACTTGATGGGTGTGGAAGTTGTGCAACATTTTAAATGTAGCTAATACCACTGAACTCTGTACTTTTAGTTAATTTTATTAAAAATATAGTTTGTATTAAAAAAAAAGAACACTTATCCTTTTATGTAACACTAGGCCCTAGAAAAATATTGGCAATCACTAAAAATGTAATTATGTCTAACTTGGTAATTTTAAAAAAGTCTGATATAATATAAAAAATAATATCAGAGGTAATATGACATAGTAGAAATTGAGCCAGAAATCTTGTGTTTTAGGACATATAGCTCTGCTTCCTATTAGGTACAAGACATTTAGAAAGTTAATATATGTCTCTCAAATTCAGTTTTTTTATATTTAAAGTGACAATAGAATATCTTCCTTAACACATTATTATTATGAGTATCATAAGAAACAATGTATGTTAATATGTGTGGCTAATCTTAAAATGCATTTAAATATTAGTTGCTATTGAGTGGATTGGTTTTGAATGGTAAGTTTGCCTTGACATGCACATAATTTTGTTACTATGTCAATGATGCGATGACAATATAGTAGGGTTCAATCCCTTTAGTCAGTTGTCTAACATGACTGAGGTTTCACTTTGCTTTGCTCCCAAATGAATTTTTCCAAAAGAAAACTTTTCTTACTTCAAATGAACAGAATATATCCAAAAAGAAAGATAGGGGGTAACAAAAGGGGATACGTTAATAAGAAAAAAAAAAACTACACAATGTTTGACTTTGAAGGAATATTTTTGAGTTGAGGTATAGAGAAAAATGAGAAGTACCTCTGGTTTATGCCACATGTAAAAAGAATGGCAGAAAGGGAAGTGCCATTTCTCTTTATCTCCCAATAGCAGACCTTGCATTGTCCACAATTTCTGTGTCCTCTGAAATTACCAGGAGTTCTACATAAGGAGTCCTTAGAGGGGAAGGCAGAGACAAGTATCTGACATTTTGTTCTTCCCATGCCGAATTTTGTGTACAATATAATGAAAGTCCATTATAAAGTGGGGGACAAGAGACATAATTTACATCCAAATTACACTTGCCTGCATTGTCATAAAAAGATGTAGCAATTCGGCTATATTCTGTTGCAATGACTGATAATAATTTTTCTTTATCACAATACCTTTGATGCTCATTAGAAATAATAATAGATGGTCACAATAACTTTCCTTTTCATTGTTTCATTACTTTAGTAAGGATGTCTGAGTCCTTGCATATTTTGTGGTACCACACTTTTCCTTCCTCTGATCCATCTCTGTCCCTTCTTTTAGAATGCATGGGTATAATTTCTTCATCATTCATTTTGCTGAATATGATTTCAATTATTGTGTCAATAGTAATATATGAATTCCTTCATCCTTAAAAGAAATGCTTGTTTCAGCAACATATTTTTCCCCCGGAAGTTTAATATTAATGAGAGAACTTGAGTTTTTTTCCACACCAAGCTGACAGTTTGTGTCATAGATTTCTGTGTCAAATTTTCAAGAAATATAGCACTGGAAGACAGCAGTACATAGCTCAGGGCAATAATAAGTCATAAATGGGCAGCAACAATGTTGGTCTAAAGAGTAGATCAGTGTTGTGCTTTGGAAAAACATGACCTTCATTTTTTATGGATCTTGTTAACAATCTCTGAAATAAAGAAAGCAAATGTTGACCAGTGATAAAGTAGAAATAGCTAATACCCTCTCTGTCCACGTATACCTTGGGAAAATCAATAAAATAATGATAGAAAATGATTCACAATTCTAATTACCTCTTTAGTTGAGAGTATCTTATTTATCTTATATGCATGGAATCCAATTTGGTTTTATAAATATATCATTATAGAGTGGTCAAGCAGAAAATTGCTAGTGTTATCCATTCAGGTGCAAAAAATTAAGTAATATTTTTATTAATTTTCAACCAATTTATTTTTCCACATTTAAATTCATTATTACATGAATAAACATTCACTTAATGAAGACTACATCACTGTCACTTCTTTGCACATTTCTGAATATGAATACTTAACCAATAGTATGAAATTTATTTTAATCTTGGAGTTTATTGAACTCAGAGCTTTAATTTCATTATCAAACTTCAGTTTGGGCTAGGTGAGGTAACTCACATCTGTAACCCCAGCACTTTGAATGCTGAGGTGGGAGGATTACTTGAGGCCAGGATTTAAGACCAGCCTGGGCAACATAATGAGACCCTGTCTCCACAAAAATTAAAATTAAAATTAAAAAAACTAATTAGCAGGATGTAGTGGCTGTAGTCCTAGCTGTAGTCCTAGCTACTCATGAGACTGTGCAGGAGTATTGCTTGAGCCCAGGAGTATGAGGTTACAGTGAGCTATGATGACTATGATAACACCACTACACTCCAGCCTAAGTGACAAAGTGAGACCCTATCTATAAAAAAAAAAAAAAAAATGCAAGTTCAAAAAAACATTTAAAAAGTTGAGTTTGCTATCAAATCTTCTTTTTTACTAAATACCATGAATCACACATTCATTTTGCTTCTAAAAGATTGTGTAAATATGTAAAAGTACTTTAGTTAAGACTGCTCTATTTTCCTTTCTCAATTACTCTTTTATCATTTACCTGAATCAACAATGACCTAACTTTCATAATCTACTCTCCAAATATCACTCTGATGTTGATTCATTACCATTCTCTCTGTGAATATGATTCTATTTTTCTACTCATTGCACTAATTATTTTAATCCTTGAAAGGACCACTTGTTCGAGGGGAATGCTAAGTTTCATTTGTCAAATATGTACCACACAGAAGCAAGACTACTCCCAGGGGTACGATCTGGCATCCAGAGACATCACGAGACTCACAAGGTTCCCAGGCCTCAAAGTTGTAGATTTACTATTCCAGGGGCCATACTCATACCATGCATGGTTTAATAGAGCTTTGGTTTTTTCATTGCCTTTCTGGATATGTTACAATGGCATTTAACTATTTAATAGGTTCCTTTTCTGTTGAACTTTGATGAACTTACTACACCTGAGAAGTTGTTGCCTGGATAGTGTAACTACAAGAGGCCTGGGTCATGCAAACTCTGCACCAAAATAAGACTAAGTTTTAGTTAATACAATTATTACCCATTAATCATAGCTATGTTTGTTTTGCAATGAATGAATGCAACTGTTTATTTAGTAGAGGAAGTGGAATTACCCTTAAAGTTGGGAAAATTTCCTGCCAATAGCTCTAGAATGTAGGATATTCTGGCCTATGTAAACAAACTGATTTTAATGTTAAATAGAATTAGAATTGAGATATATAAACAGATAGATCAATAGACTTATAGATCTTAGACTACAATAGACTGTAGATCTATCTGTCTATCTTCATTCTTAGTGCACTTAGCCAAAAACTAGTTCATGAAAGTAAGGCCAGTTAGGATAATATTTAGTTTTAATTTCCCAGAATATTAAATTCTTTTGTATAAATTATCTATTTAGGAAGACATAAAATGTATCAAAATAGAGTTTCTTCAATTTCTATAGCATGTGCATATTAGTGACTAATGGGTTTATCAAAAAAATTCAATTCTATATTCAAAATTAATCCTTATACTATTGAATTGGAGGAAAAAAAGATAAAATTTATTTATTAAATAGGGTACACTTCATGTTTTTGCTTTCAGAAGTATTACTACTAGAGCTACAAACTCAGATTGCCCAACTCGATCATACTTTTCTCATTATTTTGCTTTTGGTAATTATAGAATAAATTACATTCAAGAAACCAATATGTCCAAATACAAAAGCAGATAGGTCCCCAAAGAATCTTTACCACAATTAGAAAGGAGAAAACCTACCAGGTAATATTTTTTTTCTTTAGAAATAGCTACCAAAATTGGTGATCTATCTGTGTTCTTAGTACCCTTACTGTCAATTAGCGAGCTCTTCATAATGTTCATGAGCTAAGAGCTAACTCTGATAATCTTATTAATTATTAATACCAAAGATCAAAACCCAGTCAGTATACAATATCTGTACATGAAGGAGTGAGAAAAGGGACTGGCTGAAATGTTTTGCATAACATAAAAATAGCTGGCAATAAAATCTAGAATAAATAAAATACCTCCTCATTTATAAAACTTTACTAGTAAAAAGTACAAAATATCTCACATGCCTAAAATATAATAGACATAATAATAAAATTGAGATCTTTGGGTTGAGGAAGACAAAAAAGACAATTTTTTAAAAGAAGCGCATTGCTAGACTCCTCAGTGATAAGCACTGTAGACAGACAACAACAAAAAAAGAACCAGTCATTTTCTACCATCTTTTTAAATATTCAGGAAGACACTTCTGTTTGTATTTAATTTAATAGTAACTTATTTTGCATTTTCATATGTTATGTTACATTTTACTATCAAGCATAGCACTACATGAAAAGCACATTCTTTGGAGTTTATAGTGAGCCCAAAACCTTCTAGGTTAGATCAATGCTGAATCCAAATATAGCAAAAATCAACTAAACCTGATCATTGATTTGACATCAACCTTAGCTTTTGATATTTCTTTCTGTGATCTGCCTCCTTCTAAAAATTCTGTGCTTTAATCACCATAAGAGAACATGGGTTGAAAAGCCTCATTCAGATTTAAGGAACTTTGGCTTTTAGCAGTCATATTGGCAGAATAAGTACCAAGATTGCTGTTAATGATTATGTCTATATGTGAATACTATCATCTCTCTTGAGAAATAACATAATTCCAACTGAAGAACTGAAGATTTTTTAAAATAGATTCCTTTATTTCAAAGCTCAAATAAGACAAAGATAAATAAAAGAGACCATTATTAAAACAACATTTTGATTGGAATAATAATGATTTAGTATTGAGTCCATTGTGACTCAATGTGACTCAACATTGATCACTTTCATTTATTTAGTGAATGACATTTCAGTAATAAGTCTTGACACTTAAAAGGTTCATAATCAGATCTCTTTTTAAATAATTTGATTTTTATCATATATACATGGTATTATTAAAAAAATTCCCACTAGATCAACAAATAAAATATAACATTAATAGTAGCAGAATGATGATTAGAATTTATATATATAACATATATAATATGCATACATTATATACATACATGTTTTGTATATATATGTATAATACATAAACATGTTTTGTTTTTTTACCCCTGTACCAGTGGTCCCCAACGGTTTTGGAACTGGGGACCAGTTTCATGGAAGACGATATTTCCACGCATGGTGGAAGGGTATGGTTTTCAGATGATTCAAGCACATTACATTTACTATCCTGTCACACCTCTCTGCTAATGACAATCTGTATTTGCAGCCACTCCCCAGCGCTAGCATCACCGCCTCAGCTCCACTTCAGATCATCAGGCATTAGATTTCTCATAAGGAGCATCAATAGATCCCTCGCATACCCAGGTTACAGTAGGGTTCACCCTTCTGTGAGAATCTAATGCTGCTGCTGATCTGTCAGGAGGTGGAGTTTGTGCGGTGATGGGAGTAATGGGGAGCAGCTGTAAACAGAATTGAAGTTTCCCTCTGGCCACTGCTCACCTCCTGCTGTGGGGCCCTGTTCCTAATACGCCACAGACTGGTAGTGTTCTGTGACCCTGGGATTGAGGACCACAGCCTCACATCACAAGTAAAACAAGAGTTACTGTACTTCAATACATGGGCTGTTTCAAAAATATATTGGGGAAAGGAAACAATGTTATCATCCTTAAATGGTGATGTCTCAGTAGAAACTTTTATGATATGCCTCTGACCATGGCAAATTATCATTTTCTTTATCATGACAAACAATATCAGTATTATTATCAAATGAGAATCTTTATAATAATAATATAAATGTTTATTTCACTCGTGTACTTACTTGCTTAATATATTGAAACTTGAGCGCTGTTGAGTCTTACTAAGGTTTCATTTATACACTGCATTAAAACATTTATAATGAGCAAAACCAGATACAAATATTTTCTAGAAAGCTAAATATTTTCATAACTTCTACACTTGTTAAAATTTAAACAGGCTAAATTAGAAGAGCTTTTGGGTAAATACAATCTGTAACTATTTTATTATATAAATCTTGATCTTTGATAAAGCTCAGAGGAAATGTATGACTCTTCCATGCATTCAAGAAATTTTCAGTTAACTGAAATGAGTCAACTGATTCACGTGAGTCCTGCTGGACTCATTATTGATGACAGAAAAGGTAAGTTAGTGATATAACTATGTGAGAGATCTGTTAACAAAGCACCTTCTTATCACCAGTCCAACGGTCTTGATCAAGAGGATAAGTTAGAAGACATTTCTGTTGTTCCTATTCTTATTCCTTAGGTTTCTTGACAGTTGGTTTGTACTGAGGAAATACTATTGATTGCGTATATGGGATATAGATCGATGCATGATGGGTCCAGGCCTTGCTGGAGCAGTAACCATCACCCCGTTTCATTCAATTCTACAGCTGTGCACCGTGTAGAGACCTAGAGATATGTTTACTTTTTAAAATTGCATTTCATTACTTTTTCAACCTAACACTACTTAGTAAGAGCAGTGGTATGGCCTCTGTGTTCCTTCTAAGAATTCCAATGATCATATTACAATGATAATTTTCAAAATATTTAACAACAAATTCAGCACTGACACCAACCAATTAGAACACACATGAGAATTTTCACCACATTGGTGCTTTCGCAGAAGATTATTAAATGAATATCATAGTCACGCAGATTCCAGCTTGTACTAGAAACTGGTAATTGTAGGTGAGAAATATATAAAGGAAACATGGAAAGGAGTGGGTTCTAATCTTTTAAACAAACTGGCAAGAAAAAAACAAGCAATCCCATTTTTAAAAATGGGCAAAAAACATGAACAGAAGCTTTTCAAAAAAGGATAGACAAATGACTAACAAACATATGAAAAAAATGCTCAAACATTACTAATCATAAGAGAAATGCAAAATAAGAACACAATGAGATATCACCTTACCTCTGTTAGAATGGCTTTTATTAAAATATCTAAAAACAATAGATGCTGATGTGCATACAGAGAGAAAAGAACACTTATATGCTGTTGGTGGGAATGTAAATTGTAAAACCTGTATGGAAAACAGTACAGAGATTCCTCAAAGAACTAAATGTAGACCTTCCATTACGTAGAAGGCATCATTTGTCTGTAAAATAAGCTAAAATGACTTAAATGAGCAATTTGGAGTTGCAATTTCAAGTATAAATGGCAAAATTTGGCATGGCGGTGTCAATTTACAATTAATACATCTTAGGCCCTCTCCAAAGCACTCAGCATTGCTCTGTCAATTTTATCAATTCAAAATAAAGAATTAAATAGTGATTCTGTAAGTAAGATCTCAAGGAGAACAACTACTGATAGAACATGGGGCTGACAATGCAATATCAGCTGTGGTGTATTTTGTAAGATTTAAGTGGTCTAACTGAAACATTATTGAAAGTTCTATAAATAACATTCAAAATTAGTAACCACACCCTAAATCTGCTTGGTTTTTATTGAAAGAGTAAAATTTCAATTATATTGTAAATCTAATTTTAGTGGATGAATCACATGCCTTGATGCATAAGAAGTTTCTTTTTATATTAATTCCAAACATTTTCTGAAGTTTTAGAGTTACACTAGTCAAAATATGTGGCCCTGGGTGACTAAAGGTAATGGTAACATATAAATTTTAATCTCCTCACATTGCTGGATAAATGTAAACAAGATTCCCACTCATCTTTTTTCTGTCTAAGACAGACTGAAGTCCCTGAAACTTGCTTTATATTGTTCATAAGTCTACACTTGAAATGGCTCATGTTTATGACCCTCTGGAAATGTGAAGGATTCATTCAGAATGCAGGTGCTAATTTGTTTGGACCATGCCTACTTCTGTATCTCTATGATACTTACCACATCTATTATCAGTGATTTTATGACTGCTCATATTAATATTCAACAACACTATCCCAAAATCGGCATCCTTCATCACTTCACTCTTGAAAGGACTGAGACATACTGTAAAGAGAGAGGAAACTTACCAAGCTACTATTAATATGTTTTCTGTTATTTTAAAAGAATTCTCCAGATGTCTGGACTGTTGATCTTGCACTTTTCACAATCACTGCATTAACTTAATAAAAAAGAACAATTGCATTACTGTTATCTGTTTCATTATTTCCATTTATCAATTTGAATATTGATGTTAGTCATCAAAATAACTGTGAAGGGTTTCCCCTGATACCTTAAATCTCAATTGAAAATGATTTAACCCTGCTGTTTCAGACAGACCTGAGTGATATAGTCTGAATATCTGGTCAGGCCTTAAACAGCTACGACTCCATAACCTGAAAAAATATCTTTGGAAGCAGAGAATTGTTAATGTGCTATAATTGACTTAGAAGGTTAAAGGACCTCTTAGAAGAATATGAACTTGTGAATTGAGGAGTTCTTATACTCCCACAGGGCAGTTTATTCACAACAAGAAGTAAGTGTTAATGAGTTCCCTCGCTAGCAAAAACTAGATGCAAAGTACGTAAAACTTAGAATGCCTAGTACTTTATACAGCAATGAAAGGTATGTGCTGAGTTCACCAAGAAGATCTTAATGGATCAAAAAAGAACTATGCAACCTTTCATTACTAGCTGAGTAGGCAACAAAATTATTTTTTATTTTTATGTGCATGAAAATTATTGTGAAGAACTCAATATATTTTTTAAGTGATATGCCTTTTAAGTTTTCATAACAAACACAAGAAATTTTGAATCTAAAAGGGAGTTCATTATTTCTTCCCTATCAAATTTTCACTTGGAATTTGGAGGTACTCATATCCCATGTTAGAATATTAACATGTTAGAATACAAGTTGACTTTCAAGGAAGCAGTTGGGTCTGATTCAGCAAACATAGGTTTAGCACCTACAATGGGTTCAATTCTGTGCTATGCGCTAAGGATACAATAATAAAGAAATTTTAGGGTTTTTTTTTTTTTAATCAAAGAGCTTCCTGTCAAGTAGAAGATTCAATAACTCAATAGTGTCAATTTAAATGCTATGATGTGGTTATACTAAAGGAATTATGAGAGCCAGGTCCACTTTTTTCCCCTATGCAGATTGAATCAGCATGGAGTGACATCACTCTTGTTTTCTTTTGTTGTAATTTGGACCTTAGGATACAGTAATGGTATCAGGAGGGACTGAATTAGAATTTTCACTACTCAAGTACAGAATATATATTTAGCCATGGGTTGAAATGTCACTTCCGCCTGAAGTTCCCAGTAATATAATTTACAGAGACAAAAATAAGAGAAAGCCTGGTAAATTTAAGAAAGGAGCATGCTTGGCTGTGTCAAGGGCTTAGCAAAAGCAACCACTATGAATAGGACACTGAATAAAAAGATTAAATACTCATTTGCTAAAATAATATTTAAAACATAATTGTTTCATGCTTAATGTGTATTAATAACAAGACGAGGTAAAAACTGTGCTCAAATCTAGAATTGAGGAAATGAATAAAAGAGTTGGAGGCAGAGTTGCCAGTTGCTCTAATTTTTTTTTTTTTTTTTTTTTTTTTTTTTAGTCTTCTGCATTTCCCGTCAGAAGGGCCATTCAAGAGCATCACACTGCTTGACCGGCATCCTCTAGCACTGGATGATTGAACTGAAGCTGAGGCACCAAGTGGCAGAGAATCAGAAGCATGACCATGACTCCTCCTTTGACATCTAATTTCTGACTTTACAACCATCCAAATATACTTCATATATTTCTACTGCACTTTTATATAGTTTGGTGCTATTTAAAATGTGGTCTTGCAACATCACCTGAGAACTTGTTTGGGATGCAAATTACCAAGTCCCACCCTAGACTGAATCAGAATCTTGCTACATGGACCTTGTCACTTGTGTTTTCACAAGTTCTCAAGGTGATTCTCATACTTAAATTTGAGAAGCATGACTATCAAAGACTAATAAGGTCCTAAGAATTCATACCGCCATTTAGGAAAGCCTCACTTTCTACAATTTATCATCGATTCCTCTATTTCCTGATTTTTTTTCCTTTCTCTTGGATAAATTACTCCAACTCTATTATTCATCTGGCTATCCCACCATGTCAAAAGACTACATATATATTTTACATAATATATATATATATATATATATATGAAGGTAGAGAAAGAAAATATATAATATATATGTGTGCTTATATTTTTCTATATTTGCAGACTATTGCTACTTTTTAATAAGTTTTCTATAATAATATCCTATATTTTCTATAATAATATCCTCAGAAAATTAGGTCAGATTTGGGTAAAAGCAGCACTTAAAGTGCTCCAAAACCATTTCTTACAATTCCTATTTCCTTCCACAAAAATACGTGTACATGTACACGTACCAACAAGAGAGAGAAAAGCCACCAAGGAGTGGAATAACCTACATTGTTTTTGGAAGCAATAGAGGATATAACATTATTCATGTAAATAAACACACATACCTAGAGGAAAGTGAACATTAGCAAGAAGATAAAGTATCAATAAATGTTCAAACTTCTGTATACTTCCATTAGGAATAAGGAACACAGAAGACCTAAATCGCACTAAACAAGAAAACAAAAGCCCAATGAAAACCTAGTTAGACAAGGTAAATCTATTCACACTCATTCATTCATTCAAAAAAGATTTCTCAATCCCTTACTATGTATCAGGCATCATTCTAATTTAGAAAGAGAAAGCAGTGAAGCAAATACAAACAGTTCTCCCTCTCTTAGATTTTAGAACCTCACCACTGAGGCAGACATTTAAAAAACAAAACAAAACAAAATAAAAGCCACACCCCCTCCTCTCCACCCCTAAAAGCCACAACACAAGAAAGGCTATATAATGGCAGATATAGGCCCTGAAGGCAGGAGGACCTGGGTTTGATAGCTGCTCTATCATTTACTAGCTTTTTAACCTTGGACAAATAACATATCTAAGCTTCAGAGACTATAATAAAATAGACCCCAGCATAAGAGTTATTGTGAAGATTAAAAGCAATGAGTTGTGTTAAGTTGCTGAGTTACTGCCCAGCACATAGTGAGCACTCATGTTGATTATTTTGTTATCATTATGAATATAGGTATATTGAGTTTATTTAAAAAATGCAAGCTATTATGAGAATATATAATCTGGGAATCTAATTAAGATTAGAGTTTTAAAGAAGGCTTCCCATACAAATAACGCAACCTGGTGTTAAACTAAAGCTGCCCAGTTTTCTGTATACTTATGCTTTCTGTAAACCTTATGGAGTTCAGGCTTCAAGAGACTGTATATGAGAATGCCAGTGTTAATTTTTTTTTTATTCTGATACTAGTTATGTAGCATTGATCAATTATCCTTGGTTTAAAACAGAATAATAAGTGAAAGGACTGTCTAACGTACATTTCCAGTATATCCCCTTGTCTTGCTGGCCGAAAATATTATTTTCATACAACCATTTTCATGTTTAGTTGAGCAGCATCGAAAGTATCCAGATTCCTTGCTGTTTGGCAAATGTTCTAATTGGTTATGTTTTGCTACCCTGGGCACACTATTAGACAAAATTGCAACAAAAGACATCAATAAAAAGCAGAAAGCTTCAGATTGTTAAAATCATGAATGTTATTAATACTATTAAAATGCTAATTACTGTTTAGAGGAGATTCAGTTGCAGTTCTAAAGGAGGAAATGCTTAGGCTGCAGGATCTGAGGCATGGATTGTTTGTTCCCTAAAGGGGAGAAAATTCATTTTTGTTTAATTTATATGAACAAGCAGGCATTCCAAGGAGGTACACTGAAGTGACTGCAGACCCCCTAGGGCCAGAGCCACCTTCAGTTTCACCCCCACTCTAGGTGGTCCTTAATTGCTGCTACAGACTGCCTGGCTGTAACTTATTGTTTGCACTGCACATGACCTTGGATGAAAACTAGAGCACTATGAATTAATCCCTGTAATATTTTGTGTTTAACATCTGTGTTGTCACCGGCCATTATTCAGAGCACAAAAAACAAATAGCCATATCTATCTCCTACTATATTTTTTAAGTCCATTCTATTGTTTTCCACAGACTGTCTAAATGGATTGCCTATAAAAGAATGAATCTATTCATTTTCACTCTTTTCTGGAACAAAAATCTACAGAATTTAGGGGATGATACCAAAATAAAATAAGACTGTTTTTTAAACAATAGGAATTGCTCAAATATCTCAATTTTCTCTACGTATATTACTATCATCTTTCTTTTCTTTTCCAGTGTCTGTTTTAAAATAAGAGAGGATCCCAAAGTGCATATATCAAAATCAAATGATTTCATTTATCTGTTACGGCTTTATTCATTGATGAAATGTAGTCACTGCAGGGAGAAATGTAGCAACAACTTGCATCTAGAAATAATACAGAACAGTGTACTGCATTAAATGGAAAATACCTGCAAGAGGAAGTGAGTTAATAAAAATTCAATTACTCAAACGGGAACTTTTCCAAGACCCCAGGGTTAACACCTAGATTAAACCCTGGCTCTGGCTCTCATTTTCTCTACATCTCTCTCTCTCTCTCACACACACACACACACACTCACACACACACACACACACACACACACACACCCTTTGCTTTAACAGTCACAAGTGTTTAAAATATTCTTTTTATATGAATGCAAGAAATACATATAAAATTATTTTTATATTATCAAGTGGAGAACTAGTTTCACATAAACACAGGACACTAACAACAATAACAATAATCACAACATTATAAAAAATGATAAAATGTGCTAGACAGTAGACAGAACATGCCTGGGCACACTATTAGACAAAATTGTGAAGATTAAAAGCAGTGAGTTGTGTTAAGTTGCTGAGTTACTGCCCAGCACATAGTGAGCACGCATGTTGATTATTTTATTATCATTATGAATATAGGTATATTGAGTTCATTTAAAAAATGCAAAATTGAAGGCAAGTCGCAACACTAGACTGTAAATTAAATAACAAATAGCCACTGTAGAGGGGAGAGTGACTCAGTGATCTTTGAGTTCTTCCTTAGAGCTTCTCTTAGAGGTTACAGAAAGAAATACTCATCTTGTGAGGCCATTAGGGAATTTGTACATAAAAGAAAATAAAATTTTAGATGGATGTTGATAGACCACTTTATTCTACTTCAAAAATATGAAAAACACAGTAATTAGAATGAAAGAAAAAATACTAATAAGGTAATATGAGCCTAGGATACATTGTGTACAGAACTTGAAATATTTCTACAGTTCTACTAAGGAGTGCTGAGCTTATATGGAGAGAATAATTTCAGAATGATAATCATGTTTAGCTGGGGACTATACAGACTGGACTATGTTACATGTTAAGTGATTATGGGAAGCAAGAAGTGAGGAGTGTGGAAAATAAATAGTAAAAATCTAGTTGGAGGAGGAAGACATCTGGAGGTTTGGCCCCAGTTAAAAATTTATAGGCAAATCCTGCTGGAAAAGGAGTTAGCAGTTTAATGAATAAATTATTATCTAAACACCATGAGGTTAAAGGTTAACAGGAAAGACTTCAACAATAATGTCTTAAGTGCTTCTACACTTGACACATAATACTTAGGTTTTTGCCAGTTTTTTTCTGAAGGTGAGTTGTAAATAGACTATTGACCAGCTATAGATTTTTTACATATTATTTTCCAGATGATTTTGAGGTTTACTAATATAATATTTTCCTCATGAGGTAGGCTGGAGCAGAAGGAATAGAGAATAATGACTCCACTCTGAAATAAATGTGGTGTTGACTGGCAGCATTGGTCTCTACAATGTGACGATATACTTGGCAATTTCTACTGTGCTTCTTTCTAAGACCTTTATTCTTTGAGTCTCCTAAGTAGATTCATCTTTTCTCTATCACTTATTCATTAGGACCACATGTGGCACTTTCTTGTATGGAATGGTAGGAGTGGGGAATGAAGAGAAGACACATTTTCTAGTAATGACATATAGTAATCCTAATAAATTTGGAGTTTATAGAAAAATATCAGGATAAACCATTGTTGTGATATTCCTAATACTATATTATAATTTTCATTGTTCAATTTTTTCATCTTTTCAAAAATGTCTTCTCTCCCTGTTTTTGTCAAAGGCAGACTCAATAACAGTTTTCCAACTTAATGTTTATCTACTTAAGTCCTTTAGTCTTATTAATCAATTTTTGCATTTCCTTAATATTTAATATTTAGCATTGATTTTAAAGGGCATATATTTTTAGTATAACATTTCTATTATAGCTCTATAAAACTTTAATTCAGAGAATATAGCTTCTTTATTCTTTTCCTGGCATATTCCATATCCTATTCCATCTTCCTAGAACACTTTCTTGGCTTCTATTAGGTTCCCCCACAGCACCATTTTTTTCCTACCATAATTCCCATCGTAATTCATTACCTTTGACCACTTTTTTAAATTATATAACTTGGACTTAATGGGATTAAGAAAAGAGCAGTAACTAAGGCTTCTAGCTTTTAATGAATGCTTCCTTAGCTTTACAATACTGGGCCAAATCTCTGAAATTACTGCTTGAGAAAAATCTGATTCTTCAAGCAACTTTATATACATTTGACTCTCTTGGGGCATTTGTTTTTTTCCCTTCAACTTGCCTAGTTACATATATTTCAGACTGCTCTGGAGAGAATAAGACTGTCTATCCTGCTCACTCTTGTAATCCCAGCATTTAGCACAAGAGTTTTGGATAATGTAGATACACTACAAATAGTTGTTAAGTTAATTCTGACTGTACGTAGTGTAGAAGTGGAACTAATCCCCAGTGTGTTAGACTTTGCTCAGATTTAAAGTGATAATTCAGAGTAGCAATAATAATGATGAAGATATTAACAGTTGACATTTATCAAATCCTCCCTAAATGCCTCAGACTACTCTCATTATTTGATATAGATTAACTCATTTAAGCATCACAAGTCTTAAGAGGTAGATGCTATTTTAATCTCCACTTTAAGGAGGAGAAAATTGAGAACTGCAAGTGTGAATACATTGCGTTAAGTCAAACACCTAATAAGAGGTAGTGATGTCACTGTGTTAACCTTTAAAGCTCTTGTCATTTTATTTTGAAAGAAATTGCTTAATATGTATAAATTACTAAACCATCCATACATTCTTTATACTACCATTTATGCAATAACCATAAGATCTTCATTATACCCTAATATTCCATACTTGTCTTCTTAATTTTGTTTCAGAGAGGTAAACTTTATACAAATGTACTATCTTAATCAATTTCAAGCTATCAGAAAAGTATGCCCTACTCATTCATTAGAAAACTATTTTCTCTTAATTCTCTACTTTTCTCCAGATAAAATTGATAAAAGCATATATTATACATGTTAGTTTCCTGATTATTCCATGGCAATTTAAAACATCTTCAGACTTGTCCTTGCAAATGTAAGCTGCCTGTTCCTAATTGGTTCCTTCTCTAGATCTTCCTTTTTACTTCTGACCTTCAGTTGTCTCCATTTACTAAGCAGCTCCTCACAAAGTCACTTGATCTTTGAATCCCCCATTTTTGTAATCTGTTATGCTTTAATTAGTAAGATTACCCTAGACCAGGAGTGGGGAAACTTTTCATGTTGGAAGGCCATATTAGTTTAGCTGCAATCAGATAAGGGCATGTTCAAAAAGCTTCAATTAGATATACTTAAAAATGAACCATATTTTGTAAAAATCTAACTATTATGTACTTAAAATTTCAAAAAATGAAAACTATTTGTTAATTTTAAAGTTAACTAACTTTTTAATGACTTTGTTGTGTCTGCTTTTTGTTAGAAAGCATTTGAATATTTGGTTGCAGCATGGAAGTCCACAGTTTCAGTTGATCATCTAGATGGATATCAGTCATTTGTGACCTTACGGGTGACTTGATTAGAGTTAGGTAGGAGAATGTTGATTTGCAACAATAAGTGGTTAAAAAGCAAGAAAGCATTTTTCAGGCATGTTGCCAAAGGCATGGGTATTTTACTGCATTTTTCCATATTTCAATTGGATCTTTCTTAGCTTCAAACAATGACTTTAAAATGTCATCTACTGAGAGCTCATTACATCTGTAGTTCTTTAGATATCTTGGTGACATCAACTAGGTGAGGTTGAAATGCTAATTCGAGTGTGATGTCATGATTCTCAAAGTCAGTGGACCTTTTGTTGTATTCTCCAATTAAAATATGTCTATAACAGCTGTGTATTCTTCAGATGATTTGCATATATAATCCTGCTCATCAATGACCTTTGCTAAATGGGGAAAATGTTCATCTGAAATTTCCTTCTGAAGAAGTATTTTGAAAAAATAATTATAGCTTTTTTCAAAATTCTTGGATTTTTGTCACATATAACATTAGACTTAGTTTTACCTTGCAAAGAAATATTTACATCATTTTGATTTGACACATCACACAGAAATGCTGCATTCCTATAGAAATCTTCTTTCAATAATTCACATTGCTGATTCTGTCATTCATAAAATTTTAACTATCTGTTCTCTCAGAGATAAAATTTTGGCTAACACCCATCCTTGCAAGAGCCAACAATGCACTTTAGAATGATACAACAAATCCACACTAAGTAACACATCATTTGACTTTAGCATGTTATGAAACTGAGGATGCTGTGTTGCATTTGCATAAATATCATTAACAATACTTATAAGTTGTTGCAAAGTGGCACTTGAAATAGTAGCCTTCACACAAAGATTTTGCTAATGTAACATACAATGAAAAGAAATGAGAGTATCTGGACCTGTTAATACTTTTTTTAATCTGTGCAAAAAACCCTTCATGTTTTCCTGTCATGGAAGGTGCATCATCTGTTCATACACTCACTAAATTTACCAAATTAGTCCAACTTCATGACATTTATCTTGGAAGTTGTTGAAGATATCTATTGCCCATGTTCTGTTCACAAGAATGCCCAAAGTGAGTAACTCTTCAGAGCAAAGAAAATCTTTTATTAGGACCCAAATGAAGTATAAAACCTATGTAATCAGTAGTATCACTTGATTTATCAAATGTGATTCAAAAGTGATTGAATGATATATATTGTCCTTTTTAAGTATTTAAGTTGTTCTGTTAAGTTGGAGGCTAATTCATGCTGCTGATCAGTTATGCTTCTGCTTGAAAGAGGCAGTTGTTTGTATTAATACTTTGAAACATTATCAGGGTCTAAGCATACCATAACTTTGACAATGCATTCTTTCACAATTTCTACATCACTGAATGGCTTCCCTTTTTTCCTGGGTATATAAGCTGTTTTATAAGTTGTTTCAGTGGCATTATTTCCAGGTCTTATTGCTGCCTGAAAAAATTGTCTTTGCTTTTGCTTTTCATCTTTTAATTTCTATAGTATAATCTTTCATACATCTCCCTCTAATTTAAAATATTGATGGTTTTATGACTATGAGTGTTATAATGCTGATGAGCACTGAATTTCTTTAATGTTGATATTGCAGTATCATAAAGCAAGGAAATCATCCTATATTTAACAGAAACAAGATGATATTGCAATTCTCAATCTTCATTAAAAAATTTATTTTCTTCCTTCAGTGTTCTCTTGGTCTTTTCAATGGTCCTACTATTTAATGGTATGTGTGTGTGTGTATAATTTTTTCTTCCTCCTCCAGGAATCACAAAGCTTTTGTCAATCACTCTTAACATTTCACATAAGTCACTTGCAAAATTAAGTGAAAATGTTAGCTGTCAGACATCAATAGAACAGATCCTATCAGTCAAGGGTACTCAATTTTGCAGTGTTATTCAGAAATTAACAATCCTTGGAAAGTTTCCTCTAATTACAACAAGAGTTTTGGAAATGTATATACACATTCCTGGTACTCATGCATACTGCATTGCCAATAATGAAGTCTTCCATTTGAGACGTGGAAGATTTATCTTTTTCTTTAAAATGGTATGGATTACTTAATTCAGCCAAGATATTTCAAAAGTTGGAAACTATATTTCCTCTATGACCTGACCAACAATATATTTGTAATTTTGAGTGAATATTTGTTTCTTATACATGAATTTACAGTGCATCTTCTCATCAGTGAAACATGCTAAATGGCGTTAACTAAATGCTAACCTGTTAAATGTATTTTTATAATTTTCAAAAAAAAGAACTTAAAATGTCTGCTATCTTTATTTCTAAATATGTAAAATGCTATGAAAAAAGATGTATACTTCAATACTTATCACTATCTATGAAATTCATCATGATTGATACCAGCCTGATCTTCCCATTATCATCTCGCTTTCCCAGATTACTAGCCTGCTAAATAATTGCTTTATTTAACCCTTGATTCATTCCCTGCAATCTCTTCTCAACATAGAATCAAGCAAGTTCATTGCTTCTTTGATCAAAATTCTAAATGCATCCTGTCTTAGTTGGAGTAAAAGGCAAATTCCTTTCAATGACAAAGTATTGCTTAATCTATTTGTCTTTTAGTTCTCTGACTTCACTTCTTCTAATTTCTTAGTTGAGGAAATTGTGAACACTTAGTATTTAATACTCTAGACTTAAGTTATTATGGACATTTTTAAAATATACAGGATTATTTTCAGTACCAGTTAACATGGAAATTTGAAGATAAATGTTTGATATGATGTAAAATGTCAACCATCCTGCTTAATATCCACACCAATATCCCTCTAGCGTGTTTTATTGTTCTGTAGAGACTGACAAGATTTTTAATGTAATACAGTGCTCGATTTCCCTTATAAGTAGGGTCTGGGGTGTAAGACTTCCATCTGGAGCTTCATGGAATGAGAGGCAGGTGAGAAACTGTCCATATTGCTGTTGGAGATTGTGTCAGAGGAGAATTGGGAATGTCAGATACAGTTTCTCAATTCTATAGTTAGCCTCCTAATCCACATCTTGCTAATCATAGTTGGCTGAGGCAGCAGTTTCTTTGGTGGTCAAGTTCTGAAGTGTGGCTTTGTGAGTAATTGCCTGTGATAAGTCCCGTTGTCTTTAAAATAGAGCAGATTTTGTTCCTGTACACTGCTGACTGAAGCAGTGCGAATCTTAAAAGTTATTTCTCAAAGTCCAGAAGATTTCATTATTTATCTGTCAAAATATGGCTTAATCTTTATGTTCTGAACATGATACAGGACTTTGGGAACATGCCGGCACAGAAAACATCATTGTTTACTTATGTTATTTAAACTAGCTCTTTACTAAGTTAAAAGGAGAAAGTGATTTCCTAATAGAGTAGAAGTGAGCTTGATTGGATCAGGTTTATATAACATAAAGGAGAGTTATATATTTTAAACTTTTTGGTTCTTTCTGATTTGGAAGAGAATAAAGTAAAAAACATTAAGGCTGACAAGACATAACAAGGTAAGTCTCATGTCTGTTTGTCATAAGAAAAGTAAGTACAACATTTTCTAGAAAGAAGGAAATATATCGAATACATTCAGTCAACTACATCATGTTAATATACAATGTGTCTATCAACTGATAAGTGGATAAAGAACATATGTTGTGTGTGTATACACACACATACACATACCACGGAATACTACTCAGCCATAAAAAGGAATGAAATGTCTTTTGCAGCAACTTATATCAACTGGAGACCTTTATCCTAAGTGAAGTATCTCAGGAATGATAAAACAAACACCATATGTTCTCACTTATAACTGGGAGCTAAACAATGGGTATATACAGTCAAAAAGTGGTGTCATGGACACTGGAAACTAAGGAGGAAGAAGGGTGGGAGGGAGGTAAGGGATAACAAATTATCCATCAGGTAAAAGATACACAATGAGATATCACTTAACTCCAGTGAGAATGGCCTTTATCAAAAAGTCTCCAAACAATAAATGCTGGCATGGATGTGGAGAGAGAGGAACACTCCTACACTGCTGGTGGGACTGCAAACTAGTTCAACCTCTGTGGAAAGCAATATGGAGATACCTTAAAGCAATACAAGTAAATCTACCATTTGATCCGGCAATCTCATTGCTGGGCATCTACCCAAAAGATCCAATGACACTCTACAAAAAAGACACCTGCACTCGAATGTTTATGGCGGCACAATTCATAATTGCAAGGCTTATGTGCCCATCAATCCAAGAATGGATTAATAAAATGTGGTATATGTATACCATGGAGTACTATTCAGCTCTAAGAAACAACAGTGATATAGCACATCTTATATTTTCCTGGTTAGAGCTGGAACTCATACTACTAAGTGAAGTATCCCAAGAATGGAAAAACAAGCACCACATATACTCACCAGCACACTGGTATTAACTGAGCAGCACTTAAGTGGACACATAGGTACTACAGTAATAGGGTATTGGGCAGGTGGGAGGGGGAGGAGGGCGGGTATATACATACATAATGAGTGAGATGTGCACCATCTGGGGGATGGTCAAGCTGGAAACTCAGACTTGTGGGGGGAGGGGGGTAAGGGCATTTATTAAAACCTTAAAATCTGTACCCCCATAATATGCCAAAATAAAAAAAAAAAAAGATACACTATTCTGGTGATAGCTATACTAAAAGCCCTGACCTCAACATTATACAATTCATCCATGTAACAAAAAACATGTATATCCCCTAAATCTAGTGGAATAAAAAAATAAAATAATTTTTCAAGAAAGCAATTTTCCTTAAAAAATTATTATAATGTGCTAGAAATACAAAACATCAAATATTAAGGGCTTTACGATATGATAGAATCTTTCAGTCCCTGCTAGTGACTCAAATAAGCATGCGCTCTTTGCCATTTACAAAATGAAAAATGAATGAATTTCATGTTTATATAGTTCTTATAGAGTGGGCATATATCACTATTATTCTTAGATAGGGCAGGCATTATTATTTATTGGTACTATGAGTATGTCAAATGTGTCTTCATATATATGTAAATAAGATCTTGAGCAGGGCATCATTTGACCTAAAATTCTATTTATTTTGACAATGGATATGCAAAGATAGTTACACACATATATACATGTAAACAAAAAATGCATATGCACAAAAAATACTTATGAACAAATCATCACCATCACATCTTCCTTAGAGGTTTAATGAGCACATATTTGGTTTGAAGTTCATTGTGTACTGAAATTAAGATGAGAAAGTAAATAGGTTTCTCATTTTATGTAGCTTGAAGTATGTTTAAGAAAAGAAAACATTACATATACACACACACACACACATATATATATATTTTTTACTTTGCAGGCTAACTCTCTACTGTCTACCACCAGAAGTAACAGTATATAATTTAGCATCCTGGAAATTGTATCCAAAAAAGATACAATTGTATCTAAAAAAGACATGGCAGTAGTTGATGATGGGCATATATGATTTAGTAGTGCTCTTTGTGACTAAGACATGGGATTTAATGTAAAGTAAGGTCACCTTGATATGATAATCAAAAATGTAACTGGGTTTTAGGTTGCAATGTCAGAGTTATAATACTTAAAATAAAAGGTAATATATTTAGGCAAGTATAATCAATATGACTAAGGTAACTGAAAGCCTAAAAGCTTGTGTTGCCAGGAAAAAGGAAGACAAAAGTAGAGAAGATCAGGAACTAGTTGTTAGATAGGAAAATAATGTGACATATTTATTCTCAATGTAAAAAATAACTTTCTCTTAGAGATGTCAAGAAGTAAAATATAGTTAATAAAAAGACACTGAGCTATCTGTCAGAGGAAATGTTCAAGCAAAATTTATTTGACAAGTGGGTTGAAATGATTCAAAGGAAAATCCAACCTCTGAAATCCGGTGGACCAAATGAACTTTAATTTCCCTTTCAACATCAAAATACTATGCCTTTGAAATGCACATTCCAATAACCATACAAGTCAATAAATGCCAGTCACTAAATAACTCATAAGTGCTAAGGGAGATTAGAGGTGGGAGAAATAAATAACTTCTTCTGTGGTGGAAAAAAGCCTCAAAGAAGTAATGGGATTTTAATTGGACCTTTAGGGGAGCAAGAGAACATGTTGAAAACATTCCAGTAAAGGGAAGACACTGATCAAAGATAAGACAAAAAAAAAAAAATACATGGAGCATTGAGGAAACAATAATGATAAAAAATTCCATTTGTATTGTTTATGCCAGCTTTCAATTTCATAACAAATATTATCAAATTCTACTCTCACAATGCCACTATATGATAATATTATTCCCTATTATACAAAGAGAAACTAAAGTTCAGGCTAGTCACAGTAAAACAGCAACCGGAACCTGTGTTTTCTAACTTGCTTACAAGTATTCATTCTATTCTATCTCCAATGACATACCATGGAGCAGGGAATAATTTTTTTAAAATAGTATATAAATAGTAGATATACATATGAGTCATACAGTTTGGAAGTTGCAGATTCTAAATTTTGAACATTGAGTAATACATATTTATTGTCCCACAATTGAACATGTGTTTGCATGGGAAATATATTTCTTTTGAACATATTCTTTGAATCCAGTTATTTCAAAGATGAATAAATTGTATGCCATTATGGCTTCTCTCATGTGCATGTACAGCTATTATATTATAAAATCTTCTTATGTTGAAGTTATAGCATTTCATATAGTAGTAGATATTGTTATACTTTAAATATGCAATGCTTCTTCTTGATATGTGGAGGGGGAGAGTCCTGATAACCTTCCATTTGCGTTCCATCTCCATAGAATACTCATTCCCTTATTCTTCTTGCCTGAATGACTATTATTCATCAAATCTCGGTTTAAATGTTACTTCTTTAGGAAAGTCTGAGTCCTCCTCATAGATCTGGAAAGTTTCTCTTTTGTATGCTTTTATAGCATCCTCTATTTCCTGTTCCTAACACATATCACAATTGTGATTAAATATTTTTTCAGGGTCATGATTTGTTTAATATCGAATGGCTTGATAATCTGAACTCTAAGAGAGCAAGGACCCCTTTCCTCTATATCCCCAGCAACCAGCACAACATCTCATGTTTGTACACACTTAATAAATCTCTTTTAAGTAAATGGACAAATGAATGACTGCTAAAATTGAGTGAACCATTGAAAAATAAATGTACTGTTCATCTTTTGGTTAGTAATTACAGATAAGCAACACATTTCATTACAGGATAATTTCTATTGTTTTCCTCATAGAAGCTATTTGTGTTGACATTTAGTAAAATTCTCTTTTCAAAGGAAAAACTAACAAAAAAGTATATTCTTCTCAGCATACTCTTTATAAAGTGGCTCCAGAAATTGAGCTATCTTGCATAACATCAGATACTATAGAGTTTGAATTACTCAGCAATCACAGGATATAATTTGTGACATATCTTTAGGTAAATATAAGAAAAAGAAACTGAGCACATGCTAGTGACCAAGGAATAGGTATTTCAGGAAATGAATGTAATTTCTACGTTGCATGAGGTCTTGGCTACGTTGCCTGAAAATAGAGGGATTGGCTGATACAAAAGTGGAAATAATTATGTTTACTTGCATTTTTGTAATCTCTGCTACATAGGACTTTCACATAAGCTACCTCTTTGTAGGAGGAAATTCAGTTAAATCATCTTTAAATGCAATCACAGCACTTTACTCATTTACATATAATAAATGATAAACATACACATATAGGCAATTGTACCTCTAACAACCTTTTTACAGAATGCCACTTTTTAAATACCCCAATGACAAATGCTTTGATTTCTTCTTACATATTCATGTATGAAATTTTATCAAATGTCCCACAAACAATGAAGAAGTATACTACCTGTGTTTGTAAATGTACAGTTAGCCTAGATAGAAGGATCATATACCAGAAGTCTAGAATTTTACTTAGCACGTGTGATTTAGAGACTTCTAATAGACTTAATATATATTAAAGTAGGAAAAAGTAAACAAAAAATTATGCTTTTCTAAAGATCCAAGTAGTTTTTGATGTTTTTTGGATTAATAATAATCTCACAAGAGCTGCTATATTACAACCAAAAAATATTGAGCTACATGTTGAATAATATTTAAAGCATGTTCAGGGACAACAGTTTAAAAAATCCTCCAATGAGATACATCTCACCTACAAGTACATTTATAAACTGAAATCAGAATTTAAATGTCATTTTAAATTAGTTTCATGCATTCTATCTAGTATTACCATTTTATTTCAATATGCAGATGTCCACAGAGGTATATAACTAGGTCAAAATACAATTTCCACCCTATTACTAATTAATTTTGTGCAAATGGAAATAGCATTGATGGCAACAATCTGCCAACCCAATAATACTTGAACCATAGAGGGTTATATCAGCAAGTGATGAGTCTGTCAGTTCTCAAATTATAAAAGATGAAGTCACAGACACTATCCATATTACTGCATCATATCTGAAAACTTAAGTGCCATTCTTGGTGTTTAAATTGTGATTTATTAATGTGTTAGTCATTGGTCATCATTAACCATATAGGAAGTCAACAGTGTCAGTCAATTAATTCCTATTAGAAGTCTAACCATGGAAAAAACGTTGGATGTCACAATCACTTACATAATAAGTTTTTATGACCACATTTACTTACACTAAAATACACTCTACCAGTATGTAACTAGAATATTATTGAAATATAATGGCGCTATATGAGATATGGATGGCAGACTAATTCATTGAGACATCAAAGATAGTACAATGGCAAAGCTTTTCATGTGTTGTATGATTATTGTTATGCAGCAGTTTAACGTGATTATTAAATAAATAGCAGCCTAGGAAAATGGTGACATTTTTCTAATAAAATCTCTCTGTTCCCCACAGATAGTGATAAAGAGTGTGCAATTGAATTTATTTTGTAACATCATAATTAGGCTTATATTGAGAAGACAATAAGAAACAAAAGTACTACTGAGTTCAATACTACACTATTTATAATGAAACCAAATAGGAATTCTTTTGAGTTCAGGCAGTTTTTATTGTGGTAATACCCATCCCAAGTTATTACAATAGTACTCTAAAAATAGTTGTTAACCTATAAATGTATGCTTCAATATTTATCAAAACAAAGTCCTGCTCACAAAGCACATCTCACATCATCTATGAATAATTATTACTATGTTATGAAACTATTGAAAATTATTTATTTATTTCAATGAAAGGGAATTGTAAATATATTTCTTAATATATTTTTTAATGGAATTTAAGTGAAATAGCACAAAGTACCAGAAGCTCATATTTGTCCAATAATTCCAGAAAGCTCATATTTATTCCCTGGAAAAGGTAATTGGAAATCCTTGAAAAACATTATTTTTAAAAATATCAAAATCTTCTAACCTAAACATTTGTACCCCCATAATATGCTGAAATAAAAAAATAAAGAAAAAAAAAAAGAAAAACAAACCAACAAAACTATTGCTTAGCCCATTAAACTACTCATCTTCAGGTGCAAAATAAACAAACAAAAAAAATCAAAATCTAAAGTAAGGACTTCTGTGAAATTTTAAAAAATTACAAATTAAATGACATTTTTTTCAGGGAAGACAAAAGTATATGTTCTAATACTTGAAAAATAAATGCCAAACATATTACTGGCTATAATATATAAAATATGATCTCAACATACTGTGAAACCTGAGGAGGTGATTGGCTATTTTAGAGTTTCTAAACTACAATAGGCTCTGTGTTTCTTGTATGCTAATGCCACATATTCTGAAGTTGAGATTTTCTAAGAACAGTACAAGGCCACATGATTAACTGCAATATTCTGTGAATGGCTTAATAAAATAATATAAATCCATGATTTACAGTCAAAGAATTTAACATAAAATGTGAGAGTATTTCCCAAATAATTTATACTTTAAATCCAAAACTAATAAAATGAAAAAATAAACAGACAATTCATTTTTAAATTTTAAAAGTTTGAAAAACTAGGTATTCAATTTTTTCTCACTTTCTTTGCTCACTTTTAATTATAAACTGTTAGATTATGAAAGTATTATTAACCACTATAAATTAGTGTATAAAAACATGGTCTGGGCTTAAAAGTGCATTCTTGAATTATATCTGAAGCAATTGAAATGGGTGAGGATTGTGTGGGAAGTGGTAAGGAGGCTGATGGAATGGGGCCAGGTTCTGCTGGACTCTTGCCTTAAGTTATAATTAGATGAGCTTCTAAACCTTATTTCTAGCACCAAATTGACCTCTATTAGAAGGAATTAAGAATTTATTTAAAATTTTACTCAACATTTTACTTATCAAAAGCATCCAAGTTACTCTTGTGAAAGTAGATACAATTTTCTATCTACACCTAGAGAGAGGTGTTGACATGGGACCTATTTTAAATGTAACATAATGGGCATTTTTAATGCAATTATTAATTCAAGAAATGGCTATAGCTTAGGTGCAACAGAGTAGAATAAGATATATTGAATCAAATATAACTAAGTTCAAATTCTCACTTTATCATGACTATATGGAGTAGCTTTGAAAGTTCTGCAATATGCAATATATTTTTCATCAGGATGACTGTTTCATTCATTGTTGCTGATGCCTACAACATAGCTTCATAGGTGACACATATTACGTCCTCATTGAAAACTTATTCCCAGCACACAGTAACATAAAGTTTTATCCTTTAAGTCATAGTCTACTCTTTTCATGTTAATATAAAGCAAAAATGATAGAAATCTTTGGTAAATAGCATTCTGTAATTCTGTACTTCTTAATATTTGGACCCTTATTGGGTTTGAGGGAATCTCTAACATCTTTCACATTTCTCTGTAAATATTTTGAAGTTTTATTCATTAAGATACCCTGGATTTCAAACCTCTTCCATTAAGTTGCTTAACTTCATTGTGCTGCAGTTACATAAACTTGAAAATTATGGAATTGATAAGAAATTAAATGATGTAATACATGTAAAGTGTTCAAAACATGACAAACATACTAGGTGCACAATTAATGCTTATCATCATCATCATCGTCATCGTCATATCATTATTTGACAGTACTTGACGTACAGGTATAAAGAAATGCAATGCTTGGCATATCAAGAGTGTAATATCAATTAGGTTTTCAAAACTATTGGTGAATCAATAAAGGTTAGTAATCACTGTTGAGAATAATGAGAATGGGAATTCTAGAACAAAGATCTTGAAGATGTCCCCAAATCCTCTTCTACATAGAAACAATAAGAACACTGGAAAACAAAACAAAGTTTTCAAAACGCTGTAAAATAACCTAAGAAGTGTAACAATTCAGGGAGCATTTAATTAAGAAAAGCAGTTTAACCTTGTTTAAAATAGTGAGTTTTGTGGCACTTTAACTTGCCTTATTTTTATCCTCCTCTTTCCAACTCCACAGTACTCTTGAAAATCAACAGCTCACAATTATGCTGAAAATGAGCAGCCTAGCAGCCACTGGAGGCGACTGAAGAGGTTTGTAGCTTCCCCAAAGCACCATCCTTAAAGAAGTATCATTTTTGACCTCTCTGAAACTTCCCTGGAAAACCCAAATCTCAGGACTTGCCTTTATTTAGTCTGTCTCAGAGCTCTCCTAATACAGCTTTTTTCCCCGGGGGCAATTGTCAACAACAATCAATAGCAATTATTTAACATCATACATGCCTGGAGCAGTAATAACAGTTGAGACTAACAAGAAGTTGAACAAAAACTTAAAAGGAAAATCTGAGAATGAGATATCCATAGAGGGATTAAAAAAGCTCTGACAGATTCCTGAGAATCTTGAACACATTCATTCATATGACTGTGCACATGCCAAAGAAAGACCTGAGAAGTCCCCAAGCTTTCACCACTGGCTGAACTTAGAGCTTTGTGAAAGCAGATGGCAAAGGTTAACACAGAGTTTAAACTGTCTGCCTGAGCATTGAAGGCAAGTCCTAACACATATGGAGCCCAATGACAAAGGCTAGGACACTTGTTGGCTTTCAGGCATTTAAGAAAATCTCTAATTATTAAATCACTAAGATAATCAAACAGAAACTTTAGTGGTCAAATACTACAAACAATACAAACTTTAAAAATTAGTTCAGGAAAGTCACTAAATAAATAGCAACAACAGCAACAACAGCAACAACAGCAAGCCCTGAGCCAGAGAAAGATTTTGATTTGAAAAGATGTCACCTTATGTTATTTAAGATGTCTAGATTTCAAAAATATAAAATTGCAGGACACAAAAATAAACAAGTATTGCCCATACAAGAAAATTAAAAAAAAGTAGTCAGTAGAAACTGTCCTTGAGAAATTAAACATAAACAAAGATTTAAAATAAAATATCTTAAATATGTCCAAATAATTAAAGGAAACCATGTTAAAAGAATTAAAGAAAAATATAAAACAATATCTTACCACATACAGAATACCAACAAAGGGATTTTTTTTAAAGAACCAAGTAAAAATTCTAGACTTGAGAAGTGTAATAATTGAAATAAAAAATTACTAGAGGGGCTCAACAGAAGAGTTGAGTCTGCAGAATAAATAATCACAAACATAAAGATAGTTCAATAATGATTATCCAGTCCTTGGAACAGAAAGAAAAAGAATGAAGAACAGAGCCTCAGAGACTTGTGAGACATCTAGTATAGCAACATATGCATGATAGGAGTTTCAGAAATTGAGACAAGAAAAAAAAATAGAAAATATAATTGAATGAATAATGGTCAAAATTTTCCTAAATTTGATGAAACACATTCATCTACAAATCTAAGAATCTCAGTAAACTAGGATAAATTCAAAGAGATCCATATCTAAGCATATTATAATCAAACCATCAAAAGCAAAATACAAAAGCTAAATCTTGAAAGCAACAAGAAAGAAGCAACTCATCATGTCAAAGGACTCATAGATATGATATCTGATTTATAATCAGAAGAAAAAAGGAATCTAGAAGGCAGTGGATGACATATTTTAAGCATTGAAAGAAGACTAGCAATCAAGCATTCTAATCTAGTAAAGTTATCCATCAAAAATGAAGGAGGAATTAAGACATCTATATAAACAAAAACTGAGAGAATTTGTCAATAGTGGACCTGCCCTACAAATCCTTCAGTCTGAAATAAAAGAACCCTAGACAGTAACTTTAATTCGCATGAAGAAACAAAGAGCACAAGTAAAGGTAACTACATGGATAAATATAAAAGACAGTTTAAATGTATTTTTATTTGTTTGCATCTTATTGAAAAGACACTTATAAAACAATAATTATAAATCTGTATTGATTGACATATTACATATAAAGATGTAAATTATGAAAATAATTTCATTCCGGAGTGGAGGAGGAATGCAACTATATTTAAAAACATTCCACAAACTAGAAACAGCAGAAAATTGCCTCAACCTAATAAGATCATCTATAAAAAACTCACAACTGAAACTTTCCTTCTAAGATAGGGAACAAGCCAAGGCTACACACTCTTGCCACGTTTATGCGGTGTTATGGTGGAGATTTTAACCAGGGGAATTAGACAATAAAAATAAATCAAAGGCAGCAGATTGAATAGGAAGGAGCACACCTATCTGTAGATGACATAATCTTGTAAATTTAAAAATGCTAAAAAATCTACAAAAACGCTATTAGAGCTAATCAACAAGTTCAACAATGTTATAGATAGAAGATATATACAAAAATCAATTGTATTTCTAATATATTAGAAATGAACAATCCAAAAACAAAATTAAGAAAACAATTCCATTTAAAACTGAATTAAAATAATAAAATACTTAGAAATAAATTGAAAAAATAAGTTCAAATATTATGCACTGAAAACTATAAAACATTATTGAAAGGAATTAAAATAAAAACTCTAAGTAAAAGGAAAAATATCTTGAGCTCATGGATTGAAAGACCTATTGTTATTAAGAGGGCAATACTCCCCAAATTGATCTACAGATTCAATGCAATCTTTGTACAAATACGAGCTGCCACTTTTCTAGGAATTGACAAGCTGATTCTAACATTTATGTGAAAATGCAAGGAATGCATAAAAGCCAAAACAGTCTTGAAGAAAAACAAAGTTAGAGGATTCACACTTCCCAATTTCAAAAATTATTACAAATCTACAGTAATGAGAACAATGTGGTGTTAGCAAAAGAATACACATATATATCGATAGATTAGGCCTGAGAATGCAGAAATAAATCTTTACACTTATGGTAAATTGATTTTTAACAAGAGTGCCAAGATAATTCAATAGGAAAATGAATGATCTTTCAAATAAATGGTTCTGGAAAACTGGATATCCATATGCAAAAGAATAAAATGGGAGCCTTATCTCACATTATATATAAAAATTAACTCAAAATACACTAAAGACCTAAATGTAGAAAGCAAATCTATAAAAATCTTAGTAGAAAACGTAGTTGTA
This sequence comes from Microcebus murinus, assembly GCF_040939455.1. Taxonomy (NCBI): domain Eukaryota; kingdom Metazoa; phylum Chordata; class Mammalia; order Primates; family Cheirogaleidae; genus Microcebus; species Microcebus murinus. The sequence goes on from NC_134105.1 coordinate 64,025,829, forward strand.
AATCTCAATGACTTTAGATTAAGCAATGGTTTCTTAGATATGATGCAAAAAGTGCATGTGACAAAAATAAAAAGGAGAGATAAATTGAACTTGACCAAAATTGCAAAAATTGTTTTTCAGAGGATACTACAAAAACAAAGAATAAAAAGAGAGCTCATAGAATGAAATAAAATATTTATAAATCATATACCTTATAAGATTCTACTCTTGAGTCTGTATATAAAGAACTGTTACAAGTCACTAATAAAAAGACAAATACTTCATTTAAAAAATGGGCAAAGGATTGTAAGAGATATTTCTCTAAAGAAGAAATACAAATGGCCAAAAGAACCCAGAAAGATGCTCAATATAAACAATCTTTAGGGAAATAAAAATGAGATACCACTTCATACTCACTAGGGTTGCTACAGTCAAAAAGATGAAGATGTTGCCAAGGATGGGGAGAATTGGAACACTCTAATGGCAATGTGAAATGGTACAGCTACTTTGGAACTTAGTTTGTCCAAATATTAAAGAGTTGAATAACCCAGAAACTCTACTGCTAGACATGTGTCAAGAGAAATAAAAACATGTGTCCATATAAAAAAGTTGTACACACTTGTTTATGACAATGTTATTCATAATAAATCTGAAAACAATGTAAATTATTGAATTGATGAAAGAATAAACAATTTTTATGGTAGTATATCTATACAACAAAATATTTTGAGCCACAAAAAGGAATGAAGTACAGACACATGATACCACATGGGTGAACATTGAAAACATTATGTATGTTATGTGAAAGAAGCTAAACAGAAAATCCATGAAGTGTATTATTTTTATTTATCTAAAATGTCCAGAATATGCAAATTCATAGGAACAGAAAGTAGATTATTGTTTTCTCGGGCTAGCAGGAAGGTGCAATGGGAAGTGACTGCTAGTGAATGTTTCTTTTGGAAGTATCAAATTCCAGGAATTAGATAGATGATGGATGTAGAACCTTGGAAATATAACAAAAATCATCAAATTGTATATTTTAAAAGGATGCATTTTAACCCAATTAAAAAAATGAACCACTGCTATAAGAAGTGCTATTATTATTTTTTTTTTTTTTGGTAGCTTCATTGAGCAACAACAGATACTGAATACTTAATAAGTGCCAGGAATGAGTATGTATTGAGAAAATTGTTGGATGAAAATACACATTTTTTTTTTTACCTTCAATTTGTATTGTACTGTAAAGGACACATATATAAAAGATAATTATATTTAAAATGCATCAATATACGTGCCAGTGTTATGAAGGAAAAGTGCAAGGAACTGCGGGAGCTAATGCTAAAGATGACTACAAAGGGTATAACAGTTTCAAGGAACTTAAGAAACTAAGTCTCCAGAGCACAAGTAAGTCTTGAGAGCACAAGTAAATCTTGAGAATGATGCAGTAAGTGAAGTGAGATGAATCTGGAGAAGTATGAAAGTCTGGAAGGGCCTTGTTGAGATTTTCATATTTATCTGATGAGCAAAAGGAAAGCCATTCTAGAATTTTAAATGAAGACAAGAGATAAGGTTCTATGATCATATCTGTATGAATATAGGAAAGGTATAAGAAATGTATAAAAGAAAAGTAAAGAAAGAAGGGAAGATGAGCAGGTAAACATTGCAGTACTCCAGAAGACGAATGATGACATTGGCATTAGAAGAAAGGAGATCAACCAAAGAACACTTTAGATTGCAAAAGGGACACGACTTAGTGATGGATTGAATATGATGTTTAGGTAATGATTAACAAGGTTCCTGGAAAGGTGTCTTGATTTCACAACTGCATATATAAGTCCCAACAGAAAGAGGACTGAGTTTGTGAGAAAAGATCTTGAGCTCATTTTTTGGATATGTTGCATGTTATCATAAAAATGTCATGTAATAAGTAATCAAAACTATTTATTAAAGACTATTATTGAATGAATGTCAAAAAGCCAATTGGTTGTAGCAGCCAGCGTCTAGGCTTTGATGTAATAATTTTGGCTGTACCTAAAGATCTTGTTTTGGTACTTGATAATAGAAACAAGAATATTAAGAAAGTAGAAATCCTACTACTTCATGAAAATTCTTTATAACTAAATAAAGAAGAGATTTTTTTTAAAAAGCTAGAGTGTTGTTAACATTAATTTCCAAATTCTTCTTACCAACTAATGGTTGGATCAAACATAATTTGGGAATTGCCTCTATCCTGATCTTATTTAGGATTTCTTACTGACCTTGTCTATGTCCCATGAGTGTATTATAATAAAAAATTTTTCATATATAGTTGTTTAGTACTAACTGCAGAGAACATTTAATATTTGTCTAGAATTTTGCAAAGATCACATATTAATGGAATTTTATTTTCAAATAAGCAGTTTGCTTTTATTGTGCTATGCAAAATGTTGGCTGATGTAGTTTTTATTCAATGAATGGTGCTTATGTTCAAGAACTATGACCCTCAGTTTTCTATCATTATACAAATATTCAAATGTATCTAATGCTGCATCAGGTGAGTGGGTTATATCCACATAAGCTTTAGTGTTCCTCTCCTTCATAATAAAAAGCAATTTCTTTAAAAAAATTTTTTTATTTGAATACTCTAACAAAGTGGAAGAAAAAAGGTAAATAATCCCACAAGAGATAATCATATTTAAGATTTTGGTGTATGCACTTCCAAACAGTGTAATTAGTATATTATAAATCTTTTAGCATAACATGTACCACTTGTTATGTAGAAAATATATATTTTCACTTTCCTCAGCTATCTATCAAAACCTGAATTAAAATGACTGACATCAAATTATGTAATGTTACATATTATTAATGTATTATTTTTAGAAATTGAGTGTATTTTCCATATTTTGCTATTATAAACCAAGCTGTAATAAATATATGTGTGCATCAATTTTAACACATTTTTATCTCATTTAATTATCATGCAGTCCTGAAAAACCATGTACCAATTCAATATATATGTGCACTTTAAGTCTTTTGATAGTTACATATTACAAAATTAGTTTTCAGAATAATGTATAAATTTACCCTCTCCCTAGTAATACATCTTTTTGACTATTTTCATTTATAACTAAATACTATGCTGAATATTTTTATTAATTATAAATATTTTAAAAATAATTTTCTTGGTTTCCAAGTAAAGTCCTAAATAAAAATATTTTGTGTCTTATATTTAATTTCCTTTTTATAGGTAGTGAAGAATGTCAATAAAATTAGTAACATTGGGCATCATCAACTTATATAATCAGCTATTTATAGTAACAGTCTAGTATTTCAATACTAACAATCATGATGGTTACTGGTTTGTGATCTTTTCTTCATAAACTTGCTCATAAAACTTCCTGAGATCATCTATTTGGGGGTTAACTTTTGAAAAATTTGTAAATTTTGGGACAAGTTTTTCAATTATTTTGCATCTTGGTAAATTATTAATAACATTGAATAGTAAAATAATTATTTTGTGAATATAATTTATTACTATACTATTATATATTTTAATTATCATATACTTAATAATAATTTTATACTGTTATCTTTAGAATTTGTCATATTCTGTATTTATTTTCTCTTTTGGTACCATATTGATTATGTATTTGTTTCTTCAGATACATAAATGTTACATTATTATTAAATAGAAATTTACTCTTTGTAATTTATCATTTTGTATTTTATCTTCATTATTTCTTTTCTTTTCTAAGGTATTTTTTAGCAAAATGGGTTTAATTATGTTTATTGATTTTCTTTCATTTTTTCTCAAACACTTTATTAGATTAGTTTTCTCTAATGTATGTTTGATATCATTCAATTTTTAAATGATATTTTGATATGTATACTTGTTATTCAAGTATAGCAAAAAGTTTTGATTTTTCTTTGAATCAAGAATAACTAGGAGAGTACTTTTTGTTTTCCAAGCAGTTTGATTTTTAATTTTTATTTTGCTCTCTTTTTTTTGGAGACAGAATTTAGCTCTGTCACCCTAGCTAGATTGCAGTGGCGTCATCATAGCTCACAGCAACCTCAAACTCCCGGGCTCAAGGGATCCTCCTACTTCACCTTCCTGAGTAGCTGGGACTACAGGTGTGCACCACACATGGCCAATTTTTCTGTTTTTTGCAGAGACACAGTCTTGCTTGTTGGGAACTCCTGGTCTCAAGGGATCCCCCCACCTCGGCCACCCAGAGTGCTAGGATTGCAGGCGTGAGCTGCTGTGCCTGGGAATTATTTTCCTCTTTTGATTGATATTGTTTTCTCATTTGTTATTCATTTTGTTGGGTCACAGTCTGAAATGTCTGTTCTTGGCCAAAAAATTACCAGACTCACCAAAGTAAGGCAAGCACAAAAATGAGGTTTATTGAGGTGATAGGATTATAGAGCAAGAGCTAGATATAGGTTTACAGAGCAAGATACATATGTCACAGATGACGATGAGCCCATGTCACAGCAAGAGAGAGAGAGGCAGAGCCAAAAAAAAGAAAGAGTGAAAAAGGCTTGGTTATGTTCTGGGTCCTTTTTTATAGTGTCTGGATTGGGACCTCCTCATGGTTGAATGTCATCGTGGAACCACATTGATTAGACAGTTGAGAGTTATCTGACCTGAGTCTTACTACGCATGTGGATCTCCCATTAGCCTCTCTGAAAGCCCATTTTGGGGTGGGAGTTTGAAACCTAACAGACCCATTTTCCTCTCTAGGATACCCAGAATCGCTCACTATTTACCTAACAATTTGAAGCTCTAATTCGAGAAATATGTGCTGTACCTACTTTTCTCTTGTAATGATACAAATATGTTGAGTAAGGAAAAGAACGCTTTTCTCCCAACTCCCTTAGTTGATTACCTAATTGGAAACTCATGTTCAAATATTATGTCTTTTTTATAAATTTTATTTACAAAGGTTTACATTTACAATATGCAGTGGAAAGAAAAGGAAGGCATTTTACAAAACACTTTACATGATGCTGAAATAATATTGTTTCAATGTTGAAATGCTTGAAATTAAAAGAATGTCAAATGCTTGAAATTAAAGAATGTCAAATGCTTGAAATTAAAAGAATGTCAAATGCTTGAAATTAAAAGAAACATTAATTTTTAAAAAAATCATTCATTTATTTTTGAATCGCTCTTAGTTTAGTAGTAGCTTCAAATCAGTTTGTGATGTAGGTGAAGCATAAATGACAAATTAATAAACTCTCAAACTGATATTGAATAATTTATAAAATTTTATGAATAGTAAAAATAATGTCTTAAAATTTGTATTTATGTGCCATCAAATCTCCGCTCATCAGAGTTCACCAAAAGCGAGACATTTGGAATTTTATATTAGGTTAGCTTATCCAATTTTTTTGATATGAGGAAAGAACAGGTGAAATAAATGTTTTGTTAAAGTTATTGTAATTCATTCTATTCACACAACAAATACATTTTGTGATTAAATTATCTCCTTTTAATCTGCCCATTTTCTAAATCATATTAGAAGTTTCAATTAAAATGTTGCCAAAGATATATTGCCATTTTCTGAGCTTTTATTAGAGAGTATGTCACTTTTAATAATATTATAATGAGATGGTGAAACTTTCATTTTAGGAATATTTTTGAGGACATTTTATACATTTTACTGGTAGTAAATTTTAAATTTCACTATAAAAATGGATCCTGATTTGAAGTATATTCACAAACTCTCCTGTTGAAGGTAATTAAGTCTTTATTTAAATTTTCTGACATTGTGACCATCCAACACTTTGAAGAGTCAATGATAAGATGGAATTATGTACAGCATGAATAGATCTGAGCCACTTAAGACACTTTTTTTGCACAATATCACATCCTGGTCACTAATCCCTCCGCAGCAGTCTCATAATGGACAACTCCAATGTATCACTGACAGTGTCATAGATTAAGCAATCAAGAGCACACTTCAGCATATCTTAACTCACTCTCCTCAAAGTAGCAGTAGACAGAAAAAAAAAAATGTGTAGGGAAGTTAATATCTATCATGGCACTCCTGAACCTATGGGACTCAGGAAATGTGGATGAAAACCCCAGCCTTCAGACAGGCGGGTAGGAAAATTCGGAAGAACATTCTATGCATTTCCTTAGAAGGGCCTCAGCAGGGTTGAGCCCTAGTTGCCCCCAGCAGTAAACAGTTCATTAATACACTCTTTCCTGGTTTTACTCCTTTCCCTGTCTCACTTTCCTCAATGCCTCACTTCTATGTCCTAGCATGGGTTACCTTCCCCCAAATCTACTGGCCATGAAGATTTTTATTTCAGGGTCTGTTTTCAGGTCAAAATCCAAACTTTTATTTTACACAAATATTTTAGTGTCTCATAACTTTAATTGATGATTTGGAAGAAACAAAAGTAAAAGTACCCTTCTTATATTAGAAAAATGTTTAAATCTGTATGTTAATAGCTGTAAGAGAAGAGATTATAAACAATTCTACTGATGGACTCGTAGAGTAGTCAATTGCAAATGAGTGCTTCTGAAGAAGTCTGATACTTCCAAATTCTACTTCCTAAACAGCAGGATATAAATTATAGTCTAGCTAAAGGTTTTTCAGTTTTGTTGATCTTTTCAGACAACCAGTTCTTGGTTTCATTGCTTTCCTCTATTTTTCTATTCTCTATTTCATTTATCCCTGTTCTACTCTTTAGTAATTCCTTCCTTCTGCTAGTTTTGGGTTTACTTTATTCTTCTTTTTCTTGTTCCTTCATATATAAAGTTAGGTTATTGATTTGAGGTTTTTTTTTTCCTTCTTTTATAATGTAAGTAGTTTAAACTATAAATTTCCCTTTTAACATTGCTTTCACTGTGTCTCATAAATTTTGGTAGGTTGTGTTTTCATTTTCATTTGTCTCAAGGTTTTTTCCAATTTCACTTTTTTTTTTTGTGATCCATTAGTTGTCTAAGAGTATGTTGCTTAATTTCCACATATTTGAGTTTCCCAGTTTTCCTTCTGTTATTTGTTTCTAGTTGCACTCCATGGTGATCTGAAAAAATACTTTGCATCAGGACTTGTTTTGTGGTCTAACATGTGTTCTATCCTCAAGAATGTTTCTTAGACATTTGAGAGAAATAAATATTCTGGCTGGGCATGGTGACTCACACCGATAATGTCAGCATTTTGGGAGGCAAAGGTGGGAGGACTGATTGAAGCTAGGAATTTGAGATCGGCCTAACCAACATAGTCAGACAACATCTCTACAAAAAAAAAAAAAAAAAAAATAGAAAAATCAGTTGGGTGTGGTGGCAGGTGCCTATAGGCCCAGCTACTGGGGGCTACTTGAGCCAAACCCAGGAGTTTGAGGCTGCAGGGAGCTATGATGACACCACAGCACTCTAGCCAGGAGACAGAGCAAGACCCTGTCTCCAAAAAAAAAGTATGTTCTTCTGTTGTTGGATGAAGTATTCTGAATATTTGTGATATGTTTAATTGGTTTATAGTGTTGCTCAAAAGTCCTCTATTTAGTTCTTGATATTCCATCTGGTTGTTCTATATCCCTTATTGAAAGTTATATATTAAAGTTTCCTACTATTATTGTATATCTGTCTGTTTTTCCCTTCAATTCCATTCATGTTTGCTTCATATATTTGGGAGCTCTGATATTTGGTCCATATATATTTGTAACTGTGATATCTTGTTGATGAATTGACCCTTTTTAGTCATTTTATATTGTCCTTCTTTCTATTGTAATTGTTTTTGACTTAAAGTTTAATTTGTCTCATATTATTATAGCCACCACTGCCCCCTTTTGAGTAATTTTTATATGGATTATATTTTTGAATTTTTTAGTTTTAATCTTATATGTGTGCTTAGGTCTAAGGTAAGTCTCTTATAGACAGCATATAGTTCAATATGCTTGCTTTCAGTGGTTTCTGCCAGAGCAATCAGTTCTTTGCAGAAACAACTGCAACGTCATCTCAGCCTCAACATCTACCTTGGCTGAAAGTTGGGAATTTGACCTAGAGTTATCAACACTACTGTTTCTATAGTTTTAGATTTACTGTTCTACAACTACCACAGAGATCTATGTAGTTTCTGTAAAATAGCTTATTTTTCTTTAGGAGATATCCTAAATAATTCCTGCTTCAAGTGGCAATATATTTAGGAAAATTCCTTAGGGAATGGATTCTCTCTACATATGATATGACTGGAGTTTTTGTTTGTTTGTTTTTTCTCGGTTATAAAATTCACTTGAGTTATAAAATGGCTTTATTTATCCACACTAAATTTTTATGAAACAGGAGCATTTGTTAAGATTTAGCATACTCTGTAAATGTTCTCTTCCACTCCAACTCAACCTTGATATGTTTTGATTCTATAACATCTCTTGTTTAACACTATAAATCATCTCAACTGGATATAAGATATAACTCCCTCTAGGATTTGGTTCTAATCCCCTGAGAATTGGTCATTTATTTATTTCTAGCTGCTGTGGGCTGCACAATCATGTGTATATCTCAGAAAATTTCTAAAATATAAAATATACCACAAGGGCTTTTTAGAAAACACAAATCTGACATCATTATATATCATAAATAAATGAAAAGCTTTAAAAAATGTTGAATACTGGCTCCACCAACACAAACTGTTGTTAACATAAGCCTGAATTTATTCCTTACCACAGTAAGAGAGAAAAGACCATCTCTTTTGAGCTGTGGCAGCGTCCTAAGGGAAGAAAGGTAAGTTCAGAATTGATTATGAATTGGAAGTTTGGTTTAAAATGTGTCTTTCAATGCAAGGGATTAATTAGGAATTGGTGAGGATTGCTTACCAACTGGAAAGGATTGGTGGACAGAGGAAAGTAAAGATTTTGAAGTGAGAGATTTAAATAATCCTAGGGCACACCTCACCTGTCTTGCAACTGAAGATTGATGGATCTTTCAGAAAAATTCCTATAATGAAAAAGCAAACCATTTGCCTAGGCAAGAAGCTCTTGGAAAAGTAAAGTAATATTTCAAAAAGAAAGTGAAATAGTAAAGTAGAGAGTAGGTACTGTTTCCATTCTTAGTGCCCAAACTGAATGAGGGAATAGATGGTTTCAGCCCTCATAAAGAATGAAATGTGCCTACCAAACTCATTTTGTTTTTTCTCCTGCATACCAGAAACACACCCAAACTATAATTCGCAGCCTCCTCTCCTGTTGGGTAAGGCTGCGTAATTGGGTTCTGGCCAGTGGCGTGAGACAGTAATGTACACTGGCTTATAAAATATCTTGCACAAATCCCCATGTGTTCCTTTGTCCGTCATCTAGTGGCTGGCTCTTGATGCCTACTGCAATATTTGGAGATATGAGTGTGATGCAGCAGAGCCCTGGAATAAAAGGGGCTGGGGTCCTTGAATGATTGCATATGGAACAGAGGTTCTACCTCCACTGCCACCCAACACAATGCCCCAACACCTGCCAACCACATACAGCATTATGATATCCAACACAATAATATACATGAATTGTGTTATACCACTGAATTATAGGGACTTATCTTATCTGACTTACCCTAACTTACCATGATCCTTGTATCAAATTAAAATTCTTAAATTGGCCTAAATTGCCCTATGATCTAGATCCTTCCTTCATTTCTCAATACCCTGTTGGTTATTATATCTAACCATTCTCAGCATATTTTTTATTTATTTGTTCATACCATTCCTCTTTTTTTTTAACCTCAGTAGCTTTGTCTGAGTCCTTTGGCTAAAAATATCTTTTTCTTCTTCTTTTGGCTATCTGAGTTCAAATTGTCTAACAGATCACAGTGCAAACCCTCACTTCTTCAGAAAAGAGTTTCTTAATCAAATTCCTCTGAAGCTCAACAGGTCAGGTTCCTATAAAACCTATTGTCATGCTGTACTTTTTGGCAAAAAATAGTTTTAAAAATAAATAAATTTAAATTGTATAATTTTTATTAAACACGTGGCTTCCCAACCAAAATATGAATTCCACAAAGACAGGGACTAACTGTATATTCATTAAATCCCCAATAGATTGCATAATAAATACCTTTGTACAAAGGAACAGAAAAAAAGAAGAAAACTGAAAGGAAGTTGTAGCTATTAGCCAGCTTGCCATTTAAACTACAATACTGCATATACTATTTCTTCTTTTCTTCATTCTACACCCATGTTCTCATCTCCAAGATTTGTCAATAAACTCTATTAAGATTAGCAAAAAAAGTGGCTGGATGCAATGGCTCATGCCTATAACACCATGTTTTGGGAAGCCAAGGCAGGAAGATTGCTTTAAGCCAAGAGGTTAAGACCAGCCTGGGCAATGTAGCAAGACCCCAGCTCTACAGAAAAAAATAAGAAAAAATTTAGTCTGATATGGTAGAGAGCACCTGTAGTCCTAGCCACTCAGAAGGATGAGATGGGAGGGACTAAAAAAAAAAGTATCCACTAGGTCTCAGGATCTCTAAACATGAGCACAGAGAAATACATACATTTGCACATTCCAGTTTGATTTGGGAGTCTTATTACATATGTCTCATTTTGCCTGAAAGAGTCCTGCATGTCCTGTTATAGGCATTAATAGTACTCCTTTCACTTTCAAACATTTAGATAAATTATATAGTCACCCTACTTATGTCTGATCTATCCTAATGTACGTATTTTGAGGAAATGATTCTCTCCTATGGGTTCTCTGCATAAACTATGCATTTGGAACGTGCAATGAATCATAAAATACTAGTGAATATATTATTAGCTTGTGTAGTTAAGCCTTTGGGAAATATAAAATTCTTTAAACTACCTTGTTATCAATCAGTTTCTTAAAACAATAATTACATGAAGTATGTACTTTAAGGAGTTGATGAAACTTCCCAAAGGACTAATTTATTCCTCAGGCGTTATATATATACTAAGAGGATCTGGAACAATAATTATGATAACAATCAATCAAAGAGAAAATTGAGCACTAGTTCTAAAATTGCTTCTTTGCTTATATAAGAATTATCTCAGGACTATGCCATTTAAAAACTCAAATGTAACATGAAACATACCACCACCTCTGCCTTAAATATTCCATTGTATTTTCTATATGTAAGAGACACTAACAATGAAAGCAGAAAGGATTTAGCATAACTATATTTAGAAGGTTTTAGAATGTCACAAACTTGACATCTCAAAGCAAATTATTAAGACTTGAACAATGCAGTCATATTTTTAAGGGTTCTGGAAACTGACCTTAATTCATAGGGATCCCAAGGAAATCATTGTATCTGAATATGTTAAAATTTAATTTGTTTTAGATTTGTTTATTTTCTGATTTATTTTTTGCTTTTATTCATTCATCTATTTCACTAATTGAAAATAAGTAAGTATATTGTGTCTGATATATGTGAACTGGAAGATATGCAGAACAATAGAATCCTATATTCAAGTTATTGCCATTCAACATGGTAGAATAGAAAAGGAAAAAACAAACCCTAAAGTGTATTTAGGAAATATTGAGGAAGAGCAAGACTTAGAAGACATAAAACATAATTATAGATTATAGACCAATAGAATAGCTTAGATAAGAGTTAAAAGGTCTTGCATAAGGTTGGCAATATTAGAAGCAGGGCAGGAAGAAACCACAGACCACGTGGTTTTATATTCAGAGGGAACCGAAGACCAACTAGACTTAGGGTATAATGGGTTGTTGACAAAAGCTCTCTGCCATTTGACTTTGCAGCTACTTCCATCAAAAGTGGTGTCTATTTTTCCAACCTAACTCTATTATTAGCCATAGGATTTTTTTTGCCCACTATGAAAGAGCAAACTTGACACAAGTAAAGATTCAAGAAGTGCTTCTGGAACATTGCTAGCAACATGGAAACAAGCACAGGCTAGCTTACTGGAGGATAACAAATGACAAGGAGCAAGGCTGAGTAGTCCTAGTTGAGAACACAATGAGCAGTTTGGCCCCCACCTGAACCATCACCTGCTTGCAGTTACATGTATGAGCTCATAGTAGATCAGTCAAACCTGGCCCAGACCAACAGAACCATTCGGATAATCCACTGGCTCCTGAGAAATAATAGAGGGATGTTTATGCCACTGAGAATTTTTTAGTATTTTTTTCACAGCATTATTTTATCAATAGATAACTGATCCACTGGAGTAAAAAAGAGGGAGGAGTCTAAGATAAATGAAAGGTTTTCACATTTCAACCTTACTATCATTATTGCATCCATAAGTATTTTCTAACATGCAAGGAAATACACTTTCCACTATCTCTAGAATGTAAATATGATAGGAAAGTTATATTTCTGAATATTTAAAGCCTGAATTTTGCTCATTTAGTTTAACTGTGTCACCTACTATCCTATAAACATCCTTTTTTGAGAATAACTTTTTGTTGGATGACTTATTGCCTACTTGTGGAGATAAAGAAAGAATGGAAAAGAAAATGTAATTTGTTTTCATTTCTGAAAATAAGTTATTATTTACTAACTGGAATGTCAAGATATGAATTATACAGCTAAAATCTTAATCAAACAGAATGTTCTACCCATTCAAAGAATGTTGTCAATTCAAAATCAAAACATATTAATTACTGAGTGTTAAGTTCTGCAGTATCATTGTTCTTTCAGGCAATTATTTTTTTTTTTTTTTTTTTTTTTTTTTTTTTTTTTTTTTTTTTTTTGAGACAGAGTCTCACTTTGTTGTCCAGGTTAGAGTGAGTGCCATGGCGTCAGCCTAGCTCACAGCAACCTCAAACTCCTGGGCTCGAGTGATCCTTCTGCCTCAGCCTCCCGAGTAGCTGGGACTACAGGCATGTGCCACTATGCCCGGCTAATTTTTTATATATATATATCAGTTGGCCAATTAATTTCTTTCTGTTTATAGTAGAGACGGGGTCTCGCTCTTGCTCAGGCTGGTTTTGAACTCCTGACCTTGAGCAATCCGCCCGCCTCGGCCTCCCAAGAGCTAGGATTACAGGCGTGAGCCACAGCGCCCGGCCAGGCAATTATTTTTAAAGTCATCAATAAAGAGAAGGCTTTTTTATTAAATATGTTTTAATTACTATATTACAATTAAATTACTGTATTACAATTTATGCTGTATTCTAATAGCATAAAAATCCATACTATTTAAATGATCATTTATGGAACAGAGGTATTTGGTGGATATGTTTTACTTTATTTTTCTCTATTCTATTTACCAGTGGCATGTTTTATTTAAAAAATTCCATATTTTCCAAAATATCTGCATTACTACATATAGCATACATACCTCGATACTTTAACAATCATTGTAGGCCCCCATTTGGCAAATAAATTATTTTATGCATAATTTACCCAATTGAATTCATAAAGTATTAAAGTGTCATTCTCTTGCTGTAACAATAGCAAAGAATAAGTTGAGTATTCAGGTGATTGACAAATAGCAAGTATACTATAACTCCTGGCAATCAACTTAGGTTGGTTTAATGGTAAGTATGTTATCAATCTCTAATCCTATTATCTTCTTTTATAATATTAGTACTAGACCTAAAAAAACTGGTGGAAAACAATTCAGAACATTTTAAAATAAAGATTAATAATCATAATTTCCCTTAAATTTTTATTTATCTATGGTAAAGAACAAGATTCATAATACTTCTAATTTTGATTACTTCCCTAAATATGAGACAATCAATTTTTATGTGCTAGTTCATGATATTCTAGAACAGTGATTGTTTTTGTTTTGTATTTAATTCTTGAGCCCTGGAAAGTTGAACAAATAAAAATAATGGTTCTTTTCCACTATAAAGTGTGTCTTTTTTTTTCAAACCTATTTTATTTGTTTATGTTTGTTTTAAATTTAGGCTTTCAAGTTTAAAAGGGTTTGAAAGCCATTGGCTTATAAACTAGTGGATAGAGTTAGTAGATAGATTTTCTTCCTTTTGTACTTGGGGTAATTGTTATTAAGACTATGAAAGACTATAAGTATTAATAATCTAATATATATATTATATAATATAATCTTATATATACTATACGTGTTAATATCTAATAATTAATAATCTACTATGTCATAAATTAATGAATAGAAAATCTATTCTAGATATTAGAATAGCATTATCATTAAAATGCCATTAAAAATTTGAGGAAATATTGCAATATCCTGCTCTTGAGATTTTTAAAATATGTGGATAAGAAGCTGATCAAAATTAAGACCATTACTAGCATAAACTGATAAATAACTTATTAAAAAGTAACTTTATCTCCTTTGCAAAGATTATTGGACTAAGTGTTATAAAGCAAGATCATAATTATAAAAATTATATTGTGACCTCAAAATTTTGTGCTTAGGTTTCTAAAACTTCTGAGAAAACTGTCATGAGAGATAAATTATAGATTGAGAAAAAGACTGTTTGGGTATTGTTATTATTAGAAATAATACTAAACAAAATGAAGGGAATTCATTTGATGTATTGAGCAAGCAAACAGAACACATAAAAGTCAAAATACCTTCCAGGCTAATTGACAGATTTGTTAATGTTCTCTCACCACATTCAACACATTCCAGCTCCTTGTAAAAAGCCAATTCTCTTCCCCAGTGTAATTTGTGGTTCATTAACTTTCAGTTGGTTAGAAGTAAAAAATTACTGGAGGGTCAGGTAGGTTTATACCAGTTTAAAAGAAACAATTATTAGAAAAAAAATGGTCCTGAAGGATTTAAGTTTTTACTGTTCAGTAAACCTCCTTGAATTAACTTTCGGTGCAGTTTTAGAATGTACCGAGTGTCTGTTGGAGGGGAAAAATAAAGAAATATCTTAATAAAAATGTTTTATGTGAAATCAGAAATAATGAAATATTGCCCCTGAATCATTGCTGTATTTTGAACTCACTAATGACTTTATTTTTCTGCCTGTAAATGTACCTCAGTCTCAAAATCTCAAGGCAGATAAAGTAGTTACAACAAGAGATAACTAATTGTGCAAATTTGTTCTGTTGTTAAATCAATAAAATCAAATTGCATTTTTGCCTCACAGTTAAATAGAATGGTATTGAATAGATATGTATGATTATGGACCTGATAATGTTCACCACTTGATTTTCACACCTATGCCTTAGAGCGTTAATGTTGACTGCTGATAGTTAAAAGATAAATCAAAGTCAAATTATGGAAAAAGGGCAACAGAAGTACTGAATTCAATGAAGTTACACCTGTGGGAGACAGGATCAAATGCAGTCCAGCTAAGACTTAAAGGTCAAATCTGTGTTGCTTCAGTTGAGATCCAGCTGTGAAAAGTGTGATGAATTAGTGGTGAACAAAGGAATAAGGTATCTTCTTATTGTTGCATTTATCTCATGAATAACCTTGATTGGCAGAAATACATAGGAGCAAAGATTTCTGAAGCTATCTTTCCTTTTTACTCCCTATTGACAAGAATGTGATAAGGATAATTAAGACCTCTAGACCTCCAAGTGAACTGATAGTGTGACCACAGAAAAACTAAAATTACCAAATATATTTGATAACAAAAATCTTTCCAAATCTTTTCCAATGGTATGTAACAATTTAGACTTCAACAATTATTGAATCCTTTAAAGCATTCACTGGACCATTGGCAAGTTCTAAATAAATATCAGAAAATGATTAGCAGTGATGATGGCAATGAATTAGTACAATCTATTTTTTCCTTTCTCATTACTAGTTTGAACACATTGAGAATTATATAATTTAAAAAAATTGTGAAAAAAGTCTTTGTATAAAAAATTAACAAAAACACTTTTGAAAGACTGCCCATCCAACTGTTAGCAGGATGTAGAAGAACAGGAATTCTCACACACTCTTGTTGGTCATATAAAATATGTCAGTTTCTTAAAAAGTTCAACATACGCCTATCATTTGACCCAGTGTTTTCACTAATTGACATTTACCCAAGAGAAATGAAAATATACATCCATACAAAATGCGTACGTGAATATTCATGGCAACTTTATTTGCAATAGCCAAAACCTGGGGAAAAACATATCCATCAGTCAGTGAATGGATAAACAAATTGTGGTGTATCTATCTAGTGGAATACTACTCTGCAATAAAAAGAAATGAACAATTAATAGATACAACCGTATGATGAATCGTGAAATAGTAATGTTAAGTGAAAGTAGCTCAACAAAAAAGATTACATTCTGTAGGATTCCATTTATATATAATTCTAGATAATGTAAATTCATCTATAGTGACAGAAAACAAACCAAAGGTTGCCTGGAGACTGCAATGGTGTGGGTGAAGGAGGAGAGGTCAGGGCAGGGTGAGGAGCTGAAGGGAAGTATTACAAAGAGGCAGGAGAAAAGTTTGAACATGGATGGATGTTATTGTCTTGATTGTGGTGGTGTTTTTACGGGTGTTTAGTCAAAACTTGTCAAATTATGCCTTTAACTATTTATTGTTTATTGTATGCTAGTTATACCCTAATAAAGCTATTTTAAATCTAAAAGAAATTAACAAAAACAGTTTTGAAATTTAAATATGATATAATTAGTAAATCTATATTGATAACACAAAGTCAATACCTTTTCTTCTCCTTCATTAACCAATAAAAATATTCAGTGAATAAATATACTTAACCCACTAATATTGTTAACTCATTTCTAGATCTTTGAAACAAATCATGTGTGCTAATACCTTGAGTTACTTTAGTTAGAACTAATCTTGATCAGATAGTTTTGATAAGTTTAATATATTAAAGAAATGGTCTAAAGAAGTAGTTTTATTTACTTTCTCCTTTTCAAAATTTCCTTTGGTATGCTACATAATTTTGCTCAGGAATTATATATTCTGTTCAGGTCTGCATGAGTCAGAAGGAAAGTCTCAGCAAAATAATATATAATAAACATGCTTTAAAACGGACTATAATAATGTTGCTTTCTATTACTTGGATTAGCAGTTAGATGCAATTATTCATGCATATTACTACTACTAAAATTAGAAGCTATAAATGAAGCAGTTTACATTTAGTTATTTAGCATTGCCTGATAAGAATGAACCAAAAACTTGCAATCACTCTTTCAGAAATAAAAACAAAATAAAAACTCCTTTAAGCTATAAAGAAGGTTAAAAGCATGCTATTGAATATGTAAATTATCTTTTGTTTTTTGATGAAGAATTTATAAAGTAATTGGATGTAATTAAAACCTAGAGCTTATTCTCAAACAATAATAATTTTTTAAAGTGGTTATTACATACTAAGTGCTGAGTTAAAGGCTTTATTTTCTAAAAATCTATTAATTTCACAAAAAATCTAAGAGTCAGATACTATTATTATCACCATTTACAGATGGGGTTAAGTGATTTATAAAAAGGCATGCAACAAATACATATCTGACTTGATTTTGAACCTAAACTATTTGACTTCTGCAATCCTTGACTCCCTTTATAGCACAGAAAGCTATCCCATAACTAAGCCACAAGCATTTGTTTGGCCTTTTAAATATTAAAGATGCTCAGGGTATTAAAAATCATTTTTATATTGGTTCTCTGTTCTAACTAACTACATTGCAATATTATACTTGATCATAGGCCAATAGCTGACAATATTGCAATATTATTACAATATTATATTAATATTATAATACTAATAGTATTTCTATTACAACTTGACAATGAATTTAGATTAATCATTACTGACACAGTGCTCTTTCTTGTATTGCTGCACATTCATTTATTCAATAAAGATTTACTTTGCTATTACTAAGTATAATTTTAGGATAATATTAAAATTTAGTCTACTTTTAGGGACAACACACAGTGACAAAAAAAGACAGACACATTTCTTACTATTGAGGAGTTTACACCATATGAAAAACAGACCAAACACAACTCAATAAAGAAACTCGCCTAGAGATTCAGTAGAAAAAAAGATGATTTTATGCTAGCATAGACAGAAGCACTGAGTGGTTTCTCATTCAGTATATTGAACCCAGGTCAACCCTTCTTTAGTTACGCATCTACGTAGCAGTAGAGGATGTATAGTAACAGTTAAGAGTTTGCACTTTGAAGGTAATCCTCAGTATAGATTCCAGGCTCATCAGCATCTACTAACTAGCTTTATAAATTTGGGAAAATTACATAACCTCTTTAAACCTCAGTTTGCTCATTTGAAAAATAGAAATTCAATGATATGGGACCAATAGACTTAATGATAATGATAATATTATGGATTTTGATAACTGAACTTTAAACGCTTAAAGAACATCATGAAACATTTAGATTTTTTTTCTCCTTTGTAGTATACTTTTCCACTACCTTCAAACAATTGTTCTATGAGTTGTGGTTGCTAGGTCTGTTCAAATATTATTTAATATGCAACTTTTATATGTCATGCTCTGTGCTATGCACTGGAGATAAAGCCGAGAAAAGAATATTGCTATCAAGAATCTTATAGTACAGGAAGGGTGAAAGAAAAATAATTTCACTACAATGTAGTCATTAGTTTGTTTGCTTTACATAGAAAATGAAATGATTATTTTTTTCTCTCATTCTTTTCTAGGCTCCTACATATAACAGTAATGAGCTAGTGACTAGAACTAATTGATTTTCCTGTAATAAACCATGCTAAGCCAGGTATTAGTAAGAGAATTGATAGCTGTGTAACTACATTAACTGAAAGACAGTGCTACGTTGAGATATATCCAAAATATTTAAAAATCCAATTAAAAATATTTTACTCGGGAAATTTTTTAAAAGCTTGTAACTACGCAGATAGGTTCTAAAGTTCATATCTTATCAAAATGTTTAAGTCAGGAACACATCAGCCTTTTTACTCTTGAAGTGTTTGAAAGATCTCAAAATAAGTAACTGCCCAATAATGGAATGATTCCTTAAGATTTAGTTGTTATGAGAAAGAATGCTTATTGTAAATAAAAACTTTCTTACCTTTTTATAGATAGATATGTTTAAATAGCAAAAAAAAAATGAATACGCTAATATCTGGGCTTATTGCTTAAATCCTTTCTTAGCTCTTATTTTTGGATTTGCAAAATATACAGAGGATGACGCTAATTTCCTTAGATCAAATTTCCTCATTGTTTAATAGTTTCTCAGACATTACAGGCCATTAACAGCACAGCACTGGAACCTCAAAACTAGAGTAAATGTAATTTTAAAAAATAGAAAATAGGCTGCATTATGTTTTATCATATCAATCAATATTCCTCACCTAGATAATTCTTTTGCTTTTACTTTTGTAATCCTAACATGTATCATGGAAACCAACATGGTAGTTTACTTAAAATTATGTTATTTTATTATGATATCAAAATAAATGCATTTTATAAATCTCATGGCTTGCATTTCTTTTCTTAAAGGTCAAAGAGGTGCCTTGTGATTTAAGACCATGAATCAAATAAAGCTATGAGGATAAGTGTGCAATTTAGATCATTATATGTACCTAAGGGCATGCTTTAAAATTATATTAGAAAATAAAAAGAAAATGCTCCCATAGTTTGTCCATAGTGACAACAAAATACTGAAAAGTAATATATAGTACATGTTTTGAATGTATTGATTAAGTTTATATTGTGATTGTATATAAACATGTACGCTTCAACATGCAGGACTTCATACAATATAGTTGAACTTTCTGGTTTCTGATATGGACTTTTATTCCTTAAATTTAAATTGACCAAACCCCTAAAATCTAGATGTGTGATAGTTTTTATCTGATTTACATGTGAAAGGCACATTTTGATCTCAAAACTAAGTTGGCCAGATTCTACTCATGGTAAATAATAATTAAATACTTGTTGGATGTAGATTGAATATTGAAATTTTAAATACAGATAAAAATGATGCCAGTACCACTGGGCACTTCATCGAATTTGAAGAGTGATAGTTCTTAAATTGTAATCCAAATTACCCCTAACTTTGCAGGGATGTCAAAGATTTAGAAAGAGGTTTAGGTTTCTTGGGAAGAGCAGAATTTAGAGCAGGAAACTCTAATCATGCCCTCTTAGGTCTAAATCACAAATAAAAATCAGAATGAATGCCAAGCCAGAATCAAGCCAGGGTGGCAGATTGAATTTGGGAAGAAGGAACTACAAAATTCAAGGTTGGTGTTTCAAAGTTGAGATGTATAAGGATCAAATTAGTTTGGGAGCTAGGTGTTAGTAAATTCTGAGATTATCTTTGAATACATTTGAATATACTTGTGTGCATCTCCTACAATTTTTTAGGCTTAATGAAGGCAGGTAGGGATTGAGAAATATTTTTTATACTTTTTAGGTACATAATAAGTATTCTTGGTGTCTTGTTTTCTATTAATAGCAATATTACCTTGATGTGGATTCTTAGTCTGAGTGCATTCATTTTAATAACAATGCGTGGCTTCCTATGAGTCAGAAGTCTTTTAGGCTAGTGTTGAAGGGGTGAACAAGAGAGACAAACTCACTGTCCACACAGGGTTCCCCTCATGGTGAGGAAGACAAAGTGCTATGAAGAATAAAGCAAAGTGAAAGAGTGAGGAAATGTGTTCTGAGAAGACAGGTATTAGGAACTCCTGTCTGTCAAAATTGAGCAAAACTTGGAATCCAGTTAGGAAGCCAGTCATGTGAAGAGCTGGAGAATGAGTCTTCTAAACAGAAGGAATAATTCTCAAAGCATGTCCATTTCTTAAAGCATGTGTCAGTGTTAAGTTTCTCGGATGTCTTCGCAATCTTTCAAACACAACTCATTCAATATAGTCTATCTACTTCTGCTAAATGAATTGCACCAAAATACGTCTCTGATCATGTCACTCACCTGCTCAGAACCTCTCAATGGCTCCTCGTTGCCTAGAGAGGGAAACGAAAGTCATCTTACGTGGTGTTTAAGGTTTCCATGATCTGTCATCAATATTGATTCTGCCATTGTTTCTAACTTTGACCCTTCACATGACCTACGCTGCATCCACAAAGGATTATTGTCAATTTCTCAACGACAAATCCCTCCCTTTTTTCTTATACTTTTGTAGCATTTTCATAGCTTTCCCTCTAGTAATCAAAATAGCAAAAGTCATCTAAGGTATACTTCAAACGCCACTTCTTTTGTGAAACTGTCAGGGATTTGAAGTAGTGAGTGGTCTCTCTGTTCTCTGAACTCTGCTACTTTATTCTTGCCTCATTGTTTTTACCTTATGAAAGAAGTGAAAGCATTTTAGCATTTATTATAGTAAGAAAGAGTGAATGATAGTAGGGAGTTAATCTCACTTAATGGTCTCACTGGCATTATTTTTATATTTGTCTTCATCTCCAACCAGATTATGTGTGTCAAAGAGCTTATAGGGAGTTACCTTGCTGTGTATCAAACTGGCACTGAACTTTACTGGGTGATGGCAAAAATCATAGGCATGACCTAGATTTATCGAAGTCAAAGAAGTGTTCTGACTTTCTTACTTGTATTGGGTATTTCGTAAGTGTGTGCATATATCTGCACATGTGAGGGGACAAGAGGATCTTTCTCTCAGAGTCTAAGGTGCTGAGCCTCTGGCTTGGAGAAGCCTGCATTCTCCACTACCCCATGTATGTAGAACACATAATTGTAGGTTTATGGTTTAACAGGCAAGAAAGATCAATTAAACAATTTTAACATAAAATTTGGAACAATTACATAAATTACTATCTTCATAGCATGAAAGTTTATTGTAGCCAGGAATATCGTAAAATAAAGGGGAGTCTAAAATATACTAACATTCCTGCCAGAGAAGAAAGCAGCATTAGTTCATTTCAAGAATTATCTGTGGTGCAAGACTGCCTGAATTTGAATCTGCCCTTTCATCTCTTACTAGCTTTGTGACTCTGGGTGGATTATATAATCAATATTCTTCAGTTTATATATCTGTAAAAGCTGATAACAGTAGTACTTACTATTAAATACTTTCTAAATTCAGACTATTATGACAAATTACCATAGGCTAAGTGTCTTACAAACAACAGGAATTTATTTCTCATGGTTTTGGAGGCTGGGAAATCCAAGATCAATGTGGTAGAAGATTTGATGTATGTTTGATGTCTGGTGAGGCTCTTCTTTCTGGTTTATTGATGGCCATTGTCTTTCTGTGTCCTCCTGTGGTGGAATGGGTCAGGGGACTCTCTGGGGCCTCTTTTATAAGGGCAATAATCTCATTCATAAGGGCTCCACTATCATGACCTAATCACCTATCAAAGGCCCTACCTCCTAATATCATCACATCATACTGGAAGTTAAAATTTCAACATATGAACTTGGGAAAAATACAAACACTCATGTATAGAAATATAATCAGAAGGCAATAGAGTAAATTAAGATAATATAGCCGGGCGCGGTGGCTCACGCCTGTAATCCTAGCTCTCTGGGAGGCTGAGGTGGGCGGATTGCTCAAGGTCAGGAGTTCAAAACCAGCCTGAGCAAGAGCGAGACCCCATCTCTACTATAAATAGAAAGAAACTAATTGGCCAATTGATATATATATAAAAAAAATTAGCCGGGCATGGTGGCGCATGCCTGTAGTCCCAGCTACTCGGGAGGCTGAGACAGAAGGATTGCTCGAGCCCAGGAGTTTGAGGTTGCTGTGAGCTAGGCTGACGCCATGGCACTCACTCTAGCCTGGGCAACAAAGCGAGACTCTGTCTCAAAAAATGTCGTGCAAAAAAAAAAAAAAAAAAGATAATATATATGAAGTAGTAAAAATAATTATAGCAAGTGGCCAATAAATAAATGCTATTATTCTTATACATTTAAAAACATTTGTTGAGCACTTATTTTGTGTTGAGTATTTTGGCCACCATTCATCTACCAGTTGGAAAATCCTGTTAAACGTAATTATACCAGAACATAAGACATGGAAAGTTTAGAAAAAAGTCAAAGACAGCAAAGAAGCAACTAAAGTTATAAAAACTATTCATCTCTGAAAATGTTAAAGAATTAGTTGCTCAGAAGAAAAATAAATAAAACAAGATAGTTAGTAGCAAAGCTCTTAGCATGGTGCCTGACATGTAATGATTGCTCGATACATGTTATATGTGGTGGCAGGCAGAATAATGGCCTCCCAAAAATGTTGATATCCTCAACTCCAGGACCTGTGAATATGGAAGTTATACAGCAAAAAGGATTTAATGTCACAGATGGAATTAAAGTTGCTAATCAGTTGATCTTGAGATGAGGACATTATTCTTCATTATCTATGTGGGCCTAATGTAATCACAAATGCCCTTATATGTGAAAGAAGGAGGTGGGAGAGTAAAAGTCAGTATTGCAAAGAGAAATTTGAAAATGCTAAGCTGCTGCCTTTGGAGATTGAGGAAGAGACCACAAGCCGAGGAATGAAGGTGGCCTCTAGGAGCTAGAAAAGGCAAGGAAAGAAATATCATAAATTCTCCTCTAGAGTCTCCAAAAGGAACGCAACCCTGGTGATACCTTGATTTTAGGAGATCTGACCTCCAGAACTATAACGTGTATTGTTTTAAGCCATTAAGTTTGTGAGAATTTGTTATAACAGAAGTAGAAAATTAGTCCAGGTATTGCCATCATCACTGTTGCTGTTATAATTATTACAATGTTAAGTATACTAAGCATACACAGATTGTTGAATAGTAAATCTTTGTAATTGAATAATGATAAAGAAGGAAACATGTTTAACAGAAATAAAGAGCTTTATATTTCATTATAGGGAGAAAAAAATTTCCCAAAGGATTATTAAGTAAAGAGTTTCAAAAATAAGTTGATATGGAATCTCTTAGCCTAGAAGGATACCCAGTACACAATAAGATGTGCATGAATTTTTTTTTATTTTGGCATATTATGGGGGTACAGGTGCATGAATTTTTGTGTTGGTATGTTGTAATATTTGTCAGAGGGAGAAGATGGACTAGAGCTCATTTGAAACTCTCTCATTCTTACCCTAATGTATTTGAGGATGTTTCATAATGATGATTGACTAAAGGGAATTTGGGTGAGGTTGCCACTGAGTATTTCTTCCAGGAAAAGGCACTGAAATTGGAACTTTATCAAACGAAACCATATCTGTAGCTAGAGCATTCAGTACACTGAAGTTATATGTTAATGAACTCTAGCACATAAAAATGGGAGATGGGCTGCAAGGATGTGGTGGATTCATGTAGCCATTTATTTTGTATATAGTCTCTCTCTCCTCTTTTTAGCTGAGAGAAATGTTGGTATGCCTTTTTTCTCTTTCTCTGTCTCTCAATATCTCTTTCTCTCCCTTCCTGCCTCCCTCTCTCCTGTGTATGTCTTGTTTTTATTCCATTAATCAACTTTGTATTGGGGTCTGACTAAATTAGCTATCTATATCTGCATTCTTTCTGAAACAAGATCCACCAAGGCTCTGTGACAAGAAAGATATTTTTGAGTGCTTAAACTGCTCTTGAGACTATTGAAGAAGCATCTAGAATATTAGGCAGAGAACTACATATTTTAGTGAAAATATTTAGGGCAGAATATCACTGGGTTCAAAACAGTCCTTGACTTCATCCACTGGGCAATCCAACAAATACATTGATTGATTACTCTATAATCACCAATACTTTTGGAATCCAATTAGATAAATTAGATTTTACCATTAGCCAATGGTATAAACATCAACCATATTTTATGAAGTGTTTTATTGTATGATTTATTTTATGCTGATACTCAGATCTTATGGCTATCTTTTTTTTCCCCTTCTCTATCAACATGTGTTTATTTTCTTCACTTTTTTTTCTGATCCTTACTTAAACATCCCATGTGGTTTTAAAAATAAAAGTATTTTTAATTGAATACAATTAGATCCTTAGTAATAACTTTTCTGTAAAATTGCCATTTAATTCATATGCATAATATGACATATTCTTTACTAAGTCTCAGGACAGCATCTTTCTTTATCAAACTAGATTTACTCCTTAGGGATTAATTTGTGTACATAGGGAGATGTTACTTCAACCAATTGGAGTGCTTTTCAATACAATAAATTGAAATTTATTTTATTTTTATGATATATTTTGGCTAAGAATATAAGTAGCTAATGATATTATTTCTTTGGTCCTGTGAAATGATTCCATTTAAAAATATTCCTAGTAAGAGCCTGAGGCTTTCTGCCCCTGAATACACCTTAGGCTTATATTGATGGGCCAATAAGATACAGCCTTTTGTACCTTAATGCTATATTCTCAATTCATGTGAACAAGTCCCTTCCAAGAATGTGCCATGGGCAATCCAGTATTTTATCTCTTGTCTATAACTAACTTAATGTCAGTTATGCTTCTGTTCTTTCTCCAGCAGAATGTTAACCAATAGGTTTGCTCTTAAATTTTGTTTTGTTTTGTTTTTTCATTTTGTTTTGTTTTGTTTTGCTTTAATCTTTCCACAGGACTAGATTGCAACCGTTTCTGAGAGTGAATGCCCTTGGTTCTTATCCCTTTATTTGGTTTTCTCTAAAACTCAGGCTAAAATAATTACTGTTTATTATATGATGAGGATTTTTGCTGGATTGGTTTTACAGATTGTGATAGGGGATTTATTTCACTACAGTTGCTTCTGCTTTACATTGATTTAATAGATTTATTTATATCTAAATTATTTTAGAAAAAAATACTGCAACTGGAACCCTAGGAATTTTTATCTAAAAAATATTTTAATCAGATTTGTTTTTTGAATTCATTTTAATTTTGATTAATTAATTTGGTTTTAATCAAATTTGCTTCATTTCAATCAGCTAGAATTATATAAACATACATAGAATTGTACGTTTCCATTGCATTTAAGTATACAATATGCTTTGCAAGAAGTTGTTTACCCAAGAGATATTTATTGATAAAAACCCATTTTTCAGTCATGACTACCATCTTAAGTGGGCTTACTGTTCACTAAGAGAGATAAATTATAATTGTTATTCTTACATTTAGGCAGCTACATATATGTAGCTTAGGCTCTGGAATCAGACTGCCTGTGTTTACATTCCTCCCTTCTTTCTAGATATGTCACATAAGACAATTTTTAATAGTTTTGTTATATATAAAAAGGAGACAATTATAGTAATTACCTTATGTGGTTATTTAAGAAACAAAATATATTATTATTAAAAATAATAGTCAAGATAATAATGATAGATAGTAATTATTTACTGTTCATTTAGCATTAGGGTATCTTTTAACTATGTTACTCCAAGTAAAATGAAAAGTAAATTGCTCTAACTCATACAAATACTTCAAGAGGCAAAGCAGAAATTTGGACTTAAAAGTATCTACTTTCAAAGGCATTTGACCATTTCCCTTGTACATAATAACTGAATACATTCACTAAAAGGAGTTGTTTTTGCTTTGAATGACAATGATATTGATGGTGGTATAATGATAACTAGGTAAAAATTACATTCTTAATCCTATTTTATAATTTATTAACTACATAAGTAGGCATGTAGCAAAAGCAATTTTTATTTGATTTTTTTGTTTTTATATTTTCCTTTCAGTTTCTGGAACACTCATTACTAAAATGAATACATACTGTAAAGCAGCTACATTTTATGTTTCAAATTAAAACCTTAATTGAATTTCTTCCTTGATTGATTATTTTTAAACATTTATTCAGACTAGCAAGAATATGTTTTACAAGTCTAATAAAAAAGAATAAAATGTTATATAAAATATTTTGTTTTGTAACATAGTAATTATTTGCCTGTCAATTTATATTTTCTACTGCATTGGGCAAATGCTAATGGCTTCTTACATAAAGAGTGGATTTTATGTAAAATATCTTTTAAAAAACTTTTTAAACTTTATGATAATCTCAAAAAATAAATATTTAAAATATTATTTAAGCGACCTGTATTTTTAGATTGTTCATTAAATAAATTGATCACAAAATTGTCCCTTGGTATCCATAAATAATTGACTCCAGGACCCCCAAGATACCAAAATCTGAGTATGCTCAAGTCCCTTATATCAAATGGTATAGAATTTGCATGTAATCTATACATATCTCCCATATACTTTAAATCATCTCTAAATTACTCATAATACCTCATGTAAATGCTAATGTAGATTCTATATAGTTGTTACACTGTATTTTTATTTGTATTATTTTTTGTTGAATTGTGTGGTTTTTTTTTTAATATTTTTGATCTGTAGTTGGTTGAATCCATAGACACAGAGTTGACTATATATGTTAAATTAAATGAAAATTGACCTCCAGCTGCTTCCATAAGTAGAGAACTGTAACTTAATATGTAAGCAAATTGTAAACTAACCTGAGTGTATACTCTTATAACAAGTAGCCAAGTCTAGCCAATCATAGCAGCCAACCTTGTAGCCAATCACAGGCAGCACACTATTCAGACATGTCCAAATAAGGCAAATGCTGAGCAATAATCTCAGACTATTTCTGTATATCATTTCATTTTTCTTTCTTTAAATACTACCTGACCCAGTTGCTGGGTTGAGGTCTCTGAACATTTACTAGCCAAGGGTGCTGCCCAATTTATGAATCATTTCTTTGCTCAAATAAACTCTGCTAAATTTAATTTGTCCAAAGTTTTTCTTTTAAAATATGGAAGAACAAAAAAAAGTGTATCTACATTCAACAGAATACAGAGAGGTTTAGTCTTTAAAGCATTTCTTTTTTTCACTTCATCCTCAGAAGACAGTAGAAAAGGACAAGTGAACATTTTACACAAAAGCACAGTCATTTGTTCTCTGAATTCAATGCTACCAAAGTATGAAACTCATTGCAATAGGCTTTGCCAAAGACATTCAGAAAGTCTAAAATCTCCTTTTTCTATGAAAGATATTACTTTTGTAGCTTCTTCAAAAGAACCAAATTTTATCCTTTTCTGCGCTTGGAGACCCCACATTTGGAGAGTATATTCTATGCAACAGTAGCAGTAAGAAAATGAGAGTCTCTACTATTGAAAGTGGGAGAAATATACCCAAAGAGTACATATGGAAGAGACAGAGGGAAATATAGGAAGAATTTATAGTTCTTAAAATTTTTATATAGATGTAAATACTTTTAATTTTTAGCCGAAAAATATGCAAATGTGTTGCGATATTTTCAATAGATCCATTTTGAAATGCAAATGTTATTTTAAGTCATACTCAATACTGAGGCATAAAATGTTGTAGAATTTTTATGAAGTTGTTTTGAAGTTTTCAAGTATCTATAGCACTATTCAAACATTAAATGTATCTTAAACAGTATTTGTATGTAATTATTTTGCATTTCTAGTAGATTTAACATATAAAGTGCTTAGAGTTATTTATGATTTTTTTCCAGACACACAATTTTCTGTTAGCAGTGCCTTTGGCTTTAAAATATTGTTTCTCATTAATAAAAAGAAGTGACATTTTGAAATGAGAAATGAATATAAGCTTTAAATAAATTGCATATAATTTACAATTTCAAATCTGGCATTTAAATAGGGATATACAATTCAAAATATGTTCTCTCATTACATGGTGTAGGTTTGAAGTATAAGCTATTGTGCATAATCTTGCACCTCCATTAAAATGTCTTGTTCCCATCCTAAATATTAGAACAGATCCTTAAGATGTGATATAAAGCATATGTAGTTAATTAGCTAAGCAACAGTGGTGCATTGTTTAGTCAAAATGAAGGTGTATTTCATTTTGGAAATATTGAAATTGTCTCTTAAAGCACTGCAGCAAATATTTTATAATCATTACTAAATATGCATTTTTCTCATACAAATTTTTCTTTATAAAGATGGTTTCATCAAATATGGTTAATATAAGACATTTATAAACTTCAGGCCTCTGACTGCCTTGGATTGTTTATTTAGAACTCTTCATTACTCAAATGTATTGTTCATAGTCCATGTTCTTAGGCTCTTAAAGATCCTTATTTTTCAAGTACTTCCATGTTGGTTAAACAAAAAAACATTATTGAAAGGCCCATGGCACAAAAGATCATATGATTGAAAAGGTAGTCAGTGATTTATGACATTGTTACCGCCCATCATCGAATAAATGAGGCTTGAATCTGACTAATGTTTCTCTTCATTTTGTTTGTTGGAAACATTTATAACTTCCTCCAGGGATTTTTCGTTGCTATATTGTAGAGTAGTGAATGAAAAAAAAATCTTGAACTATTACTTGGTTTTAATTACATTTGAGAAATACTCTTGAGTTCATTACTGAAAATACTGTTGACTTAGTAAACTTCTTTTGCATACTTTGGACAACATATGTATTGATAAAGGCAAAAATAGCATCAATAACAAAATTCATTTCAACCTAGAAACACTTCTTCAAATGATCAGTTAATTCTTTACTATTTTATTATGTCTATATCAAATCATAGAAAATAAGTTAGATTCTCCCAATTTCTTCTTAGAAATAGTTAAAGCCAGCTGAAATAAAAAAAAAAAAAAACACAGACTACATTATAGTTTTAGCTGTCATACAAAATGGCAATTAGGATGGACATTAATTTCTTTTCCTTTTCTAAAGAAAAAGATAGCATCTTTTGACATTTTTGCTATGATATTAAAAGATCTCCTAATGCACATGTCCAACTTCCAGGGATTTTTGCTCAAATAGTATGCTCAAAAGCAGAACTTTGTATTATGTTTTCCTAGAGTTCCAAGATTGATTCTAAACTGTGGTAAATCTGGATTTTTATGTTCAGCACAGTTGGAACCCATTTACTTTAATTTCAAGGTAAGTGGAGGTAAAGAAGATCAAAATAACAAAATATATCTAAATATAGCACCAACGCTTATCTCTCAGCTTTGAGTTTGGAAGAGAGCATGAAACAAAACACAAATGATAAAGCATAAAATTTAAAATACATTAAGTCATTAAGGATTCTAGGTAATTGAGAGAATGTGTAACATAACAGTGGTAAAGACTGTAAACTCCTGACAGATTTTGATTTGAATCACTCTTTGCTACTTAAAGCATGTGATCATGAGTAAGTTCATGTCTCTGATGCATAATGAAATTTCTAAATTAGGGATATAATAATAGTACCTATTTTTGTTTATTATTAAGGAAAAAATACAGTATATTAAGTGTTAGCACAGTGGCACTCAAAATTTTTCAATAAACAGGTTTTTAAAATATGTATAATACATTGTTTTAGAGCTTAAACTCCACTTTCTAGTAATTTTATTTTCAATCTAAGATTTGTTACCTACTGGCTGAGAAATTTTAGAAAAGTTCTTTAAAATTTCCTAATTTAACTTTCCTCATATGGCAAATCAGATAGCAATAACACCTATATTATAGACATATTTGGATACAATAATACAAGTAATGTTCTTATATGCGGGACACATATTAAGTTCTCAACAAATGTTAGTAAATTATTCCTGTTGCTGTTGTAAGGTTTTGTATTTGAGAATATGGCTGCAGTGTGTTAGAGTGCAGAATAGATTTAACAGGCTTAGCTGGAAGCTACATCTGGAATAGTGGAAAAGGGAGAGGACATACTCTGCTTGGTCTTATTTTCATGCCTTTAGTGGGCATTGGCGATTTCAACACCAGCAGTACAAGGAGATACCACCACAGCATGTCCAAAAAGGAACAGATGAAAATGCTACCAATCATGTCACCATCCAGCTCAATGATGCATGTAAATATCCCCTAAGAAAACTACAAACTAGCTAGGGAGAAACTGTTGGAAGTTCTGCAGTAGGCACAACAGGCAAATAGTACACATGAATTAAATTGCTATTTAAAGTTATTTGTTCCACTCTCCTTTTCTTCCATAAACTTTACAGTAATTTCATATTTATGTCTGAAACTAGTCTGCATTTCTTCCCCATGATCATTCACATGAGATGTTCTATGTGGAAATAGTTGAATGCATTCCAGATCAAAAAACTCTATCACTTTTAAGGAGTACCAGCAGTGGTACCAACATCTGGGTTTGCTGTCACATGGTGCAGATATCTATTTGAGCACCAGCAATTCAGGGTGATGAAATGCTACAATCAGTTTCTTTCTTAAATAAACAATTCAAAATGGGAAGACAAATAGCATGCTATTTTAAAAAATAGATTTTCTCCTCTATTTTATCATACTTTATAAAGAAAAAGCATGGAAGTGATAATATTAATAGGAAAAATCAACTCACAATTGGTGGCTTACTATATTTTATCACTGATATTGAGTTAAAGATATTTCTTCAAGGTAAGGAACATAGTAGGCCAATTTGATGCAGAAAGACTCAGCTCAACTCCAACATATAAGAATAATGAATTAAATACATAGCTACATTTAAATAAAAGAAAAGGAACTACCAAGTGCCATAAATAAAAAGGAAACTCAAAATTAGAAGAACAAATAGAGAATGAATCTGAGGGATCATAGTGATACCTGAATCAGATATAAACTTTAATAATGAGTCTGGGATTTAATATTTAACTCTGGAATGGGTTCAAGCCATTCCAGATGTAAGCCTCTAGATATAAGATTTCAGAAGTGGTAAGGAAATTTTCTATCCATCTAAGGACTGGTGAAAAAAATTATAAAAATTAAGTATGCTTTTATGCATGTGTAGGTTATATATTACTCTGCAAGCATGATGTACAAACCCAAAGTCAAATTAAAATCTAGTTTGCAACCAGTGAAAGTCATAGGGCCCTAGGCAGGACACCTAAAAACATATCTCAAAGGGGAAATTTCATAACAAAGGGCTTTATAGAAAATAAATACCACGGCAAATACACTTATACTGAAATTTCATAAACCACAAGAGAAATGAACTAGGCTTGACAAAAAAGCTTTAAGAGAAGTGGTCTAAAATTATCGAAGGAAAAAAGAAAAGAAGAGAAAGCATAAGATCAGTATGAAACAAAAAAAGAATATGAAAATGTAATAAACAATGAAAAAGGAACCATAAAAATAAAAAATTTAATTTAATTTAAGTAATAGAATTACATTTAAAAATCAAAACTAAATACAATTAAAGGGTTGAATTTAATAGAGCAGTTGATAAAAAGATTGAATAATTTAAATGTAGATCTGAGAAAATCACCTAACATATGATATGGAGAATAAAGACATGCAAAATATAGAAGGTAAATTGAACATGTTACGTATATTGAGAAGGTCCCACATAATAAAAGGCATTTCAGAAGGAAAAAGTAGAAAAAATGATAGAATTTGAAGTGATGATGATGATGGACTGTTTCTATTCAGAGTTAAATATCATCAATTCTCAGACTAAAGAAGCCTGTCAAGTTCTGATCATAATTAAATGTTTTAAAAACATTCTACTTATTAATTAATAAGGTGAATTTGCAAGACAGAAAAAACCTTAAAAATATACCAAAAGATAAGAAGTATTTCTTATAGAAAATAATAATTAGAATTATACTGAACCTTTCATTTGGAAAAATAAAAGTTAGAAGATGGTAGATAACTTTAAAGTACTGAAATAAAAGAAATGTCAATTTCAAATGAACTATTTACAGACCATCTTTCAGAGAATTACTAAAAGATGTACTTCAAGAAAAAGGTAATTGAATTCAAAAGAAATAAATTTTATGCAAGAAATAGTGATTGACAAAGAAATTATTACAATACTGGTATATGTAAATAAGCAACTGAAAACTTTTGTGATAATGACCAATGATGTGTTTAAAAACAAAGTGAAACTAAAATTAAATTACAGGGGAAATGAGAAGAGGGAGGGAGATTTCAAGTGAACTAATGTTCTTGTATTATCCAAAAAGAAGTTAGAACAAAAAGAAAGAGATGGTGTTAAATTAAGTATGTATGTTAAAATTTAAGAGTAACCACTAAACACTAGAAATAACATGCCAAATTTCTAAAGTTTGATAGTGTAAGGCAGGGGAAATTAAAACTATGTTAATCCAGCAAAAAGCAAGAAAATACTGAGGAGGATCAAATACATCAGAAATGATCATGAATTAAAATTGGTATAACAACTCTAGCATGCATTGAATATATATCTAATAAAGTTTAAAATGTGCATAATTAAGGATTCAATACTCCTATTTCTGTACATGTTCAGCAGAAACATTTGCTCTGAGTGTTAGCTAGCAAACATATAGAAAAATGTTTATTCTTGCATTGTTCATTATAGAAAGAAACTGGGAATATTATAAATAACCATCAGGACAGAAATGGATGGAGTGGGGTATATATGTATGTGAAAATATAATACAGTAATTAAAATGAATAAATTTAATCTGTGAATATAATGGTAAGTGAGCTATATTATATGGTTTTTCTATGCTGCCATAATAAAATACCACAAAGTTCGGTTATTAAATAAGATAAATTATGTTATAGGTCTTTGGGTGAGGAATCTGACATAGATCTTATCAAGTTAAGATTAAAATGGTATTAAGGTATCTTCCTTTCTTTAGGTTCTAGGGGGGAATCTTTTCCTTGCTCATTCAGGCAGTGGGAAAATTCAGTTCCATGTGGTTGTAGGACTGAGATATCCAATTCCCTGCTGCCTATCAACCTAAGGACTGTCCTTAGTGTTTAGCAGCCTCTCTCTAGTCTGCACGTAGCTTCCACACTTCAGACTCAGCAAAAGAGTGTTGGCTATTTCTCACATTACCACATTACACTCATTCTTCTGCTCTCTATCACTGTATCTTTCTGACTGCAGCCAGGAAAGATATTCTAAGTTTAAGGACTCACATGATAGAATTATGCCTACCTGAATGATCCAGGATAATCTCCCAATCTCAAAGTCTGTAACCTTAGTCACAACTGCAAAATCCCTTTTGCTACGTATGGTAACATATTCACAGGTTCCAGTGAACCTGCATAGGCATCTCTGGGGGGCCATTATTCTGGCCTATCCCAGTTCAACCTCTGGCCCTCAAAGATTCATGTCCACCCCAAATACAATTACCCCATCCCAAGGTCTTGAAAATCTCAAGCCAATATAGCATCAACTACAAATCCAAAAAAATCTCAATGAAATTTCATCCTCTCAAAAGCCCAAAATCTCATCATCTAAGTCATCTAAATTAGGGACGGATAAGTTTCATTATAATCCATTATCAGGCACAATTCCTGTCCATCTGATGACTTGAACTGAAAGGGATAGACAAAATATGAAATAAATAAAGGTTATTGAATCCCCCAAATTCTAGGACCAAGAAAAAGGTTGATAAAACTACTCAGATGCTAAGATTTGCTAATTTTTATGGAAAAAAAACCAGGTAATTCTGAGGGAAGATCCTTAAATCCAGATCCTCTGGATTTAAGGATCCAGATGAAGAAACATGTTATATGCTGCCAAAACATGTTATATGCTGCCAAAATCCAATGGTAGGACAGGCATAGGATAAAATTTTAGAAAATATGAGTCAAAAGAGAAGAAAACAGAAGAAAAAATGGAGTCATTAGTCTCCAGCGATTTTGAAATCCAACCACACAAATTCCATCAGATTTCAAGGCCTAAGAATAATACTCTGCAGTTTATATCTCTGTCCTCTGGATTTAAGGATCTTCCCTCAGAATTACCTGGGTTTTTTTCCATAAAAATTAGCAAATCTTAGCATCTGAGTAGTTTTATCAACCTTTTTCTTGGTGCTAGAATTTGGGGGATTCAATACCCTTTATTTATTTCATATTTTGTCTATCCCTTTCAGTTCAAGTTGGCCACGTTCCTGCTAATATAGAATTCTCAAGAATCTTGTAGTTTTCTTAGGTATGTCACAAAGATCCACTCATTAGACAAGACATTAGTTCATGGATCTGTCCTAGATAATCTAGTATAACAGCATTTGTGAAAAAGTTAAGACATTCATTCAGCATTGTTATATTTTATTCCTGGATAATAGATTTGTAGTAAAATAAAAACATTGGAAAATGTATACACAGTGAATTCATATTAGAGTTATATCTGTGGTAGAAGTTTGCATGGGAAATAGAAAAAGGGAGAGAATTTTTTAAAGTCCTTTACCTTTATAAGTCTTTTTCTAGAATTTACTACTCAGTTTGCAGCAAAACCATCATATGTTAGCATTTGTTAATTCTGGATAATAGATATCCAGGTGTTGGTTACATCAGTCTTTGTTATTACCTGTAATTTCAAAAATGTATAACAACTAAATATATGAAATGACAATTCTACAGGGAGTTGTTTTGATAAATGGATTTTAGGTCAACAGCCCAACAAACACTCTCAGCTGAACATTCAGCAGCTTAACAGTGGGCTTTCTGGAGCAAGCCAAGGCCCCTAAAGATGCCATTTTGCAGAGACAGATGGGCAGACAGGTATTGCCCAAACATTTAGCATATGCTTCTCTGCAGAGATCAGAAAATGCTTTCTAGGTGTCATTTTTGCACAGCCTTAGTTAAAGAAGTAGACAACAATTATTAATCTCCCAGAGAGGCATCATTTGTCCCATAAGAGTTTGTGTAACCGTTCCAGTACTCCTTTAAACTTTTTAAAAAGCCAGATATACTAATCCTTGAAATTATTCACAATTAGGTTTAATTATTCATATTTCATTTGTGAGATAGGTGACTTTAAGTTTTAAAATCTAATGCATAAAATAGTTAAAATAATATCCATTAATGAGGATATCAAATATATAAACAAGATACCTTTATTACTATTTATAGAAAATTGGTTTAAGGAAACTCTACATTTTGCTAATATTCTCATCATGTCACATACTCCTTATTACTGATGATGGCCATGGGGTACAGTCTTATAGTCTCCAAGACTTTGTTTTTCAGAAAAAAGAAATACCAAGTGTGGTATACCAACAGCAGTTTTCAATTAAGGCAACACCCCTCCCCTTTACCCAAATCTGAGAGGAGCTGGGAAGAGGCATGTTCAGGAAACACCACGATGGAGTTCTCATTTAGTTAAAAAGTAACATGAACCATAATTCTTCATAGTGTTTCTCTATCTTTCCTATTTTGCTGTTTCCTCATTAATGTTGACTGTGAAATGGATTGCCCTTACCAATTAAAGGGAAAAGGAATTACGGGCTTGCTTCAGATAATTTGAGAAAATATTATTCATTTCATTATATAGAGGGATATTCAATGTGTATAAAGATATGTTATTTGATATGAAAATTATATAGCATGTGTTTTCTTAAACCAGCATCATCCAATTCCTCAAGAAATGAAATTCCTTAATGCTTTTTCAGTTCACAAAAATTTTTGAGAAAGAGGTCATGAATGGCAATCCAGCACAATTCTATACAAAAATAACATTGTAATATTTAACAAGCTAATCCCATTAACATTCTGGCTTCTTAAACAGTTCCAAATGTGAAAAGGCTAGGCAGAAGTGCACAGAATGAAAAGACAAATGCAGGTGAAATTGTATAGAAACTAGAATGCATAATGTGGCAAGTTTTACCCTAATAATTTATGACTTTGCCTCCCTAGACAACACATATTAGAAACCATTTAAGATAAGCGAGTTTCTTTTAATTTTATTGTTGTCCAACTATTCTATATTTGCAACTTTGTGATATTTTGTTTAACCAATATTCATTTAAAAGCATTTTTAAAATTTAAAGTGATTGAGTTGTTTTGTTTGCACTTGAATTATTAATTTCCAGTTTTATGATATGATCAGATGAATAATTTTCTGCCATTTAAAAATTCTTGTTCTGTGATTTTCATCTTTTCTAATTGCAGATTAGTAAGTCATGCTCTCATCAAGAACTCATTGGTAATATCTAGAGATATTGGAACTTATCTTAAAAATATTATAATATTTATAAAACTTAGTTAAATAATTCAACAAATAAGCAACATTAATAATATTTATAATATATAATTGAATAATTTTTTCCTATACTCCAACTACTAAAGACACTTTATATA
Organism: Microcebus murinus; assembly: GCF_040939455.1. Classification (NCBI taxonomy): domain Eukaryota; kingdom Metazoa; phylum Chordata; class Mammalia; order Primates; family Cheirogaleidae; genus Microcebus; species Microcebus murinus. Next base: position 64,062,574 of record NC_134105.1, read on the forward strand.
TATAAAGAGATGTCACTAAGCAGTATTAATCACTGTCATTTCCATTTACTAAAATTTTATAATAAAAGTTATTTTAGTAACACCTGAAAATACTAATATGAAATTCTATAAAAGAAAAACACATTATGAAAGTCAATGAGTTTTCCAGGTATGCACTCTATCACAATATTTAAGATTACATTTGGATTTGATTTTCACTTTAAATTTAACAAGATATTACAACCAAAGTCTAAATTTAACTAAGGCCACATATATACCAAGCATTTAATAATTTCCTCTAGCAGACATTTTCCACTAAACTGCTGATTGTCCCAGTAAACAAATCAGCTTTTTCATTTAGTGAAAACATCATTTACTACTTTGCTGTGAATGGAACAAAATTATTTTGCTTATAGACTATTCATGATTTCAAATACTCTCAACATAAAATTATAATAACTGTAAATAGTAATATTGCCACTACCATTACTAATAATATATTTGTCAGATTAGGCTATGGTAACAACTCCAAATATCAATGACTTATGGCACAAATATTTATATCTTTTTCATGTTATATCCATCATGAAAAAGATATAAATATATCAACTTTTATTAATGCTGCATCTCACAGTAAGCAGAACTTCTTAACTAGGACATACCACCCTCAGGTTTAAGGGAAAAAAACATTTGCTGGAAGGAGCGTTGGCATGAAGATTCTAATACATGTCTGTTGGAGAACATATGAATGTAATTTTATGGAGCATATACCATGGGGTGGAATTGTTGAGTCACAGGGTAGATGTATGTTCAGTTTTAATAGATACTGCCAAATGGCTGTCTGAAGTGGCTGCAATATTTTATACCCTACTAGTACTGTCTGAGTTTCCAAAACCTCACCTATATTTGGTATTTTTCATCTTTTATATCTTAATCATTCTTGTAGAAGTGTAATATCACATTCTGATTACAATTTGTGTTTACCTGAAGACTACTAATGTGGGGTAACCTCGTATATATTTATTGGCCTTTTGCATACACTTTTTGGCAAAGTGTCTATTCAGATATTTTGCACATTTAAAAAATTGTGTTGGCTGTTTTCTTATTGATTCATAGCAGTTTAAAACATTATTTGTCCTTTATTGGATATATGCATTGATAATGTTACCTCTCATTCAGTGAGTTGCCTTTCCATGTTTTCAATGATGTGCTTTAATGAACAGAGATTTCTAATTTTAAAGTAGTCTCATTTATCAATTGTCAGTCATAGTTAGCAATTTCACATCTTAAGAAATATGTGCTTTCCCTATCACAAAAATGCTTTCCAATGTTTTTCTCTACAACTTTAGCTGTTTTATTCTTCCCATTTATATCTGAAACATATCCAGAATTGATTTTTGTGTATTATATGAGGTAAGGTCAAAAAAATTTTCCATGTGAATATCTAGCTTATCCTGCTTAGTTTATAGAAAAGATCATTCTCTTCCCCACTGCAGTGCAATGGTTCCTTTCTTATAGATCATGTGACCATATATAATCTGTTCTTGGATTCTCTATTTGTCCTAGTGATGCATTTTTCAATTTTTAATTGATTCCATACTGTCTTATTAATTGTAAATGTTTGATATGCCTGCCTATCTAGTATTTTAAAAATTCCATGTATTAGTTTCCTATTGCTGCTGTAACAAAGTACCAAATGGCTTAAAACAACACAAATTTGAAAAGGGACATCAGCAAGATGACAAAGTAAAACATCCCAACCCTTGTTCTCTCACAGAAATATTGATTCAACAACAACATATGAACAAAAATACCTTTATGAGAATTCCAGAATCCAGTTAAGAATTTGCAGCATCCTAGGCGAGTACAAAGCTGCGAACAGTTGCATTGAAATGGGAAAGAACAATTTTCCCTTACCCTTCCCAGTCCCTCTCCCAAGCTGACACAGCTCACTGCTGAGCAAGAATGCTCTGCCAGTGCCTACTGCCTCAGAGGAAAAGAGAGAGTGGAACATGTGTCCAATCTCCTGGCCTTTTGGAGTACTGCCCTAGGGACTAGTTTTTGTCTCATCTCATGAAAAGCACTGACCAAACAGCACATTTTAGATGCCTGGTGGGCCCTGAAAACAAAGGAAAATGACAGTGGCTTGCTGTGGCTGGCATAGCTTTGTGCTATTTGGAGAAGGCACACATGTGAGTATTTCACCCTGGGATGGAGGAAGAAGAGTAAAGTTTGTATCCAGTATTCTAGCAATATCAGGAATTTATCCCAGGGATAAAAATCAATCTATCCCTCTTCACAGACAATATGATTTTATATCTAGGAAATCCTAAAGACTCCACCAAAAACTCCTAGAATTGATAAATAAATTCAGCAAAGTCTCAGGTTACAAAAATCAATGTACACAAATCAGTAGTGTTCTATATACCAATAACAGTCAAGCAGAGAGTCAAATCAAAGACTCAATACCATTCACAGTTGCTACAAAGAAAATAAAAAAACTTAGGAATAAACTTAACCAAAGGCATGAAAGATCTTTACAAAGAGAACTAAAAACACTGATGAAAGATATTATAGATGGCACAAACAAACGGAAAAACATATAATGCTTATGGATTAGTAGAATCAACATTGTTAAAATGTCCAAACTGTCTAAAGTGAGTTACAGATTCAATGCAATCCTCATCAACATACCAACTCGTATTTCACAGATCTAGAGAAAATAATTCTATTCTTCATTTAGAACCAGAAAAGAGGTTGCATAGCCAAGGTAATCCTAGGCAAAAGGAACAAATCTGGAGACATCACTTTACATTACTTCAAACTATACTACAAGGCTACAGTAACCAAAATAGCCATAGTATTGGTTTTGAACTCCTGACCTCGAGCAATCTGCCCGCCTCAGCCTCCTAGAGTGCTAGGATTACAAGCGTGAGCCATTGAGCCTGGCAATAGCCATAGTATTGGTATAAAAGTAGAGGTGTAGACCAAAAGCACAGAATACAACCAGTGAACCCAGACAAAAAAAATCATCTACCTACAATCAACTTATCTTTGACAAAGCAGACCAAAATGTTTGCTGGGGAAAGGAAGCCCTATTCAATAAATGCCACTGAGAAAACTGGATAGTCACATGCAGTAGTATAAAACAGGCCCCCTGTCTCCTGCAATATACAAAAATTAATTCAAGACAGATAAAAGACTTAAATGTGAGGCATGAAACCATAAAAATTTTAGAAGAAAACATAGGAAAAGCTCTTCTAGACATCAGCAGAGGCAAATAATTTATGACTAAGACTCCAAAGGCAAATACAGCAACAATATATGTAATAAATTGGGATTTGATTGATTCAAAAGAAAAAAAAAACAAACTTCTGTACAGCAAAGGAAATAATTAACAGAGTAAATAGACAATCTACAGAATGGAAGAAATATTCACAAACCATACATCTGAAAAAGGGCATCCAGTATCTACAAAAAAACTCAAACAAATCAGCAATAAAAAGCAAACATCCCCATTAAAAAAGCAGGCAAAAGACGTGAACAGAAGTTTTGCAAAAGAAGATAGACAAATGGTCAAGAAACATATGAAGAAATGCTCAACATAACTAATCATCAGGGAAATACAATTTAAAATCACAATGAGAGATCACTTTACCTCTGTCAGAATGGCCATTATTAAAGATCAAAAATCAGTAGATGCTGGCATGGATGCAGAGATAAAGGAACACTTATACACTGCTGGTGGGACTACAAATCAGTAGATCCTCTATGGAAAACATAATGGAGAGTCCTCAAAGAAATAAATGTAGACCTATCGTTTGATCCAGCAATCCCACTAGTAGGTATCTACCCAGAGGAAATGAAGTCATTTTATCAAAAAGACACCTGCACTCAAATGTTTATTGCAGCACATTTCACAATCTCACAGATATGGAATCAACCTAAGTACCATCAATTCAGGAATGGATTAAAAATATGTGATTTACACACACACACACATACACACACACACACAATGGAGTACTACTCAGCCATAAAAAGGAATGAAATAATATCTTTGGCAGAAACTTGCATGGAAATGGAGACCATTATCCTAAGTGAAGTATCTCAGGAATGGAAAAACAAATACCACATGTACTGTCTAATAATTGGGACCTAATTCATTGGAACACATGGGCACAAAGAGATATAAAATTTATTGGAAATGAAGAAAGGGGAAAGGAAGGAGTGGTAAAAACTTATCTGTTGGATATAATGAACATTATTCAAGTGATGAGCATACTATAAGCCCCAATTTAAGCATTATAAAACTTATCCATTTCACAAAACATTTGTGTCCCCTTAATATTTTGCAATTAAAAAATCACAACAAAAATCATATGGCAAAGAAATGAATACATATATAAAATAATTTTCATTATAACAGTATGAAGAGGTGAGATCTTTAAGAGATGTTTGGATCTTGGGGGTACTACCCTCATGAATGGATTAACATCATTCACCAACACAGGAGTTGGGTTTTTTAATGAGAGTATGATTTTGAAACCCCTTTTGCTCTTCTTCTGTCTCACTTCTCTTTTCTCTTCAGCTCTTCCATCACAGAAGAGTGCTGCAAGAATGTCCTTGTTAGATGCTGACACCTTAATAGTCAACTTTCTCTTCTCCAGAACTGTCAGCCAATAAATTTCTATTCATTAGAAATTATCTAGCCCATGGTATTTTTTTATAGCACCACCAATGGTCTAAAGCAGAAAATTGATATCAGAGAAGTGGGGTGTTGCTATAATACAGGTATCTTTAAACTTTTTAAACAGGGGGCCAGTTCACTGTCCCTCAGACTGTTGGGGGGCTGGACTATAGTTTAAAAAAACTCTGAACAAATTCCTATGCACACTGCACATATCTTATTTTGAAGTAAAAAAACAAACAGGCAAAAACACCCACATGTGGCCCATGGGCCGTAGTTTGAGGACGCCTGCATACATATGTGAAAATGTGGAGGTGACTTTGGAACTGCGTAATGGGCATAGGCTGGAAGAGTTTGGAGAAAGAGGCTAGAAAAAGCCTGTATTGCTGTGAACAAAGTGTTAAGGGTGATTTTGTTGAGAGCTCAGAAGATAAGAACTGTAAGGTAATTATGGAACTTCTCTGAGGTTACTTAAGTGGTTATGATGAGAATGTTGGTAGAAATATGGGTAGTAAAAGCCATTCTGATGACGTCTCAGATGGAAATGATGAATATCTCATGGAAACTGGAGTAAAGGCTACCTTTGTTATAAAGTGACAGAAAACTTGGTTGAATAGTGTCCATGCCCTACGGTTTTATGAAAGTCAGAATTTAAGAGCAATTAACTAGGATATCTGGCAGAAAAAAAAATTGAAGCAAAATACCGAAGGAACAATATGGCTCTTTTATCTGCATCCAGTAAAATGAAAGAGGAAGAAATGATTTAAATACAAAATTTATAACTAAAAGGGAAACAGAAACATTTGGAACATTTCCAGCCTGGCCATGTAAAGAATAATAATAAAAAAAAATGTTTGAAAGAGAATTTCAATGGTATAGCCTACTGACTATCTATAAGGAGGTTAGTGCAGATCAAAACAATGAGAGAGTAACCCTGAAAGCATTTCAGAGATCTTCAAGGCTGCCCCTCCATCATAGGCTCAGATTGTTATGTCCTGGAGGGCAGAAAGTACTCAAGGCTGAGTGTCTGCTCCCTGTATCCAGCACAGAAGCCCTGGACCATCCCAGCCATGGCTCAAGTGGGCTCAGGTGCTGCTTGTGCTGCTGCTCTGGCTCCTTGGCAGCATCCAGGTGGTGTTGATTCTGCAGCTGTGCAGACAGCATGGCTGTGTAGTCATGGCAGGTTCCACTTACATCAGGGGTCCCCAACCTATGGTGAGTTGTATAATTATTTCATTATATATTACAATGTAATAATAATAGAAACAAAGTGCACAATAAATGTAATGTACTTGAATCACCCAGGAACCATCTCCCCCCTCCCTGGTCCACAGAAAAATTGTCTTCCATGAAAATTGTCCCTGGCACTGAAAAGGTGGGGGACTGCTGACCTAGATTTGAAAGACTATATTGAACAGCCTGGAGATCCAGGCAGAAACCTTTCACAGAGATGGAACCACTACAGAGAATTCCTATTAGAGTAATTCCTGGTGAAGCCAAGGGATGGTATTACCCTGAAACCCCTCCTATTCCCAAATGTAGAGACACCAGTTTGTACCCCCTGCCTAGAAGAGTTGCAGGCACAAGATGCCAATCTGTGGGAGATGCTGCATGGACTGAGGCCAGCCAAGCCCTGGGGGTGGAACTGTTCAAGACTCTGTGGGCCCATTACCCACCCCAGTGTGTCTAAAAGGTTGCACATGGAGTCAAAGATTATTCTGGAGTCTTAAATTTAATGTTTGCCCTGTTAACCTTTTGTACCTACTGAGAACCTGCTATGTTTCTGATATGAGTATGTCTCTTCTAGGCCTATCCCAACACTGTATTTTGGAAGTAGATAACATGTTTTTATTTCAAAGACTTACAGATGAAAGGAAATTTGCCTCAAGATGGGTTGTACCTTGAGTGTCACCCATATCTGATTTAGATGAGACTTTGGATTTCGGACTTTTGAGTTGGTGCTGGAATGAGTTAAGACTTTTGGGGCTATTGGGATGGAATTAATGCACTTTGTACATGAGAAGGATATGACTTCTAGGGGGCCAGTGGTGAAATGCTATGGTTTGAATGCCCCCACCAAAACTATGCTGAAATTTAATTGCCATTGTGGCATTATTAAGAGGTTTAAGAGTATTTTAGGTCATGTGGGCACTGTCTTCATGAATGAATTAATGTTATTAGTGTGGGAGTGGAATTTCTTATCTCAGGAGTGGTTTCCTCATGAAAAGATGAGTTCAGCCACCTCTTCCTCTCTCTTTCTTTTTCTTGCCCTCTCTTTGCCCTTTAGCTTTTTCACTATGGGATGGCAAAACAAGAAGGTGCTTACCAGATGCTGGTATTTTGATATTGGACTTCCCAGCCCCCAGAACTGTCAACCTCCAATAAATATCTGTCCATTATACCTTCCCAGCTACATGGTATTTCATTATTGCAGCACAAGAAAAGACTGAGAGATCCACATACAACAAGATCATCTGTAGAAAATGACAGTATTTTCCCCTTAAAAGCTTTATGTTTTTTATTTCATTTTCTTGACTAATTGCACTAGCTAAGACTATGGGTATAATGTTGACTAGAAGGAGTGATAGCAAATATCCAGATCAGGGGGAAATACTTATTAAGATAGATATTTGCTATAGGAATATGTACATGACTTTTATCAGGTTAACAAGTGCCAATCTGTTCCTTTAGGTTGTTTAAAAGTAATTGCGGGTTTAGCATTGTTTAAATTTGCCTTTTGATAATGGAATACATTCTTAAATAAATGTGGTTATGTTATAGATAATTTTAATGCATACTTCTTGCTTTATGTTTTTTTTTGCTTATGACTTATTACTTGCTGTTTATTTTGTATTTATTTTAGACAATGGAAGTGATGTTGGACAAAAAGCAAACTCAAGCAATTTTCTTATTCTAGTTCAAAATGGGTCATAAAGCAGCAGAGGCAATTCGCACCATCAACAATGTATTTGGCCCAGTAACTGCTAATGAATGTACAGTGCAGTGGTGGTTCAGGAAGTTTTCGCAAAGGAGATGAGAACCTTGAAGATGAGGAGTGCTGTGGCCGGCCATCAGAAGTTGACAATGACTAATTGAGAGCAATACGAAGCTCTTACAACTACACAAGAAACTGCCAAAGAACTCAATGGTCGACCATTTTACAGTCATTAGGCATTTGAAGCAAATTGGAAAGGTGAAAAGGCTGTATAAGTGGATGTCTCATGAGCTGAAAATCAAAAAAATCGTAGTTTTGAAGTGTCATTTTCTCTTACTGTACGCAAGAACCAAGAACCATTTCTTGATCAGATTGTGTGACAAAAGTGGATTTTATACAACAACTGGTGATGACCAGCTCAGTGGTTGGACCAAGAAGAGGTTCCAAAGCACTTCCCAAAGCCAAACTTATACCAAAGAAAGGTCATGGTCACTGCTTGGTGGTCTGCTGCCAGTCTGATCTACTACAGCTTTCTGAATCTTAGAGAAACCATTACATCTGAGAAATATGCTTAGCAAATTGATGACATGCATGGAAAACTGTAACACCTACAGCTGACGTTGATCAACAAAAAGGGCCCAATTCTTCACCACTACACCCAACCACACATTACACCCAAGTCTTCAAAAGTTGAACAAATTGGACTACAAAGTTTTGCCTTATCTGCCACATTCACCTGACCTCTCACCAACAGACTACTACTTCTTCAAGCATCTCAGCAACCTTTTGTGGGCAAATGCTTCCACAACCGGCAGGATGCAGAAAATGCTTTCCAAGAGTTTGTGGAATTCCAAAGCATGGATTTTTATGCTACAGGAATAAACAAAGTTATTTCTCATTGGCAAAAATGTGTTGATTATAATGGTTCCTCTTTTGATCAATAAAGATGTGTTTGAGCCTAGCTATAATGATTTAAAATTCATGGTCTGAAACCTCAATTACTTTTGTACCAACCAATAGTTTGCTAAGAGTTATATTCATAAATGATTTTTGGACTTTATCAAATGCTTTATCTAAATAACCAATTATTTTCTCATTTATTCCATTAATATGGTTAATTACATTAATTACATTTAAATATTAAACCACTCTGTATTCTTAGTGTGATCTCTACCTGGGTTTTATGTATCTTCCTTTTTATATATTACTGAATTCATTTTGCTAATATTTTGTTTAGAATTTTACGTGAGTGTGGCTACTCTATAATTTTTTATTCTTATAATACTTTTTAAATGGCCTTGTGTTTGTCTCATAATACAAGTTGAGAAAGTTTTTGCTTATTTTTCTATTACCCAGAAAAATTTGTGTCAAGTTGTTCATTTATTTCTTAAAATTTTTTTTTTTTGTATTTCTTAAAATTTTGAAAAAATATATTGATAAAAACATCTGGTTCTGCAATCTTAGTGGGAAGATTTTTACTAACAATTGAAAAAATTGTAATAGGCATTAAACTATTCAAATGTGTTTTTATTATTTTGACTTTTAGTAAGATGTATTTTCAAAGAACTTATCCATTTTATATAAATTATCAAATTTATAGTTGTAAATTAGTTCATAATATCTTTTGAATATCCAAAAATCTAAAGTTGTCCATAATATATTCTCATTATCTTTTTAATGTCTACAGAATCTAAAGTGATATCCCATTTTTCACTTCAATTTTATTACTCTTTTCAAAGAAAAATCTATTGGATTTGTTTATTATTTCTATGGTTTACTTGGTTTCTATTCTATTTGTTTCTCTTATAATTGTAAAGTTATAATACAAACTTGGCTGTTTAAGAATTTTGATTAAATCTCAAACATTGTATATAATAAGACTGTAGATATTCCAGATGATGTTTTCTTTTACTACAGCGAGTTGCTTTTCTCTTTCTTTGGGTATATAGTGTAAAGGACCTCTTCCCCAATGAACTTGGTTGGACTTGGGCTTCAGATTGCACAAAACTCAATCTACCCCTAGTTTATATTTTTTTCCTAGAACTTGACTCTATGGACTTTTTGATTGTGGGCCTTTTGAGTCTTTGGCTTCTTAGTCCCAAATGACTCAGTTCTATCTTTCAAAGGCATTAGGCCCAGCTCTTTATCTTCCTTCATCATGCGACTTCAAAACTTGCAGAAGTAATCACAGAGAGACAAGTCATGTGATTTCAGCCATTTCAACGTCACTCTAGCCTTGTGTGAATGCCAACTCATTTCGTTTCTCCACCTCCCGGAAGGCCTTCTGTTACAGCCAAGCCTAGATATGTATCTTTAGTTGCATCAGATGTTGTAAGCGCCCTAATGAGAAGTAGCTACAGATCTTAGTTTCAATTCATCACTCCCTCTAGGACTTTAATTAGTTGCCTGTTTTATTTAGAAGGCCACCTCTCTATGGTGGGTGTTTGTTTCTTAAACAGCATGAGATTTTGGGGACATATTTTTCTGACTTTTGAACATTTTCATCCTGACTCTTTAGCCCCTGCAGTCTCAGGTTTCAGCAAACATCCTATAGGAAAATTAGCCAAATGCTCAAGGACCTTTCAGTTTTCCAACCTTGTCCTACAAGCCTTATAGAACTTTCGAAAGGCCTTCTGATTTCTCAGTATTACCCTCTATCATTCCACCTCACCTTGCCACACATACCATAGTAGCCCTCTCCCTTGGCTAAGCCCTGATAGTTGAAATAGCTCATCCTTGTTCAGAAATTTAGCTAGCTAATCCTTGCTGCTTCAACAAAAATTTAAAGTCTTTAATGACATGATTTTTTAAAACCAATCTGAATGTTTTACTACTTATTGTCAGCTTTGGTGTTGATCTCTTGCCATCTATTACTCCTTTCAGTATCTGATGATAGATGGAAAGTGTGGTATGACTAAGAGTACAGCTTTGTAAAGGGAGGTGCCACTTTATGAGATAGAAAAAAACTAGAATGGAACTAGTTTGGTTGGGGTAAGAAAAATTATAAATTTAGTTTGGGCCATATTCATTTGAAATGCCTATTGAGCCTTCAATTATAGAAATAAAATAGACGATATGAAGCAAATAATAGTTTATCCACTAGGAAATTTGCTAGGAAGTTTAAAAACTGCCTTCAGTTGATTTAGACGTCTGTTTTGATATTTTTGCAGCATAAAATGAATGACTATCACTTGTTAGTCCCCATAATCATGGTCATTGATTACTCATAGAAAACCTGAAAGTAGGCCTGATGCAGATGATTTTACAAAGAGAATACCTGGGATTATTTTGAAACTAAATCTGTGATTCCAACAGTTAAGTTAGGAATCTAAATGTCATTCTTAGGGGGGTCAGTGAAATAGTGACCCTAGCTTTGAATAAAACTCAGAATAAAAGCCTTTTTCTGTAATGCCATAATGCTTAGAGAATAAGTTACCGAGAGGTCACTGGGAGAAAGAATGAATTCACTCCATTTATATATGAATCTAAAATAATTTTTCATTTTATCAAGTCAATCCTTTGTAGAAAGATATGTGATATGGTAGAGAGCCATTACTATAGTTTAGACACTTAAACTTCCTGGTTATTTTAATGAATAATAAGCTGACCTTGGCACTCTGGATGCACATAAAAATAACTATGCATACACACTGAAAAGAATGTTAGAATAATGCAACAAAATCAAAATAACACAAGAAATTATTATTTCTTCAGATGAGCACCACAAAATTCAAAACCACATTTTTAGCATTAAAAATGCCTTCAGTTATAAATATACAAGTATTTCTAGTCCAAGATAATCCCTGATTAATACGCCAATTGCTATGGTTTTGGATGTGTGGGTGCTTTTTTTTTAGCTTTTCATAAAAAAATGAAGGACTTATTTGTACCTTTTATTTAATGCTATTGTTTCTTTATGCTCCAGAGAAATTTAAGTGCAATCAAGTCCCTTATTCAATTCAACGTATTGTAGAGACCACAGAAGCTCAATTAAAACATCAGCTTTCTATTGATCAGTTGTCTAGTAATTACCACACCTTGTCTATTGTATCCTGTTCACTTCTACAACTTTCTCTCAATAGATTCAAGTACTTAGAAGTGCCCCTTCTAACAGAAAGAGCCTTGATGTACTTTGCAGGAAAGAGTATGCTGAAGTGTAGTTGTTCTGAAAGAAAAGAGTAACGTTTCGAAGTAATGACCTGGCTAATTAATGCTGAATTCCAGTAGAAATCCTATTCCTACTGAAGTACTTATGACATCCACATTAATACTAAATGAGCCCATCAGAATTAATGTCTTTGCAATAAATACCAAAGGAGTTGAGAATGATTAGGCTATTATTGTAAAGTATTACACAGAAAGACGAAAAAGTCTGAGGCTTAAAAGAAAATCACAGTGATTTGTTTCTAAGATTGGAGCTAGTGGAATCCGTATTTATTAAATACAATAAAGACATGGAAATACACAGAATATTTTATTCACAATTTGGTCCATTTTTAGATGTAAAAATGAGTTGGCTTAAAAGTTGTAATGTCTACATTCCCTAGAAACTGTCAATAATACCCTACAACTGTTATCAATCTTGTATGTTACATAATATGCCTGTGTGTGCATAAATATATATATATTTAGATATCATATATTTGTAAAACAGGTTTCTTTTGTACACATTTTTAAGTTTCCATTCTTAAAATAATGTTGCCGTGGTCATCTTAATTTATTATCTAAATAATAAAATTTTAAAATACCTACAGTATGCTCTAATCTAGTGGTTTTCAAACTGTTTCACAACCCTAAGATTTCCTGGAGTTTTCAAAAGAGCCATGTCAGGATAAGAGAGGAAAAGAGAAGTCCATGGAGAAGGAATATTTTCTCTGTCTCCCAACACACCCACTGGAAGCAGAGTGGCTACAACTGTCACCTGTTTTAATTTTTAAGGTTTTGCAGTGAGGTTTTATTGAAATAAAGTTGTTACTTGATAACAAATTTGCAAATAAGTTCGAAAAGCATTTTTCTAATCAAAATACCTAACGCAAATTATTTGTTGTTTTATCTTTTGCAGACAGATGTTCTCATAACCTTATCTTGGTTATCAGCAAAACTTGAGTCATGGCATCCAAAGATTTTCAAACCACAATGGCTTCTTGTCTAGACTACCTCAACACTTAGCCTAGCCCCTTCCATGGCCTCCCGTGCACTTTTGTCCACTCTTTTCCCCATGAGCTTTTGGAAATACAGCCCTGATAACACCACTACATTGACTCTAATACTTCAATTCCCTCCCTTGCATACGAGAGGAATCTAAACTTCTTATAATGACATAGTTCATCTTTTACTCCAATCCCAACTAAAAATCTGCAATAGGTTTTTAGTGACTATACTATACTATCTAATATTTTCATGTTCTTGGTCATGCAGCTTACTTTGTTTAGAATATCTTTCACCTTGACCATCGGTATGGATATATATGTAAAAGACAAATACAGGAATCACTTCTGAGATAACACTGAGTATAATTGGTAATGGCTTCCTATATTGTACCTCCTGTTATACACTGCATATATATCTAACCATACTATTCACATACTTCTACATACATATTTCTATAGAATCACATTCTGTAACACCTACTGGTTTGCATGTGTATTCTCCGTACCAGGTACTCCAGGCAGAGTTTGAGACTTATTTGCCTTCATGTTCTTAAGTCAGTGTCTTCCATAGATAACCTGTATCAGAATCAACTAGGTATGAACATTAAAAATGCAGAATTATGAGTACCACTCTGGTCTATAAATCAAAATTTCTGGATCAGAAGAATAACATTTATATTATAATTGAAATTAAGAAGTTAAGCACATGATTTACCATCAATAAAAGTTTGAGAATTACTGCTTATTGTCTATAAGAGTATTTGGAATACAGAAAGTGATTAATTAGGGAATGTGTGTTGATTCAATTAGCAGAGGCAACTTCTGCAATTGGTCTTGGACTATTTGCTTTGAGTGCCAAATAGTCTTATTCTTGGTGAAACTGAATTTCCCATGACTAGCTCTAGATAAAAAGACATAAGATTGCTGAATAAAGTATTATGCTGTAACTGCTAAGCCCACTGCCCCACAACTTCCGCCTCATTTAATAATGGTTATCAAGTTTCCAGACACAGATTCATATATGGTTTTAATTCTACTAATTTTTATGATAGTTGAAATTTGTTTCAAATCCAAGTCAATTGTTTAATTTCCCTATTTCTTTTTAAAAAATTGTGCAATATCTCTCACTCCAAAGCAGTTCTACTATTAAATTTAGTTTCCATGGCTAAAGACTGACTGTGTTTTCTAGTGAAATCTCACTGAACTTGACCAGCAGAATGTCATGTCACTTGTAAATATAACTTTCTTCTTGTATACAGTGAAAAGGGTTTTATGGGACTGTCTCTATCAAACGATGAAAAAAAGAGATATTTTGCTCCCTAAATTAAGGCATTTCTCAAAAAGTTTCTTTTTTTCCCTCTACATTTTTTCCTTAACAAATTTGCCCTTATGCACATATCAATTATCAATTCTAAGCTGAAGTTTCTTTAGTTTGTAAAACTATCTCAGCCATTCTATTTTTCCATTATCCTTATCTTTAAAGTCCAGTGAAACAACTACATTCAGATATTTTATCACCACAATAAACAGTGTTGATACTAAAGCAGACTGAAACATTTACTTATAAAAATACTACTTTCTGATTCTTTTATTTTAATAAAGCCACTGTATTCTCAGCAATTCAGACTTAGTTATACAAGATAAAAAAGTTCTAGAGATCTATTAATTTTTATAGTTAACAACACTGTACTAGTATGTTTCCCTGAAAATAAGACCTACCCATAAAATAAGCCCTAGCAGGATTTCTAAGCATTTGCACAATATAAACCCTACCCTGGAAAGAAGACCTAGTGATGGGCGTGGCTGAGCAGCATATCTGTACAACCCATGCATTTTGTCACAGAGCGGTAAAGAAGATGAGCAGCCCTTCGCCTCTGCCCCATGAGAGCTCTGTTGCTCAACATGAGAGATTGGGGCCAATGGTTCTAAAGGAAATAGAGTCGCAAGAAATTCAGGATGGAATTCGGGGTTGGAGAGTTATGATGATGTTCCAGAATAAGACAACTTAACTACATTTTAATAAATGTAGATTGTTGTACTATGCTTAAAAAAAATAACACATCCCCTGAAAATAAGCCCTAGCGTGTCTTCTTGAGGAAAAATAAATATAAGACCCTGTCTTATTTTCAGGGAAACATGGTATATCCTTAAAAATTTGCTAAGAGGGTAGATCTCACAATGTTTTTTAAAAATCACAATAAAAAATGACTGTGGCATGAAAAAGGGTCTGTGAAATAAAGACTTGGATCAGATATTTATACAGCATTTTAAAACAAAGGAAATTAAAATTTAAAAGATGTCAAACACCAGTAAAAGAAGCTAAATTCGGTTCCTTTGATAAAACCTTGTTTGCTTTCAGCAAGCAAAAAAGCAAGCCCTGGTTATCAGTGAAAGCTATAGATCTCATTGTGTTTGGGGAAGTGATGTCTAATGCATTAAGGGTGACTCATCAAAGAAACTGGTGTAAATGGCAGCAGCCTGAGCCTTGTCAGAACTATTCACTGCCTATAGTATTTTTCTATTTAACATATATTGTGTGAGATATTATGTTTGTTGTTAAATTTCAGCATAACATTGTGAAAAAAAACTTAATAAATTTCAGATCTTCCAAGGAATTTGAGTAATATTAGTTCATAAAACTAACTAGCAGTATATATAGAAGAAAGCTGGATTATTTTTCTACCTATAGCATCAAGGTATTAGAAAATATCAGGTTTAAAAGAGACTTAGAAGGTAATTGAGTAAAACCACCTGTCTGATGCTTGAACAATCTCTATAATGTGGGTAAGGCTAGAGAGACAAGTTTGTACTATTAAGAAAGAAAGAAAACTTTTGTAAGTACAAATTAAATTTCAATTTATTATATGTTGAATTTTCTCAAAATGTGAATTATGTAAGTACAAATTAGTCCTAATTATTAAACAAGTAAGAGAGTTAATTAAAAGAGAATGTTAAATCTCAGTAAGATTTCATATCTGATAATACCATAAAAACTCAGGAAATGCAACCAGTATTTGTATGAAGAATACAAAAAGTTCAACTAAAAATAATATATTCTATCATATTTCTATTTTCATAGATAATAAAATATTGAATAAAATTAAAAATTCTAAGCTCATAAGTAACATAATTATTGATATACCAAAGCCAGAGTTCATAACAAAAAACCAAGAGAAAAAGGGTAACAATGCTTCAGTGATATTGATTAAATAAAGTATAACTGCTTAACAAAAGGGAGGAAATGAAACCAGGATGTTTTGAAGAAATAATATTGAATTTTGCATAAATAAAGAAGTAGAATGAAATTGGAAAGGCTTGCATACATTTATTGCCAAAGTTTCTGCAATATGCTACTGCAGTTCCTACACTTATCAATTATGAGAATTTTCAAGTTTCGGCTCCAGAAAATCTGGGAAATATAGGCAATTACTCTCTGAAGAAAGGTTTTTAGGGAACTCTTTTATCATCTGTGTGTTATTAATGCCTGGGAGGGAGGGCAAGGGAATTTCTATTAAGTAAACAGCCAATAATGCTTTATTAACATACCCTTACTCAAGATCATTCTGTAGAAATATTGTCAAATCTAAACTTTACATTTCAAAGATTATATTTTTCACTTAAATAGAAACTATATTAAGCTTTTCCATTACTATCTGATAAACAGTTTATGAATATGCCTTTCTGTTTGTCCATAAACATAACGAATAATTTAATTTTTATTTTAAAGTTCTTTACTGCTGACAGCTACCATGATTTGGGGGCAAAAGGATTAGGGCTCCGTGTGTGTGTGTGTGTGTGTGTGTGTGTGTGTGAGACGGGTTGGGGAAAATCATGCAATTATTTTATAAAGTGATAATTTATGGATTGAAATATAAAGGAGGTTAAGTAACTCAAGATAACGTATTCATTCTATATGTGCTTTTCTCTCATAATTGTTTTGCCATTGTTCTACATCTAAGCATTCAAAAATTTCTATAAAGTTGTTAAATAATAAATGTATTATTAGCAAAGAATAAACCTCATAGACATTTTTCAGAAACACTAATTAGGCCTCACAACACTTAGCACTACCATATGAATTTTTTCTCCCTCAACTCCTTTCTTTGGAGGCAAAGCAATTTCTTTAGTTTTCTAGACTACACTTTCAGCAGGAAAATTAAAGACATTGGTTCTGTTCCCAGGCCTGCCACTGACATGCTGTGTGATGCACTTATACTATCTTTGCCTCAGTTTCTCCCATTACTGAAATAAAATTGTAATCGTTGCCACTTTAAAATCTCATAGGGTTACTCTGAGAAATAATGAGAGTAGTGTGGAGTAGTTTGACAGAATGAGGCAAGAACACACAAACATTAAAGAGAATTCAATATAAATGGTTTAATAAGAAAAATATTTCTATTAAGCAGTGGCATAGCCCTGCACTGTCTTATTTCATTAGCTATTTCTCACTAAAGCCTATTAAGGAAATTTGGTTATTCAGCCAATTTGAAAAACAAAAGAAATTAAAATATTCACAGAAAAAGACAGTATGTACAAGACCCTTAAAAACAAAGCATTATGAACCAAAGGGAAATTTTCAAATGTTTCAGGCTGATACCTTTTTAACTTGAGCTTGCTTTATTATCAGAAGCTTTAGCATTTTGAAATTTTACTGGAATATCTACTATTCTTAATAGAAATTCCAGGAAGCTCAGAAACTTCTCAGCACCGTATGTAAATGGAAGGAGCAAGAAATAATCAATTTTGTGACAAAATATTTTATGTCCCAAATTGTCAATAGCAGAGTTAACTCTTGTTAATAAAATGTTTAAATGGAATTATTGTAGGAATAAATATGGGAAATATTTGTCCTGATTTCCTTATCTTTTTAAAAGTTTCCTCCGAGAACTATGAGTGAGTGATTGGGTATGTATTCATTTCATATCATATAGTCTATCAGAGAGTTTTCAACTATTTTTTTCTGGAGAACTACTTATTATATGGTAAACTATTCTCTCTATGTAGACAAATATAAAACTTAGGTTATAATAGAACTTTGAATATAATCTGAAATAATATTTATATATATATATTTGCTTTGGATTTTTAAAATTGAAAGTAAATCACTGCATTACCAATCACACTATTTTTTCATAATTAAGCCACCTTAGAAACTAGATGAACACTTGTTTCCACAAATTGTAACCTGAGATAGTTTTAGATAGCAGAGTCAATGATATCTAAATCACGCTTCCTCCACTACATACCCCAATTATTTGTTTTAACTTTTCCAAAGAAGATCAAGAATGATGGAGACTATAAAGCTCTTCCAAAGAATGTGTAAAAACCAAGCACAATATACAAAAATGCACAATATACAAAAAAGAGCATTTTTCCCCCAGAGAGTCAGTTATTAATTAGTTTATATCGCTAGGGGTACTGGAGCACAGCAGTTTGCAACTCTCAAAAGCTCATATTTCTAGAGATTTTACCTGCTGCACTGCGTATTTAGATGGCTGCACAGTGCAGGTGTGTGTTGAGGCATTGCTGGGCAGTATGACACAGAAGCAATTTATACTCATCAGTTAATTCTCAGTTCTTATCTTCCTTGACCCCTAGGCAGCATTCCATATAGTTAATGCCACTGATGTACTCTTTTCATAGGTCGTACTCTTACTAGCTGCTCTTTCTTGGGATCATTCATAGTTTTTAAAGCTATTTCTGTGTCATGCTTTGTAATATTGTGATCACTTTCCAAAAGAGACATGGCCTATACAAAAAACTTGTGAAATTTTCCTTATAGATTATTTCTCTCTGAGATTCCAAACAGAACTTGATGATAATCTTCCTAAAATAAAAGGGTGCCTATTTGTACTCTCCTGTTCTGTTTTTATTGCTATGGTTATGATGGTGGGGTATTGCTTTTTAAAAATCCATTAGGTTAAAAAAAGTCTCACCAACATAAAAGTTTTTTATTCCTGCAGGTATACATCCCAGCATCTTAAATTAATGGTTCCAAACTAATTTGAATATATATATATTCAATAATATGAATATATATATTCAATAATATGAATATATATATATAGAGAGAGAAAGCTCACAAATGAAAGTTTGCCATGATTTGAGAAGGGAGTGGAGCATTTTTACTATTATATCTGGGGGCACACAAGTTAACAAGGATAATGTTTGTCACATAATTAAATGTAAATACCTGTCAATAGGTTTGACACATACTTACCACTTAAAAGACCTCAGGAGAGCATTACCTTGGACTTTTGCTTAAACTAATAAACCCGAATTTTCCAACATACCTAATAACTAATGGTTTCACTTCTTTCTAGAGTGGGCTGGGGTTGGTGTGTGGGAGCCAAGGCATATCTCTTCCCAACTCCATGTCCCATGACATCATCTTGGTAGCTTGAAATATGTCATGGTACAAGATGACACTAGGAAAATCAGTGAATGTTACATATTGGAGCATTTCCCCCCAGAGAGTCAGTTATTAGTTTGTATCTCTAGGGCTACTGAAGCACGGCAGTTTGCAACTCTCAAAAGCTCATATTTCTAGAGATTTTACCTGCTGCACTGCGTATTTAGATGGCTGCACAGTGCAGGTGTGTGTTGAGGCATTGCTGGGCAGTATGACACAGAAGCAATTCACACCCATCAGTTAATTCTCAATTCTTTCTTACTTGACCTGTAGGCAGCATTCCATATAGTTAATGCCACTGATGCACCCTTTTCACAGGATGTACTCTTACTAGCTGCTCTTTCTTGGGATCATTCATGGTTTTGTATTTGTTTTCCTTTACCTTTCTAAAAGGTTTGTAGTAATATCTCATTCTGGTTTTAATTTGTTCTTACTTAATGGTTAACAATGTTGAACTTCTTTTCATGTGCATATTAGCCAATTGCCTCAGTCTATTCAGGATGCTATTACAAAATACCATAACCTAGATAGCTTATAAATAACAGAATTTTATTTCTCACAGTTCTGAAGGCTGAGAACTTCAAGATCAAGATACCTGCAGATTTTATGTGTGATCAGGGCTTATTTTCTGGTTAATAGATGGTGCCTTCTCACTGTCTCCTTACATAGTAGAAGGGGGCAAAGGGTTTCTCTCAGACTTCTTTTATAAAAAGTGCATTAATTCAATTCATGAAGGCTCTGCTGTCACCTTGCCATAACCTTACAGGCTAGCATTTCAACATATGCATTTTGGGGTGACAAACATCCAGACTATAGCACCAACTGTATATCCTCTTCAGTGTAATGCCCATTGGTGCCATTTGGGAATTTTCTAATTAAGTGTGCAGAAGGGAGGTAGCAGCCCCAAGCCTACGTACTCAGGATGAGGAATGGACATTCATAGAATGGCAATAGCTCTGTATAACTCATATTTTCAAAAATGTTTTTATCATCTACATATCCATCCTTTCTATAGCCTTGTTGTAGCTGAAAGATTCAAGAGTCAGATATTTGCTTTGAATGTCTGCATAGATTTTCTTTTCACAGATTTTCTTTAAATGGCTGCAAGTGGAGCTAGCACTTTTCTTTAAAATTCTGTATCTATTACACATCTTTTAAAATTTAGGTCCTAAGTGAATATTTTATTAAGAATGAGGAAAGAAATCACAAATTATAAATTTAACAAGTTCAAATGATGGCAAATATACCAAACACCACAAAATTGAGAAAATGACACATTTTAATTAATTTCCTGATAGTCTTTATAACATATATTTCTATATATTTTACCTGAATACTCACATAAGTAAAATGCACAAATTTTAATAGTGCAGCTCTTAAAAGTAAGAGCTAAGCATATACCTATGTATCACAACCCAGATCACATTGCACATTTGCAGCACCTCTGAAGCCTTTCTCTTGTACCTCAGTCAGCACTCATGAAGGATATTACATATTTTGACTTACATCATCACTCATTATTTTTTGTTTTTGAGCTTCATGTAAATAGAGTGATATAAGTAGATACTCTTTTGAGTCTGACTTCTGTCTTTATTATTGTATGTATGAGATTCGTTGATAATGTATATATCATCTATTTTATCTTCATACTTAGCTAAAACCTCAGTTTTAACATATTACACTGTTATATACAATGTCTCTATATCTCTAAGGGTATTATTGTTTCCTTAGTTGCAAGTAATCATAAACTCAGAATCTTGTTAGCTAGTTCTTCTAACTCTTCTGTAAAATCAATAACAAAGTCTTGTAGACTGTTCTCAGGTAAGTCCTCTTCCAAATATCTCCTCTTTTCCATTTTCTCTGCCATTATTCTAGTCCATACCTTATTCTTTATACCTAGATTACTTTCATAGACTTTCCTACTTTCATAACCTCTCCTTCAAATGTGTCTTTTTGGAGATTAATCTTGTAGGCAAAATATTTGTCATGTCATTGACCAAGTTCAAAATAATTAAATACTCCTTTTTATCTATAAGAAAAAAAACCAAACATTTTAAACTGATATTCAATGACTTCCCATAATCAGACTTCAATGAACCACTTGTTCATGACTAGAATAAAAAATTGTATCTCAAAATAATTTCTTTTCTCCTTATTTCCCCCCACACACTTAGAATTAATAATTTTCAGGTCAATTACATTCATCATCCAACACACAACTCGAATCCCATTTCCTCTGTTAAGCTTCACCTCAACAGCTAATGTATAAATGAGTTTTCCTTCTTCTAAGTCTTTGTTGTCCTCACCACTCATTTGGCACTTACATTTTAATTTATGGTGGGCTGTTACTTAAAATTTAGTATACTCTTTTAATCTCCCTGAGGATATACTAAGGTCCTGGAGAGTTCCTTCTTTTGTATGTTAAGTTCTACAGAGGCTCTTTGGTAGGTTTTAACAAAGAGTTTCATAAAACATCTAAAAGAATATGGATAAAAGCAACAAAGGGAAAAGTGACAACAGGTGACAAAACTTGTCTACATTTTAAATCTGCTATGATCAACCCCAATAACAACCAATTAATTCACTAGTGAGGACTGTCTCCATGCTGATATCATAATATAATTCCTCGTGGTCAATTTAGAAAATACATTTAAAACAGAAATTTATTGATAATTCTCCAGAGATTATTCCAATGTTGTAGTTGGAATAATCATAGACCTTGACCAAGACAATGAGACTTGACTCATTTTCCCTTCTCACCTTAGAAAGATCTACCCAATTAAACCCTTGGAAGTTCTCAAGATAATTTTGTATTGTATAGGTAATAACTTTCATCTGAAGAATTAAAAATATAACGTATCATTTTGTGAGAATAAATGACTAACAACTGAAAGTTCAAAGTTAAAACTAAATTAAAGAATAATTAACAAAATGACCCTAGATTACCTAGTAAATTTACTGCAGAGCTTTAAATAATAAGTTAGATCATCTACTATGCAGAGCTTTACATCATAATGATAGATTTGGCTTCCTTTAAAAATAAGAACTTTTTTTTTTTTTTTTTTTTTTTTTTGAGACAGAGTCTCGCTTTCTTGCCTCGGCTAGAGTGAGTGCCGTGGCGTCAGCCTAGCTCACAGCAACCTCAAACTCCTGGGCTTAAGCAATCCTACTGCCTCAGCCTCCCGAGTTGCTGGGACTACAGGCATGAGCCACCATGCCCGGCTAATTTTTTTTTTATATATATATATTAGTTGGCCAATTAATTTCTTTCTATTTTTATAGTAGAGACGGGGTCTCGCTCAGGCTGGTTTTGAACTACTGACCTTGAGCAATCCGCCCGCCTCGGCCTCCCAGAGTGCTAGGATTACAAGCGTGAGCCACCGCGCCCGGCCAAAATAAGAACTTTTTGAGTTTACATGTAGAATGAAAATAGCAAACTACTATCAAGAAGTATAATATGAACAGAAAATATAAGGGAAAACACTGAAAGAGCCTTCCACCTTACATAGTTTGATAAACTAAAACACTCCAGTCTCCACTAACTGACATGTTGTGAAGTCTAGCTCACAACATTATTAGATGTTTTTAAAGCATAATGCTACCTTTGTAGGTGCAACTCTGCTTATGAGATCTTGGAACAAGTTGATTTGTTAAGGCACTGAAAACTATAATACAACCTTCTGGAATAAAACATATGGACATGCATACAGTATCTCCCAATATTATGCAGAACTACTGCTGATGAAAACGCCTCTCCATCCCCACCTCCCATCACCCTCCTGCTCTATTCCTTTTAGAGAAAAGACGACAGATTAATGTATAATAATGTTTCCACAGGTATTAAGAAACTTCTATGAGAGCAAGGGGGAAGAAGAAATTGTCCATAAACATCATGGGAATCTGTTGGCAATTGCTTTATCTACTTGTCCAAAATCCAGTTGTCGTAATTTTATAATTTCCAAGTGGATGGCTAGTTCAGATACGCATTTATAAAAAAGTTGAAACGACACAGTTTAGTAATGATCCTGCTTCCTTTGCCCTGTCTTTCTCCCTGCTCCCCTACATATAACCTTTCACTTATTTATTTTGCTGTTAACATTCTTCTTGAAGTATGTTGTTAAACCTAAGACCTCATAAAGTAAATCCTTAGAGTTATGAAAAAAGAAAGTGAGGTCATTTTAGAGTTGTGTGGCTAATTTACAATCTGAACACTTTTGCATTTTTCCCATGTTAAAGAAACTTTAAAAACTTATCAATAGATTTCTTTGTGGCTTTTACTAATGAAGTTGTATTTTTTTTTTTTTCTATCCTTGGTAGGTGTTGAATAATTTGAATGGGAATTTGAAGGTTCATGGCTTCCAAACCAGCAGGAGTTAAGGCTTAATTGCTTGGAAATACATTTTCATGGCTGATACCAGTAACAGAAAAATGTCTGTATGTCAAGAGCCTCTGTACTAATCAGTTAACCATAACATGTGCCACCCCATACCTAGAGACAATGTAACTGTTAACAGCTTGAAGCTATTAAAAATGTACCAATGGGGAACTTTCTTATACTTTTTTCACTAATGTGCTTCTTCACTCTAAATAAAGGAATAGAGAAATTTCATACTTAACTACTGTCAGTGAAAAGGAAAGCACATTCACCTAGTTTGAGCTTCAAAACACATTACATCCAATTCTGTTCATTTAGGTAACACTTTAAAAGTCACTCAATTGCTAATATGCTCTCTCTGTGTCAACTCAGAGGCTGCCTATTAGATCTGGTTACACTCCAGAGACCGGGATTTGATTTCCAGCTCTAGAGAGCAGGTCAAGAATTGCAATAACAATTAGTAATTAGTAGTTAGATCTCAATTTACCACATTAGAAGGTCATTTCTCTGAAGTATTTGGTCTCATGAGAGGAAAAGAACATAAGAGACTATAAACCGTTGAAGCTTTGAAATCAAGTAAGGACTGTAGAATCTAAGATGCTCCTTGAAATCTTTAGACATTCTAGGTATAAATTTCTTAACGTGTAATATTTCTATAATTTATGGCTGTAGGTCCAAATTCTAGGTTTGGAGCCAACACATACTGTGTAACAAAACAATACCTTGTCTTCAATAAGATATAAATTTTTCATCTTTAAAGTAGCAATCTCCCTGTGAAACTGGATAAAAGATAAAATATGAATACTCTGTTAAATGCTTCCTAGTATTTCCTCAAAAATATGATTAAATAATGTACAATAATTCAAATAGTATAACATATTGTCAAATAGAGTCATATTTTATGGAGTGAACATGACTAGTTCCTGATAGTTTGCATAAGAAGTAAAAATTTCAGTTCACAAACTAAGATACGTGGAAAATGCATTTTCTTTATTTTCTAAAGCAACTTGACTTTTGCTGTCTAGTCTACATCCCATTAAATTGGTATAAAATAAATCTTAATTATTGTTTGAAATTCTACTCAATCCTCATCTTGGGAACATGTTCAAGATTCCTGGATCTTACATGATATCAGAGCAATTGGGTGGGGTGAGGCAGTCTGTGTTCATGAGTCAACAGTCTACAAACTTAATTGCAGAGATATTTCATTTACCTATCTGTGCTTGTCCATTAGATCAGGGATACTTGTTGACTTCATATTGTGTCCTTTGGGATATGATGATAATATGCAAGATAGGATCGTTGGTGTCTCTGTTGCCATATCCTTAGATAATTTTGGAGTTTCTCTCTCTCAGGTAGCACTGCCTCCACCAGGACACTGTCAGAAAGTAGAATCCCAGTCCCTATCATTCCAGGGCATGTGTACTTCTCTCCTCTTGATAGCCCAGGGAATGTCGTTTGAGCCTAAGAGAACTCATCTTTTTTATTCCCTCCTGCTTCTTCTAAGATCTCTTTTTCATATAGTGAAATTATTAGAAGACGAATTCTAAGACATTTTATAGGTTACTACTTCATTCATATTCACCACATACCTCTTCTGAGGCACTGAAGCACAGAGCTAACTGTCTTATAGAATGAAAGGAAAAGGAAAAAATGCAGGCAGAAAAATTAAGCATAAGTTAACACCCCAAAATATTACCTGGTCATATTTAGAAAATCAATATTTTTTGAGAATTTAAAACATAGGTTATATGAAATGTTTAGATGATTATTTTGAAAATGTTAGAAACAACATGAATTATTTCTAGCATCAGCAAAGTACTAGAAATTTTAAATGCAAACATTAATATTATACTTATAAAACACAGGTATTACCAGTGATTTAAGGAAGAATTTTACTACTAGGATCTTTCACAGCAATTCTGCAAGTGTCATAAAGAGAATAGTAAAGTCGTAGCAGGAAAGGATGAGTGTATCTTTATGGAATCAGGAATTGCATGCATTAAGCCTACAGTCCCAACCCCCTAGGCTGATGATCAGTACAGGTCCGTGGCCTGTTTAGGAACCAGGCTGCACAGCAGGAGGTGAGAGGCAGGTCAGTGAGAGAAGCTTCATCTGTATTTATAGCTGTTTCCCATCACTTGCATCACTGCATAAGCCCTGCCTCCTGTCAGATCAGTGGTGGCATTAGATTATCATAGGAGCATAAACCCTATGGTAAACTGCGCATGCCAGAGACCTAGGTTGTGTGCTCCTTATGAGAATCTAATGACTGATGAACTGAGGTGGAGCTGAGGCAGTGATGCTAGTGCTGGGGAGTGTCTGGAAGTACAGAATATCATTAGCAGAGAGGTTTGACTGCACAATAAATGTAATGTGCTTGAATCATCCCGAAACCATCAGCTCCCCCACCTGTCATGGAATTATTGTCTTCCATGAAACTGGTCCCTGGTGCCAAAAAAGTCAGGGACTACTATGTTAAGCAATTGTGAATACAAGAAACAAAAGCCTTCTTAGGTTCCCTCAAGTAATGGAGTTTTACTCCAAAGATCTCCAGAATTTCTATATTGAGGGAGTCTGCAATAGGATATCTGGTTAGAAAGGAGAAATAACCAATGGTCTTCTATTTGCCTTCTATCCCATGCACACTGCTTCTACTTATGTCATATGGACTCTTTAATCACACTGATAGGAAATAAAGTTGGTAATACCTTATAGTAGTATGTTCACATTTAAATAGCATTAGAGAAATAAGCAGATGATCCTTTGAAGATAAAACAAATATAAAACTGAAATAGAACAGCACAAAGAAATGAAAGAAAAAATAATTTGTTTTAATTCCAATTGATCTCTATAACATATAATAGAAAGCAAAAACCTGCTTATATACATAAACAGTATGATATGAGTTGCACATATTTGAAAATAAAATCAAGTAGCTTTAGGGATAGCATTAAGGAAGTACCATACAGGCATGTGCCAAACCAGATGATCCAGGACACAACTTCACACCCTACATTGTGATGCCATGTATAAACTATGCATGAGCCTAATTTTGGCATGGAAGTAATCAGCAATGTGGACCACCCAAAGATGTTACTGATCTTCTCAAGAGAGGTACTAAGAGAAAAGATAGATGTAGTAAAATGGGGAGAAAATGGCATGGTTTTGAGTTTTAGATAAATATAAATCCAACCATACATGTTGAAAACTCTGGAGATGTAATAAAAGTCTTGCTTTGATGCCTGACTTTGGACAGGTCAACGTGTTTATAATTCATGTCATTATAATTCCATTTGCCTTACCTATCTATTTAGTTGCATAGAACAAACTATAGACTTGGAGAAAAGACAGAAAGTTTTGTTTCCTATGTACTGAAATTATAGTGATTCGAATAGTCATTGCACTTCCCTGGCCATCAGCTCTGGAGCTTAGGCCTGCTCAGACAGAGAAGTCAAATAGTGAATAGTGTCATCAGGGAACAGAAATGGTTTTTGAAATCCTATAGCAGCTTAATATATTGACAATTTTCTGTTACTATATCAGCCAGAAAATTATATTCTCAAGCAATTAAGTCTTATCTCCTGCTGGTTTTGAAGTCATGAACCATCAAATTTCCTATTATAGTTAATCAACCCCTATTCTTGGTCCAAACAGCATGACTGGGGATGGAGTGATTTGGTGCAGAAAGTACGTAAAGAGCTGACTAGAATTGTTTCAATGCTGCAGGACTTTGGGCAAGATCATTTTCCTCAGAAGCAGTTCAGGACATTTCTGGAACCTGAAGCATAGTAGGCTCCTTTGCAGTATGCAAATCCCTAGAAAAGGAATTTCAAAGGTATATCAGTTGAGGAAAACATTGCATTGTGTAACAATCTATGCATTGCAAAGTGACCGTAACATTCATGAATTAACTTTAAAGCCAAAAATAAACTGTGACATGCATAGAACAAAAAACATTTTAACATAAAATTTATTAAAGGATTCTGTAGGTATCAAAAGAATATCTATTTTATTTTATGTATCTTTGATTGATGTGCACATTGAGTATTAATTGTATACTCAATTCAATGGGTAGGCAATTTGTACACTGAATGAATTCTAGGCCTTCAACACCACCCAGTGTTATCTTAACACTGAGCTTGCAACACTGCTGAGATTATATTCTTTTTATTCAGTAAAAAAGTATACCCCCTCAAAACAAATCTATACTAGCTACCTTACTGCGACTATGATAGACAATGAGCACTTTCTTTAGCAGATAAATTCTTATGTTCCCTCCTATTATGTCTTGAATTTTCAATTCTCCATGGTGTATTCTGTTGGTTACAACTTCCATCAGTTGTCACATCTTGGCAATGACTATAAGACAGAAGCAGCTTTCAGTGGTCTTCTCAGCACCAGTATCTCTTGATTATAAACCTTTATGTGGTCTGTTTGTCAGGCATTGAGAGCTTCAGATATCATTGAGACAATTCTTATCCATTTCCCTGTCAGCTACTTACGTAGGTTAATTCATGACTTAGTGTATTTTCTTTAATTAAGATTTCCTCTTTGACCCATGGATGGTTTAGGAGTGTGTTGTATAGTCCCCAAGTTATTAGAAGATGAAGTAGACACAAGTTTTCCTATTTCTTGTTCTCTAAGTATAACTCAAAATATAAAACAAACATAAGAAGACTCTAGAAAGTAGTGTCACAAAAGATGTCAAGTATTACTGGGGACTAACTAAGGACTTTTACACACGCAGGGAAGAAATGAGGAAGCAACCTACTGCTTCTGGTGGGTGGTGTCAAAGAAAGCCAGTTAAAATGCTGAATATTTAGTAGTGAACAAGACAGACTATGACTCTTACTCCTGAAGTTAATTTTCTAATGGAGGTCTGGGTCAAAATATTTATAATATTTAAACACTGTGATATTAGGTTAGTACATGTTAAAAAATGACTTGCCGCATATGCACAAGCCAAAGATAGTGCATATTAGTAGAATTATGACTATCTTTCCACATAAAAAATATACCATTATATCCTGGGATACATATATGTTTAATGGCATAAGAAAAGAGAATAAACACACACCTTTGGGGGATGCAGAATAGCTGAGCAATGAATGGATGATACTAATTATTGTGAGATTCTGATTTATAATAAATTTAGAAGAGCTGAATCTTCCCATAAATCTAATAGCTTTGTGCCATAGATTTTCTTATGGATGAAGTTTGTGTTAACCATGATTGGTCAATGGAGGAAGTAAGGACAAAAAGACCAAATATCTCAATATTTTGAACTATAAAGAAATCATCACACCCTTTTCTCACAAGGTGGGTTTCTTTAAAATCCTAATTATGAGGATTTATGATAAAATACGCTCGCATGTGAGGCAGAACTAGCACATGGATTATGAGGATGACATTAAACAAAGATACCAAGAGCATATAATTATTTTTCAAGTAATTAAAAAAGTATCAAAAATAAAAGTTGTTTTACATTCTGACATAAGTAAAAAAATTGATATAAGTCAAAGATAATAAGACATCTGGAGCTACAAATATGAACCACTTTTAGAATGTTTCAATTCCCCATTTTTCCTCTTTAGTCTTTTTATTCTAATAAAAAAGCAACAAAACGCACTTTGTCTGGTATTATTTGTTCATAGCAAGTTGGAAAACATCTCTTATTGTAACCTTGAAAGTTATAAAGTCTGTTTATTTTTGGTGGAACACTGATTAACAATGTTGATCCTGCAAATGTTAATATCCATGCCAAAATATCTTAACAAGGAGATAAAATATATGAATAATAATTTCTGTGATCTTGAAAAAGGAAATAGTTTTAACATAATAAAGATGATGCAT
This sequence comes from Microcebus murinus, assembly GCF_040939455.1. Lineage (NCBI taxonomy): Eukaryota > Metazoa > Chordata > Mammalia > Primates > Cheirogaleidae > Microcebus > Microcebus murinus. Next base: position 64,091,971 of record NC_134105.1, read on the forward strand.
ATTAATGTCACAGAATTTTAAAAGTTTTGTAAACAGGATGAATTAAGACTCAGATAATTATTGATATAATACAAATAAAAATGGAAGACAAGTGATCAGGTTTGGAAAAGGCTTGTTGAAGAACCGTGGTCATTTTTGTAGGGCACAGAAAGACTGGCATTTAAACCTGGTACTGGACCTTGAGGCATTTATATCCATTGATGTCCATTAAGGAGAATAGATTTTCATTACAAGTCTTGCAAATTACAGAACAAACCTGAAAACCAACATTCAATCATTATGCTAGTTCTTAGCACTCCACCATTTTTGCCTTTTTCAGTTTCTTGTAGCTGGAGAAGAATGCCAGTCTTTTCAATATTGGATGGTGTAGGTTTGTCCCTAAATCAGTAGACATTTGCACCAAGAAAGATGCAAGTAACTTCATCTTCCTGTTCATTGATACCTTATGTGAAATCTTATTATGGCAAAATAGAATGAAACTCATGTCACTTGACAACTTTTTTCAGAAACCTTCTTCAGTGATTACCTAATGCCTTCCAAATGAAGTCCTTACACTTTAGCCTAGCCGTCAAGCACATGGCCATTCATGTTGTCATCTTCTTAACATAGCTTTCTTCCACTATTCCCAACCCACTTCATCAAAATGTGATGACACATGTTGATTTCTAAAATAGCTAGCATATCTTGTATGTATACCTTTATACACTTTTATCCAGCTATGCCCTTTGCATTTCTTCTTTATTGCCTGAATAGCAATACAGTGACCAAATTAATGCAATTTTTCAAGGCCTGGCTCAGATGTCACTGTCTCCAGGTGGTTTCCCTCATGTCCTCATGAGGTTTTTCCTTTGTGCTTCTAGTGCTCCTCCATCACTATTATATCACAATATATTTAGGCTTATATTAGAATTTTATTTCAAATTTGTCTTTCTTCTCATTTTGACTAGGGCTTGTATTGTATATGTCTTTCTTTAAATCACATCATCTTTCATATAGCTGGCAGTTAATTAATGTCTGTTGATTTGAATTGAATTTAAAAGCTAAGAAAAAAAAATATATATATATTAGACATTGAGGTTAAACAAAAATACTTAAAGGGAAATTAAGAGAGAATAGTTGTTCCAGGTTAAAAAAAAAAAAAAAAAAAAAAGAGAGAGAATAGTTGTAAGACTTTCATGTCCAAACAGGACTGAGTTAAGTAATGCCAAATTATCTTTTCAAAATAAGAAGGAAAACAGAAAAAAAATAATATAAAAGCATCTCAGACTTGTAATTTAGCCTTAGGACAAGGTTCTGAGGCAGAGAACACAAAGTTAAATACCTCTATGGGGTACACGAGTGACAGATATGTGGGACGCAGGTTGACTTGTGATGGATAATCTGCTAATAGAGGGGAGCCATTTTTCAGGCCGCATTGATTTTTGCCATGAGCTAATGTGAGCCAATAGTGCCAAACTTTAGATTTTTTAAGAGAAGGTAAAAATACAGAGTTTTACATGAAAACTCTTATTTTTTTAAATGGCAAAAATTTTTAAAAATTAATATAAGAAATCACATCAATTGGAAACTTCTGACTTCTGTTTTAAGGCTTTTATAAAAGGTGATTGAAATGAGAGAGATGAGCAAAATTAAATGTAGCAGTTGGAAAGAAGTCGAAAATCCAGCATACCTATTTTACAGTACAGGATGAAGATTATGAGTGACTTGTGCAAATTTAAATATGGAATAATGGAAGATATAGTCTAAGCAATGCCCAGAGATAACTATTTTGATACAGAAGGCTGATTTTAGACTTTTAAGAGTTAAATTAATTATAATAGCTACCCTTTTTTAGCACCATCTATGCGTCTGGCATTGTGAACATTGCACAAGCATCTTCCCAGTCTTCTGAATAAAACTGCATAGTAAGTATCAAGATTTCAGATGAAGAAACTGAGAAACAAGAATTAAGTAACTTCTCTAAGGTCTTTGCACAGCAGGAAATTAAACCCAGCTCTACTGGACCATAAAGTTTGTGTTCCTAGCTACCACTCTTTTATCTCCAATTATTTGGATCTAGAGTCAGGTATATGTAGGTTTAGCTAACATCTGCCCTTCACAGAGTTCATTATCTCTAGGTGTTTATGACTAACTTCTTGCTGGGACTGAAAACCTACTGACTAGTCACTAAACACTGGTGACTCAACTGAAGTAGCCAAAAGAGGCCTACCAGTAACCAGCCAGTGGCCTAGATGATATCTCTAAAATATCTCTAAGACAGCTGCTAGGTGACAGACTGGTGGGTTTATTACTGTGTTATTTGCAAAGTTGAGGAAAAAAATGCTGACAAAAGGCCAGTCTGAAGCAGTCTTTCTAAGGATAAAAAAGGAGCAAATTTGAAAGATGGGTGTTGAATGAATAAGTAGGATTGATTTGCCAATCAACCCAAGGTGTGCACGAAAAGAAAAAAGATGAGTCAGTGATTAGCATGAGGTTTATCTCTTGGGATTTTACTGAGTACAATGGAAAGGATGATTATAAGGAAGTACAATAAAAGACAGTGGGAAGTTTTGTGTCAATGGAAATAGATCAAATAGGATACAATATGCAGTTTGGTTATGTGGGGTAATGATTCCAGCAATATTGATGCTAGTTGAATGAAAATCATTGCTATCAATTTCCAGTATGACTGAGAAATTTTCCAAAAACTTACTATATCATATTTTATTTTAACCATTAAATTGAAGTTTCTTTAACTGAATGCTAAAGTTTCGCTTTTATTCTCTTGACAAAACATTGACAAGCTGAGAAAAACACACACTGAGTGCTTTTGATGGTCAAATATGTGTCATGCTGTGTCGGATGAGTAACCTATGAGTGAATTTTGGCCATTTTGTTTTGAGCTGTCAGATAAATTTCTCTTGGGCATCATTCTTATTGCTGTGCATCTGAGCAAAATAATATTTTATTGTTGGTTGTAATTAATAATTCATTGAAATATGCCAAATGAATACACTCAAAATATGGATGTAAATCTTATTAGATCTCTGCATATAGCAGTCCCAGTCACAGTGTGATTTTTGCAGTATGAATTGCAGTTATAAGTTAGATCATTCACTATCAGAACAAGTTGAGTATTATAAAAAAAACTGACAAATTACTTTCTGCCTATAAATGAGAAAACAGATTTGTACAATGTGAAATGAGCCATTCTAGCAAAGTAGAATTTGAGCTTCAAGTGTAAACACTTGAGTTAATGGCTGGGGTTTCTCAATCTCAGAAGCTGTGGTGCATGGGGAGGGTGAAGCAGAGGTTATGGGAGCTCTTCAGCGTTTTACTTAGAACATCCTTATAGGATTTAATTAGGCAGATTACCTGTTATGTGTGGTGTAGTGTGCTGAACACTTTTAAACTGGTATGTCCTCAAGGCAAATGGAAGGCAAAGTCAGAAGGAATTACTTTCTACACAAATAACTCTGAGTATTTTATTAGTGGGCCTCATAGAAATAAAATCTTCCTCGCCAATGCACCATTTAATGTTTAACTCAACTGAGTACCAAAGAATTGGTTAAACGTTGAATGGCTATCGAGATTTATGGATCCAACCTGACCACCCTCTCAGTGGCTTTTTTGGTGGTAACAGCATTAGAGCTTCAAAATAAAACAAAACAAACAAACAAAAATAAAACCCTTCAGCTTTTAACGCCTTGTGCTTTGTTCTGAATTACTGGATAATAGCACCAGTATAATTGTTTATAAGAAAGACAAATCAGCTTTTTGTAAAACAATAATACTTTATAATTAGAACTTCAAAAAGTAAAATTGCTTAAAATATGCCAATGAACAGTACTGTTTACTAATCATTTCAGGATGCAAATGTTAACTTGCTATGTGTATGTTAAATTCCTGAATCTATTTAATCACTTTATTCCCCTAACCACCTACAGAGAAGGGTCACTATGTCAAGCAATCCTGAATGGTATTTTGTGTGAATTGGGAACAAAGCTTTTAAAGTCCAGAGGTTTAGGAACATAAACCAGATGTGCTCATTTTAAAAAGTCTACTTAGTTTGGAGAGGAAAAAGGTCAGCCTTTCAGATCTTTTAAAAATCTTACTGTCAAACACATTCCATGGAAACCAAGCATTTGACTATTCTTAGAGAGCTGCTTCGCTGACTTTTTTTTCTGATGAAATGTTTGCTCTGATCTGTGTTGCACATGAGTCTATTCTACATTTAGAGTACAATAAGATAATTGAAGTTTTTCGTGATCTTTTCAAAACCCCTAAAATGTGTTAGGATATTTAGAGTTTTATTTCATAGAAATAATGTAGAATTATTTTTAAAAATTGTAAGTCTGAACACAAACGTCTGATTTAATGGCAATTCTCAATTGCTTGCCAAGTATAAATCTAGGTCATAAATTGGCTACTAAAAAGAAGAGTTTATAGAGACATATTTATATAAAGGTGAATGAATGCCTCCCTTCTTTAGGATGACAATACACATGATGTGTTATGCTCATTTTCATTGAAACTATATTTTAAAAGGATTTATTGAAATTCATGCTTTAATATTTCTGTAGGATATAAATTACATTCAATTTTGTTTAGCTCATCTTTGTACTATATATACAACTCTTTATGTGAAAATAGGTATTTCTTTATAGTGATATTCCTGATTTACATTTTCCTGACTCTTAAAACAAGTTATTCCCATGTGGTTAAGCTGTTACTGGTCCCATCCTATCTTACTTCCAAAGACAGAGCTGTATGAATTTAGCAGCATGTGCCCCAGTGGACTATGGCTTTAGGATGAATCCTGCATGGTAGCTATGTGATCTTGGGTAAAATTTTTAAACTCTTTAAACCTCAGTTTGTTTTTCTTTTTCTTTTCTTTTCTTTTCTTTTCTTCTTTTCTTTTCTTTTTTCTTTCTTCTCTTCTCTTGTCTTTACTTTTCTCCTTTTTCTTTTCTCTTTTCTTTTCTTTTCTCTTTTCTTTTCTTTTCTTTAGACAGAGTCTCACTCTGTCACCTGAGCTAGAGTGCTATAGCATCAGCCTATCTCACAGCAACCTCAAACTCCTAGGCTCAAGCAATCCGCCTGCCTTAGCCTCCTGAGTAGCTAGGATTATAGGCACTCACCACCATGCCCGGCTAATTTTTTTAATTTTATTTATTTATTTATTTATTTATTTATTTATAGTAGAGACGGGGTTTCACTGTTGGTCAAGCTGGCCTCGAATTCCTGACCTCAAGCAACCCTGCCGCCTCGGCCTCCCCCAGTGCTAGGATTACAGGTGAGCTGCCTCACCAGCCAACCTCAGTTTCTTCAACTACAAAATGGAGATGATGATAACTGTATTTCTTTAATATGATCACTAAAATTAAATTAGAAAATATATAACATGACAACATAGTATCTATTAAAAATGCAAACTTTCAAAAAATTTTAGCTACTCAATCCAACCACATAAGTCAAACAGTATCTCTGCCTAAGAAGTGGCTATAGAGTTTGAAAAGCACTGGGCTTGTCTTGTAGTTCTAACCCTCTGATCCTAGACAAAAATCTTTAAAATTCTTTAGCCTTTAAATACCTAAAAGCAAATATTTAAATAACTATGTTAAAATAAATCCTTTTGATTACTATGAAAATACAATGTGATAGAGTTTGAAATGACCTAGCACCACTGTTCAATAAAGATATTTAAGCCTTTAATTTAGAATGCTTTACCAATTACAATTCTATCTATTATTAAAATAATTTCAATTTAAACTGAGATTACCTCACATCTCCATCATTGGATTTGGTGTTGTGGCAGAACCTACAAGTTGCTTTCTGACATCCGTTTCTCCCTTTCCAGGAATAGCATTCTTGATTTTTAGCTAGCTACATGGACATCTGGAATAAATGTTATATTTCATAGCCTCAGCTGCCTGTTTACTCCCAAAGTAATGCCAAGCCTCTAAAAAAGCACCATAACTGGGAAAAACCACATATTGCCTGATAAAATATCGCTTATGTTGTACTACTTTGTTAATAGAATAAGTAGTAATTTACCCACATTGGAATACACATTTCTTCTGCATATAGATTTGTCTTCCCTACCCACATTGATTCTACAAACAATATTCGTAAGTTTACTCAACACCTTCTTCACTCTAATATATCCACACATTATTACTTTTGACCAAGTATCTTGCTTTATAGCAAAAGAAGTGGAGCAAGGGAATAATTACCACAGCACTAAATAGTTGCACCATTTCTCAGAGAATACTTATCTCAATCCTCTCATTTCATTCAAGAGGATATTTGAGGCCAGAGAGGCAAAGTGATTGCCCTTGGTTTTATGGCTATTAGCGTCAGATGGAAGGGATAAAAATGGATCTACTACTTAATTGAGAACTTATAATAACCCATACAGGTCAGTATTATTTCCTACATTTCTCTTTTAATTTCAAATAAGAAAACTGAGAGTTAGAAATTTGTGATAGAGTCAAAAGTTAATGACTTTTTTCTTCTCAGCCATAGTTGAAAGTATCTATATAAAAATGTCAATTCTTGAACATTCTTTGCCAATATGGGAGAGGAAGGTTCACACATAAATACAGCCACATGGTTTCAAAACTTTATGCTGAAGTGGCCCGGAGCACTATGAGAAACTCAGAGAACTACTGTGAGGTATTTTTAAATCTTGAAATTTTCCTGTTCTCAATATCTGTCAAATATCATGCAAACTACTAGCTTAAAGTAGCTCAAAATTTCAACATTAGATTGTGTTACACTATTTTCAGTGATGTCATGTCTTTGCAAAACTGGGATTTTGGCAATTGCTGTGATCAAAAGCAAGTCACATGCAAAAAACAATGTGTAACAGGATATTAAGATGGTGGTATCCAATCAGAATATACTGTTTGAGTGTGCAGTATTCAGTAGGCATAGGCACCCCGTGTGTATGTAGTTGTAGTTATTTAAAATAAAATAATATTTTTTCATTTAATTTCTGTTTTTCCCCAAATGTTTAAGTTGTTTGTACTTAATTACTTAATAATGAGACAGGCATCTATTTTGGCCTGGGGTGCCATGGAATAGCTATTCAAGCACCAACGGGACCATACACATGACATTCTTTTTTAATTTGGGCAGATCAAGTGAACATCTACAAGGAAAGTTGGATAAAATTTGGTCTTGAGACAGTATTCTATGAGAAAAAATACAGCAAGAAATAATTCTTCTCAACACTGAAAGTTGACTTTTATCCTACACATGTATTTTTGTATTTTCACAGGATCATTTAAAAAATTTTTTACAACCCAGGTCTACCACTTGGGTTAACCACAATTTTCTTATCTCTATTATAACAATCTACCTCATGGAGTTATTGGGAAGGACAATTATAAAAATAATCTACATAAAATGCTTAATATTGTGGCTTACCCTTAGAAAACACTAAAATAATGTTAACTACTATATTATTATTCACAATGACACATTTCTTAATGAAAACAATGATACACATTATGAACAATATAGAAGAAAATACAAAGATTCTTTTACTTAATTAATTTTGTTTAATATTACTGTGATTTTATTCAAATTTATTGAGAAGTCAGAAATCCTGATACTGTTCCTGGCATTAAGGGAGCCAGACCAATGAATATAATATTCACTAAGGTAAATTAATTTTCCAGAAATTCACAGTCAACTCCCTTTCTTCCATGTATGTGACTGGTTCTTGCTACATTTGTCCCCTGCTTTGGCTCCATGATATAGCAACTATTATCCAGAAGCTTCCCTACATAGCAGTTTTTTCCACATGTTTTGTTATTGTTTAAGTTGTTAAGTTTATCTTTGTTTAAAAGAGTGAATTCAACTTTGGAACTTTTTGCCTCATCGTCTATGAAAAAAATTCTGCTAAACATTAAAAATTTCTAAAGCCAGTAGCTGCTGGTTTACGGCTATAAGGCCACATTAAAACATGGGTTGATACTTGAAGGTTTACAGAAAGCAACAAAAACTTTGGGGGATCTGGTAATCCATTAGCTGCAGTTTATCTCTAGAAAGATACTTTACATGCTAAAACTAAAAAAATTTGCCCCAAGTTAATTTTTAGAAATCTCAAATGTATCTATTTGTCTATATTTCTTGCTAGATATTTTTTTTTCTCTTGCTTTGTTTTGATGCTCGGGGAAGTGACAGTCTCTAAAACCCTGTTTTAGGAAGATAAAATCAGAGGAGTAAATTAAGAAAAAAATCTATTTAGCCATTCTTTCCTGAGGTCAGGGCATTAGTTTAGAGGCCTTAATCTTTCTTTGATTTCAAATGCCTGTCAATCCATCAGATAATCCTTGAAGAAATCAATTCACCCATCAGCATGTTTCAGTGCATGCTAAGCATAAAAAAGAAAAAATACAATATTAGTCCATATATACTTGTAAACACCTGAATGTCTTTAATTTACATTATCATGTTTTTAATGTAAAATACAAGTGATCTCATATGTACCTTTGAGGAATTCACTTTTTTATAGAAGCTGGAGCTTAGGTCACAAGGACTTGACCTACCACAAAACATTAAAACATACGCGCGCGCGCACGCGCACGTGCGCGCACACACACACACACAATGCAATAAGAGAATCGTGAGCAAAGTGTTTAGTAAAGTCAACTAATGGTTTATGTAGCAGATGAATCTTCAGGGAGAAGTAGAAGTTTGCCAAGTATGCAACACCATTAGCCGTTACCTGTGTAGTTGTAAAATGGTGTTTGGACAAAACTGCTGCCCAACATATGTTCAAGTAGCTCTGATGAAGAAATCTGCTTTCTTTATTCATATGAATACATATGTAAGAAAAAGAAAATATCAAAAGTATTTTTATAGGCTTAAAAGTAACACAAGTTTCCGAGAGAATTTCCAGATATAGGCCTAGCATAATGTACATTGTATGTGACACATTAATGTATAGTCATCTCTCAAAAACCCTCTCCAAATCTGGTTAGCACATTTATGTCAATACAGAGTCAGAAAAGAACGTCACTTCAAAAAGGGAGCCTGTGATTTGAATGCAGTGACCATAGTTCCTTCACAGATTACTTGAGAATAATATAGTGACATTTTTGAAAATTAATTTGCCAAATTTTAGCAGGAGGATTTAAATAATTGTTCCTATTGATCCATTAACTCCATATCTATGAATCTTTCCTCAAGAAAATAACCAGAAATTTAGAAGGGAAAAAAGATGCTCTCGAAAGATGTTCATTGTAGTATTATTTATAGTATAAAAATAAATACAGCTTGTTAAACATTAGGAAAAGTATTAATAAGATATAACTTATGATGGAATATTAAATAGTTATAAAATATTTAAAAGGGATACTAGCTTATTTATATGGCACCAATTATATGACAGAAATGTAGTACCTTACATTTATTATATTATTAATTTAATTTCTACAACTTAAGAAAGTAGGCGCTTGAATTTGTCAGGCTTCTCCAGAGAAACAGAACCATTAGGATACACATATACACACAAACAAACACAGGCAGATTTACTATGAAAGTTGACATGCACAATTATGAAGGCTGACAATTCCAAAACCTGCAGTAATGGGGAGCAGAGTAGAGATGCTGGAGAACTGCTATTGCAGTTGCATCCAAAGATATTCTGCTGAATTCCCTCTTGCCTGGGATACCCTATCTTTCAGTTCTTTTGAGGTCTTCAACTGATTGGATAAGGCCCAACTACATTATAAAGGGCAATCTGCTTGCTTACTCAAAGTTCAGAGATTTAAATGTTAAATCTCATCCAAAAACATCTTTCAAGTTGACACATGAAATTAACCATCACAGCCCTATAATTAACTTCATGGCATTGACAAGAGAACAGAGGTTTACAGAGATTAAGTATGCTTGTGCAATGTTATACAGCTAAGAGGAGCAAAGCCAGGAGTAAAGCCTAGTCAAACAGGCCCCAGAGTCTAAGTTCTAATTACTATACAAACTGTACATACAGAATGTGAAGTATTTGTGATATGAAACTACATTTAACAGAAAAAAATATCAAAGGCAGGATACTAACTTTCATATTCAGGAATACCAGATTATACAAAAAAACATAAAGGAAAGACTGAAAAGAACTGCACAAATTGATACTATTAGTAGTTTATTATAAGTGATTATTTTTCTGTTTCTATATGGCTTTTCTACTTTTTCCAGTTTCTAATAAACTCTGATGTAAATAATTTTCAGTATTTTAGAAAGGATATTTAAACCATAAAATAAGAAAATATAAATCTGATGTAACAAAATCTTAATTGGGCATCTATTACTGTGTACTACAGATTTGACATACCTCAAACAGTCATAGTTTAAAGATTATTATAATTTCGATACTGGCTAAAGATGTGATAGACCAGTCAAATCTGTTACAATGAAGCAAAATTAATATAGACTTTTTGAAATAAATGGAATGAAAATGTCAGAAACTTTAGATACAGTATTAAAATGTTAAGCATAGCAATGAAAGCCCTGATAGAAAACTTGGCAAGTATCATGTCTATTACTAAATTTGACATTTCCTTCATTGGCAGGAACAATGAAGAGCAGGGTAGATTTCATTGCATGTATATCTGATTTGCTGAATGACTTAATGTGTAAAATTTAACTTTGGAAATTTGGGGGGATAAAGAAGAGATGAAAATAATGGATATGGAAATAACCAGGCAAGGGAGGATATTTAGAATTTCCCTAATAACTGGAATTGAGAGAAAAAGAGCTTGGAAGAAAAATTGGCAAGGAAGTCAGTGGGAATTAGTAGGAAATAGCACGTACTTTGAAGGTACACTGAAACCAATATGATAAATAAAGTCCAGCTTAGCCCTCAATAGTGCTCATCTAAGTCAAAGAGGCCACAATAGCCAGAAAACAAAGTCCAAAGACCATAGTAAATTTGCTTTCCTAAGGTCTATATAGTCCCAGATGCATTCATTATAATCATAATTGGTCAGAGGCAAATCTTTAAACATATATGATAATGTAAGAATTCAAAATGTGAAGTACTAATCAGTATAACTACATAGCTTTCTTTCATAGGTAAACCCTTTTCTGTGTGATTTTAATTGACAGTACCCAATCATTATCATATAAACATTTTATGAAAGAGCAGAAGCAGCAGTTTAACATGCCATTTTAAAAACCTGTCAGTAACTTGGGAAAAGAAAACTAGATTTGTGTGTGTGCGAAAACTAACTGCTTACTTTAAGCAGTATGACATGTTTAGCCGATTCAGCAATACCTTTACCATCTCTTTGTCAATTCCATCTCTTAGTCCCTGAATACATCTTTTCTTAGACATTTTAGTTGGATGCTGCAAAAAGGTTACTATAACAGTATTCATTTATAAATAATTAATGGCATAATAAAGAGGCCTGGATTTGATTATATAGTCATTGAATAAATAAGAACAAAGAAAATTAGCTAGCATACAATTTGATTTTAAAAACATAATGAGAGCTAGTTTTTAGTTTGATTGATGGCTTCATGAAAATATGTCTTCCTTTTAATTTTTGTCCTAATTTAAGTACTATGCTGAAGTTGCTCAAAGACAAAAACCTCATAGAATATCCTCTGTGAACCAATATAAATTTATTTTTGCATTTTTTATTTCAAACTATTATGAGGCACAAATGTTTTGGGTTACATGGATCACTTTTGTAATGCTTAATTCAGGGCTATAAGTGTGCCCATCGCCTGCATAGTGTTCGCTGTACCTGTTAGGTGGTTTTTCACCCATCACTTCCTACACACTCCCTTCTGCTTGATTTCTGCTGAGTTTCACTTCTCTCTCTGTACATGAGTGCTCATTGGTTAGTTACAATTAAATAGTGGGTACATGTGGTGCTTTTTTCCATTCTTTAGATACTTAGGATAATGGTCTCCAGTTTCATCCAAATTGTAGCAAAAGACATTTATTCATCCTTTTTTATGGCTGAGTACTCCATGGTATATATAGACCACATTTTGTTAATCCACTCATGAGTTGATGGGCACTTAGGTTGATTCCACATCTTTGCAATTGTGAATACTGCTGAAATAAACATTTGAGTTCAGATGTTTTTTTGATAAAAGGATTTGTTTTCCTTTGTAGAGAAACTCAGTAGTAGATAGCCATTCTAACTGGGGTAAGGTGCTATCTCATTGCAGTTTTAATTTGCATTTTCCTTATTAGTGACGTTGAGTATTTTTTCATATGTTTATTGAACATTTCTCTATCTTCTTTTGTAAAGCTTCTGTTCGTGTCTTTTGTCCGCATTTTGATGGGGTTGTTTTATTCTTGCAAATTTGTTTGAGTTCTTTGCAGATTCTGGTTATTAGCCCTTTATCAGATGTATAGCTTGTGAATATTTTCTCCCATTCTGTAGATTGTCTATTTGCTCTGTTGATTATTTCCTTAGCTGTGCAGAAGCTTTCTAATTTAACCAAGTGCCGTTAATTTATTTTTGTTGTTGCTGTGATTGCCATTTGGGTCTTCTTCGTAAATTCTTTTCCTGGGCTGATATCTAGAAGAGATTTTTTCAACATTTTCTTCTAGAATTATATGGTTTCATGCCTTACATTTAAGTCTTTTGTCCATCTTTAATTAATTTTTGTGAGTGGTGAGATATATGGATCCTATTTCATTCTTCTGCATGTGGCTATTCAATTTTTCCTGCATGATTTGTTGAATTTGACTTCTTTTCCCCAGTATACACTGTTGTCTGCTTTGTCAAATATCAGTTGGCTGTATGTGGTTGGTTTTATATGTGAGTTCTCTGTTCTCTTTCACTGGTCTGTGTCTCTATTATGTCAATACTATGCTGTTTGGGTTACTATAGCCTTGCAGTATAGTTGGAAGTCTGGTAATGTGATTCATAGAGCTTACAGTCCAAGCACCCCTTAATCCTCTGCACATTTTTAAGAGGAAATGTTTGAGCCTGACTCTCTGTGGAAGCTCTAGTGTGGTGGGTGCACCGACAGAGGGGAAGAGCAGTTCCTCGGAGTCCGGGTCAATTATCTCTTTTGGCACCTATGTGTAGGGGAGGGGAAAGGGAAGAAAAGAGTCTGAATGGAGGAAAGCCAGCACTCTGGTCATCTCTGTCCTTCTCTCCAGAAGGCAACCTCCCTGAAATGTGTAGGCTCCTGGGTCATGCAAATCCCCCCCAGGGCCCATTGGCCCCCCGTGTCTCCCACAGCCTGGGCTGGAGTTGGGGAATGTTTGTGTGGGAATGAGTTAGATGAAAACTGAGGGGCTGAAGCCTCCTGGGGAGGACAAAGTCACATTGTGGGTGGAGAAGGAATATGGTCCTGCTGTCTTGGGTCAAATCTGTGGTGACAGGGAGCAACCCCAAGGGGTCTGACAGCCTGGTGCTTTGTCCTCAAGCAGCTCCCAGTTCACTGGTGGCAACAGCTTTGTGGCTCGTGAGTGTAGAAAGGCTCTCCAATAGCTCAGGAGCCTGCTGACTGCCAGAGACGTGAGGCAGGGGGAAAAACAAACTGTTCCACCTGCTCTTTTCACTGGACTCCAATCTTTTCAGCAGTTGATTTCGGCTGATATCTTGCACCTTCTTGTTCTGCTCTGCAACTTCTTCCCATGGAATCTCTAGTAGGTTTTGTCACTATTCTCTTGAAATTACACCCAATATATTAATATGGTTTTTATTTGTTTGTTTTTTTCTTTTTCATCTAAACATTTTCTTATTTCTGAGACAATCTGGCAGCTGGCGTCTCTGGTCAGCCAGCATGTCTCAAGACCCCAATATGAATTTAATTTAAATTCAGGTTTTATAAACCAAAAATTACCTAGTTTGTATTAAGCTCACAGGTAATTATTAAAGTCCTTAGCAATGATTTTATCTTTACGGACTTGACTTATAAATTAGGTCTGTAACTGAACTGAGCTTAGATAACCTACATTCTGAGAGTAGCAAGGGTAAACTATCCAAAGAAAACCCAAAGAAAACAGTGAAGTATTCTGAAATAAGTAGCATAGGAAACAATGACCATTAGTGCAGTCATTTTGTCTTGGCTGGATTGGGATTCCACAAGTATGATTACTACCACCAAGTATTCTAAAAATTTTTTAATTGATTCACTTTTATAATCATCTGACTTGCCTTCCTAACTGCATGTTACCTGCTTTCATTTCGTACCTAAGGAATAAAGTATATATATTTAAAAAACAAATATTTAAAATTTTATATATTATGTGCAATAAGTGTCCAATAGAACTCATTTTATTTTACTCTTGTGTCATTTTTGGATGGCCACCCCTCCCTAAACCAGCATTCTTTTACTAATTTTATCTTTAAGAAAAGCATTGTCTGTGGATATAACAAATATCATATTAATATATCCTGATAATGGTATTATTATCCTATCATGAGGTATCAATAATTGAGACAAACAAAAAAATCAAAGCAACATTAACATTAACCAAGTGAGCAAAACCAAAATTCTACTAAATATGTGGTCTAGCAGCAGGAAAAAGGTCTAACAAAGTAAATGCATATGTTTATGCAAAATTCATGCTTCGACAAGAAGAAATTTGATTTCTCTGAATATTTGAAATTGGAAATCAAGCTGTCAGTCATCTCTAAGAAATGATTTAAAGTTATATGCCAAAAGGAACAAAAAAGCTGAGTGGAATTTTATTTTGTATTAGACATATTTTAAAAATTAATGTAGTGTCAAACACTTTATATTGAGAAGTTAGGACACAGCTATTATAAGCATCCAAGGCAATCCCAGTAGATGCTTCAGGTACAATGTTGAATATGGGCTAATCTTTATGATGAACTAAAACTACCCAAAATTCCTGTTGAAACTTGGACTTTCCTTATTAATTTGGATTGATGTTAATGCTTTATCTCAAGCAACAGATTATTATATTCCTACACATACACACAAATAATTTACCACCAAGATTTTTAAATATTCCTCTTTGAATATGCGAAATTACGCATTTCTCTTTTTAATCTATCTAAATTGTAGATTATTTGCTCACTATAAAATAACAGTGCCCTCAAAACTATGAGTTGATGATAATACAGCCTATGGCATCCACTTCTAAGACCAAATTAATTTCTCAGCTGCATCTTTAAGAGATACTCTATTGCCCCAGCTTGGCTCTAACCACCCTCTCCTCAGACTTGAAGAAGTTCCTATTTATGAACTAGTCTATTTCCATCCACCATTACTGTGTTGCTGAAAAGCTTTTCCTGTCACATCAAAATCTGCAAACTCTGTATCTACAAACATAGAACTTTCAGATACTACAAGTATAAGCCTGCTATTTTTAAAATTTTATCCTAGAATTTGTCAATGATTTTATTGGACCATAACATTTAATTCAAGGCAGCATTCTTAGAATTTCAGAAATATAATGTGCATTTTTAGTGGACATGGTTTGGAGATACATTCCATTCCATTTCCTCTCGATATTTCCTCTTCTTTCCATCCCTAAATTCCAGATGTTATATTACTAACAACTTTATAAAAAGCTTTAGTTATTGGAAATGGCACTTGAAATTGAAACAAATGAGAAGGGTTATTATTACATGGTAATAAATATAGCTTATAATTGAGATCTGACTACTTTTGTTTTTTTATTTATTTTTAAAATATATATTTACAGACATATAGAGAAATTCTATACATATCATCCAAGAAAATCCACTCACATATTAGAATGACTAAATTTCTTCTAATTAGGTATAATTAACATAAGTTGTTTTCTATCATCTGAATATAAAATACTCAGATAAAACTCAGATCCCAAGCATAAAAGATAATTTTAAAATACCTTTATGAGGAGCAATTATATTTGTAAGTTCTAACCATACTAGTGTGCCAAGTTCTCCTGTTCTTACATCTTTTCATATTTATCTCAAATTCATTTCTGATCATAAGACAAAAAATTTTATGAAGCTTTATTTATTTATCATTTTAACTTGGCCAAATATTGTAAGGTTTCTTGAAGGGAAGAAGAAGAAAGTTTCTTCCTATTTTTTCCCAAAATATCAGAAGATTGGAAATGTAGAAAACATATTTCTCATTTCAATATTTTTCTTACATTAAAATTGTAATTTCAATATTCTATCACCTCAGATTGAACAAGTCATAAAAATGCACTAATTTGATAATCCAGACAATGCATCTCTTCAGGAAGTTAGAAAGGCAGTGGTAGTGAAAGCACTATTAAATTCTTGATTAGAATTAGTAAATATGTGTTGAATTAATAATGATCTGAAAAGTGTTAACCCTCTGCAAATACACCATAAACCAGAACATAAAAACTTGCTAGGAATTAGATTTGCAAATGATGCTTAAATGTAAACAACAGTGGAGTTTGGGGTTAGCTTAGAACTACTGAACAGTTTCAGATTAGCCACCTTAATGACTTAAGATGCAAAGGATTCTTATAGTTGTTTCTATGTCATGCCTAAGATTGTGCATTGATATGAAATGTCTGCTCATGAGAAATAAGTTCCTACTACATTTCCAGATTTTCTGAATATTATATTAACTTAATTCATTTTGCTAGTATCTTTGGAGATTGCATCTTTCTGATTTTAGTCCATATGAACTGACAACTAACTCATAGATTTATTTAGACATTTCTACTTCAATGCTAAGCCAGATATGAATTTATGCATTTTCCTCACACTCTTCCTTTTTTACAAGTTGTTATCCAATTCCATCCACTAGCCTTCTTACTCATACAATGCAGTTGACTTACCAAAGCATAGCCAAGGGAGAGATGGATTAATATGTCAACTAAAATTGACAACTGGACGTCTAGTGCCAGTTTGATATAATTCCATGGGGTTTCAGGACTTCTAGGTGAATTCTTTCAGTCAGAGAAAAAAATGCTTCAGTAAAGATGTATAATTGCCTTCTATTTTGAAGATTCCTGTACACCAATGAAATGCTATGTTAAAGATTAAAAATATTGGTATTATCCCAATGTGTTAGATATTTTTAAATCTAATACTCTGTAGTGCATATATTATATTCCTACATTTGCTCATTTCCCAGTTTGGAAGTAGATAGGGAAGGGAAACACTATAATAGACACATTAATATAAAATGCAAGGTATATATTATATAGTATTATGAACTTTAGTGGGCTACATATGTTTAAGCAGACATCAAAGATTCTGACTGCGTTTTACACACAATCAGCATGGTGGGGAAATAATGCAAAATTAAAAATATTATTAGTTCACTGGATAAATAAATCATAAATATTAATAGAAACTTACATCTACTATTTCCTACCTTTGGAGGCTGTTGTTTCCACTTCTACAGTTCACTTACCTAAAAAATGAGATTGAGAAAGTATACTCCAAGAGAGGATTATATGAGTAAATTAGTTATCGGGTGGTACAAAACCAGAGAAGTAGTCACATATATTTAACAGAAAATGTTAAAATGCACAAAGTGATCAGACAGTATTTTACAAATGTTAGTGGATATGTATAGAATTCTACTACTGGTGACCTGCAGTAAATTCTAGAAATCAAAACATTACTCCTGAGTTTACAAAGAAGGCTGAATTCAGGAGAAACTTCATATGCTAGTTCCTACTCCCATTCAAGAGAGGCAACAGCACATTCAGGCTCTGAGGGTAAGGCACTATATATAAGGCTTTAGAAATCATTTCCAGCCATATTTTTCAAAGAGTACCTTTAAATAAAGCTGTTAGGAGCAATGACAGTCAAAATTGTTCCTACAGAGAAATATAATTATTTGCAGAAGTATGGCTGAGGCAACCCACACAAATGAAAATGAAGAGTTTGAACAACCCTCATGGTTTTCTGCCTCTATTATATATTCATTCTATCATGACATGGTCAACCTATTCACAGAGAACATTTATGAACAGTTGGTCTTGACAAAATTGTAGATTGCCCCTTCTAGCTGCATTCCAATTTGTTTTCTAAATAAGGATGAAAAATATAACTATAAAGAATAAGCTCTAGTTATGATGATGGGAAAATAATTTCTCAAGTCAAAGTATGAGCATAAAAAGTCTCCTTTTTTCAAATAAGCATTATTTCCTACAAATATTAATTTACCTGTTAACTAAATTTTCATGCACATCTTTTTTTATTCCTGAAAAATTTTCCTTGTGTACAAGAGGTTAAAAAACAGCCCTTGGAATTTCATTACTTCATAGCAAGAGATTTTCCAGGACTTTCTTTTCTTCCTTGTTTTTTAAAAAACTACACCCAAAGTAGTTGTTCAAACTCTTATAAACAATTTTAAACATTGTATTTGAGAACACAAATTCTGAGCTATAGTTATCTCTCTTTTTCCAAATACTATTTCAACTGAATCAATCTGATAAATATCTTCAAATGAAATGAAAATGTATTGTGCCTTAATTCCATCTTTAATAAAAACTAACTTTATTCATTCATGTGTATATTAATTTTTTCATCAGAGAGTGATTATACAACTAATTTGAGTCATATATTCTGCCCAGGACAGGGTAACATCTATAAATTTACCCTTTCTACAAGTAGCTCATATTCCTACTGGGGAGAAAGATGTGTACACATAGATACAATATAATCTGACATATGTCATATTAAAACCTACAATAGGGTGGTAAGAAATGGTTAAATAGTTAAAGTAAGGCTGCTGTGGCCAGAGAGATGTAGAAAAACATTTCTTCACAAGGTCCTGGTTAAGGGACTATCCCCATTCTGTGAGTTCCTCTTTCCTTTGAAAAAGAACACTAATTTCTCTGCCTGAAAAGTAGCAAATAGCAGCAAAAAAGAAATTAAAATTAGCTGTCTACCCAAACATACAACTGTTCAGAGACATAAATACAACTGAAAAACAAAGCAGAACACACCTCAGAGCCCTCCAAATGGTAACAGGCTTCAAATCTGATGAAAAGAAACTAGCATTTTGCAATATATTAAAAGAAGGTAATTCTTGTTATATACAGTGACTGGAAATTCTGCAATTAACCCCTGACAGTAGTGATGTAGGAACTGGGAATAATCTTTAATTAGCAATAAGAACCCAAATCTTAAAGAAAATAAAATATTATACCAGTTTAGATGGGTCTGGGACAAGTAACTCATGGAATTTTTTGAAAAGGGGATGGCTATACATTGTTGATTGTTAAGGAAAAGATAGACTCTTGATCAGATCAAAGACAGTTTTTTTCAGTCACATAGGCTAAGAGTTTCAAAGACTAAGTGAAAGGAATTATGAAAATAGAACAAGAACTATGTTACTTAATATTTATAATGTGCTGTGTATAATCATGTTTCAACAAGTAGGTCATATGTGCAATTTATATTTCATAGTATGGGATTATTCAATCCATTTTTTACACTTTTTTTTTACCACAAGTCCTTGTTCTTGCCAACCATTTTTTTTCTTCCTTTTATTTCATCATATTATGGGGGTACAAATATTGTTAGGGTTACAAATATTGTTTCTGCCCTCCTCCCTCCCCCCGATGTGCCAGAGATTCAAGCGTGTCCAATGCCCCGGTGGTGCGCACCGCACACATTATGTAAGTACACACCCTTCTCCTCAACCATTTTTTATACTTATTAATGACTCTCATTGTCCTGTGGATAGAGAACTAAACAAAGTGGACTCTAATTTTCGGTGTCCCAAATCGGGAAAAACACAGATCCAAGGAAATACACTGAAGCATTTTCGGCTATAATAAAAACTGAAAACAGCCTAAGTATCAACAAGAAACAAGTACTTTATAACACACTTATGCAGACATCCGAGGTTTAAGGTATAAAGTATGAGATCAGCTATAAAGGCATAAGGTAAATCTGGTTGTTCTGATGTATTATACAAACAGGATCACAATTGGATAAAATCAAGCTGTGTATTAAAAATATATAATTTTTCTAAATAATTCTAGCTGACTTTCTAGATCTGAAACTATGTGTAGCAAAGAGAGCTCTGACAGAATGTACATTAAACTGTTTAAAATCTTTACTTCTGAACTAGGAAGTAAACTAAGGACTAAAGAATTTTGTACATTATATATTTTCTACATATTTTTATCATGTCCAACATGAATGGTTAAATTCTTTCTACAAAAACACATTGTTTCTGAAATTCAAGAGCTATTTACCAAAAATATAATAAATAAAATGGAGTATCCAGAATGAGGCAAATAGATGTGACCAATCTCCTAAAGAATGTCACTTAACCATGGTCACTTACCCCCGTTGCCTATACCATAACCCACACTCGATAAATATGAGCTATGGAGAGTAAGAGTGCACAAATAAGACAGTCACCAACTTGAAACAGTCAGCTGAGAGACAAAATGAGACAGGGCAGAGGAGGGTCAGGAAATCTAGGAAGAACTCTCAGATAAGCAAACTTTTTAAAAGGGAGTTAGAGTTTGAGTTGAGCCTACCATGCAGAGAAGGTTGGCAAACACATTCCAGGCTGATTAAATTGTACTAAAAAGAGCAGGGAGCTGTGAAACTTCATGATGTGTTCAGAGAACAGTGAACAATATAGCTGTTTAATAGGGTGGGTAGGAGCCTAGTGAAAAATAGGACAGGAAAAGCATATTAGGATCAGACTGCAAATGTGTGAAGGGTCCTGGGTGCCATGTTACAGACTTTAAAAGTTTTTAAGCAAGGCGTGCAGTATCAGACTTATATTTTTGAAGGTCACACTATTGGCAAGCAGGAAGAAGAGCTGGAGCAGGGCAATGTTCCTAGATTTTAAAACATTTTTATTTCAAGATGAGGAGGCCTTTTTGGAGGAGATGTTCAGCAAAGGATAGAGGCAATATGTCCCAGGCTTGGATGAAAATGTTTTTAAACATATGTTTTATGATTAATATTATGAAGCATATGCTTAAACCCTATATACAGCATATTCTTGGCTCATCACCAAAAATTATTTATTAAGCATCCACCTGCATATGAGATTATAGCAGAACTAAATCCCCTGCAAATGTCAAATATATGTTTTAATTGAATGCTGTGTGATATGCATAAAGCATTGAAACTTTCCTTCTATTCCCATGAATACTGTCATGAATCCCAATAATACCATATACATTCAACTCCGTTATACATTCAAAAAACAGTTTATTTTTAAGAATTTGCTATATAATTCGATTCAGTAAGAATACACATTGTGGAGGCAGGGTTGAGAAGATATATAAAAAAATAGACAATACATTTCTTAGTTTGAAGAAAGTCATAATGTAAGGGAAAAGGGAGAAAAAGCACTTATATAAGTGAAACGGTTGGTTCCTAAGGCAACATATTTCAGTACGTGTGGAATGAAGTGCAAACTGTGAAAACATTGAAGAAATTCCCGGTTAAGAAAAGATCACCATGAGGTGGTTAGTTAAAGAAGAATGTGAGTTTATTTCATGCCTTCACTGATAAAATACCTAAAAGTGCTAACAATCATAAAAAGCAGAAAATAAAGATCATCCTTTCAATTACTACCCACCTATGTAGCTCAATGTGACCTGGTAGAATTATTAAACTTTAGCATTAAATACTTAATATAATTAGGAAATAGAAAAAAATGTCTTTGAACTGTATGTGGCGTAGCTTAAATTTAATAAATTTCATGTATTTAAAACACAATAGAATTCCAAATACGTTTCATTTGATTCTCTTATATTTTCTGTCAACATGTCTTTAGATTTTGTTTAAATTATTGTTTCGTGCAACCACGGCAGAATGAGAGAAAGAATGGCAGCATACGATGTAGGGAGGTGTACAAAAACATTATCTCCAACTATACCATCTCACTTATTGCCACATCTCCTCTTTCACCTACTTTATTGAGTACTCCTCACTTTGTTGACCTAGTATTTATGATGAATGCATAATGTTATACATATGTTTAAGAAGTACACTGTTATGGTCCCAAAATACACCTGTGCCTACAAGGTTCCTGCGGGTTAATGTCTTCTACTAGGGTAAATGGCCTCATTTGCATTGACTTTCAATGAGCTCCTGCAGGCAAACACCTGAAGCCAATCATCTGCAGATACCTGCCTGCAGGCATAGGTGTGCTACCAGAGAGCCTGTAGACTCTGTATCTACAGCATTTAGTCTTATATGTTGTGTATAACATCAGGTATGATGACTCCCTGAACCAATAGGTGGTGACTGTGAGTCCTCATGGAAACTGTTCTGCATTTGGAATGGGTGGATTTCTATCAGGGTCATTGATAGAAATCAATTTGATGATGGAAAAGGAGCTTGGTCTGTAAGGAAAATAATAAGTGACAGCATATGAAGGAGTTATAAACAGAGAATCGATGAGGCAAAAACAAATTGAAAGATAGTTAAGGTGTCTCTATCAAGTGCAGGGAATTTAGAGAAGAGATATTTGATTTACAGAGGAATACATTATCATTGCCTTCCAATAATAGTAGTGGATTTAAGTATTGCTTTGTACTATTTATGTTTTTTTCATAATAAAATTTCAATATTTTGGGCCAACTCACAAAAAATTTAGCCAGGTGTATATTTATTGCACAAATATTTATGAGTGTTTACTTTGTGATAAGCTCAGGGAGGGACATTTCTTATACAAAAATAAATAAGAAAACTGATAGGGAAATATGAGTAATAAAAGTAAAATAAACACAATATAAAGTGGCTGGCTACTACAATAAACCTATTTTTTTCTTTGGTAGCTCACTGGAGGAAGTGATTACTTCTGTACACATGTATCAGCTCTATTTCTTGCCAATTTCTATATGGTATGGGGTCCAAGAATCTGGTCTTTGAAACTCCCCTGTTCTCTATGCTCTCTCGCAAGGTGATCTCAATCTATCCTTTGGCTTTTTAGGGTCATCAGTACACTGGTGACTCTCAACCTCCAGATGCATGTATCCAACTATCAACCTGACATTTCTACCAGTATGCCTAGTCAGTATCTTAAGCTTTTCATGGCTAAGACATAACTTTTAATATATGATGCCTCCCCCCAAAACACACACACACACACACACACACACACACACACACACACACACACACACACAGACGCATAACCTGCTCCTTCCTTAGTTGGTCACATTTGCCTGGTTTCTCAGGCCAAAAATTCAAGAGTTTTCCTTTGATATTTTTTCTCTCACATGTCATATTCAACAAATACTGTGGCCTCTACCTTTCAAATTTATCTTGAACTTGATTTCTTTTCACAATGCCTACTGCTCTCATTTTAGTTTAATCCTCCATCACTCTTCACCTACTTATTTCGATAACCTGCCAGCTGTTCTCCCTGCTTCTATTCCTGACCCTTTCATCTATCCCTTACTTGGCAACCAAGTAATGTTTCAAAACCTTGAAACAGATCTTGTGACTTCTCTTTTCAAAATTTCCAATGGCTTTCAGTTGCACGAAGTGGAACTCAGCCCCGTGGCCTACAATGCACTGCATCACCTGGCTTCTGCCTCACTGTCTACACCCATTTCTCATGTCCGTCCTCCTCACCACTTCCACCTTTTACTGCTCTATGCTTATTGTGCCTACTTGGAGACTTGACTTTTGCTGTTTCCTTTGTCAGGCATCCTCTGCTCACAGATGCCATGTGGTTCACCTCCTCATTCCATTCAGAAATTTTCTGAAGTGTCCCCTCCTCAGAGATGCATCCCTGACCACCTAAGAAGACCTCTTCACCTTCTCTATCCTGCATTAGTTTTCCTCATGTAACACAGCCTTGCCTTTAATATTATATATTTATTTTGCATTTTTATTGCCTCTTTCAAAGACACTGAGCTACATTAGGACTTGATTCTTACTAATATTTTCACTGCTGTTTTCCTGAGCCTAGAAATGTTCTTGGAACATAATGAACACCCAATAACCATTTTTGTAATGCAAGACGAATTGGTATTTGAGTTTACTCATTAAGGAAAAATAAAAAAATATTGACTGGGTAAATAACACTCGAGAAATGGACTGTAGGTAGATGTGAGGAAGTGGAAACAGCACAGAGCATTCACGGATTGTTCATAGTTCTCTGTGGGTACAGCGTTTCTGGAATCATTAGAAGGTTCAGATAATTGTGCAAATTTGATTCATGCATAGATCACAATGCAATAAAAAGAAGCAAATGAGTAGAATTAAAACTTGATCGTGACTCTTTATAAGGTTCCACATTATTTCCACAATCTGTAAAATAACTGTTATTAGAGGACAAGGAAAATGATTCTATCAAACCATTAATTAAGTGCACTCTCTTTCAAGTGTTCATAAGTTGTCTCTAAATGTCATTGACAGTATCATAACGCATATGTAAAGGTGGAACTAAAATCCCCGGGTGTGACAGGTAATCCTTGTGCCAACAAATAGAAGCTTAGCCAGACACTCGTATTTAAGACTCGTCACATTCTGTGGCTTAGTCTCTTCATCTCTCTGACTGCATGGAGCCTTACCTCAAACAGAGCCACCTGATGTTGTCTTGTTACATGCCAGGTGAATCTGTCTACTGCTGTCAAATTTGGGACTGTGGATAGTTGTGTTGCAGCATGTTAACATTTCTTCTGTCTACTCAGTTGGAGTTTACTTCACAGCAACTCCTCTGTCCTCAATTATTTGGAATTCTGCAGTCATCCAATACTCAGTGGCATAATAAATAGGATGCAGAGTACAGAGTGCCCAGCTGGCCACAACTTGTGAATCATTTCATCTTCCTTCTTGGTTTCATATTCGGCTTATAAATGAATTTTATATAACTCTTTGGAAACAGAATTGTAGTTTGATAATCATCTGGATACCTGCATGTTTGTTATGTTTAGAGGAACACCCTTAACGGACTAATGTGGCTACCAAAAGAGTTCTATCCACAAACCCATTTTAATAAAATTAAAATTAATGTGCCTTAGTGAATTCTAACAAAGAAATAATTCCTAGAATAGTCTAATGTTTAGAAAAATGTTAATTTTGAGTAGTGTGAACTCAGTGATAGCAGATTACCTTCCTTATCTGCTGCTATATTTCTAGCATCTAGCCTGTCTTACAGGAAATTTTCATAAATACTTTAATTAATTAGTCAATCCCAGCTCCCTCCATTAGGCAGTTGACTTATGGAGGGTAGATCTCAAAAATAAAGTTAACATAAATACAGCACTGTTCAATATAACTCTCTTTGATGAAGAAAGTGATGATAAAAATGTTTCATAAATTCTGTGTGGTCCCATGTGGTAGCCACTAGACATATATAGCTTGTGTGAACATGAAAGGTAGCTAGTATAACTGAGGACCTAAATTTTTAATTTTTAAAAATGTTTATATTTTGTATTTTATTCTTTAATATTCACATATTACTAGCAATTACTGTATTGGACAGCACAGAACTAGAGTATTCAGAGTAATATGACCTTATATCTTAGTGTGGAATGTATGTATTTTAAATTATCAGTAAATCCTCCCATTTATTTGAAATATACAAACACAAAAAACAGTATTGAGACCCTTTGTAATTGGCTGGGCCAATTTATGGGCAAGATACCTGGAAAAATTTTAATTTTCCCAAAGGTTTTGCTTGAATTTCCTGTTAACAATATTCCTTGTATCCACAAGAACCTATTGAAATGAAAATCATAAATTTTTAAGTTAGTACAAAATAAAGTCATTAATAAAATCATTAAACTGTCAAAACTCCTAAGTTATAAAGCATTGAGAAAAACAACATATGCCTAATATCTTTTTATTGTGTGCATTACGAGGATGGCAAGGAAGATTGTTTTTTTTTTTCTTTGTGACAAAAAGAGAAAATTCTCACAGACACATGAATGGTGATGTGTTCTTATTTTCTTCCATTGATCCATTCAGTTTAAGAAGAAGAAAATGAGGGGAGGAATGCTTTTTAACTATACTCCAATTTCCATTAAACTGTGTATGAACACAGTGTGTTTATTAATTTGCCAGAGACTTTCTCACAGTGTCTGTTGCAGCTGTATAAACTGGCTCCCATCCTCTTCCCATTGACAAGTTCAATTTAAACAAAAGTTATGACCTGTTCTCCCTGAGCTCTCTGTGCCCTTTGCTGTAAAATCCCAACTTACCTCCCATTTTAACCCAGGGTCACGAAGAATTTTTATTGGAAAGCTAAGTAAAACCAAAAGTGTTCATGAACTGCTTTGAATACCACTTTGCACAAAGTACTAATAAAGACTTTCTGGGATCATATTAGAGAACTTTATTTTGTTTCAAACTGATGGCAAAAATTTGTTTGGTGAATTTTAGCCTAAAGGATAAAAGACAAAGAACATGTACAGCATGTGTAAAAAAGAGGTGGCAGAATATTTACCAGATTATTGCTTAGCCGGATATTTAAGTGACAAAACATGCAACAATGATGTGTATGACAGTCATCACCCATTATAAATGAATGTTAATTAGGACTATTGATTTCTGTTTCATTTTACTGGGGATGAAATGTCAACCTTGACCTCCAAATATAGTTGTTTTCAATTTTTTCTTAGGCAAAAATATATATTTTAAAAAGTTCCCTATATAGGTATACACACACACTTTTATGTAGAAAAAATTACTGTGGATTATAATATTTGAAACAAATCATTATTCTATAGTTTACCCTGATTCT
This sequence comes from Microcebus murinus, assembly GCF_040939455.1. Lineage (NCBI taxonomy): Eukaryota > Metazoa > Chordata > Mammalia > Primates > Cheirogaleidae > Microcebus > Microcebus murinus. The sequence continues at coordinate 64,118,584 of NC_134105.1, forward strand.
TTGTTCTTTGACAAACTTATAATTTCCACTAACAACTTAACGTGTGTGAGTCCTCAGTCCTTCTTTTTTTTTTTTTTTTTTTTTTTTTTGAGACAGAGTCTCACTCTGTTGCCCAGGCTAGAGTGCCGTGGCATCAGTCTAGCTCACAGCAACCTCAAACTCCTGGGCTTAAGCAATCCTTCTGCCTCAGCCTCCCGAGTAGTTGGGACTACAGGCTTGCACCACCATGCCTGGCTAATTTTTTCTATATATTTTTAGTTGGCCAATTAATTTCTTTCTATTTTTAGTAGAGACAGGGTCTCACTCTTGCTAAGGCTGGTCTCTAACTCCTGAGCTCAAGCTATCCACCCACCGCAGCCTCCCAGAGTGCTAGGATTACAGGCGTGAGCCAGTGCTTCTGGCTTTCCATTGGGATCTAGTCTAACACTTTGCTACACTAGGATTTCCGCGAGGACAAGCCTATGTTTAAGGCCCCAGTAGAATGTTCACAGTTAGGGATTAGTGCATACAAGGAATAGTGACTGAAGTTTCAACTGATGTCTAGAAATTTAGAACTAAAATCATCACTTTCTTACATCTTTTCCCTTCTAATTTGCTCCGTTTCCTCTTTAATTTCTGTTAGTGTATCATTCTCTTCCAGTCACCTGTGTTAGAAGCTTGAAATCGTCTTTGCCAAATAGGTGTCAAATTCTTTCCATCTTTAACAGAAGTGAGTCACATATTCCATTTTTCTTCTCATCTCATTCCCATTGCCATTACCCTATTTCAGGCCATCATTAATGCTGTTGTGTCCCCCAGCATTTGTAGTATTGAACACCTATCTGCCAATGAGATTATATTTAGACATAGGGCCTCTAGGAGGTAATTAAGGTTAAGTGAGGTCATGAAAGTAGTGTTCTGAAACAGTAGGATTAACATTCTTGTATAACAAATAAAAGACACCACCCCTGTGAGCACACACAGAAGGGATCATGTGAACACGCAGGGCAATGGTGGTCACCCACAAGCCAGGAAGAGAGGCTTCAACAGAAACCAACCTGGTTAGTGTTCTGATCTCAGACTTCAGCTTCCAGAACTAGGAGAAACTAAATGTCTGCTGTTTAAGCCACCTATTCTATGGGGTTCTGTATGGCAGCCCTAGCTGAGAAAATTACCTTTTGCCTGGAACTTGATTATTGAGATCATAACTAGGCCTCTTTATACCAATCTATTTAGGATACTGTGATCAGATATTCCAAAGCACAGCACTGACTGTTCTACCCTTCTACTCAAATGTGTTTCATATATTCTCATTTGTACACGATACCGTAATAATACTGAATAAATCATTGGTTATTACACTCCAGGCACAAAGCATTCAACTTGCATTATGGCACTTGATATTCATAATCATATGAAGTAGTAATAATATCTTTAACCCTCAATTTGCAGAAATACTAAGTAATTTGCCCAATATCATAGAACAAACTAATGATATATTCAGGGAATAAAGTCAAGCTTTACTAGTGCAAAAGTCATAATTTAAGCACCATTATTATATAGTTTTTTTTTATTGACTTGGCATGCAAGGTTAAGGAAACTCAATAGAAAACTTTCATATTCCAGGTGAGCTGAGTCTGATGTAGACAGTTGGCAGAGGGAATGAACATCAAATCCAAGACAAGAATCCAAAGACATATCACAGACAAAAATCAATTGAGTCTAAAGATACATTCTAAGTCATGGAATAGAACATGGTCTACAACAATTTTAATGAAAATTTCAGCTTTAAAAAAACCTACAGGCTGGATGCGGTGGCTCATGCCTGTAATCCTAGCACTCTGGGAGGCCAAGGAGGGAGCATTGCTTGAGTTCAGGAGTACAAGACTAGCCTGAGCAAGAGTGAGACCCTGTCTCTACCAAAAAGAAAGAAAGAAAAAAAACAACCTGGCATTGTGGCATGTGCCTGCAGTCCCAGCTACCTGGGAAGCTGAGATAGAAAGATCACTTAGAGCCCAGGAGTTGGAGGTTGCAGTGAGCTACAATGATGCTGTGGCATTCTACCCAGGGTGACAGAGTGAGACTGTCTCAACAATAACAACAACAACAACAACAAAAAAAAAACAAACAAAAAAAAAAACAAGGAAAAGAACCTACAAATTGATATTTACTTGATTTCTATCTATCAAGTGTAGCAAATAATATATTACCTTTTTAAGAAATTATGAAACAACACATTTTATGATTAATATTATGACCCTTTTAAGATTCATCTAAAAATGTGACCATGTTTTTCTAAATATTTCCCCTCACTTTACCCTCTCATTGGTGTAACTAAGCACCTATCACCTTTAGTCTTAGTTAGCACCTTAATGCTTAGAAGCTCAGAAGCTTTCTTTTCCTAATTAGGTAGGCAGAATCTTGTTCCTGTATTTCCCATTGGATGTCACTAAGCATCCTCCTTGTGATCACTGGTTGAGCAGTATAAATGTAAATCACAGAATGTAATAAAAATCTTTAGTTCTACTTGTGAAGTTTGTCATTCGAAAATTGTATTTGGAGATAGGACCTATAAAAAGGTAGTTAAGGTTAAATGAGGTCATAAGAATAGGGCCCCAATAAGATAGGATTAGTGTTCTTATGAGAAGGGACACAAGAGAATTTGCTTGCATTATAAATTTGTTTTTATTAAAAGTTGCTCTAACAAATAATTGAAAAAATAATTTTTCCAATCAAAATTATTAAATAAATGAGTGCCTATGAGGAATTTTCTAGAGTTATTTATTCTTTTAACTTGTTTAATCCTAGAAGCATCCTAATAGTAAGATGTTTAACAATATCCTTCCAAATTTTTCAAAGAAAAGCTATTATCCAATTGCAATTCAAATTACCACAAATGTTATTATTATGGTGAAATATCATTAAAATGAAGACACCATAATACACAATTTAGATATCCTACCATCCATACGACTTTATGTCTGTAAGAGATTATGAATAGTCACATAGAAATAGAACCCATGTTAGAGGCCTATTTTAATTATTCTTTTGTCCAAAAATTACTTCCTATATTCAGTACATTTCTAGAAGACTTTAAGTTTTATAGTATTTTATGGCACAAATATCGATAAATAGGAAATCTAAAAGGACTTTGAGTAAAAAGTCAAAATAAAGAACTATTTTTTTTTTCTAGGAGCACTTAGTAACAATTCTTAGTTCAGAATGTATGCTCACCTTTCAAGGAAAATAATTTTTCTCCAATGAACTCTTTAATGATAAGGCTCAGAAATGATAAATTTAAAACTGGACAGGAGAGAAATATCCATGTTTCTTTTTGATTGACATTACTTCTAGCCACTGAAACTGATAGCAGAGATCTGTGTTTTGCACGGAGACTGAAAGATATCCCACAGAAAGTGTTGACTGGAAAATTCATTATTTATATTCAATTCAGAATATTGAGGTATTCTACATGAATATGACCACTGAGGAAAGTTTTCTGAAGTCAGAAAAAGTAGTCCATATCTCCATTATTGCACTAAGTGGTATAGTTATTTGGAAGAAGTATCAGCTTTATTAAACATTTTAATACTGCTGAAAGCTTTAGCTAGAAAGCAAGCTGAACATGTAGTCTTAAAACAAGAAGAAAACTTTAATTTAGATTTGAAGACCTCAAAAGAACTAGAGAGACCACCTGGTCTATTTCTCCTCAGTGCTAAAAATAGGGTTAGAATTATATAGATTCTGCATGATTTTTATCTCCAGCCTTGGCCTAGTACCTAGAATATCATAGATGTTTTTAAAAATTGCTAAATGTATGAACAAAACTAATGAGATGATTTTAAAAGAGAGAGAAAGAGAGAGACTTATAAACAAATAAGTTTCACAAACACCTCAGTTTTCATAATTGGAGATTAACCATATTTATCAGCATACTACAATTTCCTAGAAGGCCTGTGGTAAATAATAAAAATAGTAAAGGAAATCTTTGGTCTAATCCAGCGATTATCCTCCCTGGCAATGGGAATTAAAAAGATGGCCATATTACTTTTGGGCCTTGATACAGCTGGTCCTCCACATCTCAAGTCTTTTTCTTTATTTTTTCCTCTTACATAAAGCCAACCCATTTTTCAGCTCTAGGTCTTGGTCCTTAAGTTAAATCTTCATTGTTTATACTATTGTAATCTTTCACTACTGTAAAATTAGGAAAATCACATCCTTTGAGGACTATGCTAGGACATGGATCTGTGCAAGCATCTGAATATTAATGCATTATCACTTAATAGTCAAGAATCGTGTGGACTAGGCCTCTTTATCTTCTTAAAGATAGAAGTCTGAGATTTCTAGCGTCTATGGTTTTGCTCAGAATAACATGTATAACAACAACAACAAAATAGCTCTTATTTGTTAAGTGCTTACAACTTGACAAGAAGTTACAGATATCCAGAAACTTTATACTCTAAATAGAGTATCCACATGTCAACCCTGTGAGAAAGCATATTAATTTCCTATTGCTACATAACAAATTTAGTGGCTTGAAATAATACCCATTTATTACCACACGTTTCTGAAGATCAGAAGTCTGGGCTAGTTCAACTGGATTTTCTGAGTAGGGTGTCACAAGGCCAAAATCAATTATCAGCAAGACTAGGCTCTTATCTAGAGACTCCAAGGAAGAATCCACTTCCAGGATCGTTTGGATTTGGGCAAATTCAGTTCCTTGTGGTCATAGGAGTCATAGGATTGAGATATCCCTTTTCTTGCAGGCTGACAACTGAGTGCCTCTCTCACTTTTCACATTCCTTGGCATGTGTCTTCCTCCATCTTCCAACCAGCAATGGTGTATCAAATTCCCCTCATGCTTGGAATCTCTGATTTCCTGTTCTGCCACCAGCTGGAGAAAACTCTCTGCATTTATGTGAATAGATTAGGTCTATCTAAATAATCTTCCTTTTAACATAATCATAGGAGTGATATCCCATCACAGTCTTAGACTCCAAAAGGAAACATTATACAAGAATAAGGGTCATCAGAGATCATTATTAGAATCCTGCCAAATATTGATAGGTTCTGTTATTACTGCTGTTTTTCAGATAAGGAAACTGAGGCACAAGACAGAGTCAGAACTTGAACACTTGTTAAAATATTGTTTTGTGCTTTCAATTAAATCATAATTTGATTTCATTGTATTAATCCTACTTCTATAAATATTGACTTATATTCACCTGTACTTAAAGCTTCCCTAGGTCATTATAAAGGTCTCTGGAGCATCTGTTGGGGTGAATGGGCCCATATAACCTAGGCTTAATGTGTTAATTTTCTTTTTAAGATCTTTCTATGGTCTTAAAGGTCATTTTAAGACCTTTTCTGAACACCTTTTCAGAACACCTATTCTGAACACCAAGGGATAGTATCAACTCAGACCATCCTGCTTGCCCAATGAAACTATACGCATTCACAGATGTTTTAAGAACATCTTTTGTCTCCTACATATTTAAATAAAGCCTGCTGTAAAAACGGAAGAAAAAAATTGAGCTAACTTCAGTTTGACCTACATTGTAGAAATCACGATTTATGCCTGATAGCACAATTTCAATCCCAAATAATTCGTTTTTGCCAAAAGCTCTTCTGAATTTTTGAAAGTGTCATTTATTCAAACTAAATTTAAATTCAATCAAAATGTATTTGTAGTTTACCTGATAAATACTAGTCAGGCTTAGTGTAGAATGTAGAATTAAAACAATAAGGCACAATACTGACAGAGAAATTTATATCAATTAATGTCATAAATGAGCATAATGCCATGTGCCAGGAACATAATGTCATTTCCTTCATGTATACTCATGAACTATGCTTGAATTATAAGACATTGGATCTCGTCTAACTGGCTAGGGGATATTGAGTAAAGCATTTAACCTCTCTGGGCCTTGATGTTACTCACCTATAATAAAAACGTGGATAGAATAGAGGTAATCCTTGCAACCTTTTCAGCTGCGGTCATAAATACGATAAATTCCAGAGAGTTGAGAAATAAAAGAGAGCTGAACAAAAGTGAATTGACTAAATAACAGCTTATATTTAAATTAAAACATTAGAATGGGCCATATAACATTTCTTCAAGTGTATATAGAAAAAGAAATAGCTATTTACAGTTTCCTTTGCATTAAAATCCAGGCTAAATAGTTGCTTTAAAAATAAGGGGTTAAAGTCTGGTGACACTTACCCACCCCCACCTCCACGGCCAGAATTCAAGTCCCAGATTGATTCTGTTTAGCCAACTCAGGTTATTTTCTGGTTTTTTTGTTTTGTTTTGTTTTGTTTTCTTAATAATCAGTTGAATTTCCTTTATGTGGGACATGTGTCTTTTAGATTTCTATATTCCCCAACATGTCTAGTCTGCTCTGCTCATTTAAATAGCCTGTATGGCCATGCCATCACTAAGTGTGAGATGCATGATTAAACTAACGAAATTCTGGTTAAATATAAGGAAGACTTTAATTTTCTTGACAATATAAGCGTTGAAAAAACTCTTTAAAGAAAATGATAGAGTTGTTTTCTCAGGAGCATTTCAAATAAGGACAGACTCCAGTGTGAAAAATGGTTTCCAGAAGAAAAAAAATATATTAAATTAATGCTTTAAAGCTTTTAGCTTAAGATTTTTATAATAAACAATATGATTCATCTCTATATAAACTATCAAAATGTGTTTCGTGGGTAATTTCAAAACCTTCCACTTTACTCGAGTGACAGCCCAACAAGTGATTATGGTAGAAGCTAATGCAAAATAGTACTACTCACTATAAATTTGATAAGACATGTTTAAAACAGAAGTGTTCAGTCCACTGCAACTGTAATTTTAGAAACAAACATGATCTTTGATGTTGTAAAGTAAGATATGAATTTATGTTCCATTTATTCAGTTTCATAAATTGTTCTTCAAAGTATTTTCCATTATATTGTTTCTTTACTTTGAAGTGGTTTGTGACCCACATGAAGTAATTATTACTGTGGCAAGTATCCAGATAGCTAGATATTAGAAAGTAAAACCTCATATATGAGAAGGGTCTCTGAACACCTTTATTATTCATGTTGAAATCAATGATATACTATTTAGCTACTGTAAAACCATCTGGTTTGTTCTGTTTTGAACAAAGACACTCATTTTTTTTTTCCTTCTGAGTTTCTCCCTTGCTACAACAGAGTTTTTGTTAAGATCATGTCAACACATTCTTCATTACAGAAAATGATAGAGCCTCAGCTAAAGATTTAGAGCGGTGAGGGGGTAGTTTCAGACGAAGTGGGATTTTCAGGTGGTTAGGAGGGAAGAAGGCTGGGGGAGTGAAGTGTCAGCAAAGATCACTGATGATTCCTTTAGCTATGAGGGAATGGGGCCCATTGGGGTATTTGTCCAAATCATCTGAGTGGTATTTTTTACAATGTTAGAGAGTTTTATTTGAAATCCAAAAGATGAATTACACAGAAAAGCAGCACAAAGTGGTTTTGGTTGACATTTTTTTAGATTCATTATAACTCTGAGTTTACAAACCTATACACAATAACAAAATTGTCTGTGAGCAATATGACGGTTACACAATTCAGAACACAATGTAAGCAAGCCTGTGATTCCATATGATATGTCCTTGACCAAATACACTTTTTTAAAAAAAATATTTTGACCTTTAGCAAAGATACAATAATAAAGATCATATTGACAGCTCTCAGTTGCATAGCATCTACCAATGTGGATATAATTACAGCCATATATGTAAGATTGAACTTGACTGAAGTATGTATTTGTCTTCTGTCATGCTTAGGGAAAACTATTCTGAACTAATGTGTACACAATTGTCACACTGAAAAAAATCTGTAGACATTTTTAATAGCATTTAGAAAAAAAAGATATTGGAAAATCCATTTTCTGTAATTTTACTAAAAGAAACCCTCTTATCATTATAAAACATCTAATGTCTAAAAATAATGCATTTTTATAATAAATGTTTATTTGTTCTTCAAATTTTTAACACATATATCTTAAGGCATTTTTTTTTTTATGTCTTAGGCACTATACTTTCCATGGAGTCTTAGTTGTAAATAATTTGTTACAATATATTAGCCTGCTTAAATAACATTTTTAAAATACAGCAGATATGAAAATGTTTTTAAGTTCCTAAAACTTAAAGGGAGGTAGGATGTGTTTCTTCAATGGAACACTTATTACAAATGTATACATATAAAATTTAATGAGTATTTAAAATACCAACATATTTAAGACCTGAATGAAATATTTTATTTTCTGTCCAAAAATATAACACTGAAAGTAGATGCATGTTTCATTCACTTATTACACATATTATTCACTTAATTTATATAATTGAATGAATTCTATCATGTTATAACTGATACGTAGTGATAAAAATGGGGTGACAAGTATTGCCAAAGCAATCTCTTTTGAATAATTTTTACTCTATAGATTAAACACAAGATTATCAGTTGAGTCTGAATCAATGTAAGATATCATTATGAAAGCATAAATTTTATAATATCCTCAATTGCACATGCAGAATTGTTATAACATGAAAGTGTTGTGTGCTAGGAAAAAAGGTGAAGAACTTGCTTTTCCCTATACATTGGGCACAGAGAAATGGCTTTGCAATCCAGCACAAATATTAACGTCACATTACACATCAGACCAAATCATAACTACCCAGTGAACTGTTCTGTCACATTGATGTCCATTACAAAAGTAGAGGGACAACTTAATTCTACTTAATAAATGTGTACTGAGATTTTAATATGAACAAATTAAAGGAATTGTTGAGCTGTTGAGAACATGTTGTGGACAGCTTGGATTCCACTTAGGTGGGACAGAAAACAAAAAGGCCTACTCCATTTCTGTGGTTTCCAGATTATCTGACCATATTTCTGTGATTATCTGACCACATTTCTGTGATTATCTGACCATATTTTCCAATGTTTGTAAGGTACTGCATTTCCAACTCTAAAGTCACTCAGAATCACCTACTTTCTTCTCTTTTTATTTTGTTTGAGAGCTTTTCCCCCAATATCCCCAAACTCTCTATGATACACTTATTAAAGGTAGACACACTGAATAAACCCTACAAGGTGCTTTGTTTCTTGGCTCTCTTGGGACATTTACCCTTGAGAATATTAAAAAGGATACCGATGCAAGATAAAGTTTCAATTCATATTTAGAGACAATCTGGCAGGGTGGCTTTAAAGAGAACAGATAGGTTAATCAGCTGTTTTCCAAATATCCATACCAGTTTCTTATTAAATTAAGAATTAATGTATCAATTTTACATTTAACATCTTGTTTTACAATATTCTTCCTGCTTCTGTCAAACTCTTCACAATTCCTGGAGTAGACATTCTTTTCTCCAAACCTCTGTTATTTCCTCCACCTAAAATTTTCTCCAACCTCTATGCCTTCCAAAATCTATTAATAGATATCCACATTCATGAATTATGACCTAATTCTTATCTTTTATGCCAAATCTTCCTTATCTTTAATGAGTGACCTTTAGCTCCAAGCTACATTGGCTTTTATCTTAGCCCTTCTTTTCAAGGTCCAAAATGCACATCTGATCATGTCATTCCCCTTGACATACTTTATAGGTTTTGCATTAAAACTTGCTCTTGTCTATTTTTGGAGACTTTTCTTGTGTTTCTAATCTAATTTGTGACAATGTGTGCAGATATAAATAAAAAATTTAAAAAATCATATAAAAAGTTCTATGCATAGAATTAATAATATAGGATGATGTCAGTAGTGAGTGTGGTCACAGCTGACTGCAGAGAGTAGTGTCTAAGATGCCTCCCACTGATACCCAGTTCCTAATATTCACCCTTCACATACTACCCTTCCTCAAATGTGAAATGGATTTATTGACTCACTTCTACTAACCAGAATACAGTAGAAGTGATGGGATATCACTTCTGAGATCAGGTTAAGGAAAGACTGTGGCTCTGTCTTGGGCTCCCTCTCTTGTTCTTTTGCCATGCTCACTCTTAAGGGAGACGGATATGGAGACACACACATGGCAAGGAACTAATGTCTCTGGCCAACAACTAGCGAGGACCTGAAGACTGAAACAGCCACATGAGTGAGCTCATAAGAGGATCCTTTTCTGATCAAGTACGGAGATGTCTGTAGTCCTAGTCAACAGCTTAGTTGCAATCTTGAGAGACACTGAGCCAGAGGCTCAGTTAGCTGTACCTGGAGTCCGGATATACAGAAACTACAGATAGTAAGTGTTTGTTGTTTTAAGTGACTATGCTTTTAAGTGTTTGCTATATAACAGTAGATAGCTAATTCATATTTGGCTATCTGGAACTGAAATTTTACCATAACAACAATAAAAAATGTGAGAGTAGCTTTGGACTCGGCAGTGGACTTTGAGGAGAACCTTAATGGAAGTTTAAAATGCCTTGAACACACTATTCATAGGATTTTAGACTTTAAGGATGCTACAGGTGCGGGCTTACACAAAAGTGAAAAAAATCTTATTTGAAAACTCAGAGAATGAGGATGCTTGTTATGTATTGGCAGAATATTTAGCAATACTGCTGTGGGAAGTTATATAGAATATAGACAATGTGCCAAAAGAACTGGGTGATACAGCCAAGGGGATTTTGAAATAAAATTTTGAAGATGCCACCTGGTTTCTTCTTGCTACTTAGAGTTAAATGCAGATGGGGGATGGGGGAAGAGAAAAGGACTAATAAACCAAAATGAGCCAGAACTTGATGGTTTTGAATATTCTCAGCCTCTCCACACAGCAAATAATGCAAAAAATAAAGAAATGGCTTCTGAGAAAACATCAAATCCAGGATACTACCAGAAAATTGTGGTCTAAAGATGAAGTTAATGGTGTGACTATGAAACTTTTGTTAAGAACTCAGAAAGATCAAAGGTTTTGTCTCAGAATTCTATTCAGTCACATATAAGGCCCCTAGAGAGAATATATATGTGCCTCACAAATTCTTTCAATTAAGCAAATAGAGTCACTAGGAAGCTTAAGGGCATTGTCCCTCAGTCATCATACAAGGAGCCCATGGTAGAAAAGGGCTTATCTAAAAGACATCTGCATGTATGGCTTTTGAGTAAACTCCATGAGATACACAAATGTCCCATAAAGTTTTCAAAGAATTATATCAGCAGAAAAACTACTAACATGGAGTGAAAGAGTATTAGCATAAAAAGCATTTGGCTTCCTATAATTCTACAGGAAAGAAGTAAGACAACAAAAATAAATAAATGGGACATGATCAAACTACAAAGATTCTGCACAGCCAAAGAAATAGTCATGAAAGTAAACAGACAACCTACAGAATGGGAGAAAATTTTTGCATCCTATGCATCCAATAAGGGACTGATAACTAGAATATACTTAGAATTCACGAAAATTAGGAAGAAAAAATCAAATAACCCCATTAAAAAGTGGGCAAAGGACTTGAACAGAAATTTTTCTAAAGAAGACAGAAGAATGGCCAACAAACATATGAAGAAATGCTCAACATCTCTAATCATCAGGGAAATGCAAATCAAAACCACAATGAGATATCACTTAACCCCAGTTAGAATGGCCTTTATCAAAAAATCTCCAAACAATAAATGCTGGCGTGGTTGCGGAGAGAGAGGAACACTCCTACACTGCTGGTGGGACTGCAAATTAGTTCAACCTCTGTGGAAAGCAATATGGAGATACCTTAAAGCGATACAAGTGAATCTACCATTTGATCCAGCAATCCCATTGCTGGGCATCTACCCAAATGATCCAGTGACACTCTACAAAAAAGACACCTGCACTCGAATGTTTATAGCAACACAATTCATAATTGCAAGGCTGTGGAAACAGCCCAAGTGCCCATCAATCCAACAATGGATTAATAAAATGTGGTATATGTATACCATGGAGTACTATTCAGCTCTAAGAAACAATGGTGATATAGCACATCTTATATTTTCCTGGTTAGAGCTGGAACCCATACTACTAAGTGAAGTATCCCAAGAATGGAAAAACAAGCACCAGATATATTCTCCAGCAAACTGGTATTAACTGAGTAGCACCTAAGTGGACACATAGGTGCTACAGTAATAGGGTATTGGGCAGGTGGGAGGGGGGAGGGGGGCGGGTATATACATACATAATGAGTGAGATGTGCACCATCTGGGGGATGGTCATGATGGAGACTCAGACTTTTGGGGGGAGGGGGGGAAATGGGCATTTATTGAAACCTTAAAATCTGTACCCCCATAATATGCCAAAATAAAAAAAAATTATTAAAAAAAAAAAAAAAAAAAGAAGTAAGACAAGAAAGCTACTCATCTGAAAACACATTCTACCTTTCATGAAAAAGAAACAGTACTCAGAAGGTGAAACCAGGAACTCAGAGGGTAGATGGAAGAACCCGGAGAATTATTTTCAGGCCCTGAAATTAATCAAGGTATTTCCAACATTTATATCTGCCTGGATTTCAGAAATACTATGGGCCAGTAACTTTTTTGTGACACATTTGTAAAGATAATTTTTAGTGATTATCCTGTGCCTGTCAAACATGGTATTTTAAATGTATGTGGGCAAGAGGAGCAGATATTCCCTCCTTAGTTTCTTAGTTCGAACCATATTCAATTAGCTTAAGGAGCTATTCTTGAGGAGCCTCGTTTACATCTACAACCGATTTAAATGATGAAATTCTGGAGTATTGGCTGCTCTTGTAGAGTTAGCCTTTTGGAAACCTTGGGATTGGAGGTATTTTGCATGTGGAAGGGACACGAATCATTGGAGATCTTACAACAGCTTGATATTGGCAGAATTTAAGATGGTTGATCCCTACTTCCTGGTGTTCACACCCTTGTGTATTCTTTTCTCCTTGAGTTTGCATGAGACTTACTGACTTATTTCTAATAAATGGAATACATCAGAAGTGATGAGATGTCACTTCTGAGATTAGGTTACAAATTGTTTTTTATCTCAGGCATACTTTCTCCCTCTCTTGCTGTCTCATACTGAAGGAAACCAGCTGCCATGTTTTAAGCAGCCCTGTGAAGAAACCAATGTGACAAAAAAAAACTAATGTCTCTGGAAAATATCAATGAGGACCTGAAGGATGCCAATAGCCACATAAATGAGCTTGAAAGTGGATCATCCCTGAGTCAAGCCTTGGGATCACTGTAGCATTGGCTGATACCTTAAGCGTAACCTTGTGGGTGACCCTGAGCAGCCAGAGATACTCAAATAAGCTATTCTAATTAAGCCATTCTTGACACACAGAAATTGTGATATAATAAATGTTGTTTTAAGTGACTAAGTTATGGAATCATTTGTTACATGACAGTATACAAATAATGCAACATACCTGAGAATATATTTAAGCTGACATATATATTGTAAGAAGGAGGCATGCAAGTACACATCAAGAAAAGAGCTTTCTAGGTAGAACTTATAGCTAAAAATATAGTCAAGTACTTACAACACATTGCATTCAGAATCAGAAAAAGGCCTATATGGTTCACAAACAATGAGAGAAAATAGAAATAGTATGAAGCAAAGTTGAATAGTTAGGGAGAGGCCAATTTGTTCAAAACTATAAAGGCTAGGACCATGAATCTCGATTTATTTCAACTTTGGTGAAAAGTCTGTGATGAATTTTCAGAAGGAGAGGAATTTGCCTTAAAAAAATTCTCTTCCTGGTTTTAGAGGATGTATTGGGTAGGAAAGGGGAGCAAACAGAAGGGGGACAGTTGATATAGAGATGCGTTAGAAAGTTGTTCCATTAGTCCTGGAGACAATGATGGAAGCTTAGAGTGTTAGCATAGATATGGAAAGATTTGAAATGGCTTTTGGATGTTACACCAAGAGGACTTGGCAGTAGAATGGATGAGCAAAATGCATACATAAAATTGTTGGAAAGAGCTGTTAGATGAAGGACTCATTTGATCTTATATATTCAACAAATTGTAAGCACTTTATGGTTACAGACTTTGTATTATATTTCTTTCAAACTCACATAATTCCTAATATCAAATTTTTTATGGGATATACCATAAACTTTTATATGGATTAAGTATCTCATTTATTCTGATGATTCCAAGTTTTTTCCAGTACCTTTCCAGAGCTCCCATGAGTTAATATTTGTGCCAGAAATTTTAAAAATAGTTAAAAACAAAACAAATACTAAATACTTTCTGTAACTGAAGAACCAAAAAAGTAGCAATATAGAAAGATAATTAAGGCTGCTAAAGGAAATACTTATTATGTATATATTCCTTGACTCCGATAGTGAAAGTTTGGTTATAATCATTTCTCTTAACATTCCTTGGTCTCCCAAATTTGATATTTTACCCATATGTGCTGATTGGCTCCATATTGGTAGGACTACAGTTTCAAAAAAATGCCAGGTGCTATAGATGAGCCTGGAAAAAATAATCTTAATAAGGTCCCCCAAAGGGTTATTGACTCTGTCTTAATAATCTCCATACAGAGTGATTTCTTTCCTTGTGCTTTTCTTCAACTATGTTCAATCAAATACAGATTCTGTGTTTTATATCCTTCAGAAATTTCCACTTAAATCCATATGTGACATTTGCCCATAATATTAATTAGCATGAGGATTTCAACATGGACTATAGAAGAGGAAAACATTTGCTACTGTGCTGTTTGAGCACTTAATCATAAATAAGCCTTCAAAGACTCCAGCAGAATTTACATATGCCACCATTTTGTGGTGTAAGCTTGAGTATTTTCAGATGTCTCCATTTCATTTGGTGTCATTTCTTCACAGCAATCATCACTCAGCTGTTTCTCATCAAGTCTTACATTGTAGGTTAGAGAGATGATTTAGCCTAATTCCATTCTTTGGCTTTTGCAACTTTGACAAAATCAGAAGCAAACGTCTTGTTTTCTTTCTCATCTTTAAAATGGTCTCCAAGATTCTAATGCATGTATTTTAAACAGTGTCATTTGAAACTTGTAGTTTATCTTTTCTAGAATAAGAGCACATATGATATCTAACTCCTATAAAAATATTAATCTATTTATTAACCAGGGATGATTTTCTTGTCTCCCTATTGCAATTTAATGACAAACTTTATTCTAATTAAGCTTCCAAATGTACACTATGTGTCCACAAAGGAACTATTTCAATTTTTGTTTCAAATGTCATTTAGCATGCTTTTCAAAATTTTATTAACTAATTGTATGAGATTCTGCTAAGAAGGTAAAATTGAATTTTTTTACTAATTTTTTTCTATAATCACGATAGTTTTAACATCCAAGTACTGTAGAAAACTAGTACTAGTTTCATGCAATAAAATTACTGAGAAGCATTAAATGTAAAGTTCAAATTAGCATTATGATGATATATCTAAATAATGTTTTACCAGAAAGTAAAGTTGGGGTATTCATAATGAGTTTTAAATACTGTACTCTCACATCAATGCAATATTCAGCAAAGAAAAATCTAGAATTAGGTGAATTCTTGGATGCTGTGTAAGGGAATTGAATTATGGCTGCCATTCCTTTCTAATTCATTAATTTATTCATTCAATAAATGTTTTGAAACATCTATGATATTTAAAGTATATTTGTAATAAAATGAGGCATATAAATATGAATGAGCTTAGAAACATGATTTATGAATAAATATAATACGTAAAAATACAAATCCTCAACAAAGGAAATGTGAAATTGTGATGAACTACAGAAAATGGAGAGAAGCTGCGTTAGAATAGATGGGGCACTGAATTATAAATAAGGAGAGTGAGATTCAGATTTCAGGCATTTTCCCTTGCTGTGTGTGTATGTATTTATATATCTTTTTTCTGAGTCTCAGTTATCTTACCTGTAAAACTAATTAAGTAGAAGAGTATCAATAAGTAGTGTTGACTATCATTGTTATTGGTCAGATGCTTTACCTATAGTATATTTAATAACCCTACCAAAATGTATTACTGTCCACCTTTTGCATATATTTGAAGAAAAATGTTATATAATCTTTTTAACTGACCACCAATAAGTACATAAAGTAGGATTAGAAATCAAATTTGTCTGATATTAACTACACTTACTTTGCCCAATACTCCAAAACACATTAAAATTGGTCATTGCTGCTATTGCTATTCTTTATTACAACATTTCTTCTCTGGTTCATCTAATTTTTTACTATTGAATAGATCATCAAATACTTGGGTTAGCTGAGTTGCACATAAGTTAGATTACCAAACATCCTCACTTGTGCAGACTCTTAAACAATTTTAAAATAGCACTTCACTTAGGAAATTCTTAATTTCCTTTTGCATATATGTATGTGTACATGTATATAATTTCTTAATATTTATAAAAACAGAGACAGTATTAATTTCAATGTAATAAATAATTATCATCTATGTCATAAGCTTCATATTAAGCAAAAGTTCATGGTGCTCTTTTCTATCAAAAAAACAAAAATGTTCCCAACCTGTATTTTTATTCTTCTTCCACTGTTGGTGATGGTTATATTTATAGCTTCATACCATTGTTGTTAAAATCATCTGCAGATAGTCTAACTTAATTCTCCTATTCCTAAAGTTAATTAACACTGATTTCTTAATCTTTTGTTGTTAGGTCTAATTTTCAAACTTTTAAGTTATGAGTTCTTCAGTACCAATGTTTCCAATTCTTTTTAACTTTCACACATCTAATTAAATCAGTCCTTTAATTCTAAGTTTTCCTGGGGAAAATTTATCATGAGTATTGCATTTCATCCTGCATGCAATAAACCCCATGTTCGCTCTACATGTTCACTCTAAGGTTAAAAGACCCCTTGTAATCTTATTTTATGATACCTTATTCAATTTTTCATTTCTTTAGAAAAATAGCATATTTATTTAATTCCTATTGGTCATTTAGACAACTTTTACAAGTGAGCAAGAAACATAGTAATAGTTACTGTACCAGTATATCATTTTCATTTCTTTATTCTGCATCTCAAATTTTCTTTCCCAACTAAAATATATTTTATATATGTCAAACCCATTTAATACTTATAACAAAATATAATTCATATTTTTTAATCAAATAATTACATAATGTAAAATATTTACTTTCAACTTCATGTCCTTTCTAACAAAAATTAAAATTAATATAACCATATGTATGCACTTATTAGATCAATTTAGATCTAATAATATAATCTAATAATTAAGAAATAATAAAATGCATTTTCCTCTGCATTATATCCCTATTAGTATTGATTCACTGGTTAAAACATTCCTATATTTGAGCTATGATTCATTCATAAAAATGCACTAAAATGAGACTGTTACCACAGTAAGTCCTTAACTTGTTATTTGAAAAGAATCTACCGATGTGCCTGAGAAATAGATTCCACAAGCAAACATGTTCGGCAAATACTGCATGTTCTATAGCTCCCATTAGAAGATCTATAAGGTGTTTGCATAGCCAAGGCTCTAAGAAACTGGAGTATAGAAACTTGTTTTGCTTTGTTTAACACACCCATCTCAAATTAATTTAAAATTATAATACTTTTTTATATTCTACCATATTGATATGGGACATACTTAACAGGCCATCAGACAGCACACTGAGAACCTAGATGCCTTATTTCCTGCGTGCATGCTACCTGAATTAGATAGAGCTAATTTTCGGAGGAATTCTTTTAAAGGACATGGTGTTATTTTCAAAAAATACGTAATCTCAAGTATTTTCTAGCGTTGTGATATGAAGGCCTGTGCTAAATAGTAAATAAATTTGAATAATAAAATCTCTAAAGTATTTACAGAAATAATGTTAGAGATTTTAAGATTTGGCTAGTTACCCTTTCTAGACTAGTGAGTCTTTTGTCATTTGTCCCTAAACTTTATGGGTAGACTATGTCACAAATCTTTTCACTTGGCTGCTAGAAGAATGACAACATTTTTCTAGTGGCCAAGTGTCTTGGACTAGTTCTGAAAGGAGTATTTTTCAGGGAACATAAAACTGGAGTTTTCACAAAATTGAGGCACTGCAGATTAGCTAAAGAAATTGTGTGAAGTGCCCAACTGACAAAAATCTCATTTAGGAAAAGGAGATAATAACAATAATTGCTACCATTTGTTTAGGGTTAACCATGTGCCAGACAGTGTTCAAACAAGGTAGTGATCAAGGGAAAAATGAGAAACTTTCATTTGGGCTGATACTGATAAAGTGCCACACTGTGTTTGCTTCATGCCATTTAAAACATGGCCCTTGTTTGTAACTAGGAATTATATTCTTACCGGAATTATATTCTTACCTTAGATGAAATTGAAACTATTAAGTAACTCAGCACTTGTCATTATATGAAGATATAATGGGGCAGGGGGAGTAGGAAAAAGAAGTGATAAGAATTTTTAAAGACTTTTTCTACATTAGATAATTATTTTATCTACTTCAAACCATATACCATGTAGCTTTGATATATTTTTTGTATATTTTGTTGTAATAGAGAAACAGTATCCAGTGTCACAATAACATCATGAGAATTAAAGAGAATTTATCTCTTTTTCTCCCTGCCAAGAACCCAATTTTATGTCTGTATCCTTCTTGATCTAATGAGTGAAAACAGATTCCTCTGAGATATCTCATTATTCCTTCCATTTTCTCCTATTTGGATCACTATTTGTTATATTTGTTCATTGATAATGGGATTTCTTTCCAAATATTTTTTTAAATAGAGTTGCTCCAAAATACTGTAATTTTTATTATTTTCAAAGCTATTTTAAACTTTTTTGAAACTTTACCACATCTAAAATGGCCAAAGTCTTATTTCTAGAAAACCTCTATGTGCAATCATAATTCCAATATTCTGAGAAGAGAATTTTGCCTTTCTGATTTTAATATAATATTCTAAATATTATTGAATCTACTTTGGGTAATGTTCTTAATGTCAGATGGAAAGTAATAGGCCTCTTTCACACTATACCTTAAACCTGGACTCCTTGTTATACAAACTATAAATTGACCATTTTGATGGGAATAGAAGCACATACTAAGAAATTCATAGCCTACTCCTAAGACCTGAGCATGATCTCAGTTATAAGCTGACCTCACCACTTCTTAAAGGAGTTGCCATAGAGGGGTCATTTATCCTCTGCCAGTTTCAGTTCTCTCATATGTAAAATGGGGCTGTTACTTGCCATGTATATCTGAGAGTTGACTTGAAGGCTGATTTGATGGGGCTTTGTGAAATCTCAGTGCTTTGTAAACTCAAAAGAACTGTACACAAAGGCATACATTAGAAGAAATAGTTATCTTTCCACAAGTAATGAATTTTAAACATAATAACAGTAGCAAGTGTCAGAGGACTTTCTAACATTTTTTTGAATCCCAGGATTCTAATAAAACTCCAGCAAAAGGTCCACATATTTGATATGGTCTATTTAAAATAAAACACATCTTAGATTTTCTTAAAATAAGCAAAAGCATTAGGAAGACTCAAAGATCATCAATTTAATAATTAACATTTATTTTCTTAAGATATGTGCCTTTTTAATGTTAAATTAAAAATTTAAAGTATCTCAATCTCAATAGAATTGAGATGTGTAGCAAACTATATTCATCTGAAGTCAAAACCACAAAAACTTCTATCGGTTGGTTATCATCCACGATTAAGCTCTTTCCTTTCATTTCTGATACAGGGTTCTAGAAATTTGGGAATACCAACCAGAAGTGAACTCTATGTAAAAAGCCACTATTCTAGTATATCTTATGTCATTCTATAAAAAAATTCCTTTTGAATAAACAATATATTTTTCTCCAAGATAATTTAACTGAAATAAAAATGACTATTAGAGGGGACTCATAAAAATTTTCTGTTTTGGAAAATTGTATTTTTATAAGTTGTAGTCTTTAAAGATTTATAAAGGCTGTAAATATTAATAACAAGTGAGTCCCACCAGTATTTTTTTTCTAAAATAATGTATCTGTGCAATTTAGATGGTATATTAGTCTGTTCTAGCTGTTGTAACAAAATACTATGGGTTGGGTGACATAAGCAACAGAATTTATTTTCTTAATGTTCTGGAGGCTGAAAGTTCAAAATCAGTGTGTCAATATGGTTAGTTGCTGGTACAGACTCTCTTCCTACCTGGTACATAGCTGCCTTCTCTTCAGGTGCTCACTTGATTTCTTTGTGCACACGTGGAAAGAGAGAAAGTGTAAGCTCTCCAGTGTCTCTTCTCATAAAGGACACTAACTCTATTGGATCAGCGCTCCACCCTATGACCCTATTTAACCTTATCTACTTCCTTGGAGGCCTAGTTTTCAAATACAGCCACACTGGGGGTTAGGGCTTCAACATATAAATTTGGAGGGGGTGGGAATCAAACATTTACTTCATAACAGATATGAATTCAACACCAAACTTACTTTTTAATTTCTCCTTAACATTCTCTTATTCTTCAATCAATCTCCTATTAATATATTCCAGGCATTTTGCTAGATTCTAGGGACAAAAACTAAAGAGCAACTCATGGATTCTTAAAGAATCTTAAAGAATGATAATCTTCATTATCATCTTCAATGATAATGACTTAGACATAAACACAGGTAAGAGCTTTGAAAATGTTCTCCCCTGAATTGAAAATTGAAAACACAATTCAGCACATAGGTGAATTCTATGATGAAGGAGAATTAAATCATCCATAGTGGGATTTATAAAATTAACGCAGACCTATACTTCTATCCAAGATAGAGTAATAGGGAGTCTCCTGCCTGAAACAAATAAAAATCAAGAAAAATACATCAAACTATGGTTTGGTAATGCAAGACAGTAATTCCAGAGAATTAGGGGAAAAAATCAGGTGAGCCTATGATATCCCAGCTTATTGCCTCAGGAGAATGTCCAGGTCATGACACAGGGAGAAAACACTGAAGCAAACTCTTACAGGCTCTCTGGGTTCTATAGATGCACCTGAGAATCTGGAAAGAACAGACAGCTAGAGATCACAGGACAAAGTACTGAAGGGGAGACAGTTTCAGGGAGAGAGAGAGAATGTCAAAGAATTTCAGATGATCTCCCTTCTATACTCAGCAGAATACTGATTATGTCATGTCTGTGAAGAAATGACCCAAGGTTGGAGGAAAAACTCCAAAAGAATTCAATGGAACAGTGTCCAGTGCTCACATAGGGAATTGAGAATAGTGCCTGTTTCCAACAGACAAACTCAAAAACCTCATAACTCACAGGGTATCCTTCCGTAGTGGATATAATTAGTCCTAGGCATTAGGTAGGACATAGCTCTGGTCCAATCTAATAAATTTTAAAAGTGAGACACAAAAGGATTGAACAGCTTCTAATTTAATTTTATCTAAGACAAAATTAAGGAATATTTATATGAATTTAATAATATTTAACACCTAAAAATGTACAATTTACCATGACTAGAATCCAGGGAAATATTACCAGACATGCAAAGCAGGAAAACATGACACTCCATGATGAAGAGAAAACCAATCAATCAAATCTGACCCAGAACAGATACAATTGTTAGAATTAGCAGACAAGAAAATTAACAGAGTCATTATACTGTATTTCATATATTAAATAATTTAAGTCAAGAATAAAAGGTATTTTATAAGACCTACATCAAACTTCTACAGATAAAAATCAAAATGTCTGAGAGGAAAAATAAATCAAGTGGGAGTAATGACTGCTATGGTTTGAATGTATCCGCTCATATGTTGAAAATTTAATTCCCAATGCAACAGTGGGACCTTCAAAAAGTGGTTAGGTCACCTCTTAAAGGATGGATTAATGCCATTATCACAGGTGTGGGTTTCTGATAAGAAGAATGAGTTCAGCTCCCTTACCTCTTCCTCTTGTGCATGCTCTCTTGTCCTTCAATTTTCTACCATAAGAAGATGTATCAAAAAGACTATCACCAGATGCTGGCACCTTGATATTGGACTTCCCAGCCTCCAGAACCATGAGAAAGAAATGTCATTTGTAAATTACCCAGTCTATAGTATTCTGTTATAGTAACAGAAAATGTATTAAGACAATGATAGATTAAACATTGCCTATAAAAAGAATAAAGATGTAACAATAGAACCTATCCAAAATGAAACACAGAGAGAAAAAAAAAATACAACAATGAAACAAGGGCCAGTGAGCTATGGGACAATTTCAGATAGCCTACTTATATGTAATTAGAAACTCTGAAAGAATAGGGTTGAAGAAATAATAGTCTAAAATATTCCAAATTTGATAGAAAAATTAGAAAGTCCACAAATCCAAGAAGTCCAAGGAAACTTTACATATACACACATATGCACACAAACACACACACATACACATATACACAAAAAGTGAAGAGAATTATACTAAGGTAAATTATAATATAATTGGTCAAAAATAGTGAGGAAGAGAAAAACCTTAAAATTCCGAGAAGTAGAGGGGATATATTACCCACACAGGAACAAAAATAAGTATGACAGAATATTTATTTTCTTGTTAAGGTAATGCAAGTAAGAAAATGGAGAAATATCTTTAAAACATGAAAAGAAGAATATATCAATGTATAATTTTATACCAAGAAAAAAAATCCTTAAAAATAAAGCAAAATAAAGACTTTTGACATATAAAATGTGAAAGTATTTATCACTACAAGACTAAAACTATAAGAAAAGTTAAAGTAAGTCCTTCAATGAGAAGAAAAATTATATCAGATAGAAAGTTGTATCTATTCAAAGTAATGTAATTCACAGTTCAAAAATGAAATCAAAGAGAAGAATAAAAATATTTTGAACAGAATGGAAATACAAATATCATATACAAAAATTTGAAAGGTACCGATAAAAGCAATACCTGGTTGGGGAAGTGAATTAATAGTCTTCAATTCCTTTATGGGAAAGAATAAATGTCTCAAATCAATGACCTTATTCTACCTTTAAAAAAAACTAGAAAAAGAAGAACAAATTAATATCAAAGTAAGCAGAAGAAAGGGGAAAATATCAAAAATATCAAAGAAATACAACAAAAAAATCAAAGAGAAAAATCAAATAAATACAACAGAAAACAATAGAGAAAATCAATGAAACCAAGCTAGTTCTTTGAGAAGATCAAAAAATTGACAAATCTCAACCCAGACTGACCAAGAAAAACATACAGAAGACAGAAATTACTAATGTCTGCATTGAAAGAGGTGATGTCAGTACAGCTTCCACAAATATTAAAAGGCTAGTAAGGGAATATTATTTAAAAACTTAATGTCAGTAAATTTGACAACTTAGATTTCTTGAAAGATATAGTTTAGTTACAAAGCTCACTCTTAGAAAAATAGGTAGTCTAAATATCCGCATACCTATCAGAGGAACTGAATATGTGGTTACAATCTTCCCACAAAGAAATCTTTAGGGTCCAGTGATTTCATTGGCAAATTCTACAAAATAAAAATTAACATATTATATAAATTATCTAAAAACTCTTCCAGAAAACTGAAGGGATAGAATACTTTCTAATTTACTCCATGAGGCCAGCATTACCCTCATACCAAAACCTGACAGGCATATTATAAGAAAAGAAAAGAACACATTTCATAAACAAAGATGGAAAAGTTCTCACCAAAATCTTAACAAAGCAAATGCAATATATTTCAGGAATAATTTATCATAATCAAGTCGGATTTTATCCCAGGAATAAAGGAGTCTTTCAACATTTAAAAATTATCATATTCACAAACAAAAGTTTTGTACCATATGATCATCTCAAGAGATAGAGAGAAAGTATCTGACAAAATTTAATACATACTCCTGATAAAAACTCTCAAAAAGTTAGGAATATAGGGGAACTTTCTAAAGCTGGCAAAAGTCATCATGAAAAACCTACAGTTACATCATACTTAGTAGTAAAAGACTGATTTTTTCCTCAAGATCAGGAAAAACAAAGGGATTTCTAGTGTTACCACTTCTATTCAACATTGTGTAGAAGGTTTACACTGTGCATTATGGTGAGAAAAAAAAAGAAATAAAATGCATCCAGATTGGAAAAGAAGTAAAAGTTTCTTTATTCGAAGATGACATGATCATGTGTACAAAAAATTTATCTGATTCTGCAAGAAAAGCTAACAGAACAGAAATGAGGGGAGGCTACAGTGTATAAAATCAATATAAAAATCAATTATCTTTCTATATCTTAGAAATAATAAAAAATGTAAATATCGTTTGCATTAGTATTAAAACTTATAAAATACTTATAAATTTAATAAAATATGGCAAGACTTAAACAGTGAAACTTTCAAAACATTAGTGAAAGAAATTAAGGAAGGTCTAAACAAATGGAATGGCATATTGTTTTATGAGTCAAAAGATTCTATCTTGTTAAGATGTCAGTTTTCCCCAATATAATTGCATGTGATACCAGTGAAAATTACAGCAGCTTTGTATTTTTTTGATTTTGTTTTTTGTCAAATTTGACAAGTTGATGCTAATGTTCATCTGGAAATTCAAATGAGCTAGAGAAATCCAAACTGTGAAAAGAGAAAGAAATTGGGGAAACCACCACAACCTGGTGTTAAGACTCATTATATAGCTAAAATAAGGATACTACTAGCTTAAGGCAGGCAAATAGAGCAATAGTATGTAACACAATATCTAGAAATGTATATATATATATTTATATATATAATTGATTTGGTACACAAGTGCAAAAGCAATTCAGTAGAGAAAGGTAGTATTTTTAAAAATATTGCTGTATGAATTGAAAGCCCATGTGTTCAAAAAGAAAAAAAAAGAACTTTGATTAATACTCTGTATCATATGCAAAACTCAAAACAAAATGGATCATAGACCTAAATGGAAAGCCTAAAACCATAAAACTTTTAGAGAGAATCTTTTGACCTTATATTTCTTAGATGTGATATTAAAAGTACATTTCAGAAAAATACATAATAAATGAGACTTCATCAAAATTAAAAACCTCACTACTTCAAAAGTCACTATTAGAGACAATAAAAAGATAAGCCACTGAGTAGGAGAAAATACTTTCAAATCATGTATCTGCTAAAGGACTCACTTCCAGAATACATAAAGAACTTTCAAGGTTCAACAGTAAGAAAACAAACAACCCAATATAAATGGTCAAAATATTTGAATAGACCCTTCACCAAATATATACAGATGGCAAGTACGTAAGAAGATGCTCAACATCATTAATCATTAGGGAAATGCAAATTAAAAGCACAATTAGAAAGCACAATCATTAGTATTGCTAAAATTAAAGACTAGCAATACCAAATGTTGATTATGATGTGGAGCAACTATAACTCTCATAAAGCTGGTGCAAATGTAAAATAGTATAATGGCTTTGGAAAATAGTTTTACAGTTTCTTAAACAAATAGGTAAACTTACACCTTTCAGATGATCCAGCCATTTCACGTCTAGGTAATTATCCAAGGGAAATAAAAATATATGTCTATACAAAAATGAATGTTGATAGCTTTATTTGTGATAGCCCAAAATTAGAAAAAAACCCAAATTTTCATCAAAAAGAGATATTCCTATTCAAATGGTATTTCTATGCAATGAAATACTTCTCAGTCATAGAAAGATATGAGCAGATGATGTATACTAGGACATGGATGACTCTCAAAACAGTTATGCTGAGTGAAAGAGGCTATCAAAAATGAGTACATACTGTCAGATTCCAATTTTATAAAAACTTAGAAAATGCAGAAAAATCTATATTGGCACAAAGATCAGTGGTTGCCTAGAGATGGGATAGGGTGGAGGGAGTTAGATGAAAGGATTACATGGGCACAAGGAAATATTCTTACCTTGATTGTGTTAATGGTTTCATGGGTATATATGTATGTCAATACATCAAATTGTACTCTTATAGATCTAATGTTTATCGAATGTCAAAAATATGGCAATTAAGTTTTTAAATTTAAAAATCTGATTGTAAAACCCTAATTGCTACATACATATTTTGCTTAGTTTAACAACTTTCATTTTTTCTGTTTGTCCTATAAACAGCTAACATCTAGATTTATACCTATTTTATTATAGGTATGCTTTTCTTAGATCAATCACTTCTATTATAGCTTTCAGAAAACCAAAAAATGGCACACTAAATCTCATGTATTTAAACATTCTTAAATACAATACAACTATTTAGCTTAATAGTTTTTAAATTAATGGTAATTTTTCCAGGTTTCTTTTATGTAGTGATTATACTTCACCCCCAATTGCTATCTGTAACATCAGTATACCCCCCCACCACCACTGCTTTGCTGTGAAAACATTTAAAATGTTAAATTTAGGTATTTTGCCCTTTCTAAATCTTATCTTTGCAAGGCTAACAATTTCCATTTTTTTCAAATACGTCCAAAGCTCCTTGATGATAGGCCCTATGGTCTACTCATCACATAGCTTAGCACCAACATAGTCCTATTAGTAATCACTACATATTTGTTAAATAAATTAATGGTTTAATGGATGTACCCTGACACCCATTGCACTTAGATTCACAAAACTCATTTATGATATAGAGTGATATACCATTAGAGTTTACACCAACTTAAATATGGTACCTCCAATTAAAAGAAATCTTCTAATTATGATTTGATTAAAGTCACATCAGTAACATCTCCACTTATCCAAAGCAGCCCAAGATCTGGATAGGTATAGAATAGTTATATTTTCTGAAACTTCTCTGGTCCTATGATATATGTTGGTGTTTGTTTGTTTAGTTACTTCATAATACATCATTTACCGTGTTTCCCTGAAAATAAGACCTACCCATAAAATAAGCCCCAGCAGGATTTCTAAGCCTTTGCACAATATAAGCCCTACCTAGAAAATAAGACCTAGTGATGGGCGTGGCTACACAGCATATCTGCAAAACCCATGCATTTTGTCACAGAGTGGTAAAGAAGATGAGCAGCCCTTCTCATCTGCCCCATGAGAGCTCTATTGCTCGACATGAGAGATTGGGGCCAATGGTTCTAAAGGAAATACAGTTGCAAGAAATTCAGGATGGAATTCGGGGTTTGGAGAGTTATGATGATGTTCCAGAAGAAGATGACTTTACTATATTTGAATAAATGCAGATTGTTGTACTATACTTAAAAAAAAAATAACACATCCCCTGAAAATAAGCCCTAGGTTGTCTTCTTAAGGAAAAATAGATATAAGACCCTGTTCTTATTTTCAGGGAAACACAGTACTTAGCTTTTGCTACTTTCTAAGAAAAGTTCATGATTTAGAAAAATGTCCTTTACATGAGGCTTCAAATTATTGTTTATAAATGTTGAATTTCATTTATTTCAAAAGAAAAAAACACCTAATTTTTTTAAACATCTAAAAAAACTAATTTAGCGTCCCATGTTAACTAAGCAACATGGACAGTAAAGCTACCATCAACAAGAGGATTATTTGTTCTTCGCACTAATTATAGCATCCACCCCATCTCCAAAGTCCTTGGCTCTGATCATGTAACTGTCTTGGTATGTGAAAAGAACTCTCTGAAGTCACGTAATATAAAAGGGAGGTTGGAGTAAAAGGTATTATAAATTCACTGTAGCAGTTAGACTATGAATTACTATTGTTCTCCTTTGGGGAGCTACTACAGACCCCATGCAAGCTTTTAAAGGGTGTTCTTTGATGGACAGTGCCCTTGAGTGGCTGGCTAAGACAGCAGTAAGAAAGATGACAGAGTCTTTAACTTAGGTTTATAGGGATACGCTGTAACTTAAGAGAACAGGACCGAACAAAAAGGCTGTGTCCACATTTCTTTGGGGGATTTTCTTTTTTGTTGTTGTTTTTACATTTCAGATATACAATTTTGTTGCAAGTCCTAAGCCCAAGGCAGTGGATTAGGGGATAAGAATTCACAAATGATGTTGAATACAAAATTTATGAAATGGCCGGGCGCTGTGGCTCACGCCTGTAATCCTAGCTCTTGGGAGGCCGAGGCGGGCGGATTGCTCAAGGTCAGGAGTTCAAAACCAGCCTGAGCAAGAGCGAGACCCCGTCTCTACTATAAATAGAAAGAAATTAA
Source organism: Microcebus murinus (assembly GCF_040939455.1). Lineage (NCBI taxonomy): Eukaryota > Metazoa > Chordata > Mammalia > Primates > Cheirogaleidae > Microcebus > Microcebus murinus. The sequence goes on from NC_134105.1 coordinate 64,146,605, forward strand.
TTGGCCAACTGATATATATATAAAAAATTAGCCGGGCATGGTGGTGCATGCCTGTAGTCCCAGCTACTCGGGAGGCTGAGGCAGAAGGATCACTCGAGCCCAGGAGTTTGAGGTTGCTGTGAGCTAGGCTGACGCCACGGCACTCACTCTAGCCTGGACAACAAAGCGAGACTCTGTCTCAAAAAAAAAAAAAAAAAAAAAAAAAATTTATGAAATGGAAATGTTAAGGTTGTGTTGATATCTTGTTGAAACTGAGTTTTGGTGCTTTGTTGTAAAGGCAGATTACTGGAGAAGTACCCTGTTTCCCTGAAAATAAGACTGGGTCTTATTTTATTTTTCCTCAAGAAGACACCCTAGGGCTTATTTTCAAGGGATGTATTATTTTTTTTAAGTACAGTACAACAATCTACATTTATTCAAATATAGTTAAGTCGTCTCCTTCTGGAACATCATCATAACTCTCCAAACCCCGAATTCCATCCTGAATTTCTTGTGACTCTTTTCTTTAGAACCATTGGCCCCAGTCTCTCATGTCGAGCAACAGAGCTGTCATGGGGCAGAGGAGGAGGGCTGCTTGTCTTCTTTATCGCTCTGTGACAAAATGCATGGGTCATGCAGATACGCTGTGTAGACACACCCATCACTAGGTCTTATTTTCTGGGAAGGGCTTATATTGTGCAAATGCTTAGAAATCTTGTTAGGGCTTCTTTTATGGGTAGGTCTTATTTTGGGGGAAACACAGTAATGAAACAAAATACTTACCTACTCTGCCCAGATAGATTAGAAATATCTTTCTAATTTGGTAAGCCCACCAAATTAACACTTATTATAGAAGGATAAAGTAATTCAGACAGAACTATACTACTATGACTTCAATATTTGAATAAAACTTGGATCTATTGTAGCTATAAGGATGATGATAAAGAGCATTATTGTATGTATTATAGAAAAACACAACAATGAATATAATGTCTTAGAGAATACAGGAAAATATTTCAGAAAGGAAGGAATAATGTTTCTTGCAATTTAGGAACTTGTTTCTTATATTGTCCTCTCTCTGTCCACCAAATGATGGCTATAGAGAGCAGCCAAGGTAAAAACATCATGAACTTACATAACAATGTGAGAGAGAAGAGTCTAAAAGGAAAGAAATAAAATTTGGAATTTCATGAATTTTAAACAGATTATATATTCTATTTAGAAGCTATTGACAATTATGGAGAAAAGAATGTACACAATCACTTCCTTACTAGGTTAAAATTAAATTCATTTAATTTAATAGACAAGGCAAACAGAGGTAAAACAAAACTACTTATATTAATGGCTCCATGGTAATATATAAAAGCTTCTTTAAAATTTACTTAATTCATTCTTAATTTCTAAAATACATATCTATGAGTATGGATTACATATAATTATATATAATATATATACATCTCTAATATGTTAAATAATAATATGAATATGCTACTATTAATTCAAGGTATAGGCAGGACTGAGTTTCTTTCTGGAGGCTCTAGGGGAGGTTCTATCTCCTTGCTCCTGGTTGTTAGCAGAATTCAGTTTCTTGTTATAATAGGACTGAGATCCCCATTTTGTTGCTGGCTGTCAGCTGAGGGACGTTACTGGCTTCTAAAGACCACCTGTAATCCTTGGCCTGTGGCCCCATTTCTTCATCCTTCATCTGAGCCAGCAATAGTGAGGTGAGTCCCTCTCTTGCTTAAAATCGCTTCTCCTCCTTTTCTCTCGTCTGTTTGATCCACTCTTCTGCTTTTCTCTTTCACTTTTAAGGACTCATGAAGGAACATTATTGGACCTGACTGGGTAATCCAGAGTAATCTTCTCATGTTAAGGTCAATTTATAAGCAACCTTACGTCTTTCTCTAACCTTAATTCTTCATACCTGTATGTGTGTGTGTGTGTATGTGTATGTATAGGTTTGTGTGTATATGACATGTATCACTTAATAAAGATTAAAATGGGAGTCTATTAACAAGAACATTGAGTCTATACTAGCTGCTCTATAAAAGGAGAATTCCACCCCTCTTCATTCATACTGAGAAGGGTGACCAAATATTTTCTGTTTTACTAAAAACACTGAAAAACAGCTAAATGACAGCATAAACCAATGTTTGGGCTTCCTATGAGATTTTTAATTTGAATGAATTGCTGATAAAGTAAAGGCTCTTTTTCTAAATAATTTTAAACAGCTGGCAGAGCGATATTTTACCCCTTTGGAAATATAAATTTTAAATCCTCTGTTTAGTGTATTGTCTAAATATAATTCAGCATCATTTACAACCTTAAAATTATATTGTTGTGATGCTAATCAGCTCTCAGATAAATTTTTTTCATAATATTGCAGATTGTCTTTTTTATATCCTAGAAGCTCAGTTTTTATTCATAAAGAAAACAAAGACTATTAAATATTAGATTTTGTATATGGAAATATTGCCCTTTCATTTAATCTACTCCCAAAAGGAGATACAGTCCAATAAAGGAATTTTAAAATGCTTTCATGATTTTCATTTTATCTTGGAGTCTTCAAACTTCTTTTCTCTAGAAAAGCTAAGAATTTGGACAGAGTAGCTAACCTCATTTCATAGTTAAGTTTAAGTCTGAAACACCATACCTCATCAAGAAAATGCTTAGCAAAGATCTTTAGTTGTCACATATTTTTGGCAGATACTTGACATTTTAAAAACAAATTTTTAAGTTTGGGATTTTTCAGTGTTTCTCATATAGCAATCAGAGGCTACACATCCTTACTTTTTTGTTGTTTGCATGAATGTGAACACTATCTCTGTCTTTCTCTTTTCCTCATACAATTTCTTATTGCTTCTTTGGTTTTCAGAATTTGAGAGCTATTTCCTGAATAAAGTCTGTAGTCTGATCATATTTTATGTAATCTAGACTATAAAATAATGTTTTATATTTTCATTTCTCTGCAAAATGAAGAATAATGCTATGACTGTAACAATGTAATTCCGAATGATACACAGTGTGTTTTCAAAAACATTTTGGCAATAACACAAATGAAGATACAATACAATGTCACAGTCTGATGGATGTCTTCTAATGCAATTAAATTTGATTTAAAAAATTTGACAAAGTGAATACTTGCTTATAATTTAGGTAGAAGTATCTAACATTAAATATAATGATCTCAGGCAATTTTGGGGGAAGAGGTTTTTTTCAGATCTTTATAAACCACTGATTAAAATAAATGATTGTGCCATGTTTCATATTTATGACAGTATATGATATACTTGATGTTAGACAAACCAAATTCAACTGAATTTTCTTTGGATTATTATGAATAATGTTGTAGAATTAAAAAATCAAAGTTAAAAAATTCTTAATAATATTTGAGATTATTATAAAGAGTTTTCAATGATAATCTGATATAATTTATTATTCTTTTAAACAATGCTATTTAAAAGTTGTCATTTATTTAAGCAATTGTAATGAATTAGCTAGAGCATGATCAATTTGATATTTTGATAAAGTAAAGAGAAGTAGGACATTTTGGAGTAACATTATAGAATTACAAATTTAGTAGCATAGAACCATAGAATAACCTATGGGATTTTGAAAAGCCCAACAAATATCTTTAAAAAAAAAAATCTGAGCATTTCACTTTATTTTCCCAACCTTCCACCATCAGATATTAGTTACTTCAGTCACATAATTTTTTGTCTTGGATTTTGAATAGCTTTTAAAACTCTTAAGTTTTTCAGGATATACTACATAATAATTGCAGGATGGTTGGAATAATTGAGTTCACCTTGCTACAGTGGTTATTTTATTTTTTAAGGAAAGATCAAAGATCAAATACTCTTGCGTTATTATTATAATTTTGTTGATTCTAAGTCACATTTTTTTTCATATTCCAATGTCTGAAACTAGAATGCATCTTGCAAGCACTGTAAAACAGGTGAATGCTATGCGGTAGTTGTCATTTTTTGTGCATATGGATCAAAACATACAGAAAGGGGATCAGTAGCTTGGAAGAAAATCCTGGCAATAGTACTAGAGCATTCTTTAAGAGACACACAAAGAATAATACTAGGTGGCAAAACAAAAGTTGGTAACTCTAAGTTATCAACTCAGAATGATTCACAAGTGTCAGATTTTGAAAACAAAGAAATTTTAAGAATACCTTTTCTTTAATCTTATGCTCATATTTGGTATATAGCTTCTACTTAGAAATAACTACAATTCATAGAATCTTTAAGTAACTTGGCTTTTTTTAAAAAAAAAGTTTTACTTTTCTTTCTCTTTTTGATTGACATAATAATTATACATGTTTATGAGTTACAGAGTGATGTTGTATTACACATTAGTATAGTGATCAGATAAGGGTAATTAGCATGCCCATCACCTCAAACTTTTATTATTTATTTGTGTTGATTTTTATTATTTCTTTTCTTCTACTAATTTTGGGTCTGGCTTTATTTTTTTTTTATTTTTTTATTTTTTTTGCCTTCATAGTTCCTTGAGATGCATGGTTAGGTTACTTATTTGAAATTTAGTTTTTTGATATAGTCATTTATTTCTATAAACTTGCTTCTTACTACTGCTTTTTGCTGTGTACCATAGGTTTTGGCATGTTTTGGTTTTATTTTCATTTGTTTCAAGAAATTTTAAAATTTATTTTTAACTTCTTCCTTTACCCCTTGGTTATTCTTGAGAAGGCTTTTTAATTCCATGTATGTTTGCAGTTTTGAAGCTCCTCTTCTAATTGTGAGTTTTATTTCATTGTGGTCAGATATTTGGTATGGTTTCAATTTTTTAAAAAATTTGAGTAATATTCCATTGTGAGCATATACCAAATTTTGGTTATCCACTCATGAACTGACAGGCACTTGGGTTGTTTCCATGACTGTGCAATAGTGAATTGTGCTGCCATAAACATTCGGGTGCAGATGTCTTTATAGTAGAATGTCATATGCTCTTTTGGGTAGATGCCCAACAATGCTATTGAATAGTATTTCTATTTCTAGCTGTTTGAGCTATGTCCAAATTCTTTTCCACAAAGGCTGCACTAATTTGCAGTCCCACCAGTGGTGTAAGAGTGTTCCTTTCTCTCCACATCTTCACCAGCATTTGTTGTTTTGGGATTTCTTGATACAGGCCATTCTTATTGGGGTAAGGTGGTATCTCATTGTGGTTTTGATTTGCATTTTTCTGATGATTAGAGATGTTGAGCATTTTTTAATATGTTTGCAGGCCATTATTCTGTCTTCTTTGGAGAAGTTTCTGTTCATTTCCGTTGCCCATTTCTTGTTGGGGTTGTTTGATTTTTTCTTGTTAATTCTTTTAAGTTCTAGATAGATTCTTGTTATTAGACCTTTATCAGAAATGTAGAGAGCAAATATTTTCTCCCATTCTGTGGGTTGTCTATTTGGTCTAATGAGTTTCCTTGGCCATGCAGAAACTTTTTAATTTGATCAGATCCCATTTGTTTATTTTTGATGTGGCAGTGATTGCTTGGGGTCTTCCTCAAAAATTCTTTGCCTAGACCAATATCTGATAGGGTTTTCCCAACATCTTCTTCTAGGGTTCTCAAGGTTTCATGCCTTAGGTTTAAGTCTGTTATCCATCTTGAATGAATTTTAGTGATAGGTGAGAGGCAGGGATCCTGGTTTGCTCTTCTGCATGTAGCTCAGCAGTTTTCCCGGCAACATTTATTGAAGAGAGAATCTTTTCCCCATTGTATATTTTTGTCTGCTTTATCAAAGATTAGGCTCTGGCTTGGCAGGGTGGGGGAGGGGTGGCAGGGGCAATATATGTAACCCTAACAATATCTGTACCCCAATAATATGAGGAAATAAAAGAAAAAATTAAAAAAAATTTGAGATGTGTTTTGTGTCCCAACATGTTTTCAGTCCTCAAGAGTGTTCCATGCACTGATGAAAAGAATGTATAATCTACAGCTATTGGGTAAAATGTCTGTTAGGTCTATTTGGTCTGTGGTGCAGTTTAAATCTGATGTTTCTTTGTTGATTTTCTGTCTAGAAGATATGTCCAATGCTGAGAGTGGAATATTGAAGTCATCAACTATTATTGTTTTGGAATTTATCTTTTCCTTTATATCCAATAATATTTGCTTTATATATCTGGATGCTGCAGTGTTAGGTGCATATATATTTACAACGGTTATATTCTCTTATTAAATTAATTTTTTTATTATCCTATAATTTCCTTCTTTGTCTCTCTTTGCAGCTTTTGACTTGGAGCCTGTTTTGTCTGTTATTTGCTACTCCTGCTTGTTTTTGGTTTCCTTTTGCATGAAATATCTTTTTTCATCCTTATACTTTCTGCCTATGTGTGTCTTTACAGGTGAGCTAAGTTTCTTGTAGGCAGCAGATACTTAGGTCTTTTTTTAAATACATTCAGCCAGTCTATCTTTTAAATGGGGAATTTGATTTGTTTACATTTAGAGTTATTATTGATAAGTTAGGACTGCCTTCTGCCATTTTATTGATTGTTTTCTGGTTGTTTTGTTTACTCTTTTTCCTTACTTTCTCTTATTGTTTATTGAGGTTCAGTGGTTTTCTGGAGTGATAAGTTTTGACTTCTTTGTATTTCTCCATTGTGTATTGGCTCTACAAGTGAGTTTTTTAGTTTCACATGCTTTCAGGATGTTGGTTGTCATCTTTTCCCTTCCAGATGTGAGGCTCCCTTGAGTATTTCTTGTAAGGGCAGTCTAGTTGTGGTGAATTTCTTTAGTTTTTGCTTTTCTGTGAAAAATTTTATTTCTTCTTCATTTCCGAAGAATGTATTTTGCCAGGTATGATCATCTTGGCTGACAGTCTTTTTTCTTTAAGTACTTTGAATATATCTTCCCATTCTCTCCTAGTATGTAGGGTTTCTACTGAGAAATCCACTGTTAATCAGATGGAGGTTTTCTTATGTATGACTTGACACTTTCACTGGTTTTAAAAATTTTTTTTGTGCTTAAGAGAGGACCTGTTTGGGTGAAATCTATTTGGAGTTCTTTGAGCTTTCTCTACATGAATGTCCATCTATTTCCCAAGACTTAAGGAGTTTCAAACTATTATGCCATTAAATATGTTTTCTACATCTTTCCTTCTCTTTTCCTTCTGGAATGCCCACAATGCAAATATTTATTCACGTAATGGTATCCCATACATTTTGTAGGCTTTCTTCATTCATTTTTATTCTTTGTTCTTTTTCTTTCTTTCCGTTTTGTCTGCCTGAGTTGTTTCAAATGACCTGTCATCATCTTAAAAAATTCTTTCTCCTGCTAGGTCTAGTCTGTTTTTGAAGCTCTCAAATGTATTTTTTATTTCCTTCATTGAATTGTTCATCTGTAAGATTTTTGTTTGGTTCTTTCTTATGATATTCTCTTTGTTGAATTGTTCATTCAAATCATGAAGTATTTTTTTCTGATTTCATTGAATCGTCTATCTGTATTCTCTTGTATTTCACCAAAATTCCTTAAGGTTATTATTTTGAATTCTTTTTTGGCATTTCATATATTTCCTTATGATTGTGATCTGTAGCTAATTATTGCACTTTTGGAGATAGCATGTTTTATTGCTTTTTCTTATTTGTCTGTCTCTACAAATCTAGTGTAATAGTCACTTCTACTTTTATGAAGTAGATTTCACAGGGAAGGACTTATTCATATGCATGGGTTTTGGGGTGTCAGTTTGGTGGGGTGCATTGACTTTGTTTCTATAAATAGGTGGATACAGTATTTTCTTCAGTTATACTAGTGATGTTTATGAATGTCTCAGTACCCTAGGCTGAGAAAGTTTGTGAAAGTGGTGGCATAGTTATGCTGGGGGATAGCTCACTGGGATATATCTTGGATGAGGAATGCATGTGTGCAGAGGATTGGCCCACTTGTGGCTGGAGTTGGAGCTATAGGGCTGTTACTCTGGCCTGGAGCACATGCACATGGTTGCTTCACTAGCCTGATTGTGTGTCCAGCAGGGGTGGCTCATGGATCTCTTTCTCAGGCCCTGAATACAGGCACAGGGCCAGTGGGCAGTCAGGGGCTTGTCTGTAGGGGCTAGGGTACCATGGAGATGTTTCTAAGAGCCTGGATAAAGGCATGTACCACTTCACCAGCCTGGGAGTTTGTCAGCTGCTTCAAGGCTTAAGGGCCTCTCTCATTTATAGGAGGATATGCAGCAGTTTGGCCAGCTCAAGGTGGGTTTGCCCTGGGTGAGACTGTTTCTCTAGCTGGAAGTGAGGGCAGCAGGAGTTGGTTTCCTTACTATGCAGGATCAGAGTCACAGCCAATCCTGGGCCCAGGCTCCACACTGCTGAAGTTTTGGTGTTAACCACTGGTATGGGCTGGATGCCCCAAGTGATGGTGAGATACAGTGGCTACTGGCTTCCAGAGAGGGGTACATTCCAGAGGTGTCTCTGGTCTCAAGACAGAATTATGCTGCAGCAGCTTGGCTCACAGTGGGTAGGTGGGGGGTGGTGAGTCCACACTTTGTGTCTCTAACCTGGGGCAATGCAGGCAGTTATGTGAATTCCCAGCAGTTCTCCAAACTGGGCTCAGGGCTTACAAGGACTGTGAAATTCTCCTGTAATCAGGACTGTGTTTGTAGTGGCAATGGGGGCTGGTGGGGTTCTTCTGTTTATCTTTACCCTGCAACAGGAAGTACCTTCTGACTCTTGACAGATCTAGTCCAGGCAGGGAAGACAAAGCTACAGTGCCTGTGTACGTCCATGCTGCCCTCCTAGGCTTCCAGGTGCACCTCCACTCTCCCACTGAACTCTAACACTCTCTCCGTGATACTCCAGTCAACTCTTTTCTTTTTATTCACTGCCTTGGTCCTTTCATGGGTGTGGGGAGAGGTAAGTACTAGGTGTCTCTAGTCAGCAATCCTGCTGGCATCACTCTAGTTATATCTTAACCAATTTATTTTGCTTATTTTTTTTATCTGTATGCACACAATAAAAATTTGTGTATCTATTTCTACCTAAGTTTTAAAGAGCATTTTCAAAATAAGAAAATATAAATTATAAGAAAATGTTGTGTCATAATTGGCAATGCTTTTTAAGAGAACATAAAATAATTTTAGACTGAATGGTTATGATATTTTGGTCAGAACATTTAAGGGATGATTCACACTGCTCCTGATTTACACAAGTTTTAAAAAGTGTCATTTACATATTTAAAAATTGAACATCCCATATAGAGTTAGAAAATGCATTATTTTGCTTTACTTTTTCTGCATTCCTTTTACTCCCTAATAAGGAATAAATTAAATAATTTAGGTGACGATTAACAAGGCAATATACAAATGCTTTTGAAGCTGAAATTGAACTAAACATTTTTTTAAATTTTATTTTAAAATTTGTACCCTGTCTGTAGGAATTAACTAGACTATAGAGAGGAAAAGGTTAATGAGACAAATGTAGGACACATTTAAACTTCTACTTCACTTTTCAGTTCATTTATTCCATTTCATCATCAGAACTGCTGTGGCATGACAACTTTAAAATTTTGGTTTTGATAGAGAAAAAGTTAGAGAGGAGTAACAGCTAATTTCTTTACACAAAATAAAAACATATTTTTACTAATCATAATTTTCGGGAATTCAGTGAATATGTGTAGATATTACAAAGAGAAATAAAATTCACAACATTTTGTGGTGACCCATAGATAAAATACACATCTCTCAGATTGCTTTGTGTAACATAAATCAAAGTGTTTGTGTTTTTATTATATTTCAAAAACAAAATCTGCTACTCTATGTCTTGGTTTTGCAATGTAAAGTGGCAACATGTATTCTCAGGAAGGAAAAAAGACAAAAGAAGAGAAGAAATGAGAAAAGAAACGAAAAATCTAGAGGATTAAATAACAACCAACATCCAAGCCCAAAAGAAGGCAGATAAACTAGTATTTCAATCATCTGCATATAATTGTATATCACCAATATCTGTAAGGCTGGAGTATGCCTAAGTGTGATGTTGACAGTAGCTCACAAACTTTTTAAGTATAAGAATATGCTTATTTATTGAAGTTTTATACTGTTATTTTTTTTGTTTTGTCTTTAAAAAATGTTATACATGCCTACAGAATTGTCTTCATGTACGACTTTGCTCACATGGTTGTAGATAGTTGCCAAAATGGAAGAAAATTAAGAACTCATTATCCATTGAAATAAGATAAGTGGAAAATTAATAAGTTTTCCAAGAAACATGTCTCATCATATTTCTCCCAATAGTACATTTACTTCTAAGCAGAGTGTAGAAAAAAATCTTCAGAACATAACAAGGTAAGAACAAAGCCAATTTAGCACATTAGTTGAAGGAGACATCAGGCCTATGTATAGTACTCAGGAAGTACTTAAAAATACTTGAAGCACATACATATGACCTATAATTTCATACTTAATTATGTGCAGTGACTCCTACAGCATGTCATCATGTGCTGCTCTGACCATTTGGAGAAAGCAGGGTAAGAGGAAAGCCTCTGGTTTCTGTTAATAGTGATGATCCCATTAATTTTCAATTCTAGTATATTTAATCTAGGATTTATGCACTCAACAAATATTTATTAAATGCTTTCTGTATGCTGGGTTTTAAGTTATACATTTCTTAGAAACATGTTCTATTTCATTTTATTCTAAATTCTACCCTTTCATAAGTATTTTTTTAATTAGATTATCATAGCCAAACCATTTTTAAGGGAAAAAAAAACAAAACTTCCCTACAAAAGATGTCTTTCACTTAATTTTTAGAAGACTTATATATGAAAATTCGACTCATAACATAATTATCAATCTAGATAACTCACTGTATTTGCTTCCCCAAATGCACGTAGTAGATTCCTAGAGTCACACTGATAGCATACAGTGGGGACAGATCAGATCAAGAGTTTAAGGGAAACAGGGGCAGCACAGCCAGTAAGTGTCTTTAAAATGTTTATGAGGATTTCTCTTGAGCTCTTAATTGCTCAATTTTAAACTGCCTTCAGCATTTAGCTAGGGCATTTAGAGCTGGAAGTAGGCCTTGAAAAACAGTTTTGCTTCAGGCTGAGAAATACCTAGGAATAGGCACAGCTGAGAAATGTGTGTTGAATCTATATTGGCATTGCTAGTATATTATTTCTTACAGACATAGTCTCATTTTCTCTCTTCAGTTTACCTTTGTCTAATGAATATATTGGAGGCTCCATTGCATCAAAGCCTTACATTAGAAACTTAAAACTATCTATAGACAAAACATAGACTTCATGAAATTCGCTTTCAACATCTGTTATTATTCAGCTGTCCTTGCACCTACCAGCACCATTTTGATACAGAGACCTCTTTTTATATACCAGAACTTTCAATCATCTGCCTTCTGATATATCCCGATGTCATACTGTACTCTTCCCCTCTGTTCACTCATTTGATTTAACAAGTATTTTTTGAGAACCTACTAAATTTCAGGTGCTGTGTTCATAGCTTGGAACATAAATATGAACAAAATATAGTCACCAATCTGGGGGAAGAGAGAGAGCTGGTGGTTACAATATATGTAGGACAATGACCTTAATGTACACAAAAGTAAAAGTACCAAAGAAGAGTAGCAAGAGTGACTTGAAGAGTCAGGGAATGTTTCTTAGAAAAGGCTAGACCTGAACCTATTCTGAATAAGGCTTTTCCAAGGAAAAAGGAGGAAGGGAATCTCAGACAGAGGATGTTACATAAACCGGCACAGAGTTTATGCAGCACAATGTGTGGGATACTGGGCACTTACAAAAGTGGAAATAGGAAGTGGTGGAACTCAGGATGAAGCTACTGACCTTACTCTGCCCCTCCCTCTGATATCCTGCCAACACTTCTCCTTGGTCAATCAATCCCAAATCATTACCCAAAGATCTTGGGAGCCCAGTTGACACAGGTGAGGCTCCCAGGGTCAACAGTAAGGGAGGAAGAGTGCGTACTGGATCTGGAGGTGAAAATGGGAGATAAATGACAGAGTTTACCTCTTTGTCCAGCTCCTACTCCTGTCTTTCTCATGTCCTCCAAACAAAGAATGCACAAAGTCCTGTCACCTATCCTATCAGGTTGACATGTCATGTTATTAATTTGGTTACATTCACACATGAATCTTAAAACATTAATGTTTCTGTTCTTTTTCTAAGATAGCAAGCAAAATGGAAAGAAAAATAAATAACATATATTTAATTGTTCTAGCCTTTGTCGCTGTAGCTGGCCATAAGGCAAGCCTCAGTAGGTATCATACCTGTCTTTGTACTCCTCCAAATCTATGTTCCTTTTACGCCCTACCAGCATCCCAAATGGAAAGGTTTTTTACTGATGGGGTGACACAATTTTTAATTCTCACATAATCTAAATGCTTTGTGATCCTGCTTTATTGTTTGCTTTTTCCATTGAGCTGATTATTACTAATGAAGTACTAAGAAACACCCCAGTGAGCCCCTTCAATTCCATGTTTTCCTTGCTTACGTTGTGTAGACACAAAACCATTTTTACCACATAATTGAGCTCTACACTAACAATAGAATAAACCCTTTCTCTACCTATTGTTCAGCAGCCTGCAGCATCCAAAATGATAAGGGGCAGTGTCAGCTTCCAATTTAATCAAACAAGTACTGTGTTCTACCATGAATACTAAGACCTCTAAATGCACATAGCATGAGATTATGGGATGGAAGCAAAAACCCCTTGTCTTTGTTTGAGCTAACATAATAAAATACCACAGACTGAGTGGCTTAAACAACAGAAATTTATTTTTCTCACAGCTATGAAGACTGGAAGCCCACGATCAGGGTGCCAGCATAATTGCATTCTGATGAGGGCTCTCTTCCTGGCTTTCAAACAGCTGCCTTCTTGCTATGGACTCACATGGCCTTTCCTTAGTGTCTGCATGTGGAAAAAAGGAAAGATAGATCTCCTTCTCTTCCTCTTGTTATAATGTTACTGATCCTATCAGATTAGGACTCCACCCTTATGAACTCACTTGACATTACCTCCTAAAATTTCTATGTCCGAATACAGAAATACAGTCACATTGGGGGTCAAGGCTTCAATATATAAATTTTGGCCCCCCACAATTCACTGTGGTACCCTTAATATATTTATTGGGTACAATAGCAAGATAGATGCCATTCTACTTCTACCCATTGACTCCTAGACTAGTGAATTCTAACTTGAAGAAAGAAATACCATATATTGGCCCCTGATTTTATGTATATGCTGCATCCTGTAGGAAATCCCCCTAGCATTGCAAGGCATTATCTTTTAACTGGTACCTTAACTTGGTCTTCAGCTGGCCATTTCAATGTTCTATATAACTAAATACTACTGGAAGTAAAGTATATTGTATATGAAAATATATCCAGTCTTAAGAGGACAAATTTTCTGTCTCCTGAATGATGGAAAATCTTCACACAACCAGCAGGTGGCTGGCTGGTCTACCAAGAAAACAGTGCTATATCAGAAGCTCAACATTTACCTGTGCTGTTGGCAGATTAGATGATAGCAGTGCTGGTAATGAGATCAGCCATTGTAAGGAGAAGTCTATATTGTTGAACTAATGCACAGCCACCATCTTTACCACCTTGTATATGGGCCTATTGAGCAAGCACAGGGTTAGGGGGTAGGATGAGAAAGCTAACTGGCATTCAGAGAAAGGGTGATGATGTTAAATGAACTCTTGAAAGTTCCCCTGGAGTAGACATTTGGTGAGAATGTTTCCATGGGAATTTTCTCACATTTACCCATTTAGAGAGGTCCATTCATATATCGGTCATTTCAACCTCCTTTTCACCATTCTTCTAGTCCTGCCTTTCTAGCCAAACTGTCTTGGTTCATCCAATCTACTGGAATAAAATGCTATAGACTGGGTGGCTTTTAAACAACAGAGATTTATTTCTTACTATCCATGGGCTAGAAAGTCAAAGATCAAGACACTAGCAGATTTGTTGTCAGGTGAGAACATGATTCTCACAGATGGTGGCTTCTGTGCCTTCATGTGGTGAAAGGACCAAGGTAGTTTTCTGAGGCCTTTTTTATAAGGGCACTAATGTCATCCATGAGGGATCTGCCCTCGTGACGCCATCATCTGTCTTATTCCATTTTGTGCTGCTAAAACAGAATACCTGAAACTGAGTAATTCCTAAAGAACAGAAATGTATGTCTCACAATTCTGGAGGCTAGTAAATTAAAGATTGAGGTGCCAATATCTGGTGTATGGTAAGGACCTTCTTATTGTGTTCTCGCATAGTGGAAGGCAGAAGAGAAAGGAGGTAAGCTGGGCAAACACTGCATGAAGCCTCATTTATAAGGGCCTTAATCTCATTAATGATGGAGGAATCCCCATGAATTAATATGGCCTAATCACTTTTTAAAGGCCACACCTCTTAATACTATCACATTGGCAACACCTTACTTTTAGAGGGGACACATTGAAACCATAGCATCTCTCAAAAGCAAGACCTCCTAATAACATCAGATTAATAATTAGGTTTTCAACATAAGAAAAATTCTTTTTCACCATTGTGTTTTAGGGTTACCTTTAAGTGAGGCTATAGGACAAGACAAGAACACTTGCCATAGAAAGCTGAGCCAGCTGGTTATACAATGATACTTTTCATAATTTGCTTGAAGCAGCACAAAATGCTGTAGCGCACATCCACTTTTTGGATTCTTTGAATTAAATATCATTCACTGTGATGGAGAGTTCAAGTCACATAGTAATATAGTGCTCCATGTTCAAGTTTGAGACTCTATCAGAGCCTAATAGATATCTAAAGTCTGCTTTTCATATGAAGAATATTTGCTGTCATTATAAAATCCTCCACTGGAGTTTGTAAGAAGATCCACTCAGTATTTTCATCTTTCATCAGATATTTTTTATACTATTAGGTTCGCTGAGTATGAGGTCCAAATGCAGGGCTACTTGTACTAAAATACGTATTTTGTTAGTTATTAAATAGACGTATCCTCACTGTTTATTCAGATGCCAGGAAAATAATCATCACAAATGTGACTTAGGCCAAGACTCCATTTGTCTTCTGACCTCTACAAGCTGCAATCTTCAGTGTGTCTCAAGTCTCTAAGCAGTAGTATCAGTCTAAACCAGTGTCTACAAAACCCAAGGGCTGAGTTTTCCTCATTCTCCTGTACACAGTCACTCCTGTGAATTGTTCCTGGTCTCTCTGAGAGAAAATATAAAGAAAGATTCACTTGTGGCTGCACTGAAAAATGTTTCTTCAAAAAGACCTAGGTTTCTCTGTAAACAAATAGCTTGAATTCTGTGGAATGGATTATATCTACAGCTTGAGTAAGAGACCATAAATCCCCTACAGCAATTTGAATCAGATTTTCTGCTCACCAGGCCTAGAATTGTCTCACTTATGTATTTCAAACAGCATCTTAATAACCCCCTCATCTGTTTTATTCCTAGAGATCCTGTGAACAATTAGCCATGTCTCTCTGCTTGGGAGAGTACTCTTAGTGTGACCTGTCTCTAAAGTGCTCCACTACTCTAGGATCTCGGGATTCTCTGCTCCCATGGAAACCGGAGTGCCCAATTTCATGGCAACATTCACCTCCAGCTTACAAAAGGACAGTCACCACAGTTTCTAAGAGGGCTTAGAGAAATGTGTTTCCCTCAGGTTTCCCTAGAGTTGAAGTAAGAGAATGGTTAAGCAGGTTGTACATAATACATTCATTCCAACATTCTCTGAGCCCTCAGGCACCTTTCCTGTTCTGTATGCCCTGCAAATTCCAGCATCTCAATTTCACTGACTATAGGTCTGCCTTCAATTCGCCATCCAAGAATACTATTAATGTTCACTTCCAGTGCTTAAACCAACACAAATCCTGAATGCTGAGTGACTGCATTGATTTAAATAAATTAAACCCACACTAGTCTTATATTTCATGGTCCTAGACCTAACAATCTTAGAGTCTCTCTCATTCATGCTCTCCAGACTGTTATTGACACAAATTGGCAAGATCCTACAAGTATTTCAGCAGTTAGGCTATTTCCTTCCAGATTAGTTTTTGTACTTCTCCATTTGAACTGTGCTGGCATCTAGCTCCTTCTATAGATCTGCAGGACATAAAGGGTGGTGAGAGTGAGTTCTGAGAATAACTGGAATTCCAGTTTATATATAAAGGAGCTATATTCATTAACAGAGTTTTAAGTGCATTTGGGCATTTGAATTCCTAAACTTTATCTTTTTCTTCTCTAATGTGCTCATCTCATGCCTCAGTCCCCTACTCTTTCTCAACTAGGACCTTTTCTTAGAATACAGATCTGCTAAAATTATACATTTAATTAGTTGTATAATTCTACTGTGGTTATAATCAGGCTCTCGTCTTGATGCTATGTATATAGGACATAAGAAACTCCTTCAAAACGGCTTTTAAAAAATTTTCATATGAATTATCCAATTAGCATCCAAAATAATCAGCATTTTTTTCTGTTCTTTTAGGACCCTGAGAGGATCTATCTCATGTTTCAAACTTTGCAGCCTCTATTGTTATCATAGCTACTAAATGCCATAGAGACTTGATCACAAAGCCTTGCTTTCTGGCAGTCAGCACATTCTCATGTTTCTTTGCTGGTGATCATTCTTTTGGAAATGAGATGCCAACACTTGTCTGTTAACATTCTCACCCTGGCAATAAGGTTATACATGTTCTTCTAAAATATGTAAACAACTGAATCCCAGAATTTAATTTTAAGGTTTCTGTCTTGGGGCTACTCCTGGTACCAGTTACTCTTTTGTCAAAAAACAGATGGAACACCTTAATGGAATAATTGAGAAAAGCTTAATGTAGACACCATTTTTGGTTTAGTGAACCAACAAGGGACCATGAAGCACTCCAGAGCTACCAGAGGGTGGTAAGTTGTTACCATCTTTAGGCTTAAAGTTGCAAGAGAAAGGAACAATTACTAGATTTTGGAGGGGGTGTTGCTGTAGGAAAGGACTACCCACTAGAAACACAATCCCTGCCACCTGAAGCTTGCCAGAAGCCAGTTTGTGGACTAAAAGTGCTGACCTCTCTATCCTCTCCTCAACTTCTGTTGGTGCCTTCCATTGGCAATAACCAAACATATTATAAGAACATAGTCTATAACCTCTTCCACTATGCTCGATGAGTATTATTTTATAACTCTTTCTATATCTTCATACTCCACACATATTCTCCCCTTTTTCCTCTTCTAGCTGATGACCTTTGATTTCACTGGGAAAGCTAAAGCTTTCAGAAGAGAATGTTCACAGATTCCCAATACCATATCAGTGTATTTAGCACATCAGTACCTGCATCTTACACCTCCAATTCTGTTACTCATGCATTAATTTTCATGTTCTTCTATAATCTAGAACGCCTGTACTAGATGCCTTTTACCTTCTCAAGAATATCTCTCCAGCTATTCTCCTCCATTTCTTCCACATTATAAATGTTTATTTTTATTGTATTATTGCCAATTGATTGATATACTGTTATTTTTCCCATCATAAAAAATAATTCTTTATTCATCTTCCTCCCTCTTCCAACTACTATTACATTTCTTATTTTTATAGGAAAACTCCACATGATTATAATATTATTTCCAGAAACTATGCTACTATTATCCTTTAAACCCACTTAAGTCTGCTTTCACTCTGAAGCTTTTCCTGTAAAGGTCACTAAAGATCCATCTTGTTAAATACAATGTTTAATTTCAGTCACTTTGTCCTATCAGCAACAGTTGACATATTGGCTATACAACTCTTAAGTATTTTAATGTGGATACCAGGAGACTGCATATACTGGGTTCCTAAATTTTTCTGTGGTCATTACTCTCAGCATTCTTTGTTGCCTTTTCATCTTTTCCCCAACCTCTTAATACAGAATTTCCCCAAGCTTAGTACTTTATCCTTTTATCTTTGCTGTCCACACTCACTCCCTTAGTGATCACATAGTCTAATGGTTGTAAATGACATATAAAAATCTATATTAATATATTAATGACTCCCCAAATAATGTCACCAATTCAGATCTTCTAACTTCCAAACTTATATATCCAACTGCATTCATGACACCTCTACTTTGATGTTTCATCTATTAATAATCTTTTTCAAAGTCTGCTTCACTTATAGTCTTCCTTATCTGAGTTCATGGCAACTTTACAGTTGTTTAGGTAAAAAAGAAAAAAATAGAGTCATCCTTGACTTCTCTCTCTGTCTGACATCTGTAACACAAGTACTATTTGCTCTCCTTTCAAAATATATCCAGAATCCAATTCCTTCATCAATTACGGTAATCATCTGGTCTGGGTTATCATCATATCTTACCTGGGTTACTGAAGACTTCTCCTTGATTTTACATTTCATTTCCTAAAGGCTTTTCTCAACACATCTTCCAGAGTGGTGTTCTATAAAAACCCTTGAGTGGCTTCAACTTTCACTTAGAGTAAAGTCATAGTCTTTACAATTGCCTCAAGCCCTATACCAAGGGTCCTCATGGCCACTCACCTGCATCTCATTCTACTCTACCTGTCAATCACCACTCTGCAGCTGTACTACTCTCTTCTTATTCCCAGAATATACCAAGCATACCGCTGCCTTAGAGTATTGCTTTAATTGTCCCCTCTTTCTGGAATACTCTTTCTTTGGGTACCATTTTTGTATACTCCCTCACTTCAATCAAATCCTGGCTCAAATTTCTTTTTCAAAGAGATTTATCCTAACCACTCTATGTAACACTTTATCCCTTCCTCTTCCCTAACATTTGTTACCCACCTTACTCTGTTCTTTTCCTTTTTAGTCCATAGCCATTGTCATCGTCCACCATATTGTATAATGCATGTTATTTATTATTCTTAATATGTGTACATATATTTATGATGTTTATTATCAGTCTCCCTTTCCTGGAATACAAGTTTAATGAGGACAGATATTTGTCTGATTTGCTCATTGATGTCTCTGAAGCATCTGACAGATAGTAGTCACTCAATAAATATTGAACAAATGAATGAATAATTACTTTCTAAGATACAGAGCCCAAGAGTTCAAACAATCCTTGAGTATTAATAGCAGTAGGTAGCAGCTCTAAACATAGGCTTCTTCCTTCCTCCCTCATCCAATAATATACACTATGTGTCTGGGAGATTGCATCTTCTTAAAATAAGCACCTAACATGGCTAAGAAAGTTCTATAAATTCATAACCCATTTAAGACTCTCATTTTGACTGTTAAAGATGTGATTCAGTGTTCAGCCTTAGTTTTTATATTACCCAGCCACAGACTTTGAGAGAGAGAAAAAGTAAGGCCAAGGGGGGAAAAGGGGGTGGAAATAGTGGTAGAAGATGTCTCCACAAACTAGCCTTGAAGGCATAGTCAAACTTTAGGTAAATGACCATAAGAACTATGTTTATTTTTCTCATCAGTATATTCTTTGTGCCTTACAAATACTAGGTCCCTAATATATTAGAAGAAAAAATGAATAGAAGTTTTCAAACAAATAACTCACTGCGTTACATATCCCACTTTCTCACTGTGCCCAGGCACCCATGTTATGATCTCCATCATCACTCTAGTTTTCTACTGACATTGCACCATGAGATGATTGCATATAAATATAAACTAAGAACAACATGTAGAAAGGAAGCATATTTGACTTCCTCACTCGGTTATTGGCAGAGCCTGTCATATTGCTTGGCACATAGTATACCCAGAGAAGGTAATTTTTAAGTAAAAGTTGTATTTGTTTGTTTCAATACTTCCCAGTTATGCCAGCAAATATTTCTTACTGTAAAACTGATTTCAGAAAATATTTTTGGCCTGGTTATATTTCAATGTTTTACAATTCAGAAGGCTGGAGTCATAATTCAATTCCTGCCAAAAGAGTTTTACTAATAAATGAAATAAGTTGACATGGTATCAATGAGAAAATTGGTGTGAAAATATATATCCCAAATATCTTTAATACTATCTAGTCTCTGAAGTAAGATTTTACTTGGGTAAAGATGTATTAATCACTTAAAATCTAATGTAGCTTTTTAGGTAAGATCTGCCATATTACCTCTGGCTCCATTAGTTGATATTTCTAAAATACAATTTGCAACACTGTTCAGGAACAAAATCCTGTGCCCTATTCTTAGGCTTCACCCTAAATTAGTGCATGGTTTTCAATTGTGGCTTTTTGTTACTTGCTAAATCTAGTGATGTGCTGGGGTCAGTTTATATTGACTTGAGAGAACCCATTTTTTAATTTTCAGGAATTTTGTCAGCAAGTGGTTAAGCCATTCCTGGCAAGAATTGGCTGTTTGGAGAGTATTTACATGATGGGAAATGGCAAATGCTACATATTAGGAGTTTTATCTCCCTAATATTAATATTAATATTTAGACATACCATTGCATTAATTCTTTGTGATGATGTCTTGATAAAATCTTGAGATTACATTATAGTGTCTATGCTACAGAGTAATGTCCAGATGAATAGGAACCTGGTATGTTTTCTTTATCTTTGTATTCCCATAGGTCATCACAGTATTTCAGACATACATTTCAATAAATATTTTTGAATAAATGAAGATATTTATATATATCTTTGTATTATACCATTATATTATCCATGAATTTCATAACAACCCAAAATATTATATTTCTAAAATAAATATATAGTATCTAAGTTGTTACTATACTATAATATATAGTATCTAAGTATGATTATTTTAAGCCTTGAAAAGATAAATAGAAATCTCAAGATATTAATACATGCCTTAAAGTTCCAATAACAATCTCAATGAAGTGAGATAGTAAATAAAATTAGGGATTTGGAGAATGATCTCACCTTATAACAGATTATTTAAAATATAGCATCTCTTTACAGTGCATTAAACTTCTTTACTGTAATTTTTAGAAATCATTATAGATGCCATTTCAAAAGTGTTTTAGATATGAGGAAGTCATATAATCAGGTCTTTTTGTGATCTTCTTTTACACAGCCTAAGACCACAGTACTGAGAGTGGACATTGATGACTATCCAGAACTCTCATATTTGAATTGTTTTTCTGCTCTGTTTCCTTTAAATATTTTTATTCTCTAGACAAGAAAATAAAGACTAGTGAAAGAAACCATTATAATTCCTTTGTCCATTTTTTCCTGGATTACTTTTCCTTCCCTCTTTCCAACTTTGATTTAATGGATCTACTGAATAAATATACCCCAACTGAGTAAAAATATTAAGCAAAAAAAAAAAAGGAGATTACAGAAAATATACATTCAATCATCACACTCAATGATTGTGGCCTTTTCTTCTTGGCATCGGGAATGAGACAAGAATGTATATTATCATCATTTCTACTCAATATTTTATTGATTCTATAATTAATGAATAGAATATGTAAATGGGAGAAAAAGAGAGAGACAGTATAGGTTTAGGAAAAAAATGAAACTTGCATTATCTGAATACAACATGATTATTTACATTGAAAATGCAGAAGAATCTAAAGATAAATTTTTAGAATAACTTTAGCAAGGAGATTGTATAGATTGAAAACACAAGTAAATTATATTTATATTAGCAGTACAGGTAAAATTAAAATTAAAAATATAAAAATTAAATAGCGACAAAATATATCAAATGTGTAAATAAATCTAACAGAAGATGTACTATAAGTATAGATTAAAAAATAGAAAAGAATTCAAGAGAAATTACAGAAGAGATTTTAAAAAAGAACATCAATGGATTGGAAACTCGAAATTACAAAGATCTCAACTCGGCCTAAATTAATTTATAGATTTAGTGAAGTTCCAATTAAAATACTGCATGTGTGTCTGTGTGTGGACATGTGTGTGTATGCCAATGGACAGATTCTATATATGGACAGATTCATCTATATGAAAATGAAAAGTGACTGAAATAGCCAAGGCAATTCTGAAGTAAACAAACATAGCTGAAAAACTTACTTCACATATCAATATCTATTATAAAGTTGTGATGATTCAAACAATGCAATATTGATGTAACAATAGACTATTTTACCATTGTAATAGAATAGGGAGTCAAGAAATATACTCACACATAAATGTTCACCTGATTTATGAGAAAGGTGACACTGGTGTTTGGAGGAATAAATGATGTTTTCAATAGATGGTGCTGGGTCCATTATTTGGGAAAAAAAATGTATATGGATTCCTACTTCATACCTTATAAAAATCAATTAAAGATTGATAGCAGATCAAAATGTGAAAGGTAAATCAATAAAGCTTTTAGGGAGATAAATAGGAGAAAAATTTATAAGTTGAATAGGAAAATATTTCTCAAATGAGATACTAAAAGTATTAATTATAAGAGAAAAAATAATAAATTAGATGATCTTAAATTAAGAACTTATGTTTATCTGAAGTCATCTCCCTTTTTGAAGTCATCTTTAATAGTGTGAAAAGAAGTTTGTAGACTGTGAGAAGATATTCAGTAGATATAACTGACTAAGGACAAAATTCTAGAATATATCAAGTTCTTCAATAAGTAAAAAAAAAAAAAAAAAAGCATAGTTTATCCAATCTAGATGGGCATAAGATTTGGACAAGCATTTCAGAAATGAAGATATGCCAATTACCAATGAACATACATAAAGATGATCATCTTAATTAGGTATCAGGAAAATGTAAATTAAAATCACAATGTGATATCATAAAATATACACAAGAATGATTAAAGTAAAAATAATGGAAAATGTAATATGTTAGCAAGAACATGAAGTTATTATGACTCTTAAAGACTACTAGTGGGAGTAAAAATTGATAAAACCATTT
The DNA here is from genome assembly GCF_040939455.1 of Microcebus murinus. Classification (NCBI taxonomy): domain Eukaryota; kingdom Metazoa; phylum Chordata; class Mammalia; order Primates; family Cheirogaleidae; genus Microcebus; species Microcebus murinus. The sequence continues at coordinate 64,169,379 of NC_134105.1, forward strand.
TATTAGTCTCCATGACAGACTCATATTGCTGATAATCTAGTAATTCTACTCTTAGGTATTCCAATGAGCAGTTGTCTGCCAAAGGTATGTATCAGAATGTTCATAGCAGCATTTATCATAATCTCCAACAAATGGCAATCACCCTAATGTTTATAACTGAATAAAGTGTAATATATGCTCACAATGGAATGCCATTCTACAAAAATGAGAATGGATGATTTTCAACTACATAGAAAAACATAGATAAATCTAATGAACCTACTGTTGAACAAAAGAAAGTCAGAAAGAAAAGAAGATACAAAATTCCATAAATGTAAAGTACAAAAGCATGTGAAACAAATCTGTGCTGTTAGAAGTCAGGGTAAAAGTTTACTCTCACAGGGGTAATAACTGGAAGTAAAAAGAATGGGGTTCTATGGTGTTAAATGATGTGGGCTATTTGTTTTTGTATATTTTTTTATCTCAGAGCTAAATACACTCAATTAGGGTATTTAGCTGTGAAAAATCATTAAGCTGTATGCTCATGATATATGATGCTTTCTATGTGTTTATTAAACTTCAATAAAAAGGTTTTTTTAAAAAAATTATGAAAGGAGAGTTTTAATTTTTCATCACAGTGTCCATAATTTTATTGTGTATCATATCTTTCTTTTATGCTATTATACAATTTTCCTTTTAAATAATGAGGTTTTGTTTTTATTAATAAACAAAATTCCAATCCAAGCTGTACCTTATTATACCATCTTGTATTATATAACATGAGGGAGGGAACATAGCTATTTAATTTCTGATATTTCCATTTCTGGAATAAAAAAACAGAAGGTTCAAATTTAAATATTTTTATTAGAATCACCCATGGCAAGAAAGCAGGTCCAACATGTGTGCCCCAAATTAATCCTGTCGCCAGTTTTTTCAGCATAATAAGAACATATGATCTTTTATGTTTAGGATAAAAATGCATTAATGTATCTACTTTTCTAATTTTTCAGGCTTTAAAAATATTCTCAAGTGTTTAAAGCACTACTGTACTTGGCTTGGTTGTATAAAGCTGAAAAAGAGATTTTTTTCTAGTACAACACTAACAAAAAGTGCTGCTTAATGTTAAGGTCACATCTTTTACTGAATCCATCAAATAGCTGAGGGTACCTGACAATCAACCCAAAACTTGAAAGACAGGTTCCTCTAAGGAGTAACTGGATGGGAACAATTGTTGGACAGAACAAGTGCCAAATGCCATATAAGCTAGTAAGAATAATTCAGTTGAATTTTTAAATAAATGGCTCAAGGCTGAGTGTGATAGTTTGCATATGAGTACAGAAACTTGGGATGCTTCAGATAGAGGAGAAATTCATACCTTGTTGAAGGCTCTTTTCCACAGATTTTACTGTGTTCTTAAGAAAGTCTGGTTGCAGGTCAAGTGTCTGAAGAAAACTTCATTTGTGATGACTGCCTGGAGAAAGAGAAAAGAGACACTGGAAAAGACACAAATCACTGCCAGGATCCTTCTCCCTTACATTTTTCATGGCACAAAGCCTAAAGCTTCTAGAGAATGGGCAATCAATTAATCAATCAATCAGACAAACATAAAAACACCCAAAACCTAAAGATTAAAGGCCAGGTATTATAATGGCTCAAGAAAGAAAACAAAGCAACAATGTCCAACCCAACAGAATGAACAGTAATCTGCCTCACCTATCAGTTCTCTCAATAAATGTGAATGGCTTAAAATCCCCACTCAAGAGACATAGGCTGGCTGAATGGATAAAAAAACATACAAGCCATGTATCTTCTGTTTTCAGGAAACACATCTAACCTGCAAGGATGCATATAGGCTAAAAGTAAAGGGATGGAGATCAGTATTTCAAGCAAGTGGAAGCAAAAAGAAGGCTGGTATGGCAGTTCTGATCTCAGATGATTTAGGGTTTTTTTTCAATATTACTTTTTTTTAAATTTCAGCATATTATGGGGGTACAAATTTTAAGGTTACATATAATGCCCTTGCCCCCCCCCCAAGTCATAGCTTCAAGCATGACCATCCGCCAGATGGTGCACATCTCACTCATTATGTATGTATATACCTATCCCCTCCTCCCCCCTCCAACCTGCCCAATACCTGATAAATGTAATTCCTATGTGTCCACTTAGGTGCTGATTAGTTAATACCAATTTGCTGGTGAGTATATGTGGTGCTCGTTTTTCCATTCTTAGGATATTTCACTTAGTAGTATGGGTTCCAGCTCTATCCAGGAAAATACAAGATGTGCTATATCACCATTGTTTCTTAGAGCTGAATAGTACTCCATGGTATACATATACCACATTTTGTTAGTCCACTCATGCATTGATGGGCACTTGGGTTGTTTCCACAGCTTTGCAATTGTGAATTGTGCTGCTATAAACATTCGAGTGCAGGTGTCTTTTTTGTAGAGTATCATTTGATCTTTTGGGTAGATGCTAGTAGTGGGATTGCTGGATCAAATGGTAGATCTACTTGTATCTCCATATTGCTTTCCATAGAGGTTGAAATAGTTTGCAGTCCCACCAGCAGTGTAGGAGTGTTCCTATCTCTCCACATCCGCACCAACATCTATTGTTTTGGGACTTTTTGAAAACCAACAAAAGTAGTGAAAGACATAGATGGTCATTATATAATGGTGAAGGGTACAGTTCAACAAGAAAATATAACAATTTTAAATATATATGCACCCAACTTAGGCGCACCCAGATTCATAAAGCAAACCTTATTGTATCTAAGCAAATTGATTAACTGCAACTCCATAATAACTGGATATTTCAACACCCCACTGACTGCACAGGATAGATTGTCCAAACAGAATATTATAAAGAAATAGTGGACTTAAACAAAACTCTAGAACAATTGGGTCTGACTGATATTTACAGGACATTATACCCCAAATCCACTGAATTTACGTTTTTCTCATCAGCTCACGGACATTCTCTAAGATTGACCATATCCTAGGACACAAAGTAAGTCTCAAAAAATTTAAAAAAAAATAGAAATCATGCCACGTATCTTCTCAGATCACAGTGGAATAAAAGTAGAAATCAACCCTAACAGAAATTCACATTTCTAAACAAAAATGTGGAAATTTAACAATCTTCTACTAAATGATTACTCCATAAATGAAGAAATCAAGATGAAAATAAAAAAAAATTCTTTAAACAAAATGACAATGGAGAGACAAGTTATCAAATTCTCTGGGACACAGCTCAAGCAGTACTGAGAGGAAAGTTTATTTCCCTCAATGCCGATAACCAAAAGTCAAAAAAGACTACAAATAGGCAATCTAATGAATAGTCTCAAAGAGCTGGAAAAAGAAGAACAGACCACCCCATACCCAGCAGAAGAAGTGAAATTAACAAGATCAAATCATAACTAAATGAAATAGACAACAGGGAAGCTATACAGAAGATTAATAAAACAAAAAGTTGATTCTTTGAAAAAATAAACAAAATTGACACACCATTGGCTAGGCTAATGAAAAGCAGAAAAGAGAAATCTCTAATAAGCTCCATCAGGAACAAAAAAGGAGTTATCACAACTGATACCAAAGAGATACAAGATATAATTTATGAATACTACAAAAATCTTTATGCACACAAAGTGGAAAATGTGGAGGAGATGGACAAATTTCTAAAAACACACAGCCTTCTTAGGCTCAACCAGGAAGAAATAGATTTCCAGAACAGACCAATCTCAAGAGCTGAAATAGAAACAGCAATTAAAAATCTCCCTAAAAAGAAAGTCCCAGTCCAGATGGTTTCACACTCGAATTTTACCACACCTACAAAGAAGAATTAGTGCCTATCTTGCAGAAATTATTCCACAACATCGAGAAGAATGGAAACCTCCCTAACACCTTTTATGAAACAAATATTACTCTGATATCTAAACCAGGAAAGGATGCAACAAAAAAAGAAAACTACAGACCAATTTCCCTAATGAATATAGATACAAAAATTTTCAACAAAATCCTAGCTAACCGAATCCAGATGCTTATCAGGAAAATAATCCATCACAACAAAGTGGGCTTCATCCCAGGGATGCAGGGATGATTCAACATACATAAATCTATAAATGTAATTCACTACATAAAAAGAAGCAAAAACAAAGACCATATGATTCTTTCAATAGATGCAGAAAAAGTTTTGGACAAAATTCAACACCCTTTCATGATAAGAACACTTAAGAAAATAGGCATAGAAGGGACATACCAAAAAATGATAAAAGCCATATATGACAGACCCATAGCCAACATCATACTGAATAGGGGAAAATTGAAAGCATTCCCACTTAGAACTGGAACCAGACAAGGCTTTCTACTGTCTCCACTTCTATTCAAGATAGTGCTGGAAGTCCTGGCTATAGCAATGAGACATGAAAGTGGAATTAAAGAGATCCAAATTGAGGCAGAAGAGATCAAATTTTCACTGTTTGCTGATGATATAATATTATATTTAGAAAACCCCAAGGACTCAACCAAGAGACTCCTGGAATTGATAAATGAATTTAGTAAAGTCTCAGGATACAAAATCAATACACAGAAATCAGAGGCATTCATATACACCAACAACAATCAAATTGAGAACCAAATCAAAGACTCAATTCCCTTCACAATAGCAACAAAGAAATTAAAGTACCTACAAATATACTTAACCAAGGAGGTAAAAGACCTCTACAGGGAGAACTATGAGGAAGGAAATTGCAGAGGATGTAAACAGATGGAAATCCATACCATGCTCATGGGTCGGCAGACTCAACATCGTTAAAATGTCTATACTACCCAAATTGATCTATAGATTCAATGCAATACCTATTAAAATCCCAACATCATTCTTCACAGATATAGAAAAAATAATTTTGCACTTCATTTGGAACCAGAGAAGACCTTGCATATCAAAAACAATTTTAGCCAATAAAAATAAAATGGGAGGGATTAATATGCCAGATATCAAACTATACTACAAAGCTGTAGTAATTAAAGCAATTTTGTATTGGCACAAAAATAGGAATATTGACCAGTGGAACAGATCTGAGGACCCTGATATAAAACCAGCCTCATATAGCCATCTACTCTTTGACTAAGCAGACAAAAATATACACTGGGGAAAAGAATCCCTTTTCAATAAATGGTTCTGGGAAAACTGGATAGCCACTTGTAGAAGGCTGAAGTAGGATCCACATCTTTCACCTCTAACAAAAATCAACTCATGCTGGATAACAGACTTAAACCTAAGGTATGAAACTACTAGAATTCTAGAAGAAAGTGTTGGAAACACTCTCCTAGACATCAGCCTAGGCAAAGAACTTATGAAGAAGACCCCAAAGCCAATCACAGCAGCAACAAAATTAAACAAATGGGACATGATCAAACTAAAAAGCTTCTGTGCAACCAAAGAAATAGTCATGAAAGTAAACAGACAACCTACAGAATGGGAGAAACTTTTTGCATCCTACACATCTGATAAGGGGCTGATAACTAGAATCTACTTAGAACTCATGAAAATCAGCAAGAAAAAATCAAACAACCCTATCAAAAAGTGGGCAAAGAACATGAACAGAAACTTTTTTAAAGAGGACAGAATAATGGCTAACAAACATATGAAAAATGTTAAACATCTTTAATCATCAGGCAAATGCAAATCTAAACTACAATGAGATATCACTTATTTCCAGTAAGAATGGCCTTTATCAAAAAGTCCCAAAACAATAGATGTTGGCATGAATACGGAGAGATAGGAACACTCCTACACTGCTGGTGGGACTGCAAACTAGTTCAACCTCTATGGAAAGCAATATGGAGATACATTAAAGCGATACAAGTGATCTACCATTTGATCCAGCAATCCCATTACTGGGCATCTACCCAAAAGATCAAATGATACTCAACAGAAAAGACTCCTGCACTTGAATGTTTATAGGAGCACACCTCATAATTGCAAAGCTGTGGAAACAACCCAAGTGCCCATCAATGCATGAGTGGACTAACAAAATGTGGTATATGTATACCATGGAGTACTATTCAGCTCTAAGAAACAATGGTGATATATCACATCTTGTATTTTCCTGGATAGAGCTGGAACCCATACTACTAAGTGAAGTATCCCAAGAATGGAAAAACAAGCACCATATGTACTCACCAGCAAATTGGTATTAACTAATCAGCACCTAAGTGGACACATAGGAACTACATTAATTGAGTATTGGACATTGGGAGGGGGGAGGAGGCGGCAGGTATATACATACATAATGAGTGAGATGTGTACCATCTGGCAGATGGTCATGCTTGAAGCTCTGACTTGTGGGGGGGGGGCAAGGGCATTATATGTAATCTTAAAATTTGTACCCCCATAATATGCTGAAATAAAAAAAAATATGACCCCAAAACTTTTGTCTTTGGGCCATAAATAAAAACTCATTCAACTCAAGGTAGAGGACCAAAAACAAACAAAAAAATGAAGTCTCCTACTCTGAGGTAGGAGACATTCTAAGCCTAGATTATCATAAGAGTTCTACTGCTGAACGAGCAGTAGGATCATTAAGAGGTCTCCATCCCTGAGAACCAGGCATGTAGGACTGAGGCTGAACCAGAACAGCAGAGATTTTCCTCACTACTCACTGCTACCAGCCTAGCTAGTGTCATGTAACAAGTAATAGCAGTCTAATCCAGACAAAAATGTCAAGTGAGAAGACATCTTCTCTGACATATAGGTGCAGTGGAAAGACCTAAAGCTAAATGTGGAACAAACAATGGGAAAACCCTCTGAAGTATCAGTCCTGGACCTAAACACAAGGTAATTCAAGAGACATTTATAGCCTGTGGTGCACAGAGGGCAGCCGTAGCAACAACAGTTCAAACCTATCTCAATTCCTGACTGTCCTTACTAAACCTCTGACACTAAAGACTTAGAAAAAAGAGAATGTGTGCATTTCAGGGCATAAATATTATTTGTTTCTATCTCTACCAGTCTACATCAGATGTCTGGATTTTATCCAAAAAACTTAGGAGTCATATAAAGAATTAAGAAAAACAATATATACTTCAGAGCTCAATCAACAGAACCTAATTCAGATATGACACAGCTTTTGGAAAATTATCAGGCATGGAATTTGAAATGAACATAGTTAATACATTGAAGGCTGTAAAGGAAATGGGATACAATATGCAGTCTTAGATGGTAAACTATAACAGAGAATATAATGGAAATGCTAGAGATAAAACACAGTAACAGAGGTGAAGAATGTCTCTGATAGCCTCATCAGTAGATGCCACAGACAATGAAAGAAACAGTACACCGAAGATACATCAGTAGAAATTACCGAAACTGAAACACAAAGAGCAGAAGAAAACAGATTTAAAAACAAAAAACAAAAATGAACAACTGATAAAAACCCAGAACAGAGCAAAGAGGCCAAGGACTATGGGACAATATGAGTCTAACCTGCATGCAAACGGATCCATAAAGGTGGAGGGTGAAAGAATGGAGTAGAAGGAATATTCAAAGATGATAATGTACAAGAAGTTTCTAAAATTAATGAAAAAATAAGAACATAGTTTCAAGAATCTTGGAGGACACCAAGGAAGACAAATAAAACAAGCAAATAAACAAATGAAAACAAGATATATCTTACTCAAATAGCTGAAAATGTAAGCTAAAGAGAAAGAAGGTGGTAAGAGAACATAATACATTATATACAGAAGAACAAAGGTAACATTTGTATTTTTTGTCAGAAATTATGCAAATAAAAATGCAGTGGAGTAACATCTTGATAATGCTAAAAAAAAATCGTCAACTTAGAGTTCTATACCCAGTGAAAATATGTTTCAAAAATGAAGGAGAAATTAAAAATTTATTTCCATACATGGAAAAGCATAGTTCTTTATCTGCAAATCTAAATACAACACATTTTAAAGGAAGTTCTTCAGACATTAAAAAATAAAATACCAGACAAAACCTAGTATTTACATGAATAAATTAGCAATATTAAAAATGGAATAATAAAGATAAATATATAATTTTTTCTGCTTGTAAATGACTCTAATGTAAATGGCTCTTCTTATAAATGACTGTAATGAGCTAATAAATGATAACCTAAAACAAATATACCATGTGCCATGTATTTATAGCATATATAGAAGTAAAATGCATGGTAAAATAACACAAAGGATGGAAGAGAGAAATTGGGAAGTTACCATGGTAAAATACTTTCTCAAAAGAAGACATAACAAATGGCCAACAGGTATATGGAAAAATGCTCAACATCACTAATCATCAGAGAAATCCAATCAAAACCAAAATATGGTATCGTCTCACTCCAGTTAAAATGGCTTTTATCAAAAAGACAAGCAATAACAGATACAAGGATGCAGAGAAAGAGAAACCCTTATACAACATTGATGGGAATGTACATTATTAGTACACCCACTGTAGAGGACAGTATACAGGTTCCTCAAAAACCAAAAATAGAACTACCACATGATCCAGCAATTCCACTGCAAAGTACATATCCACAAGAAAGGAAATCGATACATCAAAGAGATATCTGCACGCTCGTGTTTACTATAGTACTATTCATAATAGCCAAAATACAGAACCTAAGTGTACATGAACAGATAAATGGGTCAGTACAATGTGACATATATATATAGAGAGAGTGAAATATTAATCAGCCACGAAAAAGAAAGAAATCATGTCATTTGCAGCAACATGGATGTAACTAGAGGCTATTATGTTAAGTAAGCCAAGCAGAGAAAGACAAATATCACATGTTCTTATTCATATGTGGGAGCTAAAAAAGTATATCTCATAAATATAGAGAGTTGATTGGTGGTTACCAGAAACTGAGAAGAATAGTGGGTGAGTGGATGAAGGGGAACAAAAGAATAGAAATGTTTTTATTAGCATTGAACTGTATACTTTAAAAATGGTAAACATAGTCAATTTTATATGTACATTTTATCTAAATAAAAAATACATTTAAAAAGTTAAATTGGGATATGTTTTAATGAATGACAATTGATATATAATATATGAAAATTTGGGTTCTACCAGTACAGCAACAATAAGGGGAAAATTTACAGGATTACATGCTTATATGGTCATACATTGTTAATGACAGGGATACATTCTGAGAAATGCATTGTTAGGTGATTTTGTAATTGTGTGAACATCATAGAGTGTATTAATACTTACATACCTAGATGGTATATAGCCTATCACACACCTAGGCTATATTGTATAGTCTATTGCTCCTAGGCTACAAACCTATACAGCATGTTAGTTAGTGTTCTGAACGCTATAGGTAATTGTATACAATGTATATCATTGCATACAATACCTGTGTATCTAAACACATCTAACATATAAAAAGCACAGTCAAAATATGACATAAAAGGTAAAAAATGGTACACCTGTACAGGCACTTACTGTGAATGGAGCTCGCAGGACTGGAAGTTGCTCTGGGTGAGTCACTGAGTGAAATGATGAGTAAATGTGAAGGCCACATTATTGTACACTACTGTGGACTTTATAAAATGCTGTACAATTAAGCTACACTAAATTTATCTTTAAAATTTCTTTTTTTCTTTCTTCGGTAAAGAATTAGCCTTTACTTACTGTAACTTTTTTACTTTATAAACTTTTTAAATTATGAAAATGAATGTTCATTTGCAAAACAGTGATTGTTACTCCTGCCACACACCATATGCAAAATTATCTCAAAATTGATCATTGACCTAATTGTATTACATAAAACTATAAAACATCTAGAGGAAAATAGAGAGAAAAATCTTTACAAGCCTAGTTTAGTTGAGATCTCCTTAGACACATCAATGGAATGAATTAGAAAAGGGAAAAATGGATAAATTGGACTTTATCAAAATTAATGACATTTGTTCTTTGGAAGACACTGTCAAAAGAATTGAAAGTAACAGACTCAGATAAAATATGTTCAAAGCACATATAAAATAAAGCCTATATCCAGAATATATTAAAAATTTTCCAAAATTCAATAAGAAAACTACCAACAAAAAATGAATGAATAAATAAATAAATAAACATTTGAACATATCCATGAAAGACTGGCAAATCAGCACATGAAAAGATAGATGCCCAATATCATTTGCCATTAGGGAAATGAAGATTAAAATTACAACTGAATACTGCAACAGACCTATTTGACAATGCCAAGAACTGGTAATGAGGTAGAGTATTTTGAATTCTTATACATTGCTTATATGAAATGACAAATTACAGCCACTTTTGAAACAGTTTGACAGGATGTTATAAAATTAAATGTACAGTTACCATATAACTCAACAATCCTACTCCTAGGCGTTTATCATAGTAAAAGGAAAACCTATGTTCCCATAAAAACCTTTATGTGAATATTTAGAGCAGCTTTATTCATAATTGTCCAACCTGAAAACAAGCCAAATGTCCCTTAGTTGAAGAATGGATGTACAAACAATAGCACATCCATAAAATGAAATTCTACTCCACAATAAAAAAGAACCCAACAACATGGATGGCTCTAAAGTGCATTATGCAATATAAAAGAAGTCAGATTCCAAATGCTACATACTAAATAATTCCATTTATAATACTATTTGGAAAAGGATAAACTCTAGGGACAGATAACAGATCAGGGTTGCCAGGGACTAAAGAAGAGAAGAAGTTAATTCCAAAGTGACTCAGGAAAAATTTTTTGGTGTGATGAAAATATCCTAAAACTTTATCTTGATAATGGTGACACAATCATATTCATTGAAATTGTACACTAAAAAGGTTATTTTCCTATGTCTAAATTATGCTTTAATATTTAAAAATGGAGAATAAAGCTTTTTATTCAACAAGGCATTTCCATTGCATACTTCCATCTAAATTACTCTTCAAAATAATAGCTCAATTAAAACAATTTGGTGGTGTTAAATCAAATCTAGAATATTCTTCATTTATTTCTATGCTAAGTGAGGCAATTAATTTCTAAGTAAAAAGTTATTTTAAATAAAATATATTAAATGAAGTTAGTATGAATAAAGTAAGGGAATGCTGTTATAGAGTAAAAACTTCAAAAATATATGATGTAATTGGAGTATTTTATACATACAAATATGCTTCCTCACTATATATTTGCATTCATGTAGCTGTCTTGCAGGAATGATAGCAAAGCATTATTCTTAACTTGCTAAATATAACCATCTTTTCAGTGACACTATGACAACTAAAAGTGTATTAAAATCCCATGACTGTAGCCTTTTGAAAAATTGCAATGAACATACTGAAATTTTTCATAGCTATGTGCATTTACTTGACTATAATTTGGATCTGATGTATCATTATAGATAATACAGAAACATGAAGGGAAAAAGTCTCTCATTTTTTCCCTAAGAGCAAGCTTTATAAATAAAGTGTTATATTTTAATTATAGAAGAAATTACAGATTATAATCATAGTTATTGAAAGATTAGAAAAATGATAAAAATGTTTAACAATAAGATGCAACTGAGAAATCTTAAGCTATAAATATTTCTGGACTCCTCAAAGTTGTATAGAAAAAATGTATAAAAACCACTGGGAACTGATGGAAGAAGACACACACATTTTACTTAATCGCCCTTTAGGAACTAATATATTTACGTTAAGATTGTATATATTCCTTTTTGGTTTCTGTACCTGATTTGTCAGTACACAGTTGGCTATGTATTGTAGCTATCTTTTGTTATTAGCTATTCAAAACAGTTTGTCACAAATTCACTAGATAATTGGTCTTTCTGCCTTAATCGATTTGAAATACATACCATTTAAAAATTAAAGGACAATGGACTAAATTTTATAATGACAAGAAAATACAGTTTCAAAGGTTGAGTTGATGGTGTTTTGATTAGACAAATGAGCTATTAAGGTCCTTTAAACAATCCATTAGTTGCGAATGGTTTTAGGGACATCTGTTGATGACACTGAAATTGATCAATTTTAGGTGCAACTTTAGGAAATTCAACTACCAAATCATTCAGAAATTTAAATGAGGCTAATATTTGCAAGTCTACCATTTTTGTAGGACCCAATTCCTGATATTTTTGCTGTCAGTTATTTATACTAGAGTAATAAAATTATAGTCTTAGAGAAGAAAACTTGTAATCGTTGATTCCATTAAAATTCAAACTTTGAATTTTCAAAAATTAACATGTGACAAATTAATTTTATAATACTTTTCTGTAAATTTAAAGACTATAGACACAAAAAAATTTAATAATATAAAGCTATAATACATAAAGGGGAAATATAGAGTTCATCTTTCCAAACCTAAACCTATGGGTAAAACTTATGCATATCTTATTTTTCTAAATGATATTAATTTTGACTCTGACACCCCTCCCCCACAGTGCTAGAGAGAATGCAGCCTTGGCCATTTTTAAGGTGTCTATCCCCCAGTGAAAGCAAAGTACTTGGACCATATTCAATGCCAATATATTGGGGAAAACCCTTTCTTCATCTCTCCTCAGTTCCCCACATTGCCCATGTTTTATAAATATTATTATCCCAGTTGACACAATCTCTTCAGGTGTGACAGCAATGTAAACAGTCACTCTACACTATTGGGGCTCTTCTTCCTGAAGTCTTGCTGTCTCCCTTACAAGTTGCTAGGACTCAAGGTTCTGGAGTCAGCCAGACCTGGCTTTGACCCTTCACTCTGCTGCTGATTAGTGGTGAGACCTTGGGCAAGTGGCTTAATTATTCTAGACTTCAATTTCTGCAGCCCTAATATAGATAATTAAAAATTTACCAAGCTGACTGAGCTCTTGTGGCACTGAATAAGATAGTGTGTACAAATGACTTAGCAAGCTGTCAAGCACAGTGTAATGAATTTTAGTTACTTGATAGTTACATAGATATTAGTATTTATTGACAAAGACTTTCAACTTGAGCAATCTTTAGTCAGGCTGCTCTAAGCCCTCTTCTCAGCTACACTTCGATCTTGGGTTTCAGTGTCCTTCCTTGTCTGGTCTGCATTGCCGGGTTTTAGTTAGAATCCTGCTGTCAATTTAGAGAGAATCTCCAACAGTTTATATCTGATTTCCTCAATTTCTCATCAAATTCCATATACCCCACCTTCCATATCTGATCACCCAGACCAACCTTCAACAAGTATTGTCCCCTTACTCTTGGCAATTTGCCATCCACTACCACCCCCTCCCCAAGCTGCTTCTTGTTTATAAATCCCCACTTTCCCTTGTTGTATTTGGAATTGGAGCATAGTTGTATACTAAGGTATCTTCCCTTTCATTGCAATAATTCCTGAATTTTTTTTTTTTAAGTACTTTAACTACTATGTAGATCTGGTTTTTCTTAACATTATCAGCATTAGTTCTTCTTAGAAAATGCTGACATAGATCATTGTAAAACCAAATAATAGAAAAACACAAAGCACACTACAAAATTTTACTTTATAATGAGTGATTTAATTCATCATGAGTCTTTATACAGCACCTGTAATGTAAAAATAATGAGACATTGTAATGGGATAAATGGAGTAAGAGACAATGCCCCTTCTCTCAAGGATTTTATAATATAAACAAAGAAACAATCATACATACACTGAAAAATTGTTGTGTGCATTTTTAATTTTGTGTGAAGTGCTAATGGGATATTCTTGTAGGAACGCCAAGCATGAAGTTAAAAATAGTAATAAAATGTCAGATTAGAGCTCAGACATAGAAGCAATAATTGAAGTGTCTAGAGAAAGAAAAGAAAAGCTTTTCTTATGGTTTTTGAGACTGTGAACTTGGTGAACATTCACAAAACAAATTTCAGAAAAACAAACTGAATTGGCAAAGTAGGCAATGAGTGGTCACAAATCTAGGAGGGCAAAACAGATGACAAAATATATAAGAATACAGTTTAACCAAGTATCAAATGCATCAAAGAGGTCATGTATGATAAATATAAAAAGACAAAACAACTATGGATTTTGGATTGAATTGCTCAGAGAGCAGAGATTTCTTTCCCTTCAATATTGTTAGCTCTAGGCTGATAAACAGATTATATTTTTACAGAAACATTGATTGAGTCCCTACTTACGTCAGGCTAGTAATAATATAGTAATAGTAATGAGATAATAGTAATAGCTTAACTGCCTCAGAGATAATATTTTGAGGGATAGGTGAAAAGTAGAGGTTCAAGAGCTTGTTCTCTTTCAGAAATTCAATCTCTTAGCCTAGATTCAATGAATATGCTTCTAAGAAAATATTCCATTAAAAAAAATAGCAGGTATTATCACCATTGAAAGAAAAGACAGTTGGATTTGACAGACCTTTCTGAGTCTCAATACTCACCATAGGAGGAAGTAGTATCTGCTACAACTACCTACTGCAGCCTTTAGGGTGCTGCGTTGCTTGAGGCTATACCAAGATACCCACTCATTTCCTAAAAGGAATCCTAAATACATAAAGCCAGACAATGCTTTTAAATTTTTTCCTAAACTCAGTAGATTAAATGAACCCTCACTAGGGTCTTTACAGAAGCTATTATGGAAATTAAAATGCCCTTTTAAAAATCAGTTAAGTCCCTACTAGAGTTATTTTCCATCCCCTATACCATCTTGCTTCTCTATGCAAAAAAAAAAAAAAAAAAAAAAAAGCTATGGATAATGTTCATTGCACTGGGAATATCCAAAGCAATGAATGGCTTTTAGAGTTGATTAAATGCTAAAGTGAAGCTTTTTGATAACTATGAGAGCTGACTATTGTAAGTGTACTCCAGTGTCATGAATATTACTGCTAATACATGATAAGATTTTTAAAGGACATAATAAAGTATAATAAAGAACAGATCACTTTCTTTCCTTTTGAGGTTTGGAAAGAGCTATCTTCTTTTTCTTTGGTCTTTACAATGGTGGCAAAAGGGAAGTCCTTTTAAAGTGAGTGACTTGGTCAGGGAGGTTACATAATGAGATTAATAGCTTAAAGGAATGTACTGCACAACATGTCCATGATGAGATTAAAGATATTTTAATATCAAAAAGGGCTTTGTGGCTTGTTAAGGAGACTACAATTTAACATTTGTGGGCTGAGACTGACAGAAACTTTTTTTGATTAATAAGAATGTGTGCCTCTTTCTGTACATTGCTTAGCTGGGGAAATTGTGAAAACAGCACTTCATAGTACTGACATTGTATTAAAATAAAAATGCAATACTAGGAAGAGGAGTTACTATGGTGAAATGAACTATTGTACTTTGAATCAATGTTTATAATAATATTTTAGATATTTTGTTCTTTAAAATCTCAAATATATTTATTAAAATTAATTCTATATATTTAAACAAATATACATTGAAAGGATATTGAGTTCATAATAGTTATGAATTCTTTTATAAAATTTGGGGATTAAAATATTATATGATCTAAAACTAATTGTGTATTCTGAACTTTGCTAGTACAGATGATATAAACAGCTTGTATCATTTATATTATTAAAATACTAATAATGTTGATAATCATTAATTATGTTTATTGAATACTATCCAAGCATTGTGTTAGTATTTTACTGGAGCTATTCATTAAAATCTTGTAACAATGAGTAATGTTTAGTAGTAAGTGCCAGAACTAAGACTTAAACCCATATCTCTCAAATCTCAAAGTCCAAAATTCATATAGTATATACACACACACACACACACACGTATGTTATATATTTTAAACATACATATGATATATATGTACATGTATACACACACACATATATATATATATTGGAAAAAGACTGGTAATTTAACTGAGAAGAAGGCACTTACTTCCAAAAGTCTACAGTAGCATTTGTTAAGTTTTTACTAGTCCAGCATCCATTGCCCATCTTTAACAACTCTTTCCTGGTGGCAATTACATGTTATCTACTTATATTCTTGAAGGTGACCAGAAGAGGCAGATATCCCTGTTCTCTACCCTAGAGGAGCTCAGCCAAGGAGTTCTCTTTCCAGAATTTTTGAAGTTGAACCAGCCAAAATAGGACAAGCAAGTACCCTTTGAAGAATTCATTATAGCACAGCAGCAGCAACAGCAGTTGTGGAAGAGGCCCAATTAACTTCAGGATATTTGCTGAGCTTCCTGCTGTCTGAGTCTTCTTCCCATCAGAGTCTCTTTGATTCCTGCTCTTCCCTCAAGACTTGTCTCCCAGGTGGCTGTCAATTCTGTAAGAGTCCCTAATATTTTTTCATTAAATTTCCTTTTGAAAGGAAGGAAAGGTGAGCTAGCCTAAAATGATTTCAAACCAAGGTAAACATAAACACATGGTTACTTCACCCTACATAAAGCTCTTTTTAATATTGTTTATATTTTATTTTTTGAACACTGATAAAATGGACAGCAAGACCTATTTTTGACAATAACAATGATATTGAAAAACAATAATCTACATATATGGAAGGCCCATTTATACGTCACAATAAGAATCGTAAGAGGCCAAAAATAACTTTATCCTCTTTTTAGAAAGAGAAAAACTGTGATAAGAAATTTACTGTTGGATTTAAATTTCAGAGAGGGTACCCGACACCAAGAACTGAAGCTTTTAAGGAATTGGAAGCCTTTGCAGACAAGGGAAGAGAAAAAATACGTTGTAGATAAGGCAATGTGCAGAGAATTAATAAAATATTCAAAGAACCACGTTTCTAGAGCACAAGATAGGTAAAGGAGTCGGATACCTATCTGGGAGTTAGATGGATGAGCAAACTTGATGACCAAAAGAAATTAGATCATTACAATGCAGACATATAGATCTGGCCTCTTTGTAAAGATTACTAGGAGGAGTGCATTTCTACTAGAAATTATTTGTAAAACAATGTCAACAACCAAGGAGACAAACAAATAATTGCAGCTTCTAATCCATCAACAAATTATCAAGTTCCTCTATCTTTTATTTGAGTTCTAATTTCACTCTTCCCAGAACCCCATATTACTACACGAATGTAACTGCAGAGGTATGGTAGACATATCACACTGTGTTTCCCACCATGTCTTCTCTCTTCCCCAACGATCCCTACCCTCAATAACAATCATTTATCTGGTTGCCTAAAACAATAATACTTTAAGTTCCTGTTTTTCCACATCAGTAAGCAGAAAGCTCTGTTGACTTTGCCATCTGGGCCACATCCAGATCCTTCCTCTTCTCCCAGCCCCAACTTTTTCCACCTAGGTAACCTGTTTGCTTGAACTGGTGCAACAGCCTTCGAGCTAATCTCCTTCTATTCTTGTGCTATGTGGCCCATTCCCAAACAAAAGCAAGAGAGATTTTTCTGGGATCATGTGAATCAGTTTGTGGCAATCTCTTGTTTAAAATCCTCCATAACTTTTTATTGCATCTTGAATAAAACACCACCTTTTCATGAGGGTCAGTAAGACATTTCTGATCTGGCCTGAGTATATATACTTTGCCCATGTCAACTCGTACCACCCCTCCTTTTCTACTCTGCTCTGGCCATACTGGAAGCAAGCTCATTCTCCCTGTTAGGGCTTTTCCTGTAATGCATTTATTCTTTAAATATGAACGAATGGCATATTTTCAAGACTCACAGCTCAGCTTCAAAATCATATCTTCCAAGGTATCTATCCTGCACCTTCTATCAGAGCAGCTGCTCACTAGTGTATCAACACAATTTATTGTCTCCAAAGCACAAATCCCTATCTGACATTTTTGCTGGGTTTTGTTGTTGTTGTTGTTACCGGAATCATCTTTCAGGATATCAGCTTCATGAGAACAATTCCCTGATTTATCTTGTTTACCCTTACATCCCAGTACCTAGTATGTTTCCTGACAAATGACTGGTGCTCAGTGAATATCTATCAAGTCAATAAATAAATGAAGGAAGAAATAAAACCCAATATTTATTAAGTGCCAGCAATACTCAAGTTAAGTAGTTAAATAACTCTGAGTGACAAAGTATAGGACAACCTTCTACACTCATTGTTGGAGAATTATCTGAGATACTTAGGGGCTCTTGATTAATATTTTACTGTCAATTATGATTGTTGTCAAAGACTTATAACTGTTTTCTGAAATCAAAAAGTCTCTTTTTTTTCCCCAGATGCAAATAAACTCTAAATAGAGTAAGTGGGAGTATAAGTAAGTTATACGTTTAGCAGAGGAAAAATATTATTATGCCCCATCAACAAACTAGAATGTCTTGCACACAAAGCAAAACAACCTTCTGAAGGGAGCACCCTGCTTAATGGTGGAAGAGAATATGGGGTGTTGCTACAGCAAGTTAAAAAAACCTGGCCCAGAAAGTAGTTGGTTTTGGTCTTTCCCTACAGGTAATTTAGCAGGGTGGAGGCTGGGAGTGAGAGAGAAAGGATAAATATTAAGAATTTTGCTTTCTGACCCCTGGCCCTGAAGACATGTTTCTAGGGCCTCAAACATTGGCCAGAACACTGAGCGTAAATTTATGCACTTCTACAGCTGGTATATAACACCCTGTTGCTGCTTCATGCAGAGGTGAGTTCTTAGATTTACTACAAGACCTTCTTTAAGCTTTTGCCTTTTTCTCCTTTAACTTTTTTCTCTTTTGCACTCAATATTTTTATATTTCCATTTTATTACCTTGGCTCTTTTTACTGTTATGTTTTTTGAACCTCTTAGCAATTCTGTTTTTTTTTTTAAATAACATTTGATTACTTTAACCTATTCATTGTATCATACAACTTCTTAGCCTGCTTTGTCTTTTCTTCGTAACATATTCTTCCGCCTGTCTTTTTTTTTTTTTTTTCTAATTTTTAGCTTTGCATACATCATGTACCTAGCTTTTTTTCCTAAAACTGTTACCAGTGTAAGTTTTATCTTCAGGTATTGCTTTTCTTTATTAGTTCTTTTCTGGTCTCTCGTTCTTAATAACTATTTTGTCTTTTATTACAATTTATGCTATTTTTATTCTCTTAAATAATTTCCATTTAAAATGTATTTTGTCAATTATTCTTAGCTTGTGCCTTTGTATATTAATTGGATTTTTTCTAATTACTCTTAAATATACTTAAATATGAGAGTCACACATATGCCATTCAATTAAGGAGACTGCTTGCTCCAGGCAAGGTCAGTCAGTCATTTTTTACTTTTCATTTAACCTTTAATAGGCCTTCCTGGATCCTATGAAACTGAATTTTCATTTACAAAACTGAACATGTGATTCTAAATCATAAAGTTGGATAACAATAAGCCAGAATTTGGCAAAGTAAGTCCATTGCCAGTATTAACACCAATGTCTTGGAATAAAATAATATATCCACATTCTAAACAGGCTCTTTTTTCCTCAGATTGAGGAATTAGATAGAGAAATTGACTGTTAACAATGCAATTTCCTGGGCCTTACCCCATAATACTGTATCAGAATGTTTGGGATATAGGTCTTTAGTTTCCCTTTAACAAGCTACTCTGGATGATTTTTAAGCACACTCAACTTTGGCAACCATTAGCCTAAATTATTCAGCCCTTTTATGTAAAAATATCAATGTAAATCATCATTTCTACCCTAAATAACCTTTGGATGCTGGGCAAATTATTCAAATGAAATAAAAATATGTTTGCTAAGTAACTCTTCAGATTGAATTGTATTACTCAACAATTTATCAGTTAAGGTACCAACATTGTGCTTTAAAAAAAAAAGGCAAAAAAGAGAGTCGTTAGCTATTGTCCTGAAGCCGACTTTATGCCAACCTAAATCCAAAGTCACTATTACCTAACTGGTTCACTTTAGTTCCAAAAAGCATCATGTCCTTGGTAATCCCTCTGAAGATTCACAGTAATACATATTATCAATATCACCATAGCTAAGTTAAACTTATATCATAAGGTTATACTTACTCATCTGCTGGCTCCTGCTGTAAACTGTGGGCTGCTCCAGGGCAAAGTTTATGTCTTTGTTCTTTGAGCCTGGTACTAGCAACAGTGCCTAGAAATGAGTAGATGCTCAAGAAAATTTTTTAAATGAATAAATAATAATTGTTGAAACAGAAATGTGTTTCTCCATATCTTAACTTGGATCTCCAATACGATGGAGATAGTACTCACTAGTTTTTATTCTTTCTTCAAATGTAAAAACTTTAAATATTTAACCTCACATTGATACCCTTCTGGCATTTATATAACCATGAAGTACCTGGAATAATTAATTCTGGAGAATCAACAGAATCAGAACTGGCAATAGGGAAACTCTACTTAAAGACAAACTACATGGAAAGAAGGTCTCTTAGTGGATAAGTCCTGTGATCATTTAAATTATTATTCAATAAACATTTATATTCCTCTGTATGTGGAATATATTTTCCCACCCCATAATTTCAGGCCTTTAACCAATGAAATTTTAGTAGACATGACACAAGTAGAAGCCATTTATATATATATATATATATATATATATATATATATATATATATAAAAGCTTGTTAACTTCTAGTGTCTTACATAGACAATAATATGCCCGAGGATGCTGCTATACTTTTGGCTTGGGTCCCAAAACAAGTAAACACAGAAGAGATCTGTGTTTACACAGCCCACAGCCCACATCTAAGTCTAGCCAATACACAGCTAAGTGCCATCTACATCAGCTGAACCACTGTCAGCCTACAGATTTGTGGCACTGAGAATACATTCTTGTTGTAAGAACTGAGCTCTGGGGTAGTTTGTTATGCAGCATGTGGTGGCACTAGGTTTTTGATATAGCTCTTCTGGAGTGAATTCACTAAATGCAAAAAAGAACATCTTGATAAATTCATTTAGAGTCATGACAAAATGTTAAAAATATAGTAATCCATTTTCTCACTTAAGTACCTTAAGTACAAGGTATTTTCCACCATAAGCCATAACCCAGCCTTCTTTTATGACTTTCACTTTTTTAAAAATCTATTTGTAACTCTTTTGCAGTTTAATGGAATTATTAATTGGGTAGTAGGAATAGAAAAGAGGTTGAGATTAGTCAATTAAAGCTACTTAATTTTTAGATTTTCTTTGTATGTTTATTCAGATTCCTATACTCAGCAAAATGCATTTTTTCCCTGCACGGAGCCTTCCCACATAGAACTTTCCTTTATTGAAATTAATATAGTACCTTTTTATTATATATATTTTTTACCATCCCCATCCCTACCCCCGCCCCAATATAGTACTTTTAGAAAGTACCTTATGTTTAGCAGTTGGTCATATCCCCTTTTGGATTGTATTCTATATGTGCTATCAGTAAATTTTATTTATCTAACAATATTGTCAACTTTTAAGGTCATCTTCTAATTTATGTCTTTCCACAGTTCTTAAAACAATTCTAAACACAACATAGGCATTTCATAAACAGAATTACCATATACCACAATTGTCCTGGGACATTCACATTTATGCCTTCAGTTCCAGAATACTCTTAATAGCCCTATATATTCTTGAAGTATCCCAGGTTGCTTGGGCAATGAATGACTTGATAAACCCATGACTAAATAACTGCTAAATGACACACTCACACAAAAAATGCCCTTAGAAACAGTTGCATGTGTCCTATCTACCATTGCAATGGAATTAAATTTTCAAACATAAGCCAACAAATGTTAATGTAAATGTATCATCTTTTCATGAATTCTTATATTTGGCCAAGTAAGTGAAGAAAAGTTGTGACTAAACATCTATTTGCCTTCTGCCTTTTAAAGGACAGTGTCTGATCTGATATTCATGTCTGGTTTTTCTCATAATGTGATATGCTGATGTTCTAAATCTTTGTTTGTATAGTAGGAACTCATAGCATATTTCCAGTCTGTTTATACTTTATTTATATTTCAAAGACATCAGCCCATAGTAGAGTAAGTTTAGCACAGTATACAAAATAAAATGCTTGTGGTTAAGCATTTATCAATGCCTTTGGTGTCAAACAAATCAATGAAAAAAGCTTATAAGCAGAGATGCATTAAAAACAAAAGCATTATAATAAAATGTGATTTTTTTATTTTCCTTTCCTATAACTTATATTTCTTGTGTTCTTCGTGAATTTAGGACTATGAGTTTTAATGGACTATGGGATATAGTGAGCACAGACATTGGAATCATGATTGATTTTAAAAACCATGTTAGCTATTTACTAACTAGATGACCTTGAAAATATCTGTCAATGTCAGCTTTTTTATTTGTAAAATGGAGATGATCATGCCACCTCATTAGACTGTTATGTATAGTTAATGAAAAAAATAGTAACCCCAGTGCTTGGCACAAGTCATTGTTCAAAAATGACTTTATCAATATTGACATTTCTCTCAATGACTAACGCTGATTCCTAACATCTAAGAATTATTGGAAGTTTGTAAGTTTATTTTAGGAGTTTCTCCGTTGCTGCTTTCACTCCAGACTTCCCATCTCCAAAGAGCTGTTGCTCTGTTGATGATATAACCTTTGGATTCTTTTCCTTATATTTCTACATTCATTAGAAAAAAAATTCACTGGTCTGAGCTGCTTAATGGTTTACGAAGTCCATGTGAATAAATGGTAAATGCAGTAAGGGAAGGGCTGAACGTCCTCTGTTCAGACTAGATACTCACCATGGTGCACATCAGATCCTGCTTTTATGTGCTGCTGTTCCTACTGCTGCTAGAAGGGAACTATAATGTAGACCAGGATGGCCTATGACAGACTGTCTGTAGGTAATGGAACCTGGAACAGTCATAGCAGGACTGCTGCATACATGGCAAGCAGAAACATACATGCTATGCTAACTCCTTGACCAGGAGTAGGGACACTCCAGCATGTTTTGACAGATCAATTCCAGCCAACTTGTAAACTAGTTCTCCCAATTCAAGGTAAAAGCAAATGATGAAGATCTTTAAGATTTTGAAAGAAGATAGGCATGCCTTCATTTCTCCTTCCTTACTCCAATAGGCAATGTGATATATAAGCAATCATGCTGTCATAATGTTTAAGCAGTAGTTTGTCCTGCCTATGATCTTTAAAGAGCTTTGGTTTAAAACCATTGGAGGAGTGCTTCTACATGGAATAAAAAAGCAGTAAGAAATCTATGAGTTGTACCAGCCCACAGATAAATTTTTATCTTTGTAAAAATTCTGTTGATGTGAAATAATTGAAGTCTAAATATATCTACTCGGGATTTACAAAAAATATCCAGCTAATTTAATATGTAACTTAATCTTTCCCTAGCTTTGGGTTGTTTACTCTCGATTTGTAGCAATGGTGAGACTTATGAAAATCCAACATTAATTGGACTGTGATGAAAATGTGTGGTTTAATAAATCTAGCAATGTGCTAGAACTAGAAAATACTTGTGAAGTCTTACCAAAAAAATTGACAGAGGACATCTTTCATTGTAAAATATATAAAGGAAAAGGAAATAATTTTCAAACTTTAAGTCAAATGTTCTTCCAGGTCAAATGAAATATATGTTGGGTACTTTTTTTCTCAGACAAAACTGAATTTTATGAACAGATCTAAAATATTTTTTAAGGAGCACAGCTTAGTCTTATATAGTTATTGAATACTTAAATTTCTTCATAAATCTTAAGGACATCAGTTGTCAGGATGTCTGTGCTAGTGTATGGGTTTTCAGTTTTTGTTCCCTTTAATAGCTTAGAAAGGAAGGTATGAACTATGAGAATTGTTAAAGCAACAAAAAAGTCTCTCTGTGTTTTCTTTTGAGGGGAAAGGTAATTTGTTAAGAAACCTCCTTGACAGGATGATGGAACATACCTCTTTTGTTTTTTTCCCACCACGTAGAGCCATGAGAATCAAATGAAAGCTAGGCTTACTGTAGCACATTGACTGACAATTAGATTTTAAAACCCCAGGAAATAGAATCTCATAATGGTATCTAATGGGATTCTGAAATAAAGTCTACTGCTCTCAGGTATCATCAGGTAGTGAAATTAAAAGAAGAGCACAGAAACTCAATTATTGCTGGAATCGGCTCGTTAAGTTGGTTGCTGTCACAACTAGAAGATTCTTTAAGTCCATGGAAATATTGCATATTTTTTGATTTCTTGTAACATTAGAGATTATTATGCCTCATAAAATTAATAAATATGAATCAAATTCTTCACACATTAAAATCTTTTGAGGCTTATTTTATACATAGCCATCCCATAAAGCAGGGTAATTGTATGAAGATATCAAGTCAACAGAATTTGATGCAGGTGTAAATATCTTGAATGGTATGACTTAATTGCACTGATATTATTTGAACTTCATATTATTTCTATAATGCTCCATTTTATGAATCATACCAAGTTGCATTTAATGAGACTATGCTCAGATATTGATTTAAAAAAGTACTGAAAGTAATCATTATAAGTAAAACTTTGACATTCAATAATAAAAATAATGTAAGTGCAAATAATGAAAATCATGGCTTATTTTACCATTAAATTTCATGCTATGAAAGCAAAAAGTATTAATGTTTGATTTTTGTTGTTTGATTAAAATTTTTCTCATAGCATTTCATTTTTGAATTTTCCCTCAGTCCATTGTTAACAGTGATCCACAAATTAATTAGAGGAATAAAAAATGTATGATTTGGAATATGAGTCAGCCACTAGAGATACAAAAGTTAGGAGCTCATTATTCTAAAGTCCTTTTCAAATGCATTTTTTAAGTGAATGTAACTTTATTAATTGCAATATCCTGATATTTTATATATATTTTCTTTTGAAGCTGGAAAAATATAATGCCAAGAGAAAAGCTGATTTTTCCTATAAAGAAAGAAGGCAACAATGATCATTGAAAAATATAAAAAAGATATGTGCCTTAAGATGCCCAAGGTAGAGTTTCATCCCCTATATCTGTCTGTGCTTGGTTTGTTCCTCAGTGGTGGCTGAATTTCTCTTAGTTGCAGAAAGAGCTACTTAGGGCAAACTCCCTCAAAACACGTCCTCATTCTCTTTAACAGAAGCAAGTGGATGTAAATAGAGAGGATAAAGAAAAACTCAGTGGATTTAGGAGAATGAAGTTGCACCCATGACACATGCCCTAACTTTAAAATATAGATCATTTAAGCCTATTTAATTTCAAGTTATTATTAATTCTTTATTCAAGAGACCAAAAAATTAATGAGCTTTTGCTGAATTCTGGGAAGCAGAGAATTCAAAAAGGTATGTTTTTCCAGATGTGAGAATAGGAAAATCAAAAGAATTAATTGAGACAATTTGGTTTGAATATAAAAAGTCAGAGATGCTAAGCGTAGAAAGAGATTGGTAAAATATAGCATAAAATTAAGAATACTATAATTTATGTAAGGAACTTTGTCATTTTCAAAATACTAGGTGCTTATAACATGTCAAATAAAAATGTGAAAAATATTAAGCATTTCAGAAATATCCAAGCTTTTAGCAGAATAAAGTAAACAGCCTAAAACAAAGGGATTAGCACTAATATTCTGGTGTTTGGTTTTGAGCATCATCTTATATTTAATAAAAAGCAAAAATACTTTATGAGTATTAATTTAATGAACAGAGTCTTGAGAGTAGGATAAAAAGGAAGAAATAATGTTCATGAAAAAGCTGCAATGTAGATATCATATCTCTTTATTTAAGGAAGGAAAATGAAAATCCAAAAGCAGTAGAGTGTGATAGTTACATACTCAGTCCTTGGAGTCAGATAAACTTGACTTTGAGCCCTGCTTCTGATACTTGCTACTAGTCTAAAGTGGTCATTCTAAGCCTCATTTTCTTCATTTACAAAATGAAGTTAATAATGGTACTTGTTTCATACAGTTGTTTTGAGGATAGAATTAGTACATTGAAAATACTTAGCACAGTGCCTGGCACACAGTGTATGTTAAATAAATTAGAATTATTTATTTTTGCAGTTCTCAAGTCAGCATTTACCTGATCGCCTGGCTCTCTTATAGCAACAACTGATTGCAATTAGTTTTTAATATCTGGCTCTCTGGATGAAATCAAACCTGGGTTAACATGAAAGAGGAACAGAGTAATCAGGAAGTAATGAGCTGGTTTTATTAATAGGAAGTTTTTTTCAGTTTAGATACAACAAACCATTAGATTTCAAAACCACTGATGATCTAATTATTTTTGTCAAGAATGAAAAAGGGTATCCTATTTTACTCTTCTTGCAAGTTACAAAGTTAACCTGGCTTACTTTCATGAATGCTGGTCAAAGGCATAAGATTCCTAGGTCAGAGATAAAAGACGTTTTGTTACTCACTGCAATAGTAGTAACAAGGTTAACAGCATTTTCAAGTTGTTTCCCTGAGCACTAGTTCTCATAGTGACGTGTAAAGAGGCACAGTTGTTAACTTTTACGTGTAGATCTTATTACAGGAGAAGAATATTAAACATAGAGAAATCAAATATTTTATAAAATAGGCAAAAAGAATGTCTGACTTCCTTTTACCTCATAGGAAGATACTAGCTCTTTCATCTAAGGGTTTACTTTATACAAACTTTCTCGAAAAGATAGTTCAGGACAAAGAGCAATCAGTGCCTCTATTGGTAAGATGTGCAGACACAGGAGATGCTCATGGAGAATTATCTCACAACAACACAGAAGACATTGGATTACTTCTTCAAGGGAAATATTACTATTATCCATGAGAGTTAGAGCATATTTGTATATATCTGAAGAGTTAAAATGTGATTTTAATATAGGACAAACAACCATTCTGAAAACAAATTCAGGGTGTTCATATATCCTTGCAAGGAAAAGAAATTTGAATCAAGACCATTGTTATTATGGCAAGAAGTAAATAACATGAAATTCTAAGCAAATTCAACTCTTCTCATCCCCCTTTTATCCTCCGTCCCCTTTACATAGATAATAAAAAAATTGCATGTAACTTTTGTCCCAGATAAATCATGGGCTTATTTCTCTTTGGTTATCCTTCTTTAAAAGAATCACTTTTAAAACAAGTTTAATATAGCTAGAGAGATTGCTTTTAAAAACTAATAGTAAAAAGATTATGTTTTTGAAATGAAGAAACAAAAATAATAATTTTTGAGTTAATTTCCACAGTGAATACATAACCAAAAACAAATAAATGAGATAATTAAAGCTAAAGAAGTTAATTAAAGTTAAATGATGTTCACAAATATATAGAGTGAAAGGCAAATTGTACAGAGAAAAATAGATCTTCTAATAATAAGAAGATGAACAAAATTAATGATGCTGTAACACATTTGAGATATTGAATTCTTTCCTCTCATCCGGCTTCAACAGAAAAAATGAATAAAAGAAATGTAAACAATTAAGAGGTAGTGAAAAATGAAAAAAAAATTCATCGCCTTTTCTGTGCTGAGCAGGTATGAGAAGATTTGAAAATCATTTATAAATAAGCATATTATAACACTTGAATCCATGAACATTGAGAAATATTGAGCATACTTAATGAACTACTATCTTTTAAATAAGCATGAAGAAGTTAATATGCATCAATTTAGGAGGGCTATGCATATACAGTAAAGAACCTTCAAAAGAGAAGTGAATAACTGACAGGTCCAGTGGCTCCTTCCTCTGGTGTGTAACTGACCAAAAGGAAAGAGCTGTCTGATGATGAGGAAATAACCTGGAGAAGGAGAAAGTGACTACTCAGCTTCCAGTTTGAAATAAGATAAAATTAAAAATAAATATTTTAATAAAAAACAATAAGTCAACGCTGGAATAGGTAGAATGCATTTAAACTGTAGGTAAATACATTTTTTTAAATGTATAAAATGATTAGGCATGATCTCACAACCAGTGATTTTAAAAGGAGAAAAGGATAGGAGGCTCTTAACTGCAAACAGCAGTGTTTCCCTGAAAATAAGACCTACCCATAAAATAAGCCCTAGCAAGATTGCTAAGCATTTGTGCAATATAAGCCCTACCCCGAAAATAAGTCCTAGTGATGGGCGTGGCTATGCAGCGCATCTGCACAACCCATGCATTTCCTCCCGGAGCAGTGGTAAAGAAGACGAGCAGCCCTTCTCATCTGCCCCATCGTGACAGCTACTATCCCAGACGTGACCAGAAAGGTGCAGGCAGCCCCACCAACAAGGTGGGCTTCCCCTGTCAGGTCCCGGCCATCTGTGCGTGCTGCAAGCTGAGGGTTTGAGGGGAAAGTCTCCTCAGTGAAGTGAGGAGCTGGATGCTCCACTTTGGGTATTGTGTGTCCCCAGGGAGAAGAAGGAAAACTGTGGCTGCCATTTTACTAAGATGATGTTCCAGAAGAAGATGACTTAACTATATTTGAATAAATGTAGACTGTTGTACCGTATTTAAAAAAAATTAACACATCCCTTGAAAATAAGCCCTAGGGTGTCTTCTTGAGAAAAACTAAATATAAGACACTGTCTTATTTTCAGGGAAACACGGTAGTACTACATCTATGGAAAGTAGTATGGAGATACCTCAAATAACTAAAAGTAGAAAGAACTACCATTTAATCCAGCAATCCCATTACTGGGTATTTACCCAAAGGAAAAAATGACATTCTATAAAAAGACATCTGCACTTGAATGTTTATAGCAGCACAATTCACAGTTGCAAAGATGTAGAAACAATTCAAGTGCCCATCAATACATAAATGGATTAGTAAAATGTGGTATATGTATACCATGGAGAGTTCTATTCAGCCACGAAAAACAATGGTGAATTAATACCTCTTGTATTAACCTGGGTGGAACTGGAGACCATCCTACTAAGTGAAATGTCACAAGAAAGGAAAAACAAACACCACATATTTTCACCATTAAATTGAAACTAATCAATCAACACTTAGGCGCATGTATGGGAATAACACTCATTGCAAATCAACCAAGTGAGAGGGGTTTGGGGAAGAGGGGATGGGTGAAATCACACCTAATGGGTACAATGCATACTATCTTGGAGATGGGCACACTTACAACTTTGACCCAAATAGTACAAAATCAATTAATATAACCAAAATGTTTATACCCCCTGAATATTCTGAAATAAAAAATAAAATACAAAAAGAGATTTTGATAGTATATCCATAAATAACCCTGTAGAAAAATAAAGAAAAGTCAGTCTCCTTACCGAATCAAACTTAGATGGGTAAAAAGTATATGCCCCACAGATTGAAGGAGAGGATGTATAACCAAAGGCACATTTTTAAAATGTCATAAATGACACAAAATAGTAACAATAGTACAAGGGATGCTAAGCCCACAAGGAGCAAACCTTTTGATATAGAAAGAATGCAACCAAAACCTTCCTCATTTAGCTGGACAGACTTGACTGAGCATCAGACTTGTCTCAGTGAGTGTCAGAGCTGCCTTGCACTGCCTGGGAAGGGCCAATTATTAAACATCAGATGATTTGCAAGATGAATATTAAAAATTTGGTAGTCTCAAAGAATTTACAACATGGAAAGGAGCAAATGATACAAATCAGGACCATTTTTCACTTCCTTACCAGCCACCATTGCAGCTGAGAGGACTTATTGCAAGAGAGGACTTACTACTTTGGGCAGATTCTACATTATTAACAGAGAGCAAAGTTAAGGCCTAACTTATCAAATCCTTTTGTTTCTGTCTTCTCTATCTAAATACAAGTTTTAAATTGAAAAGGATTCACTATATTTTGTTAAACAGGGAATTATAGTCTAATATATTAAAGCATCATCTAACTGGAATTTTAACATATGTTATTTTTTCTTGATTGTATAAACAATGCATTCTTATTATAGTAAATATGAAACATAAAAAGATTAAAAATTTAAGAACATAATTCTATAGCCAAGTGATAAATATTAATATTTTAAAGTATTATATTCCAGTCTTAAAAAATAAGTATATTTGTATGTACACATATATACACACATTCTGTTTGTAACTTGCTTTTTATAAATGATGCATTTTAGCTGCAAAGTATTATATTGAAATTTTAACCATTCCTCTATTATTACTTAGAATATTTCTTACATTTAGCTATAATTATAAATAAATCTCCAATAAGCATCTTTGAACATTAATCATTGCAATCCTGGTTATTTCCACAAGATACATTTCCAGAAGAGGAATTACTGAGACTAAGAGAATGAACATTATTGTTAAGGCTGTTCTATATATTGCACCAGAGTTTTGCAGAGAGTTAAATGTTTACTTCCTTCATCAGTGTACACCAATGTTCATCTCCCTGCACCTGCCATACATGGATTATCATTTTTAGGAAATAGGATCAAAGAGTCAGCATTTAAAAGGCTTCTGAGACTGAGGCCAGGAAGACTCTACCACTGAAAGTTGTCTGTCCCCAGGAGTAATACATCACATCCCCAAGTCGCAAACTGTCTGAAGTCCATTAGAAGATAATAAGTTTGAAATTTCCTCCAGATGCTCCAGATGAGCCAGAACACTTTCCCCTTCAATAGCATTTATATTTTTAGTTCAATTTGTCTCTAGATGAGGCCAATTGTCCAGGCTCAGCATTGCAGTTAATCTCAAACACAGCATGGACTTAAATCTTTGGCAGTAGGTACAGTAGTGTTGTTATCTATCTTCTACAGGTAATTAAGGGGTCATGTTTGCTGATCAGCACAGGCATTCCCCATTTCTTACCTTTATATTGTCATCTGCAAGTTGAAGATTGACCAGAATCCAGTACTTGCTGAACTCTCACAGCTGGAAGAATCAGTATCTTATTTTAATTTGCATCTATTATTATTAAAAGGTTAAACATAATGACTAAATTTAATGAATAACCATTTGTATTTACTCTTCTGGGAGTTGCCCATTAACAACTTTTTCCTATTTTTCTACCTGGGGAAAGGGAAAAAATTAAGCATAGCTCTCTCATATATAATTAGTCACCAAGTCCTATAGATTGCATTTTTATTACTTTTGGCTTTGTCTCCTCTCCTTCCCTGCTGGTACTTGCTCTATCATCTCTCTCAGACTGCAGACTGGTTACACTGTTTGCAAGCTGGTTGCCCATTGCTCCAAGAGTAATTATTCTAAAACACGTTGAAAACATACTAATGATTTTCCTTTGTATTAAACTCTTTGTTGGCTCCCTTTAACTTTCCAACTCTTTTGTAACTTCTGTTTTTCCCCTAGACCCATCCATGAGTTTTATGCTATAAAATTCTTCAACTCCGTTTGGTTCTGCAATGGCCTAAGGGTTTTCTCCTCAGGCTGGACCTGTTTCTTTTTAAGGTGCCTAGAATCAAATACAATACTACAGTGAAAATTACTGGAAAAAAGCAAATTGAAATATTCATCTCCTTCTAGCTTCTATTTGATTATTGATTCTTATAGACTCAAACTGATTTATATTGATCTTATTATAAACTAAACACATATTTTTACAGAAGTTGCTATGGTATTTTTTTCATCCTGTATTGTGTGATTGGCTTTAGGGTCCTTTTGCAGGGTATTTGATTCATTCCTATTAAATTTCACCTTATAAAATGCAGAATGAAAAAAACAAAAAGGACATGATACTATACAAAGTAATCAAGAACTAGTAACTAATACCCAAATGGTACTATATTACTCACAGAAAATGCAAACAGAAATATAATCCCCTGAAACAATCCTGGCCCATGGACCATGTGTTACTTGACCACAGTGAGATAAATATAGAAATTGAGAGCAAGCGTTTAAAACCTTTTATATTAATTTGACATTCATATGATGTTTAATCCAATATGTAACTTTGTTTTAATATTCATAACAAAAAAGTTGGGGCTTGTAAAAAATATATAGCCTGCTATGATTTGTTTTTGGAACCTGGCTGTGACATCTCTTTGATTATGTATGTCATTTACAAACTTGGTGAGAATGCCCTCTGAATATTCATCAACTTCATTCATGAAAAATGGTGACCCAGACAATTGAAATAATACCCAGGGTAAATCACTAGAATCATTCTACATTGACAGTAATTTATTGTAAGCATCATATGGATATATGTTTTAGCTAGTTTACTAGGTCTAATCATGCCCCCACCTTTCCAAAATTTTCTATCAGTATATAATGAAAATATACTGGGCTAAAAATTTATTGCCAGGCCTTCCAAATCACCCAACGCTTCCATCCAGTATCCTTACGTGATAAAATGTAGTAATAACAAGTTTGAAATGAGAAGGTTTCTTTACATTATTTTTCTGGGCATTCCTATGCCATTCTTTGATTAATTTACCACAGATTCTTTGTAATCTCTGGCTTCTTCAAATTCTTAATGCATTTTAAGGTCCATGCACTTTAAGATTCATTACAAGTTTTAGCTATTTTTTTTTTCTGTATTTTAACTTTTTTGTGTTCATCCATTTTATAACCTCCACGGGAATAAGGAATATGCCTTTGTATCCTCCAAACTAAAGACTTCCAGACAAACTCAAAGTTCTAGGCCTAGAATAGATAATAAACACTTATTTGATGTTTGACTGGATGTGCTTATCACAATAAAACATTTATTTTCTTTGCCAGTTGGAACCCAGGAAAGGGGATTATGACCCCATGATATATTTCTAGGCATTCTATATGCATAATCTTACTGTGAAACCTGTACCATTGACAATCATGGTAACTATATGCTTGTGGCTACTATATCCACTCTTTCAATCAGTGAAGAAAGATGTAAGTGTAAGAAGGAAAAGTAGAATGATAGGCCACCTATTTCAATATCGATTAAGAGGAGGATGTGATATAATACAAAACTTAAAATTGTACTTAGTTTTCAAATAAAATGCATGACCATTGGTGGTTGAAACAAGAAGGAAAATCAAGTGGATATGTTGTACTAGCTGTATGACACCAAACTTTTTATTAACTAATTTAGTATTCCACTTTGAATAAATGAGTGAGACTTTGTTCTGGAATTTTAGAGGTATTAACATCTTTAGCATCAATTGTACAAAGAATATTAGACTTGATAGACATTAGACAAACCCAGCATTTAGATTTCAGTTTCGTGTCACATCAAAAGCATACAATTGGCATTTTGATGAAACAGGCAGCATCAGAACCATAATAGCAGCCCCTGAGATATAATACAGGTTGTAGAGTTAGAGTGTAACATGTTTATTTTTATTTATTTATTTTTTTTGAGACCGAGTCTCACTTTGTTGTCCAGGCTAGAGTGAGTGCCGTGGCGTCAGCCTAGCTCACAGCAACCTCAAACTCCTGGGCTCGAGTGATCCTTCTGTCTCAGCCTCCCGAGTAGCTGGGACTACAGGCATGCGCCACCATGCCCGGCTAATTTTTTTATATATATATCAGTTGGCCAATTAGTTTCTTTCTATTTATAGTAGAGACGGGGTCTCACTCTTGCTCAGGCTGGTTTTGAACTCCTGACCTTGAGCAATCCGCCCGCCTCGGCCTCCCAGAGAGCTAGGATTACAGGCGTGAGCCACCGCGCCCGGCCGTGTAACATGTTTATTATGAGAGCTTATATCTGCTAAAGAAAAATCAAATGTTTGTAGTTCTTTATTACATAAAAAATATCATGTTTATTAAAATGTGACCCTGGGTAGTCTGTTAAAGTGGGAAACTGGCTAGTCCTGGGCTTGGTATAATATTAATACTGGAATATCTAGAATTATTACTCTAATACACAAGAAAAATTGTTTTAATTTATAAAGTGAAAATAAGTGTTATTATGCTATGAATGAACTCAGAACTAGTATTAATGAGGCATAACATGAGCCAAGATAACTACATTTTATATAGATTGTTGCTTGAAATTTCAAAAATGTTTTAATAAAGAATATGACTTTAAAAAGTTTGCTTAACAATATTTACAGGCTGACTCATAAATATTTAAAAAAATGATTGACACTCTTAGCTTACATGTTTTATGTTATGCTTACATTCTAGTATTTTTTACATTACAATATTTGAAATTATTTTCAATTGTTTTCCTGAGCAATCCTGACAGTAACCCTGATCTTGGCTCCCTCCCATTATTCATTCCTTGTTCTTGTTTGCTTTTTTGATGCCAGAGTGACCTTTCTGAATTGCAAATTTGATCATCTTACTATTTTTCTTGGAAGCTTCTATAACAACCCATTGCCTACCTAGTCAAGTCCAATTCCTTAGCACTCACTGCTCTTACAGGCTGTCACTGTGTTTCTGTCCTAAATAGGACTACTCTTCCTTGATATAATATAGTCAAAAGAGACACAATACACCACCACCGTTGGGATCTTCAGCATTCTTGGAACTTATGAGTCCACATGTTTTTGTATGTGCTGTTATCTTTGCCTTAAATGCCCTATCCAACCCCACCTTGTAGGAAAATCCAGTTTTCCTTTTTCAAAGCATTATATTGATATACAAGCTTAAGAAAAATTGACTTGCCCCAGAAATTGTTGATATCTGAGACAGTCAGCTAAGCTCTTCACTATATGTATGGTAATATCAGAGAGAGGTTGTCTAAGGGGTAAAGATAGAGATTCCCTTAAACTCCTTATGTAGATATTACAAATAATTAAAAATTATTTACTTTAAGTTTGGAGGAACCATTGAAAATTTCAACTAAGTACTATTTAAATTCAGGTAACAGAAGAAAAGGCGGCTGTGGCTAAAGCACTATGAGTTTCAGACACTGGCTGAATCAGCCAAGGAAGCTGATTATAGCAAGCAATACAAGCAGACATAAAGATACCAATATTTAAAGAAATCTTTTAAAGATTCATGTTCTTTTACTGAGAAAGGCTATATCTGAAAATTTATTTAAAGGGGACAATTATAATTCCAGAAAAAGCTCTATGCCCAAAAATGTCCATCACACTCTCAGAGACAATTATTAAGATATCTGCATTGCCCTTTATTAGAACTATTTGTCCAAATTCACAAGGAGACACCCTTTCTAGCT
The DNA here is from genome assembly GCF_040939455.1 of Microcebus murinus. Taxonomy (NCBI): domain Eukaryota; kingdom Metazoa; phylum Chordata; class Mammalia; order Primates; family Cheirogaleidae; genus Microcebus; species Microcebus murinus. Next base: position 64,204,190 of record NC_134105.1, read on the forward strand.
GCTATGTTTGTCCATGTGACACAAATCAGGCCAACCTGATCTCAGATCTTCTCCTTGAAATTTGAATTGAAGAGTGAGAGTTGGGAGTAGAATAGCTGAGTGTGGGGGTAAGGGGGGAGAATATTTTCTATGGAGAGCCTCAGAAATGTCCCAGTCTCAGACCTAACTGAAAACTTTGTTCAACTTTTCCTTGAATTGGAAGGGGCACCCCAAGATTCACATAAAATTTTTCCCTCTTTTTTTTTTATTTTCCTTGAGTAAATTTGATTTCTGACACTTGCATATTATCTTAATTAATAATATATGTCCCTTATGGATAAAATGTAGGGGAAAAAACCTAATGGACAAACAATAGTAGAATGTTATTTATATATGTATTACATATGTTACAGATATTTTGAAGTTATTGAACATAATGTCTATAAAGAGCATGTATAACCTGTAAAAAACTTGTTTTGCATAGATACAAAAACAGAATACAAAATTGCTCATATTATATGATGATAATTTTAGAGCTTATTGAGAGGAACAAAAACCAAGTATTAATATGAATTTTTGGAGAAAAGATAAAAAGTAAAAACAGGTAAAAAAAAACAACACGTGTTTGTAATAAGACTTTAAAAACATCTATTTATATTTAAATATATATTATTTTATGAATTCTGAATATGGGGATAATACATGCATATTGTAAACATAAAAGCAATAGGATAGGTGTAAGCAAAAAGTAAATGTTTCATACTCAAGAAAATAAGTAAAAGTTTAATGTAAACTCAGATCATACTTAATACTCTTGATTTCTTTTACAAAAAGAGACCATGTAATAAAAAGTTATTTAAAAATAAGTATTATTTTTATAACAAAATATTCTGGGTAAAGAGTTGCCATATTTTTCCAATGAAATTCATCCCGAAGTTAAAACAAGTTCTCCTCAACACTAAATATGCACAGAATATGGAGGAAAGCAGACCCTCACCATTGCTCTCTCTCACAGTTTCACTTTCTTTCCTGAGCTTTACTGAATACCATCTTGAGCAGCTACATGCTAGAGAAGAGAGGTAAGGTAAGCTTTGCAGTGTGCATCCATGGTAAAGTTTATTCTTTTTTTTTAATGAGTGTAAAAAAATGTTTGATAACTGTGGACTCGGGTAAAAATTCTTCCAATATGTATTCAAAAATAACACGACATATATATTGTTTACAGAGGAATGCATGTCTTTTTTCTAGGCATATTCATGTAACTAAATCATTAGTGGAAGGTCTCCTTGCCCTTAATATCTTTTTTTGTTTGTTTGTTTCCAGTCTTGTTTATGTTGTTATTTTTTTATTGTTACAGATTTAGGGGTACAAGTGCAGTTTTGTCACATGGATATACTGCATAGCACTGAAGTGTGGGCTTTTAGTATAGCCATAGCTTGAATAATGTACATTATACCCATTAAGTAATTTCTCATCCCTCAACCCCCACCCTCACACCCTTCTAAGTCTAAATGTCTATTATTCCTCTCTCTATATGTTCATATGTGTACATTATTGAGCTCCCACTTAGAAGTGAAAACATACAGTATTTTACTTCCTGAGTTATTTTCCTTAAGATAATGGCCTCCAGTTCCATCCATGTTGCCTTAAAATACATGATTTCACTCTTTTTTATGGCTTAGTATATGTGTGTGTGCGTGTGTGTGTATATATACACACACGCGCACGCACACACACACACTACATTTTCTTTATCCATCATCTATTGATGGACACTTAGGTTGATTCCACATCTTTGCTATTGTGATAAACATACAAATGCAGATATCTTTTTCACATAATGATTTCTTTTCTTTTGTGTAGAGATAACCCTTATTGGGATTGCTGGATAGAATCATAATTATATTTTCAGTTCTTTGAGAACTCCCCACACTGTTTTCCATAGAGGTTGCTTGTAAGAATTTACATTCCCATCAATAGTATATAAGAATTCCCTTTTTTTTTCACATTCTAGCCAACATCTGTTATTTTTTTGACTTTTTAGTAATAAACATTCTGACTGGTGTAAGATGGTACCTTTTATATTTCTGGGAATTTATCCATTTCCTCTAGGTTTTCTAGTTTGTGAATGTAGAATCATTCCAAGTAGTCTCTAATTATCTTTTCCAGTTCTGCAGAATCAGTGGTAATGTCTACTTTTTCATTTCTGGTGGTGTTTACTTGAATCTTCTCTTCTCTTTTTGGTTAGTCTATCAAGAACTTTATCAATTCTGTTTATCTTTTCTTAGAAGCAACTTTTCATTTTGTTGATCCTTTGTAGGTTTTTTTCTTTTTAAATCTCAATTTCATTTAGTTTTTCTCTGATCTTTGTTATTTTATCTCTTCTTTCAGCTTTGGGTTTGGTTTGCTGTTGTTTTCCTAGTTCCTTCAGGTATGATGTTAGGTTGTTGATTCGTGATTTCTTTTTTTTTTTTTTCCATGTAGGCATTTAATGCTATAAATTTCCCTCTTAGAACTGCTTTTGCTGTATCTCAGAGGTTTTAGGTATGTCTCCATTTTAATTTGCTCCAATTTTTTTTAAATTTCCATCTTAATTTTATCATTGACCAAAGATCATTCAGGAGCACAGTGTTTAATGTCTTTGCATTTGTACAGTTTGGGAGTTCCTCTTGGAATTGATTTATAATTTTTTCCACTGGGGTCAAAGAATATACTTGATATGATTTTGATTTTTTAAAATGTATTGAGACTTGTTGTGGCCTAATACATGGTCTATCTTAGAGAATGTTCTGTTCACTTATAAGAAGGCATATTCTGCAGGTGTTGGGGAGAATGTTCTGTAAAGGTCTGTTGGGTCCATTTGGTCTAAAGTCCAATTTAAGTCCAGTGTTTCTTTATTTTCTGTCTTAATAATTTGTCCAGTGCTATCAGTGGGGTCTTCAGGTATATCACTATAACTATATTGCTGCCTATCTCTCTTCTTAGGTCTGATAATAATTGTTTTATAATCTGGGTGCTCCAGTGTTGGGTGAATATATATTTAGGATTGCTATATCTTCTTGTTGAATCAATCTCTTTATCATTATATTCTTATTCTTTTTTATTGTTGATTTAAAGTATGTTTTATCTGATATAAGTATAGCTAATCCTACTTGCTTTTGCTGTGCATCAAATATCTTTTTACATCCCTTTATTTGCAGTCTATATGTGTCTTTCCCAGTAAGGTGAATTTATTGTAAGCAGTTTATAGTTGGATCATGTTTTATAGTCCATTTTGCCATTCTATATCTTTTTAGTGGAGCATTTAATACATTTAGATTCAAGGTTAATATTGATATATGAGGTTTTGTTCTTGTCATAATGTTTATTGTAATCTAATTACTTTTTAGCCTCATTTGTGTGTTTTATAAGATCTGTGAATTTTATAATTTCATGTGTTTTTATGATGGCAAGTATCATACTTTCATTTCCAAGTTCAAAACTCTCTTGAGAATTTCTTGTAGGGCTCATCTAATAGTGTCAAATTTTTTCAATGTTTTCATGCCTTCAAACCACTTTACTTCTCTGCATTTGTGAAGCATATTCTAGTGGGATAAAAAATTCATGGTAGGCAGTTTTTTTCTTTAAGTTGTCTGAAAATAGGATCTTAATATCTTCTGGCTCATATAGTTTCTGCTCAGAAGTCTGCTGTTAGTCTGATGGGATTTCCTTTGTAGGTGACTAGTTGCTTTTCTCTTGCTGATTTTAGAATATTTTTTACTTCACATTGGCTTTAGATACTCTTATGATTCTATGTCTTGGTGAAGTCCTTCTTCTACTGCATTTCTCTGGAGTTCTCTGAGCCTCTTGCATCTGGATATCTAAATCTCTAACAAGGATAGGGAAGTTTTCCTTGATTATTTCCTTAAATAGCTTTTCTAAACTTTCTGCTCTTTCTTCTCCCTCAGGAATACCTATGATTCATAGGGTTGGACATTGTACATAGTTCCACACTTTTTAAAGCTTTGTTCATTTTTGTAAAATTCTTTTTTTTTTTTTTTTTGTCTCACTGGATTAATTTAAAAGACCTTTCTTCAAGTTCTGAAATTCTTTCTTCTGCTTTGTGTAATCTATTGTTAAAGATTTAAGTTTATTATATTAAACCCTATAATCTTTAGATCCTTTAAATATTAATTATAGTTATTTTAAAGTCTCTAACCCAAAATTTGGTTTATCTCAAAGTTTTGATTATGGGCTGCTTAATCTCTTGACAATGACTGGTTTTCTCTTGTTTATTTTCTCTGCTTCATTTTTTCAATGCTGCACCTTATTTAGGAGAACACTAAATACTGAGGTAAATAATATCTATTCCTGGAAATGGGCATACTTCTGTCAGACTGCCAGTATGTGTGTGGGAGGAAGGAAAGATAAATCAATCTATGTAGAATAGTCCTCTCTTTTCTGTGGGGGATACATGTCAAGACCCTCAGTGGATGCCTGAAACTGTGGATAGTGCCAAACCCTATATATACTATGTAGGTTTTCTTTCCTATACATGCATACCTATGATAAAGTCTAATTTATAAATTAGAAATAGTAGAGATTAAAATAATGGAATAGAACAATTATAATAATATACTGTAATAAAAGTTATGTGAATGTAGTCTATTTCAAAATATCTTAATATTTTCAGACCATGGTTGACCATGGGTAACTGAAACCATCAAGAGTGAAACCATAATTAAAGGGTGACTATTGTATTCATATAGTGGTTGGCTACTGCTTCCTTGTGCTTAGTGTAGGGATTAGTGGATCTGGAAGGTTTGCTCAGTGTTTCTGCAACATTTTCTTTTTGAAGGCCCTAAACACCCTCACCAGAGTGGAATCTCTCCATGCTCTTATTTTTCTGCATCAGTAGACTACTATTGCTTGTTGTTTCATGTGAGGATTATGTGGAGAGTGGACTTTCTTGGTTATCTTGGTTAACTTCAATCTTAGGCAGGTTCTGTGCACCTAACACACCTAAGTCTCAAGGGGGAGATGTCTTCAATATTCCTGCTTTCCCCCTCTGTTGGTCAGAGTTCACCAGAGAAAGAGAACCAAAGGGAGAAATGGAAAGAGAGAGAGAGATGGAGGAATAAACAAAGAGAGGGAGGGGAGGAAGGAGGAAAGGAGAGAAAGGGAGATGGGGAGGGAGGGATAGAGGGAGAGAGGGAGGGAGGGGGAGAGAGAGAGAGGGAGAGAGGGAGGGAGGGAGAGAGAGGGAGAGAGAAATGGTTATGATTAGGGGAATCAGCTCCAGAAAAATTAATAGTATAATTAAATCCAATTCCAAAGGCCAGAGAACCAGGGGTGCAGACAGAGTAAGTCCAGAATTGAGCCAGAAGGACTGAGAACCAAGAGCACCAATTTCTAAGGGTAAAGGAAGAAATAGGTGTCCCAACCCAAACAAAGAGAGTAAATTCACCTTCCCTCTACATTTTGTTCTACTCAGGCCTGCAACAGATTGGATGATCCCTGCTCACACTAATAAGGATTATCTTCTTTACTCAGTTTGATGACTCAAATGTTAATTGTCTTAGTCTATTCTGTGCTGCTATAACAGAATACCTGAGATTTGGTAATTATAAAGGACAGACATTTATTTTTCACAGTTCTAGAAGCTGAAAATTCCAAGATGAAGGTATTAGCAGGTTTGATTGTCTGGTGAGGGCTACTGTCTGCTTCCAAGATGGCGCCTTGCTGCTGCTTCCTCCAGAGGGGACAAACACTGTGTTCTCACGTGGCAGAAGACAGAAGGGTAAAAGACATACACTCTGTCAAGCCCTTGAGGGACACCTAATCCCAATTCACAAGTGAGCCCTCTTGGCCCCAGCTCTTTTTACCTTCACATTGGCAACACCTGAATTTTTGAAGGGACGCATTCAAACTATAGCACTATTTTTTTCAGTAACATTCTCACCGATACACTGAGAAATAATATTTTATCTGGGCATTCCTTAGCCCACTCAAGTTGACACATAAAATTAACTATCATAACACCCAACCTTAGCAGCCAAACTTTGCCTTACTGGTGGTCTTAGATGGTAGAGGATTTGCCACCCTTCCCTCAGTAGTAGCAGACATCCACTTTATATCAGTACAATATTTTGTGTCCTCATGGGTTTCCTGTCCTCTCCCTAGAGACAGATGTATTTGACTTCTACCTCTTCTTTGACAGCAAATTACCTCTGCCTGGGCCTAGTGGCAAGAGGGTTTCCTGCTTGTTCATGGTAGTTGAATATGGTCTATCTTACTTTGTGCAATGGTTATGGTGAGGACAGGGAAATTCTGCCCCCATCTCAGGGGGAAATACTTTTGCTTCATATGAATAAAGATCTGGGGAAGTAGGCAAGTTTTAAACCTGTCTACCACCGGAGGGGTAACTTTCAATTTTCTGGCTTTTTCCCTCATTGTCAACATTACTGGATGGTAACCTGTGGAAAAGAGCCTGTGAATGACAGCAGACTTTTCTTGTGGCTGGGACTCTCAGGGGTTTTAAACATTTACAGTAATATTCACTCTGCTTTTAACAAGTTAAGATTTTAGCCATTTTCTTATTACCCATTTTTATTCCTCCCATATTCTGCCAAAGGTATAAGTGTCTATGTATCCTTCTCCTCAGAGGGGCTTGGAATTCAGTTTGCTTGATTATCTTGGGAACTCAAAATTCTGCTATGCTCAATAAAAATAAGATTTTATATATTGTCCAGCTTTTGTGTTGTTAGAGCAGAAGCAATGTATTCCTGAGGTTTGGTACATCCTAAGTGGAAGCAGAAGCAAAAGCCTATAACCCACACAGAACATTGCCACTCATTATTGTTTTACTCTAAAATACATTATGAAAATCTTTATAGGTAGTATAAACAGATTTACTACATTCTTTTTAACAACTGCATTGTAGTCCATAAATCACACAGGTAAGCTAAGATTTATATACTAACATATTCACTTAATAACAAAAAAATTAGAGAAATTATTATTTAATGTTAAAATTTTACATTAAAGTTAACTTTAAGCTACTAGAATAAGTAAAAAGTTGGCTTTTCTAAAAACCAAGTCCAGTTACCAAAGGTGAAAAAATAGAATAATATTAAAACTGCAGAATCAAAAATATCCCCAGGAAAAGAATCTTCATTATAGCTAAGTTAGATAGGAAGAACAAGTAAGACATCTTAATGATTCTTCCACTTGTTAAGTAGAATTGATAAACATAGAACATTATAAATAAAGCATATTTTGGGAACAATATCAAATTTAACAATTACATATTTTATGCTAGGTTCTCTGCTGAGACTTGGGACCATAAAACTTTTTTAATCATTTTTTTTCAGTACCCAGAGCTTATGTAGAATGATATACAGTGGGCACCGGATTGAACAAGGGCTTTATTGAGGCATGGCATTTGAGTTTAGGTTAAAGAATGAGAAGGCATTTATCATGTAGAGAAGGATAAATTACAGGATGAAAACATGATCTGTATAAAAGTATGCAAGTGTGAAAAAATTTTCCTGAATTGAAGAAGGCATCCTGCAGCAGTAACATCTACATATTTGACATATTTCTGTATGTATTTTTGCCATTAATATAAAATCCAAAAGCTTACTACTCTCAATGCTAACAGATAAACAACCAAGCTAAGAATCACAAAACCATAGTTTTTAACAGCTTTAAAGGGACCTACATAAAATAATCGGGACACATAAAAGCAGTAATATCTTACATATTCATATTTTGTATTGCTTTTATTAAATAAATAAAACTAACAAGTGATTTGTATCACAGAAACATAGCTGTTAGTTGCTAGGCTATGCTGATGTAACAAATAAATCTGAAAATCTCAATAATATAAGCGAGTGTTCAAGAGGTTGACATGGACCACTTGCTTAGCTCTCATCCAAATGGTAGCTAAAAGATCTAGAATGATCTACCATCTTGGAGTATTTCACTTCCAGTCTAGAAGACAAAAGTGCTTGCATATTGAAAGAGCACATCTGTACTTGACAACCTTGGAATGGAAATAACACTTCTGTCTACCAGCCACTGATGAGAAACAGGAACATGGCTCCTATGATGCATGGCGGCAGGAAAATATAGATTCATTCTTGCTTAGGAAAATGAAGCCGATTAATGAACACAGTAATTTTTCTGTAACAACCAATTGTAAAGGAGACTTTATATATAGGGTAATTCTATAAATAAAGCATACATAAGACCAAAAACAAACAAACAAACAAAAAAACCAAGCAAACAACTTAGGATAATTCATAATTCCACTCTGAGAGAAATCACTGTAAACATTTCAGTATGTTTTTCTTTAATATTTTTCCAGGTGCATATTTTTCTAATAAAAAGCACATTGTATGAAAAAATTTAAGGTATTTTTTTTAAACTTAACATTATGTGTGCCCTATTATTTGATATATGATTGCATATATTACATACATTTAATGTGATGTCTTCCTATTAATATCACAGCATATGTGACATCATTTATTTAATTATTCTTATCATTGAATATTTGTCTCCAATGTTTACTTTTTATATAATGAATCTCTCCATAGAAATATTTATATCAATTTCAGATTTTGTCCTTGAAATCAACTCAGAAAAGGGAAATTACTCTGTCAAAGTATACGGACATTTTTAAGGCAATATAAAACTATTTTGATATTGCCTTCCAGAATTCTCCACTTTATAATAAGAGCAGCATAGGAGAGAGTGCATCTTCCAAACTCTAGTTTGTTTTGACTCAGCAACTTGACACTTAGGACTAAAAACATCCTAGCCCATACCACAGAACACATAAAACCCAAGCAAGAGGAAAATGAAAATATTAATCCTTTTGCGGATGTAATGAACATGAATTTGATTTTCCTAATATAGATGTTCTTCTATGACCTGAATGCTGTTCACCAGACCTTCTGAGTGATTGGATTTGTGAACCATCACTTACTATATTATATAACCTAACCATAAAAATAAAACCTAAGATTTACAGTTAAGACCAAAGTTATATGTCATTATTCCTTTCTTTCCCTCCCACTCTGTATATGTGGACCTTATTTGTTGAGGTTGGAGAGGGATAACGACAATTCAGACTTCTCCATCAAGTACTAGCTTCACAAATTCCTCTGGTTTGCATCGCTTGGTTACAGTAAACATTTTGCCTTGCATTTTCCTTCATAAATATTGCTAGACAGACATGTCAGTAGCTACTATTTCACTCCATATTTCACTCCATATAGACATCTTAAAGATCTGCCTGTGTTTTCAAGTAATCATAATGTCTGTATGATTTCTTGATGGGGGTATAGTTTTTCTGCTTTTGATGACGATTGTAAGTTAGTTAACAATTAATAATGTATGTGCATCTGTTCTAGACAGTACACAGAATAACAGTGGGTTTAGACACATACTAAATGAACTCAGCTGTGGCATAGACTCCTTTCTTGAATTTCAAGGAAAACATCCAAAGAAATGGCATTTATGAGACAATTCTTAACAATTCTCGAGACACAAGTTTTGTTAGGAGAAATATACACCCATACAAATCATTGCACCAAACTTTGATAATCTTTATTCTTTTGAAAAGCCCAAATTTTATGCCCTGAAGTCATAGCTACTTGGCTCTTCTCTTTGCCTCTGACAGTGAACATATGAAATAAAAGAAACTGGCTCCAGGAATCTGCATAGAAATATCCATCCCCCTCTACATTTTTCTAGAGAGTCCAGGAATTAATCAGCTGCTGTTTTGAAAAGTGCTTTCCTAGTCTAATATCTGTAGCTTGTACTTGATTTGTCAAGCACGTGCTTCCAAACCAGCAACAGCGCACGGCTAAGTGGCTATGTGTTTAGAGGGCAAAGTGGAGGAAAATCCCAGTGTGATGCTGCGGGGGCCTGCTCACAAATGGCTCAAGTCGGCCAAAAGGAAAGGTTGTAAATCATGATCCGAAGGAGATTGATGATGTTTGTGGAATATTCTCTCAGGGTGCCAAAGAGGTGTTTGTTCCTGAGGCTTAAGAATTATTTTTGTGGAAGGCTTTTATCATTAAGGTTGATGATATGCCTGTAACAGGGGGAGAGAGAGAGAGAGAGACAGAGAGAGATGCTTGCAACAGCACAGTGATTTGTAATCTTTGCGTGACAAAAACTTTCATCATCACAGTTATGATTTGTTAAAGTTTTCTTCAGGGTGTTTGTTACAAACTTGGAATTTATTGTTTTGTGATCTGCATCTTTATTTCCAAGATGCACAGAATCTGTAGCATTAAGGCACTCTACAATAGCCTACAAGCATTGGACCTACTTTACATACAGTAGGAGACTTTTTAAAGCACAAATCCTTGGTGCACAATAAATAGGTTATTTTGTAAGAGGCTGTTTTTTCTTTTTATGAGGTGTTAAATAGGGATGGCCTCACCAATGCAAAAACATTGGCTAAATTGGCACACAGCAAACCCGGTCCTATAATTGAGTGTTTCATTTAGGAAAGTGTATCACACATGCACATGGACTATATGTGGGGATTTAAAAAAGGGACTTGGGGAGAACATGTGAAATTTCTAACTAAATTTATGAGTCTAAAGGCACTTGTGAAAAATCACTTATTAAAAGAAAAAGATGATAAAACTTTAAATTATGGTGAAATCCATCAGAATTTTGTTTATTTTTGTTTTCTTACTGATTTGTTGGAACAGTTCCCATTAAGAAGTAATTTAGAGCCTAAAATTGAATTTTAAAGATAATGTTTTCTACTTTAAATCCATCTTCAGTTATTTCCCCAAATCTGACCTAATAAAACAAGGAAAAATGCTATGGAAATATATCCCATAGAACTTGTGAGTTCCATTTGCAGTTTCATCTATTAAGCATATACTTAATCCACATGGAGTAAGCAATATACTGAACTACTCAATTAGGGTGTTTAACTTAAAACAGTCAGGATTTTTTATCAAGGTTTGTGAGGTCTTAAAATTCTCAATTCAGGTGACAATTTGAGTAGAATGAGATAATTTTTTTTTTTTTTTAAAAAAGAGATAGGCTGCTTGGGGCTTATCAACAAAAGTACTCATCATTTTTGAAGCTCTCATTTCATACTATACAATAGAAAGTCACCTATGTCTAACCTTTGATGGAGCATTTTATGATCAAGGAAATTTTTTTCAGACTAGAAAAATAAAAGGAACTTGACAATTTTATTCACTGTTCTTTGTGGGTTCCCCAAATTATAAATGTTGAATTTATATGAATTGCTATATAAGAAAGATAAATCCACAAGGGATTTTCAACTTAACCCAAAGAGATAAAACAAGTGTCATAGTAGAAAAGGCTTGACTCTGAAGTAGAAAACTCCAGTTCCTTATTTCAGCTCTGTATGTCTTAAGAGTGTAATTTAATGTCTGTCTGTGTGCCTCATTTTCCTCACAGTAAAAGAAGGATTCAACTAGATGAACACTCAGAGCTACAAGTCTATAAGGGTTACTTGTAATTGTTTTCTCTGTATGTATTAATGTATTTATCCAGATATATATTTACATATATATAATGTGAGAGTCATTTATCCTGGTAATGACCTAACCCAATAAGATTTAAAAACATAATCCTGAAAGATTTTACTTTAGTATAATAGCTAATATCTTAGGCTGACTAACATTTAAATGAATTGGCATAAGTTCTTTTTTTTAATAGGTAGGATAGTCATAAATAATAAACTTTTAAATGCAAAGTTCCTAACAGAGAACCAAAAAATGAGTGGTGTGAATTTATTTAAGCTATAATAATATTTAAAGGCCACTTGAGGAAATTGGATGTGTTCTTATGCTTGAATTATAAGAAGACTTTCACATTACAATTTTTATTTCTGTTTACTTTTATTACAAATGCTATTTTTAATTGTGATAATGCATTCTAAAAAAATTATACATACATTACAGATATGTCTGGCAGGCCTTGTTTGCGCCAAAAAAAAAATTTATATAGGCTATATTTAGATATTTACAACTGTTAACCTAAGAAGGGTTGAGTAGCAATTTGTACCAAAACTGTATTATAAATCATTTAGGATTCATTTGAATATAAAATTTTATGGTGACTTTTTTTTCCTAAGAGTTACATATATTAAGAACAAATCATCTAAATTTGAGTTGCTTACCATTTAAATAAAAAAATGGTGTTGAAACCATAAAAAGCAAGTTCTAATAATGTGCATATGTGTACAAAGCCTGAGAAAGGAAAAAGCAGCTCTTAACATTTGGGAGCTAGCCTGCCCCTAGAATTAGGCATTAGTGGAGCCAGCTTACTACTCAGAGCAAGATCATGGTGTTCTCCTATTCAATATCAATATCACCAACACAGAAGAGGTTACTATGTGACCATGATGAAGTGAGGCAAAAACAAGGCCACTGAGTCTTCATAGATGAGCACAAACAATGACAGGATCAATGTGCAAACCACATGCACAAAAATTATGAAACATTCTCCACCCTCAACTAGCATGAGTGATTGCTGCTACTTTTTCAGTTACAATAGAGCACCAATTCTTTCCTCCCACGTTTTCAATAAACTCAAATCCTATCTGCCCCTTCTAACATCCTCTCATTGAGACATTCACAGTTCCTCCAGGAGTATGGTCCCTGTCTCCCTCATTACAATGCTCAGTAAACCCAACTCTGTTTGACTACAGGTGTGTTCCTGGTGGTATTTGAACATTAGACATTGACAAGATATTCATGCATTTTCTATGGTATATATTTCATGACTGAAAACTAAAAGCCATCTAGATGTATATGAATAAGTTTAGGAACAAATACAAAATTCTGTGCCTCACAACATTTCCCAAATAATCCACATAATTGCCTTTTCCTAAACATAAACATATCTGCAGGACCCAGATAAATGATATCTTGATTTACATAACATTATGTCTTCATTCAGATGCAAATTCCATTAACATAAATTCATCACCTTTCATCTGCCAAGCAAAGTGCTAGGGTCTGTCATGTAAATGTTCTATTTAACCTCCAAAGCAGCCTGTAAAGTAGATATTTTTATGTTGTTTAATCCGTGTAATAGTCTAATGAAGTTGGAGTTTTTGCCTCATTTTATCTGTAAGGCAACATTAAGTGACTTGACTAACAGCAAGAGTTTGAGGCAACAACCGGAACCCGATATGACAATAATAGATAATGCCCAATATGATAATAATAGATAATTAATAAAGTTATAATTTATTGATTCACTTAAAATATGTACTGGTCCTATTCTGTGCCAGGTACACTAAATGATAGAGATGAAAATTCCTCTTGTCATGGATCTTACATTTCAGTGAGGCATGACAAACCAATAAACAAAATAAATTACTAAAATACATAGACGATAATCAGTCCTATAGAAAAAATAAATAAATTAGAGAAGGGTGATAGAGATGGGGGGGGTTGCAGTTTTAAAGATAATGCTTAGGGAAGCTTTCCTAAAGGAGCAACTAATGGAGATATGTGAGAGAAGAGGGATTCTGGCAGACCAAACCGCAAGCACAAAGAACTAGACTCTGGAAGATGCCTGGTGTGTTCAAGGAACAGCAAGGAAGCCTGATGTGTGGAGAAAGAAGAGCAAGGGGAAAGGACAAAGATGAGGTTTGAGGGATGGAGTTGGAGACAAACACAAATGAAGCCTTGGAGGGTCTGAACAGAAGAATGTCATGATTTGACTTATATTTAATGCCATCTCTCTGCCATTTTGAGAGTTGCCTGGAGGGAGCAAAGTTTGAATAAGGGAAACCAGGTTATTTCAATAATTCAGGTAAGAGATGGTGACACCATGAACAGGGGTTGTAGTGTTGGAGGTGTTGAGAAGTGGTTGGGCCCTAAGTGTAGTATTTTCAAGGTAAAGGAGACAGAAGTATTAAAGAGGTTAAGTCATTTGCCAGGATTAAGTGGCCCAGGATTTGATCCCAGATATTTTGACTGTGGGGTTCAGCTCTCTTCTGAACTACATTGTTATAAACCACAAAGTACCATTATGCATTATTTTTAAATAATACTTTTTAATTTGTGGTTTAATTCCTCAAAATATGCCCATTTTATAAAATTACCATGATTTTACATATGATTACTCATGAGTTAAAAAAAAAGATTGAAAAAAATGATCTTTGTTAGAAGCACTGAAATTTTACCTCTAAGAAAAATAAGCTACTATCAATTATGTGCTCTTTCTTCAATTAGCTGCCAATTTAATTATTTTTCTTAGCACAGACATCTTAACGAAACAATTATGTTTTTATAAAAGTCAGAATATTGTTCAGTTTGTACATTGTGCATCATTCTAGAGTAATTTTCAGTAGATATTTTTTCTTTTTATCAGTTTCCAATTTTATAACAATTGAAGGTATTTTTCCCAATAGGATAAGTGCTCAAATTTTTATATACATATATAGAAAGTCAGTGGGTCATTTCTTTTATTTTTTGCTTTCTTTAAAGATAATTATTATTACCAATCAGTTTCCTAGGAAGAAACATTCACTCTGTCAATTCGTCTTCTCCATCTGCTTTCACATACTGCAAAATTATAATCATCCATAATTTGTGATAGATTCTTGCCAAACGTTGCTAAAACAATTTGGAAAGTGCCAGACAGGGATACTTGCCAACTTACACACATTGCAAATGCTTTTGTTCTTTATAATTTTCTCCAGAAAAGTTGAATGTGAAAGTTATTTTTGATGGACTTTTTATTTTAATTCTAAAATAACTGTGAAAGCGAATTCATTTTTATCTATTTAGAAGAAATGGCATTTTTTTCTCCTAAGGATGGTAACACAATTGATAGGGCGATACATATTACAACACCCCAAATAAGACAAACTTAGAACTTAAAGAGGAATAATAATGCTGTGAGCCCATAAATGACCCAGGATATGTCTTTTTATTTCATAATCTCTGAAACAGTATAGTTTTTGGCATAATGTAGGCACTCTATGCTTGACTAGACATTCCAGCAAGAAAACCCAAGTATTCAAATGCCTGAGACTGAAGAAAGGATATACTCATCTGAGAGGTCATCATCCTTCACCACGCTTTTAGTTTCAAAGAGTCTAAGAAGGAATAATACATGTAGAAAATGATATTTATTTATCTATATAGATTACCTGAACTAATCCTAAAATAAATACTATGACAGCTGTTATAGCCAAACGATTTCATGTTTTACTTTTTGAATGAAATAAGTGAGTGAATTGGTGTTCCTTTGTTCACCATGTATCTGCTCTCCTTCAGAGACAAACTTCTCAAGATTGTCTCGAACTCATTGTTTTCACATCCTAACCTTTAATGCTTTCTTAATTTCCTATAAAGCTATTTCACCCAAGCTCCCTACTGAGGTCACCACAGATGTGTGTCACACCAAAGCCAATCCAACTCAACCCCTCGCACCAGCACCACTTGGCATGATTTACCACCCATTTCTTCTCCAACTATTTTCTTTTCTATATTTAATCCATCAATCTCTTGGTTTGCCTCTTATTTCTCAAGCCTTTCCTTCACAGTTTCCTGTGCTGGTTCTTCTTCTTCTTCTTCTTCTAGATTATCAAATTTTGTTGTCTGAGATCTTCATTTTTAACTTTCTTCTCTTCTCGAGAAGAGATGTTTTCTGCCTAGGTTATCTCATATACCCTAGTGACTTTATATTGTTTTATGTTCTGACAACTACTAAATTTCTCTCTCCAAACTTGCCCTCTTCCTTCACCTCCTAATTCATATATTTAATTTCCTTCTTTATATGTTTACTGTGGTTTCTATGGGCATCTCAAACTGAATATAGCTCAAACACAACAATGTTTTCTCTCCTGCCCCGATATCTACTTTTCCTATTCCTAAACCTTCTCCATCTTAGCAAATACCAGCAATAGTAGCTCAGTTTCTCAGGGGAAAACAACCAACCAAAACCTAGTATATATACTTGATTCTTTTACTTCACCCTGTCTCATCTCATTTGTCAGGAAGGTCTCTCAAAATATGTATCCCAAATCTGACCACCTCTTAGTGACTGCAACCTTAGTCAAATTCACCATTGTCTCTAGCCCAATTTATATCAACTAGTATATATCTTTCCATCACCTTACACCTCACTATTACTTTCCTATCATTCATCCAGTGGCCAAAATTTTATTTCTTAAATTTTAAATGTAATCAATTTACCACCAACAGGTTCCCATTGCAAGAAAGAAAGATCTAGTTTCTTACCATGGCCCTCAAGGCCCTACATGATCTTGTCTTTGCATAATATCCTCCCCGCCCCCTATTCTTGCTTACTTGATCCAGTCATATTGCCCTTTTGGCTTCTTATAAACGTCTGTGCATTCCAATCTCAGAGCATTTGCACCTATGGTTTTTCTTGAAATATTCTTCACAGAGATCTTCAAAACACTGCAAGGCAGGGGACCCTCTCAACTGCCTAATGAAAGAACTATCCTACATACTCATAGTCCCTCTCAAGTATGTGAAACCATGGCACCTTCTTCATATTATTTATCAGTATCTCACATCACTCTTTTTATTTAGCTTCCTAAATGCATGGACTTATTATCTACCTATCCTGATCCTAGGTGAACTGTACTCCGAGGGCAATAATTTTATCTTTTACAAACCAGTACCTAGACAGTGGCATTCTGAAAATAATTATTGGCCATGTTAACAGCAATGTTAGAATAAGAAGATCCTGAATTACGTATCTTGCAATAGTAGCTAATGAATAAATACTTGGTGATCAATTTTACCTCAATGAATTTCTATCTTTACCTTTCTAGTTTTTTACCTTCAGGGTCGGGCCATGATATTTATCATAGATATCTATATATAACATGAATTTTAAAAACTGTACATATTCACATATATGTTTGAAAGAAAAGAAGTAAATTTATCTCATTCACCTATTGCCTATTATTAATCCAATAAGGTACTAAAATGTTATGAATTGAGATATACTGTGTGTATAAGACTGTACTCATGCTACAGAAAATAATCATTTTTAATTTAAAAAGATCCAACAGATACTAACCCTTTTATTATTTACGTAAATATTGACTGAGAGTAAGTTGAAACACAATTTATTTTCTGACTGAGAGGCATAATGCTTCTTAGTTAAAACTAAATATTTTACTTGAGAAGTAGAAAGAAAAACACTGCTCTAATTACAAAATTTCTAATATCTCTTTGGATGTTAATTACGGTTAAACTTATGACATAACTTTAAAATGAGCTTGTGTTATCCTGGATAGAGCTAGAGCCCATTGTACTAAGTGAAGTATCACAAGAATGGAAAATCAAGCATCACATGCACTCACCATGAAATTGGTATTAACTGATCAACACTTACGTGCACAAATAGTAACATCCATAGGGTGTCAGGTAGGTGGGGGGCGGGGGGAGGGGTATATTCACACCTAATGGATGTGGTGCCCACCATCTGGGGGACGGACATGCTTGAAGCTCTCACTCAAGTGGGGAAAAGGCAATATATGTAACCTAAACATTTGTATCCCTGTAATATGCTGAAATAATAATAAAATAAAATTAGCTAGAATTAATCTCTGTGGCAGCAAAGAAAAAATTATAAACAACATGAAAAAGATTCTGGTTAGTATGTACATAGTAATTGCTACTTAGGGTTCATATTCATTAAAATAGTTGGAAAAAGGGTTTGACAGTATTTACTTCACATTGATTTCATAATCTTTTTTCCTTTCTGAGAAACACATTCATCAACATTTTGTCCTGATTTTATCACAGATACATAGATGAATCTTCACATAATTCTATTTGATATCATAAATATATTCTAAATACAATATAAAATAGAATCCTAATTCACAAACTTAATCACTGTACCTAGATAAAGACTTTAATTGTGTTTTAATTGTAAGCTTCTATCTGTAAAATAACATTTCTGGAATAAGATGTCATAAGATTTGGCAAAATTAAAAGATATATATGTGAGATTTTACTGGTAAGATTATTCATTAGAAAGAATTATTAAGTCTAATCATATCAACTGTATACATAACTATGGTAGAGCCTTTTGGCAATAAAAGTAGTTGATATGACTTGGTATTCAATAAGTTTATAATTCAATGGAGAAATAGGATAGCTACAAACTTCCATTAGTGAAAAATATAAGCATATATAATTGACCGCATATAATGATAAAAGAGTATCTCACACCTAGTATTTATTATGGAGACTGTACTAAGTGCTTTACATATATTAATTAATTGGTTCTTCATCATTCCATAAGATAGACATTGCTAGTATTTTAAATCCCTTTATACAGATAAAGCGACGGAGGCTCAGAAAACTTAAATAACTTGCCCAAGGTCACACAGCTTGCAAGTTGTGACTATGTGTCTGGAACTTATGACATTTGATTCTTGATTTAGTGTCATTTCCCATAACAATGTACTATGTATCAGTATCAATGTCATTGCATAAATGCATATATTGAGAAAGAAAGGAGAAACAATTCACTGAAGAATTAGAATGGCAAAAAAAAAAAAAAAACTACTGGGGTTTGTTAATAGAAGTGATTGAATACAGACACATGCATATAAAACATTTATTATCACTTTGTGCTTACTTTGTACCAGGCATAGTTTGAACTATTCACACATTTGAATTTATTTAATCCCTACAAAACTCTATTAATTAGTCACTGTTATTATTTTGAATATACAGATGAATACACTGAAGATACTGAAACACAGAGGAGTTATGAATAATTTCTAAGGTAACAGCATTGTAAAGCAGTGGTGCTGAAAATCAAGTGTTCAAATGATACTTAGAACACATGGTCTGAATGATATCATCCAAGGCCTCAAGAAAGAATATAGATGGAGAATTTTTATAAGATGACTAAGACCTGAACTGTGGCTCACTTCTAAAATTGAGAAGTCAGATAGATAAAAAAGAGGGGGAAAAGTAACTGTGACAAAGCAACCAGTGGTGGAGAAGGAGAAAACCAGGAGGGTTTTCTTGCCAAGAACGCCAGGGGAAGACAGTGATGCCAAGAAGAGAGAGAGAGAGATCAATTATGGCAAATGCTCCTGAGAAGTGATGAAAGGGTTAAGAATTTTTAAAAATTGCAAGTTGTTAGTGATTATTATAGAGCAATACTAAAGAACGGGACTGATGAGTGGCAGGAAGACACAAAAGTAGGAGTTAGGGCATTAAGAAATTTAATAGGGACAATACTCTCCAAAGTGTTACAGAAGCAGAGAAATAGTCCAGCAGTGTAAGGGAGATGTGGGGTCAAAGCAGGGCTTGTAGAAGATGGTTAGCTTTAAAATATCTTTATATGCCAATGAAAATGATCAAAGAGGATATATAATTAGCCATGGGGGAAATAGAAATATCAGAAGTAAAGTCTCTACCCATACAAGAAAACCAACATGGTGGTTAATTTTATGTTTTAATATGACTGGACTGCAAGTATGCCCAGATATTTGTTCAAGTATTATTCTAGTGCATTTTTGGATGAGATTCCACTTAAATCAGTAGACTGAGTAAAGCGTATTGTCCTTCCTCATGTTAGTGGGCCTCATCCAATCAGCTAAAGCCCTAACTAGAACAAAAAGGCTGACCCTCCCCCAAGAGAGAATTCCTCTTGCCTGACTGCCTTCCAACTGGGACGTCACATTTGCCTGTCTTCAGACTTGAACTGAGATATTATCTCTTCCTGGATCTCAAGACTGCCAGCATACTGACTGGGAACTGTACCATCTGTTCTTTTAGTTCTCAGGCCTTTAAACTTGGACTGAAAGTATACCATTGAATCCCTTGGGTCACCAGCTTGCCAACTCACCCTGCAGATCTTGGGACTTGTCAGCCACCATAATCATGCATGCCAATTCTTTATCATATGATATATACTGTTTCTCAAGAGAACTCTGACTAATGTAACAAGAATCCAGGGAACAATGCTTAAAATTTGCCTAACTAGAGATGGATTTTGGGTGCTTGAGCTCAGCTGACCCTCAGACCAGACCAGACCATACCCAAAACTGGCAGGAATGACGAGTCACACTCTTCACCCTGCTCTCACTTTGTATCAATTCCAAACTATCAGAAAAAGGGTCCAAAGACCATTCTGAAAACCAATAGTATAAGAGAATAGTCATGGTCCTCAGTGCCTCCCTTTCTCCCTCATTGAAGTGATGGTCTGAGCAGCTGGAGGGGAGTGAGGAGCAGGGATGATGTGAGTAGTCAGGATCTGACATAGAAACTCTAGGAAAATTCTTGCTGTATGGCAATGCATGGTATATATTCTATTATTTTCACTGTTCCTTTGAGCTCACCCAATGTTCTCAAAGCAATAGGCAAAAAAAAAAAAAAAGGGTAATCACGAGGTATATTTCTTTTAACAGTGTTCTTTTCTTTTTCTTTTGAACTGTATTTTCAAATTTATTTGCAGTGCTTAGTCATTATTTGTATATGATTACATAACAAATTATAGTCATTTATGAGATTTAAAAACAACTGAAATACCAATCTCATCCCATTACTCTCTTGCCTGTAATACTTGTTGACTATTTTAGCCTTCAGAATAAAGTCCAAACTCTTAATATTGAATTCTAAGTCCATAAATAAGGTAGGAAAAAATATTTTTCTTAAGTTAATTCAATGAATTTATTTTTCTTGCAAACAAATTATCTCCGAGACATTATTATTCTAAATCTTAGCCAGCCGTAGAACATTTATTTGTTGTTTGTTTATGGTGTGTCTGTTTCATTTCTTCAGTGGATACTACATCATCATAGTTGTTTTGTGAGTATATTTTATTTTTTGTTTTTGTTTTAATCAGTAGAAAAGAAAAAGAGATCAACCAAGGGCAGCCACCGTACCATGAAGAATAGGACTCTAGGGAGGTAGATGAATGAAAGAAGACATTTTAGGAATGTTTCTGTGTATGTCACAATTTAATTAAACTTTACAAGAGTCCATGCATTTGTTTTTAATTTCTGTGAACAATGTTTAATTTACATAATTGTGTATTGTTTATGTTTATCTAAGCACTATGTTTTCAACCTCCATAGCTGTTGCCATGTTATAGGTAATTATTTGCTAATAAGTACAGCAGATGATTTATAGGAAAACATCCTATAGATAGTGTGACATTTGGAACTGGAGATATATATTATCTTGTGAGATTTATTTATTTTATTTGATAATTATCCATGTCTATATTTTAAAACAGAATATAGGCACCAGGATTACATAGCAAGACCCTATTGGCAGATAGGATATGGATTAGAAAGCTCTAGAAATTGTTTGATTTAATGAATAATGTTTGCCTGACTTTAAAAATAATATTAATCGACATAAATTAGTAATATTTTTCAATAGGTTCACTTACCTTTTTGCAAAAGATAAATCATCTTAATCCATTTCTATAAAATGTATAAACATGCTGCTGTGAATAGTCTTTTTCCATGCACTGTGAAATATTGCCAAAAGTTTTAACCTCATACTAACCATAAATAATGCTTAAATGATGCTGCAATTTTTGCAATCTGGGGCTATTCACAGATGAATTATTCAGCCAAAAGTGATATCTCTACTAGAGTAGTCTTGCCTCATTATCTCATTCCAAGATGAATGAAGAGGAGGAGAAATGTTAAGCTGATTCATACTGTTGCCATATTTAAAATATTCTCTCGTAAATTTAATATTGTTTGGTAAACTAAAAGATATTTGTAACAATCTCAAATTTGTTTTAGATGAAAGGATTTCTCATTAAAAAATGAAACAACATTTTTTGTTTGAAAGATGTTCTCTTACATTCTTAAATAATCCTCTGGAAGAAATTTTATTGACATATTAAATAATTAAAGAAAATTTGAAGTATACTATATATATTTTATGTATTCTTTGTGATGTAATATAAGAGATATGTTTTCCTTTTCTCAGGTATATGAACACGTACCCATTCTATGTTAAAATAAAAGCTTAATCCAAAAATTAGAAATACAAAAGGAATGCATTATTTAATTTGGAAAGCTTTGAAAGATTGGTCTTATTCCAGACGTTCACATGTCACAGTGATATATTAATATAATCTCCCTCCTTAGTGCACAAAATCATTACCTGGTTTCTTGGGAGTCAATTTAGGAAATCTTTAGACATCACCTGGACCTTTATGAAAGCATGTGTGCAGTCAGGACACTCTACAGACTCACAGTTAGTATGCGCTGATAACACATTTGGGTAATATATGGGCTTCCTATTTGGATCTCTTTGAGAAGCTGTATTTGGTATCAAGCAAGTATATTTTACTTTATTTTAGAAACTGATACTGAAAATATGATAGAAAGATACTATCCCAGAAACCATAACACAAGAACTCTAATGCAAGACACCATCATCTTTCTCTTTGTCCACTAATCTCTACTCCATTCTCAAATGGGAGCCAGAGGAATATTTTAAAAACTGAAATTTGATCAACTCATTCTGCTGCTTAAAATTTTTCACTCATTTTCATTGTGCTTTGCATAAAGACCAGAGTGCACTGCAAGGTTCTTAAGGCATTGCATCCTCTGGTTCCTTAAATGCTTCACAAGCCTTATTACCTCCTCTTCTCCTGCAGGTTAGCTGCACCCGTCTGTCTTTGGCCTTCTTTAAACTCCTACAAAAGCACAGTGTTCCTTCCGACCTCAATATCTTCAAACTCCTATTTGTCTTTCTTGTCTCAGCCTAAATATAGTATTCTCAGTGAAGTCTTCCATAATTCTCCACACTCACTTAAATGTCGTCATACACACTAACAAAACCCTGTACATTTCATTTTGTGAATCACCACTGTAATTAATGAGAAATTTTTATATTATCCATCTCTTTACCTCTTCCAAACCATATGCTTCCCAAGAACAGGAACATAACTGTAATTTACTCTAACATCCTAGAATAGTATCTGACACGTTATAAGCATCAGATAAATGTTTCTGAATGAATGAAACAATTTTAAACAAGCTTTAATTAGGACATTTTGCTTGCATACCTTTGCTCATTTAATGGCTTGTGTATTTGTTTATATTTTTTAATCTACATCATATACCCCTAGATACCTTCTAGATGACATTTACTTTATGACTTTATCCTTGACTCTCCCTACTGGATATGACTGATGTTCCGTCCATCCTTGGCTTGCAATTTTCCACCTGGCATCCTAGGTGCTCATGTGCCCAAGCTTTAGGTTCCTTGGGGAGAGGGCCTATGTGCTATTTATCTTTATATCCCTCTGTGGTGTAAAGCTCACCTAAGAGGCAAACAAGAAACATTTAGTTTAAATTAGGGAATGTTGTAGAAGAATGTGTGACAGAGTCTAAAGTAATGTCCTTAAAAAAATTTATCTAGCATATAGACATTTTCTACAAAATCATTTGTTGTTTAGTAATGAGTATAAGTGGCTAACCAAATGATTGAACTGCTGAGGAGTACAGTTTGCTTAAGAAGACTCTTCCCAGCCCCATTTTAGAAACATGAAAAGGGATAAGAGGGAAAAATATCCCTAAAGAGGTATACATTCATTCACTTCAGGTAGTCCAGAATATTCATTTTAGATGTCTCCAAAGAAAAATACCAAAATTTTAAAAGGGCCACCGGGCCCTCAGAGTTTTCAACATTTATACCAACAAGGGTATTTTCTGAACAGATGTTTAGTACAGTATATTATTCAGACCTGATATCCAATTCGATCCCAGAAAATGCAAAGTGGCTTGCATTCTTTAAAACTAACTTTTCTAGATTTAATAAAATATATTATCTGGGATGGTACATTAATCTGGTAAGTTCACAATAATATGTGCTAAAATATCTGAGTTGATTCAATATTCCAAGAAGCCATTTACATATAAAGTAACCAGTGAAAACTGTTTTGTACTTGTGTTATGTGTATGTGTGTGTGTGCACATAATATCCTACTTGAAGATATACATATATTGATATTAGGCCCTTACTATTTCCTTCTAAGGGAAGTGTTCACAAGTGAATCCTTCAATTCTTAATGAAATGGGGGCAAAAAAAATCCTTTCTTGTTTTTAGCAGCAGAGAAATTCTTTGTTTCATTTAAAAAATTTTTTTAAATCTAAATTTAAATGTTTAAATAGGAGAAATAATGTCTGCCTTTTGTTCACTGATAGGCAAATTCCTCTAAGAACAAAGAAGAATATAAACAGACTGAGAAAAGGTCATATAGACACAAAAGATCTTATTTTTGCCAAGTATATTTGAAAAGAAATAGTCAAACTTTTTACAAATCTAGCATTTCAACCTTGCCCTACCCTGGCAATTCTTTTTTATTATTCATTACTAAGCTGAGATAGTTAGAGCTGTAAGAAGTGCATGCCTCTGGTTAGCCCTTAAAGACAAATATGTCTATCTAATAAATATGAGGTCCAGCTTTGGATCAATGAAATAGGAGCCAGGATTCCTACAATTAAGTCATGAATCTTTGACTGATTTTTCCATAGATCTGGGAAGAGCCACTTAAGCTCTTTATATCTTCACTTTGCAATGTGAATAACAACACAGCATATGCATTACTGGATCCTGTACAGTTTAATTCTCTGCAAAAGCACTTTAAGATACTTTGATGAGAAGCACTATATTAAAGAAATTATTACTGTTATTCATTTAACTGTTTGTAAAACATTGTGAACAAAGAAAAGTACAAGCTCATTGCATGCTAGTTAAGGGATGTTGGAAACCATTAATGTAGTCAGATTTCTCAGAGTAAAAAATTGCAATTTCTGTTCCATAAGCAGTTGTCACTGATTGAGACACTACAATCCCTTAGTTGATATGTTTGTACACCTCTCACTATGTTGAATCTAACAGGCAATTTGGTTTCCTGGGTGAAATAAAATAAAAAATTCTATTTTTTTCTTAGTGGTTCTTATCTTATAAGCAATTCATATTCAAATATCCTTCATGTTAATAGCTTCTAAATTTGGGAGAGGCTAGAGGTTTATAAACCTTATGATGGAACATAGTTTCAACCTCAGTTCCCCCATTGGTTCAGTAAAGAGATAAACAAAGGCATGTGTATTATAAAAAATATTCAGCCATTAATGAAGTTAACTTTTGTCTAGTAAGATAATGTTCATCAGTATGTCTTGTCTGATGAATTTTTTCACTTATAACTTTTGAGTTTTACTTCCTCTCTCCTTGCCATTAACTTAAGTGAGGATATTTTTATACTCTGCAAACGAAGTCCTTATGCAAAACTCAAGCTTAACTTTCTGATGCCTTATTGAGAACATGTATCCTCACTTTCAAAGACTACAAGCCATCAAGGATGTGTTGGCCTTTTTTTTCCCTTTAAAAGAAACCAGAAACCTCTTGCCTTAGCCAAGCACATTCATTGATCAGAGGGTTCTCTTAAATTGACTTGTCATCAGAGAAAACCTCATTTTCTTTCTTCCTTCCTCCCTCACTCCTCAATGAAGAGGTCACTGATGGGAACAAGAATATATCACGAAAAGGAGTTTAGAATTTCTCCTTGGCCTTTTCAAAAGCTACATCCAAAGCAAGTTCACAAAACCTCACATTTCACAAAGACCCAGTGCCTTAAAATAGAACACCAAGATACTGCACAGAATACCTCCTATATTTTTCAAAGAAACATTGTCTTCAAATGTGAGAAAATTATGAGAATTTACAGTTGATGAATAATTGCAAGTCTACCATTTGGTGGTTTTTATTTTCCTGCTAGAATGATCATTTGTTCTGATTTACAAGGTCAGGTATTATGGATGTGGTCTGATTATATTAGATAGCATAAACAGACCTAGAATAGACCTTAGCTCCTGAGAAATATTACAAAAAAGAAAGAAAAAGAAAACATTACCTTAAGAAACACAACCTTTTCAGTAGTAGAGACTTTTCCTTTATGTTCAGAATTATCCTTGAACTTTGTCTTCTGATTTTTATTTTATTTTAGGTTAGGTTCTCTGTTATTTTTTTTTCTTGGATGGCAATATTAACTTTTGTATCAAGGATACAGCAAAATTAAGATAAGAAGAATTGCTTTTAGAAGAATAAAAGACAGAAGAAAAAGAAGACAATATCTTATACTTCTTTCTAATAAGAAATTGATAGAATAGGATAAATATCCAGTCATAAACTTTGAATGTTGCCATCAAAGAAAATAAAAAGGGAAATATTGTTGTTGAAGTCCAAAATTACAGCAAGTAGGTGATGAGAATTTTCTGGGCCTCAGTTTTCTCATCTGAAAGTTAGGAATAATACTGTTGGTACCATCATAATAAAAAAGGTCAGCATGTGTGAGTCCATGAATCTTATTTTGCAATTTACTACTTCACAAGTTCTGAGAGATACTCACCAGAAGACCTATAACATTGTTTTGTTGGTCTTCATTTCTAAATTTCTGTTTGACTTGGCAAGAAGACTGCTTTTGCTACTTTCAATTAAATTCTACGTTAAAAACTTTTATTTAAATTAGAAATAGTATAGAAGTCAAGAGCACAGTTTGATAAGTAAAGTTACCAGGGCTAACATTCAAGATCTGCCAATCTCTAGCTAATTAACCTTAGGCCCATTAACTTCAGAGCCTATTTTCTCTTCAGTAAAATGAGGATAGAACATTTCTTTTACTGGATTATTGAAAGATTAAATACAATAATAGCATATATAAAGTATTTATCAAAGAAGTGAAACATACTACATGCACACTAAATGGGAAGCTACTGTTTTAATCAAGTAATCTCTTCCTTGGCCTTTTCCCCAATAACATGGGATAAAATAGAATGAAGTGATTAAATGAGAGTACTTTATGTGAAAGTGATTCCCAAATGAACAGAGGATTTATCCAGTCCAGGTTAAAATGTATTTCTTCACTCCTCACCCTATGACCTCTACCTAATTCAAGATTGGATTGGTTGCGTATCACTACAGACTTCTTTTCTTCTTCAATCCCATCTTGAAGGCAGAGTAAGATGAACATAAATGTATTCTCAGGGCCTGCTAGAAAAGCTACATTTTTGGCTATTTTATTTTTTTGTCCAGAGAACTATTTTGTTCTTATTGGAGTCTGTATTAATGCCATTAATGTAAGCATTATGTGGATTTTTTGTATTTTCTAATTACCTTTTACATTCCAAAGAAATATATTCCAAATAAATAAGCAAGCCTAATACAAAGATTGAGTGCCCCCCCTAAATCAGGAGACATACAATTGGGGCCAAATGTATTTATCACTGTCAAACTGAAATTAAATCACTTCTAGTTTTCAACAGGTTAATCAGTGAACATATGGAAGTGAGTACTTTGTGCTGGAAAGCCTATACAGAACACTTAATATTCACAATTTCTCCAGCTATTACCAAAATAATAACTTCCAGGAGAATCTTTACAGCTGTAGTAACTACTGTGAAAAGCCACTAGAATCTTGGCAGGAAGTGGAATATAAGGGCAATACCATTACATTTGGAGCCACAAAGACTTGGGTTTGAATTCCAGGTCTGTCTGATGCTTGCTGTGTAATCTTAAGCAAGTTACTGAATCTCTTAGAGACTTAATTTCCCTTTTTGTGAAGTGGTAGTAATACTTTCCCTTTATAGCTGTTATGATTTAATAAGGTAACGTTCATATAGATTAGGTCTTAGACCATGGTTAATACTTGATATTCTTTTTATTTTTCTTTCTAACTTCATCTTAAGCTGTGATCATTATTACTTATGGAGTCATCTATGTGAATACTTTCAAAGACAAGGTACAAATTTGACAATTTAATGACTCTACGATTAAAGATCCCACAAATTTGCAGTAGCCAAAAATGGCATGCGTTATTTGGGATTAAATTGACCTTTGTAAATTCAGAACAGGAACCTGTATCTTCCCAAAGCTGTATTTCTCAAATATACTCAAACAATTTTGAGTAGTGTTAAAGAAGAAACAAAGAACACAATATAATTAATCTTTTGTTTTTAGTCTTGCTCTACCTCTGTCAATTTTGGCAAGAAAAATCAATTTCCATTTAAAAGGTATGATGATCTGGTAACATAAATTGAGTCTCTGCATAAGGCTCATTAATGATGGATACTGCCAAGACTTTGTAATTACTGTTTTCATCTATGTTCTCAGCCTTCTGAGGCCCATTAAATGTCATGGTTGATATTCCAAGGCTAGACATTGCCTCCACTGATATTTGAGCCGACCTATAATTTCTTATTTAAGCATTTTATACTCCAAAATATTATTCTATATTAAATATTTTCTGCATGTCTAATAGGTGTAATAAAATCTAACATTATCTGTAATCAAATATCAGTTGAATGGATAGAAAATGAGACATCTTTGCAATCAGTATTTAATGAAAACAAAGCAATAATTTCTTTTGATTTGAAATAAATATTTAACATTATGAGTTTCTCTGGAGAATTTGTGGGATCATTTTTAGAAATATGAATAGTTCTTTTGAATACTCATATACAAATATTTATTTCCAGTAACAAGGATTGGCAAATGTCAACATATTAGGTTTATGAAATATATCAAACCATATTTAAAGTATTCCCAATTCATAAAAGCTAAAAGAAATGTTGGCCAATAACTTCATTGCTTAATTTCACTCTTGTATTTACATATATATAATGCATGTTTTTGATTCATTTATAAATTGTTCAAATGTTGCTTTTAAAAATATTTATTTTGTTCTTTGGTAATGTCTTTCTTTTTGAGGAGCTCAAAGCACTCTATAAATGTTAATGGGCATTTTCACAATGCCCTTATGAGGTAGATGGCAATGAGTTCTGTGAATTTCACTGATGTCATTTTTCAAGGGGCTAGGAAAATGTTAAGCCATAAAAGCTCAGAAGCTAGTAGTGCTAGGTCATACCCGATGAATGTGTAATGTAATGAAATAATCAGATTTAACTCTGGTTCTTCTTTGTTTAAAATCAAAATGATTCCTAAAGATAATATAAAATTGATTAGAGAAATTTCTATATGTTTACATGAGGGTAAGAGAATCTATTTCTCATTTTCTTCTCTCTTTGCTTTACTGTTGTTAGTCACAACCACTAATCTTTCTCCTCTCCCAACTTTCCACAGATTAGGAGATAACAGATAATAGATCTTCTTTAAAAGTAGATACTCTTTATTCTATAGTTTGGAAAGAAAAATTAAGCTGAATATATATTTGATGGCAAACATATTAGGTTTATGAAATATATCAAACCATATTTAAAGTATTTCCAATTCATAAAAGCTAAAAGAAAAATGACATTAGCGAAAATGACAAAAGAGTTATTGAATATAACTAAAAATCAACATTAGTGAAAATGATAAAAATAGAAAGACCTTTATCTTTGTGTTCCCAACCCAATACCTACCATGTACTAGGAATGTTTTAAAATATTTATGAATTGCACTAAATTCATTATACACCAGATGCTCAAACATGCCTTTAGTATATAAGTTAAATGGATAATAAACATTTCTTGTACTTTTGAGAATTCAAATGGTTACTTCACACTGAGTGTTGGAGAATAATTGTTAAGTGGGCAGAATCTATAATTTTCACTTTAAAAGAAATTAAAGGCCGGGCGCTGTGGCTCACGCCTGTAATCCTAGCTCTCTGGGAGGCCGAGGCGGGCGGATTGCTCGAGGTCAGGAGTTCGAAACCAGCCTGAGCAAGAGCGAGACCCCGTCTCTACTATAAATAGAAAGAAATTAATTGGCCAACTAATATATATACAAAAAATTAGCCGGGCATGGTGGCGCATGCCTGTAGTCCCAGCTACTTGGGAGGCTGAGGCAGGAGGATTGCTTGAGCCCAGGAGTTTGAGGTTGCTGTGAGCTAGGCTGATGCCACGGCACTCACTCTAGCCTGGGCAACAAAGCGAGACTCTGTCTCAAAAAAAAAAAAAAAAAAAAAAAAAGAAATTAAAGATAGCTTCCTAAATAATACATAGGCTCTTGTTGAAAAATAAGAACTGACAGGATTTTGTATTTTGTAAATTTGACTTAGGAAAATGCACTCATAAGTACAAAGGAAATCTGAATCACACGAGTTACACTTGTGATTGTCAAGTAAAGAAAGCGATAGACAATCATTGAACTAGTGCCCAGAAAATGTTTCATACTTCACAGCAGACAAATATCATACAAACAGCCATTCATAAAATCCAAAGCTGTTGCTACATTACAATAAAGTAATTATCACAAATAAAATAATGCTCTGGAATTAATGGTAATATTTGACATAAAACTAAATTTTCTGGGCCTCACCAATTAGGTTTTCAATAAATTAGCCAAGAGAGATTGGAGAACATCCAATCATCATCTCTATACTCTGCTGTGATTTATGACTCAGTCTCAAATTATTCATTTTCTTGTGAGGAAAAAAAATATTCAAATGTATCCTGTGAAGATTATTATTATTAATTTTTTTTTTAGTATTCCTGTTGTGTGGTCCATGATCCTTAATTGCTACAAAAGTATTTTTGACCAGATTTTTTTCTATGATGTCCTTTATCTATAATATATCTTTTCTGTGTTTGTATGAGCTTTATAATATATATGTTTTTACATATAAAATAAGAGAGAATACACACAAGGAAAAATAATACTAATTGAATTCTTAGTACATCTAATAATTAACAATATTGCTATTTTTTTAATAAATGAGAAAAATGGGAAAGTGAGGCTTAGTGTATTAAGCAAATTGATGATCTTCACTAGCTTTTTTTTTTTTTTTTTTTTTTTAAGAGACCTTGTCTTGCTCTGTGGCCTAGGCTGGAATATAGTGGTACAATCATAGCTCACTTTGTAACTTCAAACTCCTAGGCTCAAAGGATCCTTCTGCCTCAGCCTCCTGAGTAGGTAGGACAACAGGGCTGTGACACCATGCCTGGCTAATTTATTTTTTTCTCAATTTTTTGTAGAGACAGGGTCTCACTATGTTGTCCAGGCTGCTCTCAAACTCCTGGGCCTCCAGTGATCTTCTCACCTCAAATCTTAAAAGTGCTAAATTCAAAGATCCAAAATTGTCTAACTCAGAATGTATGGCATAAAAAGCAATATTACTGAAACTCAACTTATCATTGCTAAATTTTCTTTAAGTAAAATTAATATGTGAGAAATAAATTAACTTTTATTTTCACTTTATTATTCAGAAAAAGGAAATAATAGACTTTTCACTATGTATAAACAAATGATATCAGGAAAAAGGATGGGGAATTATAACATTAAACTAAGAAATCTTGGAAATATTTTACAGTGGAAATTTTACTTAAAAAGAAATCCTACAGTTTTCGGGTCTTGAAAATATAATTGGGCACATATCAAAATATCATCAAGGTTATTAGAAGCCTCCGCTATGATGAAATAGGATAAAAACTAATTTTGCTAAATGGAATCAACAAGGTCTTTAAACACAATTATATTTAAGCCATAATAGGAGCACCGAGCTGTTTTATGAGGCAATAATCTGGTTCCCGCGTGGATAAACTATAAGGCTGAAGGCTGGTTAGAGTTTTGCAATAAGAGAATCAGATTATTGCCTCATAAAATCATTCAGCACTTTTTTTAATTGTGATTATTCTACAAGTCTTTGAGAACTCACTTTTAAATAAATGTCACTACACAAGTACTTACTAATACTTTCATGCCCCCCTCCCGGAAAAAAAAAAAAAAAAACTATGACAAAGAAAGTAAGTGATGGACATAGATTGCACCCTTTGTAACAATAATAAGAGACACATCATCTTTAGCCCCAAAGAAAGTTGTTATTCATAATGCAATAAGGTAGGTATTCTGAATCTTTAAGATTTCTTAGAGTTTTAAATATATTTTTACTTTATAGATTTTGTTTTTGGTTTTGTTTGTTTGTTTGGGGTTTTTTTTTTTTTTTTTTGGTTAGTCTCCATAATTAGAAACAAAGTAGTCATCACTGGTATTTATCTTGGAACCATCATTTTCACAGAGAGGACCCCAATGTTCATGAAATTGCCATAAGAAAAGAATGTGCATTTCCAATTCCATTTTCTATTCAGATTATTGCCCTTACAGGAACCATGTTAGTTAACTTCCTCCTGTTCTGTTCTGTTTGGCTATTCATCATTTGATAATCATCTTAAGTTATATCTCAATGCACAGAAATGTGGCTTAGGCTTAAGAAAATTTGAATCTATGTTATTCAAGATATCTCAATGGCTTTTACTATATTTCACTGTCAAAAATATTTTCTATTTGTATAGATAGAAAAGTACCATAAAACTATAGATCTATGATCAGTAAGGCATTTTTCTATGGAGTATATATTTAACTAAATCTTTTAAAATTTTTTAAAAATTTCCTCATATTTTAATCATATTAAGTCATAATTTCTTTTTTAATTTCTCATTTTCTTCAAGACAAATAATATTAAAAACTAAGAGAATATAAATAGTTAATATTTATTGAAATCTAAGTTATACATGTGTTATACATGTATGTTTGTGTTATACATGTGTGTTTGTGTATGTGTTTATTTAATTCTCAGAGGAACCCATGTAATAAGTAATAATTATTGCCATTTTAGATAATGAAATTGTAAAAAAAAACGATGAAGTAACCTTAGTACGACAGAACAAGTGGGATTCAAGCTGAGCAAGTTGACTCTAGAACCTATCCCTTGAAATTACCACCACAAGCAAATTGGCATAATCTTTTTTAAGTTTTCTTTCTTTTTCTTTTTAACTAACAAAGAAAAATTATTTATATTTATGGGGTACAACTGTCTCATTGATTTGTAGTGAGAACATTTAAAATTCTGTCTTTTAGCTACTTTGAAATATACACTACATTATTATTATCTCACCTACACAGTGGTATACTAGTCAGCCTTAAAAAGATTTGATGTAGATTTGAACCATAAAATTTAGTCTCAGAAATTATGTCTTCAGGTACTTTACTCTTTTTTATTGCAGAGAAGAGAGTCAATGAAAATAAAATACTTGAAATT
This sequence comes from Microcebus murinus, assembly GCF_040939455.1. Classification (NCBI taxonomy): domain Eukaryota; kingdom Metazoa; phylum Chordata; class Mammalia; order Primates; family Cheirogaleidae; genus Microcebus; species Microcebus murinus. The sequence goes on from NC_134105.1 coordinate 64,237,199, forward strand.
GAAAAACAAAAACAAAAATATCTAGAGTGAGCAACAATATCAATTATATACAATGTAAAATAATGATGTAAATAGAAAATGAAAGTAAAAACAAAATGATATCCATGCTTCCATTACCAAATAGAAAGATGAACTGATTTACATAAAATGATGTACAGATTGTATCTCCTCCTTTTGAGATTCTGCTGTTTCAGCTGATGCATTTATATATAAATCATGTTATTTATAGAATGTACATGGCTTAATATCAAATAAATGAAATATAAAACAAAGGCAAATTTTTTAGAGTCTAGAGAAAAAATTAGAAGAGGTAGAAATTATGAGACAAAATATAAGACAAATGGAGCTAATTCCAAAAATTCTAGGAAGTCTATTTAATAGGAATTACAGAATGAAAGAACACAAATAAATTGAAGGAAAGCAATAATTCAGAAATTATGTGGTAAACATATTTCTGAACTAAAGCAAGACATGGATTGAAATTGTTAATTATTATAAGCTAAATCCAAAGTATTTTTAAAAAGATGCTTCATCAGGTACACAATGACAAAATTTTTGTACTCTAATAGTATGAGAAAAATCCTCAAACTTTATAAAAGAAAATATACCTAAAAAGAAACAAGGAGCAGATTGGCATCACATACACTGCTGGCAAGATTAGATTCTGGAAAACAATAACTATGTCTCCATGGTTTTGAGGGAAAATATTTTAAAACTTGAATTCTCTACTCAGACAATTATAGTTCAAATATGAAGCTCAAATGAAGATATTTTCAGATTTCAAATGACGGAAACTTTAGCACCCACAGACAAGTAACTCAAGACTCTACTGCTATGTAGTACACAGATATATATTTATATAACGCAATCAACAGAGCAAATAAACTAATATGTCATAATTAGATTTAATGACATATTTTGAGGGGAAGATATAATTTCTGATTTATACTAGTTATTGCTATAAAATGTCAGTAAATCTTTGTTAAAAATTTCTAGATACCTCTAGAAGGAAAATACAAGATAATAACCTAAAGCACAAAAAGCAAAAAGAAAAACTACTCGATCATAAATAAAAGACACGTTAATATAAAACATTGAATAAAATTCCATTTATTAGTCAAATGTTGAGTAATCAAAATGTGTTAAATTATCGAATAAAGACAGAAAATCACAAAATAGGTCTAAGAAAAGAAAAAAAATCTATTCACATACCAATTAATTTTAGGATAGTTTCTAAAACAAATGACAAAGATTGATGCCAAAGAAAACAGAATATATACCAGATCAGATGTGAACATAGAGAAAGCAGATATAACAATATTAATGAGAGATCAAGTGGAATTCAAAGCAAAGGATATTTTATACTGCTAAAAGATCCAATCTCACAGATATCAAAAATGTGTAAGAGCTTTTGTTTGCTAACACAGAAAATTCTAATGGCTTCCAATAATAAACACTTTCTTTTACCTAACAGGTCTGCAGGTCAACTGGGACAACTCTGGTCACGTTAATTGCATGTGTGCCTCCCATTCTGGAACTAGCAGTTACCCTAGTGTTGTCTCTACTGCTAAAGGTAAAACATGTAAACACATTTAAAGTCTGTACTCCTACCATGTATCCTAATATTCCATTGGCCATAATATCACATGGCTAATACCAGGTTAAAATCATATGGCAAAGAGTGGGGATGTATGTGTCTAGACTAAAGATGGCATGAAGAATTGGGAACAGAAATACACTCTACAATAATCTACCTTCTTTGTCACAATTATTCACTTAACTCTCACGAAATACATCCCCCTTCTCTCTGAGACAGCCCAAGGGTCTATCCAATCATGGCAACTGGCTCAAAATTCAAAACCTCATCACTGAAGTTAGGTCTGAATATTATTCCTCTTGATTCAGATAACTATTAACTAAAACGGACACATAATCTGCTCTCTCTCAATACTCAGCAGGTAATGATGGAACATGGATAGGATAATGAAAATTTTTCTTCTAAAAAATAAAAAATGGGGAAGAATGGTAGACACATACAAGTAACTGATTTATAACAATTCAGATATTTCCCAGGCAAATACTTCCAGGTCCTCCCACTCAAGGTTGGTCCTAGCTTTGCTTTGCTTCCTGGGTGTAAGGCCCCATGCTGATATTCTCTTTGCAACATTCTTATCATCATCCTTCCTTGGCCATGTCTGGAAAGGACAAGGGAGAATATATTCTCCCTGGCAAAAGTGGAGCTTTTCTAGTCTGTTTTCTGCCTGGACAGAGTTGGCGGCCATTTGTCTTTTTCAATGTTCATAGTCACAGTCTCTTTTAAATCTGGTATGGTAATAAGTTCAGTCAAAATTTTGTTGTAGTTTTGTAGTTTTTGAAAACAAAATTTGATTCCAATCGACTTCATATTCTAAAATCACACCCTTAATACTTTTCCTTTTTCTTTTTTTAAATTTTTTTGAGACAGAGTCTCACTCTGTTGCCCATGCTAGAGTGCCATAGCATCAGCCTAGCTCACAGCAACCTCAAACTTCTGGGTTCAAGTGATTTTCTTGCCTCAGTCTCCCGAGTAGCTGGGACTACAGGTGCTTTACACCATGCCCGGCTAATTTTTTGTTTCTATTTTTAGTTGCCCAGCTAATTTATTCTATTTTTAGTAGAATTGGGGTCTCGCTCTTGCCCAGGCTGATTGGTGTCAAACTCCTGACCTCAAGTGATCCTCCTACCTCGTACTCCCAGAGTGCTAAGATTATAGGCCTGAGCCTCCAAGGCCAGCCCACCCATAATTATTTCTGAGGCACCTTCTCAAATGCAACTCATAACAACCAGCTCGTGCTGTCAATATTCTGAAACCTCTTGAAACATCTTTTCCCAACACTACAAGTTCATTACATTCATTTTCTTCCTCCCAGGTTATCATAGGTGATCATTTTAGCAGAAGTATTTACTATTTCATAACAAAGCTCACCATTTCTCCATCCTCCTGTAATAGTTTCCATGCTGTCTTAGCCATAGCCAATGGCATATCTGTTTAGTCTTCATTATTTTAGCAACCCTCTCCTAAAACTAAAAATTTCTGTTTTAGTCATATGTCTGCTTCAATAATGCCACATAAAATTAAACTCTAAAATGTCAGGGTCTTCCAATAATTATCTTTTTCGTTTCTTGATAATGGGGTTGATTGTTACCTGGGACATGCTATTCTCAGGCAGAGAGCAGATGCACAAGATCTCAAGCCAAACCATGCAAGTTATTTTACTTCTTCTGTTTGTGCCTGTCCTCTAGCAATCCACTGCAAAAACAAGTCACATGGCCAGGGATATATATTTCGCCTGCTTGACTGAGAGTAAGTACAAGGCCACATGGTAAAGAATGTAAACGCATAAATCTTTTTTATAAGGAGGGAGTGAAGAATTACAATAAAAATATAAATTTTAGAAAGAATTGACAAATCCACAATTATCATGATAGAAGACTATAACAAATATTTGACCAGAATAAAATATTAGGTTGAAACATGTAAGAATACTGGGAATTTTTTAAATATAATTAATTCAGTTTATGTCATATAGCTAAGAGAGTATACAGATTTTTCTAAACACAAATTACAAAAATAAATTTAACCATATTGCAGTAAAAAAAAAAAAAACAAAAAAAAACACCTTAGTTCTAAAACCTAGATATCATGGAAGCCACATTCTTTGAACAATATGCATATAGATATTGACAAAAAAGGACAGCAAGTAAATAGACAAATACTTTTGGAAACCAAAAATAACTATTTAAATAACTCTCAGATCAAAGAAGAAATTTCAACAGAAATTATACTGTATTCAGAAATGACCAACAGGGAGGAGACATATCAAAACCCATCATTGCAGCCAGATGTCTCAGAGGCAACTGTGTAATTGTAAATGCATTGTTTAAAGAACAAAAAAGGCTGAAAAAAAAAATAAGCTTTTAACTCAAGAAGCTATAATTATAATAGCTAAATTAACCCGAATAAAATAAAAAGAAGGAATAAGAACATAAGGTAGAACTTAATGAAACATGGAACAAAAGTAGACTTGATCATAAAATTAAATCTATATTATATATTGCTTAATACAGATATATTTGAAAAATCTAAATTAAATGGAAATATAACAGCAAAATGTAAATTCACTAAAACATACTTAAATGTATTAAATACTCATTGAGAGCATAGAAAAAAAGCAGAGATTTCCAATTCATGATTCAGAGCTAGCATAAGACCAACATCAAAAATGGATTTAAAAATTATTACACACAAACACATAATTAAAAAGTAGAGATCAACCTCACATAATCATACGTATAAAAATTTAAAATATTAGAAAGTTAACCATTGTACATTAGTAGTATAAAGAATAAAAGATCATAACCGAATACAATTTATTTCAGAATGTACATGGAAAACGTAACATTAAAAGCTATAATTTAAAGTTTAAGTTTGTAACATGTATGATCATTTAAATAAATGTCAAAAATCATAAAATGAAAATGTAATTTTAAATTAAAAACTAGCATAGATGCCTTTTCTATATGCACAGAAGTATGTACTTGCACACAGACAATAAAAGTGATTTTTAAAGAGCATTTGATAGAATGTGAAATAAGTTCAATAAGAATACAACATTAAAATTATTCTCATAAATAAACAAGATAGGTATGCTTCCTGTTATAGCTACTATCCAAAAAAGTTATAAAAATGATGTCCTTCAAATAGAAACAAAAATATAAAATACCTAGAATTAAATACAATAAAGTTGTGTGAAACTGAATGAAAAAAAACCCCACAAAGTCTGGATAAAAAGAAAAACATATTCTTGGATGACAAGACAAGAAATATATCATATTATCAAAATAATCTACTAATTCGATAATCCCAAACAAAATTCTAAAAGAATATTTTCTATGTTTGATAAGTTGATGATAAAACTGTCTGATATATAAAATGATGATAACACCAACAAAATAATTTTAAAAGAAGAATAATGAAAAAGTTTCCATTGTAGCTCCTAGAAAAACATGTTATAATATCACTTTAGTCTTGGTGTATAGAATATATTCTGATTTAGATTTTTAGATAGAAATGAATAGAGAAAAAAGTCCCACCAAATTTATGATGATAAAGTTGGCATTCCAAAAACTGTTTTTAGGGGTTCAACTTCTTTTGTGACATTTATTATCCATTTTTAAAATTTATACAAAATGCACAGAAAATTCTATTCAGATATATTTGAGCTAAATGTGTAAAATTAATACTTACCTAGAAAATTGAATGTATTTATAATTTTTGATTAGAGGTCTTAAAAAAGATATAAAAGGAAAAGATAGAAATAAAAATATTCAGATATAACTACTGAATATTTTAATACTGCTGTATGAGCAAGACATATCATTAAAAATAAAAAGTAAGTGAATGTAGGTATTTTATTTCCTACATATATCTCCATCTCCCAAACGTTAAAAGAAAGATATATTCAAACAACTTTTTATCAGACTTACAAAATTAAACAATTTTTATAATATCCAGTGTTGGCAAAAGTATGGGGAAATGAATACTGTCACGTAGTTTGAGTTAAAGTGGCCTTTCCATTGAGAAAAATTCCTCTTCTATTATAGAAAAACAATCAGATTTTATGCAAAGAAACACATAGAAAAATGTTCATTGTAACACTGATTACCTTGACAAAGAATGTAAAACAAGGCAAATGCCTATTATTTGGGGAATGGTTAAATAAATAAAAGTACATCAATAAATAAATAGCATGTGGTCATTAAGATTAATGAGATAGATCTATAAATACTAACCTTGAAATATGTCTTTGATATATTGCTAACTGTAAAAAGCAAGTTGTAGACTAATATGTATAGCATGATCCATTTCTTAATGATGAAATGTAGGGAGATAATATATGTATTGTGTATATGTTTGTGTATGTGTTTTTATGAGGATGTGTTGTTTACTTCAGTGACATTAGAGTAGCTGAGGGAGTTTCTTATTTCATATTCTATTTTAAAATTAAATTTCATTTTCAGCATATCTGAATTGCAAAAATACAGGATTATTTTAAGTCTAAATTTATACTAGGTCTAGTTTATAAGGGAAACCACAGAGATTTTTGAACAAACATTAAATTTGCTACGTATAGTAAAAAAAGTACAGCATTTATCTAAAGCTTTAAATTAGATTCTAATTTTTGTGTGTTGATGTTTTATCTCTTTTTATCAGTGAAAACAAAGCCTATAATTCTACTGTGGCAAGAGCAGAAGATAGAGGTTTCTTTCCTTTGTTCTCTAGAATACTCCAAATTCATTATAATAAGAATATAGTGGTTTCACTTAAAATCTGATAAACAGTATTAGCAACACTAATGATAACCTATGAGAATGAGATACCAATTAGATAAATATGCTCATTTAATGTCCTTCTAAGAAATGGTCATTGCAGTTTATTTACCAGATCATTTAATTAATGGAAAAAATATGTACTATTATCTTGAGGAAGTATTTCCTAATAGAATTATGCCTATCTCAAAGTCTGGGCCTCAGATTTTAGCAATTAAAAGGTTAATCATTTTATATAATTACTTTTTGTTAAATTATAAAAAACAGTGCTCTTTGACTTTCTTTTTGGTCTCTTAAGACACCATTCCTTGAAGTGGATGCATGTTTCTTTAAATACCCTTAGGATATTTCTGTGTAACTTCAGTATTCTCTGTCACATTAAAAATCTACTTAAGAACTTGAGAAAGGTCTCCTCCATACAGTATTTAAAATTGCAAAGCCTTTAAAAAAAAAAAAAAAGGAAAATTTACAGTAAACTGAGAAGACTAAATGGACTTTGACTCAATAGGTTTTGCTAATATTCTATTATTATCCCAAGTAGAACTAAAAAAAAAAAAAAAAAAAAAAAACTGAGGAAGTTAACACAGAGCTGCTGTGTGTAACACTCCCTGCAGATGGAGCCTAACAGTTTTCCCTACACAGGACTAACCAAAACATGTAAATGTGCAACCGTTCCTCTCTCCACTGCCACCTCCCTCACCCTAGAACCCAGCTACTGTGACAATGGCAGATGTCTCTAGGAAATCACATATTCTCTGCCCTTCTGAGCCTGAATCTAATCTCAGAATCCTTCTTATCCCATTTTAGGCAGTTACCACTGATTATTTGGATTTGACATACACAAGTGAAGTATATTCATCATTTCTGTCCTACATAAATACTTATTTTAAATTAATTTTTTTCTGCTCCCTTCCTTCAAGCAAAATCATGCATGTTCCTTTTAACATGCCTTTGTTCCTATCTTTAGTAACTTTTTCCCCCCTACTTTGTATCTATTCAAATCATCACCGTCATTCAAGGCCGAGCTCATGGCTCACTTCCTCTCCGGGACACCACTCAGACAATGGCACTGTGACTTCTGAACTCTTTGAAGGTTTTTCTCAAGTATTTCTCATGTGTAGAGGAGAGGTGACATCATTAAGAACTTAGTTAATTCTCTAACTTATGAATACACTGTACCACTATTACATGGAATATGCTCCATACAACAGAGAAAAGAATTAATAATTAGTGACACATTTAAGTCTTTAATGATTCTTAAGTGCAGGTTAAAGACATTACTGAAGCTGATTATTTTTTCTAGCTAAGAATAAATGCCTGTTAATTTTCTTCTAAGGAAGAATACACTGAATGGGATTTTGAAAACTATTCATCAGAATTACAAAAGTGTGGGAGATATTTCAAAACTTCATTTTAAAAAATGTCACTTATACACATAGCACAATACATGCTATATATTACCATGGGATTTAATATTCAAATTAAAATTATAAAATGTCACTTTATAAATTTTATAACAAAATTATTTCAGCTGTTTGCCAGTGAGAAATACTCTCTTCATTCTGGTCTGCAGCATGAAAGCTAAAAATTTGCTTCTACCTAAAGCAAAAGAAGATCTCTGTTTATTCTAAACAATTTTTCCCACAAAATGCATCATTGTGTATATTGCAAAGTGATCATACTGCTATCTAGTCCAAAAGAGAATAGATTCAAACTATATTTCAATAAGTCTGTTAAAAAGTTAGGAATTTGCTTAGTGCAAGTATTTTGAAATCTCATTAATGAGTTTAAGTGTTATCTAATAAAATGGTAGTAATTCACTATTTCAAAATTAAGAATTTGTACTGTAAGATATTAAATGTTATTATTATATTTAACAATCATATAGAAGGTCATGTATCAGGGAGATGTATTCTTTTATAATTATTTTTTATGAAAGGACATTCTTTTTTTTTTTTTTTTTTTTTTTTTTGAGACAGAGTCTCGCTCTGTTACCCAGACTAGAGTTCCATGGTGTCAGCCTAGCTCACAGCAACCTCAGACTCCTGGGCTCAAGCAATCCTCCTGCCCCAGCCTCCCAAGTAGCTAGGACTACAGGCATGTGCCACCACACCCAGCTAATTTTTTCTATATATTTTTAGTTGTCCAGCTAATTTCTTTCTCTTGCTCTTTCTCAGGCTGGTCTCGAACTCCTCTCCAGTGATCCTCCCACCTCGGCCTCCCAGAGTGCTGGGATTACAGGCGTGAGCCACCATGCCTGGCCTTCAAAGGACACTCTTAATGTCAAAGCACAATTATCAAAAAGTTTAAAAATGTGACTCTCACACAAATAGAGAATGATACATGTCAAAGACTTATTCAATTCATTGGTTAGGGAACAGTAAGATGATAAAGCCAATTTCAAGAATATTTGAGAAACACAAATGTACATAGTTAAGGAGGAAAGTCATACTGAAGTAAATTTGCTAAGCTAAAGACAAAACTGGTTATTCTTCAATAGTCAAAGTTAATACCAGTTTCTATACAAGACAGAAATCACTTGCATTTGTTCTGAACAAAATCTACAAGTTAGCATAAAATTTCACAAAATCTAGCTACTAATCAATAGAATATCAAACCAAAGTACAATATTCTAAGGAATAAATAATTCTTGGAAAGGCCTGTTAGACAATACTCTAGTATATGACATTGAAAGACATGCAGTCATGTCTTATTTTCAAATTTTGGAAATTTTTATTAAGTAAGAAATATCACTTTTATAGGTTACTTCTTCCTTCCTTACATCACTAGCATTTTCAATTTGCTTTTTATTTGAGGCAAACTCAATATCTCTCTCTCTCTCTCAAAGCACAACCACTGAAAGCTCTCATTTTTTGTTTTCATTATCTAAGAAAAGTCTCCCCTGTGTGGAAGAGTAATATACAAAGAAACTATGTGGAAGTGAGGATTCTTGACTGGTCTTGGCTCTTCCCACCCCTTCTTAAGAATCTCAGAAAAATCACAATTTACTACATATTTTGGATCTTCAGGATTACTTGTAAATAGTACAAAGAACATTTTATATCATAAACTATAATAGGGTAGATCATAGTGCTTTGTCAAAGCAAAGCTAAGGCAGCCTTATGCTACCTCTGAACCAGAAGGCAAAATCTAGCTGGAGGGGTTTCATAATTTCATGTGTGAATATATATCCATATATATGCATGACACACAGCTATCTATAGAAAGGCTAACTAGAGATGGGACAGCATATTGGCGGGGGACTCAGAAATTAAAAATTCACAACACTTAAGAATAATACAAGAAATAGCTAACACTTATTAAAAGCACACTGTCACAGGGACTTAAATATGTTTTTTAATGACTCATTTCAATATTTTGTTGAATAATAGATTCTATATATATGATAAATGCATTTGGCTTTGTATGACTGAATAGAGTGATCAGAAATTCAAAAATCATACCATATAATAATCTGAAATCAGACAGCAGAAGTCAGACTTTAAATCTTCATTCCTTAAGACATACTGCAAAAGTTTTTATTTTTAATTTCAACTAAATAATCTATGCATGGAACCTGTTAAGATTACATCCCAGCTGCTGCTCTTTCTTTTCAGTGTGACCCCCAAAAAGGAATGTTTCACATGGTTTTAGGTTTCTGAGTGGAAGTTTAGCACAGCTGTGATATCAAATGAGGTGCCACCTGGCCTAATCACCGCAACAATATGTCCTCTGTCCTGCACAACTAACAGATGGATTGGGTATCAGCCTGATGTCATAATCTGTTAGGTTTGTAATATGGAGCATTACCCACCCATTTAGGATTTCTCTCATCTTCTCTGATGGCATGCTGTACCCTAAATAGAGAGATGACACTATCATTAGATGCCACTATCACCAGTCATATGGGATCTTCGTTTGCATTACTTAAGGATAATTATATGGTGCTCTAATTCATTTGGTGAACTGTCACTCCACTACTGAAATACTTATGTGGAATTTTAACAAATAATATGACATTCATAAAACAGATTACTAGTCTTCAACATTTATTACATTTTTTTTAAATTCAAGTTCAAAATATCGACTTTCTTAAACGTATGCTGCTGAGCTTTCTCTTTGGAGCATTAAATTGAATCTCAAAAATTATAGAGTTGATGTAATTTTATACTTGCATCTAGGCTCTCATATAAAATATGATAACATAAAAGTTATATGCATCAGTAACATCTATAATCAACATTTAAAAGGACAATATGACTAGCAATAATGTGACAAGCATTTATTGTCTCTTAAATGCAAGGCACAGTGATTGGTAATGAGAATGCAGTGACAGACAGGACATTATTCCAGCCTTCAAGAGGCTTTCAGTCTCTTCTAATTCGCCTCCTCCCTCCATTACCCTCAGAAAAACTCACTTGAGTTCATGCAAACAGCAAGTGTGGTAGATCCCTTGGTTGACTGGGCCAATGCCCCTCCCCACGCCCCTTCTTCCATTGTTACTGACTTCTCTACATAGAAGGTAGGAAGGATACTCCTCATCTTCTCACTCTGCCTCACAGGGAGGGCCAGCCAGTGAGATGTAACAGAAATCTGACAGCAGTTACAGCTGAAGTAGGCTGGAAAGCCATGGGAAAGATGCTTTTCTAACAACAATGAAAAATCCATTAGGACTCCAATTTCCCTTCTTCCATCCTGGAATAAGAACATGATTCTGGGAGTTGCAGCGGGATGAGGCAATAGTTGCTAAGGCTGGCAGAGTGCAGGGTAGAAAACATCCGGGAGAGAGAGAATACTGTGGGGCTTCTCCACAACCCTGATGTGCCTTCTTGTGACTTCTTGCTCAATGCCAATAAATTTTAATTTGTCTAATCCACTGTTACATAATTTACTATTCACAAATTAAAACAATGGATATGGCAATTAAGTCAAAATGAACCAACTTTTTAAATGTATCAAGAATTTTCTTATGAATGTCCTATTTCTTTCAAATATTGTATTTATTTTGCATATATAGAGAAGAAAGTATAAAGTATGAATACTGCAGTATAATTTTGTTTAGAGTGGTTGCCATCATAGCTATGTGATGCGATAGCTTCACTAAAAATATAAATAGTTTCTGTATAATAAATTATTAATACATTTCTTCTAATCATATTGATGAAGTATTCATGAAGGGTCTCTAATAGTACCATTTAGTTTTTAATGAAAATTAGATTTTTTTCACATTATGAGAAATATTCAATCTTTATTCATCATTATTATTTATTTCTCTTCATGCATCTTTAAAATGTTAAAATTTCTTCCATGAAATAGAAATCCTTTGTCCTTTGATAAGATGATACTTGCATTCAACAGGTGTGCCTTCCACATACCTCACTCTGTTTTGGGAGCAGAGAGCACAATGAAGAATGAAGCATGAGCCTGAAGCTCACAAGCAAGTGAGAGAAACCAATCAATAGACTTTTACAGTTACCAACACACTGCTACCCATGGGAGCACACAGAAACAGGGTAGTGGGTATTTTGGTGCTCCACCTAGATACCCTCAAGTGTGACACACCCAGTTCCTAGCTGCTAGGAAATGTGATGGCTGAAGACTGGCACAAAGCTGCCTCCCTCACAGGGAAATCTAGATGTATGGACTGTTTTACCCAAGGTTATATACGATCCAGTATCTGGCCTCCTTTAGGGAGAATTCTGAAGGGATAGCCCAATTTATAACTCCTCACGGGATTGGCTGAGAGCTCAGTTGCAACTGTTTTGAGAGTCAGCTTTTCTTTCTACTAAATTTCTCTCTCCTTCTTTCATGTCTATCTCATGACAATATCTCCCCCCCATACACACTGACAATACCACCTCCTCACACACACACATATAAGGCTTCTGTGTGCAACTAATTCCAAAAGAGTAAAATATCTGACCAAGATCCTGAAGATAAATAAGTGGCTTTGAGAAAAACAGAAAAAAAGACAATCCTGCCAAAGGAAAGAACATTTTTAAAGGCACATTTATATTTAAGAACCTGGAGAAATACAAGGACTTTAGCACAGATGATGTAGCTTAGGCAGCCAGGAAAGTTATACAGGAGACATCCATAAAAAATTTTGCACATCAGACAAAAAAGTTTGAATTTTATCCTAAAGGCAATAGAGAATATGTATCAATTAAAACTAGAAGGAACAAATGCCTAAGTTCAGTGGCTTAAATAAATAGAGGTCTATTATTTTTATTTCACAAACAAATCTACAGAACAGATGACTGCTGGCATTGGTTCTACAAGTTACCTATATCAGAGATCATGCCCCTTCCTCCTGTTGGAGGCCGTAAGAAGTCTATGGAGACTTCAAATATCCTGTTCTGTTCAAAATGGAAGAAATGGGAAGAAAAAACAACAGCAGTGCTCCCTTCTCTTTCATGCCATGTCACTTTTCATTTGTGAAGAAAGCAAAAGCTTCCCAACTCCCACCCAGTAGAGTTCTGCTGTAGTTGACACTCACGGTCCTCACAGTAGAGGCAAGCAAGGAAAATGCACGTAGGAGTTAATCTATGTCACTCACAAAGCTACCAAAGGATTTAGAGGACATGAATGATAGGGTAACATTACTACTGGGGTAGGAGGAAATTCTGTAAATGGAGTAGTGTGGGTTAGCTATTGTAGTAATGTAGGTAAGATGTGACAAAAGCCTAGAATAAAGAATCATTGTTATAGTGGTAGTAGGAATGGGAAGAAGTGGAATAAAACAAGAGAATGATTTGCTCAGAATTTGGAAACTGATTTATGACCCAGTTGCTGTAGGATGACACCTAAGTTTCAGAATGTGTGAGCAACTTGACATGCATTTTATTGATTTGCACGTGCGTCCTTATTGGTGTATCACTCAGATGAGATGGGCATTACTATTCCCATTTTATAGATTGAGAAACCAATGGTCAAAGAGATCAAAGGATATGCTAAAAAGATCCCATAGCCAGTCATTTTTAGAACTGGAGCTCAAATCCAAGTTTTCTTATGGTTAAGTTAATCATGCTTGCCCTCTGAACTGTAGAATATATGTCTCATTAATAATCTTTTATCATCTAAATCATTAAACACTAGAAGGTACATGTGCTTCTATACATATTGTGGCTTCATATGGGTACAAAATGAATGCTCATAGATAGCAGCTGTGAGCAGGAAAAAGAACAGAGGCTGAAAAAATGGTGTAAAGCAGAATGTATAGGATGAGTAAAAGTTTATATCCAATAATTGTTATACTTTATTAGTTTGATTTCATGGCCAATATTCAAGTATTTACATTTCATTTATTTACTTGTTAACAAATATTAACCTCATAGTTTATATCAGGAACTATCTTAGGTCCTGGGTTTAGAAAAATGAATCAGATACAACTTTAGAAATTGATAATTTGGTTGAGCAAAAGCCCTATTGGGGGTTATTTTTTAATTCTACAATACACCTTGAAAAAATTGGAATTTTTAAATAAAGTGAATGGCTTTAAAGGGAGAACTAGGAATCCAATAATATATTTGTAAACACATGAATTATGCTGATCATAAATGAAGAAGAAAAAAAGGTATTCTATGCCTATGATGAAATTATCAGAAAAATTAATGAAAATCTCCTCTCCAAAGGAGTAGGCTAGAATTTATAATATGTTGTGTTTCCTTTGAGTGAAATTATGGGAAGGAGAAGAGTATATCTACTATATCCAGTGAAGCATGCAGAGTCAAAGAAGAGAAACAAGTCATTCTCCATAATGGTCAATTAATTATAATCAGGGAAAAATTGTAGCATATATGACCAAATCATTATGAAATGTTGCTTGAATTTGGGGAGCAAGTGAAAATAAAATGAAATGGAAGAAGCATTGCTAGAATTTACCATTTGTTATAATATAGCACAACAGTGATAAAAATCTACTTGAATTCCATGTAGAAGGAAACTAAAAAGCATAGAGAGTTAATGAGAAGAAGGCAGAGAATAATGACGTGATGTATGCCCTTCAGCCAGTGGAACAGAAGCATATCAAAGGTTCCAGTGAAATCACTGGAATTTTGGTTTTAAAAAGGAATACATTAAATCTTTGTAAATATCCGTATGCATATTTGATTATAAATCTTTACCTGTGTTTACTTTTTTATGTGACATTTGCTTTTTCTGACTCTGGGGAGAAATACAAACATCTTATTTATCAATTCAATAAAAATCTAAAAATATTTTAATATTTTCCTCAACAAATTTGAGAATACATATAATGAATTTATAAGGACCCTCCTTCATTAATATGTGGTCAGACATATTTATACTGTTGAGATTTGCTTTGACCTATTTTCAGGCATTTCTAGTTCAGTATATTATATTAAGTGGCTCCCCTCTACAAGCAATTCATTTTATAGAAATATTAAATATCAGTAAGGTAAGAATTATTTATTTGCTAAAGGCATTTGCTATTTACCTAACACTTTAATTTTAACTGTCTCTCATTAGGTTACTAACTGTAGAGGAAGTAAATCTTTTAAAGTGAATTTTGCTTCATATACAAAGCAAACATTTTTAAATTAACTTTTTGAGAGGCTTAACACTTAATAGAATTTTAACTAGCTAACACTATCTTATTTCTCAGTTGTAATTCTGGGATGCTTTAACTTTAGCACTGAATTCAACATTTTGCTAATGAGAAATAATGCAGAATATTATCATGTAAAAATATCTTATAAAGCTCCACTGGAAAATAGTAGAGATGTGAAAAATTTTAATATACGCTTTAACATTTTGGAATATACTACATGCTTACTCTTTAATAGTTCGCTAATATCTAGGAATAAACCCAAAATATTGGCAAACTCAACAGTATTGTAACTTCATGGCACTTATGACTTGCATGCTTTTTTCCTCCACAAAAGGATAAATACAAAATTCTGAGTTCCCACATTTTTCTTCCAACTATTCTATGTTCCATCCAAACCCATGTAATTATTATTTCTCCAACACATCATGCCCTTTAAGGTAACTTTGCCTTATGAAGTTGTTTCTTCTTTCTGATATTCCTTCTTCTATCATTTATACATAGAAAATTTATTTTTCAAGTTTCAATTTAAGTTTTATTTCTTTTAAAAAATATTTTCTTTATCATTTGCCCTAGCAGAAGTTAGCTCCTGTTCATTCTCCATTTTCATCTAATAGAGTTAAAATATGAAGTAATTTCTTAAAACATAGTATACATAGGTATACTCACTTGTTTGAATCTTCTTTTATGTTGCCAGTAAAGTTGGAATGATTTCATCATACTGTTTACACATTTTTGACTAAAGTTAACATTAGGTTTAAGATAGTTGCTATTTCTAACAGAAAGTGATTTACTTTTCTATTTTAACTAGTAGTAGTTATCTCTATGGGGGATAGCTATTTATTTTATATATTTTAACTAGATAACTTGCTGAGTTATCTTACTAACTTAACTTTTTTTTCTATTGATTCCTAGATATTTCTCAGAATAATATCATCTGTTAATAATAAATAATAAATATATTGCCATCTCTGTTCTAATATTTTTAATTCCTGTTTTATTTTCTTATTAAATTGCACTGGTGAGTACTTTTATAACACCAAGTTATTTTTATGGTAGGTATGTTTTTCTAATTTTGATTTTGATGGAAGTGTTTCTATGGTTTTATCAGAGAAAACAGCTACTGATTTAAAATATATTTTATTATATACTAAATATTAAGGTAAAATCTTTCTCATATATCAAGATAATGTGATTTTTCCCTTTAAACTTATTAATAAAGCACATTTTATGATGTTTTTATGTATACATGGTAGTGTTAAAATGAATTTTATTTCTATTCCTTAGAATAATTTAAATAATATAAATAATTTTTGAAATCTTTGACTTGACATATTTTTATTTCCCCCAAAGCTTTCTTCTTTAACTATTATAAGACTACTGAAGCTTATTGCTCAAGAAGAGGACAAAAGTTTCAAAGGTCTCAGAGAGGAGAGTTCCCACCACATGACATATAGGAAAACAAAGAAGATGATTCTTCCAATAGGAAGAGAAATGTCTAAGGTGAGGAGGGAGAAAAAGTAAAGAAATTTGTAGGGCACAGATCAGATTGAATATTGTATCTTCTCTTCCCCTGGAAAGGCAGAAAAGTGAGATGGTTCATACCTGGACATATTTGTAGAAAATGCTCAGTGTTTCTTACTTCTCAAAGTATAATCTAGAAAAACTTTCCAATCAACATAGTGTACTTAAGAGGTGGTTTAAAAGTGAGTGATTTCGCTATACGTGGGCAGGATAAATGGCGGTCTCATGGAATCTTTCACTTTTTATCTTGGTTCTAACAACACAGCTATGGTAGAAACTATAAGAATGTGTAAAGTTGCTGGGAAAATCTGCAGAATGGACAACTCTAGGTAGACCAAGAAAGTAGGGACCTGCTGATAAAAATCTGTAACAGTAATGAGAGCCATTACAGTCTTCAAAAACAAGCCAGCATCAGCATCACCTCAACACACACACACACACACACACGCACACGCACACGCACACACACACGCACACACACACACGCACACATATCCAACCTTATTAAATATGAGAGGTTTTAACAATCTTTTTCAATTTTTACATTCCATATTTCTGTACCCTATATCTTCTAAATTTTCTTTATATGACTTCAATTTATTCGAATTTTTATTATCAGTTTTTTGTCTTTCAATAAATGTTTTTGATATTTGCATTTGCTTTCATAATCATTCTGACTACATTTATTTAGGTATCAAATCCAAGTATTACTGGACACATTTCTCATGGACATTTATTTTAAGGTCCATCTTCCCTATATATGAGTTTAGACAATTGAACCTTTTCTCGAAATTTTTATTGAAAAAGAATATAGAGTATAAAATCTCTGAGTAATTACATCTCTTAGAATGTCTTTCTACTGCCTTTTTATATAAATGATACTTTAGTCAATGAAGAACATTTTGATAATCATGTTTTTTCCTCTAAACTGGAGGTATTTTTATTTTCTTTAAACATTGTGTGTGTGTGTGAAACGTAAGTCTAATGCCACCATACATTATTTGCTTGTACATTTTCTTCTTTGTCAGATGCTTATTGACATTTTTAATTTAAAATTTAAAAATTTTACCAGGATATGCCCAAGTGTAGGTAGGTCTCTCTTACCTTATTGTTAATGGTTCCCCTGAAAGGATACATACCTAAGGAAAGTTATTTATTATTAAATTTATAAATTTTTTATATATTTATACACTACTGTCTTCTAGAAACCTCATTATATTATATTCTTGGGATTCATGAATTGGTCTTTTATATCTTTGCTTTTTTTGTCATCAACTCCATTTTTTATTAATCATTTTCCTTGAGTTTTGGGAGAATTAGCGAGCTGATCTAATTCAGTGATTCACTTGTCTGAATTACTCAGTTCTGGTTCATTGCTTTTATTAAGTTCTGTTTTAATTTAAAAATATTTTCTTAATTTGAAAAGCCTCTTTCTGGATTGTAGATTTCCCCTTTTTATAAATGCAATGCCCTGTAAAAATCTTGTTGAAAGAATATGTTAGAATTTTCTCTGTTTTTTGGAAATTGTTTCACAAAATTATGAGAGACAGAAAAATGAGAGAGTGTGAATTTCCCAGAAGAGCTCCCTTCTTTTATTCCAGGTTACTCTTTCTCTTTATCTTACTTGGAAGTTCCTCATTTATTGGTTGTGAAATCTTAACACATTACTGTGTAGGTTAACTCCATCATTTGCATATGTTGAATAAAACATCATAGGTCATTTCTTCAAATTCCATCTCCTTATGTGTTACAGAAATGTCTCAAAATATCTGTCAATTGATTATGCCCTTCCCTGTTTTTCAACAGTGTTTTAGAATTTTTCTGTGTATGTGTATATGCATATGTGTGTAGAAAAATATATATATTTTTTTGGTTGTCCTAGTAGGTTCAGGGAGGAATAAAATTGAAATATATAAGCTGATAGCTTAATCTTAAATCTTAAACAACAGCCCTGGATAAATCATGGAAATATCTTACTATAAATGGGTAAACAGAACTCAGTAATATTAAGCAACATGTCCAAAACCATCCGGCTAATGGCTCCATTTTCTTAAAACTTTTTTATATGCTCCATATCTTAGTCCTTTTGTGTTGCTATAATAAAATACGATAGACTAGGTAATTTATAAAGAACAGAAGTTAATATTCTCACAGTTCTGAAGACTGGGAAGTCCAAAATCAAGGCACTGGTAGATTCTTTAGTGAAGTTCCAGTCTTTGTTTCCAAGACAGTACCTTGAACACTGCATCCTCCTCCAGACAGGAGCAATGGTGTGTCCTCACATGGCAGCAGACAGAATGGCAAAATTGACAAATTCTCTCTGCCACGCCCTTTTATACTATCACTTAATCCCATGTATGAGGGGAGAAGCCTTCATAACTTAATCACCTCTTAATACCATCAAACCTGCAATTAAGTTTCAATATCTTAATTTTGGAGGGAACATATTCAAACCATAGTATTCCTTTAGAGATTTGTTTGTTTGTTTGTTTGTTTGTTTGTTTAAAGAGATGTTAATTTATAAATGCTGTCTTCAACTCCTCACTCTAAAATTCAGGAATAATAAGCCTCAATGATAATTTAATATAAAAATTTTTTGATCATACATCAAATCGGATCTTTAAGAAGACAATAGGCCGGGCGTGGTGGCTCACGCCTGTAATCCTAGCTCTCTGGGAGGCCGAGCCAGGCGGATTGCTCAAGGTCAGGAGTTTGAAACCAGCCTGACAAGAGCGAGACCCCGTCTCTACTATAAATAGAAAGAAATTAATTGGCCAACTAATATATATAGAAAAAAATAGCTGGGCATGGTGGCGCATGCCTGTAGTCCCAGCTACTCGGGAGGCTGAGGCAGGAGGATCGCTTGAGCCCAGGAGTTTGAGGTTGCTGTGAGCTAGGCTGACGCCACGGCACTCACTCTAGCCTGGGCAACAAGTGAGTCTCTGTCTCAAAAAAAAAAAAAAAAAAAGACAATATTATTAGTATAATGAGGAAAAGAGGTAAATACTAAAATACTTGTTTAAAAATTATCTTTGAGTAGGCAAAGTCAGAGGGCAAATAAAGTGTATACAGAGAAAAGACAAGACAGGGAGATACTTTCAAAATGACAAAAGAAAATATGCCAAATCCAAGTTCAGGCTCCTTTTACATAGCAATTTAATAAGTTGTTACAATATTTTATGAAGGCTTCTGCCTTCAGCTATTAAAATTTTGAATCCCCAAGTCAATACAAGTGACAAAGTCTATTCCTTTGCCCAAACTCTAGTCAGGCTTCTCCTAGCCCTCTTCTCAACTGAGTCTCCACCTTCATCTATAAAAACTAAAACTCTCAGCACAAGTAATTTTTGTCCACTCTGCACATAAAGACTCAAACAAATACAACCACAGGTTTTACCAGCTCAGGGTCACGTCCCTAGGATGACTCCAGTGCCCCTAAAATGCCTGTCTTAGTTCAACAATGCCAAAGGAAATTACTTTTTTCCCAGCCAAAACCTGAAAATAGTCCTTTCAACCCACTCTTCAAGCAGTTCCTTCAGAAAGCTTACAATTATAAATTCTCCCTTTGCTTTTTTGATATATAAATCTTCTACCCAGAACGGTCTCCTCAAAGACCTTGGAACAATCTCCTTGAAATGCAAACCTCCAGGGAGATAGCTCTTGCTCTAGCCTCTCAGTCCTTACCTTTGCTGGGAAAGTTAAGCCATTATCCAATTTGCAAAACTATCTTCTGTCCTTAAGATAATGCTCCTCCACGTAAGCACCAATTCTCAAACCAAGATGACCTAATGGCATTGGCCAAGCCTCTCTCTACTTTATATCATTTTCTACTTCCTTCATTTTCCCTTTAAAATACCCGGTCACCTCTGCATGAATTGGACTTGAGCTAAGGTGACAGTGAAGACTACTGAAGAGTACTGAATAAAGTCTGTATTATCACCTTCAACAAGGATTTTCTTTACCACAATCTAGACCAATGTTTCTCAATCGTTAATGTGCATAAGAATCATCTGACATTTTTTTATTTTTTTATTTCAGGATATTGATTAAACAGAGACCTGGTTCCCAACCCTAGAGGTTCTGGTTTAGTAACTAAGGGATGAGACTCAAATTTCTGCATTTCTAACAATTCTTTAGTTAGTACTTATGCTGACCAGGGATGATACTTTGAGTAACACTGGTCTAGGCTGTAATTCTACCTTAGTCTTTGAGAAGGAGAAAAATAATTATAAAATTAAAGGCAGAAAGATAATGTTCAATGTTCAACAAATATGTGTACAAAGATGATAAACTATTAAATATGTGTGGCTTCTTATTTAAGGATCTTTGAAATGCATCCTCAGTGACTAACAAGCATCTGATCTAGTTTTAATTTTCTGGGGATGAAGGAAGGTGAGATATGGAGGGCTGAGAGCTGGGAAGTAAGACATAATGCTCTTTTACGGTTAAGAGAACAAGAGGTAAGAGGAACCTAAGATGATGGATGAATAAGGAGCTGTGTTAATGATTTAGAATAGAAAAGAGCAGTGGATGGAGATTCAGGAGATAACATATTTTTACTTCTAATTTAATCATTTCATAGACATATGTCCTTGGACAAGTCACTTTAAAATTCCTGAATTCTTACTTTCTTCACTTAGAAAATGATGATGTTCATTTGGCCAGGAGTTCTTAGCCAGAATTTTGTATTAGAGTTGCGTGGGGAAGAATTTGAAAATACACATGGCCAGGCTTTTCCTGAAAGATCAGACTCAGTAGGTCTAGATAAAGACCTATATCCTGTAAAACTCTCAGGTACCTCTTCCATACTCTTTGGGTTGAGTGTCACTGTACTCAATGATCTTTATAATGATACTGGGTACACTCAGAGATGGAATGATGGCAGTTATTATTTAAGGATAGACCCAAAATATTCTTAAACCTTATTTAAAATAATTCTATGGATAGTAATTTAGTAAATATGTATATATTTGCATAAAATTTAATAGTTTAAATCCTAGCTTCCACACACTGATCATAAGTTTAGTTTGGGTTACTCTCACATAAATATAGAGTAAAACTCTCAAAAATAAAATCTTCTATTGTTATTTTCTAAATTAGAATACCCTTGTATAGGAGATCTATTGTTATTTGCTTTCCCAGAACATATAGCACTTTAGCATGAAATGGAGCTTTACTTTTTTCCATTCTGTAGCCACCTGTATTAGTTTGGGTACTCTAAGAAGCAGATGCCAAAACAGAGTTAAATATGCACAGATTTTATTAGGGAAAATTCTTGTGTGAGAGGAAATAGGAAGGCAGCCAAGACTGACTAGGCAAGTAATCAGATTGCTGTGCAAGTGTGAACACAATGAAGAAAAGAGGGAGCACATGTTAGGGGAAAGGAAGTGTCATATTTGGTCATGTAGTGACAGATTCAACAAAGCTATGGGGGAGTCCTTGACCCATCGTGGATCAACGCAGGAGCTATGCTCCTCTGATAAATGGGTCTATCTTGGTGTCCCCGCCACACTCAGTCACTTGCTGGAAGCAGCACATGAGAGGGGTAGCCTTGGTACCAATTTAATGATGGGTTTCAAAACATAACAGCTGAGTTCCTTTATTAATTAGAATCCCTACAGGAAGTCTGCAAAGTCTATTCTCATCACCAGAAAACCACTCCCTCCCATTCTTGGCACATAGATTTATCTGTTCAACTAATTACAAGTCAATACCTGGTACCTGGCCCTAGATCAGACAAGCCAGTTAGCTTCAGAAATCTGCTGAAATTATTGGGAAAAACAGCATTTACTTTTCATTAGGATTTTTAGCTATAAACAATGCTTTAAGTCTAGAGGTGATGGTGGCCATCTCCCTCTGCTACCCCATGGAGGTAAACTGATAGAAAATGTGGCCAAAACGGAACAAAAAACAAAACAACTAAAAAGTATGAGATTAAAGACAGATTCTTGGTTATATAGATTGAACACTTGAACACTTGAATCTGCCTGAATAATTTTATCCTCTTGTACTTTTCAGTTATATGAATTTATAAATTTATTTAATTTTCAAGTCAACATGATGTTTTCTGTTCATTACAATGAAGAATCCTGTGTAATACAGCATAGTTTTGTAAATGATCTAATTAAATCTTTACCATAATCTTTAGAAATTGACATTTTTATTTCATTTACCAATGGGAATGAGGCCCAGAAAGATGAAAAGATTTCCCTAAGGTTATCTAAATTAGGAAGAGATTATACTAGGACTCAAACACATACTTTCTTAAAACCCAGCTATTGTTCAATCAGTTAAATAAGTTTGGCTTTGTAAAATTTTCCCTATGAACGTCTAATTATTGTTTTCCTGTTTTAACGTGAATTATGGAAAATGAGCTCTATATGTTATAGATGCAGTACATATGTTTTAATCCAGCTCAATCCTATGCCTATGGACATGGATACAGGAATAAGATTTCAGAATTTGAAAACTAATAAAATTACCTAAATATAGTACTCTATATTATTGATTTTCCTCCCATGAAATTATGCAAAAGGTTATGCATAGCATTACTATTTATACCATTTAATGAGTACATTTTTTGATCTAGATTTTATTGTCATTTGGCATATGTTTCTAATTTATATAAGCCTCATACGCCTATGTCTGTTATTGTTTAAAGTCAAAAAGGCAAGATTTTTATATTAAAATTGAGTGCTTCAAATTACCTTGTAAAATTGTTCTAAATGAATGCTAAAGAATATACAGGTCAATGTGTACTAAAAGGTTGTTCTATAGCTCAGGTTCACCTATGAAAACCATTGATTTTTTTCCCTAGATTATGCTTATTTTGTATATAATTATATATAATATTTTTGATATAATGACATATTATGTTGATTTTTGTACATGCCAATATCAGAAATATTTGCCCCTCATTTAGGATAATGGGGCCCTAGTAAACCCATTTATTCAGGATACCCTTGGAGAACTTTTAAGGAAGGAGTTAGTCTTAAAAACCAACAAGTCTAATCTCATTACTTTAAGGATGGAGGAACTGTATTCTATAAATTACAGCCATTTGCTTAACACTATGCAGATAGACTTTAGCAAAGCTGGGGCTAGATTCATCTCCTTTTACCTCCATTTATTTACTCATTCCATTGACTCTGCTCTACAAAGAATCAGCAAAATGATTTTTGCTAATTTTCCCTTGGGTATGTTTGGTTTCCAATTCTCCAACTTTTGCATTTGCTTTATATCTCTTGAAATTATTTGCAGGTATAATTGCTCATAAAATTGGAGCCGGATTCTAGGTTGAAATTACTACCCAAATCTATTACACTACATTACACACACACACACACACACCTCACACACACATATGTGTATGTATCTATGTATATGATTCCCGGATCACTGTGTTTAAAGACACAAATTCTTAGGATTGTGAGAGTGTGGGAACTAGAGGTGAATAAAACTGAAGAGATTCAATTTTTCACAGGAAAGACAATTTAAATTTAAAGCTTAGGTTGGGCAATATTGTTAACTTTAAATTATCTCAAAGCCTTGTTTAAATCCTTTATGCCTCCTCCCTCTCTCTGACTTTCTACATGTCTATAATTTGTATGAAATATCTCCAAAATCTATCTCCTGTCCAGTCTCACCCCTTCTTTAGACCTAGGCCCTATCATTTCTTGCTGGAGTTACTAAAAACACCTATAAACCAAACTCTTCTGAAATCGTTTTACCTTCCAGTCTGTGCACTGCTCAGCAAGCAGAGTGATCTTCATAAAAGTCAAATCTGCTCAAGTCACTTTGATAAATCCCCAGAGTCTTTAAGAAAAGGTCAAACTCCTTAGCATGCCATGAAAGACCCTCTAAAGTCCTTACTGTCTTATGCCTTATCACTACCTGCCTCCTGCTCCATCATTTACTCTCCAGAAATTCTTTCAGTTCTCCAACCATTCTTTTTTTCATGCCTCTAAACCTTCCTATAAAATCCTTGTCCAATCTAAAATACTCCTTCCCTATTTATCACCTACAGTATATTTACTTCATGTCTCAACTTAGATATTACCTCAAATCCTTTTATTAAGCTCATAGTCTACAGGTTCCTGTTCATGCTCTGTGCTCAAATAGCATCGAGGTAGTAGCATTTATCACACCATATAGAAATCTATTTATGTGCCTGCCTTTCCTCACTAAACTATAGATAATTGGGGGGTATACATCAAAATCATTTATTTCCATCCCCTAATATATTCTGGGTTCCATACATATAATATTTACAAATGTAAATGTCTGTCATTCAGTTGAATGACAGTTTTATGGACACCTCTCTAGTGTCAGTTCAGTCACTTCAGACCTTCAACTTCCATTCACATCCTGTGTATATTTATTCCAGTTCCTGGGAGTGTACAAATACTACACTTTCTTTTATGACAGATTTTGTGAATGTTTTAAGCAAATAAAAAGATCTAGCTGCTGTCCAAATGGAACTACAGCACATTTTGCAGCTTTGCCACTTATTTGAAAGAGCAGAGGCACTAAGGGATCAGAGATGGTTGCACTGAGTTACACAACAGCAGTGCTCAAAAGAGGTCCCCCTCCCATTCTAGCCATACTTTCTGAATTATAGTTTTTCATCAAAAGGTTGTACTCTGAACTATCCAGTATGGTAAGGTTTAAAAAACTTACCATATTATTGTTGTCTTAGTTTTCTTATGTGTGATATGGCAATAAAATAATTGCTCTTTGAGGTCATTTGGGGAAATAACTTACAAAAGCACTTAAATTTAGCTTTGTGCTTCAAGTTATTTATGTTTAATTATACTAGATTCAGAGTAATCCTAATTATTTATAAAATATGAATAAAACATTAAAAAATTATCAGATAGCACTAGAAACTGACCCAAAACATTTAGAATCTAGAGAGGTTTCTACTGTTGAAAGATAATCAACAACTGGTAAGATGTGAGAGTTTGCAATCTTTGACTGAGGTCAGCCTTGATCTTCAGTTGGCTCCAGGGAAGAATGTTTCTAGCTTTAATTACTTAAAAAGAGGATAGAGGTCGGCATGGCAGACCCTACAGAAAGTTATAGGGTAGTTCTAGGAAGGAAAAAAGCTGCAGGAGAAGTAACCTCAATACCTGAATATAAAATCTAAACAAATCTTTGACAATTAACATTTATTATTATTATTTATTAACAAAGACTATTTATTAACAAAGATTTCAGACAGTGGCATGGTTAAAAAAAAAGCAGCAGTTGAAAGTTGCAATATACAATCATAGATGTAGACTGCTACACACCTCAGGAGGACAGATTATATAGAGTTTGAGTTGAGCCAAGTTAACTACAAGTCAGAGAAACATACCAGAATCAAGGAGCTTTACAGTGATATATTGATGATGTCCAAAATAAATTGAAACTTAACAGATATGCAAATTTAAAAAAAGAAAATGTTACACATACCCCCTCTAAAAAATAGCCAACAGAAAATCTGCCTGGGAAGACCTGCATATTGTAATTAGTGAAGATTTTAAAGCGGCTACAATAAATAATGTTCACAGACTCAAAGGAAAATCACACATAGTGACTGATGGGGAATTGCAGCAGAAAAGGAGAAACCAGAAACCAAAAACTAAAATAGAAATTCTAGAATTAAAAAGTACAATATCTGAAAATATTAAAAATTACTTTATATGTCTAATAAAAGATTAGAAATAGAAGAAGAAAGAGTCAGTGAATTTGAAAATATATCAGTAGCAATTATCCAGTCTGAAGAATAAAGATAAAAAGGATTCTTAAAGGATGAACAGAATTTTCATTCTTAGACTTGTGGGACTTGTGGGACAACATCTAGTCATCTAATATCAGAGTAAATAGACTTCTAGAGAGAAGAAGAATAGAAAAGAGAAAAATAATGAACAAAATATTCCCAAATTTGGAAAAGCATCAACTAACATAACTAAAAGCTCAACAAAACTCAACCAGGATAAATAAGAAGAAAACCATTCTATAATAAATCATAGTCCAACTGCTGAATTCCAAAAATAACCTCATAATTTTGAAAGCAACAAGAATAAAACTGCCACATTAAATATAAGGAAACAATGATACAAATGATAATTACTTCTCAAAGAAATCATGAAGCTTCAAACTACAGTAGAAGAAAAATAAATTTTTAGACTGAAAGAGAATGACAATAATATGTTAATAAACAGAAAGGATTGGAGCAATACAACTATAATGTTGCAAGTTTTCTAAATTTTATAGGAATAAGTAAAATATTAACTTTATGTAGATTGCAAAAATGAATTTGCATGTTCCAATCCTTAGAGAAATCATTACAACTAACAAAGATATGTAATTAAAAGGCAATTAAAAATCAAAATTCAATACAAAAATCGATTAACTTTAAGAAAAAAGATAGGAAAGGAGGAGCAGAGGAACCAAAACTCATGACATAACAGAAAAAAAATCTCAGACCTAAATTATATAAATAATATTAAATAGAAATTGTGTATTATAAAACACTAGTTAAAAAGACAAAGTACTTGAAAAACCACAACTTACAAAAAATGCACAAGATTAAATTAAAATGTAATAACCCTATAGCTACCAAGGAAATTAAATTTATTATTTTAAAAAAGTATCTGCCTCTGTCTCCTCCAAAAAATCCAGGACCAGTTGGTTTAACTGATTAATTCTATAAAATATTTCAAGAAGAAACTCTTTCAGAAAACATAGAAAAATTAAATAATTATAATTTCATAATAATGAGGCTACCATATTGCTAATACCAAAACCTAATAGATATCACAAAATCACTCATGGACATATCTTTTTTTAATGAAATAAAGATCACAATAAAGATAAAAGGACAATTATAAAATCTAGTATTATTGTAACAGCAGTTTGTAACTGTATGTATTTTACATTATTTTAAAAAACAAATACTTTTTAAAAATAATTACTAAAAATAGTCTAAAATCACCATTATTGTAACTTCGTAACTTCATATTTTGTTTTCTACATAATTTAATAGACTAATGTATTTAAAACAATTATTAGTTTATGTATTGTGGTTTACAATGTATAAAGATGTAATTTTGTGATCAACCACCAAAAGAGGTGGGGCCAGAGATGTTGAAAGACTAGAGTGTATGCATATTATTGAGGCTTTGCTGGTAAAAACTCATGGTGATATTAAGTGTAAACCCCATGGAAACCACAAAAAAAAAAAAAAAAGCTATGAAATATACATTACAAAA
This sequence comes from Microcebus murinus, assembly GCF_040939455.1. Taxonomy (NCBI): domain Eukaryota; kingdom Metazoa; phylum Chordata; class Mammalia; order Primates; family Cheirogaleidae; genus Microcebus; species Microcebus murinus. The sequence continues at coordinate 64,264,916 of NC_134105.1, forward strand.
TGAGAAAAAAATTTAAACATTTCACAACAAAAAAATCAACTAAACACAAAAGAAAATAGTTATGCAGGAAATGAAAGACAAAAAGCTATAAGGCATATAGAAGACAAATAGAAAAATGGTAAAAGTTCCTTTTTGTTGGTAATTACTTTACATGTGCATGGATTAAGTTCACCAATCAAAAGACACATTGGCAGAATGGATTTAAAAGTAAAACAAACATGATCCGAGTATATGCAGTCTGTAAGAGATTCACTTTAGATCCAAAGGCACAAATAGATTAAAAGTGAAAGCATTGAAAAATATATTCCATGCAAATTATTGCCAAAGGAAAGCAAGATAGCTATACTAATATCATCCAAAATAGAATTTAAATAAAAGAATTACAAGAAACAAAGATTATATACTAATCAAAGTTTCAAGACAATAAAAAGATATAATTAAATTATACCATGCTACAACATGGATGAAACTTGACATCATTATGCTAAGTGAATAAGTCAGTCATAATAGACAATTACTGTATGACTCCACTTATATGAAATACTCAGAGTAATCAAAAGCATAGAAACAGAAAGTATAGTGGTAGTTGCTGGAGGCTGGGAGTAGGTAGAGAAGAATGGGAGTTATTGTTTAATGAATATAGACTTTCAGTTTTTCAAGATGAAAAGATTTACTTATGGAGATGGATGGTGGAGATGATTGCACAACATTATGAATGTATTTAATATTACTGAACTGTACACTTAAAAATGATTGAGATGAATTTTATGTCATATGTATTTTATTACAATAAACAAATTGGAAAAAAATGTACAACATATTTGAACAGATACTCCACAAAGAAAGATTTATGAATGACTGATATGCACATGGTATAGTTCTCAAGACCAATAGTCATTGGGAAAATTCAAATTAAAACCAAATAAAATATCATGAAACATTCACTACAACATCTAAAACTAAAATACTTGAACGCATCAAATGTTTTAATGGATACAGGATTTCATTATACTTTTCAGCCACCATAATTCTCATATGTTGCTACTGGGAATGTAAAATGTTACAACTACTCTGAAAAATGTTTTAGTACTTTTTTAGTGTTGGACAGTCATTTTGATTAAATATTCTATTCTTTGATATTTAGTGAAGAAAAATTATAATATACATCCATAAAGTGATATTCATGTGAATATTCATATAAGAAATTCTAGAACAGGTAAAAGTAATCTAGGTAAAAATTAAAAAAAAAAAAGAAAAAAGAGAGACAACAGTGGTCACAGAGAACAGGCTGAGTATGTGGAAGGTAAGTGGTAGAGAATAACTGGGAAGGGACAGGAAGGAAATCTGGAAGTATATAACAGAAGGATTGTGTATGAGTTTATATATTTGCTAAAAATGTAGTATATTTGTGCACTTCAATGAATGTGTCTAAATCACAATTACCACCACTACCATCATTATCATCATCATCAAGTGCTTTGCAGGAAATGAAAAAAGGGAGGTATAGAAAAAAGAAGATAGAAGATTGTTGGTAATTGGGGAAGGTATGTTATGGATACAGGATTTCATTATACTATTCTGTTTAGTTTTTATATATATGAAATTTTCACAATAACTAAAACATTGTATCTGAGTAAGAAAACCCCTTTTTTCTATAACTCTTTCCCCATATCATAATCTTTCTTAAAAAAAAATGTTATAATCTGTTAAGTATCTACTTAGTGTTAGAAAATAGGCAAAATATTTTACATATTTTATTTAATGCACCTAAAAATTTCATAAATCCAGCATTTATTATCCCAATTTGACATAGGAAGAAATGCACAAAGAGATTAAGTAAAATTACCAAGACTGTAAATGACAGAATTACAATTTAACCCCTACCTACCTGATCCCCAATCTATCCTTTTTTTGTACAAAGAAAAGATGAAATATCATTCTCCATCAGTTATCCTATGTCACTACCCTGTTTAGGCTCTGGAGTTAATGGCCTATAGGCAAGCATAAAACTATAATGAGTTTTTGGATATGCAAGAGTAAGCAAGGAACAAAATAGGAATTAGAAAACTATTTTACACTATAGTGCAAAATTAGGAAAACTGAGTTATGGGGAACAAGTTGTTCAAGGGAGGTCATAATCAGTCAGGGTTCCAAAATAGAATTTCTATATATATGTGTGTATATGTGCATGTGTTTATTTATTTATTTTCATTTACACACATGCAGGGGGAGGGGAGAGAGAGAAATTTATTTTAAGGTATTGCTGTGTAATTGTAGGGGCTAGCATGTTCAAAGTCTGTAGAGTAGACTAGGCAGGATTTCTAGGTCACAGTCTTGAGGGGAAATTCCTTCTAGAAACCTCAGGTTTTGCTCTCAAGGCCTCAACTGATTTCATGAGGCCCAATGACATTATCCAGGGTAATCTTTTTTTATTTAAAGTCAATTAATTGTAAATAGTAATCCCATTTACAAAATACCTTCACAGTAACGTCTAGGCTAGGGTTTGCCCAAACAACTGGGCACTATAGCCTAGTGAAGCTGACACATGAAATTAACCATCACAGAAGGATTGTAAGAACCAGAGAGGCAATGATGTTCATAGGCTCATTAGCAGCAACACTAAAGGAGTTTTGTGAAAGAGAATATTCAATTTCCAGTATTTATTTTTATGGTAGATAATGCTATGCTATAAATTTCATCACCTCAAGTCTTTGTGTGCAAGATACACAAATTTCTTGTATGAATAATATTTGGGGAAGAAATTAAGTGACCATATTCATTGTTTAGGCCAAAGAATGAGAAAATAAAATAGAATGTATTCAAATGAGCTATAACTGCAATATTTCAGCATAAAAAGGAAGTTAGAAACAAAGGAGACCACAGAAAAAGATGAGACAATCCCCTCCAGCAGAACCTCTGGAGATATTAGGAATGACATAAGGTTCCCATACACATGAGGTGGGATTCAAGCTATTTGGTTTGTTTGTTTTGTTTTTGAATCTCAAAGGTCAATTTACATCAACTAATATAACAGCTCAAAAAGGCAAAGTTGCAGATTATGAGCCTGAAGCTGAACATTATTTAAAGAGGTGTTGTGATCACACTGGGGGGCCAATGGGATTCTCCAAAACACTCAGAAACTTTTTATATGGACATAAGGCATCAGATCCACTTTTGGTTAAGAAAGACTCCATTGCCTAGAAATTCACCTTCTTCCATCAAATTGTCAATAGAGTTCTAAGGAAAGTTTTATGCCAGGGCCTCTACTTTTTATACATTCCAGGGAAGGATGAATTCTGTCCCAGTGTGGAAGGGATTAATAGGTCCCCTGCTGAAGGTGCCGTCTAAAAAACTCTAGTGAGGGATAAAACCCAGTTATAGAAAACTCTTAACACTTTAACTCACATTCCCATTTGGGAGTAAAGCTCAGCAAAGGGTTTCAGGAAAAACTTCTATGCTCTGCCTCTAGCAAAACAGTAATTTGACATTTCTCTATAAAGTTTTGCAGGGTCAATGCCAAAGTAAATCTCATTGTTTTCCTCAAAATTTATTAAAGCATGCCTTCTGTGGTCCTTGTAATCTATAATCCAACAGGGCGTTTTTGAGTAGACTTGTGTGTAAATATTTGAAGACAGGTTATTTCTGTTGCCATTTAGAACAGAAATCTCAAAGTAGTAAAAGAAAAAAAAAATCTGCACTTTCATTTCTCTAACGCCTTGAAAGCATCTTTGTATTAGGTGATTATAGGACTGTGAGCAGGTTGAGACAGCTATCTGGTGGGCATCTGGGCAAAACATAGAGAACAAGCTGTGGCAACAATCGAGAATATGTTAGATGTTGGGGTGTGTGTGTTTCAGATAGGTTTTCACAATGAATCTGATATTCTGCTCTTCTTAATTTTTTCTGTCCACACTTTCTAATCACTCTGTTTCAACACACTGGTCAATTTCTCTCAGCCTCAGTTTCCTCCTCTATAGAATCAGAATGTACTTATTTCATAAATGTTTCCTAAGCATCTACTATGAACCAGGAGCTGTACTAGGTATGGGGATATAGAAATATCTCAAATATTATACCCGCCTTCCAGAAAATGAAATAGATATGGAAATTTTATAAAGTAATAGGAAAGTACCATCAATGTATCATTTTTTGGTTAAGAAGATAGAAAAAGTGCTGAGTTTCAACAGGAAAGTAATCTGCTTGATTTTGGAAAGGGTTAGAATAAGTAGAATATGGAATTTGTAGGTAAAGATGTCTAGAAGTAGTTGAAAATGTGTGTGTGCAGCTCAGTAGAGATTTAAGTAGCTAAAGATGATCAAGGATAAAATAAAATTATGAATGTGAAAATATTTTTGAGACTAAAACATCATGCAAATGTGAGTTCTATATATGTGCTACTGGGCAAGCAATATAAATGTGAATTATTATTACATATGTGCAGTTGGCACTAAATTAATTTGCAATTGTTTTATGATGATTTTAAAGTGTTTAATCTTTTATGCAAGTAGAATATTATGATTTATCAAGTCAAATGTAAGTTTCTCTAAGACAAAGCATTAAACACTTTTTGTGGGTATACATTATACATAATACAGGTGCTCCACAAATGTTATTGACTCATTAACAAATGGAAGACAGTTTTACACAGTGATGGAAAAAAAAATAAATAAAAAGTTATTGCCAAATGCTGCCAAATATTTACTCTTGAGATTTCTAGGTTAATCTTATAAATCATGCTACCCAAAAATGGAATCCATAAGGGATTATACCCTCTAATCTTATCATTATCATAATCATAAAAATTAATATTTATCAAACATTTATTATACATGACTCTTTTCCCTGTGGACTTAATAGGGATAACCTAATTGAGTCATCCCCAAACCCCTTGAGTTTGATGTGCTGGAGGTAGTACATTAGGGTAGACAAAGCAGATCTGGACTCCTAGAGGCTGCCCTAGAAATTAGGTTCTACTGCTTATTATATGTGGTGACCTGAGCAACTTAAATCTCTGTGCCACAATATCTTCATCAGTATACAGTATAATAATAGTATCTTCTTCCTAGAGTTTTCTAAGGTTGAAATGAGTTATTTCACCTAAGGAGCTTAAAACAGTATCTGGAATATTGTTTTTATAAATATTTGCTATTATTAACAATTAGGCTTTATTATTTTTGTATTAATTTTTGTCATAAATTTTGTGTTAATATATCTAAATCTAATGTGTATAAATCAAGAGATATATATGGCCCTAAAATTCCAGAGTGAAGTTTTGGGGTTTTTTTTTTTTTTTTTTTTTGGCTTTCATTTCTGTCCTTTGATTGATACTTATATTCTTCACCTTTGAAACACTTCTATGGAGATACTCATTATTGAAAGCATACATATTTCCTTTACAAGCTGGATAACAAATTTAGGATAAGTGTGATTTGAAAATAATAAGTTCTCTGTGGCCATAATACTGATGAAGCAATGAATTGGTTGATTTCTTCAGTCTTCATCCCAGGAGAAACATAAGAAGAGAATTGGCAACTACCTATCCTCTAAGACAGCCAGGATTCTAGACCAGCCAGCATATCCCTTATGGCAATTCCTAACCCTGAGATTTAAACAGTTCAGAATAAATGCATTTCAATACCTCTATCTGTGGGTTTGTATAAATGCAGCATATATTTGTATGAAAAAGTATCATGACTTATGTTTTATACTTGCATCTGATTATATATTTAATCAGCATTTACTGGATTTGGGATAAAATTTCTTAACTCAGGTTTAAAATTACTTCTAGTTACCACATATATTTTCATCTGGCAATGATTCAGGTCACTGCTGCAGATGTGCTTGAGATATTATACTCCTATTTAATTAGTTATTTTAATTGGGATATCTTAAGTCAAACACTGGGCAAAAATCCCATTTGTATTGATAATCGTGATTTGCAAATTTGTAGTGCTGCACACAAAATTGTAGCCCAAGCTTCTCTCAGAAATTACTTAGAGCAAACCACATAAAGTATTCAGAACCTTCATTCTCTATTTTTATTGCCTATCAGTGACGTTTGCATTCCACTAATGACTTTAAATGTTAAATTAAGCAATATTTAAATTTCCCCAAATCTGCTTTAGTTCTTATCACCTTTGGCAGCCAGTTCCCAAATCCTCACGCCTACACTCCCAGAATGCTCTTGTGTATTGTCTATTTGACAGATGAGATGAGTTTATGGTGATCCCCTTCTCTTGGGCTCAAAATATTAAGTTTAAATCTAAACATGGTTTGCAAATAACCAGGGGGCCTTTTCCAAACATTATTTAATGCACTGAACTACAGTCTGAACACTTGCATATTCACTCAGGAAGCAGACTGGTTTGCTCATATAAACCACAGCTATGTATTTTTTTTTATAGTCTCCTGAATTACTAACCTGAAAGCTAGCCTAAAGATAACTTTTTATTTTATTTAAAACAAATATCACCTTACTTTTCTCTTTAGGATTAAAAAAGCATTTGACAATAAATCTGAGAGCATATATAATTTATGAGCTATAAATATGTGTGGTTTGGTAAAGGAGAGTGAAGACTAATGATCTGGGGAATGGGACAAGGATAAATTTTAAAACAACTCCCATAACTCCTTGTTAGATTTAAAATAAAACAACTCTCTATACCATCTAATTAAAATAAACAATTTCAGGCCTTTTTTTTTTCAGTCCCATCATAATCCCAATTCTGAAGTACACTATTACTTGACTGCATCATCAGGGAACTGATTATACGTGTGTGTGTGTGTGTGTGTGTGTGTGTGTGTGTGTGTGTGTAAAGTTTGACTACCCAAATAATCCCTGCTACAAATTTATTTAACTATTTTTTTAATCTTTCTCATACAAGCAGGGGAAATGATACGCAAAGTAAAGATGGTCACATAGTTTTTCTTGTTACTTGAGATTCCAGAACCCACAAAGGAAAACTAGTAACCCCATATATAAAATTGTATTTTTTGTTGTTGTTAACGTTAACTCCCAAGATTTTCATTAACATATTCTTATGTATCTGTGCAGTGGGAGTATTGTATATAACTTACTAATTCATGTAAATATTGAAGTATTAGTCAATGCTTTAAAAGCTCTTTAAAAGGTCATAGTAATATAGTATAATGAATTCTTCAAAGCCTTTTATTAATTCACTTGAGAATTTATGATATGATATAGATTGTGAATATAATTAAATTTATGAGAATTATTCTAAAGCCAAGACATGTCGTATCCTCTCAGTGAGCACTGAAAAATATCATGAAATGTTGCAAACTGCTCACTCATACAATGCGAAATTTTGTGTTTAATTATTAGTCCTTCATTGAAGTTGAACTTCATTCATTCAGTCAACATTTATGTATTGCAGGCATAATATGTAGCAGACACTCTTTTTTCTACTGAGGATGTGATCATGAACATCTTAGACAAAGTTCCTGACCTTAGAACCATTATTCCAGACAAAAATCTGAAGCTACTATTAACAATTAAGTCTATTCTGTCTTCCCTTTACCCATGTGATGAATTCCAAATGTTGAATCTCATCCTTTGCATGTAGTTCCCAAAATCAATTCTACTATACCTGTAATACAGGCTGTATGCACACCCAGATTGTGGAGTCCCTGTGACTTTACCCCTTCCTAAGGGTTACTTTCAATCTTGTACCTTTTGAATGACTCTCAACTAATTTTAGTTTCACTTTTCTCTAAACTCCTTTGTAAATTCTCTAAGAAGTAGAATATTTTTTTGTGTTTCCATAGCATCTTGTATATACACCAACAGTAACTCTTATCACATCGCATTGTAAATATCTATGCCTCTCACCTCCACTGTTTAGGAGCTTCTTGAAAATAAAGATTATATTTCCTTTACTTTGATGTTTCTAACAAATACCTCAATGCTTGGTATGTAAAAGACACTCAAAAAATGTTTGATAAGTGAATGAATTAATTATCTAAGCTAAATTTATAATTAGCTATGTCCCCATCAGATTTTCTGGTTAGAACTTGTTATTAAAATTCTCAGTACAAAGTATAGTGATAGAATAACAACCCAATGTTTATCCTTCCTGAGGATATTAATTATATAATGAAGTTTATTTTATTCCTCTGAAGGATAAAGTAAATGAGTTGAGACCTCCAGGCACAGCCATATTCTCTCTCAACAGAAGACCATGGTGACAATTCTGATTGGCACCATCACTATGATAACTATCATTGGTCACGCTGACTATTCGTGGTTGTCTTATGTTACTATAAAGAGTTAACAGACCTTACTAGTCCCTGTGTCAGTCAGTAACTGCTCTTTACATTTGTCTGAAGCCACTAGAAAGCAGAAAAACAACAAAAGAACAAAATTGCTAAAGAAATTAAAGAACTGGAAAGTTTTGTTTTTAAAACTTAAATATAATAAATATCACTTTCCCAAATCTAAGACAGACAGACATTACTATAGCTTACAAAACTGTAAATAAGAAAGGGACCAAATATGGAGGTTTAAAAAATGCAATATTTTACTAAATAACTGGGACTAATAAACTTAAAAATTTAGATAAAATATTTATCTGGAAAAATAAATATTTTTGAAATTAACTCAAAAACGTGAAATAGTGCAAAAAATGTGAAAACAACTTATAATGAGAAAGAAATTTCTGATGCAAAGAGCTGGGATCAAAGATATTAGGTAAGTTTGCTTTTCAATGTTTCAAAGAACAAGTAACAATTCCATGCAATTTAAAGTGTTCTTTAGCATAAAAAGTAGAAAGTTTAATTTTGAAATGCATTATATTTATTAATTCAAATATAATTATATAATCTATGGTTTTATTTATCACAGGAAAAGATTAAGTCTCAAACAATAAGGATTAAATAAATGAGGACATTCAAAGAAAGGCCATTGAAACACTGTAAGTTATGCCACAAAATTATTCAATCACATGGGAAAATGTTTATAAGATATTCAAGTTTTGAAAAGTTACAAAACAACATAGAAAGTATGATGCCAATTGTGTTCAAATAAAACTTGAGTTTGTTTTGTATGTGTGTACAAATTGATGTGCACTGTGAAAAAACTGTGAAGATTTATTCCAAAATGTTAACAGCTTTATCTCTTGGAAATAAAAACAGTATCAGCCTAAAAACATTCCTATAAAACACAGACAGCTTTTAAGGTGTTTAGCACCATGCCTCACATAAAATGAACTAAATCTAAATTTATTTTTATTATAACAGCAAAATATTAACTGCTATTAATTTTTATCTCTATACTTTTCTCCATTCTAAATTTTCTAGAATTTATATTTCTTTTGTTGCCAGAATAAAACATTAAATATTTTAATCATCATTAAAAAATTGTAAAAAAAACCTCCACTTAACAAATACATATTACAAATATGACAAAGGAAACATATCTAGGAACTAATTATCTTACAACCTACTCTCTCTCTTACAAAAGCCACTTTTCTCTGAGAATCCCTTCCTAAATCCTCTTTTTATTTTTCTTTTCTCCTAACTCTTAGGTATCATATGAAAGAAAATGGATCATGTGAAGAGAAACAGCCCCACTAATAACATAAAAACATTCCCTCACAATGCACATTATCATCCTATTGGGCACTTTGAAATGTTGGATTGGGTACTGGCCAACTGGCCATCAGTGGTGAGATAAAGGTAAGCATTAAAGTCTGTACTACATGCCCCATGTTTCTAACACTCTATGGCAGGCCTACAGTTGTCCTCGTTATGATGGACATTTTTTCAGACAATTTATATCCTCTGCCTATTTATTTCCTCTGCCTATATTGTGGATGCTATTTTGTTTATGTTTCTCACTCCAATGCAAAAACAATCTCATACAGCAAATTAGATAGGTGCAAAACTGCTTATATTTCAAGAAGTGATGCCTATACGTTAAGCCCATATCTATTCATTAATTTGAACATCTGCTCCTTTTCAGTAACCCCCAGAACTAAAAGTAGCTGCGCCAATGTGGAACACAAGAGAATCTGTCTCTTCCTCTGGAAAACACTTTTGAAATTACCTGTACACAGTTACTGAAGTGGTACTTTTTGGAAAAAATATATATTGGGAGGAAAAAAGTCTATTGATTGTTATTTTTCAATTTTATTTTGCTTTTCCATTTTGTTTCCAAATTGAGTTCTAGTGCTAAGATATTTCTCTCTGGTATAACATGAAGATGAAAAGAATAGACATTTTCCTGTAAATCAATTTTGGGTGCTGTGGATATTTTTCAACCTAATTATTTTATGGAATTGCAACAATTCACGTTCTTCCATCATGAAACACAACATTAAGCATCAGTTGGGAGCACCGTAGAAAAGTAGCTTTAGGAGGACCATAATTTTTCATCACAGTTGTTTTCCTGGAAAAAAAATCAAAGGCTAATTACCTTGAACTTAGTAGCATTTGGATTATTTCTCTGTAAAAGAAACTGTGAAAACTGAAATGTTTCTTGTTAAAAGGGAAATCAGAATACATATGTGATATAGTTTGAAAATCAGGATTCGTTTTCAACATGTAGCTAACAGCCTGTAAATTTTCATTGACAGGGTGTGGAATAAAATACCCAGCTAAAAAGATTCAGCAAACTAAGAAAAGGAGTTCATATAAGCCATAGACTAATAAAGTTAGAGTGCAGTAACTTGGATTTTTAAAGCCAAAATACTACAGAATATCTTAAATGCTCATGGGCAAGTGCTCCCGTTTCCTACCAATTTGCTTCTTCCATAAACTTGAGAAAACAAAAAGGTGTGAGGTTTTTTGTTTTTTTTTACTTAAGAGAAATGGAAAGAGATTTTTTTTTTTTTAAATTTAGGTACAGCCAAAACTTATAAATGCTCAAGGAATGGTGGCATATTGGCAATGCTGAGGCACTACCACACAGTCTTGAATGGTCCACAGCTGAGGCAGGCTACTATTAATAAAAGCCATTCTGCCATGGGTTCTCCATCAATTTCCCTTCTTAGACTCCTTGGGTTTTGGTCCAGTACTACTGAATGGAGGTATGAACACATGCTATTGTACTCAAAGTGTAGAAATGCCTTTAGTGACAATGGATCTACAGGGCAAGACAAATGTAACAAAGAGATCATGAATGTATATAGCAAGCCCTAAATTCAGAATGAAACTCATTGTATCTACACTTTATCCATCTGCCTTCTCTTGCCTGGGCAATGGACACATTGTTTATATGTTACTAACTACAGTTTTTTACCAACTTAGTTGGTTTTCTATATAAATGTCTCATTTTATTCAGCTTTAGTAAGATATAACTGACAAATAAAAGTTGTATGTATTCAAGGTATACTATATAATATTTTGATATATATGTTGTGAAATGATTATCACAACCAAGCTAATTAACATATATTTACCATTTGTGTGTGTGGTGAGAATACATAACTTCTACTCTCTTGGCAAATTTTAAGTATACATTATTACGAATTATAGTCATTATGTTGTACATTAGGTATCCAGAACACATTTCTCTTGTAACTGAAAGGTTATGCTCTTTGACCACATCTTCCCATTTCTACCTCCCCAAGCCTCTGGCAACCACCATTCTAACCTCTGCTTCTGTGAGTTCAACTTTTTAGATTCCATGAGTCCATGTAATATCTGTCTTTCTGTGTCTGGCTTATTGCACTTAACATAATGTCTGCCAGCTTGGGAAAAATGGCAGGATTTCCTTTAAAAAGGGTGAATAATATTCCACTGGCTATATGTATATATTTTTATATATATGTACACACACAATGTCTCATTGTATGAATATGTCTAATGTCACCAATGTGATCGATTTCTTTGCTTCAGTATTAAATGTCTCATTTTTCCCCAGCTTTATAAATGACAAAAATGTATAAGTTTAAGATATACTATATGATGATTTGATATACATATATACAGTGAGGTGATTACCACAGTCAAGTTAGTTAAAGCATCTATCATCTGTCCTAGTTACCATTTTTTATTTTTCTGTTTTGTGGTAGAATAAATGTCTCATTTTTTAACATTTTTTTCTTGTGGTAATTGAATCCTCAATTAAAAACTATTCCAAGCACTGGGATTCAAATGGGCCTTCCTATCACTGTAATTGTTGTTTTTGCCTCCCAGTTTTAGTTTCAGAGCAATTCCTTATCTTTATCACCTGTTCAAAAACAATCCATCCCTTTACATTTTGATCTTTGAGAAAAGTAGGGAAAGAATTGGCAAGAGAAAATTGCATTGGTTGGCAATTTCATTCTCTTTTAGACTTAGGAATTATTTGAAACATGCCATTTATGCCGAAATAAAAAAAAAAAAGAAAAAAGAAGTTGTAACTGATGGTGGCTTTATCATATGACTAGTCTGAAACCAAATAGCCATTACATTATATGCCTTAGATTTTCAAGGGTTTTATCATTAAGGAGTATTTCTGGGTATTTACACAGTAAATATGGAACCCACACATTTCTTTCTAGTCAAATTTTCCCTGCTCAAAATTTGCAACTGTCTCCACCATATTTTAATGACTTTTTTCCAATACTCTATTTTTCCACTATTTTTTAAGAGTACAATTCTCTTAAAACACCTAGTATTATTTTAACTTACTTATTATAATAAAATTATGAGGCAAAAACTTTGCTATTTTCTTGTTCTTTATTCTACTTAATGTACGGGATATTGTTTAGAATTAGACTCAGAGGCAAAAGAGAGATCCTCCCCTTGAAAAAGAAACAGTTTTAGGAAGAAGGGAAGCTGGAAGGCAGAGAGGATATAAGATGACTTTGAGAGCTAGAAAATTTCTAATTGTTGAGCTTTTTAGTGTTGCTCTTTCACAGACTAAGATGTTCAGCTGAAATTTTGTTCATCTGCCATCTACAGGGAAAAACAAAAATTGGGCTAGGAAGATCTCTAGGTACTTTTTCAAGTACAAATCTATTTTACAGGAGCCCAACACACATGTTTCAATGCTTACATTGCCATTGTTTCTTCTTTCTTTTCCCCACCTTTTCCAACTGGGCACACAATATACACCCAACATACCTATAAAAGGTTGACTGAAAAATCACATTTTATAGTCTGCCAAAGGAATGTTTGTATTAAATTGCTTCAGACAGAGAAAGTTTCAATGTGATCAGAACCCAAGAGATATAAAAGGACCATAAAGTTTGGGTCATAATGTGAGTTTATAAGCCTGGCTTCTACTTAATTTAAATTATAGTGGCAGTGCAAGAAATTGTGGTTTACCAATAGCACTAGGCCTCAGGCCAAATGCTTTTTTCTACTTGCTGCCTAGATAGCCTGCCTCTGTTAGAAAGAGTTAACTGCCTTGCATAGATATTTCTTGTAACTCGTCATTTGAGAAAAATAAAACTTAGTAATCACACATAGCACATGCATTACTGTGGTTTACAATTATGAAGCGGCAAGTATAGTGCAGTGTAGACTTCATTCCATGAACTTTTTTTGTTGGTTTTTGTTTATCTTGCTTTGCTTTTTTGTTCTTGGATTAATGCCAACACTCAAATTTCTAGCTAGAGCTGTAGCACAAGCTCCAGGGAGAGAATGAATTCAACATCCTTATTAAAATTAAAGTTTGCCTTATAATTTGGTTTGATTTGACTGAATATGTCTGTGATTTATAGCTTCTCATATTGGATCCTACAAATCAAAATTACATTTACACTAAGATGAATCATCTTCTTGTTTGTTACTGTATGTATTTGACTTTTAAAGCATATAACTTTCAGCACAAAAGAGGCTGGAAAATAACAGATGAACTTGGCTGCCTAATCTTTGATTGTGTCTGTTTGGTGAGTATTTTTAAGAGATGGAAATGACAAAAAAAAAAAAAGGGCTTTTCTTAAGTCCAGTCATCTTTATCATTTATCCCATAGTCTAGTATTACAGCATGCTGGCAAACCATCAAGAGAAAAAAAGTAGGAAAAAGCATTTATTTTATTATTATTTTTACAGTTAACCATAACTAATTATATATTAGACTTCTTGAATATTAATCTGAAGGTATATTTTTATGGTGTAAAATAATGTCAGAACTACAAATAAAGAGAAATAATAGATCCAGATATCTGGGAAGAAAACACAGTTTAAATATCATCATGACATCTATACTTATGTTTCAATTATTTTATAAACAGAAGGATTGTTATTGAGAATCCAGTTTAGTAAAATGTTTTCTAAACAAATATTTCAAAGTGGAAATACATAATAGACAATGAATAATAGTCTACAGATGCCACTGCAGACAAAAAAAGAGATATATTCCAATGGTATATATAGATAATGAAACTTATATTATGGCAGAGATACTGCTTATTAGCAAGTGTAGTCATTATACACACAGTGCCTAATTTCCCAGACTTAATTTGATTCTTGAAATATGTTGCAACTTGGAAGGAAACTGAGAGGTTATCTAGGCCAAGATGTCACTCAGCAACACAATCTTTTACAATGGTAGCTTGAATTTCCAGTATCTTACATACTTCAAGTGCAAGCAAATTCACAGCTTAGAAAAGCGTCCAGTCTGCTTTTTATAAGCTCCAATGTACTTGTTCCTTCTATTGGATAAAATGTGGTCTGTCCATGACTTCCTTTCAAAAGTCATACATCTATTAATACTTGAGTCACGGAGAATAAATTGTATCCATCTCCCATATATGATCCCTTTAAAAAGCTGAGGCAGCTATCATGCACTTTTAATACTGTTCTTTCTAAAATATTCCCATTTTCTTCAAATGTTTATTTTATTTGCTTTTAATATAATGTTTCTAATACATTCTGACTAGTCTGATATCATCTGACTAGAACAGCCTCACTGTTCTCTGATGCCCTGGGATAATTCCTCCCTTGTTTGAGCTTCTCTACTTCTACTAATGCAGCCTATGACTGAATTGTCTTTTCTGGTATTAAAAACTCACTGTTAAATATTAAACTCACATTAGTGAAAGACACTAATTACAATAGCAATGTGAAATACATTTTTTTCTGTCCTCTACTTACACAATAAATAGTTTGAACAAAGTTATAAGACTCTGCAATTATTCCTATAGCATTGTATCTCATTAGTTTCAATCTATTCTTTCACCCTGTTGAGATATCTTTCAGCCTTGACTCTCATGTTAACTCCTCGATAGCATAACACTAGACTCTGCATACAGCAGCCCTGGAACACTACCATGTCTTAGCAGTAGGCATCCTATTTATTATCAACTCCTGTAAGCAATTCAAAAAGTTACTAATTCAGCCATTGTTTTATCAGCAAGTTCATATTTCTTTGTCACATATTTAGAAGACAATATGTGAGACATTGTTAAATCCCTGGCTTCCTTCTAATCCACAAATCTGATATACCTATCAAAATAAATGCATTTAAGTAACAAAGTTCTAGGTCTTGGTGTTCTTGTTTTGTCAGAGATATCAATTGTCAAACGGAGTACTTAAGGAAATCAGACATTTCATACTTAATAACTGAAATATTTATGTTCTATTTTCATTCCTAATTATATTTTTATTCTTTATCTGTGTGATTATGATTTAATTTTGAAAAAGAATATAAAAATGACCCAGCTGTATCTTGATTATTATAAGCTCCATAACATATACATTGTTAACTTACTTATACTGGTTAAGTACAACTAAAGACTTGTGAAAATAATATCCAGAAAGTGTGCACCCATGTTCTGTAGCAACAGCAGAACATTAACCCTAACCAACATGGGTTCTTCTGAGAGCAAAGTCCTGAGTAACTGCACACACTGCACATCCAAAAAGCTGGCCCCATGTCTGTCATAGCATTTAACAGCCTGTTTTCTTTCTAGGCTCCTCCAGTGGGCTATAACTTTTGCTTAGAATTACCATCCCCATGGCTAGCAGAGGGCCTGACATAGCAAGCACTCATTTTTTGTACTGAGCAAAGAAATGAATAATGCTTAAACCATTGTCAAATAGAATTTGCTTTTAAAAAAAGTAAGTAGGCAGTTAAAATTATGAGGTATTATTAAATAGGAGGTATCTGTAAATATTTCAAAGCATGAAATATTACAAAGCATGTTCAATATGGTGTAAAATATCTAAAATATCATCTATATGGAAACGATACAGCCAATGAATCAAGGATGAAAATTCTACTAGTCATTTCCTTGGGTCTGAATAGAAATGTCACCTGATATATATGGTGAGATCAGTCTGATAACCACTTTAAAAGGAAACAAGTTCCACCAGGCACAAACTTGCTATGTTTTGCTCTTTACTTCCTGTTCCTTTCCCTAAATATGGTGATCAATAAATATGTGTTGAATGAAACATATAAATGAGTGAAAAGGGATAACATGATGGGCAAAATTAATGTTAATGTGTCCATATCACATGGATTTTGTAAGAAAGATTTCTGATCTAGGTGTTAAATCAATTATAAAATTAAATGATCAAAATGAGAATTGCTCAGCACATAGTATCTCTCCCTTCCCTGAGTATAGCAAACTCCCTATTAAGAAATCACTCACTTTCTTGATTTCCCAGAAAGTCTTCTCTAAAATTCCGTCTCTGGGCAACGGGTAGTGAAAGAAGAATAAAAGAGGAGGGTAAAATCAACCCTTTAAGACTCTGAATAAGAAATGTATAATTATTTCTTTCTAACTGGTCATCAATTATTCTGAAGAGAGCATTCCTGTTAATATTTACTTATGTCATTACAAATAAAATAATCGACCGTGCATGACCTACTGCCCTGCTTATGTTTTTAGAGAAAAGCTTTGTCCAGATAGTGATAGATTCCTTCCCTATGACTCATACATTACCCAGAGGATTCTGGCTTCCTGGAATTTCTGTTCAAAATTCCATATCTTGTGGCAACCATCAGGTTTTTGTAAGAAAAGTTTTAATTTTAAAGAAAAATAAATATTACAAGAAATTGATTAATAAAATATTTCTAGTTCTTGGCTTCATCAAATATTATCTATGCCAAAAAAAAAAAAAAAGAAAAATTGCCAGCTTTTGATAAATAAGGTTGAGCCTTAGTTTTACATATGTTGGTTAACTGTAACAGGTGGTACTGAACTCCACTATCAGTAGGTACTGCCTTCTTTACTAAAACTCCTCTGTGCTATACTTTGTAACACTGTGTTATATTTTTAAATATTAAATTCAGCAATATATAGTTGCATAAAATTACAAAGAGTACACATACACATTCTCAATCTTATCTCTCTGAGGTAACCAAAGGTATGAGAGTTTGGTAGGTGTCTTTCCAAACCTAGTTCATTATAAAGATCACAACATTCTATATCTAGAACTCTGCATCTTGCTCTTTTCACTTAATAATATATCATGGACATTTCTCCAGGTCAATACATATAGATCCAACTCATTCTTTTAATAGCTAATATTTCTTCTTGGACATGTGCCATAACTTTTTAACCATTTGCCTATTAATAGATGCTCCAGATTCTTTTGGTTTAGAAGATCAACAGAAATAATAATGTAATAATCTTTATACATATAATCTTCTATGTTGGTGATTATATATTTTCATTAACCATCTCTAAAAGTAGGAATGTTGTTTAATAGATAAATCCATATGTAAATTTTAATAGATGCTAACAGATTACTTTCCAAAATGATTGTAATAGTATATATCCCAACTAGCATTGGGATAGGCATCTTTAACAACATTGAAAATTTATCTCACTTTTGTGAGATAAAGTGAAAATTCTTCTCACTTTTGCATATCTAAGGAGTTTTTTGGTTTGTTTTTATAAAATGGTATGCTATTGTCTTAATTTGTTTTTCTCTACCTAGGAAGGCTGATGTATTTTTAGTATGTTTGGTAGCCATTGCAATCTCTGGTGGTAACTGCACTGAAACCTTATATATAGGCCTAGCAGAATTTCCACCTCTTCTTTGACAAAGAACAACTCTAGACCTCCTTTTACCATTTTTCCAGTCAGTCCTTGCCACCCCATGTGTAAGGAGCTGTTTCAGCTAGATAACCTATAGAAAAGGATTTTATAAATTTATTAAACCTAGGTATGAATTGGTGACTCACAAAAATGAAATGTTAATGAAAGCATCACTCTGTGAGGAAGCTTCAGTGTAGTGAATGCAAGCCCTCTTTAAAAGGAAGAGGGGATGAGTGGTAGAGAAGAAATATAAGTGAGGAGTCTTACATTAAAAACAAGCAAATAAATAGGAGAGCAGGATTAACCAACCAAGGGGAAAATCTAGCTGCCCTCAATATGCTGGTGTGTTTTAGCAGATAACAAATCATTCAAAATAGTAAGTACGGCTCATTTTTAGAGAAAGGAATTAATAGTCTTTCTAATAATATATAGTTTATTTTGATCCTTTCTTAATTAATATACATGCTTATTGAAATTCCAGAATTTTTTTTTTTTTTTTGCTTATTGGACCAATTGAGGAAAACATTAATTTAGAAGATAATAAATGGATAGATGGATGATAGATGGATAGACAGATAGATGGATGACTAGGATCAGGGTCCCAATTATTTCAGAAAAGTAGTAATTTGATAGACAAAAAGAATTTTTGTCAAGGCTGAATTCTTTCTTTCTGTTTCCAGCACATCACCAAGTTTTATTATCATCTACGTTCACAATATCTTACAAAGTATTTTCTCTTGTGCAGTCTCATTTTCTCTCACTGGGACACTGATAATAATGTTCTAATTTGAGTCCTCAACTGTTTCCAATCTATACTTTATATTTTATTAGGTTATTGCATTTAAAAGGGTGATAAAAAGACCACCTACATCAAAACCAGTTGAGTGCTTATTTTTTTAAAATGTAGATTTGGGGATATTCCACATAAGTAATAAATTATAACTTCCTAAAGAGATGTCCAGAAAACTACATCCTTAAGATATTTTCCAGGTAATCTTTACATATACTAAATTTTGAGAGGTAAAATTCTAGAGTTTACTAAGCTATATTGAATAGCCTGCTGTTCTCTGCACTTACTATTCCTTGCCTTCCTGCCTTTATAAATGTAATTCCACTGCCAATAATATCCTTTCTGCTTTCTGCCCATCAAATTACCATTCTTTTACAGCCTATTCATTAGTTTGTAACTCTGCCCTCTGTGATTTTACAACATCCTATAGGTATTACATAGGTTTATTCTAGCAAATTCCCAATCATACTTTATTTCTTTACTGGACTAATAGCTTGAATTACTTTAGAAAAACTATTGTATTTTATTTATCTTTGTCCTAATATTAGGCTTCCACATTTAACCAACTACCATCATTACTATTTTGATTACGTCTACTATGTATTCAGAGCCTAAATTTTCTAAGCTTTGTGCTATGAATCTCATATGAAATATATATTTTAAATATATTGGGTATTTAAAAATATTTAAGAACATAATGGGCATTTTATTTCCATGGTACATACAAGGAAAACATCATGGACTCAAAGGGTGAAATAATATATTCATACTTGAAAAAATATCAAATAGAGTCAGGATTCAAACCCAGTCCCTTATGAGTCTAAAGCCTACACTCTTTCCATAGGATTTCACTACACTCAGTAAATGTTGGTGAAATGACTGATTACATTATATGGTGGGTAATTCTCTAAGATTTGGCAATTAAACAATCATCAGTCATTTCTGTAAACCTAAAGGATCTATAAAAAATTGCTTTCTTTTTCCTCAGCACACAGTCTTAGTAATGTTTCCCACAGAGATTAGTAAAAGAAAAAAGTTACTTTTTAAAGAGCTATAATTTCATCATAGGTTTAATAGGGTCTAAAAGTTCACTTGAAAATTGCTTCATTCCTGTAATCAGGGAAGGAGGATTAGATGGTTACTAGGTTTATTCAATGAAGGAAAAAACCTTTAACTAAATATTTTTAATAAAAAAGAAATCAGTAATAGGTAAATTACAATTATCATTCTGAGCTTGTACTTGGTGCCAGATCTTTACACACATATCTTTACTTATCTTCACAGCACTTCTAGAAATTAAATATCTGCCCCATTTTAAAAATTGGAATGGACTATCAAGAGAACAAGTTGTCACAAGTCACACAACTGGAGATTTTTAGAGCTCAGTTTTGAACCTAGTTTTTTCTGACCTCACAATTCACATTTTTCCCAAAAACTCTAAGGTCATTTACTCTGCTGCACTACCTGTGAGTGATCACCTATACCACCTGGCTCAAGGAAAGATCAAGCATCATGATCACACATTAATATCATAACTAAATGAAACAGAAAGCAAAGATCATTTGATATAATCTTAGCAATATCTGAATCATTATTCTGCTACATGGTTATTAGATGAATGTTGAATGGGCATGCAAATGGTTGTAATCACATTTATTTCACCTAGTCAATTAAAGTACTCCTAACTATATCTAGAAGGAAAATGAAAATAGACAAAAGAGATAGTTTTTCAGATTCCAGGGATGACACAGTGCTTCCAATCCTTCAATAAACAGTAGCTACAGTCCAAGTTTTCTGTCTGGTGAGGATTATAAAATGTTGCTTCTTCTCTCCTTCCCAGAAACCACTTTCACACATGTATGAGGTGAGTTGAGTCCCCAGCTCCATTTAATTGGAATTCTCCAGGCCCCACATAAAGCTCCTATCCCCAAGGTTTATATTAATTTAAATAGACTCCTTTCCTCAGACTTGGCACTTGGAAGAAAGGAAAGGCCACAAAAATCGGTTATCTGGGGATTTTGTTCCTAACTCTAATCAATTTTGAATTATTAGAATTCCAGCACAGTGGGGGAGATAAACATGGATTTGGGGAAGATAAATACAGTTGACTTGGTCTCTCTGGAAGAAGTAGTTATAGAACCAGGAGCAAACAGCTTTTCTAGTGTAAGTCTCATTCTGTAAGAGACCAATACATCTGGTCTTGCCTCCAGAATATAATTGCCCAGGTGCCACCATCAGGCTATATAAACCAGGGACTCTATCTCCCTGCTCCCTCTATGCTTCCCCTGAAATACATATATTTCCAACACATCTTTGTTTCCAACTCCTTGACAATGTGAAAAATCCTTACTATAGATTATAGCTGTTCACCAGTGAAGTTAAACAAGCCTGAAAAAGAGAAATACTCCAAGCATTATCCTATAACTTTTAAGAATAAGAAGAAAATATTAGACAAGAAAAATCTAAACAAAATTATTGCTGCTCCTGAGAAGTAAAGTCAAAATGTAGTGTGGAAAGCCAAAGACATAGCCACAATTTAAAAACTGAAGACAAGCCACAAACTGGGATCAGACATTTGTCAAACATAAACTAGATCATAATTTAAAATATTTATTAAAACTTCTGTGAATCATTAAAACTAGAAATGGGCAAAAGTTATAGGCAGTTATTTCATAGAGAAGGGAACTCAAATGGCAAATAGATGTATGGGAAGTTGCTCAACCTCATTAGTAATCAGAAAATCCAAACTAAGAGCATAATGAGATGGCACTTTACACCCACGAGATTGGCCAAGTGTCTGAAATCCCAAGTGTAGGAGATGATGCACATCCATACACACTCTCAGATATTCCTGGTAGGAGTACAAATTAGAAAAATCCTTATGGAAAGCAGTTCAGCAGCATCTCCTAAGAGCTGTACATCCTTCTACCCTGGCTCAGTGATACCACTTCTAAAAGTATGCCCTGTAGTCTAAAAGATTCATCTATGTTTCTATTTCTGGAATCAACAACCATGTAGACAAACGTTCATAGCAGCATTATTCATAATACAAAAAATGTGAAAAGGACTCAATTATTCAATGATGGGGAAAATGGTTAAATAAATATGGCATTTTCACAGAGCAGTATATTTTAGTGCTTTCACCCTAAGCTCATATCGTACTGTCTCCCCTCAAAGAGAAGAGAAACAAAGACCTTCTTGATCGACACTGTGTCCCCAGGGTCAGCACAGTGCCTAGCACAAAGTGGACACTTAGAAAATTTGTGTTGAATAAATAGACAAATGAATGAATGGGGAAAAAAAATGAATGATCTTTAGCTACATGCCAAAACAGAGATGACTTTTAGGAATATAATATTGAATTTTCTTACTTGTGTGTTCTTAAAAATGATATGTACTATGTCATTTTCTGATACTTGCTTGGAGATGGGAGCTTTCTTTTGTGCTGAGTGAATTTCACTTAACTGAGTTGGTGATTCAATTTATCCCACCCATGTGTTTGAATGGCTTCTGCCCAAGGTTTCTAGCTATTTTTGATTATACGTTGTTCAAGTATTCATACATACAGAGTAGTCTGCCCTCTATATCTGTGTGTTCTGCATCCATGGATTCAACCAATTTGGATCAAAAATATTTTTGGAAAAACATTGTGTCTGTACCACACATATACAGACTTTTTTTTCCCTGTCATTATTCCCTAAACAATATAGTCTAATAACCATTAATATAGCATTTACATTGTATTAATATAAATAATCTAGAAATGATTTAAAGTATATGAGAGGATGTGCATAGATTATATATAAATACATTTTATATCAGGAACTTAAGTATCCTTGGATTTTAGTATCTGCAAGTCATTCTGGAACTAACGTCCTATAGATATCAACAAATAACACACGTGTGTGTGTGTGCGTGTATACATAAATTTTTAAAAGGCAAGGCAATGATAAGTACTGCATTTAAGATAATAATTATCTGTAGAGAGGGAGAGGGATATAGAAAAAAGGAAGAATCACATAAGTAGCTATACTTATCTTGGTGATGCCTTAGTTACTGAGTAGTGGTTCATGAAGATTTAACTATTACATTTTATATTTTACATATACACTTATAATCGAGGAAGGAGTAAAATGGGGAGGAAGAAAAAGAGGTGGAAGAGGGGAGGAAGAGGAGGAGAGGGCAAGGAGAGGAAGGAGGCCAGGAGAAAAGCAGGAGCTGTGCGATCAGACCTCCATTCTAATAATGAGTGATCATTTGAAGTTGACCAAATTCCTTAGTATCTCTGAGCCTCAGTATTTTCAAATATAAAATGAGAATTTTACTTCTGGGGGCTGACATGAATGGTGAGATTAATTCATATAACCAGACAATCTTGTTTAGTTATTTGCAGGACACACTCCTGTTTCTCTCTGCTCACCCGCCTTTTCCACTTGAAAGGAATGCAAAAACTGGGGGTGCTGCAGGGGGCAAAGGGGAGAGGATGTGGTGGAACTCATCACTACTATCCTCCTGTCAGTCATTTCTTCAGGGAAGACACTACCCTTGATTGCAAAGCAGATGATGTGCCTTCCAGATCCCAGCCCCCTCAGACACCCAGGGACCCGGGGTTCTAGAACGCAACATCCCTAACTTTATTGTCATGGCTTGAATCAAAACCTAATGCTCTCAAAGGTTTAACATTATTTTCAGCAAGCCCTAATTAGGAAAATCACCATTATGTGTGAATATTGCTTCATCTTCCCTTGGGGAGTGTGGGTTCCATTCTAAAAGAGGAGTTTGTTGACTAAAATGGATCTCTAAGCAGTGAAATGTGAGCTGGAAGTATTTGGAGCACAGTGGTGCCCAACTCTTCCTCTGTGGCTCCTTACCTCCTCTGACACTGGGGAGAAAAGCAAACTCCTCAGCTTGGCAGTTGCCAGGGATTCACATCTCACCCTGACAAGTCAAGCTTTAAATGCTCAAGAAACACAACATTCATAAATCCAGAAACCTCAGAGATCAATGGTGGGGGAATTGATGTTTAAGCATACTGCCTTATTACCCAGTTGAGTTTAACTCAGTGGTTTTCAACTAGTGAAGATTTTGCCTCCAGGAAACATCAGGCAATTCTGGAAACATTTGTAGTCTCACAACTAAGGGGTGGAGGGCAGTAATTACTGGCACCTCGTGGGTGAAGAAGACAACGATGCTTGCTGGTAACATCCTACAATGCACAGGAACTGACCCAACAACAAAGATTTATGTAACCTCAAAATGTCAACAGTGCTGCTGATGAAAAAGTTTGGTTTGCTGTACATAAGCCGCATTCAGCTGGCTTTCATCTGACCTGGCATTCCCAAGCTAGCTATGTCCTGTAAAGGAATTTTCTGTCATGGGGCTCATTATACCTTAATGCAGGGGTTATTAAGCCAAAGATCCATGGGTTGGCTTAAGGCAGTTCATAAAACCCATGAAATTTTATGTAAATTTTGTTCATGTGTGCAGTTTTAAAACATGGGACTAAAGTTAAAAATTTTTGGAAGTCTAAAGACTCACATCTCTTTCATAATTCCTCCACAAGCCTGTGAGAGTATCTAAAATTCTCAACAAATCAACGAATTCCTTAAAAAAAGTGAGATTTCATTTTGGACAGAGATTTTAGAAGAATGATGTTTCTACTCAGAACTGGGTTTAAAATGCAGCCACATAAACTGTGAGTCTCAGTTTCCAAATCTATAAGAGAAAATAATTATTCAAATTTAATTACTACTATTTAGAACATGCAGCCACAGCAGGCACTTAGTAAACAGTAGCTTTTGTTGTTGTTTTATTGTTAAAAATAACTTGGCTTTAAGGCTTTGCCTGTAGGAGACTGTGGATGGCATAAAGCATAGCTATCCAGCAATATCTTAGGGCATATTTATTCATCATTGAGTTGTTAGGAGGAGGAGGAAGAACAGAGGATTTGTGTAAAGATTTATAAAGTGTTTCAATTATCTTATCCTCACATCAAAATATGAAATAGATGGGGTGGGCATTCAGATGAGATTAGGCCGGCATTAGCAGCGAAGTAATTTACCAAGTAAGTAGGGACTCAAATCCAGATATTCAGATTCTAGAACCTAAATTCCTTCCATTATGCCCTCTAGAAAGAACAGGCCCTTCAGTATTCAAACACATAGCAGACATATTTTGAAGGAGGGAACTATACCCCAGAGGACGGATTGCTTTTTTAGGAGGCAATCATTGGAGCTGGAAGTTTAGACAGCTTTTTAGAAAGAAAAAATCCCACAGAGAAGGGATATTTGTTGAAAATGAGGAGATTGAAAGGTCCACTTCAACTAGTGCCACTTTTTTTAAAGTCAAGCGTGTTCAACCTTAAGAGCCATCTCAGATCCCTTTCCACTTTCTCCTAGTACTGAGGGTCCCCTCCTAATTGTCACTGCCATTCCTTTGCATTTTCCCTTCTTTCTGCTCACACAGAGGTACCAAAATAAGAGTTAAAGACTGAGCTCGGCCACAGTGAGTATGGATTGTGGGAAAAAGGAGGAGCTCAAAAGAAATAATGTCTCTTAATCTTGCCTTTGGATTCTACAAAGTACTTTTGTTATGTACAGAAGGTTTATTGAACTGGCCAAGAAAGACACTTGAAAAAAAAATGCCTTGTCATAATCCAGAAAGTCAAGGAAAAGGTAACTTAAATTTTCATTCATTCATATATTCAATCATGTTTTTTTCACTCAACATTTTTTGAGTGTCTCCAACAAGGGCTAGGAATTCTGCTAACTGCTAATACGCATGAAACAAAATCAACACCATCCCAGGCCCCTCAGATAGCCTAGTGAGGGAGATGGACAGATGGACGGTAAGCAGATAAACCTGCTCAATTATTACACATTTAATAATTAATTACAATTCCAATAGGATCTATGTGTTAAAAGTACAAGGGTCTATGAAAGCACACAAAATGGACACAGTCAACTCTAGTGCATGTGTTTTGATAGGTTTTCTCAAGGAATTTAGCAAAAGGAGGAGTAAAAGAATGTTCCTGGCAGAGAAAACTGTATCTTCAAAGACAAAGTGAGGAAATAAAAAGAGGGATAAAGAAGATAACTTGTTACCCAGTTACACTGTGTGGAAACATTTATGCTACCCCAGATGTTTTAAAGACTTCGAAGAGCTTCTTAGCTTTTCCCTCTGATAGAATGCAAAATAAAAAATGAACCCTTCAACTCTCCATTATCAATAATTTTTTGATTATATGAACAAACGTCAGGGTTAAAAGGAAAACCACAAGTTAAAAAAAAAAAAATTTCAAGAGGAAATAAAAACCTTCAGTGGTGAATTAAACATATGAGCCTATTTAAAAATATGTTTCTGTTTCTACTAATGGGTCATTTTCACCTGCTCCTGAGGGCCCACCTGGCCTCCCTGGGCTGCTGCAGCTCCTGAACAACTGAATGAGCAACCATTGCAGCTCGATCACCAGGATGCAGAGGTGACCAAAGGGTCAAAGGAACAGAAGCCACCGGAACGGGTAATCCTCAAACAAGAAAAACCACTCCCAGATCATTTGGAGCCAAATGGAGACCTGCTGGACTCGGGAAAAGCACACCAACTGGGTTTCTATTTGAACTGCCTAATCAACAGATACACTCAAAGCCAACACCACACAGAAGCCTTGTGGTTATCCATATGTTTGGGACACCTCCAGTGTTTACTAAAGCCCCAGGACCGTGGAGCAGAAGATCCACAAGAGAAAATGAGACCCCCTGAATGGAGAATGCAAGGAGATTGGAAGAGAGCCCCTTTTGTTTGTGTGCATGTGATCAAAGCTGGAGCTTTTGAACAGTGAACCGCTGGTGCTGAACACAGAACAACTAAGCCCTTAAAAGCAACCCGTTCAGATTTCACAGCATATCTTTAGGAATCAGTCTATTCTTAAGAAATTGTGTGGCATTGTTTCATATTTTACTTTTCCTAGTGAGCTTGTTTAAAAAAAAAAAAAATGAAAAGACCTTTATGTAATCATGACAAAAACTGACACAACCACTTTGGATTTAAGAGGATTGATTACAAGCATTTTTGAAAACAGAGACATTCTTTTTCTTTTCTCCCTAAAAAGACGTTGAGGGAAACAGAAGACTAAATATGTTTCCTGGACACAAGAAAAGTCTGATGAAAGTCATTTTTCATTTTATTTCCATGCTGTGAATGCATATTCAGTCTATTCAAACTACCATAGCAGTCTGGTTCTCAAGTTAAACCACCAACCACCAGGCCATAGGGGTGAAAAAAACTATTTTTATGCACTGTGACATTTTTAACTTGTAAAACATTGCAAATGTAGGTGGTAGTTCTCACAGTCTGGTGTATTTTTGGAGTTTCATAATCCTTCTAGTCAGAGTTCAGGGGCTGCTTTTTTTCAACATTTTGGCAT
Organism: Microcebus murinus; assembly: GCF_040939455.1. NCBI lineage: Eukaryota > Metazoa > Chordata > Mammalia > Primates > Cheirogaleidae > Microcebus > Microcebus murinus. The sequence goes on from NC_134105.1 coordinate 64,292,070, forward strand.
GTCGTGGCCTTTTCTCCATAATTGTACATGTTTAAAAAATAAATCTTTTTTTTTTCACTGCTCTTCCAGTCCTCTTGTTGAAAGGCACTGGAATGGGAAAAAGCACACACACATATTCACACTTGATCCTGCCCCGTTCTGTTCCCTTCTACCTCTTTTCTCTTTTTTTCCCTCTCTCCTCTTTTTTCTTTTCTTTCATTATCTCTTACTTTTACTCTCATGCTTCTCACTCTCACATGTTTCTAAGAATAAACTAAAATTATATTTCTAATGAGTTTTTTGTTCTTTCCTCTTATTTATGATAGTCAATGGTAAATCATATTTATATTTGCTTATAAATTGTTTTTGCAAAACATGTTAAGAGGTAAGAACAACTTTGAAAATTTATAATTGTCTAAATAATGTTAATATAACTGGTTGAAATGTAAGAATCTATTTTTTCTTTATAAAACCAGATGATACATGAATTATTTATTTTCTCTGAATTAAACCATAGTTTGAAGAAATTGATCAAATTCACTACTGGATGAAATAATAACCAAAGGTAAAGTCATAGAATTCTACTTCTGCTAATTGTAAAGGCTATGTGGTTCTGTTAGATCTCATATAACAAGTAAGAAATGAATACCCAATATTTGCTTGGACGGTATCAGTGGCCTCTCAAAGTAACTTTATTGTTGGACAAAGATAGTTGTTAGAGTTTTTTCTTATATTAAAACCAATTTAATTTTCCTATTGCTAACCTCTATTGCTCTCAGTTCTGCCTTCTAAAGCAATGCAGGGTTACATAAAACGAGCATGAACTCTATCCTTCCCTTGAATGTACACCTCCAATTCTTACTCTCAGATCTGGCATGTTTCACTTCAATATTTCTCCATCTATCCTGATTTTAAGACCCTTTACTGTTGGGGTAGCCCTCCTTTGAAAGTTGTCTAGTTTATCAATATTCTACTTGTTGCTATATGACCATCAGTACAGGTTACTCCACGCACAGCTACAATCTGGCATCTGATTTATTGACAGGGAGAAATTTATTATCAATATACATTGTATATCTTTTTTCTTGACATTTGGAAATGTCAGTTGTCCCCTTGTTCTCTTGTTTGGCCTCTCCTCAAAACAACCTCCAGGCACAGAAGAACAGTGTTGAATTTTCCGAAGATTGATTGGTTAGAATGAAAGAGAGTATACGTTGAACACACCACCACACTTCCTTTCCAGGATCCCAAGTAGATAAGTCTTCTCTTGGCCTTGTTGACAACAGTTTTCCCCCACCTCTTTCCATCATTCAGCTTTCTTAGCCATCAGCTTTGCTTTTCTCTGCCTCTCACTTTTCATTCCCACCTCCTACCTCCTAAATCCCTCTCGTTTTCTTAGTCAAAGCAATTTAGTCTGTCTTGCTTCAATCCCCAACACCCTATATCCCCACCCATTACTGTGCCAGAGACCATTAGGATAAATATGATGATTTTGTGTGTGAATGCTCAGCAAACAAAAGACCCTATAGTTAGTACAACTCATCAGTCTTAGAAAGCAATGGAAGGTTATGAATGACTTTTTTTTTTCTGTCACATGTTCAGATTCAAAATAAGATTTCTTACATGCTCTGGAGCTGGATCATTTTCCCTTTTGACAGGTATGTTAGCAGTTTCTGGTGTAAACCAGAGTTAACTAGAACCATATTTCTGACTATTTCCAAAGAATGGATTTTTAACACTTCTCAGAGTCTGGCTATCCAGGAAGTAGCCAATCTGGTGTATCTTGGTGTCAGGAATGATAACATAAAACAATTAAGGTGATGTAATCAGATCAGTGAAGAAAACAATGGGATTTTGTACTCTACAATTGGCTATGATATTCCAATAGCTAAATAGTTGTTGGATTAGTTTCATCTCTTTATGGCTCACTCGATTTTTATGTCAATTGCTAATATCATTATGCACTCTGAAAGGATATTTTTAAACACAAATACCTTGATTATTTACATCTATATTTAACATGTTTTTCCTTTGTTCATGACTTAAGGTCTAATCTATAGAGTTTACATTTCCTCTCAGTTCTAAAACACTAAATGGAGTTGTTTTCTTTCTCAGCTTTGGGTCATCACGACTTTAGCAAGCAGATTTCATTGTCCTTAGATGAGACTGATTTTCTTCTACTGTTTACCAGGACAGAACAAAGCATCATCTGCTAAACAATTAAGACCATTGTCCAAAATTATACTCTTCTAATAGAGAATCAGCTATTCAAAAGTATTGAAAATGGTACTTGTGGATATTAGTAGATGCAAAACATTCATTTTTTTATTTGCAAAATCTGAAAATTGAATCATTTATGTCTTGACACATTCTTGGAGATTTATACACTGCATTAAAATATTGTATTGAGTAGAGGTGTTATTCTGTAGCTCAGAATCCTCAAGAAGAGGAAGAAAATGACAAAAAGAAAAGCAAAACTTATGTGCCAAGTAGAATTCTTACTCTGTTTCAAAGACTTTCTGAACAAGTGGAATATGAACATGACAACCTTGAAAATGATACTGGTAACTATGCATCAGAATTTTCACAATATACTTCATGACACTAAAGAAGATTGGGACAAACTAGAAAGTTTCTTTGAAACTAAACCTATGGTGCACTATTCAGCCCTGCTAAAAAGCAGAAAGTTTTTTTCAAAAAGACTTCTCAGTGATCAAATAGAGATAGGAATATTTAAAGATGAAGTCAGAAGAAACTATTTGGAGTTAACTCATAAATATCTTCTCACGTTCCTTAGGCTACTATAGACTCAGAAAGAGTTTATCAGCACCATGAAAAAATTTGCACAAAAGTACACCCAGAAATCAATATTAACATCACTGGTATATTTTGTGTATAAAAAGAACTCCTTCAAAAATAAAGTAATATTTTTTCATTTTTTAAATGTTAATGGTTAATTAAATTTATAAAGTGATTATTTTAGTAACACTTTAGTTTCTATCAATTTTATTAAAATTGTTTTAAAAGAAAACAATTTTAAACATATTTAGTATCTACTGTTTCACTCTACGCTTTATTGCTCACTTTTTGTACTGAAAATATATTAAATGTTTTTCAATATTTTAAAATAAACATTGAACATCTTTTTTTGGTACTGTGGAAAATAAACACCAAATTACTACTATTGCTATTTTGCTTGGCTCTTGTAATCACTAGAATATGGGATATTTTGGGTTTTTCTAGCAACTTCCTATCCACTAAAATATGTTATCATTCAAATTACATATGATTATCATTAAATTCAATATAAATCCTACAAAAACATGTTTAAATGCTTGGAAGGATTGTTTGCATTTTCTGGATTTTGCAAGTTAGTGATTTCATCACAAAAATTACATGAAGATTCGGTTCCTAATGGCTACTATATTATCTTTTTTAAATTTACTTTTAACTATTCTGGATAATAATAGCTATACATATTTATGGGGTATATGTGATATTTTGATACAAGCATATAATGATCAAATCAGAGTAATTTGGGCATCTATCACCTCAATCACTTATCATATGTGTCAGGAATATTTTAATTCCACTCTGTTATTTTGAAATATACAATAAATTATTAACTATACTATCTTTAATAATCAGTTCTACATGAAAAAATGATGCCAATCTCACTGGAGATCAATAAAATGAAACAGCATTTTAATGCATTTGATTGGCAAATGTTTATTATATGGATAATATCTACTATTGGCTCCCATTGATGGGAATGTCACTACCTCTTTTGATGCCATTTTGCATTACTATTAAACTTAAATGTATATAATCTTTGACTCAGTATATTTCTGGGACTATAGCAAAATACTAAAACATGTTTTCTAGGACATATGTATAGGCCAGTTTCTTTCATTGTCATTGGGAACAATTTATAAAACCATGTTAATACATGGTATAGAATGGTTCCCGTTCACTAACGGGAACAAAGGGGATATACAGGCATTTTATAGAGTACCATGAGCAGTACCACCTAATACAGTCTTCTTGACATCAATTCTACCTTGTGGTATTTTATTTCTCTCTAGATATATTTTGAACAGAACATGTAAGAGAAGACAGCGCCTTCATTTGGACCAGCATGCAAGTATTCCTGGGAGCTTAGAAGTCTATAGAAGGTACTTCTCTACAAAAGCAACCAAAAAAAAAAAAAAAAAAAAAAACGTCTACAGAGAGGTTGCTGCTCCTACCCTTTAATGATCAAGGATAGAGGCTATACCTATTTTACGTATTTTCCATCCTGCCTCATTTGCTTTTCTCCAAGGTGAGAGCACACTAGATCCCCAATAATATTGAATAATTCTTTATTAATTAAATTTAAATATTGTTGTAAAAGCTGAATATATTCAGGAAAAGTAGGCAAACTGAGCTTTATTCTTATTTCAACTACTGTATTTCTTCGTATTATAAATACTTAAGGAGCAAGTCTTTACTATCCAAGTCTTCTAGGAATTTCCCTGGTGGATAGCTGCCAGGTTTTTGGAGGGTATCTCATATTGACTGCCTTTATTTCTTAATTCTACACCCTACTCTCCATAACCCACTGTTTGCCATGACAAAGCAATGGCCAGCAGAAATTATCTAGACCACAAAGATGTTATATTTGGCTTTCTCAGTGTTGACTTCTTTTGTGTTATAAACAAACATATAAAAGAGCAAATAAATATGACATTTGAAGATTAATCCTCAACAAAATATGAATTTAAAAATACATTGGCAACATTTAAAAATTATGAGATTTTTCATCAAATCTGGATTTCCAATGTCTCTTGTACAGCTGGAGGATAGGGCCACACTGGGCCACATACGTAAGTGGTGATAATTATTTGGTTTGCCTCTCTTAGAAAATACATGTTTGTCAATTTGCCACAATACCCAAACATTCTGTTTTTTTTTTTACACTGAGATTACATGTTCATTATCATTTGTCATCTGTTGCTTTACATATCATTGAGTTAGGTACTAACATCCCTCTCAAAAGAGGGGAGAGAAAACAGCATGATCCTACGAGTCAAAAGAAAAAAGAAAAAGAAAAGATTTTTCAGATACCCACATGGCTTAATTTGTATTACATAGCAGCCACCCTCCACACCTTTCTCCATGGGCATTTAAGTTCAGAAATCTTGCTTCAGGTCTGATGATCCCTTCTATTTCCTTTTTTCATCTGCCTGTTCAGAAAAATAAATTCTAGTGTCCACCATTTCATTCTATTATCCTGCAAATTTTACAGCCTGAGGAAAATGTTCCTATTCTGAATAAGTTGCATTCTAAAATGTCCGATTGGAGAGATTTTTTCTTTCAGGAAAAGATGAAAGCAAAATAGAAACTCTACTGACTAACGATAACATCACTTCTTCCCTAACAAGTCAACCTCTTCTTTCCTTGTGGTTCTCTAGTTTTCCAACAACCTCCTTTTTATGCTTGGAGTTTCCTATGAGCCTTCTACTAATGCAGAAATTTATCATTTTGATCATGTGTCTTATAAGGTATCTTGCAGGCATCATCACCCTTCCATCAGATCACACTCCCAACACTATCTTTTCTCTCGCTATTTCAAAATAAACAAACCCATCTTGTTTTTTTTTTAATTCACATCATCTAAAACATCTTACCTGAGATAAGTAAAAGAGAAAATAACTTCTATACCTCTTTGAAATACTAATAATTTTCCAAGCTTGAGATACAAAGAAATTGTATTTTTATTTTTTTTACAAACTTGCTCTTTAAAAATTATTTAATGGGCCACTGAAATAACACTTATGGAGTCTGGGTACTTGTCTTCTGGCTGACTTATTCACTGACAATGTTGAGAGTTCTGGAATGCCTCCGGGAAATAAATACTTTCAAAGCAGCCTCTCTTTAATATCTGTTTCAAGGGAAAATGGGACATTGGTGATGCTGAGACGAAGAGATTTTTATTTCCATAATTTAGTTTGAGTGTCTCAAAGCACAGCTAGTTTGATTTGTCTTCTTACGTTGCAGACCACAGGTGTTTCCCATTAAGACAAGCAAGCCGACTTTAACGGAACCCAGCAGAGCCGTGGGCACAGAATGCCTTCTGTGAACTGCCAATAATTATTTGTCCTGGCTTTGTTTCTGGAGATTCTACTTAAATTGGTTTAAAAGCTGATAATCTGTTTCATCCCTAAAGATTAACCCCTTAAAAAAAAATATAAGTGTGCTTTCACATAATTGGACTGAATAAAACAGCTCTCTTAATATCATTGTTAAATTAGAGAACAATTTTTAAAGTGTGATAAAAGGAGGCTTCGGAAGAGCACTCAATATGTAGCACTACTAATAAAATAGCTTCATCAATGCTCTCAGTCTTTTCAGCAGACAATGGGATGAGTAATAAATCTAAACTGGCTACTACCTAAATGCTTATATTATAAAACATGCTGACTGCTGAGTCTGCTCTGGAATATGAATTTAAACTTAAGACATCATTTACAAACTTATTCTAATGTGCAGTCCCCTGAACCAAGATGCACTTTTAAAAACCTGCTTCTCAGCAATCCAGTGGTCCTCACGTGGTCATAGTCTCTTCTCAAAGAATAAATAGATGGACACACTTCAGCACCCATCGTGGGTATGGTCGGATGATGCCAGCCCACAATACAATACAAAGTATTCCACTGTAGCTCACTCTCCCTCTGTGTAAATTACATTGCTGAGCTTCTTTTACAATAGGCTCTAGTGACTCCACTCTCTTGAAACATAACTGATATTGAAAGTCAACCTGTGCTTATTTTCTCTCTCAGAAAAGAAAGCGGACTTCACATAGACAATCCAGCTGGTTTAGTTTATTAGAGTGAAGACAGTCATTTGGAAGTTCTTGGAAGAGAGGAAGACTTATAAAAACTAATTTTAATGATAAAATTAAAATTACTGGCTTTATTACATTATTTTAACATTATTCTTTATATTTTTGCTAACAAATTTGTATTAATATGTATGACCAAAATGAATGAGTTACAAGGGCAATTAAGGGTGCTAGTTTGAAAGCATATGTTTTAATCCAAGAAAATTAATATATTTTTCATAAGAACTAAAAATGTAAAAGCTAATTTAAAATCCAAATTAAAAGGACAGCATACTATGTTTAATTCAGTTTCTATCATTTATGTTGTAATACATAGTCCACAAACTTGGCCAGAGGCCATAGGATATGTAGGGAGATAAAAAGAAATTATTTGTACCCCCATAATATGCTGAAATAAAAAAATAGAATTAAGTAAACAAAATAAAATAAGGATTTTAAGTTAGTTTATTTTTCATATACAGAAGAACTTCCAGGAGACTTAGATTAGCAAAAGTTATCTCATAACTACTACAGAATCTATGAAAAATCATTAATAGTGATAGCTATATTAAAAAATAATGTAGAGAGGCAGATGTCCACTTTTTTTAAAACAACGAGAAAATGGAGGATTCTTGAAATCATGGACTATACTCATTATGTTTCCGTGAAAAAATAATGTGATGTAGTTATGAAGAAAATGGTTTGTGTACACTAATATAAAAAGATCATTAGTAAGAATCAGGGATTGTCCAGAGAAATCAGTCAAACTTAGTTAACATTCCTTTTCGATAGGGTTACTAATTGGTAGCCCAGTGAATACTGGCAAATACTTATCCTGTTATTTCTTATATTATTCACAGTGATAAGACAGATTTTGTACTGCATGAGAACTGTCATCAACAACTTTAACATCTAACTCCACTGTCTTCCTTTCTTTAGCCTATAGTTATACTGTATGACTTCCGATGCCCTTGGCTTCATACGTCATTCCTTCCAGATATGGCTGCAATGACCAACTCCACATGGGCTTGCATCAGCTTCATACATGTGCACATGTCCTTGGGTCTGTAGCACACACTCCTATCTCCTACACTGGGATTTTTCTATGGACCCCACATTGTGGGATGCTGCAGAGACTCATTTATCACCCTTATAGGCACAAACTAGAATTTCAGGGGATTAATCTATACGAGGCAAAACACTGACTACTGGGAGATAGGAGCCAATAAACAAAGGCTCACAGATGCTCCTGAGATGCATTTCATACATAGCATGGCCAACCTGATCATACTTCCACATATGGCTGCTTCTTTCTTCTCTGCTTTGTTGCTTGCCCCACACCCCTCCAAAAAACATCCTTTCTAGTTCTTAGTTTTTTCCTTTTGTGTCCTGGTTTGATTACTTGAATTGTACTCATCATGTATCTTTTCTATCAGTCTATAAAGATGTACAAATCCCTCTCACCCAAAAGAAAACAAAAATGCAAGATAAAAAAATGTTTTGATGGCATATTTCTAGCTCATTATTGTTCTCTTTCTTTCCCATCAAGAATCTCAAAAGAGTAGCCCTCATTTAAGTTCTCAACCTGCTCCTCAACCAACAACAATCTTGCTCTGACCCCAACACCTCTCTAAAACTCTTTCTGCTAACATCATCAAGAACGTCGAATTGCTAGGTAAAACAAACACTTTTAAGTTATCTTACTTGACTTTTTACTTCTGTGGCAGTTTTAAGCAATGTTTTTAAGACTCTTTGTTTTAGGTTTCTCTGACACATTCTTTTTGTTGAAGGATATCTTTCTTCCTACAACCTATGTATAGTCTACTATATACAGAGTTAGTTGAAGAAGTAACTTCCTTAAGTGCCAACCTGAAGCAGACCTCTGTGAACTGCCACAGACTGGGTATCCATTCCCAAGTCTGCTTAATATCAGCAATTCCCAACACAGTTCTTCTGGGCCCTGACTTCCAGAGAATTACTCAGAAGCCCTCCTATGTGTAGATTGCTGACTTTTCATTCTAGGTGAAAACACAAAACTTCTAATCTCATCTCCCACCACCTTCTCTTGCATTCAGACATTTTACAACTGCTAGAATACACTTTACACTTCTTTTTGTTTTAAAATCTTCTTTGTCATGAGTGTCCTTTTTGCTCATTCTTATTTATCAAAATCTTGCTGATTGTTAAAACATTCATCGATAAAGCCCTATGCGTGAGCTTTGTAGTTGACACAACACGGCTTTAATTCCACATTCACCATTTAACAATTATGCAATTACTGGCAAGCTCTTTAACTCTCTTGGCCTTATTTTTTTCATATTTATAAAATGAGATTAATAACACCTCCTTCAGAAGTTTTTTGTGAGGATTAAATGAGATCATACATTCAAAAGCACTTGAAAACTGTCCCTTTTCTTTCCTCTTGTGAAGTTTCACCACGCTTAAATTTGCCATACACTGCATTTCCTTCTGTGTTTTATGAATTCTTATGTACATGACTTAAATCCTCTAGTAGTGAGTAACCTGGGGGATGAGATGAGGAGAGGAGATACAATTTATCAGTCTTTAATTTTCTGTATTTCACACAGCATGTTTAGTCATACAAATTAAAAAGAAAAGCATGTGATTTGTGATTAAGGAATCAAAAGGAATTTTTTATCAAATGTATAAATGATATGAAGTTGGAAGAAGGGGCAGTGAGTTGTGTGACAGAATCAGGATTCGAAATATCTCAATGAGTTGAAATTAAAGTTCAAAATTTCCACACATATATTAGACCTGAACTTTTACCACTATTGTCAGCACATTAGAAATGTCTTGAAGTATTCTGTTTATTTTTACCTTAGAAATGGCCTGTTATACCTTAAGTTGATAAAGGAGCCAATATGAAATAGCTTAATTAAACTACATAGACACACAATGACTATTACAGACTCAGCAAGACAAAATAAGCCGCTAAAAAGAACTAGAGAATTTTCAAGGAAGGGCAGGCAGAATGAAGATGACTCCATAAACGTACATCTTCTTTCTATAGCTCGGCCAGAGAAACTGGGGCTGTTTAGCTTAAAGGACCCATGGACAGAGAGAACATGACATCTGACAGCAAGTATTTGAATGGTTGTCATTTGAAAGACATTAGACTTAGTTTGCGATTCTTAATGACAAAACTATACCAGTAGAGAGAAGATGCAGAGGGACAGACATTGACTTAATATGAAAAAGAACTTTAAAACTTTTTGAGATTGCAATACAATACTTACTCCCAGAAAAGTATTAAGTTCCTAGGAACTGGTAGGTTGAGATTAAATGATAAGAATGTTATAAGGAAGTGAGAAATTGAAGTGAGAAATTCAGTTAGATGATACCCAGTGATTCACTGAATACTAAGTTTCAATTAGTCTAAAGAAATAAGATTTCAGAACTTCAAATTTTATTAAATATCCCTCTCAATTAAAATTTCAAAAATAAATATTTAGAAAAGTATTTACTAAATGTCCCTTAATGTAAATGAGATTAACATATTAATGTGAAGACAAGAAAAAATAAAAACTCAGATTTACGCAAATATTTTTAAAAATTATTTGTAACCTTGGAAAACAAACCAAAAAGCAGCCACACTTATGATACATTAAAATAATTGGTTCCATGTCTGTTATAGTATGTATATGTCCATTAACCCAATTAACTCTGAAATCTAGTAATTAACTGACCCATGTAGTCACAGGCCAATGAATAAATGAACTTTTCAAGATTAAAAGAAAATGTCATTGATTTATGCTCAACGATTCTATCCTTAGGAAATGCATTCATACCTTGAATTTTGCATGAAGTTATGTGAATTATACAATTAGGCAATATGCATTTAGCTACAGTCAACAGAGTTCTGATTTGACTGCCAATTAGGGCTACATGTTGACTACCACTTAAGTGAAATACAATGTGGAGGGTAAAAGATTACCTCATCAAGACTGCATCCGTCTTTTCTCCTAACAGATTCAAGCCTACATTCGTTGTGCAATTAAATCACAAAATACCAGACACAGTGTGACCTCTATGGCAAGTATCAGTGTATATATTCACTTCCTAGTTGACAAGCTGTACACTTATTTTACAGAACTTCAGTGGTGTGCAGTTTGAAGACGTCTACAGAATTATGCAAGATGTATAATCCATGTAGCTGTGGGTTTGATAAAGACAAAAATAAATGAAAGGAGGGAGAAGGAAAGGAAAAGAAGAAAGAAAGGAAGAAAAAAAGAAAGAAAGAAGAAAAAGAGAGAGAGGGAGGGAGGGAGAGAGAAAAGATGAGGTTTGAAATACTTGATTGAGGAACAGGTGAGGTTAAAAAAGACTGAAGAGTTACTGAACTCATTTTGACATGTTTTAAATAATGGCCGGAAAATACAAGGGCGCGTGCAGTGCAGTTAAATCTTTCCCACTCATTAATAGAGGGGATACAAAGGTCACTGCCGTGCAAAGAGAATTGACTAATCCCTCCCATGCATGGTGTATCCAGTACCTCTTTTATTTAATTTTGTAGAGGAAAGCTGGTCTGAATTAGGCCTTCAGTAATTATTGCAGGAACCTGACACAAACTTTAACAAGTCCCATAATGGCCTATCTATATATTCAAGCCAATTATTACATACTGACTCAAGCAGTTAGGCAGCAGACATTGTACCGCTCACTCAGAACCTCTTTTGAATTATTTTACATTTCACACAATACAAAAGAAAACAGCCATGTAAATTAGAGAAATAAGCAGAATACCACCCATGGGAAAGAAAGCTGATTCTTAATGCTGTGTCTAAGTGAAATGTGAGTGATTTCATCTTTGAAACCTGAAATTGTGCTTGAAGTTGCAATTATACTCTTCCTGGCATGATAAGCTATTACAGAAAGAGATGCAATATGCGTCTTAAAAAAGTACAAGAACAGGAGACAGAGTTAAAAGTAAGACCCAGATCAGTCTCTTCTTCCAAGAATGACAGCAAAGTTATAAAGGAGAAGATGCCATCTCTCTGGGAGAGTATGCAAATAGAAAGAGCAGAAATAGGTAGTGATTGGTACAATTTCAATTCCTGCCACACTATTTTGAAAAGATTCCAAGGACAGGACAATCTGACACCTCTTTCTCCCCTATTATGTTGAGGGTCCCTAAATAAAATATATGTATTGATGTTTAATTTGCTACCTTTGGTGTAATGTCAAACTGAGGACATCTTGTTACAAGGCCTCCTTTATCAAATATTTCTTTCACATCAGTAGCTAGGGCACAAATATTTCTGCCTTCTAATTTGGAGAAGGCATTCTTTTATTATTCTGTTTGCTTATTCATCACTTGAAGGTTAATGTTAAAGTGACACTTAGTTTTGCTCCTTTAGATCAAATTCTTTCCACAGCTGTTACTTAAATTTCCTATACAGATTTTATTAAAATATATGAAAATGGAATCTGTGTTAAACATGACCTGTATATGACCTTAAGCATAATGGAAATCAAAACCATTTCCCTTCTTTTTTTGTTACCAGTTTTTCATCCCCTGCTTAACTAGTTATTTCAAAATGTGTTTTTCCCTCCCTGCAAAACACATCTTTATGTCAAAAATGATGAAAATACTGTAATGCTAAAAGAATACAGAAGCTCACTAGCAGTATTTATTTATTGCTCAACACATGTTTCTCTTACTTTTGTTTTGTAAATCTTATAGATTTAAAATAAACTACTAGATGGGGATGAGAGGTTGCAGTTCTATATCTATAAATAATGCAGCTTACTAAATGCAAATGTTTCTTGTAGTCCAATGTTTCAAGGAGTAATTTTTTGCAGCTCTTTTGGGAGAAAGTGGTTTTATACATTTCCTTTTAATTTTTTTATCTCCATGATTTAAGTTTTAAATAAAAATATTTATAAATTGAGCCCCATATGTCTGATTTGCAAAAGAAATACACATATTAAATACTATGTTTTCAAAGAAGAGCATTAAAATTAGGGTAGAGATGTGCTTGCAATTTACTCTCAGCTTGTAAGTATTAAAAAAAATATTTAGCCTCTGGGAGTAATGTAATCACTTTCATGATATTTCTACCCTAAAAAATCGTTTCTAGATTTAATCTATGCTATCCAATCAAAACCATACATCCACACAGAGCCTTTAAAAATATGTTCTTTGGACACTGTTTATAGAAAAATTTACTAAAAGCTACATGAAAAAAAAAAGAGTCATGTTAGATCTGACTAGAAAGCAACCTTGAATAATTTCCCCTGACCTTTCCAAAACACCAATGAAGAATAGAAAAAATTTAGTTTGTTAACCTGTCTGTTAATGTCTATGTAAGTACTTTTATTTTTGAACCCCACTGCTCGATTTTTTTATTTTTATTTTTATTTTTTTTTTGCTGATGTTGAAAGGAACCTTACAACAAATTCAGTTGCTAGAAGCCCCAAGGTCATTTGAAGCAGGACCATGACAAACTTTAATAGTAAATGAATAAAATTAAAATGCAAATATAATTTTACTGAGAAGCACATAACTCAGGAACAAAAACAAGGCCTTCTTCCATTTGTTTCTGTGAGAAAATACACTAAAAATTTGCAGAACTTGAAACTAGTCAAAATAGAATTACAATAGATGATGGCAGCAGGGATGGGAAAAGAATGGAGGGAGGGAGGGAGGACGGGAGGAAGGGAGGAAGGAAAAAGTAAATACAAAAGAAAAGTGAGGGGAAGAAAAGAAAAGGAATGGAATGGGAATAGGAGAAGAAAGAAAGCAAAACAAGCAAAATAAAATTATCTTTTTCTGTTGTGTGGTTGGGTTTTTGTTCACTGAAAATACCATATATGTCATCATAAGTAGTGGTAGATGTGGAATACCACTGTTTTGGATCCTTGTGATTGTTTTTGTAAAGGAAGAGGAAGAGAAAAGATTTTCACACAGACACATGTCTTTGTAGATAGAAGGGAAATAATTAGAATTTTGTTTTGTTAAGAATTCTGAAATTTATTGTTTCATGGATGCCATGTTAAGAATTAGTTAAGAGACATTCATTGTTTCATGGATGCAATTTGGCTTGCCTTCATAGTATAGCATATCAAGTGGGGATAGCAAAAATGGAGATCTACTACCAGTAAATGCTTGGATACTCCTTCAAGGTGGGCTGCAGGGAGTAAGGGCAGTGGATAGCCTCTAGCTGTCAGCAACCTCAGGGTCTGCTGCAGAAAGCCACCTTGCCCGAGGTCTTGCTCTGCTTTCCAGGGCAACTCACATCTGGGGACAAGTGCAGTATAAAGGCCTAATCAGTTCTACCTGAAGGGGAACACTCTGCTTCCCAATGTCCACTTCCAAGCTCCCCTCCAGAGTGATAGAGACTCTGTTGACTGACACTGGAGTTGACTTTCTTCTTCTGCCTTAAACTGCCTCTTCCTCTTTCCTTCACAGATGGGAATCTAATAAATATCTTGCCCCCTAAACTCCATTTTAGGCTCTATTTTCAATGAACCCAACTCATAACAGTTATTATACTCAGCTTTAGAAACACTAATCTGTTAAATGTGAACTGTGATTATCAACATTCATGGAGAACATACTCTGTTTCAGGGACTTTCTAGTGCTTTACATTTTCACTTCACATTTAGTCATTTACTCCCCACCACCTAGTTAGATATAAACTTTATACTCACCTCACAGATGAAGAAACCATGGCAGAGAGTAGTTCAAAAAGTACATAAAGGAACAAAGCTTAGAATCAGATCCTGGCTGTTTAATTCAAGAACCTATGTTATTAATTTATCAATATGCTATAATTCTTCAAGATAGACAAGGAACATTTGTATATATGCTCCCAAATATAAAATGTGGAACATTCCATAATTTAAATATCCCCATGTCTGATTCTGTTAATATGTAGGTAGGACATTTGGATAACCAATATAAAATTTCAATTTTCATGGGGATCTTTTACACTGAAAAATTTAACAAATATTTGTATATAAATTAACATAAAGTAAGCGCTATTCTAGGTTTTGGCAATATGGAGATGGGAAAAATAATAATCGTGGTACTCAAGAAGCAAAATTCTTATAGTAAAAAAAAGATAAAAAACAACAATCTTAGCTCAATGTACTAGGTGCTCAAAGGAAGGTACAAGACCCAACAGGTTCATACAAGAAGGAAGTGATAACTCTTTCTGGAGAAGTCACAGAAGATTAATTTCAGGCAGGACCCCATGCTTGAGTTAAGACTTCAAAGTACAGAGTCATTCCTGACAAAGGCATGAAAGAGCATGGTATAGGGACAGGTAAGTAAACTGTCTGGATTATAGGATGTTCTCTGAAAACTGGGTCTTATCTTTTCATTAAGAATTTCCTTGATAACCCAGCCATCTAAACTATAACTATTTCTACAAACATCTGCTTTTCTTTTTGGTTTCAGATGGAACTTGGGTGATACTGGTTCAATTTTTAAGTGAATTTTATATCTTTTTTGACTCTCCACTTAAGAAATAGAAGAATGATAATGCTGCCTCATTATATACCATATTCAAACATCTAATGTAAAGTACCAAAAAAAAAAAAACAAAAAAAAACAAAAAACAAAAAACAAACAAGAACCCATCACCCAGATCACATGCCATTCTCCCCACTCACAATCACCCAGACCGTGTCAGAGAATCCAGCTATGTTCTCCCACAGCAGTCACAACTCCTCTGCTGGGAGCAATAACCATTCTTTACTGTTTTTGTTTAACTGTAGGTCTTCCCCACTAGACTACAAAATCTATTTGGCAGGGACTGTCTCCAGTTTGCTCACCATGGATGGAATCACCAGTGTTTGGAACTCAGTAGGCACTTAATAAATATGTGTTACAGAATTATATGAAATAATCTTAAAATTAACATGGAACTAGAAAATAGCCTGAATAGCCAAGGCAATCCTGAATAAAAAGAACAAAGCTAGAGGCATCATACTACCTGACTTTAGCAAGTATTACACGTCTATAGGAACACAAACAACATGATATTGGTATAAAAATAGACACATAGACCAGTGGAAAAGAACAGAAAACCCAGAAATAAAGCCACATATTTACAGCCAATTTATCATCAACAAAGCTGATCAAAACTTACATTGGGGAAAGGATATGTTCTTCAATATGTGGTGCTGATAAAACTGGATAGCCCCACGCAGAAGAATGAAACTGGACCCTATTTCTCACCACATACAAAAATCAACTCAAAATAGATGAAAGACTTAAACATAAGATCCCAAACTATAAAAATATGAGAAGAAAATCTAAGGAAAACTCCCCTGAACATTGATCAGGCAAAGAATTTGACTAAGACCTCAAAAGCACAGGCAATAAAAATAAAAGTAGATAGAAGGGACAACCAAACTAAAAACTCTGAATAGCAAAAGAAGTAATTAACAGAATGAAGAGACAACCTGTTGAATGGGAGAAAATACTTGCAAATTATTCATCCAACAGGGGAATAATATCCAGAAAATTAAGGAAGTCAAACAACACAATAGGAAAAAAAAAATCCCATTAAAAACTGGTCAAAATAGGGAAGATTGTTTGAGGGCAGAGGCAGTGAGCTAAGATCATGACACTTCACTTCAACCCAGGTGACAGAGCAAGACCCTGTCTCTCAAAAAAAAAAAAAAAAAAAAAAAGGAGCCAAAGGACATGAATAGATATTTCTCAAAAGAAGACATAAAAACAGACAAAATGGTCATGAGGTATATGAAAAAATGTTCAACATCACTAATTATCAGAGAAATACAAATCAAAATCACAATGAAATATCATCTTATATAGTCAGAATAGCCATTATTAAAAAGACCAAAAAATAACAAATGTTGGTGAGGATGCATAGAAAAGGGAACTCTTCATTATTCTCTTGGTGGGAAAATAAGCTAGAATACCCACTGTGGAAAACAATATAAATATTTCTCAAAAAAAATAAAACTAAAATAATCATTCAATTGAGAATCCCACCACTAGGTATCTATCCAAAAGAAAAGAAATCAACACATCAAAGGAATACATGCACTAAAATGTTTATTGCAGCACTATTCACAGTAGCAAAGATATGAAATCAACCTAAGCATCCATCAACAGATGAATAAAAAAATATAGTATATAAATACAATGGAATGTTTATTCAGCTATAAAAAGAAAAAAATCAGGTTATCTGCAGCAACAACATAAATGGAACAGGAAGTCATTATCTTAAGTGAAATAACTCAAGCACAAAATGACAAATATCACATGTGCTCACTTAAATGTAGAAGCTAAAATATTTGGACACATAGATGCAGAGTGTGGAAAAATAGAAACTGGGAAGGAGGAGTTGAGGGAAGGGGGAAGGATGAAAAGAAGTGGGTTAAAGGGTACACATATACAGTAAGATAGAAGGAATAAATTTAATATTTAATAGCAGAGTAGGATGAATATACTTAACAAAAATGTATAGTCTTCAGATTATGGACACCCTGAATACCATAACTTGATCTACGCATTATATACATATACTACTACACATTATAACTATGCATTATTTACATATAACAAAATTGTTTATGTACCCCATAAATTTTCACAAAAAATAAAATTTTAAAAATGTGTTAAATAAATGAATAAAGGAAGCTGTCACTATCATTTTTTTATAAAACCAACAAATATTTAAGGAGTACTTACAAGGTTACCAGCACTGTACTAAAGCACAAGAAAAAAGGAAATGAAGCAGTGGTTGCCTTAAGAATTAAATAATGTAACAGATTAGTCTAAGCATAGGTATATAACAATTATTGTTTAAATGCCTACTAGTATGTATAAAGGCCTAAGACCAGAGGTAAGAAGACTATATAAAAATGTAAAACCCGTGCTTCAATTGGATGAAACCAAAGAACCTTTCAAATGTATTCAACATAAAATTTTTTAAATAAAGAAACAAGTGGATGTTTCTACAAGATATAACAAAAAGGGAGTAGACTTTGGAAAAGGTTAAACTTGATTTAAAATTCTAGTTCTGCCACTTAGTAACTCTATGACCTTGGGAATGTTAGCTTAAATATATTAGTATCAATTTTCTCATTTTTTAATTAATTAAGTTAATAATTACCATTTCCAGGGGTTCTGGTGAGGATTACCTAAAATTTCATTTGTAAATCACTTAACTTACTTCCTAGCATAGGTACATAGTAAACATCTCAGTAGTTGGTCAACTAGTGTTAGTTTCCTTTGCTAATTCATAGGCTAACCTAACTCCAAACCCATCAGGGTATGTACAACTTACTTACCCAAACTATCTTCTCTTTCATCATATTAAATTAAAATTATATCTGTGATAACTATAGTTTAGAAGATCTTGCAAATTAAGGACTAAAGTGATTTCATAAAATGTCTTCTAATATTCTAGCTAGATTATATACATTTACTTATATGTTGATATAAATGCCAAATAACTTATTTTACTTCTTTCTCAATATAAGGTATTTTATTATTAATATTTTACTATCTTATAAAAGGGACAATAGCTTAGTCTTAGAAGATGAATTAAAATTAACAAATATGTATTCCATATTTTATCTTCTATGTATGATAAATAGATCACACATCTCATCTAGTCAATTGGTTTCCCAGTTCATTAATGTTTCAATGTGAGAGTCTGCAGTAAAATGTAATAAAAAAACAAACAGTTTAATGAGGGCATTGCAATGAGTAAAAGAGTTATGTTGAAATGCATAGCTTGTGAGATGTGTAATTTAAGCCATTTTCTTTTCTTTTTTTTATTTTCTCCTTTATTTTTTTTAACATTATTCTTTGAGCCTTATTCTTCTCCTGTCCATGAATGAAATTTAGGGTAAGTCCCATGATTTTTTTGCTTACACTCAGTCAGTGAAAATAATTTTTGTTCCCTAATTATCTATAAATGTAATAATAAAAACATCACATTTACTCCAAGAGAAGTCCTCCTCCCCCTTACCATCTTGAACCTGACTCACACTAAGCACCAGCACTGAGAGAGTAGAGTAGAATTGGCATTTTCTTCCTCCACCCCTAACTTGTTATTTTAGTCCTCTTCTCCATTTTGCTCACTGAGATTTCCTAACTTCTATGGGGAGGAGGAAGAGAACAATAAAAAGATGAGAAGTTCTTTCTTGGTAAATTTGCCATGATCCATGAATGAAGTCAACTTCCAAGGCCAGTCAGATGTTTAAATTGACCTCTTTATGTAACAGGGAATAGTTACAGATTAGCTGAGACATTCCCATCCCTCACAAATTCTTACCTGCAGTTCCCTTGATGAGAACAAATATATCACTTCCTGCTCATGACCTGGGTTCCTTCCTCAGCCCCTTATCTCACTTACTCTGTGATGTTTGGATCATAAACAGCCCCTGAATAGGACATAATATAGCCCTATGTCGGTTTTTTCACCTCTCTGCTGATGTATTCTCATACAGCCTGTATCTGATCCATGGGAACTTTTGTACTTCAGTTACCTATGGGGTGATGCATGTTGCCCAGAAAGGGGATTTCTCTGTTGTTCTGCTTTTCTTTTGATGGTGCAGGCATTCGAGGTTGGCAGGACATTGTGATGTCTCCCAAACCTCCAGGGTACACATTTCAAACTCAAAGTGGTTCAGTTGAACATTCCTCTCACAATGTTTTGGGAGTATGGGACAGACACCTCACACTCCTAACAATTCCCATTTGAGGAAATGAAAGGGGACTTAACAGCATAGCTTTTCCCCCAAATCCCCTTATCTCTACTTTTAATAGCTTTATACTTGCAAAGTGGCTGAGAATGTTTAGATTCACAAAATTGGTTTCCATAATTTCTTTTGCAAATCCTTCAAGGTGGTCTCATAACTTAGCTTATAATGTGGCATTGTCTTGAGTTCTCAGCTGAAATTGATGCTAAAATATATCCATTTTATTATTCTGTCACACAAGAGTTTCATAAAGTTAAATTTATTTAGTAAAAAAGATTTATCTTTAATATTTTCATTATTCCTTTCTTATGGTGTAAAAAAAATTCTTTTTTTTTTTATTGAAATCTTAATGGTAGTGTATTGTGGTTTTTATAATGTGCTTCCTTGATAAAATAAAGATTTGACCACTGATCATGTTGGTCATTTTACTTTTAATTTATAGGTTGATTTTTAAATACCTTGAAAATATTACTCTGGTTTAGCTCCTTCATTTTTTTAAAAGAAGGAAATTAAAACTCTGAAGTGGTCAGATAAAATTCCCAAGCAACCTTAACAATGACATATTCAAGACTAGTAAAAGGAAAACAGTTATCCTGACTTCAAGTCCTATACTCTTTCATTTATTTAAAAAAGTTTAAAATGGATAGAAAGAGGTTGATTACAAAAGAAAAATCCTGAAAAATACTGATAATGCTACAAATTAAAGCACAGAACACTTGTCTCAGATTAAGTGATTAATCTTAACAACACCTCTGTGAGACAAGTATTATTGTTACCCCAATTCTACAATGAGAAAACTGAGGCACAGAGTTGTTTGTAGCTTACCCATGGCCACAAAGCTTGTGGTACAATTGGCCATTAAAATTCACAACAAACTTTTGATTAAGAGCTGGCTATATTTAATCTATAAATTATTTCCCTTTATCAAAATAAAACTACATGCAGTTAGCTTCATTAAGTAATAGAAAGATGGAATTAAAAAAGCAAAAAAACTAATATCTGGTTGCAACTTAAAGGCACTAATCAAATATAATTATTTATAGGAAAATAAGAGGAAGCAGAAATATATCAATGAATTATCAATGAAATATTAAATGAAAATATTCTGCTGATAGAATTCATATCATAATTTTTCTATTATTTATATTCTTTTCCTATAATCTCAAGATATTTTTAAAGCATACCATGTGTCAAACTTAACATACTTATGATGTAGGATTTTAGAGTCAGATGATATTTCCAAAGATTTCATATTTCAAGAGTTCATTAAAATCTACTTACGATTCGTCCTGAGCTTCCAAGTTCTAAAAATATATGCTTTTAAAATATTTTAAATCAGTTGGTAAAATAGGAGGCAATCACATAATAAGTTTCATGGTTTCTGTTGTGCATGGTTTTTCTTCTACTTTTTTGTAAATAGTATAACAACTTGATCTTAAACACTGACACTATACAGGCTTTGTTGGACTGTTCTTTTCCAATTTAAACAAAACATAAAACAGAGGAGATATTTATCTTTGAAGAGTAGCTCTCACCGTTGGGACAGCGCCTTGTTCTCTGTTACTCTCCAGGAATTTTAGATGCAGGCAAAAATATATACCAGGGCTTAAACAGCATATTTCAGTGAAAAGAATTAATTACCCAAGGAGTCAAAGATTGCTCGGAGCAGAATGACAGATTTCGGGAAGCTTTCCTGTAGAGTTACAATGCTGAGAAACAGACTCCATGTTGAGAAGCTGGTCCCTATTATATTTTACCTAACCTTTGGCTAAAACCATACCCAAGCAATGTTGCCTTATTATCCCTAAAATGTTCCCAAATCATGTTGTTGCTTTTTTTTTTTTAACTTGCCCCTAGCTAAACATCAATTTTTTGGTCCAGAGGAAAAAGAAAAATATCCCTACAGTATGCCTGTCCTTGGCTTCTCCATTACAGCTGAGAGTTTAATTCTTTCATCAATTTACATTAAATTTCATCAGAGTAAGAAATACTTTTTGAAACAAACTGACAGTGAAATGCCTTTCAAAATACTGTTTTGGCTTAGAACTGTCATTCTTTAGGCTTAATGGCTGCAGCCCCAGGGCTGAGAAGTTACACTAGTATTACAGCTGTTCAATGTAATATTCAAACAATGTTTGCTATTGATTTAGAAGATTCAAACAGCTTAGATTATGTTCCCTTTCATTTACATTCTTAGCATCAAAGTCACAGAATGTTAGGGTAGTACAGTAAGGCAGTTAGGAAAAAAAATAATTCTACTGACAGTAGGATCTTGTTTTTTTCATTGCTATGGCTTAACATTATTTATGTATTCACCATTCACCAGAAAAGAAAAGAATGCCATTTCTAAACCTGCAAGAACAATGAATTATGAAATTATTCTGACAGTTTATTCATATGGAGAGACCTTGTAAGAAACAAAGATGCAATGCACTCCCTGTTGACTCAGGGCCTCTTTTGTAAAGGGCTTAACCTTGTGCTACTTAATAAAATTAAACCCTGATATGGGTCAGTATACTATGCAATGAATCCTGAAGGGACTGTTTTTGAAGGCAGTGTGGTTTAGAGGAGAAAACACAGGAGTTAAGAATAAAAGGATCTAAATCAACAGTTGACATAGTGTCTGACCTTAGGCAAGTTGCTTAACCTCTTTGGACTTCAGTTGCTACATCTGAGAGAGGGAATCATACTTTAATATAAGCATAAAAAGCCTACTTTTTTTCTATTTCACAAAATTGGAGTAGGGATTAATGAGATAATGTGTGTAAAGCAATTTGATCTCATGAGAGAAAGGCATTAAAATACATAATATCAAGCATTATTACTAATAATTATTTCAGTTGACCTATGTGCAAAGGGTAGAGAGTAGTTTGACTCTTTTGGTAGCATAATTACATAGGGAACAGGTTTATTTATTTATTTATTTTTCTGCTCTCCCCAAAGAGCCAGAAGTTAATTGTGTTTTGAACCTAGAAGACAAGATTTTGACTTAGATACGGTAAATGGTTCACTTGAACAGTTTTTGAATAGACAGTAATAACGTGGTATATCCTGTTCTTGGGGATAGAATGTTAAGGGTTTGAAAAAGTAAGAGAAACTTCCAAACAATAAATTGCTATCTTCTCAATAGTGTATAGAGGCTAAGAGATGTTTATTACACTGGAAAGAAAAGTATTTAATAAACACCTTCCCCTATCCCCTGTCATAAAGCTATTTGATGACCTTGGCTGTCTGGTATGAAATGCAAGATTTTTACAAAAGCCCCTTATGGATTGTCATCAAGCCAGAATGTCTTACTCTAGCAATGAGAGGCATAAGCAGGAACACAATTGATGAATTCTCTAACTGGTTTTCTTCCAGTAGACATTAACTAGCATTCTAACTTTAGTCAAATGTATTCATTCATTTATGAATTTGTGGAATATTTACAGATGTATCAACTGTTTTTTAAGCATTGTGCAAGATTTTAGGGACACAGGAAGAGTTGCAAATTTTCAGGATTCTGGAAGAGAGAAGTTAGGAACAACCTCACAGAGCTGGTAAAGGTTGAGTCTTAATGCAGTAAGAAGTGACTGAAAGTCATTTGACCTGTAAATTCAGGAAAAGAGCAAACCACCCAGTATGGATAGCTAAGCACAGGGACCCAGAAGGTGAATGGCAGAACATGAGGTTAACAGAATGGGCCAGGTGATACTGGTCAAAATAGCTCTGTTGAGGGGTTTTAATGCTCAGCTGGCAGACCAGTGATTCTCAACAGAGGAGGTATATGTCACACGTGGAGAGCATACCACTCTCGTTTCACTCTACATATCCTCCCTGTAGTCACCCACAGGTATTGATTAAAAGATACTTTGTATTATCTTTAAGTATATTAGGGAAATGTAAAAGAAATGTAAAGAGAGAATAGTAACTCTTTTAGTTCATTTCATGTTGCTTACACCAGAGTATCTAAAACCAGGTAATTTATAAAGAAAAGGGATCTATTGAGCTCACAATTCTGTAAACTGAGAAATTCAAGGACATGGCGCTGGCTTTAGGTAAGCATTTTCACAATGTCACTACCTGGCAGAGGTCAAGGGGGAAGTAGAGACATGTGAAGAAGGAAAAACCTGAGTAGCAGACTGGCTTTATAACAACCCTCTCATTCGGGAACTAATCCATTCCCTCAAGAACTTATCCAGACTCTCAAGAGTGAGAATTCACTTCACTGTTGTGACAATGGTACCAAACCAGTCAGAAGATCTGCCCCCATGATCCAAACATTTTCCAATAAGCCCCACCTCCCAACACCACCACATTAAGGATCAAATTTCAACATGAGTTTTTGTGAGGACACCAAACAACATCTATATCATAGAAGAAACTATCTAAAGATTTTAAGCAGGCAAATAACTTGCCATGTCTGTGTTTTATCCTATATAACTCTATAATTAGATATACAAGAATACTTTTTGCATAGTTATTTCCCTGAAATAGCAGAGGGTATCCTTTTACAAACATGTTATTCATATCAGACTCTAGTGTTTCTTAACATTTCTGCATGCTCCCTTCTTTTCTCTCTCCTATACACTTGAGCCAAGAATAATTTGTAATATGTATAACCTTTGAAAAATAATTATAATATATATTACCAAATGATCCACATTTCATGTGCAAAAATTATAATATTTCAAAAAAATTTCCCAACTCCCAAACTTTGGTTTTCGTACCACAACTAAAGTCATTAATAGCTATTAATCCCTTGGTACTTTTTTCCCTTTTATTTTATTTAGCTTATTCAATGTACAGGAGAAAAGAAATAAAAACTGAAGATTATATTTCTATTTCCAGCAAAGCAAGTTACTATCCATGTGACATCAGAGATTATTAATTAGAATAACAGTACCTACCTGGCCTTTTATAGGTTTTGCCAGATTGCACAAAACAATGAATATGGAAGTCCTTTGTCAACATGTAAGACATGGAGGGACCAAAAGATTTATCAATGACTTGGAAAGGCCCTAGTAGAGTCCCTCCTTTGATTGGAGAGGAGTCATAAATGGCCAAAGGCATAGAAAACTGTGAGGGAGTTCAGGACAAGGAATGGCAACAGAATTTCAGGTGTGTATAGTCAAATGTCTATTTTAGGGTGTCCTTCAGAGCTCTGCTGAAAATTACTCTCTAGTAGAATAATGTCATGGAGTTTCATGAAATACTTCATGAAGTTTCATAAAGTATTTTTTGTCCACATATAAATTCATATAGAAGGGAACACAATTGAGCCTTACAAAATGTATTTCATAGATAGAACCATTAGTGGTGATAACAAAGTAAGTCACAGAAATCAAGTGTTTTCCAATGTCTTTTATGCTGACTGAATTCTTTGTGGGCCTTCTCTTATTGTCCTTTGTATTCTTAAAATAGAAAATTGCCTGGTTCATAGAAATTACTTAATTGATGTTTGAAAAAGATAATATTTAAGACAACTTTCTGACACATGCATAAAATATTGCAAATTCAAAGTAAATTAAATAAAATAATCCAATTTCCTTAATATTGTATCCATATGCATTAACTGGCCTGGTAAAAGAATGTGACATAAAGCTTTCAATAAGAATTTTAAATAAATATGGATGATATTAATGTTAATTAAGGTGCCTGTTTAAAATGGTGGTAAGGATGATTCATCATTAGTATTCAAAGATATTTCATACCTTGTAAAATTGGCCAATTTCGGGATATTTCTAGAAAAAACAAGAGGTCATTATGTATATATGATAGAAGATTTAAAAAAATAAAAAGTTGAGGATTTTCCAATTGATCTTTCCAAAGAGCATTTTTTTAAAAAAAGTAGTCCAATAATTGCCCATCCTGTGGTATAGGAAATGCCTAAGGGAATAACAAAACAATTATTTTTATAAAGTGTCTTGCTAAGAGACCAAAAGACAACCCACAGAACACAGAAAGCAATTGCTTCAAAAATAGTTTGCTCCTAAATATATATTTAAAACAAAACTGAAGGTAGAGATCAAATAAGATTGAAAAATTAATTCAAGTGGAAAAATATATGGTGAGTGCCTATTCTACATAAAGCATCCCACCTGGTACTGAAGAAGACATGAGGAAGAAAACAGCCATTTCTCTCAAGGAACTGCTAAATTATTTTTGTATAAACAGCTTTACAGATATAATCAGATAAATTATTTTCATATAGTAAACAAAACACTATAATATGGGGCAGAATGTATTAATTATTATAGGTATAAAATTCTTTGGGACCAAAGAAAGATGAAAAGTTTAGCGTCCTTAGGAACTCAAGGCAACCTCTATATGTTGAATTTGGTCTTTTTTTCAGTCCTAAGTCCTCACTTTACACTATATTCCTAAACAATCTTATCCATTCCTGTAGTTTTAAATAACATTTAAAGTCCAACAATTCCCAAATTTCTCTTTCCAGCCAAGACTTCTCCTCTGAGCTTCAGACTTGTGTAGCTCACTATTTAATGTCTTTACTTGAATGTCCCATAGGTGTATCAAATTAAATGTCTTTATCAGTCATGCTTCTTAGTTGCAAGCAACAGAAACGAGCTGAAAATCAAAAAAAGTTGTAAAAAAGATATCGAGAAGCTCATAGAACTGTTGCAAGGGCTAGAAAGCTAAGTATAACCCAAAATTTGTAGGAAAAATAATCAAAACCACAAATCAAAAGTGGCTTGTTAAGATAATCACAGCAGCTACCACTGTTACCAAATTCTAGAAGCTACTATCTTCATGGCTGTCATAAACTTAAGTCTTCCACAACTGAACCCCACCACTGACGTCCTAACACAGGAAGAGGATCTTGTACCAATTGCTCACAACTCCTGATAGCCGGATTGCACAGTTAACACCCGCATTAGCAGAATGAATTTGTGTAGATCCTCTTCTCCCAAATTCCTCAAGAGCCAACAATACCTTGCATGGGTTTATGTTATGCATAGACATAACATCAAGTTGCAAAAAAGGCTGGAAAGGATGTTCGAGGCTTCTTCCCTGGGAAGGCACAATTTATAAAGCAGAAAACTTTCTCAAACTTACCAGTGGCTGTGAAAAGGTACTTAGCAGACAAAGACAGGACACACTGTGCCACAGTAATTCCAAACAGAATTTTTGATTTTCCCTCCCCACAAATCATTCCACTTTTAGTTGTCTACATTTTAGGTAATAGCATTTCCACTGACTCATTTGTTCAATTCAGAAACTTAAATGTTTTCCTTTAAATTCCTTCTTCTTCACACCTATATCTAATCCATTACTAAATTCTGTCCTTCCAGATATATCTCAACCCTACCCAATTGTCTTCATTTCCACTGTTACTCTTTGTCTAGATTAGGGATCATCAAACTTGTTTTTTAATAGTCTGTATAATAAATTTATAATAAATATTATAGGTTTAGTGGGATACATACAATTTCTGCCATATATTCTTTATTTTATACAACCTCCAAAAACGTAAAAATCATTCTTAGCGTATTGGGCCACATGAAGTAGGTCACAGTAGGGTTTGGGCACACACACTGTAGTTTACTAACTCCTGTCTTAGATCATACTAATACCATAACTAATTTCTGGATAGACACTAAAAGCTTAATGTTAATTGATCTCTCTGCTTTATCCATCTTCCATCCATTCACAAAGAACAGCATGAGTTATTTTGAAATCATAGATACAATAGTACAGCTTTCCTGATTAAAGTCCTTTACTGGTTGCTCATTGTACTTAGCATAAAAACAAAACCGATAAGTGGCCTTCAAGGCCTGTAATTGAAGCCCTACCGACCTCTGCACATTTACTGCACACTCGTTACAATCCAGCCCTAGCAGCCTCACTTCATTTCCTTGAATGCCAATATCTGTCTCAACTCAGGGACTTTCTCTGCCTGGAATCATTGTCTCACTTTCCTTTATCATTGAGAGCTCAGAGTCATTTCCTTTGAGTCTTTTCTGACCTTCCCAAACAAAATTAGGCTACTACTGATTTTCTCTTCAAGAGCACCCTGTTATTTGTCTGCATAGTACATATCTCTATCTACAGTTATGTAATTGATTCTTTACATTTTTATGCCTACCTCCTTCTTTAAAATGTAAATTCCAAGAGAACGGGGACCCTATCTGATTTCTTCATCACTATAAATTTCATGCCTAGCATCTTATTATATTCTCAATAATTACTTGTTGAATGAATGACTGATTATATAAATCCAGCTGGAATTGTTCAAGAAAATGTTCATGGAGCTAGTGAAATTTGCACTAAGCCTTGAAGAATATGAAGAATTTAGAAAGGTAAATTAGTAAAGTTTCAGATGGAGACCTAGGGCATAACTAAAAAGAGTGAGATATACAATGTACTAACTTATATGGTATATAACAGGGGTCCCCAACCTCCAGTGAGTTGTATAATTATTTCATTATATATTACAATGTCACAGAAATAAAGTGCACAATAAATGTAATGCACTTGAATCATCCTGAAACCATCCCCCACTCCCCAGTTTATGGAAAAATTGTCTTCCATGAAAATGGTCCCTGGTGCCAAAAAGGTTGGGGACTGCTGCTATATAATGACATCATCTTAGAAAAACAGGTTGAAAGCAAATTATGGAAACAAATTGTCTTATATGCTAAGAAATATATTAATACTTTATCCTAAATAGCCTATTCTCACATGATATTTCCAAAGCTTTTAGTATGTTTAAACCATTATAACTAAAGGCGTCTTGTGATGGAATCTAAGGTGACCCCCCAACCCCCTACCCTCTGGTACTCAAATCTTTGTGTAATCTTCTCCTCTTGAGTGTAGGCAGAACATGTGACTGACTTATAACCAATGAAATATGTCACAAATGTGATGGGATATGACTCGCATAGTTACTTTACATAAGATAGTAATATCATTCTTACAATGGAACTTTCTCTTTTGCTAGTGTTGATAAAGTGAATTGGCCATGTTGGGGAGATACATATAGCAAGGTACTGAAAGTGGCCTCTGGAAGACAGTTGGCAAGAAACTGAGCTCTTCAGCCCACAGGCCATGAGGAACTGAATTCTGCCAACCACTATGTGAGCTTGGAAGCAGATATCTTCCCCAGTAGAGCCCTGAATGAGACCACAACCCTGAGTGATGCCTTGATTGAAGTCTTACAAAAGAACAAGCTGAACCATGCAAAGAAACCATGCCATAATAAATGTGTGTTGTTTTAAGCTGCTAAATTTGTGGTAACATTGTTATGGAGCAATACACACTTAAGACAGTATATTATTGTTTGAATTTTGTTTACCCCCAAATTCATGTTGAAATCCTAATCCCTAGTATCTCAAAATGTATAATCATAGTTGGAGATAGGGTCTTAACAGGAGTAGTTAAGTTACAGTGGTGTCATTAGGGTGAACACTGATCAAATATGACTGGTGTCCCCATAAGAAAAGGAAATTCAGACACAGACACACAGAAAGGGAAGATACCGTGAAGACACACAGAGAAAATGGCCACCTATGAGCCAAGAAGAAAGGCGTGAAATAGATTCTTTCCTCATGACCCTCAGAAGGAAGCAACCCTGCCTCAGAGATCAGCAACCTTTATCTCAGACTTCCAGCTTCCAGAACTCCGAGACAAAAACTTGTTTAAGCCACCCAGTCTGTGGTACTTTGCTACAGCAGCCCTAGCAAACTATTAATAACACACTTGGGTTATATTATGTAGCATTTCCTTGTTTAAGGAACATTTATTAACACCTGGAAGACTACTAGTAATTTCAAGAACCTGGTTTAAGAAACACTGCTGTAGCCAGTGGAGGTAAATTGTTGAACCAAAATATGGTGTGATTAAAGGTAGTTAGACAACTTGCTCTGTATCTCTTTTCTCCTCAATAAGAATACAGCACTTTCCTCACTTTTTTTCTTGCTAGGTCTTCAGTCTATTTCTCTTGAAAGATTTGCCATTACCCATTTCTCAGACCTGAATTTAATGTCAAGGCACACTCTAAAACAATTTTCTTGTTCATTGTATTTCTGAAAGAGTGATTCTTAAAAAGCAACTATAAAAATTGTTTAAGTACTCTTAACTTGGGAAACATAGTGAAGTAAAACCATCTTTAGCAGTTAGGATCACCAGTTTCTGGACAGTGAAACATGTACATGTATACAAAAGCAGGCACAGACTTTAATGTGATGAACTATTACTCAAGAGATTATTTATTGGACTTGGCAATATCACTCAGTAGTCTGATGTTTGGAGAAACTTGATTGAAATTATTGCAAATAGCTTTTTGTTTCCCTCATTTTGGTTCAGATCAGGGTTGTGTATTCTCTTATGTATAATAAATGTCAAAGTACTCGTGGGTGGTTTTAGACAGTGAATGTGATTTTCAACTAATTGCCAAGTTTTGGTTGCAAAATAAAGCTTCTGAGGCAGGATTCTCAGAAGCTTTGATCATATATTTTTAGCTGGATGTGTTTGGAATGACTTGAGAAGTAGCCATTGCTTTCTGGGAGTTCTTTTCCATTTCACTGACAGCCATTCCCTCCTCATTTATGATTTAGTTCTTCCCGTGAGCCTCCTGTATCAAGCTCATAGTGTTCTTTTGTTGACCTCTGATTGGTCCCCAATCTTAGTTATCTCTTGGTACCAACTTATAGGTGGTTGTGCTGATTTAAGGTATATTAAATCAAGGAGAAACACACTTTGCTATCTTTGCTTCCTAATCAAGCTCTCTGAGAAGTCTGTGTTCTATGTCAAATTCCTTATCATTTATTTTTATTAATAGCTACTCAAATAAGGTTTCTATGTTTATCACTTCCCTAAAAGAACTCCAACCATAGTCACCAATTATCTTCTAATTGCCAAATTCAGTATATTCCTTTTCAATACGTATTGTATTTGGTGCCTTTGAGCCATTTTTGTCTCCAAGCCGTTTGACATCTCTGAGCTTCTCTACCTTTGGCTTAGTAACACCATTTTCTCAGTTCTCCTTTTATTATTCTAATTAACCTTTTCAGTATCCAAGGTGAGGTCTTCTTTCTCAAGCTATTCTCTATCAGTGTGCCTTAGATCTTCTAAGAACCTGTCTTATTCTCCGTGTTTTATTATTTTTTTTAGATTATCTCTTTTAATCCCATTAGCCCAAAGACAACTATACAATGATTATGTGGTGACTCCAAAATTCGTACATCTAGCTCAGACTCCTCTGAGCTCTAGACTTGTACAGGCAACTGCCTAGTATACATCTTCAAATGAATGTCCACAAAAAGTTTAGACTCCACATCTCTAAAACAAAATTCACCAACTCTGCTTCCCCTCCCCCACTTGCCATGGAACCATTATTTCTCCTGTAATCATTACCTTGCCTCATTTGTGCTAATAGTCTTTAAAACTAGGGAGAGAGATTCCATACCAAACTGCCTGCATCTAATGAGTCACTTTAGGGTTCCCTGTTCAGTTAATTATTCTTTCCACTGTCACTTTCTACCCTAGTTTAAGTCTTATCATTACCCACCTGGACTAGTTCAATCATTTTCTTCTGTTTCTTCTGCATCCAGCTTGGTATCATCTTGATTTTCTATATTACTGTCAAATAATCCTTCTAAATAATGCTTCATATTATTTCATTGACTATACAATGACTAAAGAAATATTTAAAATAGAACATAATTCATGATTTGGATCCTGCCTTCTGCTCTAGCCTTAATCCTCCACCCTTACTTTTATTCCCATATGTTCTACCCTCCAATCATCCAAATTTCATTGCATATTTTTTGCCCTTGCCGAGACTGCATAATCTGCTGGAATGCCCTTCACCCTGACATATCCACGTTACTGCGTCATGTGCCTGAAGAATAACTAATCATCACTCATGACTTAGTTCAATAGTTTTTCTTCTTTGATTGCTTTTCTGAAGGCAGGTTAAATTGGTCTTGTTTTATGACCCCATTGATATTATATTTCTATAATATCTTAATTACTGTATCACAGTGCTGCTGAAGGTACAGAGGTATACTCCATGAACAAATATGACCTGGGAGGTTAAAAGTCCAATTCAACCCCTGCTCCCACCTTGATGTACCAAATCAGAGTCTCAGGGATGGGACTCACAACTTGATGCTTTAACAAACTCTTCAGATCATTCTCATGTTTATTAATGTCTTAGATTCACTGCTCTGTCAATTTATTTGTTGCTAGATGTCTAAAAATTAGAGATTTTATAGTGGATAGAAGTATAATAGGAAGACAATCTGAAAGAAAAGAGGCCTTTGGGAAAACTGGTAGGAAAATTACTCTCTAGCCAAGAGACAAAAAGTTATATAAAGAAGGAAAAATATAGCTGATGTAGATAATATGACTAAGTTCTCCTCTCTCCTAACAAAATTATAGTGTATTCCTACTATGTGTGTATGCTGGGTGAAGAGTATGCCAAGTAGCTTGCTGTGAGGCCTCTGTTCTTCTGGAAAAAGGAAATAAAACAATTTCAGCCTGATCTATCAGAGGTGGGACCATTGCCAATAGAGAAGCAAGATAGTGATCAGACCAAGGTAGAATTGGAAGTGCCTGCTGGCCTTTTACAATGTTTTGCCCCTGTACATACATAAAAAAAAAAAAAAAAAAAGGTATCCACACTCAGATGGATTTTTCTTCAAAAAAATTTTTTTCTTAAATGTTTACTATAAACTTATATAGAAATACTTGTCTAGATCTGCTCAATAGTATGACAAAGTAGTGGCAGGCAGAGAGAGTCAGATAAGGAAGTGTAGTTAAGTGGTAAAATTTCTATAAAACTAATTCCCTAGGGGAATTTATGTAATATGGCATTAATTATGCCATACATTTTTGTGTCTATTTTATTTAATATGAAGTCCTTAAGGGTAAGAATAATTTCTTTTCATCTCCAATGAGGAGGTAGTTCCTGGCATATAGTAATCACTCAATAAAAGCTTGTTAAATGTTGAAAAATATTTTTTAAACCAGCATGAATCATAAAATTAACACATTTAACAGCAAAAATCTTTTGGTAGCAATAATCCATTAGCTAATTTGAATACTGCATTTGAAAATTTACACATCATGTCCTGTTTAACTGAATTATTTCATCACTATTTGAAAGACTCCCATTCAATGTCATTTCTGGCAATGCTGTGTATGTTTAGCAAATGGATGAACTGGAGACATGTCTGCCCTCAAGTGCCTACGTGGACAGGCTGGCCTACATGCCGAGCAGTCACTTACATCTACAGTTTTCTGCTTATATTCCATTGTGTTCAATTATACGAAATGTGTCTTTTCATGCATAAAATCATTGTGTAAAATAATTTAATGAAAAAATGATAATGCCAAAATTTGTAATTTTTAAAATGTGTACAATTTAAAAATTAGCTAATGTAAATATTGCATTTCTCCTGATTCAAAGTGATATATTTTAGTAGAATAGGCTAATAATATAGCAGGCCAGACTAATAGCATAATAATTTTTATTGCCTACTACAAGTTTCATCCATGGATGTTTGTTTTATGTTTTGATCTAGCTACCAATAAAATAAAAAAAAATCCAAGTATACTACTATAGTAAGCCATGGAAATAAAATTCTCTCTAGAATCTATTTACGAATTAACCCTTTAGAGATAAAATTACAGAGGATCAATTTTTTCTATTTATATAATGCCTTTTTTTATTAATACCACTATATCAGGTGTCCCTTTCTTTTTCTGCTCACTCCTTAATTCCCAAGCTCATAAAGGCTCAGAAGTATTCTGTTTTGTTTGAATTTGCAATGTTATTAAAAATATTCTAGTTCAGTAACATCAGCAAGATAGTAGACTAGGAGTCTCTAGTCCTCACCACTCACAAAAAAATGATTTGGCAGCCATCCATGAAGGAAAGTGGCTTTGAGAATGCAGACTCATGCCCCAGTAGCACGGCCACCACTGAGGATCTGGCTATAGACCCAGAAGCAGTATCATCCACCTGTGGCTGTGTCTCCAGCCCCACTTGTCAGCAGTCCTGGAGGCAGTCCCATGTATCTGGGAAATAGGCACTAGTGATACCCACCTATACTCCTGGATAATAGTCCTACCAACCAGGAACTTTACTGCAGACCTGGACCCAGAACAATGGCCTTGGTTCAGCCCCATTCAACTACAGTTCCAATCCTGTCTGCCCAGGGACCAGGCATGAACCATGCACACCTATGCTCCCAGTAACAGGCCCACCAACTGTGGCCCTGACTGCGGACACAGAGATAACCTCATGACGTGGATCCAGGCCTGCTCAATCATGGTCCTGGAAGAAGTCTTATCTGTCCAGGGACTTCACAGTGGTAGGGCTTTACCTACTGAAACTAGTATGTAGAGACAGAAATAAGTGACTCCTTCAAACATACATCCGCAAACACAAGGCCAAAAGGATCATGAAGAATCAGGCAAATGTGACACCACCAAAGATAACTAATAAAGTTTCAGAAACCAACCGTCAAAACACAAATATTCACAAAAAAGAAAAAAACAGAAATAGATATCTGTGAACTTCTTGACAAAGAATTAAAAACAGTTAAAGAAGCTCAATGAGCTACAAGAAAACACAAATAGACATCTAAATGAAATCAGGAAAATACATGTATAAAAAGTTCAATAAGTAGAAATTATAAAAAAAATAATTCTTGGGGCTGAAAAATACAGTGACTAAACTGAAAAATTCAAGAGAGCTTCATATTAGACTTGATCAATATGGAGAAAGAATCAGCAAACTCAAAGATAGGTGACTTGAAGTTATCCAATTAGAGGAACAAAAAATAAATGTGTAAGTGAAGAAAGCATACTGGAAAGATGGGACACCAATGAGTGAATTAATATATCATTATGAAAATTCCAGAAGGATAAGAGAAAGAAAAGCATATTAAAAGAGATAATGGATAAAAAGTTCCCAAATCTAGAGAGGGAAAGGAACATCCAGATTTATGAAACCTAAAGCTCCCCAAAAGTTGAGTTTAATAAGGTATATACCCAAAGATGTTATAATTAAATTTTAAAAGACAGAATTTTTAAAACCAGAAAAAAGCAACTTGTCACATACAATGGAACCTTCATAAGTCTAATCAAGGGATTTCCCAGCAGAAACCTAGAAGGTTAAGGGAGAGTGAGATGATATATTTAAAGTACTGAAAGAAACAAAAATGCCAACCTAGAATATTTTACCCAACAAAACTGTTCTTTAAAAATAAATGCTTTCCTAGATAAATAAAGGGAGTTCCTCACCAATAGATGTGCCTAACAAGAAATGCTAAAGGGAGAGCTCTTTGTGTTGAAATGAAAAGATTAACTACAACATGGAAGCATGTGAGAGTATAAGTCTCAAAAAGAAATTGTGAAAAAATTAAAAAATTATGGAAACTGAACTATTTAGGTTGAATCTCTGTAAAAGCAAAACATATATTAAAATAGTAACTTATTATGCTATTGTGAACACAGATCTACACCAAATATCATTCTAGTGTGTTGGGAGAACTAATAGAACAATTTACTTGCAACAAGTGATTAGTTCATTCCAAAATTTATGACTGTATTTTTAAAAAGCAGAATAGGAGAAAGCAAATGGTACCTGATTAAGAGGATGATGGCATTTTGATGAAAATTTCCATAGACTGGGGTTCTTAAGCTACACAAATTCCCATACTC
This sequence comes from Microcebus murinus, assembly GCF_040939455.1. Taxonomy (NCBI): domain Eukaryota; kingdom Metazoa; phylum Chordata; class Mammalia; order Primates; family Cheirogaleidae; genus Microcebus; species Microcebus murinus. The sequence continues at coordinate 64,327,303 of NC_134105.1, forward strand.
ACCTCAGGAATTTTATACACAGATAATGTTTCTTTATAACATTCAGATTAATAATATGAAATCTTGGAATAGAAACTCATTATTCTGTATATCCAATAAAGGGATTAGTACCCCAATCTTTATGGAAAACATTCCTTGATCCCAACCTTGAACTTTGATTTAGAGCTGGGTTGTAATTACAGAACATATCATTGCACAGTTGATTAATCCAGATGTAGGCATTGGATCCCAAATGGATAATATTCCACATTCCTGACAATAGTAAATTTGTTTCTACATGGACATCTGCCCACTGAAAAAATTAGACCCATTTGCTAAAGTTACTATATTTGTATTTTTTAAAATTTTGGATTAGAGACAGAGCACATGCTAAGGTGATCTTGTTACCTACTATTATTATTCCTATATGATGAGGACACTGAAGCAGAGAGAGACAAAATGGCATCTCGTGTATTACATACCTAATAAGTACTAGAGCTGAATTCATATGTAGTTTGGCTCCAGAATCTGAGACTAAACTACCATACTCTACTGGTCCTTAGTGTATCATGACCCTATCATACATAGTTGTTACACACAGAGAATATGAGAAAATCTTTAATCCATCCTTTACCTCAGCTTTAGATCATAAAATAAAAACCTATACAGAATCCATGGAATAGCAAACTTTTTCAAATGAATTTTTTAATTCCTGACTTTCCCCACATGGTTAGCCTTAATTTCATAGCATTACAAGTACTTTAGAACAAGGCATATGGTACAACATATCTATTTGATGTGTAATACTATTTTAAGATCTAGAAATTCTTTCCTCAGCCCTCTTCATCATTTTCATTCTTCTTATTCTATGCTGTAAATTCAGCCTCAGTTGTTGTCTCTTTGATTTTTCTTTATAGCCTCTGTGTACCCTCTTTAAAGTCTTACAGGGTCATCTAAGAGTGAATAGGACTTTTCTCAATCCCCCATTCAACTTGTCTAAAAAAGAATTACACCTTTGCCATTTCTACACAATGGAATCACAGCAACATGACACAATTGATATATGTCTTAGGAAGGAGTTTTTTCTTGTAATGAATTTTGCTGAAAGGTCTGTACATTTTTACTGTTCATACATTTTGACTAGCTTGTCTGAAATTGCCATATGGCTACACAATCCTGGTACAGAGTTTGAGGATTTATTAGGTACAAATTCTGATCTCAGTTTCAAGTAATCAGGAAACAGAGCAGTTATAGTTCAGCTATTATGAAGTAGGAAGAAACAATGAAAAGGTGGTCAGCAATTTTCAAGAATAAATTCAGGGAAATAAAAGCAATACAGAGCACTAACAGTGACCTAAATTTCAGAGGAGACCAGTTATAAAGACGGTATCACTATCATCCCAGGGGAGAGCTAGTAGCTGTGCACACAATGCACCTGCCCCCATCCCACCAGCCCCCCTTAAAATAGCAAATGTATTCAACACTGCCTATATCATCAGCAATGATATATTCAGGCATTGCTTCTCGGGAGAAATAATGAGATAATAAGCAGTGGGTGGAAAATTTGGCAAGAACTGTGGTAATTGCAGTAATCATAACAGAAGATGTTTCCCGTTGTTTCACGTTTAAATGAAGCTGTAATGGAAGTAGCTTTATTTCCATTCCTGATTCATCAAAAAAGTTCTGGTTCCTTGTAATAAATTTCTGGTCTATACTTTGCCACTGTATTTTTTTTATTTCTAAAACATTACCAAAAATTTTGCTTCAATTTATTATGAAAATATTTTTATTAGTATTTGTAGATACCACCAATGATAAAGCCATCATGAATACAAAGGATATTATCTTTAAAGACATTTATTTTCATTAAAACTAATGTTATCAGTTACTTTTGGCTGATTGAAAATGAAATTCCATTATGGCATATATATATGCTGATTTATTTTTCTGACTTCTAGTTATTCTCAATATTTTCATGGGATCTCATTTTTCATTTCTTTTCCAGTTATCCATAAGTGAACTGTAATTTTTTAATATCAGAAATCTATTTTGTATTTGATCACAATTAGAAAAACATACCATATATGTATGTGTATACATATATGTACATAGTTGACCCTTGAACAAGGTAGTGGTTAGGAGTATTGTTCTCCCTGCACAGTGAGAAACCTGCATATAACTTTTTTTTATTTCATCATATTATGGGGGTACAAATATTAAGATGACATATATTGCCCTTGGCACCCCTCTGCCAAGTCAGAGCTTCTAGTGCGTCCATCCTCCAGGTGGTGCGCATCGCACTCATTATGCAAGTATACACCCATCCCTCCTCCCCCTCCCACCTGCCTGACACCTGATAAATGTTTTTTTGTGTGTGTGACATTTTGGTTACATTTTATATCTTTGCCTCTCCCTAGGAAAGTTTAGAGGTATGCCCTTCCCCTCCACAATGCTCACCACATCCCTAAGATGTGGGTCTACCCCCCCCAAATCCCTAGTGAACATGACCACCATTTGAGCACCACAGTTTTAATTAGTCAGTACCAATTTGATGGCCAGTACATGTGGAGCCCATTTTCCTGATCCTGTGTCGCCTCACTTTGGATAATGGGCTTAAGCTCAATTCAGGATAATAGAGCGGTGGTAGCTCATTGTCATTTCTTAGAATTGAGTAATATTCCATTGTGAACATATACCAGATTTTAATTATCCACTCATGAATTGACAGACACTTGGGTTTTTTCCATGTCTTTGCAATAGTGAATTGTGTTGCCATAAACATTCGGGTGCAGATGTCTTTATAATATAGAATGTCTTATGCTCTTTTGGGTAGATGCCCAACAATGCTATTGCTGGGTCGAATGGCATTTCTATTTTTAGCCATTTGAGGCATCTCCAAACTCTTTTCCACAAAGGTTGCACTAATTTGCAGTCTCACCAGCAGTGTAAGAGTGTTCCTGCCTCTCCACATCCTCGTTGGCATATGTTGTTTTGGGATTTCTTGATACGGGCCATTCTCACTGGGGTTAGGTAGTATCTCATTGTGGTTTTGGTTTGCATTTCTCTAAAAATTAGAGATGTTGAGCATTTTTTTATATGTTTTCAGGCCATTATTCTGTCTTCTTTGGAGAAGTTTCTGTTAATTTCTGTTGTCCATTTCTTGATGGGGTTGTTTGATTTTTTCTTAATTCTTTTGAGTTCTAGATAGATTCTTGTTATTAGACCTTTATCAGAAGTGTAGAGAGCAAATATTTTCTCCCATTCTGTGGGTTGTCTATTTGTTCTAATGATAGTTTTCTTGGTGGTGCAGAAGCTTTTAATCTGATCCAATCCCATTTGTTTATTTTTGATGCTGTAGTGACTGCCTTGGGGGTCGGTCTTCCTCAATGCTTTGCCTAGGTCAATGTCTGATGGGGTTTTCTCAACATCTTCTTCTAGGATTCTTAAGGTTTCATGCCTTAGGTTTAAATCTATTTTCCATCTTGAGTGGACTTTTGTGAGAGGTGAGAGGTAGGGATCCTAAAACCATCTGCATATGGTAACCTAATCTTTGATAAAGCAGGCAAAAATATACAATGGGGAAAAGACTCTCTCTTCAATAAATGGTGCTGAGAAAACTGGATAGCTATATGCATATAACTTTTGACTCCCCCCAAACTCAATTACTAAGAGCCTACTGTTGAGCAGAATCTTTACCATAACAAACTATCAATCAACACATATATTTTTAAATTTTTTAAATTTTTAATTATTATAGGTACATAATAGTTGTTTATCTTGATAGGGTACATGTGGTGTTCTGATACAGGCATACAATGTGAATTAATCATATCAGGGTAATTGGGGTATCCATCAGCTCAGGCATTTAACATTTCTTTGTGTTAGGAACATTTCGTGATTAACACAAATTTTTATGTTATATGTGTCATCTACTGTATTCTTAAAGTAAGCTATAAAAAGAAAGTGTTATCAAGAAATCATAAGGAAGAGAAAATATATTTACTGTTCATTAAGTAGAAGTGGTAATCATAAAGTCTTCATCTTCATGACCTTCACCATTGAGTAGGCTGAAGAAGAGGAGGGGCTGCCCTTGTTGTTTTAGGAAGGAAAAAATCTGCATATAAGTGGACCCACACAGTTGAACCTATGTTGTTCAAAGGTCAACTGTAAAAAAATCTGCCAATGTGCTTTTAGAAAATATGCTATTCAATCAGATCATTTCTATTCTTCCTCACGATCTCATATCCTAAGTAGAAAATAATCTACTAGTATCTCTCCAGCATTCGTTCAGTGTTGTCATTCATTTCCAAACCACAGCTGTTGGTTCAATGACTCAATCTAGAAGGAAAGCTACCAAGTATCAGTTAGTAATTTGCCTGGTTCCAGTTTTATACATAAAAACCAGACATTTTTCTACCAGTTCTTTGAGTACCCCATGGTTTATATAGGAATTAAAGCATCCTTCCTTGCAGATTTATCATCACTGAAAAATATCTTGTGGGAACAGCGTTCCATATTAAGTAGGAGTAAGTAATAAGTAAGTAAGTTCCATATTAAGTAGGTTTTCTAGAAACTGCCCTATCACCACAGGAACCTAACACTTATCAAACACTAGCTGTAAGCCAGAATCTTAGCAAGTGTCTGAAGGTACTTAATACTACAACTCTTGAAGAATAATTATTATTCACATTTGACATATGTATAAACCAAAGGATAAAGATATTAAGTAACTTGCCCAAGGTTACAACACTCATACATGGTAAAGCTAGTGTAAAACCCACATAGTTTTAGATCAGAGTATGTGCCTTACAAAATAACTAGATTTCTTCCCTTTTTTCTACATCTTTTAAATTGAGACCTAATAAAATCAATATCCAATTGCCTTTGGAATATTATTATTAAAGTGCTAAAACGAATACTTATATTTCATACTTACAGTGATAAGAGTTGGAAGGGTACAACAATATTGTCTGTCTAACCTCAAACCCAGGTCCAGATGGACATTTTCTCACTTGCCAGCCTTCACTGTTGGGGCTATCAAGGCAAATTACATTTTTACTTCAGTTTCTTTTCCACCAAGAGGGAGTCATGTGACAGTTTTGTTGAATGATGTGTAATTAGAAGTTATTCTAGGCTTTGGGGAAAGCTTTTGCTTTTTCTGATAAAAAAAAATAATGTAGCTCTTACAGTGGTGAAGTGAGAAGCTCAGCCAGCCAACTCTCTCCACAAAAATAAACGATCAAACTGGACAAAAGTGTGAAAAATAATAATTTCAGTGCACTGGAAATAAACCAAAGTCATACAACAAATTGGAATTTTCAAGTAACTACTGAAATGTAGATAAAAGTGGGGGGGGGGACTTGTGGTGTCTTAGCCTAAGGCTGTTCCCATCCCACTCTTATCCTCAGCTCCATTAGCTCAGTAGTGCGACCAAAGTGAGGCAAGCTGTGAAAACACCTCTGCTGCCAGAGGGAGCTGGCTGGATTTGGAGAGAAGCCTATCCCCAGGGATACTGTTGAAACACAAGTAATTTTGATTGCAATGATTCAAGAAGACCAACATCATAACTAGTCTGACATTGTGAAACTGGTTGCATCAAGCAATAGACCAGCATACTAGCCAGAAATTTAAAAGGAATATCTAGAGAATAAGACAACTACATTGGGTCTTAATATGTGTCTATATCTTCGTGGTCTGTAAGGCTATACATATGCACAAAGATGCATGCATGAGCAGGAGACACCAGAGAGCTCTCGCCTATTTATCTCTGACTGAATATGAGGCCTAGTGCAGAGAGCAGACATGAGATAGGCTAGCATAACATAAAATCCATAGCACACCTGTAAACTGCCTGAACTTTAAATTCATTTTGTAAAACACATAAAATTCTACTGGCAAAGTGTAAAAGATTTATTGGCTCAAAGTGTTTTAAGTATCGTTTTGACCAATCATTTCCTGACCACTTAGTTATACTAACACATCTCTAGGATTTCAGGCTTAGAAATACAATTTCTAAAGAAGGAAAAATCTGAGCAGGGACATTAGTATCCACACACTGAGGGAGAGACAGACTCTACAAAATTAGTTTGGGCAAGTCATTAAACAAATAAAACAGAAATGAAAAACATAATGACAACTCCTGGGAAAAGAAAAAAATCAGAATCTAGATTTGCTACAATATACTTTCCAGGTCATCTAGTATGCAGCCAAAAATGTGAGACAGTCAAAGGAACAGCAAAGTGTGACACATATATAGAGGGGGAAAAGGCAGTCAACAGAAATTATCTCCAAGAGGGCCTGTATAATTTACTTAGAAGACTCCAAAACAACTATCATAAGTGTGTTCAAAAAACTAAAGGAAACCATGATAAGAGTGCATCAGATACAGAATATCAATAAAGAGAGAAATCATAAGAACCACTTGGAAAGTCTTCTGTTAAAAAGGACAACAACAAATAAAAATAAAAATCAGCCAAAGCAATCTTAAGCAAAAAGAACAAATCTGTAGGCATCACTTTACCGGACTTTAAACTATACTACAAGGCTGTATAACCAAAAGAGTGTGGTATTTGCACAAAAATAGAGACATAGAGACATAGACGAATGGGACAGAGAACCCAGATATAAAACCATTTATATATAGCTAACTGATCTTTGACAAATCGGAAAACAATACACACTGGGGAAAAGAAGCCCTATTCATAAATGGTACTGGGAAAATTGTATAGCCACATGGAGAAGAATGAAATAGGATCCATATCTCTCCTCATTCACAAAAATTAATTCAAGATGGATAAAAGACTTAAATATAAGACATGAAACCATAAGAATTCCAGAATAAAATGTAGGAAAAATTCTTCTAGATATTGGTCTAAGCAAAGAATTTATGACTATGAACCCAATGGCAATTAAAGTAACAAAGAAATAAACGGGACTTGATTAAATTAAAAAGCTTCTGAACAGTTAAGAAAATAATCAGCAGATCAAACAGACAACTTACAGAATGGGAGATTCACAAGCTATTGTGAAAATATTCACAAGCTATACATATGATAAAGGACTAATAAGAATCTATGGTGAGCCGGGCGTGGTGGCTCACGCCTGTAATCCTAGCTCTCTGGGAGGCTGAGGCGGGCAGATTACTCGAGGTCAGGAGTTCGAAACCAGCCTGAGCAAGAGCGAGACCCCGTCTCTACTATAAATAGAAAGAAATTAATTGGCTAACTAATATATATATATATATATAAAATTAGCCGGGCATGGTGGCGCATGCCTGTAGTCCCAGCTACTTGGGAGGCTGAGGCAGAAGGATTGCTTGAGCCAGGAGATTGAGGTTGCTATGAGCTAGGCTGACGCCATGGCACTCACTCTAGCCTAGGCAACAGAGCGAGACTCTGTCTCAAAAAAAAAAAAAAAAAAAAAAAAAAAGAATCTATGGTGAACTCAAATCAGCAAAGAAAAATAAAAAACAAAACAAATCCCATTGAAAAGTGGACAAAATATATAAACAGAAGCTTTTCAAAAGAAAATAGACAAATGTCCAATAAACATGAAAAAATGCTCAATGTTACTAATCATCAGGGAAATGCAAATTAAAACCACAATGAGATACCTCCTGACTCCAGTGAGAATAGCTTTTATTACAAAGTCCAAAAACAATAGATGCTGGCATGGATGCATAGAGAAAGGAACACTTATACACTGTTGGTGGGACTGCAAATTAGTACAACCTCTACGGAAAACAGTATGGAGATTCCTCAAAGAACTAAAAGTAAACCTACCATTCCATCTAGCAATCCCACTACTGGGTATTTACCCAAAGGAAAAGAAGTCATTTCATCAGAAAGACACCTGCACTCAAATATTTATTGCAGCACAATTCACAATTGCAAAGATGTGGAATCAATCCCAATGCCAATCAGTTCATGAGTGCGTTAACAAAAATGTGATGTATGTATACCATGGAGTACTACCTAGCCATAAAAAAGGATGCATTAGTGCCTTTTGCAACAATCTGGGTGTAACTGGAGACCATTATCCCAAGTGAAGTATATAAAGAATGGGAAAAAAAAACACCACACATACTATTAAATTGGAACTAACAAATGAGCACACACACATGTACACAGAGGGAAATAAAACACTGCAAAAGCAAGCAGGGTAAAGGGGGGGGAAGAAGGTGGGCAAAAACCAACTCAATGGGTACAATGAACACTGAGTGATGGTCACATTATAGCCATAACTCAAGCATTGCAAAAGTGATCCATGTAACCATGTAACCAAAAACATTTGTACTCACATAATATTTTGAAATAAAAAAAAATCACTAAAAGGGTTTAAGAATACATGTGAGCTGACAGAAGAATCAGAAAACTTGAATATAGATTGAAAGAAATGATCTAATCTGGAAAACAAAATTTTAACAAAGAAAAAAAGCTTTGGAAATCTATGTAGCACCATCAAACATGCTAACATATGTCTAATGGAAATATGCAGGATGAAGTGAGACAGAAAGGGCAAGAAAAAATATTAGAACAAATGATGTCAGAAATATAATTAGAGGCAAGATGGTCCAGTAGGACCCTCCAGTGGTTATCTTCCTCAACAGGAACACCAAATTGAACAACTACTATCTATGCAAGAAAGCACCATCATAAGAATCCAAAATCAAGTAAGTGACACATTACCTGGCTTAGACATCATATCAGGGAAAGAGACACTAAAGAGGATATGAAAGACAGTCTCACATTGCCTATATCACCCCTCCTGTAGCACTGCACCACTACCAGGTGGAGAGAGAATCTGTGTGTTTGAGGGGAGGCAGTGTGAAGTAATTGTGAGACTTTGCTTTGGAACTCAGTGCTGTCCTGTGCAGAACACAACACGGGGAGGAATTCTTCCTGCAGCCTACAGAGGGAGCATTTAGACCAGCCCCATTCATAGAGTAATCTGCTGCCCCAGTGGTAGAAAGTTGTTCTGGATAGCTCCAACACAGATAGACTAAAATGGCTGGGGCCTGCAATAAATTGAAAAGGCAATAAAGGTCACAGGACTGCAGTTCTTGGGCAAGTTCTGGTGCTATACTGGGCTCAGAGCCACTGAACTTGAGGTGCACAGTGATACCAGCTGTGGGGTGGCCAAGGGAATGCCTGCATCACTCGTCCCCCAATTTCAGGCAGTGTAGCTCAGGTAGAGACACCTGCTTGGGGAAAGGAAAAAGTACTGAGGACTTTGTCTTGCAACTTGTATACCAGCTCAGCCACAATAAAACAAAGTACAAAGCAGATTGCTCAAGCCCTAGATTCTAGGCCTTAGCTCCAGTGGAATTTCTAGACCCACTCTAGGCCAGAAGGGAACCCCATGACTTAAAGAGAGGGACCCAGTCCTGGCAGGATTCACCACCTGATGACTAAAGAGCCCTTGGGCCTTTAATAAATATCAGCGATAGTTAGACAGTAGTTGCTATGAGCCTTAGGCAAGACTGTGCTGGTTTCAGGTGTGACCAGGTGCAGTCCCAGCTGTGTTGGCCATGGGAGAGTGCTCATCTCACCCATCCTCTAACTCCACGTAACCCAGCACAAAGAGTGAGGCTCCTTCTGTTTGGAGGAACATGAGGGAAGAGAGCAAGAGACTTTGCCTAGTATCCAGGGAATTCTCCCATATGTTAATCAAGCCAACCAAGGTAGTACAACCAGAAGTCTGCAAGAGTCACAGGGCTAATGATCTCATGTCGCTCCCAATGCTGATATGGCTGTAGTTACCAAAGACTTGATTCACAATACTCAATTTCCTTTGAATACCTGGAAAGACTTCTAATGAAGGACACGTACAAGCAAGCTCTGACTGTAAAGATTAAATATCTAACTCTTCAATGCCCATTATATCGATGAACATCCATGAGCATTAAGAACAGCCTGGAAAACATGACCTCAATTAAATAAGTAAGGCAGTAGCAACCAATCCCAGAGTAGAGATATGTGACTTTTCAGAGAATTCAGAATTTGAAATAGCTCTTTTGAGAAAGCTCAATCAACTTCAAGACAACACAGAGGAGAAATTCAGGATCCTATCAGAGTGATTTAACAGAGATTGAAATTAAAAAAAAAATCATGCAAAAATTCTGGAGCTGAAAATTCAATTGCCCAATGGAAACATGGATCAGAGTCCCTCAACAGCAGAATTGATCAAACAGAAGAAAGAATGAGCATGAAAATGGGCTATCTGGAAAATACACAATCAGAAAAAGGCAAAAAGAATAAAACAGAATGAAGAGCTTCTAGAAAATCTAGAAAAATAGCCTCAAAAGGGAAAATTTAAGAGTCATTGACATTAAAGAAGAGATAGAGAGAAAGATTAGGGTAGAAAGTTTATTCCAAAAAGTAATAGAACATTTCAAATCTAGGGAAAGATATCAATATTCAGGTATAAGAAGGTTAGAGAACACCAAGCAGATTTAACCAAAATAAGACTACCTCAAGGCATTTAATACTCAAACTCATAAAGGTCAAGGATAAATAAGGATTCTCAGAGCAGCAAGAGAAAAAAAAACAAACAACATATAAAGGACCTTAAATACATCTGGCAGAAAACTTCTCGGTAGAAATCTTGTAACCAGGAGAGAGTGGCAAGACATATTAATAATACTGAAGGAAAAAACCCTTAACCCTAGAGTATTATATCCTGCAAAAACATCCTGCAAACATGAAGAAGAAATAAAAATTTTCCCAAACAAAAGCTGAGAGATTTGGTCAACACCAAATCTGTACTATAAGAAATGCTAAAAGGAATTCATTAATCTGAAAGCAAAAGATGTTAACAATAAGAAATTATCTGGAGGTATAAAACTCAGTGGTAAATGTAAGTACATGAACAAATATAGAATACTGTATCACTATAATTTCAGAGTACTCATATCTTGAGTAGGAAGATTAAAAAACAAAGCTATCAAAATTAAAACTACAACAACTTTTTAAGAGAAATGTATAAAAAGTTAAATAGAAAAAACAAGAAGCATGGGGGGATGAAGTTAAAGTGTAAAGTTTCTTTTAGCTTTCTCTTGGCTTATTTGTTTTTTGTAATCAGTGTTAAAATATCATCAGGCTAAAATAATTGGTTAATTTTTTAAAGGCTCTTTAGTAACCTCTAATCAAAAAAAAAAAAAAAAAAACCTACAAAAGATACTCAAAAATAAAAAGGAAGAAATTAAAACACTCCTAGAGAAAATAACTTTTACACAAAGGCAGGCAGGATGGAAGGAGGAAAGAAAGAGAGGACCACAAAACAACTATAAATCAAATAAAAAAAAAATACCAAGATCAAGCTATATGCTGCCTAAAAGAAACACATCTCACCTATAAAGACATATCAACTGAAAATAAGGGGATGGGAAAAAAATATTCCATGCAAATGGCAGACAAAAAAGAGCAGGAGTAGCTGTACTTACAACCAATAAAATAGACTTCAAGGCAAAAACTGTTAAAAAATGAAGGTCATTATATAATGATAAAGAGATTAAGCAAGAGGATATAACAATTATAAATATATATGCACCTAACACTGGAGCACCCAGATAAAGATTTAAAAAGAATGAAGAGCATCTAGAAGATCTAGAAAAATAGCCTCAAAATGGAAAATTTAAGAGTTACTGACCTTAAAGAAGAGGTAGAGAGAAAGATTAGGGTAGAAAGTTTATTCAAAGAAGTAATAACAGAGAACATTTCAAATCTATGAAAACAAGTACAACAAACAAAATACTAATAGTATAGTCATGTATTGCTTCATGATAGGGCATGTTATGAGAAATGTGCCATGAGGCAATTTTAGCCTTGCACAAACATCACAGAGTATACTTACACAAACCTGGATGGGACGGCCTATTACACACCTAGCCTATATCATACTGCCTATTGCTCCTAGGCTACAAACCCGTACAGCATGTTATGGTACTGAATATCATCAACACCTATAACACTATGATGGGGAAGTATTTGCATATCTAAACATACCTAAACACAGAAAAGATACAGTCAAAATATGGTATAAAAGATTACAAAAAAAGGCATGCCTATATAGGGCACTTATCATCAATGAAGTTTGCAGGATTGGAAGTTACTCTGGGTGAGTCGGTGAGGGAGTGGTGAGTGATTGTAAAGGCTGAGGACATTACCGTACACTACTATAGATTTTATAAACACTGTACACTTAGGCTACACTGAATTTACTGAAAAAAATCTTTTTCTTTCTTCAATAAATAACTTTAGCTAACTGTACATTTTACTCTATAAACTTTTTAATTTATAAAACTGACTCTTTTATAATATTTATCTTCAAACACATATTATATAGCTATACAAAAGTATTTTCTTTCTTATATCCTTATTGTATAAAGCTTTTTACTATATTTAAGTTCTCAATTTTTTTATTTTTAGTTTGTAAACATTTTAGTCAAAAACTGAGACACAAAAATTAAGACAAACTAAACACACACATGAGGCTGGGCCTATACAGGGTCAAGACTACCAACATGTCACTGTCTTCCATCTCCACATCTTGTCCCACTGGAAGGTCTTCAGGGTCAATAACAGGCATGGACCTGTCATCTTCTGTGACAACAGTGCCTTTTCCTGGATACCTTCTAAGCAACATGCCTTAAGCTGTTTTACAGTTAACTTTTCTAAGTAGAAGGAATGCACTCTAAAATAATCATTAAAAAATTATGGTATAGTAAATATATTAACCAGTATCACAGCAGTTTATTATCAATTATGTACTATACATAATTTTATGTGCCATATTATTACACAACTATTATAGAAGTGCAGCAGGTTTCACACCAGCATCACCACAAATGGTGAGTAATGTGTTTTGCTGTGACATTACAATGACTACAACATCACTAAGCATAGGAATTTTTCAGCTCCATTATAATCTTATGGGACCACTCTCATATATGCTGTCTGCTTTTGATCTCAACATCCTTATGTGGTGCTTGACTATACTAATAAACAAGTTCAAGGTTGAAGAATCCAAGGTCAATGCCAACAAAGAAAAAAATGAATTATATTTCCATATACAGGCAATTCCTGACTTACGATGGCTTAATTTACAATTTTTTGACTTTATGATGGTTCAAAAATGATACATATTTAGCAGAAATTGTACTTCAAATTTGAATTTTAATCTCTTCCCTGACTAGTGATAGGGAGTATGATACTCTTACATGACATATTCAATACTTTATTATAAAATTGATTTTGTTTTAGATGATTTTTCCCAACTATAGGCTAATGTAAGTGTTCTGGGCATATTTAATGTAAGTGAGGCTATATCTTGTTCATTAGGTTAAATATGTTACATGGATTTTCAACTTGTGATATTTTTAACTTATGATGTGTTTATTGGGACATAACCCCATTGTAAGTCAAGGAGCATTTGTAGTAGCAATGAATAATTTAAAAATTAAATTAAGATAAAAATTTAACTCTTAAGAACACCAAAAATAATATTTAGGAATGAATTTAACAGAAAAGTGAAAAACTTGTGTACAAAAACTATAAATATTGCTGACAGAATTTAAAGAAGACCTAAATGAATGAAGTCTATGTTCATGTATCAGAAGGCTCAATATCATGAAGATGCAATTTTCCCCAAATTGATCTTGCAGATTCAGTGTGATTTCTATCAAAATCCCAGCAGATTTTCATTTGTAGAAATTTTCAAAGTGATCCTCAAATTTATGTGGAAATACAAAGGTTCTAAGAATAGCCAACATGATTTAGGGGGGAAAAGTGTTGGAGGGCATAAATTTCCAATTTCAAAACGTATTACAAAGCTATAATCATCAAAACAGATGGTGGTGGCATAGGGATAGACATTTATTAATAGATTAATGGAACAGAATTAAGAGTCCAGAAATAAACCCTTATATTTATGGTCAATTGATCTGAACAAATGTGTCGAGGCAATTCAATAGTAAAAGGAGAGTTTTTCCCACAAAAAAATGCTTTGTCAATTTGAAGTCCAAAACTATAAATTAAGGACCTTTCTTCATATTGTATACAAAAATTTACTCAAAGCAGATAATACCCTAAATGTGAAAGCAAAATCTATAAATCTTATACAATAAAGCATAACAAAATACCCTCATAATCTTAGGTTACAGAATTCATCAACTAAACATTAAGAAAGGCAAGCCACAAATGAGTGAAAATAATTGCAAACCATATATGTGATAAAAGACTTCTATCTAAAATATATAAAGAATGTGAATAACTCAATATGAAGACAAACAATTTAAAAATCAGCAAAAGACTTGGATATGCATCTCGCCAAGGAAGATAACTAAATGGCTAATAAACACAGGAAAAGATGCTTACCAATATTTGTTAGGGGAATGCAAATTAAAACAATATTAATACCACTTCATATCCACTAGGATGCCTATGACCAGAAAGAAAGACAATAACAAGGGTTGATGAAGATCTGGAGAAGCTGGAAACTTCATTTATTGCTGGTAGAAATGTTAAATGGTGCAGATGCTTTGTAAAATAGATTGACCATTTCTTTAAAAGTTAAGCATAAATTAACCACTTTGAGGGAGTGGTTGTGGTTTGAATCCAAAGGTGGTGGTCTGTTGGCTAATTTCCCTCTTCTAGGGAGATCAGTGTTTTTCTATTGAGCTTCAACTGATTGGATGAGACACACATGTTAAGTAGGGTAATATGACTTGCTCAAAGTCCACTGGAGAGGCTGAGGCAGGAGGATTGCTTGAGCCCAGGAGTTAGAGGTTGCTGTGAGCCAGGCTGACGCCATGGTACTCTAACCCAGCTGAAAGAGTGAGACTCTGTCTCAAAAAAAAAAAAAGTCCACTGACTCAAATGTTAATCTCATTTTTAAAATACCTTGAAAGAAACATCTAAAATAATGTTTGACCAAATATTATATCAAGGTGCTGTGACCTAGCCTAATTGACACATAAAATTAACCATCGCATAAAAGCATAAGGTGAATCCCAAAGCTGCAGTCAGTAGGTAATGGTTCATTAAGACATCATTTGTGAGCACAAAGTCAGGAAAGACACGGCAGCAAGGAATAAGTATATATAAACCAAAGCAAAGAGTTAAACACAGGTGTAGCATTGATGCAGGGGTAACTGAACAAGAAAGGTTAAGTAACCAGAAAACAATAAAGAACCAAGATGGATAAAAACAGATAATCAACAGATTAGAAATAGAACATGTATAAGTAACCAAAAGGGTTTAAAATGAAAAAGAGTTAAACAATACCCCAAACCAGGCAAGAATACAGAGGGCAAGCACTAATATTAAATATTTTAGAGCAGTGGATTATTGCCTCATAAGTCTTTTAGCCTGATGAGTCCTTTTTGTCTGTGTATTCCCAGTTTCTTACTAATATCTTGCAATACCAATAATGAATCTTGTTTGGGTATAAAAATGATTCTTTTGAATACCTGCACTAGGCTATATACTTTATGTTGGGTTTTACCTCTTAATAAGAGTATATTTTTATTGAATTTCCTAGAATCTCTTGCTAGTTCCTATTAAAAACAATGGCAAACACTGGCAAAATATTTAGTGACGATAGCTATACAAATATGGCTCTAAAACCAAAGCACTCTAATTAATATGTAAAGGAACTAAATCTCTAAACTGAATATTTATAAACAACTTGATTCAATATGCCATCCCAAGAACAGAAAATTCTGGTCTTGAATCAAGACATTTTGTTTACATCCATGCTATAAAAAGAGCTATCTGTAGATGCACCTCAAATATCATCCCAAACTTTTAACATTATGACCAATGCAAAAACTGATTTTATCCTCCCTAAAAATATGTTTAAATAAATGTAAAAATAGTTTTAATATTCAATGGCATATTCAATTTCAGAAACACATGAAATCTATTGAGGTGATATTAAAATAAAAAAGTGACTTTTAAATAAACTGATTTACACATGAAAATACACTGTAAAATATCCTGAAGAGTCATTCAAATTTTAAGGCAGAACTTTAAAAAACAGTTTTTAAATGCACTGATGTTTACTATACAATGACTATAAATCAGCTTTTATATTCATTTTCCACTAAGATATATCATATTAATATTATTGCTTTATTGTTTGCACAAAAGATTAGTTACTGAGGGAACCATAACTTGGAATTTTTTTTGACTTACGTTATTAGAAAGGGTGCCCTTAATATTTTATGTAAATAAGGTTTTGCAATTAATTTCCATAGCAAAAATAAGTAATAAAAAAAGCTCTGCAAAAAATTTTAAACTCCTAATTCACTCCTAATGGGTATTCTCTGAATGTGTGATTTGAAACTCAGTGAACAAAATCTTAAATGCCTAATTATGTATCCTTTTATGAATTTGTACTCATTATAATAAATGCAGCTGTTATAGTTTTCTCTTTCCCAGACTTTGTCACCTGAAATAAATTCCACAATTTAAAGGACCCAACGTTTTAGTATAAACCTCTTGAAGAAAGCTGTATGAATTGATGGGAAATAGTGAAGAGGCATCACTGGTGTGCAAGGCCTTGAATTTTGTTTTGGGGCAGAAAGAAATATTTCTGTCTTTCTTTTTTTTCTTTTAGAACTGCATCTGTTGCTTCTTCAAGGCATTTATAACTTCGTACTTCATATCAGGTACTTTCTAGAGTTTAAAATTCAACTCTGATCCTAGAATACTTAGCAAAGTGATCAGTACATGCTCAGTGTTTGTTGAAACTAAATAAGTATTTTGCTACCTTTTGTCATCAAACCCTGTCTTCTTAACTAATCTGACAAACTCTTACAACTTTTCCCTCAATCCTTGAGATCCATAAAGGAAAGACCACACATTTATTGTAAATCCCAGTACTTAGGAAATAAATTGGACAGTGTCCTAACACCTAAAATATGTTTTGAAGTAACAATTTTATACATGTAAATGTTTCATTATTTTCACCCAGACAGAAGGAAAAAATGAATAATTCACTTTAAAAGGTCACAGAGTCAATAAAATTCCAGTCAAAATCCAAACCACTATTTTTGTCCTTGTAAAACTTTCAAGTTGTTAAGGTGTTTCTAAAAATAAAAATGCAAAAGGTCAAATGAAAGATAAGACATTTTTGAAGAACAAGGTAAAAAGAGTACTGTGCAGATTTTCTAAAAACATGAAGTTCCAGTGATTAAAACAGTATCACATTGGTGCAAGGACTGAATGGGAAAGAAAAGAAAAACAAGAAACTTCCTGGTCCACAAACTGACACTTGTTCTATTGCAAACCTGTGTGAGTGCATTAGTATTTGCCGAAATTTGCTGGCCCTCCCTGAACAAACAATGTGTATGCAAAATTGTTGAATTACTGGCTATATACTAGTTTTGGCCAATGAAATATGAGAAGTGAGATTCACTTCAGGGCAAAAGGTTTATGAGCTTATGCGAGTGCTTCTCTCTTCCTTTGCCCTCTACCACAAAGACGTGCAAAGTTCCAGATAGAGGCTAAGGCATAAAGCCAAAGCTCACCCATGATGGACAAGAAGTATAAATGAGAAATAAACTTTGTGATTTTTGAGCTGCTAAGATTTGGAGGCTTATTTTTTGCTATATCAATACTCAGCTTTTTCTGATTGAGTTCACACTTTAGGGTAGCAAGGGAATTATCCACAGTCTTTTTGGTTAATTATGAAGAAATAAAAGTAGCCTCATATGGAAAAGAATTTTTTTAAAACTCTTCCTATGCAAAAATTAATTCTTAATGAGTTTCAGGTCTACGGCAAAGCAAAAATGCATTTAACAAATTTTATAGGGGCACATATTTATGACGGTAGGATAGTGACTTTCTAAACAAAACACAAAAAGTACTATCTATAAAAGGGGAAAACTAAAAAGTTGGACTACATAAAAAGACTTCTTTTTATCAAAATATATCATTACAAGCCTGAGAATGAAAAAAAAACTATTTGCAACATATACAACTGATGATGAATGAGGAGCTCATATACACAAGTGTTTCTAATGGTCAAAATCCTAAAACAGCCACTTTACCAAGAGTTTATCCACATTGACTAACAAACACATGAAAAAGAGCATAACTTCATTAGGAATTAATAAAATGCAAATCTATACCAAAGTATAACACCATTACAGACCCACCAGAGCAGCTAAAAAGAAGGTGATCAATAATAACATTGTTAGAAGTAAACAACTGAAACTTCATAAAACCATTTTGAAAAAGAGGTTGACATTATGGGCTAAAGTGAAAGGTACACATATTCTATCGGCCAGAAATTCCACTCCCGAATGAACACTCAGAAGACTTACATGCCTTTGCTAGACTTGGAGATCTGTCTCCTAGATCCACTTTCAAGGAAGAACCTGCTGCCCAGCTGCAGTGAATATAGTCAGCTCCTTCACAGTAGCCTCAGCTGCGGAGAGCCACACTGGGTCAACCCTTCAAGGGCAGTGGCTCATACCTGGGCAGGCTCATACCTCTAAGGGCCTAGCCATTTTAGCCTTATGTACTTGCTCCAGACCTGCTGCCAGGTTTGTTGAGACTTTGTCAGGCCTTTATCTCAGTTCACCTCTTTTCTCTGCCAATCCTTCTATAGCCCCCTTTTCTTTACAGGTGTTAGTCCCTAGAAAGCATTGCATAAACCATGTCCCACCTCAGCACCTGCTTCTGGAGAAATCAATAATTGGCAGCTTGTGTTAGGAGTGGTCTGAGAAAGTAGCTGACAAGTTAGGATGTTGAGGCTGTATCATTCACTGCCCAGCTGGCAGTGAAGACCCCATCAACAGTGTAGGTGCTACATGAATAGCCCCTGTGCACAGGTGTTGATCATATTGTAAAACTTTCATTGGCAGACAATTGAGACTTGTACTGGTGAAGAGAATGCACCTGTAATCAACCTTGGAGATGTTTGGAGAAAACAGTAACTATTAGGTGCTGAATGACTTTGCTAAACACCATTACTGCTCTACAAAATTATAATGAGTAGCTGTGGACTAGGAACTGGCAATTCAAAGCCAGCTGTGGAAACCCCCAGGGTTTTTTGGGTTGCATACAAGAAAGCTGTTACCAACTCTATCCCAAGGATAGGAGAAAGTTGAGGATCAAACCCAGGACTTAATAGAGTAGCTAAAATTCAAAGAAAGTTAAATTCCCACCTAAGAAGTTTACAGGCCTTGGTTCTGGAAACCTCTCTCAGCTAAAAGCCATATGGGGGATTCTGATGCTCAGAACTTGGTTTATAAATATTGTTATAGGTTGAATTGTGCCCCAATTCATATGATGAAGTCCTAGAATGTAGGACTCTATTGGAAGATAAGGCCTTTACAGAGGTAATTAAGGTAAAATAAGGCAGGAGTGGGCTCTAATCCACTGAGACTGGTGTCCTTATTAGAACAGAAGATTAGGACACAGATCCTTACAGAGGAAGGTGGCTATCTACAAGCCAAGAAGAGAGGCTCAGAAGAAACATGCTAACACTTTGGTCTCCAGAATTATGAGAAGATAAATTTTTATTTTTGAACCCACCCAGTCTATAGTATTATTCTGTGGCAGCCCTAGCAATCAATACAGATATGGATGCCAAGAAGTGGGATGCTACTGTAACAAATCCCCCAAAATGTAAAAGTGTCTTTGGAATTGGGTAATGGATAGAGGCTGGAAGAGTCTTGAGATGCATGTTGGAAAAAGCATAAATTGCCTTCAAGAGATTGTTAGTAGAAATATAGCCATTAGAGATGATTCTGGTGAGGGCTCATAAAGAAAATAGAACTATGGTAAGGGAAAATGCATTTGTATAGGCAACAGGTTTCTTTGGCCAAACTAAGATGACTGCCACAGTGTTTTTCCCAGCCCAGCCCCCCTGGTTAGCTGGCCTTCTAGGGAGGCATAAGTCAGCATACACATGTAACCAGGGTGTTATCTCCTGTGTGAACCCACGTGGTCACGCTTTCCCGTGGCATGTTGCCACTGTTGTTCAGAGCCTTATATAAGTGTTCACTATGTTCTTTCCACCACTCCTGTATAAAGAGAATGTCTCACTTGCTGGCTGCCACTTGCCTTTTCTTACAATTTCCAAAGCCTCCGGGGAGCACTCGCTACCACAGAGCTTTCTCCTCACACTTGGCCTAGTCTGGCAGGATCTGGAGTGGTAACTATCCCCTCCACCTCAGCACAGGAGGACATGTGGCCTCCTACAGACTTGTGGCAGCCAGTGGCAGTGGTCCTCACGTCATGGGCCCCTGCCACAGGGTGGCAGCAGGTGGAATGTACCTCTGCAACCCTGGAAAAGGCCTTGAAGGCCTTGAAGGAGTTGCTGCAGCCCAGGGAGCAAGCAGCGGGTGGTAGGGTGGACTGGCTCTTCCTTACAGCCCTCTGGGAGCAGCATAAGGACACCCTGCCGCAAGAAGCCCAGGTAAGGGAGTTACAAGAGATAGAGGAAAATTTGGTAGCCACCTGCAGGAGTTTGAGAAAGAGTTAAGGAGCAGTCCAAGCTTGCATGCTGAGGAATCTGTAAGTATGCAGATGACTGAGGGCCTAGCGGGTGCCTACAGTAACAGAGGTATCTCTTACTCTGTCTACAGCCCCGCGGAGCTGCGGGAGCTGGGAAAACAGTGCAGGCAGTGTCCTGGGGAGACTGTGCCTTACAGGATGAAGGGATGGGCAGCGTCCTGTGCTCCCCAAGGGAGGTGGAAGAGACAAGTGGTCGCCATGTTGAGGGCAACCACTCCTTGCTTGAATGGCTTATGGCTGCTGCCCGCACAGTATGGGATGACGCCATAGAACTACCCCAAACCATGAGTAAGTGGGCTTCATACAAGGACTTAATTCAGATTCTTCAGGATTTGGGGACCCACGAAGCCATTTTTGCAGTAGATAACTGGTGGAGGCCGATGAAGAGCACTTCGCTACATGCATGTGTGACCTAATCTCAGTCACAGCTCCCTCCGATTGGTTTGGCTCTCTGGCAGCTGTGCTCAGTCCCTATGTGGGGAAGCAGATGCATGAGGTCACCACTGCCATGGCAGCTCTGGGAGATGCTGAAGAGTGTAAAAGGGGGAATGGATGAGTGCTTATGCTACAAGGACCCAAGAAGGGCTCACAAGCTCAGGGCCTCCTGCAGAAGAAGGCAGTACAAGGGGCCCAGAAGGTTCTTGAACCCAGATATGGCTAGACCTCCTGCTAGCAGGAATAGATGAAGAGAAGATAAATCAACATATACCCAATCACCAAGAGGATATTTCATCTGCATTGAAGGAAGTTGATGGCAAAATACAGGCCATTCAATAGTTAACTGACGACCCATTACACCAATGGTGGGAATGCCTCTTGTCCTCCTGGCATTGGACCCATGTTAGGAGCTGCTGGCTGTGGTCTGGTAATACTATGTTGTTCCCTGTATTGTTGTTGTGGGATTTGTGCTCAAGGGGCCTCCCTATGGGTCCATGTGCCGGCCTCCGAAACCTATTACCTAGAGGATGGAATGTAAGGGAAAACGCAAATGTATAGGCAACAGGTTCCTTAGGCTAAACTAAGATGACTGCCCCAGTGTTTTTCCTGACCCAGCCCGCCTGGTTAACTGGCCTTCTGGGGAGGCATAAGTCAGCGTACTCATGTAACCAAGGTGTTATCTCCTGTGTGAACCCATGTGATCCCGCTTTCCCATGGCATGTTGCCACTGTTGTTCAGAGCCATATATAAGCACTTGCTATGTTCTTTTTGCCACTGCTGTAGCCCCTTGACAGTAAAGAGCATGTCTCACCTGCCTGCTGTCACTCACCTTTTCTTCCAATTTCCAAAGCCTGCACTGGAGCATAAGCTAGCCACAGAGCATCCTTCTCACAACTATAGAGAAAGAGAAAGCCTCTACCATATTATATGCATTGTCATGAACAGAACATCGGTAGAAACACAAATGTTAAAGGTGCTTCTGGTGAGATCTCAGATAGAAATGAGGAACCTGTTATTGAAGAGAGGATAACCCTGACTAATACAGATTTGTTAGCTCAGATTGTGGGTGCAAGCTGAACAAGGATGGCAGCTACAATACAGCCTCACTCAGGGATGGACTTGAAAGATAATGGTGAGAGAAAAATCCCACCAATTGGCAGCTCTCTTAACAATGAATCTTGTCATCCACTTTGTGAGGGAAAAATGTGGTCCAAAGCTATATATGGACTTATGGTCAATGGAAAATGGCTTGCCTGGCTATTCAGGAACACAAAACTAATATTCCTCAATAACAAAATGAATAACATTGATAAATCTTAACATCTATACAATGAAATATACTATGACAATAAAAATAAACTACAGCAACATACAATATAAATAAATCACACAATTGTTGAGCACAAAAAGGCAGTAAAGGAAAAGCTGCATAAAACTGGGCTAGTTTACTGGGACTGCTATAACAAGGATGGAGCTGAAATCCAGAAAGGAGACACAGGGAGCCTCTGGGTGCTGGCAATGTTCAATTTCTTGATTGGGTGGTAGTTAGGTGTTTACTTTGTAATTCAATATAGTCTTTATTTTTTATGTACTTTTAAATATGTTTTTTATGTTAGGGATTGCATTATATTATGGGCAGGTGGATGTCCCAAAACTAAACCAAAAGATTGATTTACCTACCCAGGCAGAGTACTGAACTGCTCTATTCCACACTGGGAAGGACATGTTCATCCTTCAGGCAGCTCATTCACAAAGAGAAAGAAGGCGGCAAGGGGTTGGTCTATGCATGTCCTTTCCCTCTCATATTTCCAGTTACATGTCACTCTTCCACAAGGGGAATGAGAAAAAGGAAGGGGAGATATGTGCTATGCTCATAAAGCCTCGTCAACATAAAAGGAAATGTCAGGAGTAGAGAGTAAAAATTGCCAATGCATTCCAACATTGTTCCTAATGTTTCTGTTATTTTAACTCATTGATGATAGCCATTAAACCTAAAGACTCCTGGAGTCAGTAACTATTCCATTCTACTCCACTTAGATTGGCAGTCCATCAAGACAGCACTGTGCCCACCTTCGTGAGACCATTCTCTCAATACCATTCCCTTTGGATGTCTTCTCATAACTGCTGGTGGATAGTAAAGATTTGAGACCCAGTTGATTTTAGGACTGAATTAATTTTAATCTGAAATTATTACACAGTATATTAAACATATTTACTCCAAAGGCCAATTTATACTCAAGGCTAAAGATATACTCTTTTTATTTCTCATGCCCAACTACATTGTCAAAAATAAGTCCACAGTTTCTGTAATAAGATCAAATAAAAACATTAGTATAATGCAAATAATGCAATAATAAAATGTCAACTTAGATATATTCCAATAATAAAATATCAAATGTGAATATGAAGCCCTGTATAATTATTTAATTTCTAAGGTCAAATTTAAGCCCAAAGATTAAATCCCCTGAAAGACAGATGCTAGAGCTCTAGCCATTATTTCTGTGTTCCAAGAAAAAGGAAAGAAAGGGAAATTGAGCACCCCTCCCTCAATATTTTTAAGAGAATCCTGGGAGTCTCACATACCGCTTTCATTTATGTCTCGTTACACAGAGCTTAGTATATAGCTTAACATACCTGTAAAGGAGGCTAGAAAATGAAGTCTGTATTCTGGGTGGCAATTTATTAGGCTAAAAATCAGGATTATTTTAGCAAGGAAGAAAAGCAATGACTTTTGGAAAGAACTAGAAATGTTTGGTAATGCAAATCTTGTCTGAGGTTTCTTTCCTCCTCCTTTATATGCAAAATCCTTAGATTTTTATTTTGCCTCTATGTCCCTATTTTAACATACTAGTACTGAAATAGCCATATTTCTGAGTGCTTAAGCATTTTCAATACCTCAGTGGTTGTTTCCATTGCCTCTTGCTATAATGATTAGGCTTAAGAAACCTGCCAGTGTAACTTAAGGAAAAATGGTGGGTGGGAAAAACTTTTGAGGCTATGGATGAATCATGTGAAATCAAAATTAAATATGTCTCAAGACACTGATGCTCACCCTCCTCAAAGTGTATCCCCACTTTGCCTCTGGCAACCAGACTAATAATTAGGGTCAAATCCCAACACAGCTTGGACTAGAAATTTTCTAGGCCTGCTGTGGATAAAGATGAAGTAAACACCAAAGAAGCTGCATAACCTCCCTGGCAGGTACCAGCAGGAGTCAGGAGACTTTGTATGGCAGGGTGCTGAGTCAAGGAAAGGAGTGGGAGTGGAGTGAAGCATCAAATTGGCTAAGTGAGAGTTTATTTACATGGGAGCTCTCTCCTATGGTAGAAAACCCTGTGACATAGTGCTAATATGCTGCCATGATGGGACTTGGAAACTTTGAGAAAGTGATGACCTACTTTAATCAAAGTAGAAAGTCAGAACAGACTTTTTTTTCAGCTTGAAGTGACCTTTTCCAACCTAACTGATAAATTCACACTCATCCTTTAAGATCAAGATTCAAATGTGTTCCATTACTCATTATACCGAACAAAATTAGTCACTGTATCTATTGCAATCCTACAGCACTATCATGGGAATTCCTCACATTCTTCTCTCTATTTGTTTGTGATAAAATAAAAAGTAAAAAAAAAAAAAAGGAAAGGATAAAAGAAATGCATATTCTTATAGATATCTGCAGGGATTACACAGTTCATTACTGTATGTATGCCTGTGTGTGTTATATGACAGTCATGGGCAAGAGAGACTCAAAAATGTTGAAATATTAAATATTTTATTTAATCATCTAATTAATAAATATGTGTATATATAGGCTACGTTTCTCTTTCCCCTCACTACTTTCTTTCCTTTTCAACCTGATAATGAGTTTTGGTAAGACATAAGAACTTAAAAACCATAATATTAATAATGCCAGTATGTTGAGCATTTCTTATACACCAGGAAATATTCTATGAGTCTTACATATATTCACTCATATTACCCTCTCAGCTACCACAAGAGCATGTCCTATTATTATCTTCATTTTACAGATAAACAACTGAGACTCAAAGAGATTAAGTAACTTGCTATGGTCATACGACTCATAACAACAGAAACATGATTCCAATGTAACAACATTTTAACCCATTTTCTTAAATTCTTAACAATTTACTGCCTCAAAAAATCTTAGTTTTCTTTTTATTTAATAATACGCTCATGGCTTAAAAATCAGTCATTGTAAGAAAAATGTTTGCTTGACTATTAGATATTCCTTGTTGAAAAAGATCTGAAAGTTCTAGGTCACCTACTGCCATCATCATCAGAAGACGACATAGCTGTATGCTGCAAGAATGGAGGCAGGACTCTGAAGAGGAGGCAGAGTGAGAGAAAAGACAAGTGAACTTGGAGTGATAAGGTGAGAAGGAAGAAGATTATTGTGGTAGGTCTCCTAGACACTCACCACAATTACCTTGTACCCCAGCCTAAACCGTAAAACATCCTCTAGACTCCATGTGTGTATATAATCAACTAACAGTGACATTGATTTGTTTCTGGTGATAGATAAAACCTGCTTCCCTTCTCAGACATGATAGGTACAACCTAAGAGTTACACATGAGTGCAAGTTTACCAACACCGCACCTCGCAGTTTCTTCACGCAGAGTAAGCATCTAATAATTGTTTGTTTCCTTTAATTAAATTATGTCTTACACATTTGCTTTTCCCCATGTGAACTTTAGCTTTTAATTTGACAGATCAATAAGGAAGAGGAGTCAGACTAGTAAAATGTCATTATAAACAATTAACATGTTTATTGTAGTGAAACTCATGATAGAAATAGAAAAAATGAGAGAATTTTTGGACAGTGAAGAGAATGTAGAAAAATTTTACCTTCAATCAGAGGCAGAGAACTTTCACTTTAACTGAGAGACAATGGGTTGTAGTGAAACAACTACTAGATCAGTAGTCAGAGACTACATTCTAGTCCTTGATCAACCATGAAGAGGCTGTACAATCTCAGGCAAGTTACTTTAGCTTTTCTTAGCTTTCTCATTTCAGGAATATTGTGAGACTCCAATGAGACAGTCATTGACACGATTCTGCAAAGATTCGGCCATGTTGGAAAAATTTAAATAATTCAATTGTTGATCATAATACCTTATACGCATTAGGCTTTCCATAAATAACTGCTGATCAAAATTAATTTCTTCATTTTAACACTTCAATAATACACATGTCTATGTTCTACTAATACACACAAGTATAAAAATAGAGATAAGACGGGTAAATTCACATCCAATGGATGCGGAGCTCACTAGCTGGGGGATGAGCACACTTGTAGCTCTTGCTTAGATGCTGCAAAGGCATTATACAAAACCAAAATGTTTGTACCCCCTAATATTCTGAAATCTAAAAATTAAAAAAGCTAAAAAGAAAATAAAATTCCAGGTGGAATATCTAAATGTTAAAAAAAAAAAGAAAAAGAATCTTAATTATTTACAACAACATTGGGAGGTTTCCATTTGTGTTATCGTCATTTCATACATGAGGATCGCAGAGGTTACATAACTGGTTGCAAAGTTTCATGACTGGTAAGTGCTAAAGAAAGGATTCAGCATGAGTCTAACAGACACCAATATCCACATCATTTCCATTGTGAAATATTTCTTCTATTTGATATATAATTTTGATTCCCTAAAGGCTATTTTCTCAGGATGGAAAACATACCCACTATGGGCTCATATTGTGAAACAAGCCCCAAGACAATTCAGATCCATTTTAAAGGCAAATACACACACACACACACACACACACACACACACAGCATGTATACAACCACATGATATTAATGAATGTCAGGAGAATAATGCATATCTGTGCTGAAATCTCTGTTCATGAAGCTATTGCTCATTTTCTAATTTCTTTGCTTTACACAATTATCTTTCCTTGCAAGAATGAATGTAATTTGGATGTTTTAGTTAGAAAAGTTTCTATTAATTTAAAGAATATTCTGCTTGCAATACTACTGAGATAATCAGAACTGGTAACCCAAAGGAATAGTATTATAACAAGCCACTCTTCTCATCATAATACCACCATTCCCCAAGCAGCTCCTCAAAAAAAAAAAAAACTATATAATAATAAAAAGTGTTATTCAGACAGCAATATTTATTTTAACTAGAAATAGAAATATGTGCTGAACTCTTCATAAAAGTTCTGATTACCTGAGAACCCCAGAGGCAGCCATCTATACATTAGCATAGATGATAATTGCCTGCTTTTTGATGATGTGTACAAATTTGACATTCCAGCTACCTGTTTCCATGAGCAAGTATAAAATATTTACCACTTCTGGCATCTGACCAACTAATTACCTTCAAAAATTCAACCAGACTCTGCATAAAATATAAAATTAAAACTTTTAAAATAGATTTTTTTTTACATGTTTTAACTTTATATTCTCTTTTATCCTAAGTAGCCCTTACAGTTCAAAGTCTCAGGGTATTGAAAAAGTTATTCGATGATCCTAGAAAAATAGCTAAGGTCTTGCCAGTGGTTTTTAAACACACTTTGTGTATTTAATTGAAAAATCACATCTCCTTTGCCTTCTTTCAGCGTATATTGTACTTAACGCTCTGAACATTAGCCCTTGGAATAAAGAAATGAATAATATATGAGTTGCTCTTTATTATGATTTTGGAGCCTGATTTAAAATTAATTTTCAAGACTATTATGGAATACCAAATGTTATAGTCACTGGTACCTGTACGCTGCTTCCCAATTGCAGTGCGCTGTTTGCCACAGCCATCTGTTCATATTCTCTCTTCCAACTTGAATGAATATTGACGGAACCTCTTTCTATAGGAAAATAATTAGGGATTTGAAGCTCTCCATGTTTTTGCATAAGGTTCATATAAAATTTGCTCTCTAGATAGGAATTATACCGAAAAAAATACAATTATAGGGACTAATATTAAATTATTTGTGATATACTTGGTTGTGCCAGAAAAGTCTGGTGTTGTATTTAAGTGATATTTCTTATTGCAAAAATACTCATAAAGTATGTAATATGAAGTCTACAGGGACTATGAATATGAGAGCAATGAATAACTATGGGGTGTGACATTCTAAAATATAACACTGGAAAAGAGTATTTTTGTACAAATGGAAGCTCAATGGCCAAGAAAACCTTCAGTGCATTATGATTATACTCATCAAACAAGAAGAACTCCTTAATGTTTAAATAACCATTTCTCAGCTGGTGGATGCATCAGCAACTGTGAAAGTGAGGGCCTTTATAAGCATTTGACAGTTTCAAACTTGTGAAGTTATGTCTGTTCAGACAGAATAGATTCATACAGTGAACAATTTTTTGAATCTACTCTATCTACAGCACTGCACTAAATTGAGGAAATGGAGAAGGAACAAGGAAATAAAGGAGATAATTGATAAAGTGCTTACCCTCAAATTTACTTTATATCCAATGGAAAGAATATATAGGCTAACTCATTGTCAGGAGAAAGAAAATAGAAACTCATAAAATCTTGTAACGAAATGAGCAAATAAGCAGCCCTCATATCTACCAATCTGAAAAGCAATACGCTTTATGCAAGAAACTCTACTTTTGAAAAAAAATTAAATAATGTAAAGATATTACCCCATGAATATGTCATCAAGGTGTTTCTATATGCCCAAAGCAGATTAAGGAGATGCCTTTGGCAAAGTTTGCTATGTAAAAATGTCAAGCATGAGATACTTTCTCTCCCCTTGCTGCTAAGTGTCAATGGGGCCTAGTTCCTTTCCCAGGTTAATTGCTCAATATTTGTAATACAGTCCAGAAGTGAACGTGATCTGCCTGTGACATCCTAGTCCCAAAGATTGCCATGGTTGATGTAGCCAATCAGGCTGGCTCCACAGACCTTCTTCATAGCTTCATGTATGCCATACTAAAATGAAATTATTTTTTTTATTTTAAAATATTAAGGGGGTACAAATATTTTTTTATGTGGATCACTTTTGTAATGCTTGAGTCCTGGCTATAGGTGTGCCCATCATTCAATTTCCAGATAAAATTAAGCCACTCTTAAAGTGAGGTTGTGTGAGGAGAGGTGTTCTTTTGCTAGAGGCTCCAAACAAATAAACTTTGTTTCTAGATTCATTACTCAGTTCAACGAATTTGAAACTGTAGGTTTATTATCCATGTAAATTATTAATTTTTGTCACATCTCTGAAATTGCTAAGACTAAATCATATCTCAGACAGCCATATCCATTCTAATTGGCATGAGCTGCCAAACCTGAATCAATGCTACCACAAGCCTGAACAATCAACAATAAGCTCAAAATACATTCTGACTGGCTGAGTGGCAATAGAACTGATTCTGCTTTACATATTACACACTATAAAGCCTTTATTTTGGTCCAAGTCAAGTAACAACTTGAATTGCCAAGTCCCCATAGAGAAGCAATGTTGGGGCAATGCAAGGTTGGCGAAAGTTTCTGCCCAGGTAGCGATGGGAAGCAACACAAGCAACAAAGATTTAAGAATAATGGCAATCAGATACTGTTACAAATAAGGACACAAACATATACCTCATTCCTTATGAAAGAGTATAGCACATGGTTTTATTAATTGAATATTCCCCAGGATAATTATCAAAGACAAAAAAGATATGTCACACACATATATATTTAAAGTTATTTGTCTATTATTGAAAAGAGATGACTGTAAAAGTTACCCAAGAGAGCAAAAAAGAGATACTAATGTCCTTTCTCCTTTCTCAGATTATCAAGTAAACCAAAATAAAGAGCTTGATATATCAGACAGGGTTTTAACTGAATGTGTCAGCATGGAATACAAGCACTGCAGCAAAGGAGAATGGATTATATGTTTTCAAAACCAATGTACATTATATAATCTACCCTGTGGTGAGCATGGGGTGAGACACATCAGCTGGGGCTAATCAAACAAGCTTTACCAGTAAACACTTCAGCGTAGATTTTTTTTTTCAGTTGAATCCACATTTCCAAGGATAGCTTTTATTCCATTCAACAAACTCCTGTTTTTAATAGCTTATTTAAACTTTTTTTTTAAAACAATTCATTACAGACTGCAAAAGGCTCTGAGAAGCAGTATGAAATGAGCTTTGCACTAAGGTACTAAGAGATATCTTTTGAAAAAAATAAAATAAAAGCCAAGAGAGCATATGGTGCTTACCTCTAAGACATTTTTGGGGTTTTAATACTAAAATTTACCTGAGAACACTGGAATTTTTAAGAAACAAACAAAAATACTTCCATACCTCCCAAATTTCAATTAACTTTGAAAAATTGTATCACTATATCTTTTAAAAAACAACCTTAAAAGTTGCTTAGGAACTCTGGTAGGAAGAAAACTAATGGTTGTTATAAACCTACCATTGTGTAGTATGCTGGGCATTTTGCATGTGATCTCCCATTAGTCTCTTGCAACAATCTTTCGAGACAAGCACTGCTATCCTACTTTACAAATGAAGATGTTTGAAACTTTCTTAACATCTCACAGCTTTGAAATATCACAGGATATATACCCAGACTCCTAATTCATGAATTCAAAATTATATGCTAATTAAAACATATCTGATAAATCGTGGTCAACAGAACCAGCATGCCATTGCTTTCATGGGATCGACAGACTGATTATCACCGCAAGGAACAGCGAGATCCTTGGAGTCTTTCCCAAAGGTTGTACCGGCTAAGTGCATTAGGGCCTCCAAGAAAGCCCCAAAGTTATCCAAACACATGAACACTATGGAAGTTCAAGAGTCCATACCCAGGGAAAGTTTTCTAGAAGGGCTTTAAAACACAGGGCAAAGAGAGCATTTTCTTTACTTTAGTCAGGTTCCCCTTGAGGTTGATATTCTACTTGTATGAGGCAAAATAATTAAGAAAAGAGTAAAAAGAATGGATCAGAGGGGAAAAAATCTTATTCAATTATATCTTTAGAATTAAATTCTTTTTCTAAGTGTGTCTGTTTGGAGAGAAAAAATAAACTTCAGGAGTTGGCCAAGAGGTAGTATGAAGGGGAGAAACACATGCTTGAATGAATTGGGGTATATGTTTTCTTCTATAGGTGAACATATTCAGGACACAATAAACTTTTGAAAAGACCAAAAGACTGTGAAGAATGCATAAGAGATGATAGGGAAGCTATCAGCTTTATGGAATACCTACCTTTCACCAAGTGTTTATTTGCATAAATTTCATGTAATCGGTCACAATGACCCTGGAAGTAAACAGGTGCATTCAAATTTTACAGATGGGTAATCAATCTAAGGTTCAAAGAGTTTAAACAATAAGCCCAAGGCAAAACAGACTTTTGGACAGGCTTTTGAATCCAGACAATATGACAAAGCCATGCCCTAGGCACTATCATTATTCTGTAGTGGCCTTACAAGCTGGGAGGATTACAGATATGTATGTAGTTGTGTGTATATGTATTTCTATAACCCAAAGCAAACATATATTTGCAAATAACTGGGGACATTCATTGGCCTATCCCATGTCCACAGTGCTCTACCCCCATCTCCTCCACCTGCCTCCCCATAGCAATCTACTGCAAGCAACTTTGACTGCCACTCTGGCCATTGGAGCTGTTCAGGTCGGCTAGAGAGGCCAGGTGTACTGGGGATTTAATGATCCCCTCCCCACCTCCCAGCAACCCTCAACTCATAACAGGTGTGATTTTTTTTTTTTTTTAAGAAAGAAACTTAAAATTTTCTTTTTGTCCTCTGAATAAATTCCCAGGTCAGTGATTTCATGGATAGATGGCTTCATTAGTTTACCCCAAGGTGAAACAACTCAAAGGCATACTCTCCACCATCTCCCAGAAGTCCAGAGGGACTGAAGTTCACCTGCTCACAGAGGTACCTGCTTATTAAGTTCCCAGACTTTGCTTCTTTCCCTTTCCTTTTTCACTTTCCTACTGCTAACTATTTCCTGGGACAACTTCCCAAATAAACGTCTTGCAATCATTACTTATCTCAAGTTCGGCTTCTAAGGCAACCTAACCTAATACAGTTAGCCTTTAGAAGGGAGGCAGAATTTAAATTGAAGCTTGAAAAAAATAAGTGGAATTACAAAAGGGAGGAGGATTAAAAAAAAATGGAAGCCAGATACAAAGCATAGATGTAGAAAAACTTAAATCAATTTAGAGGTTGGCAGACTAAACCAGTAGATCAAGCATGCCACAACCTTGAGAAGGCTACAAAATAACATAAATATTCTGTTACTTTTTTTTCCTGGGTGAAGGCCTTACCACTCTTCTTTACTCAGGAAAATTAGGGTTTTTGGGTGTTTTTATTGTTAACCATTTAGTTATATGAGTCCTATTGATAGAATTCTTCATAACGAAACCAATATGACAAAAAAAAAATGAGAGAAGGCAAAGTTAATGCACAAACTGACATAAATTCCAAGTTTCCTTATCACTTTGATATTTAAAGGCAATTTTTTTCAGTGAGGTTTTCTTCTCCCATTCTTGCATTATTACCTTTTTGACATACATACTGAGAGGGAAGGAATCTCTTTTTTTTCCCCTTAATGTGTTTATAATGTCATCAAAAATTTTTGTTCTGGAGAAAGAAGGGAAAAAGAATTGGTTTGGCTTCTAGATATACTTTCCTGAAAATGTATTTGATGTCTTAAAAATTGGGGGATAAGGTACTAGGTTAAGCTTCAGCAGAAACAAAGTGCAAACTATCTTCATATTTCCTTCTTGATCTTTAAGATAAAGAAATAATACTTTCTATCTTTGGACAAAAAAGTTATTAAAACTACATTTTCTAAAGGAATATATGACAAAGGACTAATGGTGCTCCTGTATGGTTTTCTTCTTTCTTTCTTTTTTTTTTTTTTTTTATTTAGCATTACTTATCCTTAACCTGTTTTTAAAGTCTCAGAGAAACTCAGTTGCAGACTATAAGCATATCTAAACCACAGTTTGCTTTAGAGCTAGCAATTAAGACTTTGCAATTATCAGAAGTTGCTAAGAGTTATCAAAAATCTCATTATGGGTGCCATTTGGTTTTGAGGAATAAACTGCTTTGCCTAACTCAAGGGCAGCATTTGAATTGTGGGAAAGTGTGATACAGAATTTTCTCTTTTCTCCTTTCATAAGATGATTGCCCATGAAACAAATTGTTGCATCTAGTATTTACAGTTTTTCTTCCACCTATCTTAGGTGGATTGACTGAATGCGGTTTCTGAATCATTGAAGCTTGTTAGATAACAAAACTAGCATCCGATTCATGTAGTTTATTTCAAGTAACCTTGAGGAAATTCTTAAAACTGCCAAGGAATTCTTGTGTAGATATCTTGCTATATCTTTAGAAAAGAAAAATGGAAGGTATTATACGGGAATTTTAGCTGGAAAAGCAGTTTGTTTTGTATTTTGATCCAAAGGGTTGAGCTAGGGATTGAAAGAATGGGAGCATTTGTACCTCTGAGAACAGAGGTCAAATTATTACTGTTTGACCATGAGTTTTCATGTGCATGTCTCAAGGGTTCAAGCAAAAAATTTTTTTCCCTTCAACTAACAAAAGCAAAAATTGTACATCTACACTTTATGTAGGCAAATCTGGGGGTACTATAAATGCTTTAAGATTTGTTCTTAAATAAATAGACATAATCTGTGCATTTTCTTTTCTCATTTTAGGGATTAACTGTACATAGCATAAAATCCATCTATATATGTTTAAAATTATAATATTTCTGATCTTGACTAGGTAAAGTCTCTGAAAATTAAATATTTCTAATCTAGTATTGTGATAGGCAGAAAAATGTTCACTAAAGGTGTTCACATCCTAATTTCTAGAATATGTAATATATTATGTTACACTGCAAGGAGGAACTAAGGATGCACATGGAATTGCGGTTGCTAATCAGCTGACCTTAAACTAATGAGATTATTCAGAATTATGTGGGTGAGCCAAATGCAATCACAATGTCCTTTAAAGTGGAAGAGGGAGGGAAAAAAGGAGATCAGAATCAGAGAGAGATTTGAAGATGTTATGCTGCTGGCTTTGAAGATGAAGGAGAAGACCACCAACCAAGGAATGCAGGTGACTTCCAGAATTCAGAAAAGTAAGGAAAATGGATTCTCTGCTAGAGAATCCAATACCTTGATTTTTAGCCCAGTGAGACTCATTTTAAAATTCTAATCTCCAGAATTGTGCAGTAATAAATTTACATTGTTTAAAGCCAGTAAATTTGTGCTAATTTATTACAGCAGCATTAGGAAACTAATAACCATTAACTTATAGTTTTAAGGTAAAATTAATCTATTTGTTTTATCATTGTGACAGATATTCTAAGGTATTTTTGAAAGTATAGAGAAAATTTGTGCCTCAGTAGAAAACTATTTTGTCTAAAATACATTCTACTGGGTTATCTGATTCTGATTCTATGGGAGCTATTTTACAAGTCTAAATTTTAGATAACAGATATCAATACAAAATAATTCTTGTTTATGTACACACAAATTCTGTTCTATCAAATACAGGTTCAATTAACTTCCCTTCCCCAGTAAACAAAAAGCTAGTTTTGCCTCAATTTACACATTCAATTTAATATTCCCAGTCTATAAATGTGTTTGTTCTTTAGATTCTCCTTTGTAATGGTTGCAATGCCTCAGCACCTTCTCATTAGTTAATTAAATAAAATATTTTATCTATGTTTAGTTTTATCTATGCTTAGTGTCTCTAAGCTAGTCATGATTTGACCTTATTTTTTAATTGTCTTTTAACAGAAGTGACATAAATCTGTCTCCAGTTAAGAGAATAAAAAGAAAGAAAAGGAAGGGAAGGAGAAGGAGAAATTAAAGCAGTTGTTCTTGGAGTTTTACTTGTCTCAATATGACCTAGAGATTTCTGGCTTTGGGTACAGCTGGGTGGCTGTGCTCAGATGATGCATCTCCTATTTTAGCTTTCTCCTATGGTGACTTTTTTCTCAGATGAGCTCTTTCCACATGAAGTCAACGATGCTTTCTGGCATTTCTAGGCTACTTGAATCTCACCATGTGTGATCCCAAATCAGACACTCTGTTCTAGTGTCTTTGTCAATTTTATCATTCATAGCTAAAGAGGAGAAGTCAATGCCTGGCTTCAAAGATTGAAACGACAGGCTGACTCTCTTGAATATCTATAATGTGACTCAATACTATATCTAGGAATTTGGAATGCATCAGTGTATACAACAAAGACCTTCATTCTCATTGAGCTTACATTCTATTGGGGAAGACAGACTTCTAATAACAAAAACAAATGAGGTAATTACAGGTATATGTCAGATATACCTGTTCAGTTCCTGACTACTGCAATAAAGTGAATCACATAAATTTTGTTGTTTCCTAGTGCATATAAAAGTTATGTTTATACTATGATATAGTCTATTAAGTGTGCAGTGCTATTATATATAAAAAAACAATGTAAATACCTAAATTAAAATATATTTTCTTGCTAAAAAAGGCTAATGAGCATCTCAATCTTTAAAGAATCATAACTTATTTGCTGGTAAAGGATTTTTGTCTCAGTTTTGATGGCTGCTGACTGATCAGGGTAGTGGTTGTTGAAGGCTGGGGAGGCTGTGGCAACTTTTTAAAATAAGATAACAATAAAGTTTTTCACATTGATTGACTTCTTAAACAAAAGAACTCTCTACAGCATGTGGTGGTGTTTGATTTTTACCTATAGTAGAACTCCTTACCTATAGTAGAACTATAGCATTTTACCTATAGTAGAACTTCTTTCAAAATTGGAGTCAGTCTCCTCAAGCCTTGCTGCTGCTTTATCAACTATGTTTCTGGAATGTTCTAAATTATTTGTCATCATTTCAACAATGTTCACAGCATCTTCACCAGAAGTAAATTTTATCTCAAGAAACCACTTTCTTTCATCATCCATATGAAATAACTCCTCATCCGTTCAAATTTCATCATGAGATTGCAGCAATTCTGTCACATCTTTAGGCTCCAGTTCTAGTTCTCTTGCTATTTCTACCACATCTGTATTTAGTTCCTCTACTCAAATCTTGAACCCCTCAAAGTCATCCCTGAAGTTTGGAATCCACTTCTTCCAAACTCCTGTTAATGTTGATATTTTGAGCTCCTCCTATGAATCACACATTTTCTTAATGACCTCTAGAATGGTGAACACTTTCCAGATTTTCAGTTGACGTTGGCCAGATCCTTCAGAGGAATCACTATCTTTGGTAGCCTTACAAAATGTATTTCTTAAATAATAAGACTTGAAAGTCAAAATTACTCCTTGATCCATGGACTACAAAATGGACGCTGTGTTAGCAGGCATGAAGACAACATTAGTCTCCTATACATCTCCATCAGATGTCTTGGGTGACTATGTGCATTGTCAATGAGCTGTAATATTTTGAAAGGGATCTTTTTTTTTTTTTTTTTTCCTGAGCAGTAGGACTTAACAGTGGGCTTAAAATATTTAGTAAATCATTCTATAAACAGATGTGCTGTCAGCCAGGCTTTGTTGTTCCATTTACAGAGTACAGGTAGAGCAGATCTAGCATAATTCTTAAAGACCCTAGGATTGCAGAACAGCAAATACACATTGGTTTCAACTTGAAGTCACCAGCTACATTAGTCTCTAACAAGAGAGTCAGCCTATCTTTTGAAGCTTTAAAGCCAGGCTTTGAAGTCTGCTCTTTAGCTATGAAAGTCCTAGATGGCATCTTCTTCCAATATAAGCCTGTCTCATCTACAGTGAAAATCTTTTGTTCATGGTAGCTGTTTTCATCAATGATCTTAGCTAGATCTTCTGGATAACGGGCCACAGCTTCTACATCAGCACTTGCTGCTTCACCTTACACTTTCACATTATCTGGCTGACTTTATTCTTTATGCTTCATGAACAAACCTCTGCTAGCCTTAAACTTTTTTCTGCACCTTCCTCACCTCTATTAGCCTCCATAGAATTGCAGAAAGTTGGGGCTTGCTCAGGATTAGCCTTTGGTTTAAGGGAATATTGTGGCTTGTTTGATCTTTTATCCAGGGCACTAAAATTTTACCTATATCAGAAAGAAGGCCATTTTGCTTTCTTCTTCATGTGTTCACTAGAGTAGCACTTTTAATTTCCTTCAAGAACTTTACATTCACAACTTGGCTAACTGTTTGGCATAAGAGGCCTAACTTTTGTCCTACCTCAGCTTTCGACTTACTTAGCTTAATCATTTATAACTTTTGATTGAAATTGAGAAATGTGATTTTTCCTTTCACTTGAACATTGATAGGCCATTGTAGGGTTATTAATTGGCCTAATTTCAGTATTGTTGTGTCCTAGGGAATAGGGAGGCCAAAGAAGAGGAAGAGATATTAAAGATTGTTGGTGGAGCAGTCATAACACATAATATTTATCAATTAAGTTCACTGTCTTATACGGATGCAGTTTGTGGTACTCCCCAACAATCACAATACTAACATCAGCGATCACTGATTACAGATCACCATAACAGGTATAACAATGAAAAAGTTTGAAATATTGCAAAAAGTACCAAAGTGGGACACAGAGGCATGAAGCCAGGAGATGCTGTTGGATAAATTACACTGATAGACATGCTCCACACAAGGTTGCCCCCAACCTTCAATTTGTGAAAAAATGCAATATCTGTGAAACACAATAAAGCAAAACACAATAAGACGAGATATGGCTATATTCCGCAGATTAGAGGATGATAAGTGATATGTTGAAAGAAAAGGTAAAGTAGGGGCATCAAGAATGCTGGGGGTCAGGCAGCTTGTAGTATTAATTAGGGGTTAAGTAGGCTCCATGGAAAGAGTGAGATTTGAGCTAAAATTCAAGGGTGATGAGGGAGTGAGTTGTGTCGATAATGTCAGAAGAGAAATCCAAAGAGAAATAGCCAGTTCGAGGGCCCTACTGCAGGTGAACTGGTGGAATTTTCCAGGAACAACAAAGAGGCTGATGTGACTGAAAAAGAGTGAGAAAGAGGAAGCATGAAAGCTGAGAGGGAGCAGGTGATGTAGGCTCTCCTAGACCACTGTGAGGAACCTGGCTTTGCAGCAAACAAGAATCTGGTCTGGCTTTGCAGCAAACAAGAATCTCCCCAGTGTTTCCAGGAGAGGAATGGCATAATCTGATTTATACTTTTAAAAGATCCACTGGGCTACTGTGTTGTGAATTGACTCAAGTGTGCAACAGAGAATCCAGTTATGAAGCTAACTGCAGTAGTCCAGGTAAGAAATAATGGTGCCTTGACCCACTGTGTTAACAGTGGAAATATAGTAGTGGTGGAAAGTGGCCACATTATGAACACATTCTGAAGACAGAGCAAAATAGATTTTCTGACATTTAATGCGTAGTGTGAGGAAAACAAAGGAACCAAGTATGATTACATAATTTTTGCCTGAGCAAGTGGAAGGAAATAGAAAAGGCTGTGAGAATTGTGAGTGTTGGAAGATGGTCAAGAGTTTCATTCTGGATATGCTGAATATGAGTTGTCTATTAGACAACTACATGGACAAATCAAGTAGGGAATTAAATGCATGAATCTGGAGTCTGTGATAGAAATCTGGGTTGGATATAAATTTAGACAGCTTTTATTTGAAGACTGGATGAGACCAGCAAGGGAGTGAGGGGACACAGAGAAGAAAACCAAGTGTCAATCGCTCCCATATTAACAGGTTAGGAAAAAGAACCAACAATGATGACAATTGTAAGATAGAAGGAAATCCAAGAGAGTATGGTGAAGGCACTAAAAGCCAGATGAAGAAAGTGTATTGAGAAGGAGAAAATGATCAACTGGACCAAATTTACATGAGAGTTACAGTTAAGACCAAGAATTGGCTGGTGGACTTAACAGCAAGGACGTTAGTGGCATACAGGAGAGCAGTTTGGGTGGAGGGATAGAATCTGATGCCTTATTTAATTACTTTTAACAGAGAATAGTGTAAAGATCGTAGTGATTTGAGACAATTCTTGAATGTCACTGCAAAAGGAGCAGGTGGCCAGAACAGGAATCAAAAGAAAGATTTTGAATTTTCTTTATGGCAGAAATAATTTTATGTGTTTATCTCAAATGCAATTTCCCGTGGAGGTGTGAAAATATGATGATATAGGTTCTAGAAGGGAGAATTCCTGGAGCTATTTCATTAAGTAGCTATTTCATTAAGTCATTGAGGGGACTGAATGTAGCATACATGAATCCAGCATACACAGGGAGGGATTAGCCTACACAGTTACAGTGTTCTTCATTTATAGAACCATGTAGGAAAGCAGAATGTGAGTGCAGAAACAGTGCAGAAGGTTGGCTGTGGTGGGTGGTAATTACCATCTGAATGCTTTCATTTTCTCAATGAAAAAGGAAGCAAGATCTTTAGCTGAGAGTGAAGATAAGGGAGGAGGTGTGGAGGCTGGAAAGGAGAAATGGAAAGTCGTCATCAGAGTGGGAAAGTGAAGAGACTTAGGATGTACAGTGTGATGACTAGCTGTATTAAGTACCCTCTTGAGGTTCATAGCCATGCATTTAAAATGAGACTAGTCATCACAGTTGTGTGTCTCCCTTCAACTATGTCTAGCTGCACAGGTTCAGGTACAGAGTAGGTGGAGAGTTGAATTAATCTAGGGTTTTTAGCTATGCCAAATGAGTTTAACATTACCAGAGCACACAGGATATATATGTTTAACCTGTCTAAAATATGTATTATAAAAGGAATTTTAAACCTCTTGGGTATCATCTCAGGGAACAAAAGTGTTATATTCACAAGGGTTTACTTATCTAAGGATTTTTAAGGCTCCCACACATCTGGCAAGAATTCAGCATTATGTATTAATGGTGAAATTGAGCTTTAAAAGTTCATATATTGGCCAAGTAATTGAAAATTACTTACAAGGGGGGGGAACTATATTGAGATAGTGTACTTTACTATGACAAATAATTCAACGTTCTATTGTAGTATCAGCATAAAATGTAGTTACATATACAGCTGTCATTTTCATTTATTGTTAGAAGTATCTATGTTTTATTTCCCAACTAGGGTGACTGTTTATTTGAGGCAGATACCATGTTTTATTCCTTAGAGTCCCTACTGAGGGAATGTTTTATTCCTTAGATTCCCTATAGCACGTGGAAAATTCTCAAAAAAAAAAGTTTTAAAAACTCTTTATTGATTAAAATTATAAACTTTACTGTTTTAGATGCTATATTGCTGTCTTAAAATAAAGCCCCCAACATAGTTTATATAATATTATATTATACAAATGTTCAAATTCACATTGCAAATTTTAAGTGCTATTTAAAGAACATTCTTTAACTGGAATCATTTCTGAGTTTTTGCTAAAGAAACGAGTTTAAATTCAAATTCCGTTACTATCTTGTTGCAATAACTTAAATATAATTCAAATTATGTCTACACACACAAAATACTTAGTTTACAAATAAGATATATTACCAGGCAAGGGCTATGTCTACTATAGTCTAAAAAAAAAAATTAAGAGACTAAGGCAAGTTTTAGGGCTGAAATATAAATCCCTGAAAAACTGTGTTTGTAATGGAAATGCTGACAGACCCATAACAATAGCAGTGCTAGCAGGCGCTGCTATAATACCAAACATCATCAGCCAATTTACCTCTTCATTCAAGTTTGTTGCTAAGTGTCTAGTTACTGTAAATGCTTTAGATTTTGCATAATTTATGTAAATTATTAAACACCTGTTCTCTTCCCAGAAAACAAAGATATGGAACAGTCTTCTTAGTTTAATTGATTCCTGGCTTGAGTTCTGTCATTGCTTCCCCAGCAACTACAAGGGAGTGTAGCTCCCTAATGGTCAGATATTGTTGGAAAGACACAGATGTTAAGAATTGATCTTTCAGACACATATATCTCTATAGCTTTATGCGTGGTTTGGTGGACATGTAAATGAATAAATAAAAATATCATGCTTTCTCCCGAATGCATTTAGAACAGAATGTGTATGCTATCGATGATAGTTTTTGTAAGGCATTTTTGCTGGTTTTTTCTTAATTGACTTTTTGTACTTTTTAAAAAAAATTTAAGCATCAGCCTTAAATTTAAAAAACAAAAAAACAAGTACTATTTTCCTTCGTTAGCCAATTCATATTCTTTTCTATTAATAAATACTCAGTTCAAATTATTTTCTTCAAACATTTGCAAACATCCAGTTCAAGAGAATTGAACTTATTATATAGAGAAAGGTGTGTGGTCACTTGAAGCCTGTTAGAGAAGCACATCTTTGTGAAAAATCATTAATTGCTATTATTACTCTCCTAGCTTAAATGCTAAAAAGTTCCTGAATCAAAATAACGTTGAAATTACCTAGCCACCCTAGATAGTGTTTTAAATCAATTCTTCATTAGGGCTAAAATCCACTGTAGCCTAAAATTATTTAGTTACACTGAACCAATTAGAGATATAATACATTATGTGTATATGTAAAATCTTCCCATGAAATTATTTTCCTTAATACAGTTGATTTTGAAAGTTATTTTATTCAGAAAGGCATTTTAAAACATAAGACTGGTATATTATTAATAGTTGTTTTACCATTGAATATCAGTAGATGTCAAGCTAACAGAGTAGACTATGTTAATCACTAAAAGAAGTCAAGAATGAAGAAGGAGTAAGTAAGGCCACATGTAGTGGCTCACATCTATGATCCCAGCACTTTGGGAGGCCGAGGCAGGAGGATTGCCTGAGCCCAGGAGTTCAAGGCTGCAGTGAGTTATGATCATATCACTGTGTTCTAGCCTGGGTAACAGAAAAAGAAAAAGAAGAAAAAAAAAAAAAAACAAGAAGAAGCAAGAAGTAGAGAAAGAACCACAAACACAGTGTTGAACTTTTCTCTACCTATTATATTTGTAATCTTGTTTCTTTGCCAATATTTAAAACCTTATCCCTTGCTGTATAAAATGTTCAGTATTTTAAATAAATGTAAAAAAATATATTTTAAGAATTCCAAATTAGAATTTAATTCATGTTTAGCTATCAATATGATAAACTACAATTCTGAAGTTATTGAGAATTTGAACTCAGAGTGTCTTCTAGTCAACCTAAAAAAAGAAGAAGAAGAAGAAGAAAACAGTGACCATGGTAATAATAACACATGTAACACAGATGGTTTGAATGCATTCAGTTTTTACAAAAGATAAGTTAAAACCCAACATACTAGATGCTATATGAAAACAATCTGGGCATTTAGCTTAAGTTTCATAGTGTGAAGTGGGTAGTAAATTAAATGAAATAACATGCCTGGTACATGGCAAGCAGGTTGTAGAGCAGTCATATTTTGCTGATTAACAAATCACACAAAATTTCAGTAACATTCAATAACAAACATTTATTTCTTGCTCACATGTCTGCAGCACCCCTGGGATTTGACCTATCTTGGATGAGTTCCACCGGCTGGCTTCCAAGATATGGGATGGGTCTAAATCTATTCTATATGCCTCTCATTGCCTTGAACCACTGGATACCCAAAGCATGAGCTTCTCGCAGTCAAAGGCAGGAGCACAAGTGAGCAAGCCATCCATGCAAGCATATGTCAGGGTTCTGCTCACATGCTGTCTGCTCCTATCCAGTTGCAAAAAAAAAGTCCTACGGTCAAGTTCAACATCTATGGAATGCCAAAATATGTTTTTGCCATGGAGATGCAGAGGGACACAGTGAATATTTGCTGAACAAAACTTTAATCTACCACAGACAGCTGTTATTATTTTAAATGCACTTTTAAACGGACTCTATGTTAATAGATATCTAATGCCTGATTCAAAGTGTGCATCTTTAGTCAGGTATTAAAAGAAAAAAAATCAGCTATTTTAATAAAATTGACCCCATCCCTGCTCACCATTAACTCATATGTATATAAATATAAGAGTATATGTAAAGACAAAGAAAGATTTCTTTTAGAAATAATTTTTAGATTACATCAAAATCATTCAGAAAACTTCAGTCCATGACCTATCCTGTGTTTTCCTGAGTGCTTCCTCTTGTCAAGTAGGGATGGTCTTTGCACCTTGACTTTCCCCAATATGACCCTACACACTGTCCAATTGCCACCTCCCCATTATCGTACTTGACAGGCAAGGGGATAATATCTCCACCAAGTTGGGCTAATCGAATGATCTATTCTTCACATGTTTAATTAAATAGAAAAGGTATTGTTCAGCCTAGATTAATCATCTGATAGAAGGACCTGGGACACACTGGGCCTAGCCATGTATTGCAAAGCTTGCTTCAGAGAGGGCAAAACAGATGACAGAAACTTTGAAGAAAGAAGAGATCTGACTTTGTTCCTGGAGCCTTTTGGTTCCTGGTCTGTCTCTTATGAAGCCTGGTCCTTCTTGGGCTTCATTAGGTAACCTAACACCATTCTAATTTATTGATGGTATTGAGGTTAAGCTAAGGTGATATTCTATTTCTTTCGTCCAAAATAACCTTGGTTCAAATCGGAAAATTCTTTCATTTAAGTTTGAAGTAAGCATATCAATGTACACCGATGAAAAGTGATAAAATTGTCTCTCAAGTATTTCCAGTTTGCTGCCATTTATGTAGCCTGTTGTCTGTATCATCTCATTTTATTTTGAACAAAGCAAAACTAAACCAAAAGACATTAAATTCAACTCTGTGAAGTAGGTAGGGTATATAGGATTGTCTACATTTAGTGAAAAGAATTCATGAATTCTATAAAATATATGTAGACATTTTTAATAAATGTACTCAGGTACTTAATTTCAGAGAGTATTTCTAGATCATGTATTTCTTCTCCTTTACAAGATTCCTAAAAGTACCTAAAATGCAGATAAGCTCACTTACTAGCACCTTATACTATGTGACTTGGTTCAAGGCCAGGAAACCAACAGGCTCCAGGAACAAAGTCAGAGAGCATGTGGTTTAGTTAACAAAAAATACTACGTAACACATTCCCCTAATTGAAGAGTCCACATGCTCTTGAATGTCTTTTGTTGCTCTAATCTTTTGAAAAAGTGAAAGGTTTGGTGTGTTGCTTTTTGTGCTTGTTTCCCAATGTTATGACTGTACTCCACATCTCCTGGCTCTGTGGTGGGCTGTCCTTTGCTACTACTACCCATGACCAGCAGAAACTCATGTCATGGTCCACGTGGTAAGTTGCTGTCCCACTTTGCTCAGCTTTCAGAAGATATGGAATCTTCCCAACCGCTCCTTTTGTTTCTCAAGGCCAGCACACAAGATTTTAATAGAACATGTGCATTTTTTTACTGATGGGTTAAGATAACTTCAGAAGGAAATTTCCATACAAGCAGCAAAATCTTGAAGTTCTAGCCAACTTCGAATTTTCTTTGAGACTATGGAAGTCTTGTATGGATACCTTCTCTAATCATCACTTTCTTCTCCTCTCATCAGTACATACCCCTTCTCAAAGAACTTCCTGATTCAGATCTTTTCCTCTTAATCTCACTCCCATTCCCTTAGAAAAACTTCGAGAAATCTCCCTCTATGGATTTATTAAATGTTTCCCTCACTTTCTTCAGGTCTACTTATCTAAGAGGTTTTTTATAAGGACAAAATAAATTAACATATCCAAAGGGCTTAGTTCAGTACCTACACATAGTGAGAGTTTAATAAATATCATCACTCTCATTGTCATCATACTCATCATCACAATTGTCATCACCATCATTATACTTTTATATAGCAGAGTGTTAAGAGCATAGATTCAGGCAGCAAACTGCTTAGTTAAATATCCTTGCTTTTCCACTCTGTGGCCATCTGCAATTTATTTAACCTCTCTATGACACATTTCTTGATTTGTAAAGTGAATATAGTAATAATACCTATATCATTAGATAGTTATGAAGATTAAATAGATTGTTATATATTCAAACATTTGAAAAGTTCTTATCAGGTAATAGCACTATATGTGTTTGTTAGTTTAAATGATTATTATCCACATATATTGCCCCATGCTTAAGTCACGTAAGCTCAAGTATCTTCCTCAGATTTGCCCAAATGAAAA
Organism: Microcebus murinus; assembly: GCF_040939455.1. Lineage (NCBI taxonomy): Eukaryota > Metazoa > Chordata > Mammalia > Primates > Cheirogaleidae > Microcebus > Microcebus murinus. The sequence goes on from NC_134105.1 coordinate 64,372,256, forward strand.
TGACATCCATTACTACCAAATGCCAAAGTTTGACTATCAACATCTGCCCCATAGATGAAGGAAGCAAAGCATACAATTAGCATTTCCTGATCAACATTCTCACTTTAATAGTTTACTCACTAATGAAACTATTAAAGTAAGCACATCTATCAAGGATAAAAGTTAACTTATCTTTCAGCTATGGTCTAAATCCATATTGAGAAAGAGAAAACATTTTTTTCCAATTAGTGAGGAGACTGTCTGCTCTTTGAGTCAATGGACCCTAATTAGTGTGTGGAGAAGCACTTGATTTCTTTCCTACCCCACCCCAATGGGCCTACCTGAATCATAAAAGAGATATATTAGCTTTTAATGCATGCTCTACTGGTCAATAAAGAAAGGCAAGGAACTCAGTTCTTTATACCCATTTGCTCCCACTAGTAAAAAGTGAAATGAGTATGGAGAGGTTATCAATCTCACCCCCAGCATATTTAGAAATACATTCAAAAATACATGAGAAATCGCCAATATTCAAAAACTTCAGGGACTACTTTGCCCTTCTTCCTACAAGTCATGCAAGTCCTGTCCATTAATTTTACACTTGGGTGAGTTCTAGCCTGGCTTAAACTAAAATCTGGGTTTCCTAAATGTGGTCTTTTCATAATCACGGATAAGCTTTTTTATATCCATAAAACTAAGTTAACACATAAAAATATTATATTTTATTTGTCTAATTCCTTAATATCAGTTTAAATTTTCTGCCTAGAATATGCTTATAAATTGGAACATGGAGAAATAGATAAAACTAAAAGATCTTTCTGTGATAAATACAATTTGACAACCTTATTATTTAATTCACTGTAACCTCTTCCAATGGAATCTTTCTCTAAGATGCTGAAAGCTATACATATTACTGAGAATCAAGTAAAAATTTTGCATGAGCAAATTTTAAATATTAAATGTAATTCTTTCTTAAATCTCTCTTTTCCACGTTCACTACCATTAAAATTTTGAGGTTTAATTTAATTTGCTTAAGCAAGTTGCAATAGAAATTATTTAGTCACCAAAAGAATGCATTCCAGGGAATTAAAGCTCAAAGTTATTTGTTCTGAGATGTAAGTATGCCTTGGAGGAATGCTTTAGAATCTACTTGGGTTTGCCAGGTGTTCTAACTCAGATATACTCTTGACTAGCATGTCATCTAAGCACACTGCCAAATGAGGACTCTTCTATTAGTGGCTCTCCATGGTGCACTGCAACATGATATAAGTGGTTGAATATAAAAAGGAAATAGGCCATATCCATATAATTTTCATCTATACTAACAGTAGAATATTTTGTCAGATCATATTTTCAATACTAGCAAACAACATGCAAAGCTTATGTTAAATTTAGGGAATATTTGCTCCCAATAACTTGCCAAATGTCATAAATTTTATTGAGTGTATATCCAACATGGCTGTTTCCTTAACAGACCATAAATCTTTATATTCTGTTACTTGTAATGGATTTTAATATCAAAACCTTGGTAGTCAAGAAGTTACATAATTTTTAAAACTAATTTATTTGTTGTTAAGACTATCTGTTTTCATACTGTATTTATTTTCAGTTACAAGAGCTTACTCTTATGTCTGTAGTATAGTCAGAAAATCTGGCTTTTAGTACTAATTCCCCTGCAGACCATGTGGATAACTTGTGTAAGCCACTTAATAGCCCTTTATTTTAGTTTGTTTCATTTCTCAAATGGGAATAATATAATTTATCACTTCAGTTATGATACAAACATACATGCAAACATACATACATACAAGGTATGTATGTGGACAAACTTTCAGTATACAAAATACTACAATTATAAATCATTATCTCTGTGTGATAAAGAGTTTGCACTAGACTAGCGAACAATACAGTCAAGATGGCTAAAGGTGACCCCAAGAAACCAAAGGGCAAGATGTCTGCTTATGCCTTCTTTGTGCAGACGTGCAGAGAAGAACATAAGAAGAAAAACCCAGAGGTCCCTGTCAATTTTGCAGAATTTTCCAAGAAGTGCTCTGAGAGGTGGAAGACAATGTCTGGGAAAGAGAAGTCTAAATTTGATGAAATGGCAAAGGCGGATAAAGTCCGCTATGATCGGGAAATGAAGGATTATGGACCAGCTAAGGGAGGAAAGAAGAAGAAGGACCCTAATGCCCCCAAAAGGCCACCGTCTGGATTCTTCCTGTTCTGTTCAGAATTCCGCCCCAAGATCAAATCTACAAACCCTGGCATCTCTATTGGAGATGTGACAAAAAAGCTGGGTGAGATGTGGAATAACTTAAGTGACAGTGAAAAGCAGCCTTACATCACTAAGGCTGCAAAGCTGAAGGAGAAGTATGAGAAGGGTGTTGCTGACTATAAGTCTAAAGGAAAGTTTGATGGCGCAAAGGGTCCCGCTAAAGTTGCCCGGAAAAAGGTGGAAGAGGAAGATGAAGAAGACGAGGAGGAAGAGGAGGAGGAGGAGGAGGAGGAGGAGGATGAATAAAAAACTGTTTATCTGTCTCCTTTTGAATACCTTAGAGTAAGGGAGCGCCGTAATTGACACATCTCTTATTTGAGAAATGTCTATTGCCCTCATTAGGTTTAATAACAAAATTTGATCACGATCATATTGTAGTCTCAAAGTGCTCTAGAAATTGTCAGTGGTTTATATGAAGTGGCCATGGGTGTCTGGAGCACCCTGAAACTGTATCAAAGTTGTACATATTTCCAAACATTTTTAAAATGAAAAGGCACTCTTGTGTTCTCCTCACTCTGTGCACTTTGCTGTTGGTGTGACAAGGCATTTAAAGATGTTTCTGGCATTTTTTTTAAATTTGTAAGGTGGTGTTAACTATATGGTTATTGGCTAGAAATCCTGAGTTATCAACTGTACATATCTATAGTTTGTAAAAAGAACAAAACAACCAAGACCAACTCTTGCTGCTTCTTGCTTGGCATTGAGGCTGTGGGGAAAGATGCCCTTTGGAGGGGCCATAGCTCAGGGCGCGCACTGTGAGCTGGACCTGTTGACACTGCAGCGGGCATCCATTTAGCTTCAGGTTGTCTTGTTTTTGTATATAGTGACATAGCATCCTGCTGCCATTCTTAGCTGTGGACAGAGGGGGGTCAGCTGGCATGAGAAGTGTTTGGATTCCTATTTTTTTTTTTTTTAGTTAAGTATGGTAGTTTTTAAACTGTTTGTTTTAAAGCAAACTGTAGAACCCTTAATTGTCAGCAAAGCGGAAGAGCCACTGCATCAATGAAAGTTCAAGAACCTTCTGTACTTAAACGTATTTGCAACGTTCTGTTTTTTTGTATTTAGAATGCTGAAATGTTTTTGAAGTTAAATAAAACAGTATTACATTTATAAAAAAAAAAAAAGAGTTTGCACTAGTGGTTCACTGTGAGTCTTGGCTTTTTATTTGTCTATACTTTTTAGAATGAAAGCTAAATATCATTAAGTATGTTTCACCTGGTAACCACTGATAACCATCTATAATTATTCTCAAATTGGTCCAAATCAAAGAGGATAATATGATGGGACACATTTCCAATAATCAGTCTGCTTTAGAGATAGAACTTTATTTGTGCAAAATAGTTTTTTTTCCCTTAATCCTTCTTTTTTGATTCTCTGAACAGCAAAAGAAGTGCTAATATTTTGTTGCTGCCTAAGATTAGTCTACAGTTTCCCACATCTTTTACGCGGATTATTTATAAATGAAACAGGTTACTTTTTGTTTGTTTTGCTCATGACATAAAAAGACATGCACTCTTATTTTATGTGTTTTCATTAATCCAGATTTTTTTTTCTGGTGATGTATTTGAAATCCTGAAATTTTCTTAATAAAATAATTAATGCTCAAGTAGCATTAAAGAAACAATAAGAGGTGCTAATTCACGATTGTCTTTTATGGTTAAAAGTACCTGTGGTTGGGGGTGGTGGTGAAGATGGGTAAACTCACAACTAATGGTTGAGGAGTGTACTGTATGGGCATGGTTGTAGCTCTGGCTTGGACAAAGCAAGGCATTATATATAACCGAAATGTTTGTACCCCCATAATATTCTGAAATTTAAAAAACAAAAATAAATATATAAAACTACTTTTTAAATAATCCACCTAGGACATATCAAATTAGTTTTTTGTTGTTTTTGTTTAGTAAAATTATTTATTCAAGGGTCATTATGAAAATTTATACTGATTTGTTGTAAATATTTCTTTTTACTGTTAAAAAGAAAAAAGAAACAATAAACAAATTGTCATGACCTCATGGTATTTTACCATTATTATATAGGTAAATTATGCTTTGGTAGTTTCAACATTCATGATTTGATAATCACAAGCACACACAAATTTAAAACTGGCTTATGAATTACTAGTGCTAACAAACAAGATTAAGGGGCCCCAATGCTTAAACAAAGAAGAACAAGGGTCAAAGAAAAGGAAGAAAATGAGAAACTGGCCCCAGTCTCTTCCTAGCCTGATCCTCTGTCTACAGAAAATAATTAAGCATTTCAAAGAGTGGTTATAGGCTTTATTCTGTCAATATGCATAAGAGAACACCTGGAGACCAGGTAATTCTCTTAGTTGAAGCAAAATTGAATCCTTTGGGGGAGGAGAAGAGAGCAGTATGAGTCCTTGTGGTTTGGCTCCGTTAGCAGTTTTTTGTCTCTGACTGCTCTGAAAATTGTGGTTACAACAGCTGGAGATTATTCCGGATTTTCCTGCCTCAGTATCATTGGTACAGTTCCATCTCTGTGTCTGCCAGGATGCTTCTTTTGAGAGCTGTTGTTTGCTAGCCTTGTGGTTTATTGGTTGGTCAAGGTTCAACAAGGAGAAGATGGGGGAGTGGTAGAGGAAGCAGGGAAGCAATGAAAAAGATTGAGGAATGTAAGTGTTGAAGGTTATGGAACTGGGGGCTCTCTATGATGTCTGTCTTAATCCTTTTACATGTCTTTCCATGAAATTCTGAATTTCTTTGCCATCAAATACTGTCAATGATCACTTTGGGTCCAAGAAAACATGTTAGAAGTCAATGAAAGGCTATGAAGTTTATAAATTCTTTGAATTTTTCTGCAAAACTATTTTACAGTCTCTTTCAATTATATTCCATAATCCAGATAGCAGTAATGCTATTTATTCATACTAATCATGCATATAACTAAAGTCTTGATGCTCAGACATTTATATTGTACAGAAGACCTATTTCTGGATGTCCATCGGAAGGAAGTTACTACATGGTAAAGCTGGCGACTCAGTTACTGAAAAACAGCTCATCCCAAAAAGCATTAGAGAAACAATTCTTCTGCTTCTGGTATATTTCAGTCATTTGAATAGATTTAAATTCACATATGGTTTCAATAAATCCAAATGGTAGAACAGAATGGAATGAACTCATTAATGACTTGGGAATGTACTTCTTAAAGTTTGAAAGTCAACAAGGGTTTTGATGATAGTCAGTTTTACTCTCAAGAGCTCAAAGGACAATTTTATCTACATTATAACACAATGTTTTAATTTATAAACAATCTGCTTCTACAACTATCTATTTTCTGCTCCAGTTCTCTTTGAAAGAATGAAAGGTTCTTGGCATCAATTCCTATTTCTCTCCTATATGGCCAATAGGTGTTCGCCCTATTGCATCCAGAACAAAATTTCTCCTGTTTTTTTCTTAAACTGTTGCCTTAGAACTCATTACTGACACCTCAATTTTTCAGATTTTCAATTCAGAATTTCAATTTTTCACACCTCAAATTTTCACCTCAAAATACTGCAAAAACATTTGGCAACTATGTTAGTGTTTAGCCAACAGTATATGCCTCTACTTGATTTCCATTACTTGATATTCCTTCTACATTTATAAAATGTAATGCTTTTCTGAATATTACAATAATTGTACTGGAATGTGTTAACTGGTTAACTTTGGAAATGATTTCAAATCTATTCTTGTTTAGAATAACTAGACTTTGAACCAGAACCTCTCTGGGGTTCTTGCTGTTTCAGATAATGTATGAAAAAGATAGTAATTTAGCACCATGTGCCTTATAATTAACTTAATCGTTGTCAGCATGCAGCTATAAACCAAATACCAATTAGTCCTATTTGTATATCCATGGGCTTTTCTGGTTGTCTTTGAGTTAAAGTTTCTTATTTGGGCAACTTAGAGCCTCCCCCAGTGTGCAAAGGAAAATGTTTTTTTTTTTTAAACATTTTTAAATGTGCAAATTAACTGCATATTTAGTTTCAGTATGCAAATGAGCTGAGCTGATAAGTTCTTATTAGCAAAAGACAGGTTTCTTAATGCTTAAAATTCAACAAATGTAGGAAAGCAATCTGTGAAATGCTTCAACAGACCAGGAATGCTGGTTAGGTATTATCAGAGATTCAGTTACTGTTTAACAATCATTTAATCCCTATAGTTTCCTGTATTTAACAAAAGCCTATTTTCCAAATTGAAGAAAGCATATATATCAAAATGTTCTACATTCACATATTAAGATGGACACAGAGAAAGCCATACACGCATACTGAGAAAATGATATTATCCTGAAAAAGATTCAAACACATATTGAGAAACGTACCCACGAAAGACAGAGTGGGTCATACACATACAAAGAGACCCACAAACATTCAGAGAAACAAACATAATCAGAAAAAAAAAAAAAAAAAAACAGAACCCAAACATACTGATGTTCAAAAAACTCTTTGAAAGCACTCCAGAAGTATAATAAATGTTCACCAAAATCTGTTTCTTCATCTTCTGGGAACACACTTTGACTATATTTCCTTTGAAGATGTGGCCATGAAACCGAGCTCTAGCGAACGGAACATGACAGAGGGTGTTGAGTGCCACTTCCAAGCTTTCCCATAATGACCTCTCGTGCACCTGTCTTCTCTGGCTGAATGGGGAGGGCACAGGCTGGTGACCTTGTAAGCTCTGAGTTAAGATGGCAGAACGGCCACTGACCTGGATCTTTGACATGGGCCTGAGCCCTTTCTGGAGTCCTTTCTCTACTACTTTACCATCCACCTTGGACTGTTAATGGAAAGAAAGAAACACCTTGGACTGTTAAGTAGAAAGACATATACTTCTATGGTATTTGAGCCATTCCACATTTTGATTTGTTACTTTGACCTAGAATATTTAAACTGAAGCAATGACACAGACCTAAATGATAACTTTCCAGCTTCTAATCAACTCGTCTATTTTCCTTCAGAAATTATTAGAGCTTATGCAGTCAAAGAAAATGCTTTGATAAATTTGTCTTCGTCTAACATGAACTCTTTGCATTACAGGCTAAGTAACAGAGCTTAATGAAATAAATAGGATAGCATAGTATCGATAGCATTAGACTAGAAATTAAAAGGTATTATTGATATCCATGACACTTCCTAGCTGATGACATAAACAACTGACTTTTCCTAACTAAGACTCCTTCTATTTCCACATTTGTAAGATGTGAGGACCTAAAATGATCACCAAATCTCTATCACACCATAGTTATCATTCTGTGATTCTATAATTCCAAAGAGTCCAAATTATCAGAGATTTTTCCTCTGTAAATAATAAAAGTGAAAAAAATCATACTACATGCTTTGTTTTTCTTTTGTTTTTTCTGGGTGTTATGAGACTTGAGCTTCAACCCAATCTAATCCTAAACCTATCTAGTGTCTCATTTATTACAACTCTAAAATAATAGGGTAATATAGACACTTTCTAAAATTATTTCTAATTCTAATGCATCATGGTTCTAGGAGATAGCAAATGCTAATCCCCAGGAATAATTTGCTTATTGGAAGCTTTGTTAAATACACTCTGCTTCCATGAACAGAAGACTAATTTAGAAAATTACGTGGGTTTTGAAACAAGATCTGTGTGATAATGAGCAAGTTGCTTAACCTCTCAGAACCCTATTGTCCTTAACTATAAATGGGGGTTAACATGGCCTCTGCTGTTGTTACAAGGATTCAATGAGATTAGAAATGTGAGATTTCCCAGTTTAGCTCTTGTCACGCAGTAGCCGATCAGCATACATGCTGGCTTGTCCCCGGTGTACTGTACAGTGTAGAAGGGGCGTGCTGCCCGCAGGCCCATCCCTGGCCCAAACATTTTCAAATCGCTATGAAACATTCAGGATGGTTAACAGAGGATCGCATATTGGCAGAACACGCAGGTTATGACAGAAAGACAAAATGGAGATATGCCACTTTAAAAATGACAAAGATCATGAATGAAAATTTTCTTGAAGTTATATAATTTTAGCTTATAGAGAGAATGAAAATTATTGCTTTCATTTTTAACTATTTAATTTTTAATATTATTTAACATTTAATTTTTTAATATTGAGCAACTCTTTGCTTTGATCTCTCATGTTCACCTACTAAGTGCTAAAGGTACTTTGTCTTTGTCGTAAACTTAATCTTCGCAGTAAAACTTTCAAGATAGGCTCCCCCCTCATTATTTAGGCAAGAAAATAGAGGGGCACAGAGACTGAGTGCTCTGCTCAGGACCACCTCTTGAACTCAATGTAGACCAAACACCCACACATAAAGCTAAACCCAAATTTGTCTGGCTCCAAAAGCCATTTTCGTTTTACTATGTCACATTGACTTTCAATAATAAAGTCTCTAACACCTCCAAATCATTGTGCTTTAATTCACCAACTCTTATTGTACTCATTGTTCTTAGAAAGTGAGGTCATGTATTAAAACTTAGAAAAATTAATTCCATGGTGGGACTGTGGGGGTAGTACAGAAACTCATAGGTTTACTAATCCCCTCTAAACGGTGTTTTGCATCATGAAGGGCACAGCTGTCCCCAAATATTTATTGGCAGAAATCAAGAAAGTAGTAAGAACATTCTGCTGAGTAGTCAGGTCAAACATAACATGAATAGCAGAGAAAAAACAAGAGAGACATTGTTGTGACAGATCCTTCGCATGATGTCATTTGGTTTTGTTAGTAAAAATCTATAAATGACATCTGTTTATCCATTTACGAATAGCACAAAGCCAAATTTTGCACCAGGTCTCTCTGCATAGACTCCTAAAGGAAGGCCCTTTGTAAGTGATGATGTGTCAAAAGTCACAAAAAATCTGTTAAAATTCTACTTCTGCTGAGCTGAGAAAATAGTGCACTTGATGGATATGTGTGTGAATTGTATTAAATCCAGATGAGAGTGGTATTTTTGTCTCCATTAGCAACAAACACCCAAGAGAATGAAATGTTTAACTTAAAGAAAAGATTGTTTGTGATCAGAATGGCAATTTCCTCGAGAGAGAGGCCAAAATGCAGACAACTATACCACCTGCATATGCCTCTAAAATGCCTCTAAATTTTAGTTTCCACCATTCCGCTTAATCATTACTTGTGTACAAGTAGGAGACTTCAGAGAAAGTTTTACCATTATGCCTGGAAAGAATTTCTTCATTTTTAAACAATGTTCTTTTAAGAATTGTTATTCATAAAACTTTCAGGAATTGTCATCAAACCTACAAATTAACCTTCTTTTTTTTTTTGTTAGAGGTAATTTATGAAATATTCTTGTATCTCTGGCTTACGTCAGCAGAGTTCCTGCATATGCACCATTTGTATACCAGCGGACCCCATACTCAAATCAGAAAAAGTTCCCACATGTTTGTCCATTACATGACTCTATTAGAAGACTCAAGTGAAAGACTGGAGGTGAACTTTTAGGGTAGGCATCCTGACTGAAATAGGTGGTTGCATCTACATTGATATCAAATCATTGAGGTTTCTTGATTTACAACTTCCTGAAACAAAGATATTAAAAAGAACAAAAGTGATACTATAAGACAAATATATACTAATTCTTCCAGTTGTAATTTGCTGTGAGAGAAAATTTTAAAAAAATATTAATGGCTTAAATTGATATTTTTTTGTTTTTTTCCTCGCAATTCCACAAATCAGCAATTTGGTTTTGGCTCAGCTGAAAAGTCTTCTGTTGATCTCACGTGAGATCACTCATGTGTCTGCAATCACCTGGTGGCTCAGCTGGAACCGAATGATCTATTCATCCACGTGTCTAGTGGTTGATTCCGACGGATAGCTGGGGCAGTGGGAGCAATGGTCCTGACTGTTCTCTCATAGTTCAGTAAACTAATCCAGGCTTTTTCAACTGACAGTCTCAAAGGAGCAAAAGCAGGATAAACCCCAAATTGCAAGTGCCTTTCACACCTCTGCTTTCTTCACATTTGCTAATGTTCCATTGCCCAAAGTATGTCTCGTGGCTAAGCCCTGGTTCTTAGTGGAGAGACTGGAATGCCACATTGCAAAGAGATATTTACACTGGCACAGTGTGTCTTCTAGTCACAAATTATTCAAGCTCCCCTTGCATGCAGTATTATTTTCACCCCCTTCCAAAAAGTGACATCAAAGTGATCTCTATTCTTGCAAATATTAATTTCCATTCACATTTTCTCATTCTCCTCTTGTTTCCTCCCACCCACCAAAATCCCATTTCATTTCTTAAACAGAGTGCTTTATCCTCTTGTCTTCAGTGTATGGTCTCAATCTTCTACAAAGGAAAGTTGTAGAAATTTATGCGCAGTTGATTCAAGATAATTAGGATGTCATCCATTTGGATTATTTATATAAATAGGATTTATTCAAAAAGGATAAGATAAACAGTTTTGGTTTTGTCCTACAACTGTTTTTCTACTGCATCTTGTTTCCTTTCCTGAATAATATCTTGGGTAATTCTCCTAGCTTTCAGGCATTGGAAGAGCAGCATTTTCAGATATTAAGAAGTCGAATCAGAATTGAATCAAAGTTCTAATTTCACTTCTAAGTTAAAACTCTTCTCTGAGCTATGAACTGAATCTCAAATGTATACCAGCACTGGATAAGGGGGAAGTAGTTGAGCATTCATCCTCCAAGGGTGGAAAGGAAGATGGGAAGATCAAAGGTGAGAAAAATGGCAAGATCTTTCTTGATTGGTGCTGCTATAATTTGATTTTACTGCTGTGTGGCAGACACCAATCTATCAGTTATCTCTCTGTCAAAGCACTATTGTGGATTATTCCTCCTACTAGAAAACATTGCTCAGCAATTCTCTGACAGGGCAATGCCTCTTCAACTGACTTCTACAAACCTCGTACCCTTAACTCCAATTCCTATGATAGCTTTCCTTGTAGGGTGAGACACTGCCACAGCTGTGATCCTGAGTGTGGTTCTTTCCGGAAGGCTGGGCTTGGCTGTGTCGGGTGCTGACTGACCACCATGCCCCACAGGAACTCGGACTCAACAAACTCTGGAAATAGAGGCCATTCCCACCATCTTCCCAGGCAATGCTAGCCAGGTTTTCTCCTTTGGCCTGTTAAAGTAAAAGGCAAGGGCCAGTCCCTATTTACTCCAAACTTCAGACAAAGGTTAGTTCTCCAAAATCTCCTGCACCTTGCTTTGCTCTGGTAGCACTGTGAGATGGGCATTTGGATTTCTGGAATGTGAAAAGCATCCCAGTGAAGTATAATGTCAGTCTTCTCTTCTGGTGAGCATTTTACTGTCTTCTGAGTGGTTCTGTAGCTTCCTACCCGGTTTGATGTGTGTCAGAGGTCCTCCCACCTCTCCCCTCAGTGAGAAAGGAGGGGAAATGCCTCAGTGCTTTAAATGGGAAATGCCTATTGAACAGCCTATTACTTAAATATTTATCTATTTAGCATTTTCCCCTCTGCACACTTAAGTTCGATTTCTAATATAGCAGGCTTTCTGAAGTAACTCTTTCTGCTGTTCCTTGTTTACCATTTGTGTAATCTATGTGGGTTTATGTATCTGTACGTGCATGATGATGCATGCCAGAAGACATACTTCTCAGCCTAATCAGAAGAACATAAGATTCTTCTTTTTACTCTGTTGTACTTTTTGATTGGTGCTGCCAGCATTAATCTCTGCGGTATTCATGTTTTCTTTGCTGCATTAATCAAAGTTCTGTGCTTACCAAAGCTTTTTTGTTTCCATTGTCTTTGCCTTGTTCCCTCAAGACTGTTTTTCTTCTAATACGACTGAGTCTGGGAGGCCTGGCCTCAGAGAGTCCCTTATCCTCTAAGGAGCACAACACAGATTGGTGATCTCAATTTTCATGTACTCATTTTGATCTTGTTTGGCACACTGACTGCTGGCACCCTTAAGCACCCAGCACAGGCTGGTGTTCTGCTGACTCTCTGAACTGCTCTAAATCTTGAGCCACGAGTTTTCACATCTGTCCTGACTCTTGCCAGGTGTCAACGGACATTCTCTGAAAACCCTTGTTTAGCCTACCCTCAAGAATGCTGACTTCAGGTAGAAATGGATAGGATATAGGCTGTACATGTTCATTTTAGAAAAAGCAGAATCATGTATCTATTTTTTGAAATGTTTTTCTTTATAAACTTTTTCCTTTGCCAACAATTATAAGGTAAGGGGTAAAAAGTTCATATTAAATATGCAACATTTCTAGCTCTCATTTAGTCACTAAAAACTAAAACTAAGACCCTTTTGCACTTTGAACTTATTTTGCACCAAATACGTCTGGATTATACTATATTCAGGACAATACCCACAGGTGAGTATGGGCCCTTACTTTTCTATTTGGGATGTCAAGCAACAGAGAGTATTGGCTGATCTGTTATAAACTCTATCAATTAATCCTTCTACATTCTTCTAATCTGGATTGTATTGAAATTATTCAAATGTCCCTGCAAGTGTCCAGACAAGACCAAAGGTATGGAAAATACCATCTCAAAGCATACCCAGTTGAAATTGTCACAGCCTTGTCTGTTTAGGGCTATTTTCTTTCTCTTAGAATATACTACAAAAGTTTTAAATTTTTACTCAAAATTTAAATATAATCTCAGGATTTATCAAACTCTGAAGTAGCCTGAATCTATGTTTAAATAGAAGATCGGTTGCATCAATAGGGGGAGTAATATTTTTAAATGGCTTTCTGATCATGGGTCCCCTAGGCAGAGGTAGATACTTATTTGCATCATGTAATTCCAAGACCCTGGCTCAGGCTCTAACTATGTGTTCACATGTCTATATAGTTTTGTAAAACTTGCAAAGGTGTGATATTCAACTGCAGCTGTATGTATGTGCTATTCCTTTACACTGTAGCATCCCCTCGGCTATACTTCACCTCGTGAAGGGGAGTTATGCATCTGTTCACTTTGGGTTGAATGGTTGGCAGTCAATTCTGCATATAGTTCAGGGGTTGCTGGCCAAACCATCTAGATGCAGGATCAGAATACTCTTGCCACCCAAACCTGGCTCACAGAGATTGCGCCTGATACTGCAAGGTCAGAGGTCAGATAGCTGTGTGAATGGAACTATGGCATCTGACAGCAGGAGTTAGTGGCAGTAGATTAGAGGTTGCTTCAACCATTTAACATTAACTACTGAGCAAGAATCTTTGAAATGCTCTAATATTTTATAGCTCGTATATGAAAAAATCTTGAGAGATATTTTTTCCAAATTTGACAATCATCCTAAAAATGTATTTGATGTTACCAGTAATAAGTTATGAAACTGAAAGAAACTTTTCTAAAAACTATGAATAAGGAGACATTTCAATCAACAAAAGATTGAATTATCTGAGAAAAGATTGAATTATCTTACTCTTATTTTGGATAAAAATAATAATCCAAAATGCTGTCATATGAAGAGATGATCAAAGAATACGTAGCCAAATATTGGGAAAAAACTATATAATAAATGGGTAATAGAGGTGCCTCAGGCAGTTCATAAATTTAAAAACTATTATTATTTCTCTGGATTTTGTGATATTTGTGATTGTTTTTTTTTTTTTTTTTTTTTTTTTTTGAGACAGAGTCTCACTTTGTTGTCCAGGCTAGAGTGAGTGCCATGGCGTCAGCCTAGCTCACAGCAACCTCAAACTCCTGGGCTCGAGCGATCCTTCTGCCTCAGCCTCCTGAGTAGCTGGGACTACAGGCATGAGCCACCATGCCCGGCTAATTTTTTATATATATATCAGTTGGCCAATTAATTTCTTTCTATTTATAGTAGAGACGGGTCTCGCTCTTGCTCAGGCTGGTTTTGAACTCCTGACCTTGAGCAATCCGCCCGCCTCGGCCTCCCAAGAGCTAGGATTACAGGCGTGAGCCACCGCGCCCGGCCTTTGTGATTGTTTTTTAAAATTTATAGTTTTTCATGATTTATTTTCCAATTTCGTACATAATTTATATTGTAATTATATATTTTTTTAGGGAGGGCCTCACAAATTACATAAGCTTCAGGTCCCCAAAAAAACCTGGATCTGCCCCTAACCCTAGGGTATATATTAATAGATATATAAATATAGACATAGATATCTAAAAAAGGTGAACAGCTATCTTCATTCACTTCAGCTTCTAGGAAGTAGTAAAATTAATAAATGCAGACATTATCCAAACCATAGAGGACTTTATGGATTAAAATCAATAGTTCAGTGTAACCAGCTTGCACTTAGGAGCTAACTAGGAGCCAGTGAAAAACACATAGATGACTCACATAAATAAAGCAAACCTCCTAATGGAGTACATGTGAAAATTAAGACAACAACAACAACAACATCCCATTTAAGAATATTATCTGAAGAACCCAATCCTCTTTGAAGAGAAGGTACATTCTCAGCAAAACCCTGGAACACATTAACAGGATGATCTATCAACCCTTTTCCCTAATTGATTCTGTGCTCTAAGTGAAGTAGAGGTGAATTTGGGAGCCATTTGGACTTACAGAAGATTTGGTCTGAAGATAGATTGATGATTAGGTAATAGTTTTTTAATCTGAGTATTTTATTATTTTGATACTCAATAAAAATCTTATTTTTAAAAACAAAAATTCTGTTCTGGGTTTTTTGGATTTTTTTTAAGGCCTTTTATGATTTCTGAGTTACTCTCAGCTGTGCTTGAATGAGGCATCTCCATTGTCTCTCAAATTCTCATAAGTTTACAACTTTCACAAACAACATGCTTTTGGATAAAACCCAGTTTACAAAGATGTACCTGAGGAGCTATTCTTTAATATTCTTGAATGGGAGAATCTCAGTTGATACTAAGTTCCAGGCAATATTCATATTTTTGAAAAAAAATCTTTCTTATTCTTTTTAAATAAACTAATATTTGAAACAGAATTTTCTAAAATCATGACCACACAGCATTAATTTAACAAGTTCTGGAAGTAACCAAACCTGTATTTGCATCCCAGCATCACCGCTTCTAGATAGGAGACCTGAAGCAAGTGGCTTAAGTTATCTGAGCCTCAGAATATGTATATCTAAAATAAGTATCATAGTAAAACCCAAATCTTAGTCCTGAGGTGAAAGTTAAATGTACTCTTAGAGGAAAGTATTTTAATACAGAGCTTTTATAAAATAATTAAAGGCATTGTAAACCTCCTATCCATGTTTCATTTTCAAAGCTAATTAAAACTAACTTATTTCTAAAATACCATCCCAAACTTATGGGAAAAAAGTTAAGTTCATTTTTTTTTTTTATACACCTACATGTGAACAAAAGGGGAAAAAGTTCTTAAAGGAACTTGGGTGAGTGACTAACACAATATTGAAACTTCAACATATAGAAGCAAAGTGCAATACACACTAATATGGATAAGTTATTTTATTTTGTTTTTTCAAAAATGAAGAGGGCAGAGAGCAAAGCAAGAGGATTTTTCAATGGTAGAGTCTACCTGCTAAGCTAAGTTGGTACTTCTTGCAGATAATGACCCTTAGGATAAGTCAGAGTGATGGGAGCCTCCTCTGTGTTACAGATGGCTTTCAGTGCAAGCAAGTAACCAATTCATTCCATTACTATTGGATTTTGGGTGTTTCCAATTCAGACATTGCAGTAAAGAAACAAATACTGTATCCTACTCTAAAAGACTTTGACTTATTAATAAAATGTATCACACACACACACACACATGCACATTATATTTCTATTCTTCCTTTTTTCCCACAGAGACAGAGAGAAGATGAGGCTTAAAACTTTGCAAGTGGTGAAAGAAATAACAATGAATGTACAAGATTTTGTTTTTTTCTTTTCAACTAGTGTTATTAATAATTATGTTTGCCTTTCTTTTCATTAAGGAAACAACATAAGTGAGTTATTACTATCTAAATTGTAAATTGTATTTTTAAATTGAATCCAGAGATTTTATACATCTCAATTTTTTAAAGAAAATACTATAATTTTTAAATAATGATATTCAAAAGTCCTGAATCAGTCCAAATTCTATGTTATTGAACAACAGTATCAGCAGCTACATAAAGGTAAAGGTAACTATTTTCCACTGTTTTTGTACTCAAGCACTGGATTAAGTATTTTATTATGTTATCTTCTTTATTCCTTAAAATTGCCATGGGAGATGTTAATTTTAACATTTTAAAGATGAAAAAACTCAAACTAAGATGAGGTAAATCTCTTGCCATAGGGAGATACACGGAATTGATCGAATTAAAATTTATATTTGAACTTAAAGACCTTTTGTATGTCATTCTCCTCAAGGTTATTCAGAAAGAACAATGCTCCAGGCCATTGTTTGGCATAATGATAATAATATTAATAGTTTATATTTTTGAAATCTTTTTATGCCTACAACCCTCTTGAACCCTTTACACACATGATTTTTTAAATTACTACAAACACTTCATGCTTTTAGTATTTTTATTATTCCATATTTTCATGAAAACTGGATCTTGGAGAGGTTGAAAAATGTGCTGTGAAGTCGCACAGGTTTGACCATCAAAGCATACTTTACATGTTACTATGAAAGTCTCCTTCCAGCCAGGTACAGTGGCTCACACCTGTAATCCCAGCACTTTGGGAGGCCCAGGAGGGAGGATCTCTTGAGGCCAGGAGTTCAAGATCAGCCTAGGCAACATAATGAGACCCTTGCCTCTACAAAAACATTTTTACTATTAGCAAGGCATTGTGGTGTACATCTGTATGCCCAACTACTCTGAAGGCTGAGGCAGGAGGATTGCTTGAGCCTCCCAGTTTGAGGCTGCAGTGAGCTATGACCGTGCCTCTGCACTCCAGCTTGGGTGACAGAGTGAGACCCTGTCAAAAAAAGAAAAAGAAAAAGAAAAAAAAATCGCCTCCCTCATGAAGATTAGAGAGGTATTAAGATAGCATAATTTGAAAGATGCCATAGTTTGCCCATAAATAGCTCCACCTCTGGAGCCTTCACACTAAGTTATAGATGAAAGGTAAGTAATAGTTGCTTTATCCAATTAAGTTATTTTTGACTGACCCATGACAGAGATAGGGCCACCCTGGCGCATCCAGAGACGAGACTAAGGAAGAAACACAAAGGGCCACAGGGCAGAGCTAACAAAGCTACTGATGAGGGAAAATCTTACCCTACATGAACAATTCAACCAGAGAAAACATTCTAGCTGTGATATCAGCTTTGTGGCAAAATATTAATAAAGAGCAAGCTTAACATACTTACAAAAAAAAAAAAAGCAACAACTAACAAAACCTGGGAAGCTTGCAAATGACTGCCATGCAGAGAGTAGAAATTTAGCTATAAGTGTACCATGTTTCCCCGAAAATAAGACCTACCCATAAAATAAGCCCTAGCAGGATTTCTAAGCATTTGTGCAATATAAGCCCTACCCTGAAAATAAGACCTAGTGATGGGCGTGGCTACGCAGCATATCTGCACAACCCATGCATTTCATCGCAGATCGGTAAAGAAGAAGAGCAGCCCTTCTCATCTGCCCCTTGAGAGCTCTATTGCTCGACATGAGAGATTGGGGCCAATAGTTCTAAAGGAAATAGAGTAGCAAGAAATTCAGGATGGAATTCAGGGTTTGGAGAGTTATGATGATGTTCCAGAAGAAGATGACTTAACTATATTTGAATAAATGTAGATTGTTGTACCATACTTAAAAAAAAAATAACACATCCCCTGAAAATAAGCCCTAGGGTGCCTTCTTGAGGAAGAATAAATATAAGACCCTGTCTTATTTTCAGAGAAACAGGGTATTAATAAATATATTTAATATTGTTCAAGAAGTCAGTAAACTTTTAAAAGGGATTTATCCCAAGACTTTTCAAATGCTTGTAGTTTTTCAAATGGTAACATGTTTATTATCACTGTAGTGCTGCTCTTTCTTTCAATATGGTTAAAAACCTTGGGGATAATAGATCCAGCTGAGCTCCCACTCAGAAGCTTATCCCATGCAAATGAGGCCATTTAGGACCCAGTCAGCTGACCCAGTCAGCCCAGCATCTCAGAAAAAATGGCCTGAATCAGAAGAACTGCCCAGGCAACCCACAGAATTAGAAAAATAATACATTATTGTGGTTTGATGCCACTACATTTTGGAATGATTTGCCATACAGCAATGGATAATTGAAGCAATGGGCAAGTAGCTTAGGTTCTCTTCTAAGACTGGCCTCCCACATTTTTATACAGAAATAAATGAATTCATGTTTGTAAGTAATACAGTCTTGAGTAAATATAACTTTTTTAAGAACCAAATTAAAATTATGTTTTATTTATTTATAATTTTATTTTGGGTTCTCAACAAAGTAATAGTATGTAAGCAATCAGTTCTACTATACAGTAGAATGGAGAAGTATTTCATCCTTTATTCAGCAAGAATTTGGGGAGCTCTGCTGTAAACCATGCGTAGTTCTTGGCATAGAGAAGAAGGTGGGGCCTCTGCCCTTAGTAATTGTCAGTCTAGTGAAAGGGATGGACAATTGCACTTCAGAGATAAAGAAGGTAGGGCTATGCCTGGTGGCTCACACCTATAATACTAGCACTCTGGGAGGCCAAGGTGGGAAGATCGCTTGAGGTCAGGAGTTCAAGACCAGCCTGAGTAAGAATGAGACCCTGTCTCTACAAAAAATAGAAAAATTAGCCAGGTATGGTGGCATGCGCCTGTAGTCCCAGCTACTCAGGAGGCTGAGGCAGGAATGCTTGAACCTAGAAGTTTGCACTGAGCTATGATAATGCCACTGCACTCTAGCTAGGGCCAAAGAGTGAGACTCTGTCTCTAAATAAATAAATAAAGACAGTGGTACATTGGAGAATGTAAACGACTCACTTGATACACCGCCTTCACATTTATTGAGCCCACTTCTGAATTCAGCCTCAGCTACTGTTAATGTTTCTATGTGAGCTCAGACTGGCATTTCCGTGTCAGGCATCCATCTCAAGCTCTTGTCACCCATCGTTCTGCCTTTTGCCTTAGGGTCCTTTCTAGCACAGGGGAAACATTTGCCTGAACATCTAAGAAACTTAATGCCACCAGGGACAACCCTCCACCAATGAGGGAAGGCAGGTAGTGAATCGGCTCTAGCCTCCATGCTGCACAAGGACAATTCTAGGAACAGTGCTGCATGTTTCTCAGCAGTTCAAGAGAATTAAGCCCTGTTACCTTCTGTGGCAACCTCTGCCATGCACACTTACATCAGCTTTTCTTTCTGCCATGTGCCACTTTCCTTTTTCCTTCTCTACACAAATAAACTACTTGCATCAAGTCTTGTCTCAGCCTGTACTTTTGGGTGAACTCAAAACAATGAACGATGCTCTGCGGGCATAGAGTAAAGTCACTTGAGACTGGAATAAGATAAGCAAGTTGTCTTGATAAGCAAGTTGGTTTTGGACTGAAAGTATGGTCAGCAGAACACATGTTGATTAAGTGAGTGATTGACTGATAAAACAAAGTAGTTATCATCTTTCTAATCTGAACAATAGGTTTTTGATGACTTTAAATCCACAGTCCCCAAATTCTGTTTCCCTTTGGCTATTTAGAAAGGCAAGAGAAGAAAATCAGACAGGGTAGATGGTTGAGAATCAGATGAATAAATTCAGTTACCAGATGTTCATTTTACATTTAAAATTAATGTGGTGAAAAAGTATATAGTTTGTCAAAAGAGTCTGTGAAATGGAAAATATTAATAAACAGAATGCCTTATAAATGTTGTACTCCCTAAACAGCTGAGTATACATGATAAATTCAATTTCAAAGCCCTTGTGTCATTAACAAACTACTCATGCTTTTCTCACTAGGCTTATGGATTCTCCAGGACCTTCTGTGCATTGCCTCACATGGTTAAGATTCATTAACTTCTCTTCTCTATTTTGTTATTGTTTGACCCCTGCATTAATCTGTCTCTGTAGAATTTCCATCACTATTGTGATTTTTTTCTTCCAGACCAAATGACAGAAGAGTGAATTCAATCTGAGTGAAAAATGTTGCCCGACTTCTCACGACTCCAGTATTATTTGGAGTTGCATGTAGGCCAGCAAAAATGGCAAAGAGCAAACCTGTCCATTTGATCAGTAGTTTTCATGCTTTAATAAGATGTGTCATAGAGAATTGTTTTATTAGTACAGGAGGAATGATTCAGGTGCTAATTATTAATTTCAAATTTAGATAAAGCTAAATTAAGTAAGTGTGGTCAGGTTGGAGCACAGTAGTTCAGGGTGAAAATGAGCCCGTCTGAAAAATGCAATTTGCTTTCCCTTGTGTCACATACAGCATGTCTAAGGAAAAGGTATAAAAGTTCATTTTCTCATTTCTGTTTGAAATAGATTTATTCATACGGCAAAGTGTGAAGAATCAGGTTTGCGAGAATGTGTGAAGTGAATAGGAAACATGCATGGGCCGTGTGTAGCTTCAAATGCTCAATTAGGTTGGCAGGATTTCCATTTGTGAGGAGTTTGATCTTACAATGATGCTCAACACAAGTGGTATTTACAGATAAACTTTCAAGAGTCACGCTAATTGTAATATTACATAAAACCCAAATTGGTGAATTGAGCCACACACTTGAAGTTGTGCATATGTGTGTATTTGAAATATACTTCTATTATAAATTATGTAGTAATCTGTTTTATGATGTTTCCATTAGAATTTCTACATGTCATTTGTACCATACTTAACAGTCTGTTTTTTAAATGCTATTTTTTCCTTTGCATGTTCTGCCTGTTTTCTGTTTCAAGCTAAATATTAAAGGCATTATTTATTTTAAAAATGCATTTATGCATTTTTCTTCATATATCTCAGTTCTTTCTTAAATTTTATCCTATTTCTTTTTTAAAAATTATGCATTATGAGGTGTAATAAAGCCTGAATCTGGAAGTACGCATTTCAATGGCTCAAGATTGTTACTCAGCTTCAGGGCAAATAACTAAATCTGCTGTAATGCAAAGTATTCTCAGAAAATTGTCTTTAATGTTTGCTTCATTTCTGTTTTTATCTATTCTGAACTTCTAAATCTTAAGTCAGGGAGAGTCCACCTTTTTTAATAGTCTCAGAAAAACAATCGTCATTATTTTTACAACTCAGATTTCAGTTCTGAATAGACCTAAACAGGGATTTTGTTCTGCTATGTTCACTGCAACATTATCAGTGCCCAGGACAGTGTCTGGCACATAGTAGAAACTAAATAAATATTTTTTTGAGCAAATATAATATCATTAATTATAGCCCAATATTAACAATAATTATCGTTTTATTGATTTGCGACAAGTATTCTGTGAAAAGGATCTGGCCTTTCCATTTTAATTTTGAGTTGTTCAATTGTACCCAATTGTTTTGTAAAACGATTTGAAATTTGGCAGGTTCCAAAGCACAGCTTGTATGATCAGCTTGGCAGAGTTGACCAGTCTCACACATGCCCTATACTTCTCTGCCCATAGCCCTGAGAGTGACCAGTCTGGGCTTGGCAGCTAGCTGTCTGGGGCATTTTTGAAGAATTATTAACACTGCTGGACATATATTCATTTCATCCCTGCATCCCCCTAACTCCCAAATGCTGGATTTAAGAGGCTGATCCTTTTCATGGAGTCTGATACGCTACATCTCCCAAACACATGATTAGCCACATGCACTGCAATAGTACATGTGTGCACTGAAAGAATTTGGAGTCCCTTCTCGTCAAAGTGTTGATGATCCATCAGCACGATGAAGGAAGAACCTCTGTCCTGGTCAGAATGACAGCAGCATTCTCTGCATGTTGTAATGATATTAGAGATACTTTAAAACACTTTGGAAAAAATATCTAACTTAGACTATGCTAGATTACAGAATCAAGTATACCAATCACATAGTCGTCTAATAAGGGAAATTTATTTCTCACTCCGGATCAGCTCTGCTCCATGCAGTCATTCTGGTATCTATGGTAACAGAGATTGCACCCTCTTCTAAACATGGCTCTCAAGGCTGCCTTGGGTTATGTTTTTCTTCCAATTATATAGAAGAATCAAAGAATGATTTTGAGGAATAAATTCTTAATGGCCATATCTGAAATTTATACCTCAATTCTGCTCACATTCTCCTATTCAGAACTCAGTTGCCATAGCTAACAGAGGAGGCAGAGGAACACATTGCCATTGTGTGACCACTTCTCAACAGGGCATTGAGGAGGGTGCTCTCTTTGAAGACTGCAGGGCTCTCCCAGCCTGCTTCCTGGTGGCAAAAGTTTGGAGGCCTAAATATTGTTCTACAAGTACTTTTTTTTTTTTTTTTTTGTGACAGAGTCTCACTCTGTTGCTTAGACTAGGACTTGAAGGCCATGGCATCAGCCTAGCTCACAGTAACCTCAAACTCCTGGGCTCAAACAATCTTCATGTCTCAGCCTCCCAAGTAGCTGGGACTACAGGTATGTGCCATCATGGCTGGCTAATTTTTTCCATATATTTTTAGTTGTCCAGCTAATTTCTTTCTATTTTTTTAGTAGAGACGGGGTCTCGCTCTTGCTTAGGCTGGTCTCGAACTCCTGACCTTGAGCGGTCCACCCGCCTCGGCATCACAGAGTGCTAGGATTACAGGCGTGAGCCACTGCGCCCAGCCCAGGTACAGGCTTCTCCAGGAAGATCTCAGTGTCTCTTTGAAAATTCAGTCCCCTCTAACACTCTGCTGACCTTTGTTGTATTTGCATCTCTTCAGTTCCATGTACTAGTAACCACCCTAAAAGGTTTTGTTTTTCTTTTGTTTTCTTTGTTTATTTTTTCTTTTACACAGTTCTTAAATCTGATTTATAGTTTTGCTTTCTCACCACAAATCTTCCCCCTCACAACCTAATGATAATTGAGATGAGAGC
This sequence comes from Microcebus murinus, assembly GCF_040939455.1. Classification (NCBI taxonomy): domain Eukaryota; kingdom Metazoa; phylum Chordata; class Mammalia; order Primates; family Cheirogaleidae; genus Microcebus; species Microcebus murinus. Next base: position 64,395,318 of record NC_134105.1, read on the forward strand.
ACGAAATAAATAAGCCTGAGTAAATCGGCAACATCCTTAATCTGATTTTGGCTGAGCCAGGAGTTCCTTTGTTGAAGTGAGAAGTCTTAATGAGATTTTCTTGTTCTAAAGCCTGTTTCAATATTGGTGTGTGTGTTTTTTTTTAACAGTTCAGAGCTTAGAAAGTCAGCATTTCTAATCTTGAAGGACCCCAAATTATTCCTTTTCATTTCTTCTCTTAAACTGGCCAATTCTTGCTTGAATTCATCAACTTGGAATATCTTGTTAATGCAGAAAGTAAGCACCAATCTGCCTTTTTACCCCAATACCTGCACCAAATAACTTTCCTCTTCACTAAAGGACAACTATCCACCAAAGACTGATGGAACTTTGAAGATAAATACCCCAGCTCCCATAGTCCTTGTCTGAGATAACTCTGAAGAATTCTTCTATGATGTGTTCCAAGATATTCAGCAGATTTAATTTCCAGTTGTCCATAATGGTAACTTGGTGGTACAATGTTTATTGGCCTTCTTCCCTTCACTGTCTCACTTCCCCATTCTCCTACCATGCTTCTTGAGATCATCTCTCACAAAAATTACTTGCGTTCAAGTTCTTGTCTCAGAGACTGCTTCCAGTAGAACCTAAAACATCACTGGGTCTTTAACTGTTTATCTAAAACAGTGTCTAGCACACAGAATATAGGCAAGAAACATTTGTGGAATGGATTGCTACACTCATCCTAAATATGAAATTCCATCCTTAGCAAGTATTTGTCTTCTACTTTCTTGAGAATTAGAAAGTTTGTCATTAGCCTGTACATCTGCTCCTCTCATTTCCCTTGTAGCAGTGGTTCTTAACTTATGAAGCCCTAAATTTAATAAAAGCTATAAGCCTCTCTCCAGAAAAACATACAAGCACATGTATACTAATTTTATAAAATGTGGGGAATCCATAGACCCAATAAGCTCTCATAAGTCTCTATGACCCCAGATTATTAACTCCAGGGCCATGCCAAGTCAAGTACTACAAATTCCAAAGGCACATTCTTTAGCATACCTTCTTCCTTAAACTCTACCTGGATCTGGGTTCTCTTGGACGGGTTACTTAACTTCTCTGTGCCTGTTTGTTTGTTGTTGGGTTTTTTGTTTTCTGTTGTTATTGTTGTTTTTATCTGTAAAATAGAGCAAGTAGTATATACATTGCAAAGTTAACAGGAGGATTAAAAGAGTTAAACCATAAAAAGCACTTAGAAAATCATATGGTCCTAATCAATCACTATATGACTATAACCTATTATTATTCTGCTATTATGCTCCATGAGATTCTAGGGTTTTGGAATAACCTTGATGTCTATGAGTATGAGGTTTAAACCTCTTACTCCAACTTCAACCAAAGAAGCTTCAGTTTTATCTGTTTATTTACTGACTTCTTCTTTAGTAGGCATAGACCCAGATCAAGGCTTCAAGATTTGCCTCAGCTGCAAAGAGCTACCTTGGCCAAAGACATATCCCTCCCAGGAGTCTACCCAACAACTATCCAAGGCAGGGGTATAAAGGCCCAGCCATTTCACCTACTGCTGAACAATTTTGATAGACCCTATATACTGCCGAGCTCCTCGTGGGTTTAGGAAAGGCTTTGTCTGGCTTGCATCACCATTGAACTTCTTCTACCAAGTCTTGCTTCACCTCTCTCTTTCACAGGTGTGGTCAACCCCTGATATATATGCTGCATCCAAACTTCCTCTCAGTGAGTGCTCAATGTCTGCTTCTGGAAAAACCCAACCTGCAACAACTTTTATGGAAGATTCTTAAAAATAAACAAACAAAAGAAACCACTGGTCTGTTTATATAGTTTCTCTTATAATGACTTTTAGTTGCTTCATGAATTTAGGACTTTTTATGCAGTAAGATTATAAGCTTCTCAAAGGCAAGAGCTTGATTATATAGATGGAGATGCTTAATGCCTACTTAATTAACTCACTGGCTCTTTTGTTAGTTGATTAATTGATAGTCTCATGGAAATTTATGTTAAGCACATTAGTGATATAAAACAAAATTAGCATTTTATTTCATACTGCTTAACATAGGTGCCCAAAGTATGAAACTTCAAATATACATAATTTATCCTAATTGTGAGAAGGAAAGAAACAGGAAAAAGAGTTTGTAAGTTTGAAAAATAAACTGTCACATGTCTGTTAACCAAAGCCTTTAGTAACTATTTACTAAATTGCCCAAATTCTTTGGACGTCTCTGTTTTAGCTGGACAGATAATAATCTACTTAACACAGCGTCTCCTGTCAAAAATTGTCTCCGCCTTTGAGCATTCAGGCCCAGCCTGGCAATGCCCCGGGGAAGAAGCAGATCCTGCTGCAACAAGATCTACCTTCCAGAGACTCCTTGATGACTCTAACAGTTGAATCTTCTTAATAACAAACTGAAATCTGCCTCAGTAAAACTTTCAACTGATTTCCTTCTTTTTTCCAGCCGGAAAAAAAATAATAATAATACGTCTACACTCTTAAAGATTACAATCTTGCAAATATTTTAAGACAGCTCTTGAAATCCCCTTAGGATATTTCCTTTTCCAACCTAACAATTCTTTGTTCATTTAAGAGAGGAGATTTTCAGAATATTTGCCATCTTGCCTGTCTTCCCCTGAATGCAGTCTAGTTCCTCAGAGTCTATCGGAATTGTGGCAGCCAAAACTTAATACCAGACAGCGCAGTTCATTGGGACTATTAGTTTCCTTGTTTTGGACACTGTATTTGTATTACTGATGTCTACATTTGCATTAATTTTTTAACCTTATTGTTCTATTATATGGTCCATTATAGTGACTTTTCTGTCAGATCCTCATAATTTGACTTTTCTCCAGCTTAATTAGGTATTTACAATCTAAGCAGCCTCCCTCCACCCCCATCCACACCAACTCCCACCCCCTTGCCCCAGCAAGGATAGAATTTCCTCATTAAGAACATGAAAAAATTTCCCATCTGGCCTTTTTAGAAAACCATTATAAATAGGAATTTAACTTAGATGTTGAGTGACATTGTTCCACTTACTGAATACTGGCTCTGTGTGTATGCTTTATAGGGTCTCTGGGATCACTGTATAGAAAATACAATCTATGAAATAGAATTTTATTTTTTATAAGGGTAAATTGATTCGGAAGAAGGGAAAATTCTTCCCTTCTGGAAATTCAAAGCGGGATTGCTATTGTTATTGTTTGTGGATTTTGTTGTTTAGTCTTGGTTTTATATTTTGTTTACATTGAGCTGAGTCCACACACCTTTATAGTTCCTGGGGTCCAGCTTCTTCTGGAATTGCCTCAGAAGTGCTGTCCTGTGGGACATCTACCACAAGAAATCGTGCAAGCTTTAAAAACAATCTGAATTTTATACAGCTTTAAAGTCTTGTGTCAAGCAAAGCCACAGACAAATTTTTCAAATTACTAACCCAAATCTAACAAAAACATGGTGGTTTATTTATAACACATATTTGATTATCGTTTTCACTGTTTATGAAGATATGATTTTTCCAGAGGTACAATGTACGACATAAAAAGCTGGTGTTCACTCACAGGCTATTACATATCAGTAGTCAATAGCCTCAAACTGAAGTTTCATGAAGTCTTGTCTCTCACCAAAGCAAGACATACATCTTCTATTTCATTTGGAAATTTGTGGAAGGAAAATGGATCCCATAATAGGTATTTTCCAGAGCCAATATGCTTGGGATCCAGAAATGTTTACAAGGGAGACTCTTGTTTCAGGGCCTTCAAATTCTGAAATTGCCCCTCTAAAACACAGAACTTGAAATTGCTGGAAGGAAGTGAGTGTGTCACACTCATCTTTGTAACCTCAGTCCCTAGCACCATGTTGATAATGAGTAGGCCCTAAAGAGATGCTTGTGGATTGAATGAATAATAAATGAATGAGTAATAACCAGTGCCAAGTGTGGAAGTGGGCATCTTGTGACAATCACAGGCATTACTCGAAAAGACAGCAGGAGCAAGGCAAAGAGACGATCAGGGGAGCTGCAGAGGAGACATAATTGGAACACAGCTTGGGAGACCAGAAGAGAAGCTGTAGCAGGAGGATGGAAAATCACCAAGGACCACAGTATATGGCAGGAATGGGTGGCAATCTGCAACATGAGCAGGAAGAGAGCCAGAGCACTGCTGGGAAGTCTGTACCAGGGAGGAGAGACACATTGTGTGGGAGAGAGGGAGGGAGACAGCTCTCCATGCACATGCAGAGCATATGCAGCTTGTTAATTTGGAGGTTTAAAAATTATATTTGATATATAAAATTAATAAAGATGATGAAAAATTAAAACTGAGAACAAGGAAATGGATGCAAAGAAGTCCTTAACTACATGTGTTTAATGATCATAACAATTTATTATAAAATGCTTAGAGCTATAGTCGTGCTCATGGGATGAATGATTTTCATGAAATAAAAACAGCTGTGGGGAAATCACAAACTGTAACAGTATCAATAAAACCAATAAACTAAAAAGATGTACCTTGAAGTATTATTCAAGTAGACAACACATATGCAGTTATTTTTTATGCCATATATGGCTCAATTAAAATATAATTATGAAAAAATAGACTATTTTTTGTAAACACTCAGTATCAGACAAACTTGCCTACACTGGAAGTTTTTTAATGCATTGGTATATCTTGACATGTATGCATTTACAAAAGTATTGCTTTGCACCTTCTGTATTACAACTTTCTATAGAATAAGAACAGAAAATGCCACATAAATGAGATGAAGGATTCTGGGTTTTATATGAGAGCATCTGTACTATGGCTAATGGAAATGGATGAGTATTTGTTAGGAGTAAAAGCCCATGGTAATATAGGGCCTAGACACAAGGCAAATCTCATATTACAGTTAGAGAAGAACAAACATCATATTACATATTGTTACCAATATTGCTAGAAGTATTTTTGTTTTTGAAAAAGAACTAACCAGAATGTGCAAGATGGGTGAATTTTGCATTTCTTTGAGTATGTATACTTAATAACTTTTAAAGTTATATGTGTTTATTGTATTTGAATATTTTTTGGTTTTAGTTTAGTTAGTAAAAACTAAACTAAATAAAAATTTATGGTTTTTAACAAATTTGTATGCTTCACTGTTTGTGGAAAACACACTCCCCGTAAATTATTACGTAACATGATATGTGATCCAATTAATAAATACTTTGCATTTACATAGAATCCTTTTTCGTTAATTTTTTTTTATTTTTTATTTCTTTTCTTCACAGCAATTCCATGAGATAAGCAGATTAGGTACAATAATCTCTATTTTAGAGACAAAGAAACAGACACATAAAGAAGTTAAATATCTTGATTAAGGTCACACAATTACTTGACTTCCCAGGGCTCAATTAAGTTTCTCTGAATCTTTCTCTGAAATCCTTCTCAGAGCTTCCTCCCTTCCATTTCTAGATGTCCCTGCAACAAAGTGCTGGATAAAGTAGTTAGCATGTTGGTATCATAGAAGATGAAAGCAGATAGTCAGTCTAATACAGTTAAATAGTAACTGGCACTTGTTGGGTTCACATCTTCAAGGCCCAAGCAGAATACTTTTCTCATTACCAAACTGATAAAGTATTAACTTTTACCCATAATAATCACATTTACTCCTTCAGAAATAATCACCCTATAACAGAAGTCAAGCAATCATTATTTGGGAAAGAAATAAGCACAAAGAAGACATTTTTTTTATTATAAGAAATAAGAAAAAATTGAATAGTGGAATTATAATAGAAGAACTTCAGGTAAAGTACTTGACTGTAGTCTTCATAATGAGAATGTTTCTAATGCATTATATAGATTTTAAGAATATAAGAGGTGGCATCTCCTTCTAGACAAAAGACCATATACCATTCCGGGAATCCTGACCATCTATCACCATAAACATTCTCCTTTTCTGAAGGTTCCAGCTCATGAATTTTTCAATATCATTCTTTTTCATAATAGTTTTGATTTTTTTTCTTTGACTCTCCATTATGCCATTAATATAATCCCACAGAGGCCTTTTCAAGTAGAACAAGAGCAGCACTTAATTACTGGAATTAGAAATGACAAACATCACAGTTTTTATCTAGTTGATCCCCTCTAAGTAGTTCTCACTGTAAATTTGAATACTCTTGAACCTGTGACATTTAAATTTTTACAAAGATTTCTACAATTATTATTTTTTTTTTTTTTGAGACAGAATCTCACTTTGTTGCCCAGGCTAGAGTAAGTGCCGTGGCGTCAGCCTAGCTCACAGCAACCTCAAACTCCTGGGGTCAAGCAATCCTCCTGCCTCAGCCTCCCAAGTAGCTGGGACTACAGGCATGTGTCACCATGCCCGGCTAATTTTTTCTATATATATTAGTTGGCCAATTAATTTCTTTCTATTTATAGTAGAGACGGGGTCTCGCTCTTGCTCAGGCTGGTTTTGAACTCCTGACTTTGAGCAATCCGCCCGCCTCGGCCTCCCAGAGTGCTAGGATTACAGGCGTGAGCCACCACGCCTGGCCTCTACAATTATTTTTTAAAAGTACTCTTACATTCAATTTCTATCAGAATAAAGCAACTTTTTTTTTCTTTCTTAATATGGAACATTGAGTAATGTAATAAGAGTAGTAGCCATAGCCATGGAAACATTGACTTTGGTGTCCTTGATCCTGCTCTAAAGTTGTTTCTCCTTCATTCATATCAGTAACAATTTTAGATAAACAAATTTATCAGTTAGGGCAGTTGGGATTCTTCAGTTGTAAGTTATAGAAGCTGACTATGACTTACATATTATGGAAAGCTTGTTGGAAGGATAATAATCAATAGAAAGATAAACCCCACTGTGAATAAAAAACTGAAACAAGGTCAATTCTGAGACTTCAAGTGTCAGGAGCTATTCAGATGTCTCATCAAGGATTCCCATTGGAATGAATACACTGAGCTCATTTTCTCTATCGATTTCTTCAAGATTCAAAGCACCAACTATGAAAATCTTTTGGCCAAGATTGAGTCAGACACTGTGATGGTTGATTTTAGAAGTCGACTTGACTAAATTAAGGAATACTTAGATAGCTGGCAAAGCATTATTCCTGGGTGTGTCTGTGAGGGTGTTTCTCAAGGACATTGGCATGTAAGTTGGTAGACTGAGTAGGGGACACCCACTCTCAATGTGGGTGGGCACCATCCAACCAATCAGCTGGGGCCAAGATAGAACAAAAAGGTAGAGAAAAGGTGATTCACCCCTCCTTTCTTCTGGACCTGACACACTCTTCTTCTCCTGCCCTGGACATCAGCACACTAGATTTTTCATCGTTTGGACTCGGCACTTGCACCAGAACCTCCACCCTCACCCCTTCACCACCATCCTCATACCTTCAGGCTCAGACTGAGAGTTCCACTATTGACTTCCCTGGTTCTGAGGCCTTTGGACTTGAACTGAGTCATGCCACCAGCCTCCCTGGTTCTCTGCTTGCAGACAGCCTATTGTGGGACTTCTTAGCCTCCATAATCATGTGAGCCAATTCCCCCAATAAATCCCCTCTCCTATATCTGTCTATCCATCTCTATATATCCTATTGGTTCTGTTTCTCTGGAGAACCCTAACTAACATACATACAATACCTCAACTAGTATTAGTCAGGGTATCTTGATTTTCAGTATCATTAAGACTATATAAAATGAGAAAAGGGAATTCTCCTAAATAAAAGCATAGTGCTGCTAGCAAAGGCAGAAAAAATAGACAACAGGCAGCAATAATAATGCATGACCAATACCATAAATCATATCTATACTCTTAAAAAAAGAATATATTTAATAAAAAAGAAGCTAATTAAAATGCTAGGTGCATGTAAGTCCCCTTTCTTCCATGGGCAGATTTCTAGATCTCAAATTTTGTAGTCACTCTATTTCCTAAATACCTACTATTTTTTAATTTCCACCAATCAGGCTTCAGCAACCACATTTTTACACAAATTCCTACCCCTAGCTAGCTGATCATTTATTTTTAGTGAAAGTCAATGGCCTTTTCTTTCTCTTCAATGAACTCACATTCTCTGCAGTATCCAATTCTAATGATCACAATGTATGTCATGCCTTGATAAACTGACAATATTTTTGTTAAGTACTCATTATGCAGCTACTACTTCCTAACCTGGGAACATACAAAGATTGCTAGATCCTTGATAGGTTTACATTTAAGTGGGATAAAATGAGTTAAAAAACTATACATTATGTACCATACGATCACAGAATAAGCATTTATCCACATACAAAGAGGAGCAGCCCACTGGATAAAGAAGGATGGAGATAGTCCAGGCAGAGAAAATGGCGTATGCAGAAGAACTGAAGCATGGTATAGGGGGGATAATTCACAGCACTGCAGGAACAATACATCATTTCAGTTCAGAATGTATGCATCTGAATGTGTATGGCTAGGAGGGACTTGATTGTAGAGGCATTTATACAACCTGTGAAGAAATTTAAGCTTTAGCCTATAGGCAATGGGGAGCCATTGAACATTTTTAAGGCAAAGTAATAATCAGATTTGTGTTACAAGAAGACTAATCTAGTGACTACAAAGGACTGGGTAAGAATAGAGAGAGGGAAAAAATTTATCACTGTTGCAACAACCCAAGCAAAAAAAAAAAAAAATATATATATATATATATATATATATATATATATATATATATATATATATATACAGATGATTAAGGCAATTGTATTAGTTTCCTTTGGGTATCTTAATACATTACCACATAGTTGAAAACATAAAACTACAGGAATTTATTCCCTCAGTTCTGGAGGCCACGAGTCTGCAATCAAGGTATTGGCAGGGCACGGGGATTCTGGAGATTCTGTTTTTTGCCTCTTCCAGCTTCGGGTGGCTACTGGCATTCCTTGACTGTGGTCGTGACACTCCAGTTTGGGCCTACATTTTCCCATGGCCTTCTCTTCTGTCTGTCAAATTTTCCATATGTCTGTCTGTCTGTCTCTCTCTCTTTCTTTCCCTCCCTCCCTCTTTTTATAATTAATAGAGACAATGTCTCACTGTGTTGCCCAGGCTGGTCTCAAACTCCTTGTCTCAAGTGATCCTCCCCTCCTGATCCTCCCAAAGTGCTGGGATTACAAGCATGAGCCACGGTACCCAGCCATCCTTATGTGTCTCTTATAAGGACACCTAGATCACTGGATTTAGGGCCCATCTGGATAATCCAGGATGATCTCTTCTTCTCAAGATCCTCAACTTAATTACATCTGCAAAGACCCTTTTTCCAAATTAGGTAACATTCACAGATTCCAGAAATTAGAATGTGGACATATTTTTGGGTGGCTAACATTCAACCCATTACAGCAATATAATGGAAACAGAAAGTGGAAAATGGTAGATTTGATGAAGGATTGATAATGCCCATTGAATAATCAATGCATAAAGTGTCCCAAAGCAGTGGTTTAAGGGAAATGGAAAATTTAAGGATAACCCATATTTCTGCCTTGAAAGGTATAGCAAAAACTTCTTTTTCTCTACGAGTATCTTTTTGCATCATCTTCTTAACCTACAGAACTCTAATTTGGAAAGGTTGATTTTGTTTCCTGATAATAAGTATGTATTTCCTAAGGTTCCCTTGTGGCTTAAGTTTATCCTTATGGCCAAATGCTATAAGCAGGAGTCTCCTGAATGGGATTTAAGAATGCTTTGTAAGAGATTCAACTGAGGAGACATGCTCTTTTTGCAAGTTTGCTCTTCACACATTCACCCTGCACCTGCCTCCTGATAGGAACAGTGATGTAATCAAGTCTTTCCATGAAATGCTATCTCCAGACTGTAAGGCTGCAAGTCAAATACAAAGGATTGTAGGACTGGAAAATAAAAGAGGACTGAGTCCTTGCTGGTGACACTGGAAATGCTGCTCTAGCCCTAACCTCCAAACTATTTGTTATATGAGAGAAAAAGAAACAAAAACCCTTATTTTTAATATGTTTTCATATACGTTCAGATTTTCTATTGCTTCAAATTAAACAATAGCTTAATAATGGCTTACAATTAAACAATTTGTTTATATTAAAAAAATATAGCAGATCATGTCATTGATTTTACCATTAGTCAAGATTAAAAAAAGTTACAGGGTAATGAACATTTGAGCTTAAAGATACTAAGTTTAGATTTTGATGGTGTTGAAATTAAGATACTGTGTCTTAAGGGCTTAAAACTACTAATACAAGCATGGAGTTAAGGAGACAGCATGAGAAATAGACATAAATTGAGAGGCATTATTGTAGCAATGTAGATAAGATCACACAAAGTATGCGCTTGTAGAAAAAAAAAGAGGAAAAAAACAGGAAGGAAGAGATAGGAAAAATGGTATTTGCAAAGAGTGACAAGAAGCTGTAGTGAAACAAAGGGAAAACTATGAAAAAGTAATGTTATTGAAGTAAAACAAGGAAGGTTTTTCCAAACTTTTCCTTTGTTTTCAGGACTCTCTTCAATTTTTGACACCTTACATCAATATTTATTGAATGCTTACCATGTATATATGCTTATTGATCTTAATCTACTTTTCTCTACATATTTCCATTTACTTCTTGGAAGAATTTATTCACTTTTATGACTTTAATTATACTTTGCTGCTAATTCACAGAATTGCATTGTTAATTCTGATCTCTCTTTCCTGCTACCTACAAATCTTTCTATTCTTCCTATGACTAGTAACTCCAAAACTTTCATAACCCTTCTGGTCCTAAGAAGAAATTTCATCACCTTTCATTTATTTTGTATTATTTATGTTCAACTGTGTGTTTTATCTAACAGTATCTGAAGTTGTACAAATTATTAGAAACTTCAAAAAACAAGTTATTCAAATTTACTTTAAAAGAATAGAGGAATCTTGTTTAGTAGGAGTTCATGTTTTACCCTGTCTTATCTCAAGTAGGAAATACTTAGAAAAGCAGAAAATATCTTTTCTTATGACTAGATTACAACTACTTTGAAGATTTACTATCCCTCTGAAATTAAACTACATCAAAAAAAAAATCTGCCACAGATTTCTTTTCCCTGAAAACATACGCTCAATTAAAAGTAAAGAGTAAATTAGAGTCCCTGTGATCTGTCTTTATTTACCAGAAGGCATATATTTTGGACAAATTCGTTCTACAACTTGCCCTTGTAAAACTCATTTTCAACAACTAAAATTGCTAATGGTATTGCTTCAGAACAAATTACTCTAAAATTAGTAACTTAAGCCAGGTGTTTGAATGGGCTCCAGAGATATATGTCAGTAATTTGGGAGGGGATTGGCCAGAGAGTTCTCACCTCAGGTCTCTCAGGTGGTGACTGTGAGTGTTGGTGGGGTTACAGTCACAACTCACTCACAGGCTCAACTATGCTATATGTTCAGATAGCTCACTTCATGGCTGGCAGTGATGCTGGCCAGAGTGCCCACATGTGACCCACCAGTCTGGTAGTCTCTAGATAGTTGAACTTCTTATGTGACAGATGCCTTTCCCCAGAGTGAGCATCCCAAGAGAATCAGGCAGTAGTTGCATGATCTCTCCTTATCTCACCTTGAAAGGAACCCAGCATCACTTCTGTAGCATTCTTTCAGTTACAAACAAATCACTAAAACCAGTCCAGATTCAAGTCAAGGGTTACAGACCTCATGTTTTGATTTTTAAATGCCCAAGCATTTATCATTATATTAATAAAAGTGTTTTTGCTTCAGATTTCTTAATGAGAAATGCTAAAAATTTTTACAACAAGTATATACTATGAGATATTTACCTATCATCTCTTTTCTATGATTTTGTTTATGGGGAACAGAATAACTTTCATTAGTGCATATATGTTTATGCTGATAACTATGTTACATATAAAAAAATACTATAGCCTGTTGGGTTTTACCTTTCTACCCTTTACCCTTGAACCAAATTTTAAGAAATCATTAGGGTTAAAGCCTCAATTTATTAAAGTAAGAGTCTACCTCTGGGGAGGACACACTTAAAAAGATGTGAAGGTCTTGTTCTTTCAAGCTGTGAACAGCAGCTAACTTTAAGATTTGCCTCTGCAGGAAGAAAAAAACAAGCATGCCTTCTTAGAGTAAAGGGGAAGGAGTAAAGTGAGGTCTCATGTTTAGACTGAGAGAAATTAAAGGAACTTTCTTCCAGTCTGTGTTAGTCTTGGGAGAAACTTCCCTTAAAAATAGGTGAAGAGAAAATTTTAAAAATTTGAGAAATAATTCATTAAGCATCTTTTATTGGTTTATCTAATTTATTATATAACTAATTTATCTAATTTATTATATAACTAATGGCTTTAGATTTTTGATCTTGAATATATTTCAGAAAATTTTAAGTAAAGATTAAAAGCTTTTCAGAAAATGTTATTACAATAAATTTTTATTACTTTTGTCATAATAGCACAAGCAGTTCAGACCTAGCTTTTGTTTTATAAATAAATATATCCTGATATATAATTTCAGCTTCTTTGAATAAAATTTAAATCATACCTTACATATGTGTAATAGTCAACATTATCTTTCATGTTTGCAAAATTAACTTACATAAAAATATTTATCAATGACCAGCTCTCTCTAAGCTGCCACGCTATTTGGTGTATGATAAGTTCAGATTCCTGTGTCTTGTTTTGCTACAGCAGCCATATCAGAAACACAATAATTCATAAAACTCTCCATATGTCTGTCTTTTAAGTATTATTTCTATACTTCTGGAAGCTGCCAGTAGATGACAGCTCTGTTGTTTATTAATGTAGCTAGGAACAATAAGTACATTTTATTTCTAGCATAGACAAATGATGGTTCCAGTTTTCTGCTTTTCAAAGTAGTCATAATACTTGAAGGTGCTTCTTGAGACAGTAAAGCCATCAGGCCAGGATTAAAAAGCCAACATCCAGAAGATAGCAAAGAAAAAGTAGAAGACCACCTTGGTCTTTGACATCTTTTATTTTATTTTATTTTACTTTTGGAAGAGGATTTATTATTTTACAATTTAAATATAATTTTAAGCTAGCCAATTTCAATAAGGGCAAATTATAAAATTCAAGATTTTGCATTATATTGTAACTTAATCTTCAACTTTTACTTTTTTTTAATTTTAGTGTATTATGGGGGTACAAGTGTTAATGTTACATATATAATAATCAAGTAATGCCTGTCTATATTTTAACTCTTTCATATATGAGATAAATAAATCTGTATTTAGTATTGTATTCTATTATTTGAAGAATATTCAAATAATAGAATTCTATTATTTGAAGCAAAATATTTTTTTGATGAGTATTCTATTATTTGAAGCAAAATATTGACAAATAATAGCATTTTGTTGCAATATTTTAGGCAGTCATTAGAGCAAGACAATTCTATTTGCTTGCCTTGAATATGAGGTCTAATCATGTTATCTGTTCCTGAGGGATTACTCTATCAGAGTCAACTACATTTCTTTACAGGTAGATCATATTTAGAAAAGAGTTATTGGGGTCAATTAATCTAGAGAGGGACTTAGAGGGCTAGAACCATATTGGGGTGAAGGAAAAGAATAATGGCAAAAAGAAGGTGGTAATATCAATTTTCTTTAATATTTTCTTTATTTTAAAAAGGTCTGAGGTTCAAGTCCATCAGTCCATAATCCTATCCTAGACATGGAGTCATGCTCAAGAAAAAGTTGTGAGAAATCTGTTTCTACCTTTGTCTTACCCTCTTTAGGTGTGACTTCATTTTCCTTTTGAAGCTGACTTTGATGTTGCCTCCTGCTTGACAGCACTCATTGCAGAAATCTACAAATACCCAGGAGGGAAGCCCACAGCATTCCCTTCCATCTGCATATTTTTCTGTGTATGTAATTGGGATTCTACAAGTATATGCATTCTTCTATTCATTCATTCTTAAAACATCAGTTGACCACCCACTATGTGTCAAGCATTGGGCAGGTATCTACACTCACATAGACACAATAGAAGTCTTTTATTACAGGATCTATCCATAGAGTCATGTATGAATCATACAAGCACATAGAGGAAGAAAGACTTTCTTGAGTAGGTTAGAGGAGGTTCCACAATAGACAATTGAACAGGGCTTCACAAAAAAAAACGTCACTAGGCAAAGAAAGACAGATAAGGATGCCTGGCAGAGGTAAGTGTACCTCAAGGCACTGAAGTATGGGAACACTTTGCATATGAGGGCAAAAAGGAGTATAAAGTGCATGAAATCCAAATGTTAAGTAGCCATGAGAGAGAAGCATTGAATGCTGAGAAGGGTCTGGAATGGTACACTGACAATTTTAAACTTTTAAATACATAGTATTTAAATTTTGCTTTGATTTGAAGAGGCTCACAGAAGAGTTTTAAATGGTGAGTAGGAAAAAAATAACCCTGGCATAAATTTGGCTAAGAAGAAAATGCTCTCGTATGTCCACTGTAGTCTCCTAACCAAGGATAAAACCTCTTAGCAACATTTTTTTCCAAGGGATTACCCAAATTGCCTCTCCTAAATTTGGTCCTCTGGTTACTAACAAAAGTCCTTATTTATTCAGACGTTCCAGCCAGTGGTTTGATAGCTGCTTCTTCCCATAGAAATTCTCTCTCTGGTATTACCTTTGCTAATAAAAAAAAACCCAGTTTTCCTAAAGAAACCCAGGACTTTTGTCGACTTTGAGTATTTTTGAGCATTCCTAACAAATTGAATCTGAAAATAATAGCAATAACGGTTATTGGATATTCAAAACAGTGGATTTTTTTCACATTTTGATTACATTTAAAGCCTCATTGAGTCCATGATAATCTTGCATTTGCTAAATTATTTTAGACTACTAAAAGCCCTTGTTACCATAATTGTACTACATGTAAATTTCCTTTTCCTCTGACCTGTTTAAGAGCGGGCCCTTTCTCCACTTAGCGCCAATACTGATGAAATTGACTGGATGCTGGGGCATGTCATCTCATGTCTTCCCCATTTCACTAAGTACAGATACTAATCACAGAAAGACTAGCTAATGTAGAAAAGAGTACCACTTTTATTTCGGTTTCATTTTCCCTCATTTGGTCTTCCTTTAATCCTAGGGAGAATAGGAATAGCATAAAGAGAACAAAAGAGATTCCAAAGAGCAGGATGAATTTGCCATAAATGGGCAAATTTATATGAACAAAATCCTAGTGGGGATTCCTTCAGCTCAGTGTCATCTCAATTTTTATGGGAATTAGCATAACTTAGTGGATTACGTTCAGGTTGACTGACAGTCATTGTGCCTGTGCTTGAATATCTCTGACAGATCATCATAGCAGAGCATGATATAATGGAAAGAACCTGTCACCTGAGAGTCAGAAGGCCTTTGTTCCATCCCAGATCTGACACAAACTTTCTAAGAAAACTGAAGGAGTTGCTTTACCCCCCAGCCCCATGCCTCAGGTGTATCATATATGAAATACAGTCCACCAGTTAAGTTCAAAGATCCAGTCCTTTCATCCTCTAAAACCAAATTATTCTGTGAATACACTTTAAATTTAACTTAGAGCTATAATCATTTTAACTCTGGTTCATTTTTGAAATCATAATAACATGTTATTTAAGCCCAAATCCATCACTAAGCCAGAGAGGTGTACAGAGGCCTCACCTGAAATGTACAAAAATGCATCTTATTTATTCTGGAATTAACTATTTAATAGCTAGCTGTGCTATATGTAGAGTGTTACCACACATTTCCATGCAATGTGATTCTCAGAAACTTCATTAATAGAGCAAGAAATAACACAGAAAAGCAGGAAAAATATCACAGAAAAGCACTACCCATATAGCAAGAGCCTTTTATATTTGCCTCCAGGTGAATTGGGTTCTGCAACCCATATCCTTCTCAATTTGCACAGAAAAATAGCTGCAGCTTCATATCTAGGGATGATGACATAGAAATTATTGTCTCCTGGATGCCTTGGCTATCTCAGCACAGCATGATCTCTACCGCATCCCTCTCTATAGCTCGGTGAGCCCCAACTTTGAGGACATCAAACTCTCCCAAAGCTTTCCACACTTCTGAACTCAGATCAACTTTGTTGGGGAGGTTGTTTGTCTTGTTTTTTTCAGAAGACCCATCTTAATTGAAGTACTGTTGAATATAATATAGACATGGTCAAAAACAATATGTACATTTCCATAGTGCCTTCACTGGATCAGCTCAGTTTTAGCAGACAAACATTAAATTACTGTAACAACTAATTTATCAGTCATGGTCATGGACAAATAAGAGTTAATTTTTTGTTTGTAAATTGATGAGAAGCTATTTATTCTGAAGAATGTGTAATCATTCCAGATTTATTTTCAAGTATAAAAGACAGAGCTAGCCATAACTCCTCTCATTATTTTGTCATAGTTCTTTCTACTCTGTTTCTCTCTGTTCATCCATTTCTATTCTTGTATGTGTATGTGGGTGTGGTGTATACAGTAAATATAATTCATATATATACTTTTATATATGCCTTCATTATTCAACATTATGTTGTAAGCTTTTCCCAATATTTTAAAATATTTACTATAAACCGATTTAAAAGTCTACCATGTAGCCTATTATAATAAAATCACCAAATTTAAAAAATATTTCTTTTCCTTGTTACTACAATAAAATGTGATGTAATTAACAGAGTTTCAAAAAGCTTCTTCCTATTATTCAAGTAGAATATATTTTCAGAGAAATATACAAAATATAAAAAATGTTAAAATGTAAAATTACTATATTTTAAATAGAACTAAAGAAATACCCACAATATAGTACATACCACGTGGATTCTTAGTTTCTTAGGGCTGTTGTAAAAAAGTACTACAATCTGAGTGGCTTAAACAACACAAATTTATTATCTCAGAGTTCTGAGGCTAGAAGTTCAAGTCAAGGTGTTTGTTACTTGAACCCTGCTCCCTCAGAAATCTACAGAGAACACTTTGTTGTCTTTTCCAGCTTCTGGTGCTTTCTGGAGACCCTTGACATCACTCCCCTCTTTGCCTCTGTCCTCACTCTGCAGTCTTCTCCCAGTGTGTCTTTCCTGTTGTTACAAAGACACCAGTCATATTGGATTAAGGGTTCACTCCAGAATGGCTCGATCTTAACTAATTACATCTGTAATGACTATTTCCAAGGAAGATCACAGCCTGAGGTACAGGGTTTAGGACATCAATATATCTTTTTGAGGGGACACATTTAACCCATTCATGTAATTTAGAAACACAGTTGCTGTTTTTGCATATGCTCATGCTATTTCCTTAATCTCGGAAGTCTTTTACTCTTTCTTCATATTTTCACTCCTTCTTTAAAAAGGCTAAATCAGTGCAGCTTCCCCCATGCATAATGTCTGCAGTCCCTATTCATCAAGTGCCTATGAAAAACTAGGAACACTAGTTATGAAGCACTCAACATGGATTACAACTTCAGCCTATGGAGGTATTTTCTTCTGAATTCCATTGTGTTCGTTGTTATTAAAATTTATATTTTCCTGTATTTTCAGTTATTTTTCAGTCATATATCTTGTCTTGCAAATTAGATTGTAAATTCTTCAATTGCAAAGATTGGGTTTCCTTTTTTCATCTCTGCCAATGCATATTTGAATGAAATGTGTAATGATTCAATATATGAGTAAATGAATTAAGAAAAGGATGAAAGAAATTTCCCACACTCAACTGCACCTTAAGATTTCTGTGAGTTCTTGCTCCTCAAGGGCTTGATTTCTCCAGGAATCACTTCTGTCTGAGTTTATTTTCAATCTCTCCCTCCCCCTTGTCTCATTCTTATTTGCATTCAAACATGTTTAAAGATCTTCCATCTTTAAAATATTTCACTTGATCCCATATATCTACCTCCTAGATCTGTCACTTTGCTCCTCTCCGTAGTCAAGCAAACCAGATTATTTTTATTTCCATATTTCCCATTTATTCTTTAAAATAAAAATTATGTTATATATTATATAAACGTAAAAAAGGTAATAACTTAACTATAGAAGCCCCCAAGTTGCATACCATAATCTGCTTGCTTTGATTTTTCTACATTATATTATGTATTTATTTTTACATTTTAATATCTCCCAACTGAATATATACTTCACAAATTCAGGGCTTTACTTGTCTTGTTTATCATTATACAAACAGAAGCAAGCCTGACACAAATACTTATTGAATAAATAATGAATAAAAATTTCCATCGTGGACTGTAAACTGAATGAGGGAAGGGACCATAGTTTTATTCACCAACACATATCCAGTACCGAGCTCATAGGAGTAGACTGACAAATAGTTATCAAATAAATGAGTACTTATTCAATATTCATTGAGAATATTTAGCATATATCATAATATTGCCCACTTTTAAATACTGACATAAATAATGATACTATAATAGATAAATTAAGCGATCAGATCTTTGCTTTCTAGAAAGAAAAGCATCTAAACATAATAGATTCTTGAGGATTATAAAAGTCCCTCCTGAATTAAAAAAAAGAGTTAAAGGGCCTTTGTAGAGTTAGTCAAGGGAATATATTTGTTTCTCATTTGGCTTTTAAGATGTCTAAAAATTCTATTCTATAAATTATGAAGAAGGGGTTTATCCACTTTAAGGGCTTTTAAACTGTGGAACATTTTACTATCTCTGGATAAATAAAGGTATTAACAGAGTTAAAATTTGTAGTTGCTTTTAAAAGCAAAGAGGCCTTCAATTTCACAGAAAGTATATAGACAAGCTCATATTGTAAGGTGTTAAACTTTACCGCTGATGGTCAAATCTCATGTGTAATAAACTTTCCTGTATAGTCTGTGGGCTCCTTATCTTTAACTGTGCCTTGAGGTATTGGTCACGGCTGGCATGCTATCCTTCAGGGATCCAATCTAGAATGATAAATGAAAGGAAATAGGACATGATAAACACCCAAGAAAAATCAAGTCCAGCAGTACTGCTGTTATAAGAAAATAACTACAGGCTTCCTAATTGCTTTACAACTTCAGGGACACCTGCCAATTATAATTAAAGAATCAAAGACTAAATATTCCATAAATCTTAATAAGGAACCATGGAAAACGGAAGTCAGCAGGAAATATAAGTTGCAGCCTTTCCCAAGAGTTCAATGAAATCTCTCTGTCTGGGCCACTTAATATTATGTACAAACCATAAATCCATAATAAGTATATTACCTCGTGTAAAAGGCAATATCTCTTTGTCAACACATATTTTAATTCATGGTATCAGAGACACGCTATATTTTAAGATGAATTATTATCAGATAATTTTTTTTTCTAATTTCATATTGTTGTGCCAACCAGCATGGTTCCCTGTAAAACTTATTCTTTGGCAAAAAGTATTTCTCTGATAGCTTATATTTCTAAGGAAAGAAAGAAAGAAAGAAAGGAAAGGACTTGTATCATTATAGCCTACTTCGCATATTAATTATCTTGTTTTTGTGATAAATTCATGCTTTATGACTATGCCTCTGTTAATTTCATGAACTTTATTGGCCCATCCCAGACCTTTCAACCATAAGTAGCCATTAATGTGTCTTGGCAAGGGATTCAGATCATTCCTCCACCTGCAGAACTCACCAGATTTTCATGCTGTGACATATGAGTTGCAGTTGTCTTGACTTAAGGTGAGGTAATAGCGGGTCATGCAAAGAACATGGGACCAGGAAGCAGACAGATCTGACTTGCATCCCTGATTCTGCCTAAACTTGAACAAATGAAACCTGTTCTGGCAAAATATTCTTCATATCCAAGGCCTTCACATTTGCTATCCTTCTGCCTCTAACCTCTATACTCTGAGATCTTTACATCATCCAGTATTTTTTTTTTTTTTTTTTTTTGAGACAAGGTCTCACTAGGTTGCCCAGGCTGGATGGAGTGCAATGGCACAATCACAGCTCATTGCAGCTTCCATGTCCTGGATTTAGCAATCCTCCTGCCTCAGCCTCCCAAGTAGCTGGGAGTACAGGCATGCGCCGCCATGCCCAGCAGATCATCCAGTATCTTCTTCAGACTCCTCTCCTTGAGAGACCTTCTAGTAGCTTGTGTACCCTCTACAAACCCTCTTGTCCTCTCCACCACTACCCCCAGTAACTCTCTATCACATTGTTGTGTTACTTACTATGTGGAATTACTTTATTAATTTGTTTGATATATCACTGCTTATCATCCTCCACTATTATGAAAATCAGTGGTTCTCAACTGGGGACAATTTGGTCTTCCAGGGGACATTTGGCAATGTCTGTAGACATTTTTTGATTATCACAACTTGGGTGGGGCGCTACCAGCATCTAGAGGGTAGAGGTCAGGGATGCTGTTATTAGACATCCTACAAATGCATGAGATAGTCCCTATGACAAAGAATCATCTGTCCTAAAATGCCAGCAGTGTTAAGATTGAGAAATCCTGATGTAAACGCATATGAACAATGCATAAGATTTAAGTTCCTAACTCACCAAGAGCTAGAGCATTGCCTAGTATACAGGGTAGCCTCTTGAAAATATCTATTGAAGGAACTTAAATCATAAGGAAATTGGGAGAAGTCAGCAGGATGGGACCATAAAGCTCCTACTAGCAGAGCTCTATAAGTGGGAGTTTCCACCTTCTCTTGTATTCCCACATTGCATTCTTAGTGGACACATCTAGCACATGTGTTCATAACAGTAACCTGCCTGGATTCCTCATTTACTTTCTGCTTGAACCTCCAGTTATGCTTCAAACTGCGGCAACTATAAACGTACATGGATAGTCTGATACAAGCTCCTCCTTTGTGATTCCACTTTTGTTTTTATGACTGATAGTAGCAAATACATTCTTCCTGATTCAAGCAGTGTGTAAATCACAGATATATGCATCATCCTTGATAGTTACAATAGCTCCTTTCACCATTATATGCCATCATCATTCCTTAATATTTTTTTCTAAGGGCAATACAAAAATACACCATGGCGTAGAAATTTATCTATATCAGATTCTGAAAATGTATAAGATGATGTCTGCATTTATGGATGCCATTCCTGCAATCTACCCTCCTTCCATAATCAGCTGTCAATTTATTTAATCCAATTAGGTGTTTATCTTTCCTGACATTTATATTGGCCACGTAGATTAATATGAGGTGTGACTTTCGTATAATAAATCGGCAAATTATTTTCAATTTAAGCTGCCACTAGAAACGGCCTCAGAAAAATGTAAAACATGAGCAGTTCATTATATATCTAATGTAACAGTTTAGATAATAAGGGTCAACTGAGTTCAAATTCACATACCTATACACTTCTATTATTGTATAATTAAATAACTTCTACCATTAATGCAAATTTTGGTACATATTTAGCAGGGAAAAAATATCATATTTTTGTGCAGCACAGTAGAGTTTTGGAATTCTGTCTTAAATTATCTATAATTAATACATGTTTCTCTCTGCTCCTAATTGTTTCTCAATAAATAAAACACATTAAATAATGTTTAAGTCTGGATATTTTTTATATTTAGATATTCTATAACCTATAGCCTTACATTTTTTTCTTTTACTTAAGTAATTAAACTATTATATATAACAATGCTTCACAGTAGAACAGTTATTCAAGGTATGACAATAAAATTATGGTTCTGAGGAATTTTAACAGCCATATTAGAAGTGAAACTGAAAGTTGTTATATTCTTCAAAAATCTATATTACTAAGCCATCCATTTATTCCACTGCAGTTGTTATTTTAACACTGTTTTTGATTGACTATTGGAGTCCTTGACATAGTCACATACATATCCTCTGTTGATTTTTGCCAATAGATTGGATTTTAGAATTAGCCAGAATCCCTGGGAGTCAGTGAATATCTGAAGGCATTTAATATTTGTGTTGCTTCAAAAGTAAAAGCTAAGCATGGGTAAATAATAAATATTAATAATTAAACTGATTTTCCTACATGTCTTAAAAACCGTTCTAAGGAGAAGTTCACAAGAGGACTTTCAAAAATTTACCACAATGTTACTGGCATAGTCTCCTGAAGTGACTTATGAGTGCAAATACTATTTAGAAAAGAAAGTTTTGGTAGTTTTGCTTGAAAATGACTTTTAATAAATATCTATAAAATAGCTCTTATAAATATTAAAACTGTAGCAGAGAGGTGACGTTTTAAAAAGTGGAAAAGACTTTCCAAGGAGGTTAGTAGCAAATAGGCAGAAATATTCACAAATGTAAGAAATGAGTAAATAACAGAAAGCAGGGGCAGTTTGAACTAAATATTATATATATGGCTCTTTTTTTTTGCCAATAGTATAGTATATGGTAGAAAATCATACTCCAGGCTTCCTACTTTGTAAACAATTCAGCTTCATAAAGAATAATCTTGATATATATGAAATATTTTAGTTCTATAGATAAGACTGACGTTAGTGGAGAAACACAAGTGCTACAAGTTGCATAGACTATACAAATATTATTAGTTTTTTATTTCTTGGTGGTAAAATTTTGAGTTCCTAATATCAATGACAGAATGGGCATCCTTACAGTATACAGGTGAACACTGTAAAGACTTCCATTAAATATATCAACTATAGAAACATACCTTTGCCTTTTCCTTAATTTGTGTCAGGAAATTATATGATCATCATTGTGAGTTTTGCTTATGCAAAAACTAAGTTGTAAAATTTACCCTTGGTTTGCTCAAAACTAACTTATTTTCAGGACACAACATCGGTAATATTTTATACCTGAGATCATTTTTAATTAAACGAAGACTACTGTGACAAATTCTAAAAGAAAATCAGTGTAGTGATATGGACACACAAATTGAGCAGTCAGAGATCATGAGTGTGAGTGTTTTCAAAAGGCCAAGAACACTGTTCAGTGACCAAAGAGGAAAGTGGGTGGATTAGAGAGAAAAATCTGTGTGAAGATAAAGCAGCTTGAATAAATTTGAACTATAACAGCCTGGCAATATATGTTTCTCGATTTTATAAAGCACACCAAGGAATAAAAAAAGAGAGAAGTGTCAGTGATTCTTTGGTTCTATATGGTCACCATAGCTCCTGCCATATCCCATCCAGGATGAGCTAATGAGCCCGGAGCTCATGAGATTACACAGTAAATTGAGCGATAGCTGCTTAACTCAGTAGAAAAGAGCACTTTTATTACATGATATCACCAGGCTTTTATGGTGAGCTTTATGAGATCTCACATGGTGATTTACAATTACTCTGTGTCACCAGTGTGGCACTACTGTTGCATTGTTTTGGCTATTAAAGTAACTGCCTCCTGAGCCAATTTGCAAACGAGACAATTCACAAAGCGGCAGTGCTTTGTACTGTAAAAATAGATGCTAGAGATAATTGGGCAAGGTGGTGTCATGTCACTTGTGTGCAGTTCATTAATTAACTGCTTGAAACTGCTATAAAATAATAGCCATGTCATCAGGATGAAAGTACAAGAGTGCAAAGGAATAAAACTTCGTAAGGAAGAAGGCAGACAGAAGTAGCTATTATGAAGAAAACTCAAATGTTTCCTTCCCTTTTAGTATCCATTCTTATTTCCCTGTAGTTACAAACCTGCACTTCAACTTTTCTTATTACTTGTTAGTGTTTATTGCATGCTAGATGATGCATGCAATTTATGTTCCCCTCCAATCTGCGGAAGCTGATGGATTGTTTACTAAGAGATCTCAGGGATCATTGCCACAGATAGAGTAATATCCAGTAATTTTCTTCCCACAATTTAGAAACAAGGTTATATTAAAGACATTCATGAACGTGTCACTAACGGGATTTCTGATTTCAGCAACAGCCAGATCATTAGCAGGTCAAAAAATAAACCTATGTGGGGCAAAATACTTTGCCAATAGTAAAGGTCTATGCAAATATAATGTCACATTTTAAAAACTGTATTAGTAGGCCTACTACTATTATTTCATAACCAAACTGGTTAATTGGCAACTGCTTCAAGAGAAAGCACCAGAACCATAAGTCAAGATGTGGTCAGTGGAAAGTATTAGAAGAGTAACTCTGTGCATACCACAACAATAATTTTTTTTCCTGCCTTTTGGTTCCCCAGCCCCACAGTGACCTTTAACCTCAAGGTATAAGATAGACTTAACAATTGGAAAAGTAGATTTAGGGGAACTTAGCTGAAGATGCCTCTGGCTAAAAAAGTGCAATACCAGTACATACTACATGTAGCCTAGAAAAATACAGAAGCAAGTATTTAAAGATATTAAGTTTATTTCTCTAGGAGGATTCCCTCTCTGTGGCAATAATGAAAAAACTGGGTCACCTCACAATGGTAATTTTCTCAGAGTTATAGTACACTTGAGTCAATTTGATCTCCTTTTAGCTGAACATTTAGCTAAGGAGGGCAGTGCTAAAAGAAGCAACCCATCATCCTTATCACTGCGTGTAAGGAAGACGGTGCCTACAGAATGGCCTCCAAGGTCTTGTCAGTGATTGTTCAAGGCCTTAGGCTGATGAAATATTTTCTGTCAGGGCTTATTCCACACCTGACATTTCTCATATTTGATCTGTTAATAGTTATTGCCCACTATGCTGGTTTCAAAGGTCAGATTCATAAAAAAGGTTATATCTATACCAATTGAACCCTTCTTTAGGAACTTTGCTCCAATATGTGTTGTAAGCCATGGTGACAAGTCTCTGATCCTTACCAGGAGCATACAGATGTGATGGCCCATTCCCAAAGGATCATTTGTTTCCCTGTACTTTGACGAAGATAGAATATTTTCCTAGAAATAGTGACAGTTAAAAATTTTTCTTTAACTTTGGATGATTTTCTTTTATATGTATTTCCATATATCCTTATTAAATATAATCAGAAATGCTACAACTGTATTATCAAGGAACTGTATGTAACCTCATTGGCAGATATTTGCTATAGGCATTATATTAATCTGATTTCATATATTTTCTAATAATAAAAACCAAACTAACTTTGCAAGAGAAAACTTTATAAGTCCAGAAAGCAAGAACAGGAAGAACAATCAAACCACAGAAAGGCCATTACACTGGTGCAGCTTGCAAATAACAAAGAGGAAATCACAGCTTTGATTTACATCACAGTTTTGAGTTGCTAGAGATCAAAAATAGAAAACCTGGGACGTTTTCCTAATCTCTAAATTTTGTTGTTTTGATTCAGCCTTATTTTTAAATGTAAACAAACCACCAGAGTATTAAATATATTTATCTATATGTACACTTAAAACAGACTACAAATATAAACTATTTGATACGTGTTCAGAGGAGAAAACCATGAATTGACACCTAACTCCTTCATCTTAAGTATCTTTCTAATAATAATAAATTGTACAAAATTATAGAATTAACTAAGTTTATTTACTAAAGTTAGTCATTTCTGGGCTTAAAATATGCACAACAGTGTACCAAGGAGTTAAAGAAACATTTTTAAATTCAAACTTGGTTTCTGGAGTTCAATATCTTACTGTTTATGTGAGTTGAAAATACATGATATTTGAAGTTTTTGATGGAAAAAGCATGAGTTTGAGATCCAGTCCTAGTGCTGAGTACTGTTGCCAACACCTCTAATTATGTGAGTTTGGCAAATCACTTAACTCTCTAAAACTTAGTTTCCTCATCTGTGAAACAGAGTGTAATAATTCTTACCTTGGAGAGATGTTATATATTTTAGAATTAATTATGAGAGCAACTGGCTGAATTCTTGCCCCATATTAGCCCCTGAATACACTATGGCAATTCTTATTTCTCTTGATGGTAATAAATTTTAAGGGCCAAATAAGTTGGAGATAATAACTGCAGTGAAAGTCAAGAGATATGGGAAATAAAACATAAGCTGAAATAATGGGAAAGGAAGTTGTCAGGGTGCTTGAGCTGAACTTTAAATTATTGGTAGTCTTTGGATGGAAAAGTCAAGAACACAGTGGATTTCATTTCGGAAGTGAATACGGCTGTTCAGAGAATAAATGGAGCAAAATGGCTAAAGAAACAGACATTGACACATTCAGGGATTATACACATTGAGCTTACTATGTTGCTCTTATGTAAAGATGAATATCAAAATTGTCAATGTTCAAATTTATGAAAGTACAGTTTAATAAAAATGTTCAAAAAGTATTAAGAAAAATATTATATAAAGCTAGTACTTAAACATTTGTGTTAATAAAAGTCAAATGGAACGTGATAACCATTTATAGACTAATATTATAAGAATGTTTGAATAATAGCTTAATTTCTTATGTATTGCCCATGTTAATTTTTGCAATTTGCACAATACTTAAAATAGCGAAGCAAGATATATCGAATTCCTATTTAAAACATCATAGGAAAAATTTTAGAATCCCTTCACATTTTATAATAGTTACTATGGGTAAAGATTATTGATTGCAGTGGTAAGAATTTTCATTTATGATACTTCATTGATTCTAAAACAGAGAGAAGGCAAATATGAAAATGGACAGATTGAATAGGTTGTAACTTCCCCTTTCATGACTTTAAAGAGATAACCTGACTTTAAGGAGATGAGAAATGCATATAAAATACATTATGTTTTCTATGAAGTTGTACTTCAGAAAATATTCCTATTAAAACAAACAAACAAACAAACAAAAGTAAGCCTATAAACATATGCTTATACCTTGTTCAAAAGTAGCTATGTGACCATGGACAGACAAAAAAACTAGAAAGATGTTTTGTTAAAAAATAATAACAATAATAATAACATATTTTTAACATCTATATCAATGATTGTGAAACAGTATTTCAAAACTGAGTCCTTCAAGGACTCAGCTCATTTTTATTCTTAATGAAAGAGTAGAGTTCAGTCCAGATAACACACATGCTCAAATCATTCATTTACTCTCTCCTCTGGGCTACTCCAATGCCAGTCGGAGGCTTAACTAAGACAATTCATAAGTGACATACTCTTGATATATCACACACACACATGAACACACAATGTGAAGTAATTTAAAGTCGTATTTTCTAGGACACGTGATATAATTTTCTAACCCAAGGGTATTAAAATTTGGTAGGTAACAAAACAAACAAATAAGCCTAAAGTTTAGTTCTAGTTTTTGTGGTTTGTTTTGTTTGTTTTTCATTTTTACTATTTATTTTTTACTTTTCAGAATGCATATAGTTTTTGTTTTATGACTTCACTAACATGACTACATCATCACATACGGTATTTCATTTCAGCCAACATTTCAGTCTCTCCTTAATTTTACTTAAATGTTTTAGAAAATCAATTTCAGCCAAGTAAGTACTATTGAGGAAACATCATATTTACTTACATTTATGACATATGAATTAATGTAAAAATGGATACTTTACTTACAACCATGTTTTCTATAGAAATCAGTGGGTCAAAAATAGTGAATGCTGAGTTTACCCTAAACCCATATTCCATGAGTATTTTATCTATTAGTAGAAATAACATCTAAATAAAGCAAAAGTACACAAAAATGGGTCATGTATAGATTTGATTATTTTTTCTGCTTCTTTTCCTCCTCCTTCTCCTTCTCCCTCTTCTTTGTCTTCATCTTCTGATTATTTTTGCTATTATTATTATCGGTTATTATGACTTATATTCACAGATTCATTATGTCCATTGTGTCTTAGTAAATATATTTAATACATTGTTAAGCATTATTTGCTGGGGAAATAAAACTTCAATTAAATGGACTGTCATTTGTTCATCTCTCTAGAATATGATGCTATTTATACATTAAATGAAAAATGAAAGGAGGACCTTAAAATCCAAATTTCTTGTGTGCTAAAAGAAGAAAAAAAGTAAGTAAAGAAGGGAATAAGGGCTGGATGAAGGAAAGGAGAAAGAAGAAGACAAGATAGAAGAAAAGGAGGATGAAGAGAGGGAGGTACAAGAGCTAATTCACCTAATTTTGTTCATATGGGAGGTTAATCATTGTCTGAAACAATATACCTTAAGAAGCAGAGGCAGCTAAAGTGGTAACTCCTGGATTTTAAATTTCCAGAAAAATAATAGTTGGATAATTTTTAATTTCTTCTTTAAAGAAATATGCCTGATCTTTAAATTTTACTGGTCAATACTCTTAAATTCTAGACTAATAGAAGACTTGACCTGAAAAATTCTGTTTATCGGCTGGAGAAGGAATGGCAGGTGAGCAGAGTGGGGCCTAAAGTTACAACAATTTCTAACCCAAATAATGATAGCTTAGACATTATACTGAAGTCTGTTTGTTTGTTTTTTAAGTCAAGTACTAGGTTCTTCCCTTTTTCCTATAATTAAATCTACTGAATCCTAAAAAAAAAAACTTCTCTTGATTCCTCCTTCATATCCTTCTCCCCAACACACATTCAACCTTTTACCAATGAACAACTCAAACCTCACCATCTCAACCCCACTTTCATTGCTGCCTGAATTCTTGGTATAATTATGAATTGAACTCCTTATCTTTTCCCCTAAGTCCTCCAATCCACCTTCCGCACTGCTTTCTGGATCTTCAAACTATTAATGTTCCTCAGTTAATTTTTTTAATGACAATCCCCTCACTGTCTATAAGGTAAAATTCACAACTATTGACACAACATTCAAGGATCATAAGCCTGTCTCACTGATGCAACAAATATTGTTACACATTCTCTGTAAGAAACTTTGTTAGATTCTGTGATTATAAAGATGAAAAGACAGTTACTGCCTTCTTAAATCATACAACCAAATGAAGGGACAGAAATGGAAATAATCCAAATGAATTGAGATTATTTCTTACATAAACTTTAATAGCAATGAAGAAAAAAACAGCATTTAATATCTCTTTAACCAAGTTGCAACCCAAATAAATACTTTCCCTCCATCAAAGTGATCATTATATTCATGCATTCATTCAATAAATATTTATTGAGTTTTTACTATGTGCCAAGTACTGAGTTAAGGAATCTGCTTCCCAGGGAAATCTAACTGTGACATAGACACACCTATTTTTCCCACTCATTTACCAATTATGAGTTTATCATTCAACATGTACTTCAAATATAGCAATGAGTTCACAAAACTCTGAATTGGCCCCAAATAATATGATTCTCAATGGGCTAAACAAAGAAATTATAAAAGTTTTATTAGCACTTACTGAGGGTTGTCTTTATACATATTCTTCAAATTTAACTATATAGACCAGGACAACATAGTTAATATTCATCGCAGTATACCAAAGTAGTCAATGAGATTTTTAACAAGTTCATAGAGTCATAATCCTTTATGTCTTCCTTTTTAGTCAGATAATTCATTAACAACTGGGTATTATTAAGAAACTATAAATCTCTATAATATAACAATTTAAATATAAACTTCTAATTGAATTTAAAAACATATGCAGATCATTTTTACTTGAAATTATGAAGGCTACTATAAATTCACAATGATTGAAATATTCAGAAAGCAGAGATGAATCAATACAGATAAGTTTGTGTGTTTTGTTTACTAATATGCATGCAGAACCATATAAAATGACTGCAATAATATTCACCTATTTTGAAGTATCTTGCCTTTTTGAAAATAATATGCAGTATTGAAAATTATGGTAGGTAATAAAACACTACAAACTAAAAAAAATCACAAGAAACTCAAAAGATATGGCATGTATATGCTGTTTTTTCTAAAATATTACTACTGTTCTTCCCACTTTTATATGTATAAAATTATATGAATTTACATTAATATAATTTAAATTTACAGTTTAAACCTTCACCAATAAGGACACTCATAAATTTAATTAGTGCTGCTACATTATTACTTACACAAATCCACATGTTGTGTTAATTATACCAGAGTCAAAAAGCAAATTTCTGTTTTTATGAATTATTTCTTTTCCTTTGGTCAAAGTATTACCAAAATTTAAAAATAAGGTTAAAATTTGCCTCCTCTTCAGTACTTAAAAGTTTCATTTTCAAGTTGCTTTAAAATACTCTAAAATGTAATTTTTATCATATTTTAAGAAAGAAAAAAATCAGCTTGAGGCAGTTGCCTATTAGTATTCTGCCTTACCTAAATGGATTATGGACTTTAAAACTAAACCTGAACACATCTTAAAAAGGTGCCCAAGCTTAACTATCTTGTCCTATAAATATGGAAGGCACTTTGACAATAATTGGATCTCCCTAATACCCATATGGATTCAAATATTGCAGAAAGGAAATGGATTGTAAATTTTGGCAACTGAACTGAACTATGCATCCATATGTATGCTTTACCAATCACAGGATTTGGAATTTGAACTGTTGTTACAAACCATTTTTGCTAATTAGAAGTGTCTTCATTTTTTACCTTCGCAAGTTAAGTTGCAAAAAGCCCAATGTTCGCCTTGCTTATCTCAAATTCCCATTTGGCAGGCACTGTAAAAACTAACTCCCAAAGAGCTGTCATATGCCTAGAGTCTCCAACTTGGCACAGCTACTAGCTTTGACCTCAGGGAATTTTCCTGTGTGAATCTTCCTGTGGTTTACCTCTGAGAGTTCTCTCTAAATTGAAAGGGAGCAAGAGAGATGGGGAAAAACAACAGCTCAACAAGCCAGGTTTATTTTAAGTGGTACACAAAAACAATTCTCTTGCAGGACCAAACAGCTACAACATGGTCTCAGTTAATTACTCTTCACAAAGTTATTCAGGAAGAGCAAGGCCAATTAGCTTAACAATTAAAAGGTGTGCTAAAAGCACAACACACATTCATCAGAATTAACACCCACAAATGTTTCTATAGACATAGCATCAATCAAAATGTAAAAACTATGGATCTTGGGTGATCCTAGTCCTGATTATGCTCACATGCCTTACACGGGTATAGAATCTGATCATTTTCTGTTTATATTATGTCCACCATGGGAATTCTGTCTAACCTGTCTCTTTATAAACAGGCCAGGGTGACTGAACTAGAAATAAAGGACATCTAAAATTCAAGAATTAACTAGCATAAACTATTGATTATGTGTTTCTAAATGCCAGATAGATCTCAATATTGAACTGTGTAATGTTTTTTCTACGAATTTTTCTATATTTTCAGGTATTGCTGAATTCGTAGTATTTTCTGTTTCCACTGTGAGTGGTGGGGAACTGGAATCTGACAACTAAGCTCCATGCTTCAAGTCCAAGCTCTATCATCTACTAATTAACTTTGGAAAACTGAATTAATTATTTATGTGACCAATTGCCTATATGTCCTCAGATATATTTCCTACTCTGCTCTTATTCTGCTTTTCTATTGAAGGGAACTGCATTTTTCAGACTCCTATATTTTCTGGGTTCTTGTTAAGTGCAGCCAGTGGAAGAAACTGTAGAAAACTAGAGGACAGAATGAGAGGAAAAAGGATGGCAATTCTCTGCCTTCCTCTCTGCTTCATGTAGAGTCTCTGGCAGATTCCTCTTTGGACAGCCACTAACTCACTGGGCACCTACAGGGTAGACCCACTGTGGTTCTACCTTCTGCAAGATGGCCCCTGAGCCAGACTTTGTGCCTGTAAGTTGAACATGGCTCTTAGTTCTTATTATTTATGTAATTAATTTCCTATATTAAATTCCCTCTTTTTGCAAAATGTCCAGAGTTTTCTATTTCCCTGATTGGACACTGACAGTTATACCTACACATCACACATCCCTGCTTCACTTCCTCATCTGTAAAATGGAGTTACTTACAATACTGAACATACAGGGTAATTCTGAGGATTAATTAATGCAACTGTTCCCAAGCTTCAAGGTACATCAGAATCATCTTGAGAGCTAGATACAGATTTTACAGTGCAGAACTCCTTACCCTTGGAGTTTCTGATTCATTAGGTCTGAAGTGGGGCCTAAGAATTTACATTTCTAACAAGATTCAAGTGCTGCTGGTCCATAGACCGTACTTTGAGAACCATTCATTTTAAGGATTCTATAAAATTCTAATAATTAATGCTCATTGTCATCTGCAATTTTCTTTTGTTCTTCCTAATTACAGATGTAGCCAGGATTTGAAGAAATTCTCAAATTCAGAATAGACAAATAAATCTGAATATAATGAGGAACTTATGTATAAATGTGTTTGTGTCATTTTACGTAGGATTGAATCACTTTTCCAAACATTTTCTTCTGAATATGGTGATCATATATATCTCTCTATATATGTAGCTAGCTAGATGTGTGTGTGTAAATATATATCTTCCTTCTACTTACTGAACATGATTGGTAAAATACTTCACCTTTTGGTGAAATTGAGACAGATGTTTGGATTATATCCAAGCAGTAACATTTTTTTGTCCTATTAAGGAGAGTATAACTGAATGCAAAGAAGAAGAAAAAAGAGAACTAGGAGGAAGAAGAGGAGGAAGAGAAAGAAAAGGGAGGGAGGAGAAGAGTAATGTTATTTTATGTGTGACCTATTTAATATATAAACTATCCTATTATTTCAAAAGACTTCTTAATATATTAGTAACAAATACTACACAACTCACGACTACATAGTTGTGCTAAAGTAGATTATCCGAGCTCTGGAAACTAAGCATATCGGGACCTAGAACTCTAGTTTCAAACAGGAAACAACTGTCTTAACCTTTATTCCTGTAAATATGGAAAGTGTTTTGACAAAGATTGGATCTCCTTTTATCCATATAGTTAATCAAATAAAATGGATTGAAATGGGGAAACACAAAAGATGTATCTCTATATACACTTAATGTCTATATCTATGTGTCTATCTACATCTTTATAATGCAAAGACGAATTAAAGGTATGTGAGAGGCAATCTCATTATAGACCCCTTCTAGATTTGGGGGATTTTCTCCAATCCCAATCTTTACAACTAACCTATAATTAACATAACTAACATGATAGAAAGTCTTTTAACCCAAATTTTACCTCAAAATGCTTTTACCTAAAATTTCACCTATAGTCATTTTTCCTAAAATCAAAGTTTTGTCAAAAAAGTCTATGTGTTTTTAATAGAAATGACTCTTCTCTAATTTATGCTCTCATATTTCAATGATTTATATAATAAAGTGCAAAAAGCATAAACATCTTTAGAAACAAACATAACTGATCCCCTATCACTCATACAACCCAACTGGAAGTAGCCCAGTGGTATGGGCTAGATGTAGATTTATCTAGATAAATGGATTTGCTATTTATCTAGCAAATATTTGCTAGATATGGTGGATTTGCTAGATATGGTGTATTAGTTTTCTATCGCTGTGTGACAAATTACCACATATTTAGCAAATCAGCATACACTTATTATGGATTCATAGGTCAGGAGTCTAGCACAGGGACTGGGTCTTCTGCTCAGGATCATACAAAGTCAAAATCAAGAGATTGGCCAGCTACATTCTCATCTGGAGTCTCCCCAAGGGAAAGATCAGATTCCAAGCTCACTGGGTGTTGGCAGAATTGTACTTGTGGCTATCAGACTGAGTCCACTGTTTTCCTATTAGCTGTCGGCCAAGCACTGCTCTCAACTCCTAGAAGCCACACTTGACCCCTTGTCTCCTGGCTGCCTCCACGGGCAATTCATGATATCACTCCTTTCCTCTTCAAAACCAGCAGAAATCTCTCCTGTCAGGAAGGCCCACACCTTTGTAAGGGCTCACCTGATTAGGTCAGGCCCACCCAGGGTAATCTCCTTTTTGATTAAAGTCAACTGATATGGGCCCTCAATTACATCTGCAAAACCACTTTCCTGTTATCGTACATCATAACCTAGTTGATGGAGTGAAATCCATCATAGAAGTAGCCCCACCCATCTAGAAGGGGAAGGGGTTATTGAGTACATGTGTACCAGGGGCTCAGAATCTTGCGGATCATCTCAATTCTGCCTACCACAGTGTCTGTGAACATGAGTTAGTTTGATCTGCGAAACTATTAGAGACTGTTAATTAATCTAGCAAGTGGGGTAATGAAGGTGGTTAAGACAGCTGGCATTCTAGTTATATTTAGATGGTATTGTTAACTTCTTATGGGGCACTAACAGCCATATAAATAACTATTCATGATAGCTGTCTGGAACTCCAGAAAAACTCCCACAGAGATCATATTTTTATGGTGATACGTTATTTAAAAGATTGTGAAAAAGCTGAAGTCACCACTTAAAAGATGAAGTAAAATGCCAGTTTAGGCAAATATAAGTTGGCTAGTAAACGTAGACATTAAAAGGAGTACTTTGTTTCCAATTATTTAGCTATTTAGTTATTATTTAATTATTTATATGTCTATTTACTGTTACTTTTCCTTTTCATAGGAAAATCATAGAATGCTCTGAGCCAAGGCTAGAAACCTTTTAATACCCTCCATACTGAGATCTCAAGAGTTATAATCACACTGATAGCCCCAGACAGACAACTGAATCAGAAGAATCTTCTTCTTCAAAGGAAAGTAAATGAGAGTCTCCAATTCAAGTAACAAGTTTGAAAAATCAACAGAATCTGTCCCTCTCTTTCTGTCTCTCTCTTTCTCTCCTCCCTTTCTCTCTCTGATCTCATGATTCTCACTAGGTAAGGTAACTTTCATCTAAGTCTTCCTTGCCACCCCCAATCTATGACTTGTTTTGCGATGACCATAATTTTTTGTCCTACGTGGACTTGCATCTATAATTTATGAAGTGATCCTCCCAAGTCTCTGGAGATAAATAAATCAAAGTACCTACAAATCTCAGACATAATGCAAACCTAGGAAGTGTGTGAGCCAGAGAGACCTGGCTTCAAATTTCAGCATCACTAATTTAATTGACCTTAAACAATTTAGTTAATGTTTCTGAATTTTGAAGCAAAGAAAATTAGACCTAACAATAATATACATTAAGTGCCTATCAAATAATTAAATGATCAAATAAAATGTATTATTATTTTTCATTAACTAACTTTAATGGAGCTTGTTCCTTCATCAAAGTTCATCTTAAAGAAAACAGTTATTATTTTTTGAAAATATTTACCAGAGTGTGTTTCATGGATCATTGGGCCCATAAGATATTTCTGGGAAAAAAAGAAAAACAACAGTAAACGGAGGAGGAAACTCTGTATGCACAACAGTTGTCGAAGAGTCACAGTGAACATTATCATAATAAAGACTCTATGTCCTATAAAAAGGAAAATTTTTAATATTTTTCTAAAGCTTGCTGGAATCCCATGGGACAAGCTCAGGGAAATGTTGTTTTCAAACTTTAAAAATCTAAAGTCTGATAGAGAAAGATTACTCATGATCTCACTAGAACTAAGAAGAGAGATAAAATGAAACCAGTGAGAAGGAAGAGTATCACTACAGTGAAAAACAAAAGGAAGTAGTTTTGATTTGCTTGCATGGTAACAGATGATTATTCTTACTGCCATTCAGCAATATTAATATCACAAATGACACTAGAGTAATCTATTATTGAAGAAAAATAAATTGTCATTGCCATTATCTAAACCAGGTGATACTTTGCTACACATTATGGCCCAATCTTACTGGAGAAAATGTCTAGAGAACCTGGCACTATGGAGTAAACAGGGAAGAACAAAGATCTCTACCTCCAGCAGTAAACTTAAGGAGAGAACCGTAAACATCTTTTGACTGCATTACCATCATGCTTTAGAGAACACTGAATCTTAATTGCTGATGAGGATTCTAGTAGAAAAAATAGGAAAATAAAATACAGTTACATGGGAGAAAAGTAAGGCCAGTAAACACTTTCAGAGGAGGTTGAAGGGGAATATTAAGAAAAAAACAGACCTTTATATGATGTCCAGAGCTGTCCCACAGGACACACAAAAAATCAATGTGGCAGTCTTCAACTGCTTGAGATAAACATGGCACATGAATGTAGAAATATAGAACAAAAAGAGCTGGCTTAGCTTAATCGAGATTAAATTTAATTCCTAGAGTTTTCCTTGTCATAACATACCCCAGAAACAATGACTGGACACCCCTTCTCTCTTCATCCACACTTTGGGCTTCTTGTTACCTGATGTAAGTAACAAGGTAAAATAAAAATAGCAGTAAGTGATAACCACCAGAGTGATCTTACAGAACCATTACCTCTCCAGAGCCACAGTTTGCCGTCTGATAAAAGGGCATTAAAGATCTCTGTTAAGCAGTTTATAAACTCAACTGTACAGAACATGTGGCCTTATTAAAAGTTTGACATCCTTAGTTAGATGTTTGTCTTAATTAGTCCTACCCACTGATTTGGTCTTCCTTGGAACATTGCTCATGTTTTTAATCAAACCAATCCGCTGCTACTCCTGAGACAAGATGTAGTGAATTAATGATTGCCCACAATAACATAGAGTGTAGGTTTTTTGTTTGAAAAAATTGAGCCTTAGACAGATGAAGTATCTTTCCCAAGTGTCTGGTTTGTCTAGTATATGATGGCTTGAAGCTTAGGTCTTCTGATGATGTAGCTTATGTTCTTTCCACTGTCCTACTGTGCCTAACTAGGGGTCAGTCCTGATAAACACCAACATGTTGGGTGCAATCTCTCAGGCAACATATTATGGAAGAGATATGTTAGTATGTTAGTGTAGACCTGAAGGAAATGGAAATGAAACTAAGGCTGCAAGGATGGGTGTGCCATAGACAAGAGGAAAGAAGATATTTCCTGAAATGGATAGACCTTTAACTGGGGAATATTTTATAGTAAGAGATTATCTTCACAGGATATGTCTTAAAGAATAATCAAAACTCATGTTAGAGAATGAGGAGAATTAATGATAATGATAGCTTTTTTTAATGAGCCTTACTTTATGTAAAGGGTCATATATGTATTATTTCATTTAATCATCTCAATAACCCTATGAGAGAGGAACTATATATTCTAATCTTACAAATAAGGAAGCTGAGACTCAGACAGCCTCAAGATCATACTGGGAGAGACTTTTTAAAAACAAATACAAAACACTACTGTGTGCTTAAAGCCGTTGTAAGCTGTTTACAGATGCTAATTTAACCCTTACAGCAAGGTTTTAAAGTAAGTATTATTATCTCCAATTTACAGAGACATTCCAGAGTGGCAGCTCGGTGCCTGACCACTAAACTACACTGCCTGGAAGGAGTAGAGCTGGAATTCAGACTTGCCTGGGTCTGGTCCCAGTGCAAATGCTCTGAAGAACTCAGCTTTTTTCCCACTCAGCTTTAAAATTTTTTTAATTTTTTTTTTCTTTTCTTTTTTTTTTTGAGACAGAGTCTCACTCTGTTGCCCAGGCTAGAGTGCCGTGGCATCAGCCTAGTTCACAGCAACCTCAAACTCCTGGGCTCAAGTGATCTTCCTGCCTCAGCCTCCCGAGTAGCTGGACATGTGCCACCATGCGCAGCTAATTTTTTCTATGTATATTTTTAATTGTCCAGCTAATTTCTTTCTATTTTTAGTAGAGACGGGGTCTTGCTCTTGCTCAGGGTGATCTCGAACTCCTGAGCTCAAACAATCCGCTTGCCTCTGCCTCCCAGAGTGCTAGGATTACAAGCATGAGCCACCGCGCCTGGCTTTAAAAATTTTTATATCCAGCAAAATCTACTCAAAGAAGTACAAAAGCATCTAATTTAGATGACATACGATTGAAACACTGGCAGGCAAACAACAAAATATTTTTGTGACACTTTGTGAAACAGAAATGAATTAAACAATCACAAATGGACTCCATCTACTTTACCACTTTGGTCTTCATGCCATAATAGTAGTAACAATAACGATAAACCACTGTTGTATGTTTAAAGTAGAACTCTCACCATTTTTCAGATGAGGAAACTGAGATAAAGGGAGAATAATATAATTACTTATTTAATAAGTGATTTAATTACTTACTTAATTTAATTACTTAATATTTACTTATTTAAACCTAGATTTAGGTTTAAATCTAGGAGGTGTGACTCCAAAAACCACATCCATAATCCCTACCTTAGATCAC
Source organism: Microcebus murinus (assembly GCF_040939455.1). Lineage (NCBI taxonomy): Eukaryota > Metazoa > Chordata > Mammalia > Primates > Cheirogaleidae > Microcebus > Microcebus murinus. Next base: position 64,433,159 of record NC_134105.1, read on the forward strand.
AATGATCAAAACAAGCCCCCTGGGCATTCAGAGTCCTTCTCTCTATGCATCAAAACTCTAAAAGCAGCCTGTGTGCCTCCTCTCATTCAAGTACTTTCCTGTAATTTTAACTTTTTAATTAAACTTTCCTTTAATGAATGTTTTTTCCTGCAAATGATTCCCCATGATTTTTTTAAAATTCAAAGTATACAAAACACCTCAAACAGCAGGAAAAAAATAATGTTATATATAATGTGAATGAAACTGTGAGCAATTTCTGATTTGGAAGGGAACTTCCAGAAAACAACCATTAAGAAAGCAATGTATCGAGATTCAAGTATTGACTAGCACAGTATTACATCTTTTCTGGGTCCTAGTAGGAGGCAGAATCATAGTCCTTTTGCATTGGGATATATTTTTTCAAGTGTTAGCCAGGCCCCTGGTATTAATTAGCTACTTATGTATTTTTTTTTCTAGTACAATTTTTCTGGGGCACTTAAAACATTTCTATGTCCAGATATTGACCAAAACTAATGCTATTAAAGATTGTAAGATTCTAAGAACAAAGAAAATGTTATAATTAATTGAGTTTTGTTAAAGGTGGACTGAAAATTCTCCATTTCTACTCAAGACACCTCTTTTTTGGGTCTGATTGTTGTTTTGAAAACTCAGTAAATTCAGCTTTCATTTTAGGTCTAAAAATAGCCTTTGACACTCAAGGAACTTAACAAACTTCTTACAGAGTAAGTTTTTTGTTGTTGTTGTTGTTTTAAATATAAAAATACAGTAGTCCAACAACAAAAGACTGCATGAGCTGTCAATAGACAGGAATGAATCACTACTCTCCCTGGCTCCCGGCATTTAAACCCAGTGGATGCCCCCAATACCAACTGCTGCCCTGCAGTCAGGTTCCACCCCTGTCCTGGTTTGGAATCTGATACCTTTAATATATGAAAAAGTCGCTTCCTTCCACTAACATATCTTCTTAATTGGTAATGTGTCTTACATGGCGCAAATTACCAGTGCTTATCATGAATTCCTAGCCTAGCAAGAAAAATTAGCAAGTCTTTCATTTCGTTTCATCAAATTGCATCTTGATGGATCCAGGCAGTTTGGGTAAAATCATTTCCATTATCTGATCACCAGAACACTTATTTTTTATTAAAAACAAACAAACTGATGTGCAGCGTGTCATGTATTTCCAGAGCTAAGGCCCCGCGCACATTGTGAGACCCTGTGCACGACCCAGGCGGGTGCTGCATTCTATCGGCAAAGCAATCTCCCCAGCTCCGTTGCTGTAACTTCAAAAGCGTGGCCCTTGCGAAACATTCTGACACCCTGAATTTGGAGTCTCCTCGTACTGTGACTGCCAGAAAGTTTAAAATGTTAAATAATCTCTCGAACTTGCCCTAGAAACTCAAGTTGGCTTATTAAAGTTTTTTCCCCCTGTTTGAAAAACTTCTTTGTTTCGCTAACGGCAGGTCTCCTGTGTTTTGTAATGTTGTTATTGAACAAGTTTAATGATTTGCTGAGGACCTCATCTAGAGGCATTACCAAGCAGCTCGAGATTAGAAACGTATGGTGGTGGAGGCTCTCCTAGCATAAATGAAAATATTTTATTCAGCTACCGAGAAGGGTCTCCAGAGATCAAATTAGAAGCTAGCTGTGAAGGGAGATGTTTAGGCATGCTCTAGAATTATTTATCAGCATTTTCTGCTTGTGTGAGAATAAGCAGACATTAAGTTTAAATTAAACAAAGGGGGAAAGAAAACAAGTTTTTTCAGTAATTTGACTGCTAATGATATTTCTGAATTATTCTCAGCTTAATAGTTTAAGTAATTTGCAATGATAATAATTGTTCCTGCTAAAGCTCCAATACTGTTGACTTTTTTTTTCTTTTTTTGCCAAGATTAACCCCCTTTAAAACCTTTAATGGACGTGTAATTGCAAATTTATTGTGGGCTTTGTTAATTTTTAAATTTGTTTTCTTCTTGACATTTCTTTTAATTTAATTTAATTTTATTACATTCATCAACAATTTGAGAAACTAACTTAAAAGTCCATTAAAAGGGAATAAATGTTCTTTATGTTGCACTTGTTTGTCTTTATTTATAATGAGGCTGAGCTTGTAGATAGAATAAAGGCAGCTTAATTATTACTTTCAACATTAACATGCTTTTCTCATGTACTCATTCAAAATAAGTATGCTTTTAGGGTTTATTTGGAAAGAAGTAAACTGTTAATACGGGGTTCCAATTGGCCCTGAAATAATTAAATAAAAGACCAGACCATGTCCCAAATTAATACATAAGTCTGTATTTTAAATAACATCTACGTGGTGAAGTCATGCTAAAATCCATTACACTTTGTTCTTAAAGGCACGCTGCATGTTATCACAAATAATTGGCAACTGAAAACATTTTTGTGTGAAATACAGCAGGTTAATAAACTGGAAACTAAAACTCTAAGTGTTATAGCTGCTTTTCATATTGAGGAAATGTAAATATATAACTCGACATTTTGTCAGCCAATAAATCATCTTTCTCTCGTCCTGAAATAAGTCACGATACCAATCACGCACAGAGAAAAGACCAAGATTACTAAAACTTTTCTTGACACTCACTGTTTCAGAGGTGAACTCCTTGAGAGAAACGATATTGTTCCTAGAGACTCATGTTGCGTATCTGAATATTCTTTGTTCATATTAACTATTTTAAAAAGGATTTGGTTATCTGTTCTCAAATAATTTCCATTAACTTATTCCATTGTGACTTAGAATTAAATTGCACCTTAAATTTTAAAAAGAAGTGAAAAGGAAAAGAATGAGCCAAGGTGAACTAAGGATTCAGTAAAAATATAGTCCCTTCCTGACCAGAGGAGGAAAAAAAAAAATCTTAGACAAAATTTGAATGTATATACACATATGCACAAATTTCCCGTTTGTGTGATTTGAGAAGACGGTTAATTTGGTATAATTTTTTTTCTTAATCTGAAATGCCACAAATGTTAATAACTTTCAAACACTTTGCGGTAACGTTCTCCCTCCTCTGCTAATACTCTGAGTACTTGGGAATCAAATAATTACAAGATGAAGCATTAAAAAAGTCAAGGCAATACAATGCTGTAAATTTGAGAAAAAGGACTCAGGTGCCGATATAAAAGAAAGGAACAATTCAAACAGACATCATTAGTAGAAATATAGCAAATCTCTTAATATTAATTTATTTTAAAATATTCTTGATATTATTTATGTTTATATCTGCTTGTGTTTTTTCCTAAATTGCTTAATTTTCTAACATGTTAGATGTTTTCTTCTTAAGTTTTGTCTAGTAGCAACTGAAGTCCCTCAGATTCCCCCAAAATACATATTTGTGATATATTATATGTCTTTTTGTAAGTATATATTTGGTATGTTATCTCTTTCAAAAGTATAAACACTTGTTTTCCAGTATTCTCACGTATATTGACAACTACTTTCAAATATTTCCTACCTTTTCCTTTCATAAGCTATTGTGTGGCTTTCTCCTTCTCTCTTTCCTTATAAATCCTGGTACTCCAAGAAGGGTACAGAAATTCCACAAGAGTACGTTCTTATCATTCATGACATATTTGATGAGTCATTATAAGTACCACCATTCACTGCCCTACATCAATCTTATTCTAACTGCTTACCTAAGTCTTTTAGTAAATACTGAAGTTCTCCTTCAAAGCAAGTAATTAATGTCTTTCTGAGGAATTATTTTTAGATAGCCCACATGGTACACTCAAAAAGAAAAGAACAAATTTGAAGCTTGAAACTTGACACCAACAAATACAAATATTAACACCACATTTGGATATAATTATGAAAACTGATCATCAGGATATCAAAAATGCCAAATTTTCCAGAAGAAATTCTTTCAACATACTCAGCCTTCTTGGGAGGAAATTAAAAAGAAAGAAAAAGATAACTCCTTATACTGTGATACACTATAATTATGTCTAGAGATGGTTGCATATTATGGTAGATCGTTAAATTCTACTAGAATACGAACTTGTATCGTTTCTTTTGGGTATCTCCCACCCCTATCTTTAGCATATTTCCTAGGGCATCATGAGCACACCATAAATCAAAGAACCTATAAATCAATTAATGTAGACAGAGGCATTGTCCTTTTTTAAAATAGTACATAATATATATTATATACATACATTAGATATATTAACATAGATATGCACATCACTTTGATGTTATTGAGAATACAATTATTTTCACATTATAAAAGGAAAAATGTGAGATAAAATATTTACTTCCAAAGAAACTGAGGATGAATAGTACTGGTGAAGGATAAAATTGAAAACCCATTACAGATAGCATCAGTGCTCTGAATAAAGGTTTTGGAGAGTTTACTGATTTTAACTGTTGCATATATGTATTTATTTTAAATCCTTAAGAGGTGAGGATCACTCTTCGACATGATAATACTCCTAATACACATGTCGGCGTCCTAATATATGACCTGCCAATCCTCTCTTCTCCCCTCTCTAGAGTCTCTGATCCACATCTTCAACCAGCCCTTTTATTCCATCCATCACCTCTTGGAACTTTTCATCACACCTACCTGGTGAAAACCTTCCCTGTTCCAATCCAACTGTTCATTTCATTCATACATTTCATCATATTTTCCCTTGTAATCCTCACCTGAGATACCGAAGATTTCAAGGGAAAAAATAACCACACAATGCACCTGATTGGTGCCATTCTGCATTAAATTGTCTGCAGACTCTAATAGGCCTCCCTTTCATATTTTCTTACTTCAACATAAATCTTCTCCACTTTCCTCAAATATTTTGGCCCATCACCTCACCCCTTATTTTGACAAATGAATAGCTTCCTACTCCAGAGAAATCAGTCCTAAGGAATGCTCTCTGCATCTCATCATCAAACTGCAAATCTTTTCTTCTTCCTTCCCTCCTATTTCAAATGGGAATGTGCCTTCCCTTAAGTGGAAAGCTAATTCCTCTGCGTTTGCTCCAGATCTCCACCCTTCCAGCCTGCTCAGAAAACTGACCCTTCTCTCCCATTCCATTGGCTTCTATCCTTTAGCATTTAAGTTTACTGAGGACTCTTTCATTTTAAAAAAATATATAAGCAAACCAACAAACAAAAATCTTTCTCCAACTCAAGTTCCCCAGCTAGAATTTGACTTCTCTTCTTCACCTAGTTCTTCACATTGTTCTCTTGTACACACTGCCTCCACCTCCTCCCCTTCTCTTCACACCTCCAGTTGCTGCAACACTCACAACATCATCTGGTGCCACTACCAAAATGACCCGTTTTGAATATAAGCAATGCTGGTCTCTGTCTCTTACAGAAGAAATGCCTTCGCCATGGGTCCTCTTCTCTTTGTAAGGGGTTGTGTATGGGGCATTGGCTAGACGATGTGATGCTTTGAGCAAAGAAAAGTTTCAGCAACCATGCATTTGAAGACAATAAATCTCCATTTCCCCAAAGCAGCACCTATATAGGTATAATCACTATGTTTTCCATTTTTAAATATCAATGTCTTTAATTAATATATGTTTGATAAATAAAACATGTCTTTTTACGAACTGCATAAGTGTAATTAATTGATCAATTAGTTTACAGTACAACTTAAAGCCATGAGAAACATTTAATAAAAAATAATTTACTAATCAAGTAGAATAAAGAGTATTAATGTATTTCTCTCTCACATAGGAAACGTATATTGCCATATTATCATTTGTCTGTTGAATGCATTTTCTTGAAGCAGAAAGAATTCTAAGCCACAAGACCCTTTTATTCTACACTGGAAAAATGTAATCCATTTCAAGTTACAGAAACACAGAACAAAAACATCTTTGGTTTTCCAATTTTTATTGTTTATTCAATTTTTATGACTAAATTTAAAGCTTAGAGAAAGAAGGACATGTAATAAAAATTGGGGCAGACTCCTAACAGTAACCAAGTGAACAGATCTCCTGTATAGCTTCTTATTGATAATGAATTCTCCATTTACTAAGGGAGACAGAGTGAAGCATTTCTTGGCAAATTATATTCTCCTCTGTGCTGCTGCCAAATGAAATACTTGAACAAGTGCAATTCTACATCCTACGCTTGAGGAGAGTCTAATGTCACTATATTTGGAATGAAACATTGCTTAAAAGTTGGTAACATAAATGTTTTGTTTTTAACAGGTCTCAAGTGTTTCTCTTCTCTCTCATTTCTTGCAAATATTAGGCATCAGTTTCTTATAGGAAGAATCTGAAAGAGAATCATTTATGATTTCTACATAAAGTCATCCTGAGCAACCAGATTAAAGGTATTTACTAAAAAAAAAAGAAAGAAAAAAAAAAGATCCCAAGCTTCGAAACATTTCATCATTATGATTTTAACTCATGGAAGACATATCAAGAAATGTTTTATATCTTAATGACAAAAAGAGAAACAAAAATTCACCATATTAATTTCACATTACTGTAAGCAGAGTAACAAGGCATTTACTTGAAGATTCCAAACTCAGTGAGTATGCCAAGAGATAGCTTCAAAGCAAGGATGTCCACATATTTACTACACTCAAACTTTTGACAGTCTGACTTTTTCTTGTACACTGATTTTTATCACACCAGTCTTTGCTTCAGGGAACAGTATCTGTTCCTCATTCTGGTTATAGAAAAACAAATTTCTTCTGCTTGGCTTTCAGAGCTCCTATGATCCTACCTAATTATAGCTCTTTCTGCAGCCCCATGGATTTCTTCAGTATCCCAAGAATATATCATCCATTTTTGGCAGAAGAGGCCAACGTGGAAGGAAGATAAAAAAAGAAAGCAAATGTGGACTCTAACAATAAAATTGGAAAAACACGCACTTAAGAAAAAGAGATATTTGAGCTTAATCCCAGTTCAACCATTTAGTAGGATTGACCCATTCTAAAGAAAACACTGTAACTCTGAAGATAACAATACTTAAGCAAGGCAGACAATATTTCTAAGGAACCACCCTCTCCAACCCCTTTACCTGTCTTTACAATAGGATGCTAGAAATGCTAAACACTCGCTTTACCAGATGCCCTTGTAGCAAGGGCTGCCTGTGCAAACAGATTTGACCAATACAACACAAATAGAAATCTGCTTGGCAACTCATAGGAAAGCTTTTGTTTTCTTTATCATAGAGACTGATGTCACTGACCTTCCCTGCTCCCCTTTATTGGTGCCTTGAACATGGATGTAATATACCTGGAGCAGAAGTGGTCGTATTTGGACCATGAGATCATAAGACAGTATGCTAAGCATGGAGGCAAAATAGAAAAATAGAGAGAGCATTTATTATGTTACTGAATTGCTGCAAGAGCACTGACCTGCTTACCTCCAGACTTTAAGATATGTGAAGAAATAATAACCACTTTGTGCTTAATTGCCACAATTTAAGGTCTGTTATTTGTAGCCAAAACATTCCTAACTGACGTACTAACACAAATAGTGTCTATTCACGGCAACTTATTGTCTTGGTAATTTTTTCATAGCACCTCTAGGCCAAAATAAATATCTACTACGTTCCATTTTATTAACTAGTGAAGTCCAAGACTTAATACTTACTTAGATTCTAACAAGTTTGTGCCTGTTGGGCATAGCACAAGTTTTCAAATCTTGGACTAAAACTGCACACTGCCATCATCATTTCCTGTTCCATATAGATTTTTGTGTGGCATTTTTTTTTTATTATAGTAACTGCTAAAAGTCAAGCTTCACAAAGATATGATGTCATTAAAAGATATGACGTAATCATCGCACTCAAACGCTGAACTGAACAATCTTGAGCTACTGGTTATTGCAGTGACATTCTTTCAAAAATCATACCCCTTCACCTTTTTGAGTTTGCCTTGACACAACATTCGGGAACCATAGCACTGATGTTCAGAAATGTCACGATAACAAAAAGAGATAATAAATGTAAATAATAAATGCCACTAGCTGGCATATAGTACGTAAGCAATAAATTGTAGATGTTATTAGAAATATAGATTTTATGAATTTTTGGATATGCTTTCAAGAGTATCTCTGTATAAATAATTTTAGTCTCTGAAAATAGGAAATTCCTGTTCTTCTGTGTCATGTACAATATACAGCGTCAAACTAGGAGCACAATTTCTAATGGATTCCACTGTATACACACACATACATATAGGTACACATCAATGTAAAAGTGAAAGCAGATGCTGGAGTCAAAGGTCAGCATGACAAACCAAAACATAATATGACAAAGATGCTAACACCCTAAGCTAATTTGCCACTAGAATTTTATCATAATGCCATATTAATGAGTGTCTCCTATTTGCCTGGGACATGTGAGAAGCTTGAGATATATGACTGCATATATGTATGGAATGTTCTTTGCCTTCCATGAGCCCATATTCAAGGATTTGCTGACTCATCATTGGATTTGTCATTCTGCAATTATTCTTTCACTTTTCTGTCTTTTCCTCCCCTTAATTTTCCTCCTAGATTACTCTCCCATTAGAACCGCCCTCCTAATATGGTGCTTTAATTCTCACATAGCCTGTTTGTATCCATCATAACTAAATTTGAGCATGGGTTACCCCAGTGCAGTACAACTCCCGGGGCCCCATTCATTCTCCATTCAGTGTGAATGGTGTTCCCTTCAACTTGCTTGGTCCCAGCTAAGTTTGATGACCAACCTCTTTCTCAGAATATGAGTCTTTTCTAACATCAAAAACTGGAATCCAAGCCCTTGTTTATCCAAGATAAATTTTTGCTGCCATCAACCAGACACAATGTCCCAGTTGCCCACATACCTCAAGTTTATGACTCCAGGAAATAAGTCTATCTTAGCCAAATGGGCTCAATAGCACTGGGCATACTTAATGTGAACTGGTCCATTTCTTTGGAAGCATGAGATGTAGTGAAAAATAAATTTCTACTTGCTAAGGTCTCTGTCTGCTTGGAGAGCTTCAAGTCATTTCCTGATGTAATAGGAAATAAATTAGACCATTTCCCAAAAAGCCTCAGGAACCACTGCTTTGAAGACTGGCTAGAAAGACCATGACAGGCAACAAAGTCATTGGATTCTGAGGAGAAAAGTCCTCAGGAGGCCCAATCAATGGGCTATGTAGTGATGAGCAAAGGGTTGGTCCTTTGCATGAAAAAATACTGGATAAGCCATGAAGCCCAAAGTAGGAACCAATGATGCCAGGTGACTGTAAGCTGAAAACCTCTCACCCATGCAGAAAGCACACAGAGCCTATGTAGGAAGTACCATATAAAACAAACACATTCAAGCCTACAAAATGCAATCACCTTTGGAGGATTTTCAAATGTAAATAATAATAACTATATTAACTGGTTATCTTCGGTTCCTAATTTCTTGGCCAAATTACTCTCTCTCCTGAAATTAATATGTTAAATGGACAAAACAAGTGATTCAAGTAGGCTAAAAATAGATACCATTCAATTCTTCCTTCTTTTTATCTTTTAGTTTTGTTTTTTTTTATTCCTCATTCACTCATTCTTTCTTTAATTCCTTCCCCATAATTTAGGAATAAAAATGCTGAAAATGGTGGAAGGACTAAACTATATCACTAAATTTGTTTTGTGCAATTTTCACATCCTGTGATTTCAAAAATAATATCACACATAACTCTTTGCATACCAAAGTTTTCCAAGATACCTGTCTCAATGGCTTCCATACTGCAAGGTGTGAGATTTCATTTATTTAGTGTTAAATTTTAAAACTACATTATTTGATACTGGGTCAAATAGCACACTATGTTTTTTAATATCCTACAATTAGAATGAAGTATGATAAGTTAAACAAAATTCACACAAAGAAGAGTCAGTGAATACAAAACATAATTAGTAGCTTAGAAACCCTGGACACCCATATGTTTTAAACTCAGCCTATGATTGGTCTGACCTTTTGTCATTCTATTTCTTCATCTGTGAGTTAGGAAAATAATGCCTTTCACTTACCTGCTTTAAAGTGTGGATTAATGAGACAAAATTTGTGATCGGATCAAAGTGTACTAAATAGGTACTATAATTCTCAGGGAAAATAGTGTGAGTATTTGTAACATATACAGTAATGAAAATAGAAATTATTTACTCTGGGGACCTTGGCCACATTATCATTAAATTATTTGCATCCTGATAAAAGATTTGCATGCTAATGAGAATGTATTCCCAGAACAGCCTTTATAAAGGTTTCTCTATAGTTTTACTACCAGGTATATAGGATACCATGTGATACAAAGATATAAAACCTCAAAAGGTCTGTGAAGTAAATTATCCTTTTCTTCCTTTGCAATATGCTTTTGGGGGATTAGTGAATGTTTTATTTTAAATTTGCCAGCTTGTTGCTAATGAGTTTTTCTTAGCTGTATGGGATTTTTCACCCATTTATTTATTTATTTTACTATCGTCACCTTCCTAAATGTGAGCCAAAGGTCCTTTCTATCTCTGCTTGAATGGATAACGATTCAGTCCCCTGATAGAAGATAAAAAATACTCTGTCAGAATTCTTTTCCCACTCTAATGTTTTGCATTTGACTTTTATCCATATGCAACCAAAAAGGAAAACAGAAAAGAAAACTCTTCTTTAGATTGCAAATAAGGCTTTGCCTATTTGAGAGAATTTTAATTCGTCTGTTCTTGTCTCAAGTAATATTCATTATTCTGATCTCCCCAGAGATGATATTCCCAATGTCTACCTAGATTCAGCTACTGCAGTGAGAGCACACATTTGATCTGAGATTCTGTAGATATATATTGCAAATAAAAATAAGTTGATCCTCTCAAAGGTGTTCTTATACTAGCTAAAATATAACTTGAAAGGTTAGTGGGGAAAGGGTTAGTTCCCAAAAGGAAAGGCTGTTTCCTCACACTTGCTTGTTGGAGGATGAATACGCTAATTGGAAAACTAGAAGTTCTGGGGATTTGCAAGTGGAACAGGTGAAAATGTAACTGGTGATAATTAAAGGCTAATTATCTTCAACCCACAATTGGCCACAGGAGGTTCTTTTGAGCCACATTAAGAGAGAGCCTGAGAGGAAAAAAAAAAAAAAGACATACAGAACAACCTACAATTCTTTCATACACCTGTGCTATTAACTGTAGGTAGGAATTGAACCTGTGTAGTCATTGATGGTTGATGGCCGCCTTCCTCTACTATCACTTTCCCTCCCAAATCTGTCTCAAAGATTACTATATGTAACACAGACCAGCATTAGAATGTATCCAGTTCAAAATCCCTCTGTTAATTAGAAAATACTCTTCTGATATTCTGAAGAAAACAATTTCTGACATGCAGTCACTGTATTAACTCTTCCAAAAAGCATAGGGATGTAAACTGCTTTTGAGGATTTCATCTCTAACAATGGTTTGTGCAACATCAAGGTCAAAAAAGTAGTCTCTTTTCACATTTTAGGCTGTATTTGGTTTTACCAGGATATTTAAGAGAGATTCCAGGAAACTTTCTCCTAGAGGCTCTGCAATTCTGCGGGGTGGAACAAGAGGAGGATAGGCGGGGGGAAGTATATCGGCACAATCGTCATTCCAGGAGTGAGGGCCTAGCAAGTGTTTTTCTGGGAAAGTGGGGGACTATTATGTATTCCTTACTCTGCCGCTTCCTCCTGAGCATCTAAATGTGCAGGTAACCTGCCTATCCTCTCTCCCAAAACCTCTCCACCCATGTACATGACCCTTCAAAGCAATCATGTTAGTGCATAACTCAACCTCCAATCAGACTGCAGTTGAGTGATCTATAAATAAGTACTGATCCAAGCCAGTAATAAGGGAGAATTGTCCTGGGATCTTTCAAAATGAATCTGAGTGATAGAGATGATCTCTCTCTCAGGTGGCAAAAATTTTGGCATAAAGCACAAAAGCTTGCCAGCCACTGTGCTTTGCACCGTGTGAAGAAAGCTGGTCTACAGTAAGAGAATCAAGTCGGCAGGCAGGAAGTAACAAGGACTAGAGAAGGAAAAGTCTTGCTACCTTTATAACCCCTAATATTTTTGGTTCCAAATGCATCTGTCTTCCTTGTAGTTTGGTCATTCAACCCTTCTTTGGATAGTGAGCCAAAAACCTCCCTTTTTGACTAAAGTAATTCATGTTAGAATGTTGACATCTAGAACTGAAAAACTTCTAAATTAAAGCACATGTAAGGGGACATGATTTAGGGACATTAACAAAGATTTTTTTTCAGTGTCATCACTGTCAGTCCACAGGCCTCCCACCATTAACGGAGAGCAGAGCATCCTCCTTTTTGGCTGGGCCCTGGTTTAGAGAAAAAGAACAATACACCAAATGGGTTTGGAGAGGTACAAGAGAAATTTGAGGATTTATTTCTTGCCACCTCCTGCATCTGAGATGACACTGGAACTTACAGAGAAGACCTCTGGTAGTATAGCCATTCTGGAAAACAATGTGGCAGTTTCTTGTGAAATTAAATAAGCATATACTCTACTACGCAGCAATCTCTCTCCTGAGCATATATACCAAATACACAAGCATGCTAATCAATACATTGCTGTTGTTGCAGGAAATTGACCACAGCCTAGTTTCTGTCACTAGAGGAACAAATATATTTAAGTTGGACCATATGAAGCTGCTAATATTTGACCATTTTTGAATACAAGACGTCAATTTCATATAGTTCAGCATAATACAATGTGGTGAAAATATACTATGTAGCAGAAACAAAAAAAATATTTAGATCTTCCCACAGCAACATAGATATACCTTAAAACTTAAAGTAAAATATGTGTATATATATATATATATATATATATATATATATAACAAATATACAGGGTGATTTTTAGAACATAATATCATTTATATAAAATAAAACTTAGATAAAAATATAAGACATATCTTATCAGATAGATGTATATATAAGATCATTTATTAAACACAATGGAAGGAAATGGGAGTGGGGTACTAGGTGAAAGAGAAAAATCAATTATACAACAGAAATATTTTGCATGGTTGGATGATGATATTGTGTCATTGCTAGGGGGAAATAAAATCAATTTTCTGTACCTGAAGAGTAATAAGAGTGGGACAGCCAGAAAATCAAGGAGAAAGGAAGAGGACAGTTTCTTGTGCCAGCATGAGTCCTCAGCAGAAAGTAGAAAATGAGAGGAAATGTGTTTAAGAAGAGAGGACCTGGAACAATTCTCATAACTCCAGACAAATGTCTATAATTTTTCAGAATATTTCCCAGGCATTCTACGGGGCCAGGAGGAACCAGAATTATCGGAGAGCGAGGGATGCCAGATAAAACAGTCTCTGTGGTGACAGAGGGACACTGTCAGTATATGTAGCATGGACAATAGAAGCAAGGCCCATGGTCTACTGAGAGGAGAGGCAGTTGATGCTGTAGAAAATTAAACTCATGATCAAAGACCCAACATCAGGATTTCCATCTCTGCACAGTCCAGAAGAGGCCAAGGGTCACCTATGGTGGAGAAAGTGACTGCATTATCGCTGTCCACGCCCCATCTAAATCATGTGAATCACACTTAGACCTTCTACCTTTGGGGATAAAAAAGAGAGGGACACACTTTGAGTAAAAACCAAAAATGTCTGAGTAAAACTAATTTGACTTTTACTTGGTGGAAACTTGAGTGAGTTGAAAAGAGAGGCTCAAGTTATAAATTACATTTAGTAAAAGAAAAAACATTGAAGATTCAACTTTGCACATCTGTTTTGGACTAAAATCTTACCATATATTATATATACACGTATGTATACCAGTTGCTCACTGCCTATAACTCATTTCAACTATTAAACTTATCTCTGTCTATAAATTCATGTTCAATATAGCATGTAAGTTTTGGCTTTGTATACTATGTTTTTGCATCAAAAGATATTATGAGTATGCTAGAAACAGAGTTGGAGGTTTTAATTTAATAGACACGCCACTAGTATTTTAAAATAAATAACACATTCGTTAGAAAACCGATATGTCAAAAAGCTAATTATTATTCTTGGCTGGTTCTTCACACAGGCAGATTTTTTTTAATTTTTTGTTTTAATGTTTTTGGAATGTACTTTGCTGTTGGAGACCAGTAGCTTTGCAAATGTGTGCGATACGTTAAAGACAAAAGGAGCTGCCTTTTAATTAATGGCACAGCTCTAACTTTATCTAACCAGAGAGTACCAGGGAGAGCCAGCAATGTCACCCCTCCTTACATTCCACAGCATGTCTACCTTTCCCAAAATTTTCTCAGGAGAATTCATCCTGGAGGATAGGAATTCTGAGCCAAAAGCAGACACTTAAAGGATTGAACTAAGGAAAAATTCAGTGCCGAGTGGAAAGTTTGGCTCTTCAAGTACAGTATTTGAAAAGTAGAATAGAATAGAAAAACAAAAGAACATCCCTAGAGGTACATCATTCGTTGATAAAATTATATTCAGCAGTAGAATCCATTTCAATCAAGATTCACAGCTGAACTCTAATAGAGAGAACACGTGACATCCGAGATGCTCCCGCTGAAGTTACTCTGGAGAGCAATCGGGAGCCCTGGTGCTCAGACCCACTCACAGTCAAAGGAAGCCCCCAGGGCTTTGTGACACTAGGACTTTGCCAAGCACACTTTGAAATGACTGAGTAGTGGTAGTTATAAACTACGATAATAAAAGCAAAACTAATGCCGAAAACTAATTTTTTAATTTAGATCTTACTATGTGCTGAAACCTTAAATTGCATCACCTGTTAATCTATCTAGCAGCCTAAATCCCCAAGTTACAGCCGGGCAAATTACAGTTCCAATAGGTTAAGTCAGTTGCCAATATTACTAAGCTAATTATTGGAAAAGTTGGGATAAAAACACAGGCTGTCTGAAGCTAGAAATCTGAGCTATTAATCACTTACATATAGACATTTACATTGGGTGATTGGGTGATGTCTTGATCGGTGACGACACTAATATGGAGAAAAAGGAACATTAAGGAAAGAAAAGATTTCCTTGGAAAAGAAGTGGAGGTCAATAGTGCTTTAACTCAGGACATGCTACATGTGAAGTGACTGTGGGATTTCCAGATGGACATGAGAATCTGGAATGCAAGAGCAAGGTCTAAGATAAGAAGATACAGATTTTAGGGAGTAATTGAAAGAAATCAAAATAAATTTACAGAAACCTGAGAAGAAGAGTATGTATGCACCATAAAGTCAGGGATTTTTTTTTTTTCTGTTTTGTTCACCAAATGTATCCCAAGCACCTGAAATAACGCCTGTACATAGTAGAGGCTGAGGAAATTGTTGCATAAATACGTTGATCAACATTAAGTGGTATAGGGAGAAAATTAGTCTTCGCAGTTGAAATGATCAGGGTGAATATCTAGATAGGGTCTCCCAAAAATTCTTACAATACTCATCTCCCAAGTTTATGTTGAACATAATCTATATGCTCAGAAATTTTAAACTAGTTTTAAAAAGGAAGAGTTAATGATACCATTTTCTATGATTAAAAAATACTAAATGTTTCAGATATTTCTATGTCCTTAAGTATTTTCAAACCAGGTTTTTAAAAAGGAGATAATTATATGACTTCCTATGACTAAAAAAATCCTAATTACTTCAGAAATTTCTGACTAAAAACTCATTTCCTCTTGGGACCAATGGTGGAGTTAACTAATTTCTGAAAAAATAAAAGGCTTGGGAGTTGCATTTGTTTTTAGCCTTATATTTGCCTACTTTTATACACACTTACATGTTAGAGCATTTTCATTAATTTTTCAGTTGGTCTATGATTTATGAAGCAGTTAATATGAATTTAGGAATTATCTGCTTCCAAAAATGCATCATAATTTGTGTCTAAGTAACAACTGTTTCAAAAAAGAAAACCACAGTCATAACTGGGTTGTGTTGGCTGACAAACCTGGAGTAATTAATCTTTGTTTTCAGTGAATATTTTATTAAATTAATTTTCAAAAATATGTGCAAATTACAGTTTTTAAAAAAGCTTTTATGTGTGACAGTGAAATGCAATGAAATGTACTCAGGCCCAGGCATAAGCACCTGCCAAGATTTGAAAAATGAACTGCTTTTTTTTCTTCTTTCTAACCCAAAGAAATCCAGGGGACTAGGAGTTTGTCAAATGAATAGACATGGGCATTTCTATCATTATATACTTGAGCACATACTCCCTATTCACCAGAATTTGCTCATGACACTATGACATAAAATATTTAGGCTTTGAAGAGAGACAAACTTGGGTTTGGATCCTACCTTTCCTACTTCCTAACAATGTGACTTTGAACAAACTATTTAACTTCTTTGAGCTCTTATTTCATCAATCATAAATTGGGGCTACTTAGATACCCATTGTAATGTTATTACAAGCTCCCAGATGTCATAAATTACATGTTTCTTGTCCGGTGTTGTGTATCTGGCTCCTAGGATAGTAGGAACTTAATAAATACTTGTCTTGTTAGTTTGGTGAATGTGTAGGATAACATGTGCACTGCCTGGCATAAGAGCGCACTCCACAAATGTATTTCCCTTTCCTTTTCCACCTACACAATCATTTCCATCAGCCAATCTCTTTCCAAATATTGCTGTTATTGGAACAAATGTGCATTTTAAGCTTGGATCCCCTAGTAGCTCTTTCCCTTTGGAGATACCATGTCTCCTACACTAAAAATATTATCATTAGTCACACTTTAATGCATGAACATAATGTTACCCAAATCTTGTCCTCAACTCCTCCATACTAGCAGAAATTATTTTCTTCATTTTCATTCATTCACATGACTTCCATAAATTCAGAGTTTAATTATCGTAACAGAGTTGAGTTTTAGCAGTGTTTTGGTTAAACAAATGACAAGGCATGGCAGGCAGCTTGCCTTTGGTTGACATGCTAACATACACCTCCTCCTCTGTAAATTCTACTGATAGTTCTGGTGTCAACAGCAAGTGATGTAATGAAATACGCACAGATTGTTATTGAAATTAGGAAAACCAACAAGAAAGAGTCAAAAGAAAGTTTATTATTTATCATAGATTCAAACTATTATAAAATTGAAGCAGTGACATGATTCAATTTAGCTTTACATAGAACTATTGATCTTGATTTTTGCACAAAGAGGTCCTTTTGGGCTAAAGCTCTACACAGAAAATCAATTTGCTTAAAATGCTTCCTTTTATACATAATAGCTTACTCATCCAGGACTGAAATTCTGCATGTGAATAACGCTGCAGTCTCCTTCTTGCCAATCACTGGAAGCACTATGTAAATTATAATTGGAATATTATGGCGAAAACCTAGAGGCCATAATCTTTCCACAAGATAATTGAATGTCAATAATGATCCAGGAAAACATTTAAAGCTGCACCTCAGCATGAGTATAAATGTCCTTAAATTTAACTTTTAGAAAGTGTTTCTATTTATTCAGCATGCAGTGAACATTTGTCCAGGTATGGAGGAATACAAGCAGGCAGCTTCCCACTGGAAGCATCTGGGTTCCACAGACAGGCTACAGACTTAGCGTTAGAGGTATTGCATTCAATTCTAGTCCAAAGGTGTCACTAAAAAGGTGTCACTAACTACAACTAAATTTTTAAAATTTGGCCTGTTATTTACACTTTCTGAATCTAAGTTTTCTTATTTTTGAAAATCCAATTCTATCAAGAGTTATTATAAACGTTCTTCACTTTGAAACTATATTATTTAAATGTTATTGAAAATAAATAAAAGAAAAAGATGTTGTCTTTAGAACTTCTAAGACAAAGCAATAAAACAAGAATTGAGACATCCACACAGATATACACTTACCTCAGACGTTTTCAAAGTGTATCCTATTTTATGTGAATTCAAGATAGTTTTCTTTTAGAAATTTTACCAATAAACTTAGAAACAGAAATGTAAGATCTTATATTTTCCATGTGGTTTAATAAACAATGCGTTAATTAAATAAGTTTAATCACAGAGAAATTTCCAGAGTTTAACAAATAAGATTTTTCTGTATTAGTCTGTCTCATATGAACTCTAGGATATTATTAACATATACTCATAATTTCACCTATTAAGGTCTATATATACATTTGATAATTAAAAGAAAAACATTGCTGCTAAAAACATTATTTCTCATTGTGGCAAAATATTTTTCCATAGTCTTTTTGGTTCATCTGATATAGACCTAACTTTTCCTAACATGCCACACAAATTATATTTGGACTCTGAGGGAGATAACTCAGATTCCACGCACAGATATAAAAATATGCTTGTTAATACTATGCAGGAGTGTTTCAATTTGCCTATGATCTGCTTCCACTCAATTTTCTTAAAGCTAATTTCAAAATCATTTTCCCATAAAGATTTAATTGGGAGTGTCTCTTCACTACAGATCTAATTATTTCCTACTATACCATGAACAGACACACTTCCGGCCTCATATACCCTAAAGGATTTCAATTAATTCCAGCTATTGTGAAACATTAGGAAAGTAATTCCTAGACATTGTGCAATATGCCTAATTTGTATATATCTAAAGAAATGTGATCTAACATAATCATATTTTACTAGAAGCCAAATAAGGGACATAAATGTGTTATGGAAAGGCAAATCTATGATTGAAATTTGTTTTTCTTCCAGAGCACAGTTTCTTCAAAAATTGTCAGAAACAAGGATTATTCCATTTCCTTATGCATAAGGGGGAATGACTAATCTTTTTAACTCTAGCAAATAATGATGCATTTTAATAAGGCTTTTAAAATCTGAAATTAGCATAACATAAAAAAGAAATTAGACATTTTTATCAGTAACTACATGTAATAACCTATTAATGAGAAAGTACATTTTTCTAAACATTTATAATTTTCTAAATAAATCAATAACTCAGTAAACAAATTAACATAGTCTAATAGTTTTAGTCTAGTTTAGTCCATACTTAATGAAATGTGCTGTGTTTTCAAAATACAATTTAATCGGTACATAGAATAATAACTGAGAATATGGTCTCTCTGGAGTGACCTGCTATGGGAATTTGGGAAACATTTTTATCTTCAAAATTTTAATATCTTCAACAGTAAAATACAAATTGAAATATTAATAATTTCTTCTTCATCTTCTTCATGGAGTTTCTTGCAATGATTGAATAAAATAGTGCATGGAATATCGCTAGAAAAGCACCTAACACTTACTGTGTAACACTGAGGTCAACAGTGCATAGCTCTTACTCCACACTCACCTACCCAGAAGTCTTGTTGGGTTGCAGGGAGATTGTACTAAGTGAGTACAGCAGCATTAGCCCTTGACTGGTTCAAATTAGTCTATTGTGGGCTTGAAAGATTTGAGGCAATCCCAAAACTAAATACCACAAGGCCACACTCTCTTATTTGCCCTCCCCTCTGGCTGTGGTGTTTGAACCAGATTTCCTGGACACATCTGGCTCACGAACGAAGCTCAAGAACGAAATTCCTGCTCAATCTCTGTCCAGTTGTACCTTGTCTCCTTGTGTTCTATTCAGTATTACCTGGTCCCATGAGATTTCATTTTGTTGTTTAACATTCCACTCCAGCAGGAAATTCTTCTCTATAGTTAACCCAATTTTCCTGATGCAATTAAAGATCATTTGCTCTCTTCTTTAAAATTGATATGGATAAGCTGGTCAGCAGCCTTGGCATAAGAAACTTTTAAATTAAAACGCTAATATGAAGAATGCAACAGGAAACTTTCAGAGTCCAACTTTATATAATTTTGGCATTGCTAAAAACACCAATGGGTGTTTGTCCTACACTTAATAATTTTCAAAACAAAACCAAAAAAAGATATCCAACCAGTATCTCAAAACTCTTTTAGTTAGGGAGTTTTAACTCACATGCAATTTAAATCCTTTTGTCTATGATGTAAGCCTATTTTCTCTTGTTTTGTTCTCCATAGATATGGAAAATAGCTACTCATTGTTTCTCCAGTAGTTTTTATCCTTCTGTAAGTTATTCCTCTTCTTTCAAAATCCTTTTTATCCTAGCCTTCTAAAAGAGCTATTTGCCTTCTTTAAGTTTGTCTGTCTTTATAAAGGCTTCAAAAATACACATGTAAGTCTGGATGCACATTTTTTATTTAATAAAATCACTGCAAGCAGATAATATTCCTGTTCTTTCTCATTGTATGGAACTAGTTGTTCATATATATTGAGAATTATACATACACATATTCTTCCTTAATATTATGTCAAACTCACTTCATCTTTTAGGCAATGCTAATACAACTCTGACTTTATTTCCTATGTTCCTCAACTGTGTTTCCTTAAATCATTTTTACTTTTTTTGCAAAAGCTGCCTTTGAGAAAAGCACTTAAATCATTTTTAATTTATTTTACAACATATTGTTAGCTTGATTAATTTCAATCTGATAGCTTAAAAATGTTTCTTGATGTGTTATGCTATATTTTTGTTGGCATATACTCTTTATTTTAGCAGAGAAAAAAGCTAGCATTGTTTTTCTTTAGAGACAAAGTTAAGTCTCCTTATAGCTCCAATCTCCTGCTGGTTTTTCAGAAATAGAAGCATGAGGACTCAGTTCCACCTAATTAGCCTTCCTTCACCCTCCTCACATCTGTTTATCCACAGCTACCACACGCCCCATTTTCCTGGATTTCCTATAGTGCTCTCCATTTTCAGGAGACTCATCTATACTATTTCTTTCCACAAGTAAACAGAAGACAAAGCTGATCAATATCTGTCTCTTGAGTGCGTACTTTAAACTGAATATTACACTCTTGCTCTGAGTCACTTGGAATTGGAATTCACATAGCCAGTAGGCTTGGTGCTAATCAACCAAATCAATATTAACATAGAAAATGAGAAATGTTCATTTTCCTTTTGTTCTCTTTTTATACTAATCTTCCTTAATTCAAAAGACATCCCCATTCTTTTATCAAGCTTCTAAGAAAAGCCTACAGAATTATTGTCTCTTCTTCACTATGATTTACCACTAAATCCACTTAGATGCCAAATGCTGTTTTGTTGTTGTTATCTATTCTAAATACTTATATTGGTTTTTTCCTTTCTTTCAATCCTGCATTCCTAGTCTTAATATTGGCTTTGATCTTCCATCTAAGTAAGCATACAATGAATATTGAAATGTTAATCCTTAATACAGTACTCCTCTGAATGTATTAACTTTCCAATTGTTAACTTTGTACCATTAACATACTTTGAACAAAATTTGTCAGCTTAAGTTCAGCTACTGAGTCTTACAAATAATGTCATCAATGTAACTATTATCTTTTCTACCTTTTTCGCAGTAATGTTTAATTTTTTATGTTATTTCTATATTGAAAGAATATACAATTTGTCAAAGAGCAAAGTGTCACTAAATTGAGTTTCAAAGATCTCATTGGCTTTTATTAGTGATTCATGAACCAGGAAGCATCCAATCTGCAAAATAGAAAGGAGCTGTGATGAGCTAAACAGAATGAGTGAATTTTATAAGCAGAAAAATGTAGAGGAAAGAAGGAACAAGGAACAAATAAAAATTTAGTCATTTTAAGGCTACTTTCCTTATAGGGTTGTAAGAGAAATTTTGTTGTCATAATGGGATTTGGCTATAATCTCTCTCCTGATTTCTTGGAAGGTCAGATCTTACAAATAAGCAACTTAGGTGTCTGGTAACATGGAGCTTCAGCATGAGTGACTCTATTTGGGGTCTACTATCTTTATTTATTTATTTTTTAATTTACCTTTTCCTTTCATTCTAATGTCCACATTTGTTTTAATCTCAGTTTTGCAGTTAAATATATTCTGTGGTCAACACTCCTCTTTTTCCTATCTACACACAGTCATTTCTTGGTTGGCAGAGTTTAATACATTGGAAAAGTCTTTATGATATTTTTGGTGAAATAATATTGTCTGAGTTCTTGAATATTTAACACTGGTAATTCTGTAACTTATACACTTGAAGGCAGCTTGACAGATTAAAAATCCTTGGCTCCACTTTCTTCCCTAGAACATTTTGAGGATTTTACTCTATTTCTGCTGAATTTAGTATTTCTTTGTAGAAATCTCAGGCCAGCATAATTTTTTAACCTTAACAAATATTTGCAAATTATATACTTAATAGTGGGTTAATACCCCAAGAACTTGTACAAGAAAATAACAACAAACCTGATTAAAAATGGTCAAGGAACATGAATAGATGTTTCTCCAAAAAAGATATACAAATGGCAAATAATCACAAGAAAAGATGTTCAATATCACTAATCCTCAGGGATATACAAATCAAAACCACAATAAAATACTATTTCAAACCATCAGGATGGCTGTTATCAATGAAACATAAATTAGCAAGTGTTGGTAACGATGCGGAAAAGTTGGAATCCTTGTACATTGCTGGTGAGCATGCAAAATGGTACAGCTTCTGTGGAAAATGGTATAGTAGTTACTCAAAAATAAAAATGGAATTATCATATAATCCAGAAATTCTGCTTCTGAGTCTATACCCTAATGAATTGAATTTATTATACCCTAATGAATTGAAAGCTAAGACTTTAACAGGTTATATGCAGACCCATATCCATAGCAATATTATTCACAAGAGCCAAAAGGAAGAATCAACCCATGAATGAATGAATGAATAAAAAAACATACATACAGTGAATATTATTCAGTCTTAAGAAAGTAAATCCTAACAAATGCTACAATTTAGATGTAACTTGAAAATACAATGCTAAATGAAATAAGCCATTTATGAAAGAGAAAATACTGTATGATTCTACTTATATGAGGTACCTAGAGTAATCAAGGTCTTAGAGACAGAAAGTAGAAAGGTGGCTTGTAGGGGCTGGACGGAGGCAGAAATGGGAAGTTACAGTTTTATGGGTACAGAGTTTCATCTTGCAAGATAAAAAAAAAGTCTTGAAGATAGATGGTGGTAATGGTTGTACAACATGAATGTATTATACTTAATGCCATTGAATTGTATACTTAAAAATAGTTACAGCATGAAATTTTATGTTATGTATATTTACCAGAAAAAAAATCCATCTTATTTTTTAAAAAGTACACTGGACACTTATTGTTTTTTAATTAAATAATTTACTTCTAGTAATTGACAACAAAAATATTGAATCTCTAAAAAAAAGAGAAAAAAGTGACTTGAAACATACACTAGAATGCTAAAAATTTAAAAAGACTGACCAAATACCAATTGATGTCAAGATGTCATTCAAATATTAAGTTGGTACAAAAGTAATTACAGTTTTGGACTAGGAATTTTACATCATTATAACTAGGCTCTTTCATACCCCCACCATGCAAGTGGGAGGTTAAAATGGCAGCCACTTTGGGAAAAAGTTGATAATTTCTTAAATATAATGTTAAATATATATGTATATCCTATGACACATCAGTTTCACTCCCAGGTTTCTACCCAAGAACAAGAAAGACATGGACAAGAATATTCATGGAAGCTTATTCATATTAGTGAAAAGCTAAAAACAACATAATGTGTATCAACAAGAGAAGAATAAACTGATATGATATATTCAAACAATGAAATGACCCTTAGCAATACCACAACATGGATAAAACTCCAAAATATTGTATTGAGTGAATAGTATATGAGTTTTACTTAAAATAATGTTAGACACAAAACAAGTAATGATCTTTTGCCTTGTTTGCCCAAAGGACTTTTTAAATCTTAGAAACACAGTTGCTATTTGAAAGTATATTTCTGTTAAGATCCAATCCCAGTCATGTTCCTCAGAATGTGGTGTGTTCATTTACTATGTGGATGAGATTCTTTTCTTACTTTAGAAAGATCCATGAATTGGATATTTAAATGTGTGATCTATTTCTTTTTGTTGGGTTTCTTCTTCAGACTTCGAATATATTCTACTGGTTGTTTTTTTTTGTCTTTTAAAGGATTTTTTTCTAGTCTTTTAAAAATCTTTTTGAACATACGTCTCCTCCAATCTCACATGCGCTACCATTATTGCACTGAAATAGCCTTAAATAAGATTATAGTGACTTTAACAATACCAAATCTAATGAAAATGTTTGATTTATATCTAAATTGATCAGCATTTTTCATCTCCTTTTGAAATTAGTATCTTCCCCTAAGCTTCCTGAATAACACGTTTTTAGCTGTTCTCTATCTCACCTTTCTGTCCTGTCCTCTCTCTCTTCAGCTTTTTAGGCTGATCTTCCTGTAGCCAGTGATGGAACATAGAGCAAACTCAAGACCTTTCCTTAGAGCTATTCTTTCTTCATTCCACATCTTCCTCCTAGGTGATCTCATCTACATGTATCTTTATTTACCACTTATATTCAGATGACTCCAAAATTTATATCTCCAATCAAGACCTCCACTCTCAATTTGTAAACCTTAATTCCAGTCTTGTAATCTCCATTTAAATAAATCAAAGGCCACTTAAAATTCATATTGCCAAAACAAAACAAGAAGTGGATTTTTCCCCCAATATTCATTACTGCAGTGAATGATTCCATCTTCTATCAAATTAAATAAGCCAAAACCCTAGGAATCATCCTTGATCTTACATAACCCACCCACCATATCAAATCTACTATCAAGATTTGTTGATTTTATCTATATATTTCTCAAGCTTACTTTTTTCCCTTTAAAGCCATAGAGACTACATAACCATAGTAACTATTCTAGTGCAAACTCATAATCTCACAAAGGTACAATAGCCACAAACTGCACCACTTTACACATATCTATTCTTGTTTTTCTCATGTCTATTTTTTATAGCACTCATAGTCATTGTTTTCCTAAATAAATTTAATCATATCACATCTCTACTTAAAAATCTTCAATGAATTTTCATTGACCTTGAAGTAAAGTTGGGAATTCTACAAGGCAATGTGTACTTGGTTTCCAATCTATTAATATTTTTCTACTTCATCTTAGAATGGAAAAACCTTTATTTTTTGCATTCCAGTAGCACTGTTTTGTTTTAGTTCCTTTCATGATTTATCCTGCATTTTGTCACAGAGATTTTGAAAGTTGTTTTTTTCTTTTTCTGGCATGAAATGTTTTCTCCCTTTCCTAATTTAGTTTACTTTATGCTCACTTTCATTTCTCATCATGAATTATAAGAATTTTCAACCCTCCTAATCTGGTCAGAATCTACTAATACACTATTTCATTGCATTATGAAAGTCTGCTGCTAAAATTACAAATGTAATTTTATGAGTTTTTGTTTAGTATGATCATTATATCAATGCAAAGTTCAACCACCAGAGTTTATACCATTTTTAAGGAGAAACTATGTCTTAGTCCATTCAGACTGGTAAAACAAAAATACCATAGACAGAGTGGCTTATAAACAATAAACATTCATTTCTCACAGTTCTGGAGGCTGAGAAATTCAAGATCAAGGCACTGGTTGATTTGGTGTCTGGTGAAAGCCCATTTCTCATAAAAGGAATCTTCTCACTGCATCCTCTCATGATGGAAGGGGCAGGGCAGCTTTTTGTGGCCCCTTTCATAAGGACACTAATAGTATTCTGCCCTCATGATCTAATCAGTCCCCCAAAAGGCTTCACCTCCTAATACAATTGCCTTAGGTGTTAGGATCTTAACATATGAATTTTGGGGGCATACAAACATTCAGACCATAGCAGACTATTTGATTTTGCTTATTCTTTGCCCCTCAGTGCCTAACATAGGGCTTGGTGTTTAGAAAGCACTCAATAAATATACCTTGAATAAGTAAATAAAGAATAGGAAATAATCCAGAAAATTATAAGTTGGGGCCACATTGGGAAGGGTGTTCAAAACAAGTCTAAGGAGTAGATAATTTGGTGGGTAATAGAAAATCACTGGAAGATTCTGGGCAAGGGAATAGCATGAAGCGAGCTGTTCATTAGAAAGATTAATATATTAATGTTTGCACAATTGGTGGAGAATTAAGGTCAGTCAGAAGTTAATATTTATCATTGAGCTAAAAAATAACAGGTACACAGAAAATAGAAGTACAGTGAGCTCAAGTAGAAATTTCTTTTCATTGTGGCATTATGTGTATTGTAAAAAGTAGAAATGCAAATTAAAACAACATTATGATAATACCACACAACCACCTAAATGGGTAAAATTACAGACTGACAATACTATGTTAGCATAGACATAGAACACTGTAAACTCCTCTATGTTTCTGGTGGTACTGTAAAATGAAACAACCACTTTGGAAAACACTTTGACATTTTCTAATAATAAGAAGCATATATTATTCTATGAATTATCAATGCCACTCTTAAGTACATGTCCAAGAAAAATAAGAATGTATGTATGTCCACAAAATATTGCACAAACTTATTTATAGTGCGTATTTATAATAGTAAAAAACTAGAAACAGTATAAATGTCCACCAATGAGAATAGGTAACTATGGTATGATATATTCACATAAGTAAAAGGAAATGAACTACTGATATATGCAATAACACTGATGAAATTTAAAAACATCTTAATTAAAACAAGGTAACATAAAAAATACATATTGTGAGAGACAGCGCCGGGGCAAGTGAGAGCCGGACGGGCACTGGGCGACTCTGTGCCTCGCTGAGGAAAAATAACTAAACATGGGCAAAGGAGATCCTAAGAAGCCGAGAGGCAAAATGTCATCATATGCATTCTTTGTGCAAACTTGCCGGGAGGAGCACAAGAAGAAGCACCCAGATGCTTCAGTCAACTTCTCAGAGTTTTCTAAGAAGTGCTCAGAGAGGTGGAAGACCATGTCTGCTAAAGAGAAAGGAAAGTTTGAAGATATGGCAAAGGCGGACAAGGCCCGTTATGAAAGAGAAATGAAAACCTATATCCCTCCTAAAGGGGAAACAAAAAAGAAGTTCAAGGATCCCAATGCACCCAAGAGGCCTCCTTCGGCCTTTTTCTTGTTCTGTTCTGAGTATCGCCCTAAAATCAAAGGAGAACATCCTGGCCTTTCCATTGGTGATGTTGCAAAGAAACTGGGAGAGATGTGGAATAACACTGCTGCAGATGATAAGCAGCCTTATGAAAAGAAGGCTGCAAAGCTGAAGGAAAAGTATGAAAAGGATATTGCTGCATACCGAGCTAAAGGAAAGCCTGATGCAGCAAAAAAGGGAGTCGTCAAGGCTGAAAAAAGCAAGAAAAAGAAGGAAGAGGAGGAAGATGAGGAAGATGAAGAGGATGAAGAGGAGGAGGAAGATGAAGAAGATGAAGATGAAGAAGAAGATGATGATGATGAATAAGTTGGTTCTAGCGCAGTTTTTTTTTTCTTGTCTATAAAGCATTTAACCCCCCTGTACACAACTCACTCCTTTTAAAGAAAAAAATTGAAATGTAAGGCTGTGTAAGATTTGTTTTTAAACTGTACAGTGTCTTTTTTTGTATAGTTAACACACTACCGAATGTGTCTTTAGCTAGCCCTGTCCTGGTGGTATTTTCAATAGCCACTAACCTTGCCTGGTACAGTATGGGGGTTGTAAATTGGCATGGAAATTTAAAGCAGGTTCTTGTTGGTGCACAGCACAAATTAGTTATATATGGGGATGGTAGTTTTTTCATCTTCAGTTGTCTCTGATGCAGCTTATACGAAATAATTGTTGTTCTGTTAACTGAATACCACTCTGTAATTGCAAAAAAAAAGTTGCAGCTGTTTTGTTGACATTCTGAATGCTTCTAAGTAAATACAATTTTTTTTATTAAAAAAAAAAAAATACATATTGTAAATGTATATGAAGTTATATCAGGCAAAACTAATCTTTAATAATATAAATTAGAATTTAATATTAATACATTAATGTTAATATTTGTAGTGGGTATTAACTGGAAAGGGGAACTCTTAGGGGTAGTAGAAACAACCTGTCTTGATTGAGAATACATGTGTGTATGGCAAAATTAATTCAATTATTTATTTACATTTTATCATATATAAAATGTGCTTCAATTTTTTATAAAGTTAAATATGCTTACAAGTCTCAAAGGAAGAACTATATCCATAAATATAGATAAAATAATAATGATACCATCAAGAAGATATGAATATAAAACATATGGATGTGGAAAAGAACTAATGAAGATTCAGAAAATGAGAAATATATCAATTAAATAACAGTTAAAAGAAAATTCAATAAATATTACTAAAGTCTACATTAGATATAGCTAAAGAGAAAATTAATGAAATGGAAGATAATATAAAGTAATTTACACAGAATGCAGCACAGAGATTAAAAAATATGAAAAGACAGTGAAAATGGACAGAAAATAAAATTGATAAATTCTACAATGAGTCAAATAGGCTCACAATTAAGAAAACAGATTTGGAGCCAGGTTATCTGGGTTACTTTAGACATGTTCTATAATATCACTACTTCAGTTTCTTTATGTGTAAAATGGTGAAAATAGTAATTTGTACTTCAAAGGATTATTGTGAGATTAAGTTAGTTGAAACAGAAAATGTTCAGAGAAATGGTTGGCAAACCACACCATACACAGTAGATGCTATTATTTTATGGCAATGTTTGAAGTAGAAATAGATAGAATGGCTGACCAGCACTATTTAAAATGTAGAGGCTACGATGTCTTCAGAACTATAGAAAAAAAATATATTCAAATTAAAGAACATTACAAATTTTCACCAGTGTAAATAAAAGTAAATTCAAAGATAATACATATTAACTACAAATAAATAATTGTTGTCCTGATGATAAACTCCTAATAACTGACCAAATGACAGTACTTCATTGTATTTAAGCTGTAAGAAGAAAAAGGACAAATGTAGATGGAAAAATTTGGTTGTATGTACCAATAGTGAGCTAAGTCATCATAAAATATTTTGTTAAATTAAATAACTATTGACTGATAGACAAAAATTAATTTTTAGTTGATTCAAAATGATTTGAATATCATTCACAATTGTACTAACAAGAAAAATAAGAAAAGGAATATTTCTGCTTGAAATTTTATTAATATTATATATAAATAAATATGTATGTTAAAAATAAGAGTAATTATTTTTCTAAACAAGCAGAGTAAAATGAAAAAAGAAGTGGTTATTTACATCAAATAAAAGGAAAAATAGAACAAAGCCAAAAGAAGCAAATTAAAATGCACTAAGTCAATAGAACTAAATGACCATCATTTATATGGATTAAATTTCTACATGAAAATTTAGATATTAGCTTGAGATGTGTGGGTGTTTAATCAAGTTATATTCTACATTAAAGCAGCACAGAAAATAAAGAGATGAAAAGATTCTTGATGGAAATACTGAAGAAAAGCTACTCTACATTACAGTATTAATTTTAGACAAAATATAATTTAACAGTGAATGCAATGACAGAAATAATGGGGATGCTAATATTGAAAACTGCAGAATCCATCGGCAAGAAATAGTAAGCATGAACTTGAATATTCACAAAGGAGATTCTTGAAAAAAATATATGAAAACTTAATGATTTCAAAATAAATATTGACAAATCCACCATTACACTTGGAGATTTTAATAAACCATTATCAGAAACTAATGCATCAAGTTGATATTTTAAGCACTAATAAAATATTTATAAAAATTTGACCTATCTATTTACTTAGAGATAGAAGTCACCGCAGCCTGAGACATCTATCTCTAAATAAAGAGATAGGTAGGTAGTTAGATATATAGATAAGCAAGCTAAGTATTCAACTTCAAAATCTGGAAAAAGTGTTATAAAACAGACTCATGGAAATGTAATAGAAGAAAACAATACAAGTAATACCAGGAAGTAAATAATGTAGGAAAGAAAGACAAAAAAGAGAGAAGCTCAATAAAACCAAAAGTTGATTCCCCAGAGAACCATGTAATGATGAGCATCCAGCAAAATTGATTTTATAAAGCAGAAGGCACAAATATTATTATAGAAACACAAAAAGAGATATAACCATAAATATATAATATCATAGAAGAAAACTGCATGGAAACCTATAATAAAAATGAAAGTAAGAATGAACTGGATGATTTTGTAGAAGATATGAATTTGAAAACTGATAGAGAATAAATAAAAAACCAGTATAAATCAGTAATTATTAAAGATATTATTTTAGTAATCAAACATCACTAATCTAATACCCAACAATGAATACAAAAAGCTTAAATTTGAAAGAAAGTTTTGTCAAATTCTAAGGAATAAATTTTCTTAGATTATAAAAGTGTTTCAAAAAAAATACAGAAGTCACCCAATTCTTATAGTGAAATGAAAAGAAACTTGAAATCAACTGGAGAATTATATTAAAATTATTAAGCAATCACATTTATTTATATAGGTCAAAAACTCAAAATAAAATTTAACAAATAAAATCATAAATTGAAAAATAACAATAATATTGACTCTTGACCAAGGAAGGTTTATCTTAAAAAATGAAGCAATATTTAAACCTCATAAATGTATTCATACAATTCACCTTAAGTGAGTAAACCATAACATTTTGCTAAGTAACTTTTTACAAAATTGACTAATGGGGGAAACTCAGGAATAAAAATGATTAAATTAAACAAAATCAGACAATGCCATATTCAATAGAAAACTCTAGTAGCATTCCCTTTGAGATCTATAATAAGAGAAGGATTCCCAATATTAATTGTACCACTTAATATTTTCCTGAAATTTTTAGCCAGTGCATTAAGACAATTAAATTTAATACAAGTTATAAAAATTAGAAATAATGATATTACATAATAAGGTCATTTTTCATATATAAAATCCAACAGAATCTATGGGTAAATTTTACAACTAATAAGAAAGGTCTATTTTAGTTTTCAGAAAGAAAATCAACACAAAAAAGTTAGAGCATTTCTATTTACTCATCTTAACTATGTGGAAATTTAATAGAAAACATGCTATTCAAATAACAGCAAAATCTTTCTAGTACTTTGGTATAAATTTAAGGAAAGATGTATGAAACTTTAAGGATAAACATGTAATATTTTTGAAGGAAGCAAAGAAAGATTTGAATGAATGTTAAAGTGCATCATATTTATGAAAGGGAAACATAATAATAAAGATGTCAAATTTTACAAAATTAATCTATACATTTCTTGAATTTATAATAAAAATCCACTAACAATTTCTTTTGGCACTTGAAAAATAGAACTTAAAAATCATGTATAAAAGCAAAGTGTCAAAAAATAGCAATGAAAAATATGCAAAACCAATACAAGATGGAGAATTTTCACTACTTGATATTAAGATTTCTATGAAGTTATAATAATTAATATAATATTTGCAATTTTATATTTGCATAGAGAGAGAGAAATAACAAATGGAGAAAATAAAGAGTCAAGAAATAGAGCAAAATATATAGAGGAATTTGGTAGGCCATTAAAAATCTTTGGGGAAAAGATGGCTGGGTAATTTGTTTGCATATTAAAAAATTAACTTATGCTTTTCAAAACAAAAGCAAAAATAAATCCAAATAAATGAAAGTATTAAATGTGAAAAAATTAAATATATTAAAAGAAATATATAATATTTTTGTGTCATGAATGTATAGAAGAATTTCTTCAACATGAAAAGACTACTAAAATGAGTAAAATAAGTTCTTTAAAAAGTAACAAAGTAAATAAGAAAAGTAATAAATTTGACTACATTTTTAAAAGAAATATTTGGACCCTGTCAAGTCAATAAATTATTGCTCAAAATAAATTATTAAATTGATGAATATTGGTAAGAAAAAGACAAATGGCTCATTTTTTTAAGAAGTACTGAAAACTATCAACAGGCAAATCACAAAAACAGAAAATGTAATGGTCAATAAACAGAGTGCCAACCCCACTACTAACCAGGAATATTCAAAGTAAAATAATAATGAAATACTGTTTTTATCTATCAAATGGGCAAGTATTTTGTACTCGGATTATAGCAAGTGTTTGTGACAGTGCAGAAAAATTAGAAACCTTTTGCACTGTTAAACTAACAAAAGAAAAGTAACTTCAGCCTATCAAACAGACTGTGTAGATTAAGCAACAGTGTGATTTGTAGTTCACTTATTTTAATTCTTTTAAACTCCGGGATCGATTAGACATCACCCTAGATCCCGCGTATCAGAATACCCAGCTCCTCATTGTATCCTTTTATCTTCCTCGTCTCTGCCAGATAAGAGCCACTACTGTATATGGCCCTTCCTTTTCATGGTCCATTTCCCACCATTATATTTAACCTCTAAAGACAGCCATCAAAAGCCATTTAAGGATACTGGTGTTCTCTTCCTCAGTGCCTTTCTTAAAATCTTTGGAAAGGAAGTGTTCTCTGGGACCTCCAGGGGGAACATGGTTTACAGTAGATGAGAATGTTTCATTCCAAAATTCCTATCTCCCAAAGCTTTCAGATATTTTCTTCTACAGCAAGGGAAGGAAAATTTTTTCTATAAAGGGTCAGATAGAAAATATTTTAGGCTTCGCAGACCAGATACAGGACCTTCCTCATTCTTGTTTGTTTGTTCTTTTTTTATGTAAATACCCTCTAAATAGGGAAAGCCATTCTTAGCTTTAAGACTGTAAAAAACAAACAAACAAACAAAACCAGCCAAGGGCTTGATTGATTCAAGAGCCACAGTTTTCTGGCCCTATTCTATAGCAAAAGAAGGGAGTTCTAGTATCTCATTTTCAATTTGTATATTTCTAGGAATTTGTACATTTCATCTAGGTTATCTAATTTGTTGGTGTATAATTGTTCATAGCATTCTCTTATATTTCTTTTTTATTTCTGTAGGGTCAGTAGTAATGAATCCTCATTCATTTCTTATTTTAGTTATTTGCATTTTCTCTATTTTTCTTTGTCAGTCTAGCTTAAGGTTTGTCAATTTTGTTGATACAGAGAACAAAATTTAGTTTCATTGATTTTCTCTATTGTTTTTCTACAATTTTGCTCATTTCCAATCTAACTTAATTATTTTCTTCTTTTTACTGGCTTTGGGTTTAGTTAGCTCTTCTTTTTTCTATTTCCTTAAGGTACAAAGTTAGCTTATTGAATTGAGATTTTTCTTCTTTTTTAAGGTGGGCATTTATTGCTATAAAATTTCTTCTAAGCATTACTATGTTTGTTTAATTCCATAAGCTTTAATATGTTTATGTTATGTTTAATATGTTGTTTTAATATATTATGTTTTTATTTTTATTCATTTCTAATCTCCTTTGTAGTTTTTGCTTTGATCCTTTGGTTGTTTAAGAGTGTGTTATTTAATTTCCACCTATTGATTATTTTTTCAGTTTTCCTTCTGTTATCAATTTTCAGCTTCATTCCATTGTGTTTAGAGAAGATACTTTGTATGATTTCAGTATTTTTTAAATTTAGATGGTTTTATTTTACATACATCAACTATATGTGTCAAAAATTTTCTAGCCAACTTTAGTAAACCATACACTATGGAATCAGAAAAAATAAACAACCAAAATATGACAATAACATTTTTATCTTGTTAAAGATTACCTGAAATGATAGCCAGGCAGAATTAGGAAGAATATAGAAATAAAAAGATACTAACAGACTGGAGCTACCAGAGAGAGTCAAGAAATCACAGATCATAAATGCTTAAGATTGAAGGAGAAGAAAAACTGAAAAGTAAATAAAGTGGAATAAAGTAAAGAAGAGGTAGAATATGAGGTGAGACATAAAGTAATAAGATGATTTCAAGTAAGATCTAAGTTCATTCTAGCTGTGAGTGGTATAAAGAGATCACTTTGGATTTTAAATCTTTGGATTTGAGGACATTAAGAAACTCTATAGAGGTCTTTCATTTTCAGTCAAGATGGGATGATTGGAACCAGATTTATCCTACTACCTAATATTTTTTTAAAAAATGGACAGAATATATGAAACTATGGTTTTTAGATGTTAGACAGTAGACAATGCAGAACAGTGATCCCTGAGAGAGAGAATACCACTGAAAAGAGCTCCATGATTGTCATTCGAGAGAATATCTAGGTTGCAGCAAAGAGATGTAGAACCCAGGTATAGCCCAGAGGTCATCCTGTGTTGAGGAGACAGAACTGAGAGGCTGAGAGTCTAAAACAGCTGAAGTTGTGAGGCAGAGAACCAGAAAAGAGGTTACTGCACATGAAGAAAGAGCTATAGAGATCTACTGATGGTCCTTCTTGAGTCTTCAGCTGAGAACTGATCAGCACATGTACATAAGGAAACTACCTAAGGGAAAGAACTACCCCAAAAGAAGAGAAGGAAAAGTCTTTAAAGGTCACTTAAGGCTGGGAATAGTCTGTGTTCTCACCAACTATAGCAGAAAACATCATAATTCACAGAGTGTAATGTGGCATAGTCAGGAATTGCCTCAGAAATCTGCTAAAAACAGCCATACATTAAAGCTTACTCAGTTCTAATCATTATAAGCTAAACACTCCTCAAAAGGATCAAACAGTTTAGAAAGTTGGAGGACAGTCAATATCTGATTTCTAGATCTCTTAAAATTCTATAGTAATCAAGACAGTGTCATATTGGCATAAAGATAAATAAATAGGTCAATGGAACAGAATAGATAGTCCAGAAATAGACCTGCACATATATATCTTCAATTGATTTTTGACGAAAGCACCAAGTCAATTCAATGGGAAAAGATAATCTTTTCATGAAATAATGCAGGAAGAACTGAAGGGTTAAATTCCAAGAAAAAAATATTGACCCTGGCCTCCTACCACATACAAAATATTAACTTGGAATGGTCATACAGAGAATATAAGAGCTAAAACTATAGAACTTCTAAAAGGAAACATAGGAGGAAATGTTAGTGACCTTGGATTTGGCAAAGATTTCCTAAATACAACACCAAAATACTTTCCATAAAAGAAAAAAATCAATAAATAGGACTTCATCAAAAACATTATTAAGAAAAGAATAAATAAGCCAAAGGTAAAAAATATTTTGAAAACATATATCCAACTTAAGATTTGAGACTAGAATATATTAATATAAAGAACACTTACAGTTAAATAAAAAGACAACACAATGAAGAATGAGCAAAATTGTTTAGCAGAAAAAAAGTATAAATGGCAAATGATACATAAAAAGATGCTCAATAACATTGCCATTGGAGAAGTACAAACTTAAATCACTATTAGAAATCACCATGCATCACTAGCATAGCGAAAATTAAAAGTATGATCATACAAAATGTGACCATATAACTAAAACTCTCACGAACTTCTGGTAGGAATACAAAATGGTGCAGTCTGGAAAAGAGTGTAGCAGTTTCTTAAAATAGTAAACATATCCAACCCCATGACCCAAGCTAGGTATTTACCCAAGAAAATGAAAGCACGTGTCCATACAAACACTTAACACTTATGAATGTCCATAGCAGCTTCATTTGTAGTGACCCAAAATTAGACAAAATTGGAATGAATGAAATGCGCATCAGCGAATAAATGAAAAAAATTGTCATGTATCCATACAATGATATAATACTAAGCAATAAAATGGAATAAACTATTGTTACATGCCACAATATAAATGAATCTCAAAGTAATTATGTTGAGTGAAAAGAAGCAGCCCAAACAAAAATAATAGATAAAATAGACATATATGATTCAATTTATGTAAGATTCTAAAAAATGCAAATTAACCTATAGTTACAAATCAGTGGTTGTCTTGGGTTATGGGAGAAGGAAAGAAGAGGAGAATAGTATGACAAAGAGGCAAAAGAAAACTTTTGAAGTTGATGAATACAATACATTTATTATCTTAAACGTGATGATTTCACAGGTATATTTGTATGTCAAAATTTATCAAATAATACAACTTATGTATGTGCATTTTAATGTGCATCAGTTGTACTTCAATAAAGCTATACTAAAAAAGAAACTCTATATTTAGGTGATGGTAATCATTAACTTAAGTGCTATTGTTGCAGAAAGCATGGCAAGGTCTGGACTGCGAAAGTATATATATTTAAGTCCAGTGAAGACTAAAGTCAGTGAAGTGGAATTACATCTGAGAAATCAGAAAATACTGAAAATGAAAATAAATGGATGATTTCATAAGAGGAAGGTATGGGCATTAGAAGAGAGTTGTTGAAAGATATTGACAAATTTAAAAGACAGAAGGGGGAAGAAAGGGCGTGCAGATTTCACCCGTTCATTACTTAGTTAGGAAATAAAGAGAAATCCTTCAAAAATGTATTAATACCAACACTATAACTTTTGTGAAAATTAATTAACATGAATATTTAACATGTCCATTACATTATAATCATGAAGAGCAAATGTTATTACCATCTAACATGAACGTGCCCTTCATATAAAAACATTTACTGTTTTTGTTATTTTATGCATTTGTTCGGTTGTCTGTACAGTCAACAATTATAAATATTTACCTTGTTTAGGGTTATATTTACTAACCAAATTAATCTTAGTGGTAAACAGTTTATTTTTGTGATAGACCATGGGTTTAAAGCCTCTTTATCATTCACAAAAGCTAATTTAAAACAGTTTCAGAAATTCTTACCTGGTTAGTTAACCTTAAAAGCAGGTTCTTTCAATGAAGTGCTAAGAATCTAGTATCTCATTTTATCAATTATACACTCAAGAAACAGAATACTATCAGAACTACTTTTAGAGCATATTCAAAGATTGCTCCCATTGTTTGAGCTCCATCTCAACAATCATATCTCTCTGACTTTCCTAGCAGTGTACTCTCTATTATGAAGCAAAGATATAGTCAGTGTGGTTACATAAATATCAAGTCCCATAAGACCACAAGATCAATGAGAGCTTGGGTTGAAATTGAAATAAAACACAAGCATATACAAAATAAGGCAGTAATTACACCTTAATAAAAATATACTCAAACTACAAATGATAGAGACAATAACACTTTAAATAATCAAGAGACTATAATTAATTCCTTTAACAAATATGTTTCAGGCACTTTACTAGCCAATTGGGATAAATCAGGGAAAAAAGGGATGAAATACTTGCTTTGGAGGAATTCATATTTTAACAGGCTAAGGTTGACAATAAACAATAAATATATTAATAAACAAAATACAGATTATGCTAGAATGTCATAAGTTGTTGGAAAAAAACAATAGAGCTAGAAAATGGAACCAGAACGACAAGCAAGGAGATAGAAGTTACAGTTTTGAGTAGTATGAATAAGATAAGCCCCATTCAGTATGTGACATTTGAGTAAAATGTTGAATGAAGTGAAGGATCCAGCTGTATAGATAGTCAGACCAAGTGCAAAAGCCCTAAGGCTCCTGCAGTGTTCACTGGGAGAAAGGAGGCAGGATGGCTGAAGAGAAGGGCACAATGGGGAGAATAGCAGTAGGTAGAAAGATCAGAGAGGCTATGAGGCAAGATCACCTAGACCTTTGTGTGCCATTAGCTTTTTACATTGAGTGAAATAGGAGCTGATAATGGTTCTGAAAAAGGCAGAGTGTGATCTAGTTTCTGTCTTAAGAAAATGATTCTGGCTGCACTATTGGGAATAGGATGAAGAGGGACAGAGATGGAAGCAAGAAGACAGGAGGTGATTGTAGTGATTCAAGGGAGATTTGATGAGGTTGAGACTACAATGAATGTAATGAGGAGTTGGATGTTTGGGGTGTGGAGCTGAGTAGAGTATTTTATAATGGATAGGTTGTGGGGTATGAGGGAAAAATGATAATTAGGGATGGAATTGCTATTCATTGAGATATGGAAGTTGCTATTTGTTGAGATATGGAAGACTGATTTATCCTAATCGTCTAGTAAAGTGCCTGATTGTGAGCACACATCAGGAAAGACAGCATGTGAAAACTTCTACTTTATGTAGTGGGTACCATATGCCTTGCACAATACCAGTTGATAGGTTATGTAAGAGTGAATAAAGCATAGTTCCAGCCCTTCAGTGAATTCACAGTCAGGTGGGCCAGTTAATAAAACAGACTGGACATGCTTCAATCCTGAAGGAAATTGTCTGTGAGGGGTTTATGCCTAACATCTAGAACATCACCAAATCTTGGCATACTAAAGTGTAGAAAGTAAACTGTAGAGTTAAATTTCCAACCAATTAGACCCCTTGACCCAATCAGTAGCATAGTAATAAAGCAAGTATAATTATTACTAATATTAAATAATAAGAAAGTATAACATGAATGTACTAAATATTCCCAAGTGCTTTATATCCTGTATTTTATATATTCAAGTATTAATGCAAGCTAAAAATATCATTTCCCAAAATGTTTAAATAAATGCATGATGTAAAAGAAACGTAAGTAAAATTTAGAATTTGAGAAAATATTCTTCCTTTGATATTGATCAAGTTTGGCAACCATTTCCATTTTCTGAAGACCTTGGATTGAATGAACTATTGGCTTGACAACAATTACATTATGGAAGAAATCCAGCATTATACAAACAATTCAGAAAATAAAGAAGAATACAAAGAATACCAAAACAAAAAAGTCATTTTTAATCCCTTCTCTCATGATTAACTACCACTACTATTTTAGTGTTCATCTGAGATAACATTTGAAAAATACATATTTTGGAATAAATATAAATACACACACATATTATTAATAACATTTACCAATTTTCCTCAGATGATTTGGAAGAAAAAAAAATTTATGAATTTAGACCACATATTGACCCAAAAAAATTGTTGGTTAAGGTAAAAATAAACATTCTAAAACAAAAGAATGTTATTGTCAGAAACACATTTTAGGGGAGATTATATCATTAAACTCAAAAAAAGTTGATAACTCGATGAAAATAATATTAACTACGGGAATACCTTATCTTTCTACAAAATCTGGGACACATATACATCAAATGATATAAAATTCAGTGTTTTATATAGGTCTTTTCAGCATCAACTTCTTATAAGATCTGAAAATGTATGCTTTGTATTGATAATAGTCACTCATCTAATTAAAATGTCATTACCTCACATATGTATATATGTCCATGTCCATGTGTGAGGTCTTTATATATACGTGTGTGTGTGTAGAAGATTCATGTATTCATCTGTTAAGTACTTTTTTTAGTCATTGGTATAATGCTAAATGAAGGGTGACATAAGACAGTACTCATAAATATAACAGTGAACATTATGTAGAGTTTAACATGGGCCTAACAATCTTCTAAGTGCTTTCTTACTTATCAACTAACATAAACCTCACAATACCTCAATGAACTAAGTAATATTGTTGTCACCACTTTACTGAGGAGCAGAAATGAATAGAGTATCCAACCTTTGCTTATTTTACTGCAGGTAACACAGATAGGAAGTGGCGCTGGGTTACATACCTGGCTATTGGGCTCTAGAATTTGTGCCTTTAATGGCTACACTCTGCTGTTTTATGCAGTCTCTCAGCCAGTCAACTTCTGTTTTTTATAGATAAATAAGCTATTTTTAAATTATATTAGGTAAATATATCTAATTGTGAATAATCATCCTTACTCTTAACTTAAAAATCTATATTTTTAGGCTGAATATTCTCTGTGAACTTTTTTTCAGGCAACTTATATTTACCAATTGCATTTTACAATTATTCAACCAATTTACATTTCTAATTTTTTCATAAGATCCCAGAAACTTTTCTTATTTTTAGCACCTCCTGTTACTTTCCAGTATTTATACATCTATTATTTTCCCCCCTCAGGCTTGAAAAATAGATTATTTGTAATTCAGCTTTTCTAGTAGCAATTAACAAGTCTACAATAGCTGGCCTGGGTCTGTTGTTTCTTAGGGGACTGCTATATGCCTAACACTATACTTGGTATTTAAATAAATCGAAGACATGGATCTTTCCCTGGAAGAATTTACAGTCCAATTGAAAAGTAGATACCCTACACTTCACAAACAAAAACTGTCATATCAGCATTTCTCAGCTTTTATCCAGCATGAGACACACAGGAATTTTACCAGCCCACACAATCCAGTGAATAAACACTGTGGGTGATGAACAACTTCTG
This sequence comes from Microcebus murinus, assembly GCF_040939455.1. NCBI lineage: Eukaryota > Metazoa > Chordata > Mammalia > Primates > Cheirogaleidae > Microcebus > Microcebus murinus. Next base: position 64,473,049 of record NC_134105.1, read on the forward strand.
TAAAACATTATGGTCTTTTTCTTTGATATAATAAAGTTATCAACATATGAGTGAATGGGAACATTGTCAGCAGAGAAATAGGTGCAGATCTTCCATAAAAATTGTTTTCTTCTTAAAGTATATCATTTTAAGCTTTCTTGATTTTTGTTATTCATAACAAATTACTTGCAACTATTGACATTTTGGTTTAGAATAAATTTTTCTATCTCGTAAAGTCTTTGAGGGCTTGCATAGTCATGGAAGGCTTTATTGAGAAGATGGGCCTTGAAAGATATATATCATTGATATTCAATTTTTGACTGAAAAGTTACTATAGCTTATGTTTTACTTAAATAAATCATTTTTATTGAATTCTGTTATTTGTCTAAGCAAAAAACAAACTGTATGCAATTTCACCAAGAGTATCATTGAACTGGTTGCATTGCTCTGTAGTCAAAATTGTATTGTGTTGTATTGAGTTTGTGTTTTATGGTTTCATTGGCATAGCCTAGAAACAAATTTAACTCTTCTAATGAGGTCTTGTCTAATTGAACAATATATTGGTCTTCATTTTTGCTATGCAATAATAGGTAAATATATGTCCTCCTCTCCATTCCCTATAACTTCTCTATCAGCACCTCCAAAGGGCCTACATGGCCTCTCACTCTCTATTGGCAAGCAATTATTGGCCACCAAAAACCAATTTTAAGCTAATTTTCATGAATTAGAACTCAATTATTTTAAAAAGAGATAAGCAGTTAAAGTGTTTTATAAATTCTAATTATCCTGATTCTAATTAAAACATTTATTTCTAATACAAATCAAGCATTTGCAAATTATACATTTCTAGAAAAAAATTACCTTTTCTAATGAAAGGAAATATTTTAAATGTTGACAACAGCAAGCAGAAAAGGATATCCACAGATTGTATGTCTATACCAAGGTTTTCTTGTATTTTGCTACAGTTAAAGCAAATCTAGAAAACTAATCAGATAAGGTCTGCAGACACCTTTTTCTGCAATAATTTAAAATGTGATAATGAAATTTCTTACTGACAATTACATTAGTATTTAAGGCAGTGTTTCTCAGTTGTTTTTTCTTCTTGGCATATTTTTCAATTCTAGAATTTTCCATATATTTCTTTAAGGAATTAAAAGATTTAAAGAATATGAAACAGGCCAGCAATGATTATCATGTAGCACAGCCATCACAATGGCTGAACAGTACTGTGCCTTGTACTGCTGTCTTGGCCAGGGTACCTTCCCCTAAGTTGGACTTTAGCTCAATGACCTTGTTTGAATTGTTACTGACCTGCCTGGATGTTTTATGGCCTCAAGAGGCAATCATCAAATTTTTATATTTTTTCTTATGGGGGCTCAATTTTATGTAACTCTCATATCTTATTCTCAATCAGTTATACCTTTCTTCTCAGCAACTCTTAAGTCCATACTATTTTTTTGCTTTCCCCCTACAGAAAAAGTACATATTTAACCTTGAACAATTTTGCAATAGATTCATTAAATAACGTGGCCTTTGAATGAAGATATAACCTAAAGAATATGCTGGAAAATAATAGTTCACCCTACAAACATATCCAAAGTCTAAATGTATTTTGAATGTTCCTCATAGGTCTATGTTCTAATATCCTAATTAAGTTTCCATTTCACCCAGTTTATGTTTTCCCCAGTGTTGAAATATAAAGACTAGATGACAGATTATTTTATGGCTAATACTACCATAAATTTGTAAACTTGTGATGCAAAGATCTGGATTCTAATTTACTAGAAAAGAAGCCCTTGATCTTGTTGCTATGCTGGGCAGGGCTCCAATCTTAAAATTTATGTAAGCCTCTATAAATGATTTAAGGATAATAAAACACAGTTTCAAATTTTCATGAGTGTCATAGGAACACAACAAGAACAAAAGATTTCCATAATTTTAATGGTCCTCTTTATATAATTATATCCAAAATCAATATTATCTTTTAATTATTAATGCAGAATATATATCTTTAAAATAATGAAATAATGCAATTATTGAGGAATGTTGTATTCCTTAAACAGTTCAAGTCTCTGACTTTATGTTTTTATTGGCAGTGGGTAACATAATAGTTTCAAGTATCTCCAAAATAATTCAAAAATGTACTACAATTTTAGGTTAATGTATTTTAATTCATCTCAATAAATGGTTTTCAAGTATCTCTCATGCACAAACTAGGAATAATGGATGACATAGAAGAAAATGCTGGATAAAAGCAATCTTTTTCCTCTAGGACTTAGCAATATTCTGTAGCCTTAAGCCTAGGTAGTAGAGCAAAGCTAAAATGTATCCTGTCTGTATTTGTAGCTAATTTTCACATGTTTAATCTAAAATTAAACTTTATATCATACATCAATCATAATTATATAAGATAATATCAATTTTGATTATATCAATGAAGATTTATGAAGATAATCTTTAGTGATTACATAAAGATAATAGTTAATGTTCCTGAGAGGAGCAGGGATGCCTTCATGAAGGTGAAGTCATTTAGGGTGGACACAAGAAAAGGATTTCCAAATATGGGGAAAAAATAGCAAGAACAAAAGGAATAGAAGTGGGAAAGTAGAGAGCACCTTACAGAATAAGCTGAGCTATGTATGTTACAGTAACACTACTCAAATCACAGAGGTTTATAACAACAAAGACTTATTTCTTACTCTGGCTACATATTCACTGAAGGTCAGTACCAGTTCTGCTCAATGACAATCTTTATTCTAGGATACAGTCTGAAGGAGTGGCTCCTATCAAGGACTTGGCCAATCTCATCATAGAAGGAAAAGAGAGATGACAGAGCCATTATAATGGATCTTAAAGCTCCTACTAGAAAGTGTTTATATTACTTCAATTCCCATCTTGTTAACTGCAAGAAATCACATGGTCAAGTCCAATTTCCATAGGGTAGGGTGGTATAATCTTCCTTCTGGGAGAAACAGCAAAAAAAAATTTTTTTTTAACTAATATAATCTACCCCAACATACCTGGCTTATCTGGGTCCTCCAGATCACTCTCTGGCAGCCACATGTACTTTTCACGTGCACACCTCAGCAAGGCGGGGTGAGCAGGACACTGGGGCTGTCCTCTGGTACATCTGGCTAGACACACCACAATACAGAGTTCCAGATCAGCAGAAGATAATCCACCAACACAGCTTCTTAACGTCAGATCTCTGAACACTTTTCAAGTTCAGTGTCTTATAGAAAGAATTCCTAATATAGCAGGTTCCCTGCAAAGCCTCCCCCTAACATTTACAGGGCCAGAGGCAACAATACAGATGGAGGATCATATATTATATACAAGTCTAAATATTTAAAAGTTATAAGACATGCTACCAAATTGTTATATAAAATATTCTCTAACTTACCACCCTGAAAAATAAATCCTCATTAAGTCTTGGAAGTTTAGTTCCTTATCTGAACATGATAGAGCACAGAGAGCCTGCACAATTCCAGGACTCAAGCCCACTCTGATGGGTATTGTCTTCCTACCTTCAGCTCTCTGACGTACTCAGAGAGGCCTCATGTCCTTACAGTAGGACGTTCCAGCCAGCCTTTCCATGCTTTATCCATATCTCCCACATCTAAGGCTATACTCAAAAGCAATAGCCTCTTGTGAAGAAAAAGGCCCATACAGTCCTTGGGGACAAGTTCAGTGACACATGAGCTGGAAATTCAGTAGCACGGTCTAGAAGAGTGCACATGGGCTCTGGGTGAGCACATCTCCCTGGGCCTACGACCCCTAACTAATGGGGAGGATTATAGCTGAATGAGGGCCAAAATGAAACAGGGGGACCCTCAACTGTGATCTAAGATTGCTAAGTCGAAATAAACTTTAGAGTATGTAAGCATAAGTTATATCTGTATCAAAGTGTATTTTACATATTTGTGTATGTCAGTAATAGAATCTAGTCATAAAAAGATTCTATGAGTACAAAGCTACAGTTAGATAGGAGGAATAATTTCTGGTGTTCTGCACAGTAGAATGAATATAGTTAACAATGTTTTGTATATTTCAAAATAGCTGGAAGAGATGATTTTGAATGTTCTTGATGCAAAGAAATGATAAATGTATGAGGTGATGGATATGTTACATATCCAATTTGGTTATTACTCAATGCTTACTTGTTATCAAAACATCACCATGTACCCTATAAATATATACAAGTATGTGTACATTTTTAAAATTGTAAGAATTAAATGCAAAAAATATTCTAGAAGATCATGTTTTAAGGCTGCTTTCGCACTTCTGTTCAACTACACGTACTAATTCCATTATGATTGGCCTTACCTTATTTTCTGAGCAAAACTGAACCAGTCAGGGAGTATTATAAGCAACTCCTGTCTGTTTTACAAAATATCTATTGAGGAAAGAAAACGTTTCCTAAAAGTTTCTTATAAATATTGTGTCCTTTAATACTTTTTAAAAGACAGCTTTATTTACAAAAGTGTGCACTCTTTTGAGATCTCTATATCTATTCTGTAATGTCTTTCTTTACAAATAACACAAATTCTTACTATTGTGTAATAATTTGATGCTGCCTGATCAAGATTTCCATGTCAGTGTGATGAATCACTAGAGACTAATCTTCCTACCTTGGCACAATCCCTGCTCTTGAAAAGGGAGACATCCATTGTACATAACTGGCCAAGATTCAAGGGCCATGCCTAAGGCCAAAACAAAAAGGTTTTACCCTGGGTGAAATTAAATGAGACTCCAACTGAGGCCTCACTAGCACCCAACTAGTCATTGGGTGGCTGCCAACACCACCACCATCAACCATGTGCCTAAATGAAGAGTTGGCATATCTGGTTGGGCTGGCAAGTCCTCTTTAAGAAAGCACAGGTAGGGTCACTTTACAGATGTGATTTATGACATGTGAGTTAGAATTCTGCCTGGTAGAATGAATATTCATTTTTTCAGTTGCTTATCCCTCATTACCAAGGCATTTTTTTATGAACACTGTCAATTTGCTTTATTTTATATGTACTTAATTTTTTGATTCTCAAACGGGGAAAATATGAAACAGAAAACCTTGTATAAAAGCTGAAACAAGAAAGACAATTACTTTTCCCTAATGCAATGTTTTATTTCCTTAGTTTGCTATTTCATTAATTTCCCAACTTCATTTTATGCTGATCTAGATTTTAGTAGTTTTCCCTGAACACACCTTGAATAAAAGATGCTTGAATTAATTCAAAAAATATTATGTATCTGTGGAGTAAGAGGCACTTTTCTATGAGCTGGGTAGTGGTGAAGGCAACCCAGGTTTCTCGGTCACAGAACTTTCATGGTGGAGCTGGATGGAGGCAGATTAAAACAGGCAAAAGAAAGAAGAAGTAAACATAGTGATAATCGTGACAAAGAAAATAAAAAGTCAGAGAATGACTGGGAGAGGTAGAGCATAACTTGGGAGCCCTCTCTGAAGACACAAGATTTGAGCTGAGAACTTAATAATGAGAAAGATGAGCAACACACGTGGACATCTGGAGGGAAGGGGTGAAAGCAGGGAACACGATTATGGCTTACAACCTGGATCCATTGCTATTAATAACTTGGCGTCTTTCCAAATAAAAAATGAGACATCATCCACACTCTATGCTCACTCATTTTTCTTCTTGGCCTTTGACCCGGGTTCATAGTTTGTGACTCCCTTATTTCTTGATCTCTTTTGTCCTTTATCTAAAAAATGTCATAAAGTCACTTACATTTCCTCCAAATGTCCAGAGCTCCTCCACCGTCCCCTTGTGCACAGGAACATGCAAAATTTTCCTGCTGGTAAGGACACAGAACAATTGTACCTGGAATCACCAGACTCTGATGTCCAGATGGATGACAGTATTTATAGAAGCTATGCACTGTTTTCCAGAAATTGCTAAGTACTTAAAAGCATATCTATGATTCAGTAATTTTAGATAATAAACAATTATCTTTTATTTTTGCCTCTTTATGGCTTAATCATTTAAAATTTTTAAATTATAATTGATAAGAGAACCAACTTCATGGACAGGGAAATACCTTTGGGCTATGAAAAAGCAAAACAGACAAAAAAATTTTCTGATTTTTCTCCCCAAGTTATTGGATTCTGGCAGCTGGGTAGCATTAAGAGGATTAGAAACATGCATGGTCCTCTATTTAATTTTTTGTCCTTATCATACATGTCCAGTCCAATTTCTGGAACATCACTTTTGTTGTCAGTTATTAATCTTCCTGAGGTGGAACAGTTAGTGGTTTTGGTTCAGTCAATAAACTTCTTTGGTATTAAAATGCTCTCTAAATGCAGTGACTCATGTGTGTTTTTCAATTTCATTTCTGGCTGGGTGTCTCAGCCTTGTATTTTTGGTAGAGCTGTGGTAGAGAATTTTTATCAATAAATAAAGTCTCTGGATTTAGTAGATAGAGTAAGGTGTTTCCCATTGCTGGGAAGTGTTGAGTGACTTCCACATTTTTTTTATTCAAAATCTAATCATTGTGATTTCTGTGCTTTCAAAAGATGGGTGTTCACAACAGAAATGAGATTGTGGTTTAGATTGAAAAAAGCCACAAATAGGAAGAATATTACCATGTTTTCTAACAGATGCTCTCTCTGGCTCAAAACTTGAGTCTATCAAATTATTGAAAGAAGCATTTTTAAAACCATGCCTCAGTAAGAAATAGAGAAAAAACAAACTCAGGCTATCTTTCTGAAAGATTTTGTGTATTTAGAATTTACTACATTTGGGTGGGCAAATGCCACATTAGTAAAATTTTTAAAGTGTGTGGAGATTTGCTTGGATCTCTGTCATAGTAGTTTTCTTCCTTTCTCAAGACAGCTGCTTTATTCTTAAGATTAAGTTCAGATTGCCAAGCATTCACTTTGTCTTCTCTAGGAGGTACCACTTATATTAAATTTAGCCACAGGTAATTCAACAGATGTCAGTCAATATATTAGGGGTAAACTTTGCATGTTTAATACTCAACAGGCCTCATCATATTTGTGCCTACCTGTTTCTTGACCAAATCTTAGGTATAGAAAAATGTGATCTATGGCTTCTGTGGCCAAAGATGTAGAATTTAATGCAAATACTAAAATAGACCAATTGTTGAGTATACCCTGTATTAACAAAACAGTTTCCCATTTTTCAAACTAACTAATGCACTGGAAAATTCTAGATGTTGTCTGTGGAATCCAGGTCAATTTGCTTCTATCAACCATTACTTCTATAATAATTCAGTTCATGTTTTACTACAAATGACCTTAAAGGAAGAAAACTAGAATCTGTAACTTACCAAATGCAGGCTATTAAAGAAAAATGAGCCAGAACAGGCTAGGATTGTGCTGTAGTTACAACTATAGAAACTACAACTATAGAAACAACTCTATAGTCTCAATGTCGTCAAACAATAAAAGCTTCTTTCTTGCTCCTGCTACATGGGCAGTGAAAGCAGACAAGGGCTGTCTTGCTCATTATACTCAATATGGGATTCAGGCTGAATGACAAGCCACCATATCCAGCATGACCATTTCCTAAGCCTAAAGGAAAACAGCGCTTCAGGGAGCAATTAAAATGTTCTAGTCTAGATAGGACATACTCACAGCTCATTGGCCAGAAGTAGTCACATGGCCCCAGGGACAGGGAGGGGGTCTGGGGGTCATGTGCCAATTGCCAGTATAATTCTGCATGTGTCCTAAAGAAAGGGGAACCGGAAATATTTTGATAAACACCTCAGTGATTACCACAGTACTCCACTATGGGCCTTCCCTAAGGCTTTTTGTGGACTGCTCCATTGAGTTTCCAGTACATGATTTCTTTCCAGCAACTTAGCCTGAGGAATCAGCCCTTGAGGGAAGACAAAATGCTGCTGAGCAAGGAAAAAGAGGCAAGAGCATCTCATTGGCCTTTTTACCTTAATTTCTGATTAGTTAGAAAATACAGGCTGATGTTGGTATTAATCTTCTTCCTGACACTTGCACGATAGCACCCCCATGAACTCACCTTCCCAGCAAATATCCTAATGCTGGTGGAAATGGCATTTTTGTGTCCTTCATCTCTGATATTTCCTGTAGGGGAACTGAATTTATCTGGCACTTTCCTGGAATTCTCAGACTTCTGGTTCTCTATGAAAAACTTCCACACCAGAAAATAAAAAAAATTTTATTGCTGAGTAGTATTCCATTGAATGAATACATCACAATTTGCTTATCCATTTACTTGTTGGTAGACATATGGCTTGTTTCCAGTTTTTTAAGTATTGCAAATAAATTTGTTATAGACGTTAGTATACAAGTCTTTGTACCTACATATGTTTTCATTTCTCCTGGGTAAATACCTAGGAGTAGAATAACATTTTTTAACTTCTTATGAAACTACTGAACTGTTTTCCCAAGTGCTGTATCATATTATATTCTCAAAAGCACTATGTGAAACTTCCAGTTTCTATACTTTCTCTTTCAACACTTGATATTGTCAATCTTTTCCATTTGAATACATATGTAGTGATCTTTCCATGTGGCTGTGATTTGCATTTCTCTAATGGCTAAATAGGTTGAATGTCTTTTCTTAAGCTAATTTGCCATCCATATATCATTTTTTGGTGAAGTATCTGTTCAAATCTTTTGCCCATTTTTATTTCAATTTTTTGTTTTCTTATTATTGAGATCTTGCTTTTTGTGTTAAAATTTTTAAGTTCGAGATAATTATAAACTTATACTACACTTTGAAGAAGTATACGAAATACATAAATGTGTTGAGGACAATACATAATTGTCCTCAACTATTTGAGAGCAAGCTCAAATCAACCTGATGCTGGCTGCATCACCTTCTAATACACATCCTAGTACATTAATGTATGTTTCCTATAGACAGGATTGCCCTGCCTAACCACAATACAACCATCAAATCCAGAGAATTAACATTTGTACATCATTACCATTTACTACTCAGGCTCCACTCCAGTTAAGTTTTCCCAATTTTTCCAATAATGCCTTTTAAAGGATAAAAATCCAGTTCAAAATCCAGTTCAGAATCGCGTGTTCCATTTAATTGTCATGTCTCTTTAGTTCTCTTCAGTCTGCAACATTTCTTCATTCTTTTTTAGAATGTTAAAATTTTTAAAGATCAGAAGTCAGTTATATTGTAGAAGGTTCTTCAATCTAGGTTTAAATTCTGATTATGTGTTTTTGACATGAATAACACAGATGTGATGCTGAATTCTTACCATTGCATATCATTGTAATTCATACCATTGCATATTATTGTGTTTTTTTTAAAAAAAAACTTTATTGCAGTATAATTGACAAACAATAGGCTGCTCATATTTAAAGTATATAATTTAATAAGATTTGACCTATGCATACACTATTACAACTGTCAAGATAATAAACATATCTACAACTTTCCTAAAAGGATCCTGGAGTCTTTTGTTATCCCTCCTCTCCCATCCCAGAGAGCAGATGATCTGCTTTCTGCCACTGTAGATTAGTTTGCATTTTCTGGAATTTTATATAAATGAAATCATACAGTATGCACTATTCTTTGTCTGGCTTCTTTCACTTGGCATAATTTTTTTTGAGTTTCGTCCATGTTGTAACACGTATCAATATTTATTCCTCTTTATTTGTAAAGAATATTCTATTTCATGGTATACCACAGTTGTTGGCAACTGTTGATGGACATTTGGGTTGTTTCCAGTTTTTAACTATTAAAATAAAGCTGCTATGAACATTCATGCACAAGTCTTTGTGTGGGCATATGCTTTTATTTTCCTTGGGAAAATACCTTGGCATGAAATAGCTGGATCATATGGTAAGTGTATGTTTAACATTTTAAGAAATTGCCAAATATTTTTTCCAAAGTGGTTGTGCCATTTTACATCCACCAGCATCATATGAGAGATCCAGTGCATTCACTTCCTCACCAGCACTTGGTAGGGTCAGACTTTTTCATTTGAGCCACTCAAAAGCATGTGTGGTGGCATCTCATCATGGTTTCAGTTAATATTTCCCTAATGACTAATAATGTTGAGAGTTTTTTTATGTGTTTATTTGTCATCCATATACCATGAGCTGTTCCCAAATCACTCAAAATATGCTTGTTAGCAAAATGCCAATACTATACTCATGATGAAAATCTGTGGCTCTGTGTCACAATTCTATTTTTTTGAAGGGGTGGGAAAGTTCAAAACATCTATTTTTTCTGTTTCTAATCATCATTTTACATTCCTCTGTGTTGAATGGTTTAAAAACCGGTGTCCCCTTCTTTTGCAGCTCTTCAAAACTACAGCTGTTCAAACATAAGAATACTTGCACGTCTTCCTCAGGGTATTTTTGGTGGATGTTACGGTTTGTTGTTATTTGCTTATTTATTTGCATGGATGGTCAAAGCTTACTGAGTGGAAGCAGGCTATGGCTCAGACATACAGAAGTAAAGACAATATTTCCCCTGTACTCTGACAGCTTTCTTTTTCAAGTGGCAGGTTTTTTTAGTCAGGGATTTCTTAATTTCCTCAGAAGCATTGAATTTCATGCTATATGCAAAGAAGTGATTCTGGAAATAAAATATCTAATCATGCTTTATGTACTTTGGGATAAAAATAATAGCATCTTAAATGTGAGCAAACCTGTTTCCTTTTTCTCCTCTGCACACAGCTAAACTACACCCCTAACTGTCCCTTGTAGTTGGACACAGTCATGTGATTGAGTTCTGGCCAATTTAATGGGAATAGACATAATATGTGCCACTTCCAGATCTGCTCATAAAAACCCATCCTATGTGATCCTCAACATTCTTTTACCTTCCAGGAAGAGCTTGGTACAAGTGTTGAAGGTGATCCAGCAACAAGATGAAACAAGACTGAGCACCTTCATCACCATTAGAAGGAAAACTGTTCATGAACCAGGAACACCAATGTGATGGATTATGTGAAAATTTTCTATTGTCTTAAGCCACTTAAATTTGTGAATTTGCCTGTACAGTGACTAGAGTTACCCTTACTAATGCAGAAGTCATCAGGGTCAGAAAGATATGTCAATGATGAGATTTCTGCATTTTCCTACTGAGACATCTTTCTCCTTTTTCGGACTTCAGGCTTCAAGTCCTTGATGGAAGGCTAAAGCCCACTGAGACAACAGTGCTTAGAGTTTAATTGAAAGGCGTAACTACTGTGCAACCGTCCTTTTAATCAAGATGTTAAAAGGAAACTTTATTAAACTGTGATTGAATATATAAAATTAAGATGTAATGCATTTTAAATATATTAGCTCAAATTATAAAATATTAAATTAAGATTTAATATATTAAATTAAACACAGATTAAACTAGATTGAAAAAAATGCTTTTAAAAATCTCAAATACACCAGAGAAATTATTAACCATTTTATTTAAATGTGAAAATCTAGCAAGTACCAGAGTGATAAAAGGGGGGGCGATTGAAGGAAACCTAGCCACAGTAGGGACATAGCACTTGCTCTCCAGGTGAATGAGTCTATCAAAAGACTGAAGCAGAAATTTGGCTCTGGATTAAAGAGAATAAAAGCAAAATGTAATGACAGGCTGAATTCCATGAGGTGCCAGTGTCAGAACCACCCCTGATGGTGAGCACGTCGTGGCTTATGCCCATCTAGGGAGAGCAGCTATCTTTTCCCATGCCCAACATAAAAGCCCCTTGGAAATGATTTTGTAGTTTGTGCTTGTATTTTTGTGAGACAAGATGGATCTCTACTGATATCAACCCTTGAGTCTAGCAGGAAACTTTTCACAGAGAGGGAAAAAAAACAGAAAGAGCAAAGTATTTTGAATAAAAAAAAAAAATGACATAAGACTCCATTTTTTTCCTGTTCAACCCTGAAAATAAATGGATGCACACATACCTTTGCATTAAACTCAATAAATAAGTGCTGGTGCAAAACCCTTTAAATAAATATTACCTCATCCAATTTTTATAATGGTCCCATAAGAAAAGTATTATTTTTCTAACTACACAGACGAGGAAATTATGAATCAGATAGGATAAGATATTTTCCAAGGATGAAACAGTGAGAAAGTGATGTAACCAGTCTCAAGGCTTTATCTTACTCCAAATCCCATGCTCTTTCCATTAATGCAACAGCGTGTGTGTGAGCGCACGCACGCGTGTGTGTGTCTGTGTGTGTCTGTGTGTGTGTGTGTGTGTGTGTGTGTACCTGCGCACGCTGGTATCTATACTGGACTATAACAGTGTGCTCTATTTATGGCTGGATTAATTCCATAAAGGAAGTCAGGAAGCTTCAATCCCTAGGAATTAAATTAAAGTATAAATGATAATAATAATTATAGCAGCTATCATTTATTAAGCACTTAATGATGTGAGACACAATGATAAATACTTAGCTGGCAATACTTTGATCATCTGAACAACTGATAAAATCAACACTGTCAATATTTCCATTTTATAGATTAGAAGTCTGAGATTTAGAGAATTTAAGAAATAGGCCCGATACCACAGAGGTTTTAAGTCACAAGGCTGGATTCAAATTCAGAGTTGCCTACTCCATCCCTCATCTGCCATAAAGCACTCTCCATTAACATGCTTCAGGTATGTAGGTGGAATGGGATGGGAGAATAAGAACTGTGGAGCGCCTTGATTTCTACTCTAAACCTGCTCAGGTGGCTCTTTCTCCAGTGTTCCTATGACTAGAAATACGCTGATATCCACGTGGGGACACTATTAGGCTGACATGACATTTTTGTCTTAATACTGAAATAAACATTGGAACTACATCTGAGTAGTATTATAAGTGCTAGAAAGGTGAATAAACCCTGTTTTTATTTAATACCCTTACTCACTTCATTTCGCTCTTCAACCCACTATAATCTGACTGCAATCTTTTCTATTTCACCGAACGTTACCAATGACAATTATCAAATCTCCACGGCCTCTTTTTAGCCCTCATTGCTTTGGGCTATATTTAACACAGTCACCCACCCTCATCTTCTCAAAATTCTCTTCTGACTTGACTCAGAAACACTCATTTTCCTGATTTTCCTCCTACCTCTCTGACTGTTTCATTTAACTCTTTTCATCATTCCATTTTCACCATCCCAGCCACTAAATTTCAGTGCTTCTGCGTTGATAGTCTCAATGAGCTATTCCATCTCCTAACGCAAGTACCATTTGTATAGGAAGGATACTCTGTTTCTTCTGTGGTGTGTCTTATCTCAGTCAAAGGTATCAACTTCCAGAAACTCTTTTTTGGGGTAATCTCATCCACACACATGATTCCAAATTAGTGTGCAGTTTATATCTCCAGCCTGACCTCCAGAGCCAGAATTCCAACTCCCTACATCTCAATGTATGTGGATACCTGTATCTAGATATCAAATGCAGTGTGTTCCAAACTGATCTCATCCTAAGTGGTGGTTAAGAACATGCCCTCTGGAGCTTAATATCTGTAACCCTGGACAAGTTACTCGATGTCTGTAATTGTTACAAGTCTACAATTATGGTAACTTCCCCATAAGGTGACATGACTAGCCCTAGCATGGCCAGGTATTTTTTTGGTTTAGTTCTTCTGTGTCTGCCAATTCCCACTCATGTCCCACACCAGCACATCTCCGTACGTTCACTCTTCTGGACCATGGCTCACACACTACTAACCAAAAATTCACCATGTCTATCTACACGTTATCTAACATCCAAGATTCGGTATGAAGCGTATCCATGGGATTTCTCCTGCTCTAGGAAGAGTTTCTCCTGGTTCATTACTCAAGATGCCAATAAACTGTTAGGATTTAAGGATGTTCATTTTTTTTGTACATATATAGCAGAATGTCTGCTGTAGCTGCCTGTTTCCTGAGAATGCCTTTGTTCTGTGCTGTGATGCATCTATGAAGATTCTTCCTATTTTCCTGGAGAGGACCAAGTTCAAATAAGTTCAAAGCAGAGTGAGACACACACGCACCGCCCCCCCAACACACAGTTTCTTCTTGTCAGAGTGAGTCAGTTAATGACTTTGAGTTTATGCTACCTTCACAACAGTACTAACAAACTTACCACCCTCTCAAATGTGTAGTTTAACGTTTTCAAGCCTGAAAAAAAATGAGTCTATATTTGCACTGAGTGTTCACTATGCTTATAATGCTTCTATAGTTCTTTGTTCATTGAATACATTACTGTTCTTACTGCAAAACTCTTCTAATATCTCCACTTTAGCAGTCTCTTTTCTGATCCACTTAGGCAGAATTATAGTGCTTTGTATATACCTCTATAATAATAATAATAATTATAGTATAGTATAGTATTTAGTAATAACATCATGTCCTGCATCCCTAGTAAGGACTAAATGTTCATATAAATTTTCTCATGCAAGCCTTACAACAAGCTCATTAAGTAGTATCTGTGTTTTACAGATGAGCGTATAGACATTCAGTGAGACTAACTTGTGCAAAACCAAAATTTAAACCCAGCCTTTCTGTCATTAGCTCACATGGCCCCTCCTATATACATAGCATATGGCCTATTCAGTATTTCTGTTTTCGTCTATCTCAACTGATATTATGTGTTCTCAAGAACAAGCATCATTACTTTTTTATTTCCATTTTTCCAACACAGTATCTATCACATAAAAAGAGTTTTTAAAAATTTGTTGAATAAATTAATTAGTCAACCAAATAGTAGCAATATGCCACATTTGTACTTTATATATATTGGTGCTAAAAAGTAAATGCCAAAAAAAGTCATGGTCTCAATTTCAAGTACCTTACAATCATCCAATTTACTAGTCATAGAGAATAGGGTATAAAGGCAAAGAAATAGATTCAAATTTGTAATTTTAGCTTTACCAATACCAGGATTGGGAACATAATATAATTGTTCTGTTATATGACTTCACAGCTTCCCCAAAACTAAAAGGCTAGATTATGTAGTAAAACAGCTAACTTCCCACTCTAACAGTCTGGCACTGCCCTTTAATCAAGTCAATTCATGATAGCACTACATGGTTTATACGTGTAAATCACTGGCATTTAGCAAAAACTTACTTAAAGGATTTACAAATTACAACATATTCCACTTCAGGAAACAGGTTTATGAATCTGTTAAAAATTTTTGAATGGTTATAAGTAGCAGCAAGGTTGATTTAGGCATACTACTTTTGTGATTTTATTTTATTGCAAACCTTGAGCTTCAATTTCCCCATCTTTATAGTGGAGATTCTCTGAAGAAATAAAAGTCCTAAGCAGGAACAGTCACACAGTAGGTACTAGGCAAATGTTATTTTCCTTTCCTTTTCTGGCACTAATTATTTTCTTTTGCCATCTATAGAGATTTAAAAATAATCCTTGACTGCTTGTGGTGGCTCATGCCTATAATCCTAGCACTCTGGGAAGCCAAGGCGGGAGGATCGCTTGAGCTTGGGAGTTTGAGACCAGCCTGAACAAGAGCGAGACCCCATCTCTACTACAAATAGAAACAATTAGCCAGGCATGGTGGTGGCATGGTCCCGTAGTTCCAGCTACTTGGGAGGCTGAAGCAGGAGGATCACTTGAGCCCAGTAGTTTGAGGTTGCAGTGAGCTATGATCATGCCACTGCACTCTAGCAGGGGACGCAGTCTGAGACTTTGTTTCAATAATAATAATAATAATGATAATAATCCTTATTCATCTAATCCCTTGCATACAGACTGATCTTCAGAACATTTAACATTTACTATAATGTCAAAACTACCCATCCAAGCAGGGCCCTGCTTTGTCACCAGAGATTTAGCTCTAAACAACTTGCAGGACTTGGACAGCTGTATTCTGGCAAATTATTAGCTCTGTCCTAGATTATTTTAGCTTCGCAGTCAGAAGTGTAACCACTTGCCCTGCTCAGTTTGGATTTGTCTACTTACCTCACTCTGATTCAGCTATGCTATGGTGTGATAGCAAAGCTTTACTACTTTACCAGAAACTCCAATTTCAAATTTCAGCATTATCCTTATACTTCACACTTTGCTCAACACCAGTTTTTGTTATGTTTATTTTCATTAGAAAATTGAAAAGTAAAGAAAAACAAATACTTCTTCAATGCAGCCATGATGATTTAGTCAAGCAACAAAAGTCCATCAAGTGCTTATAGTAATATTATACAAGGCATTATAGTATTGACTGCTAGTAGAAATGGGAACAAGAGGCAAAACAATTGATACCATGGAGACAAAGAGTATAATGATGGTTACCAGAGGCTGGGAAGGGCAGCAGGGAGGGAGGGGTAAAATGGGAATGGCTAATGGGTGCAAAAATATTGTTAGATGGTTAAATAGAATAAACCATATTTGATAGCACAACAAAGTGACTATAATCAACAATAAGTTATGGCATACTTTGAAATAAAAGAATGGAATTGGAATGTTCCTAACACAAAGAAATGATAAGTGCTTGAGGTGATGGATACCCCAATTACCCTGATTTGATTAATTCACTTTATATTCCTGTATCAGAGCATCACATGTACCCTATAAATGTATACCACTATTATGTACCTATGATAATTAAAAATAATTTTTTTCAGAAGCCTTCAAAATCTGTAGCTTGATTGCATTATAGTAAATTGAAAAATTTCAGCATCTGTAAATTATGATAGAAATCTAATTTCATGGTATTTTAAGTAGCTGTCAACAGTTCCCAATACTTTTTGGTACAGATTACTTAAGTTTGACCAACAGCTTTAAGACCTGAAGCATAATTTAATTAAGTTATCGAGATAAAAATTTTTTAGCCTCATTATCAAGTAGGGTCTTAAATATTGTGGAATATAATCCTATTGATAAAAGATTGTATTTGTGTGACCCCCTTAAGTTTTAATGTCCTCTCATCAAATATTGCTTCACAAATATTTAGACCTATTTATACAGGATATTTTGTCTTCCTTCTTCATCCAATAATGTAGACATGAAAATAGTCTTAAAGAGGTTATCAAAATTGCATTTCTGGTTATGACATAAAGATATTTTACATTTCTTGAATATAGGGATGAAAGAGGAAATTAGTCACTAGTTGATCATAACTTGCCAGAAAATTGCTAAATATACAAAAACTATTCCAGAAGAGAAAAAAAACCTTATTAATGAAATGTCACAAAATATCACAGTTCATTAGTCCTAACTTCCTGATGCCTACTGAATTAACTATAGACTTTCAAATAAATGGTTCCTTTCATGCACACATTTTTTAAAATACCAGAAATCTTAATCATCAAATTCACTAGATGCAACAATTAATAATTATTAAAAAAGTAATTTTAATATCTCTAAAAACTGCTTATTTGAAGATCACAGTGTGCAAAATATCTAAATTTAACCAAATTAATTATTATGAAGCAGTCTTAAGCTTTAATTTTAATTCTTGGATTTACTGAACTCAAGAACGTATTTGGCAACCTGTTTATGTGTTATGTATGTTGTAATTAAAGCTGTAAATGTATTCATAAGCACATTTATAAAAATTATAATGGCATGTGTTTAGAATCTTTGATTTTGATAACCTTAAAGTTGCAAGAAGGGTAAAAAACTTTTGAAAGTGCCAAGTCTTTATACTTCATTTTATTCTCCATATTCTTACAGTACTTAAGTAAGGATTTTTTTTGATTGGTGATTTCAGGATTTTTCTTATTGCACAAGCTTCCATATGTGTCAGACCTTTTTCATTATTTTTTATTGAACTTTAAGAATTCTGAGATTGACATTAGAATTAAATAAAACAATGAAATTGTGTGTGAAAATATCCACATCTGGTCACACCAACATCATTTTCTTAATTTTGCTTAAAAACAACAGGGGAAAATACCTTCTTAGATCCCGTTACTTTCTATTTCTCTTTCTAATATTCTGCTTGTCTAAGTCATCTGAAGTGAAATCAAATAACCAATAAATTTCACTCTAATAAATCAAAATAAAATTTTGGTTTTGTAAATTATTTTGATGTCTATCCCAATTATATCATTTTCATTTGTTAGAGAACTAGAATATACCATGAATAATATTTCCCTTGAGGGTCTCTCTGTATCTACTTTTCTTAATTATTTCCTCACATAAACCTCTAGGGACTATCCTGCTTATAAAGATTATAATTATAAGCATTTTGCTTATAAGTATTATGTTGAAAAAACTTAAGCCATCTCCATATTTCTTCTTATGCCATGAAAATATGCATATACTTCCATATAAATATCTTAGTTCATTAGTTGCTCACTTAACTAGAATATTTTTGTTTAAAACAGCAAAAAATCACATATGCAGAATTTAGGCCTGGAGTTATATAACTCAATGTACAGCTCAAGTAATAGAAATCAAATCTTTCACTTGGCCTTACCAGGAAAACTAGTTTCAGAGTTGACGGTACAGCATCTGCTTAGCAACAAAGCCAGCTTCCATTTCATTTTAGAAAGTCTGATCTAGTTTAAATACCATGTATGTATTTTGGCTGAATGAAAAGTTATCACAGGTGTATGCCTTCAATTTGCAAGTGTGCTTGCAAAAGCAAGCTGTCTGAGCTGAGACCACCATATCAGATAGTATAGATACCATTAAAACGTTTTCTTTGTATTAGGTTCAGATGAAAATCATTGTACCTCCTGCACATAAGAACTAAAATCTTCAGTGAAAGTCAAGAGAGTTTTCAGGAAAAGAATCTCCTGCAATTCAGATTTTGCTTGTGAGATTAAGAAGGTAACTGAGGCTAGACCGAATAATGAATGACTAATTCAAAAATTACACATCAGTGGTTGAAAAAAAGCAGCGTTTACCAAAAATATCTTAAATGAGAGGTTGTCGTCAGTACATGGTCAATAAAATGTTTGTTGAATAAATGGGTAAATAAATACTCAAGGTCACAGAAAGTAAGGCAAAGTTTGATTTTCATAGAGTGTTTGTCCTGCTGTCTTTTTATGTCCTCACTATTGGAACTACACAGTCCCTATAGATGAATAGATGTAGCAAGGAGGAAAGAAACCACAGGCTAATAAAGCTCCCAGTTGTGCAAAAGCAGATGTAATAAAAATGATCAGAGATTTGTATGCACCTTTGGTACATAGCAATAATTTTTTTAAAAAAAAGCAAAAGGAAGTTATTCAAAAATGTTCAATTGAATTTTGAGCTGCAAAAATGATAATGACTGTGGAACTCTGATAAAAAGTAGCATGTTGCAGGATAAATATTGTCAACTGTTTTCCTGCCCCTGAGAAGCTGGATATTCACCATTGAGACAAAAAGAAGAAAAAAAAAAAAAGTAGAGACATCTTACATAACTTTGAACAATCAGTTTAAAGGCAGCAGCAATAGATTTAAAATGAAGGATAATTGCATTTAAAAACACAGGAATTTTTTTCACAATTAGAAAAATTGTGAAATCCCAGCATAGAATACTCCACTCTCCCAAACTTGATGTGGACTTGAATAATGAATAAAAAAGTGAGTTTGCAAGAAGGTGAAAATAAAAAGAGTAGGAAATATTTGTAAACATATAAACTTGGTGCAACAACTTGTGCAGGGATGACAAAAAAAAGATTACTGGTTGCGTCTCTTTTTCTTAAGTTCAATTTTTCACACATTAAATAAGTGAGGAAAGGGGGTACTTTGATTATTTCAACCAAGAAATATTAATAATCAGGTAAAAATAGTTATCAAACCTTGTGAAGCAACAATGAGCAAGAGCTAAAGACATAAAGAGAAGAGGAATGTATCCAATCTAAACTGAAGGAAGAACTTGGGTGACAGAAAATAATTATTCAAATTGGAATCTGTCCAGAATACTAAGACTGGAACAGAAGCCATGTGGCGCTCATCACATGAGGTTTGGAGAAAATATATACAGAGTCTTTGTGTGGGATCCTAGAGTCATACACACATGTATAAGTGCTAGGGAAGGCTAACACACTGGTGTAATTCCATGTAACACAGTGATATTGTAGTCTATTATATTAATATTTTGACTCAGAAACTAAATGATAGACCATTCTAGTCCCAATCACTATTAAGTAACTAAAAAAGTGTCATCTGACAGTGATCCCCACTCATAAAACAAAGTCACTAGATATTTTTTGAGAGATTGCATTTTCAAATTGAATACCAAGTTGAATCCCAACCTGATTTTTTCCTTGAATAACCAGTTATACCATTTAAGGGAGGGGGGGGGAAAGGAGGACTAAAATAAAATGTTCTCAAAAGAGCAGGACTTTTTGGCATTTTAAGTAAAAATGAGATATGTAATAAAATCAGATTTGTATGTGATTTTCAATATTTCCACATATGCAGAAATTTTATGAAGACAAAAATTATACAATTCAGCTTCAGCTTACTAGAAAAATGCTTTGATTTATGTGATTCATTTTCTAATGGTCTCATTATGAAATCAGATTTATTAAGCCTTTTTAATATAAGTTGAGGATAAAAGCTAAGACCTTTGGGGTCAGGCATTGTGAGCTTTCATTCCAGCTTTGCCAATCATAGACATGCAACTCTTTGAACTTTAGCTCCATCATCAAGAATATTGGAGTAATACTACTTAGCCCATAGGTTTGTTTCGAGAATGAGTCAGCTCCCGATAGGTGTTCAGTAAATGCTCAATGAACAAATCATTATTGGCCTGGACTGGACATCAGCACTGGACTAGCTGATGGGAACATAAAATAAAAACACATCACATTCCTGCCCTTGAGAAGCTAGCTATAGAAAAAACAGACAGATTGACAGTTACAACAGAGTGTGATAAATTCACCAATACAGCTCTGTACCCAGTGCTCAGGGAGTCTGAATTCTATTTGGAAAGAAAATTCCTAAAACTTTTTCCCAGCATAGAATACTCCACTCTCCCAATTTTTTTTTTTTTTTTTCACCTACAGTAGTCACAGTGGCAATGACACTGTGTAAAAGTCAAATGTACTAAAGCAACTCCCAGCTCCTTTGGAGGTATGAGGACATGGAAAATCTCCATTCCCAAGAAGCTGTGAGATCATGTCTGATTTAAGTCCCAATCCTAAATAAACCAGACTTCAAGCTGAGTTTCATGTGTAGAGTTTCATGTCCAATCCCTGTAATGAGGTGATAAGGCCTGTGTCACAGTTAGTCAGTAGCAGGCGATGGCAATTAACGGGATTGCACTAACCTGGAGATGTGCCAAGCTGGCAAAAAAAGGATTAGAAAGCAAATGAAGTGAACAACCATGAACCAGCAAATAGGGCTTAATGGACAGTACAAGTCAGTGAGGCAAAAATGGGCCAATTTGCTCTCAATTGATTTTCACTGCCCATTGAGCTGCATTCCTCTTTTGCTT
Source organism: Microcebus murinus (assembly GCF_040939455.1). Classification (NCBI taxonomy): domain Eukaryota; kingdom Metazoa; phylum Chordata; class Mammalia; order Primates; family Cheirogaleidae; genus Microcebus; species Microcebus murinus. The sequence goes on from NC_134105.1 coordinate 64,494,328, forward strand.
TCTAATGCATTTATCTTGGCCTAGGCACGCTCTCTGGCTGTCATCCCGAGGAGAATTCCATTGACTGCAATAACTCCGTCAATGACTGGAGGGGACCAAAGTATGATTTGACCTACAGAACTCTCTTTCAGGCATCTTGATGGGATGTTCTGATGACTTGGAGCATCAGAGAAAGAAATTCCAATGAAGTCTTACATTAGACCCAAAAAATCATACTGGTTAAGGAGACTTTCATAAGAGGAATGGAAGTACATAAAGCAGAGTTTCATTCAACTTGTGTATTCCACCTTATCTATGAATAATTCACAAAGTAAATGAAAATACTCTAGCCTGCCATTTTTCACTGGTTCTGAATCATCTTTTTTTTTTTTTATTTTGGCATATTATGGGGGTACAGATTTTAAGGTTTCAATAAATGCCCATTTCCCCCCTCCCCCCAAAAGTCTGAGTCTCCATCATGACCATCCCCCAGATGGTGCACATCTCACTCATTATGTATGTATATACCCACCCCCCTCCTCCCTCCCACCTCCCCCCTCCCACCTGCCCAATACCCTATTACTGTAGTACCTATGTGTCCACTTAGGTGCTAGTCAGTTAATACCAGTTTTCTGGAGAATATATCTGGTGCTTGTTTTTCCATTCTTGGGATACTTCACTTAGTAGTATGGGTTCCAGCTCTAACCAGGAAAATATAAGATGTGCTATATCACCATTGTTTCTTAGAGCTGAATAGTACTCCATGGTATACATATACCACGTTTTATTAATCCATTCTTGGATTGATGGGCACTTGGGCTGTTTCCACAGCCTTGCAATTATGAATTGTGCTGCTATAAACATTCGAGTGCAGGTGTCTTTTCTGTAGAGTGTCACTGGATCATTTGGGTAGATGCCCAGCAATGGGATTGCTGGATCAAATGGTAGATTCAGTTGTATCGCTTTAAGGTATCTCCATATTGCTTTCCACAGAGGTTGAACTAGTTTGCAGTCCCACCAGCAGTGTAGGAGTGTTCCCCTCTCTCTGCAACCACGCCAGCATTTATTGTTTGGAGATTTTTTGATAAAGGCCATTCTCACTGGGGTTAAGTGATACCTCATTGTGGTTTTGATTTGCATTTCCCTGATGATTAGAGATGTTGAGCATTTCTTCATATGTTTGTTGGCCATTCTTCTGTCTTCTTTAGAAAAATTTCTGTTCAAGTCCTTTGCCCACTTTTTAATGGGGTTATTTGATTTTCTCTTCCTAATTTTCGTGAGTTCTAAGTATATTCTAGTTATCAGTCCCTTATCGGATGCATAGGATGCAAAAATTTTCTCCCATTCTGTAGGTTGTCTGTTTACTTTCATGACTATTTCTTTGGCTGTGCAGAAGCTTTGTAGCTTGATCATGTCCCATTTATTTATTTTTGTTGCTGCTGTGATTGCCTTTGGGGACTTCTTCATAAACTCTTTGCCCAGGCCGATGTCTAGGAGAGTGTTTCCAACTTTTTCCTCTAGAGTTCTAATAGTTTCATATCTTAGGTTTAAGTCTGTTATCCAGCGTGAGTTGGTTTTTGTGAGAGGTGAAAGGTGTGGGTCCTGTTTTAGCCTTCTACAGGTGGCTATCCAGTTTTCCCAGCACCATTTATTGAAGAGAGAATCTTTTCCCCAGCGTATGTTTTTGTCTGCTTTGTCAAAGATGAGATGGCTATATGAGGATGGTTTTATATCAGGATTCTCACATCTGTTCCACTGGTCAATATTCCTGTTTTTGTGCCAATACCATATTGTTTTAATTACTACAGCTTTGTAGTATAGTTTGATATCTGGCATATTAATTCCTCCCATTTTGTTTTTGTTGCCTAGAATTGCTCTTGATATTCGGGGTCTTCTTTGGTTCCATACGAAGCGTAAAATTATTTTTTCTATATCTGTAAAGAATGCTGATGGGATTTTAATAGGTATTGCATTGAATCTGTAGATCAGTTTGGGTAGTATAGACATTTTGATGATATTGAGTCTGCCGATCCACGAGCATGGTATGGATTTCCATCTGTTTACATCCTCTGCTATTTCCTTCCTCAGTGTTTCATAGTTCTCCCTGTAGAGGTCTTTTACCTCTTTGGTTAAATATATTCCTAGGTACTTTAATTTCTTTGTTGCTATTGTGAAGGGAATTGAGTCTTTGATTTGGTTCTCAATTAGATTGTTGTTGGCGTATATGAATGCCTCTGATTTCTGTGTATTGATTTTGTATCCTGAGACTTTACTAAATTCATTGATCAGTTCCAGGAGTTTCTTGGTTGAATCCTTGGGGTTTTCTAGATACAATATCATATCATCAGCAAACAGTGAAAGTTTGATCTCTTCTGCCCCTATTTGGATACCTTTGATTCCATTTTCCTGTCTGATTGCTGTAGCCAAGACTTCCAGCACTATGTTGAACAGAAGTGGAGATAGTGGGCAGCCTTGTCTGGTTCCAGTTCTAAGTGGGAATGATTTCAATCTTTCCCCATTCAGTATGATGTTGGCTATGGGTCTGTCATATATGGCTTGTATCATTTTTAGGTATGTCCCTTCTATGCCTATTTTCTTAAGTGTTCGTATCATGAAAGGGTGTTGAATTTTGTCAAAAGCTTTTTCTGCATCTATTGAAAGAATCATGTGGTCTTTGTTTTTGCTTCTGTTTATGTGGTGAATTGCATTTATAGATTTACGTATGTTGAACCATCCCTGCATCCCTGGGATGAAGCCCACTTGGTCGTCGTGGATTATTTTTTTGATAAGTGTCTGGATTCGGTTAGCTAAGATTTTGTTGAAAATTTTTGCATCTATATTCATTAGGGATATTGGTCTGTAGTTTTCTTTTTTTGTTGCATCCTTTCCTGGTTTTGGTATCAGAGTAATATTCGCTTCATAAAAGGTGTCGGGGAGGTTTCCGTTCTTCTCGATGTTGTGGAATAGTTTCTGCAAGATAGATACTAGTTCTTCTTTGTAAGTATGGTAAAATTCGGGTGTGAAGCCATCTGGACCGGGACTTTTCTTTTTAGGGAGATTTTTAATTGCTGTTTCTATTTCAGCTGTTGAGATTGGTCTGTTCAGGGAATCTATTTCTTCCTGGTTGAGCCTAGGGAGGCTGTGTGTTTCTAGAAATTTGTCCATTTCCTCCACATTTTCCAGTTTGTGTGCATAAAGATTTTTGTAGTATTCATAAATTGTATCTTGTATCTCTTTGGGATCAGTTGTGATATCTCCTTTTTTATTCCTGATGGAGCTTATTAGAGATTTCTCTTTTCTGCTTTTCGTTAGCTTAGCCAATGGTGTGTCAATTTTGTTTATTTTTTCAAAGAACCAACTTTTTGTTTTATTAATCTCCTGAATAGCTTTCCTGTTTTCAATTTTGTTTAGTTCTGATTTGATCTTGTTGATTTCACTTCTTCTGCTGGGTTTGGGGTTGGTCTGTTCTTCTTTTTCCAGCTCTTTGAGTCGTTTCATTAAATTGTCTATTTGTGATCTTCTTGTCTTTTGGTTATAGGCATTTATGGAGATAAACTTTCCTCTCAGAACTGCTTTAGCTGTGTCCCAGAGGAGTTGATAACTTGTCTCTCCATTGTCGTTTTCTTCATAGAAGTTTTTTATTTCCGTCTTGATTTCTTCATTTACGAAGTAATCATTTAGTAGGAGGTTGTTTAATTTCCACGTTTTTGTGTACAAATGTGAGTTTCTGTTAGGGTTGATTTCTAGTTTTATTCCACTGTGATCTGAGAAGGTACATGGTATGATTTCTATTTTTTTAAATTTCTTGAGATTTTCTTTGTGTCCTAGGATATGGTCAATCTTAGAGAATGTCCCATGAGCTGATGAGAAGAACGTATATTCAGTGGATTTTGGGTAGAATGTTCTGTAGATGTCTGTCAGACCCAATTGTTCTAGAGTTTTGTTTAAGTCCATTATTTCTTTATTAATTTTCTGTTTGGAGGATCTGTCTCGTGCCGTCAGTGGGGTGTTGAAATCTCCGGCGATTATGGAGTTGCTATTAATCCATTTGCTTAGCTCCAGTAAGGTTTGCTTTATGAATCTGGGTGCACCTAAGTTGGGTGCATATATATTTAAAATTGTTATCTCTTCTTGTTGGACTGTGCCCTTCACCATTATATAATGACCCTCTTTGTCTTTTACTACTTTTGTTGGTTTAAAAACTAAATCGTCTGAAATTAGAACTGCCACACCAGCCTTCTTTTGGCTTCTATTTGCTTGGAATATTGATCTCCACCCTTTTATTTTTAGTCTATATGCATCCTTGCAGGTTAGATGTGTTTCCTGAAGACAGCATATACTTGGCCTGTATTTTCTTATCCATTCAGCCAGCCTATGTCTCTTGAGTGGAGAGTTTAAGCCATTCACATTTATTGAGAGAACTGATAGGTAAGGTAGATTACTGATCATTCTGTTGGGTTGGATGTTGTTGCTATGATTTGTGTCTTGAGCCATTGTAATATCTGGCCTTTAATATCTTTGGGTTTTGGTTGTTTTTATATTCGTGGGTTATTATTATGATGTTCCGTGCATAACGCTGTTTTAAGTACTTCTTGTAGGGCTGGTCTTGTCTTGGTGAATTCTCTGAGCCTTTGCTTGTCTAAGAATGTTTTTATTTCTCCTTCATATACGAAGCTTAGTTTTGCAGGGAATAATATTCTAGGCTGGGCATTGTTTTGTTTCAAAAGAGTGAGAATGGGGCCCCAGTCTCTCCTTGCTTGTAAAGTCTCATTAGAGAAGTCTGATGTTATTCGAATTGGCTTTCCCTTGTATGTTACTTGCTTCTTTTGTCTTACAGCTCTTAGAAGGGCCTCTTTAGTTGATACTTTGGTTAGTCTGATGACTGCATGTCGTGACGTCTTCCTGTTTGCGTTGAATCTCCCAGGGGTCCTCTGAGCTTCTTGAACTTGTATATCGAGATTTTGAGCAAGGCCTGGGAAATTTTCCTCTATTATATCTTCAAACAGCTTGTCCAACCCTTGAGTGTTGTCTTCTTCCCCTTCCTGTAACCCTATGACCCTCACATTAGGTTTCTTCACATAATCCCACAGCTCTTGTAGGCTTTGCTCTTTTCTCTTGTTTCTCTGCTCTATTTCTGTGACTGATTTATTTAATTGGAGGGTGTTATCTTCAAGCTCTGAGATTCTTTCTTCTGCTTCATCTACCCTGTTCTTGAGACTTTCCACTGTATTTTGTAGTTCCTTGAATTGATTCTTCATTTCCAGGAGTTCGGTTACACTTTTCTTCAATGTGTCTATTTCTTTTCTCATATCCTGGAGATTTTTTGTGGTTTCTTGGTGCTGGTTGTTGAGTTGTTGTTGCAGCTGGGTGAGTGTTCTTATGTTCCACATACGAAATTCCTCTTCTGTCATATTGGTTGCCTGATTTTGGTCGGTGTCCGTTTCTAGGGGGCTGGTGGTCCTCTTTGGGGGTGTGTTTTCCGTTTGGTTCTTCATATTTCCTGAGTTCTTTCGCTGATTTCTTCCCATGTCGATCAGTTGTTGTTTCTTTCCTTAGGTTATTGTTTGGGTATTCACACACCTTGTTTAGTTTCTGAGGCATTAGGTGGTGCCTGTGGGTGAAATTGGACCACTCCCTGTATATTGAGTCAGTGGGTGCCGTGGAAAGGCTGTGCAAGATGCCGTCCCTGTCAGTAGGTGGCGTTTGCTTGGAGGAACAGGCTATGGTGTTGATTTTGAGTCCTGTTATCAGCTCTCGTTCTGGGCGGAGCTGGGTTGGGTAAGCCTGCCCTCAGGCCGTTAGCAGGGGTCAAAGTTCTGTTCTCTGCTGTCAGGGCGGGGCTGGAATGGTCCCGCTCAGCCAGAAAGTCTGGGTGTGGGGGTGGCGCTGTCTGAGACCCGCAGTCTGCAGCAGGCCTCCCTTCTTTCCACCCTCCCCAACTCCGCAGCTACTCCTGGGCCTCTGCCAGCAGGCCAGACCACAAGCTACCAGGCCTCCCCGGACTGTGATGCCGGCGGGGAGGTTCCCTGCACAGGAACGCCACCTGGGTTGGGCGCACGGCCTCCTCCTGGGAGGAGGGTTGCCCTCTAGGACGCCGATCCGCCCCTGGAGGCACACAGCCCTCAGTAGACTGTTCACGTATAACCCTTCTGTGCCCCGGGCAATGCTAGCCCTCGGTGCAGGGGATCTGGTCTGCAGGTCCGACCTCTGGGTCCCAGAGTTCAAACTGTATTCCCACCAGGGAGAGGATTTCCGGTCCTAATTCACCCACAGGGAGCCCAAGCTGGGTCTATGTCTCTCAGCCTCTGAGTCGGCACCGTTTTCCTGGGAACACGGTGCCAGCAGCACCTGGGAGGGCGGGCGGGGTCCCAAACGGGAAGGTCCCGTTCCCTGGAGGTGCCTCCGGCTGGTGGCTGTATTGTCTCTCTGGGCAGCCGCGGGTAGGGTCGGCGGAGGGGAGGAGGAGGCAATATGGCGCCTGCCGCGCGGCTCGGGTCTGTGCACACAGAGGTGCCCGGAGGAAGTTGGGAACCTGGTGCCACGTCTGCTACAGGCTCACCGTTGGCAGGCGGCGGCGATCTCTGGGCTGGTGTCCGCAGGTCTCTCCACCCGCTGGGGAGCCCACCAGCAGTCCCGAATGCAGGGGAGGGGAAACAGCGAATCCACCTACCCTTGCCGCTGGTCTCCGGGCTGCTCCAGTGGTCTCAGCCTCCAGTTCTCCTCCGCAGCCTCCTCCCGTGGAGTCTCCCGGGGTCTCAGGTACCCCTCCTTCCGGCCCTTGTCCGCTGTATGCTCGTCCTCTTGCTTCTTTCCTCTAGTTTCTGCTAGAATCGGTCTTTTCTGCAGAGACCCTCTGTCTGGCGGTGTTATTCGTCCGCCATCTTGCTCCGCCCCTGAATCATCTTTAATGGAAGCACCAAGTGACTTCGGCTACCCAGACTAACTAAACGTTGATAACCATTTGTTCTTCACTAATTACTATAAAAGGAAAGCCACGATGCTATTTAAACTCTAAAAATAGGCAAATGTTAAGTGCCAGCTAGGCTAGGATACTAAGAGTATAATAAGCCTTTACTCTCTTTTCTTCTGTTTATATTTATATTGATTTTCTTTTCTCACTTACTCTTGTCTCTGGGCCTTTTCCTTCTTTCTTTATTTTTTATTTTTTTGAAACAGAGTCTCACTCTGTTGCCTGGGTTAGAGTGCCATGGCGTCAGCCTAGCTCACAGCAACCTCAAACTCCTGGACTAAAGCAATCCTTCTGCTTCAGCCTCCCAAGTAGCTGGAACTACAGGCATATGTCACCATGCCCAGCTAATTTTTTCTATATATTTTTAGTTGGCCAATTAATTTCTTTCTACTTTTAGTAGAGACGGAATCTCACTCTTGCTCAGGCTGGTTTCAAACTCCTGACCTTGAACGATCCGCCAGCATCGGCCTCCCAAAGAGCTAGAATTATAGGCGTGAGCCACCGCATTCAGTCTCTTTATTTTTCTATCTCTCTCCTCTCTCTTTTTCTTGCTCTCCACTGTATGCTTTCTTCTTTCTTATTTATTCTACTCCAAATGGAAATGTACCTCTAAAGTAAATGAACCACCCACTACATCAAAAGCCAATCACAAAAATGCACATTTGCCCACAGGATTATTCAACAATTGTGGTCCAGGTAATTTCTCCATAGTCCTACCATTTGTGCTTAATCTCAAAATGAAGCAGCTTCTGAGACTTTGAAATTTAATCAGTTGCTTATGGGAAAAAAAAAAAAAAAACAATTTCTATCCAAGGTAAAGTGAAACTGGATTAATTGCTGTGATCCTGAGTCAAGCTCCAAACCTTTAAAAGAAATTCAGATTAAGACAGAAAACATTTGTCTATTTATAGCAAATCCTTGTATTGTGTTAGGAATTAGTAGTTCATGAAGAATTGTGGTTGATATTTATCTAAGTATGAATTCCCCTATGAAAGGGGCCACACTGCTACCTTCAGCAATTCGGATTCCTTCCTCATCGCAGAGAGCTTTAGCATCCACCAGTGCTGCTCGAAGAAGCCTCTGAGTTTTTCCAGGCTGTGCTGGAAGGTCAGCCCTTACTTAGCTGGTGAGAGTTAATGAGATTCCAACGTGACAAGGAATGACTGCAGTCCTGAAAAAGACATTCTTTTTAAAGCTAATTAACAGATATTGTTTATGAGTCCAGTAAAATAACTTATTTCTCTAGTTGTCATTGTAAACAATGCCTTATTCAATTATTTGGCACTAGGACACACCACAAAACGATAAAGGATAGTCATAAATATGCAATTGTTTCATTTTTATTTTGTTTATTATTTCAAAATATTATGGGGTACAAATGTTTTTGGTTACATGGATCACTTTTGTTATGCTTGAGTCAGGGTTATAAGTGTGCCCGTCACCCAGATCAGGCGTCCTCAAACTACGGCCCCCGTGCCACCTGCGGCCCTCTGAGGACATTTATCCAGCCTGCGGAGTGTTTTTGTTGCCGCTGCCTGTGCTGCTTGGCAGCCGACTTGTCCTGGGCCCACAGTGCGCATGTGTGGAATGTGCGCCGCACTCTCCAATGGCTCTCCAACGGTCTAAGGGACAGTGAACTGGCCCCCCTGTTTAAAAAGTTTGAGGACCCCTGACCCAGATAGTCTTCATTGTACCTGTTAGGTAGGTTTTCACCCATCCCCTTCTCTCACCTCCACCCTGCTTGATTTTCACTGAATTTTATTTCCTTCTATGCACATGTGTCTTATTGGTTAGTTCCGATTTAATAGTGAGTACATGTGATGGTTGCTTTACCGTTCTTTAGATACTTCACTTAGGAAAATGGTCTCTAGTTTCATCCAAATTGTTACAAAAATCCTTAATTTATCCTTCTTCATGGCTGAGTAGTACTCCATGGTATACATATACCACATTTTGTTAATCCACTCATGGATTGATGGGCACTGGGATTGATTCCACATTTCCACAATTGTGAATTGTGCTGCAATAAACATTCAAGTGCATGTGTCATTTTCATAAAATGACTTCTCCTTTGGGTAGATACCCAGTAGTGAGATTGCTGGATCAAATAGTAGGTTGACTTTTAGTTCTTTGAAGAATCTCCATACTGTTTTCCATAGAGGTCATACTAATTTGCAGCCCCACCAACAGTGTATAAGCATTCCTTTCTCTCTGCATCCATGCCATCATCTGCTGGTTTTGGACATTTTAATAAAAGCTATTCTTACTTGGGTAAGGTAATATCTCTTCGTGGTTTTAATTGGCATTTCCCTGATGATTAGTGATGTTGAGTATTTTTTCAGATGTTTATCGACCATTTGTCTATCTTCTTTTTAAAAACTTCTGTTCAAGACTTTTGTCCACTTTTAATGGGGCAAAACTTGTGATTTGCTTGAGTTTTTTGTCTGCAGTCCCCAACCACCAGACTGCAGCCTATTACTGGTCCGTAGCCTATTAGGAAATGGGCCATGCACTACCACCTGAACTCCGTACCACACCTGCCTCCTAATGCATAAGACCCCACCCCTCATCCACATTCCATGGAAAACTGTCTTCCATGAAACCAGACCCTGGTGCCAAAAAGATTGAGGACCACTGTATCAGATATATAGCTTGCCAATATTTCTCCCATTCTGTAGGTTGTCTATTTGCTTATTTGATTATTTTGTTAGCTGTGCAGAAGCTTTTAATCAAGTTCTTTTTATTTATTTTTATTGTTGCTATGATTGCTATTGGGTTCATCTTCATAAATTCTTTACCTAGACAGATATCTATAAAATTTTTTCCAACTTTTTCTTCTAGCATTCTTATGTTTTCATGTCTTACATTTTAAGTCTTTTATCCAGTTTGAATTAATTTTTGTGAGTGGTGAGAGATATGAATCCTGTTTCATTCTTTTGCAGGTGGCTACCCAACTTTTCCAGCACCATTTATTGAATAGGGCTTCTTTTCCCCAGTGAATATTGTTGTCTGCTTTGTCAAAGATCAGCTGGCTGTATGTGGATGGTTTATATCTGGGTTCTCTGTTCTGTTCCATTGATCTATGTCTCTATTTTTGTACCAATTTCATACTGTTTTTGTTACTGTAGCCTTGTAATATAGTTGGAAGTCTGATAAAATGATGCCTCCAGATTTGTTCTTATTGTTTAAGCTTCGTTTAGATATGTGGACTCATTTCTGGTTCCAAACAAAGTGTATAATTATTTTTTATAAATCTATAAAATATGATGTTGGTATTTTAATGGGAATTTCACTGATTCTGTAAATCACTTTGAGTAGTATGGACATTTTAATGATGTTGATTCAACTGATCCATGAACGTGATATTTTTTTCCATTTGTTTATGTGGTCTGTGGTTTCTTTCCTCAGTGTCTTGTAATTCTCTTTGTAGAGATTTTCACCTCCTTGGTTAAGTATATTTCTAGGTATTTTGTTTTATTGGAGCTACTGTGAATGGTAGTGAATCTTTGATTTCACTCTCCCCTTGCTGTTATTCACATATAGGAATGCTACTGATTTGTGTACTTTGATTTTGTAACCTGAGACTTTGCTGAATTTATTTATCAATTCCAGGAGCTTGGTGGTGTCTTTGGGGTATTCTAGATAGAAGATTATATCATCAGTAAAAAGTGAGAGCTTGACCTCTTCTTTCCCAATTTGGATACCTTTGATTTCCTTCTCTTGTCTGCTTGCTCTGACTAGGCCTTCCAGCACTACGTTTAATGAAAGTGGAGACAGTCAGCACCCTTGTCTCATTCCAATTCTTATGGGAATGCTTTCAGTTTTTCCCCTTTCAATATGATGTTGGCTGTGGGTTTAGCATATATGGCTTTTATAATTTTGAGATATGTTCCTTCTATGGCTACTTTGTTGAGGCTTTTTATCATAAAGGGTACTGAATTTTGTTGAATGCCTTTTCTGCATCTATTCAGGTAATCATATGGTCTTTGTTTTTGCTTCTGTTTATGTGGTCAATCACATTTATTGATTTATATATATTGAACCATCCTTGCATCCCTGGGATGAAGCTTACCTGATCATGGTTGATTATTTTTTTGCTATGCTACTGAATTCAGTTTGATGGTATATTATTGAGGATTTTTGAATTTATATTCATAAGGGATATTGGTCTGCAGTTTTCTTTCTTTGTGTGTCCTTTCCCAGCTTTAGTATCAAGGTGATACTGGCTTCATAGACTGAATTGGGGAGGATTCCCTCCTTCTTGATGTTATGGAATAATTTATGCAGTATGGGTACCATGTCTTCTTTGTAGATCTGGTAAAATTTGGCCATGAATCCATCTGGTCCAGGGGTTTTTGTTGTTGTTGTTCGAAGATTTTTTTATTACTACTTCAATCTCATTGCTCTTTGTTGGTCAATTCAGTTCTATTTCTTTCTAATTGAATCTTGGGAGCTTGTGTGCTTCCAGTAATTTGTCCATTTCCTCTATGTTTTCAAGTTTATGTGTGTAGACATTTTCATAGTATTTACAGATGATATTTTTTATTTCTGTGGTGTTAGATGTAATATCTCCTTTTTCATTTCTGATTAGCTTATTTGGGTCATTTCTTTCCTATTTCTGGTTAATCCTGACAAGAGGCCTGTCAGTTTTGTTTATCTTTTCAAACAACCAACTTTTAATTTCACTGATTCTTTATATTGCTTCTTATTTTCCATTTTGTTTAATTCTCCTCTGCCCTTAGTTATTTCTGCTCTTCTACTGGCTTTGGGTTTGGTTTGCTCTTCCTTTTCTAGTTTTGTAAGAGGTGTCATTAGATTATTGATTTGTGATTTCTCTGTCTTTTTTATGTAGGCATTTAAGGCTATAAATTTTCCCCTTAAGACTGCTTTCACTGAATCCCATAGATATTGATAGCTAAGTACATGAAGCTCAATGAACACTGCAGAGATTCATTGTAAAGAGGCAATAACCAAGACACATAGTCATCAGACTGGCCAAAGTCAACACAAAGGAAAAACTCCTGTGAGCTCTGAGGCAAAAACATCAGGTGACTTACAAAGGAAAGCCTATCAAGCTAAAGGCAGACTTCTCAACTGAGACCTTATAATCCAGAAGAGAATGGGGAACCATCTTCGGTTTTCTTAAACAGAACAACTGCCAGCCTAGAATTTTGTATCCTGTAAAACTAAGTTTCATATATGAAGGAGAAACAAAGACTTTTCCAGACAAGAGAACACTGAGGGAATTTGTCAAGACCAGACCTGCCCTGCAGGAAATACTCAGAACCACTTTATACATGGATCAGCACAATAGACACCCACCAGTATAAAATCATCCAAAAGCTAATACTCAGAGCTCATATAAAACAATAACACAGGAGGTAAAACAAAGAAATAAGGTACTACCCAACAGAATGAACAGAACAGCATCCTACATATCAGTTCTATCCATCAATGTGAATGATTTGGACTCTTCACTCAAAAAACATAGGCTGGCTGAATGGATGAAAAAATATAACACAAGTATCAGCTGTCTCCAGGACATATCTAACCCACAAGGACTCATACAGACACAAGGTGAAGGAATGGAAAAAAAAAATATTCCATGCAAATGGAAACCAAAGGAAAGCAGGTCTATTCATTTTCATATCAGATAAAATTGACTTTAAATCAACAATAGTGAAGAAAAACAAATATGGTCATTATATAATGGTAAAGAGAACAATTAATCAAGAAGACATAACAATTCTAAATATTTATGCTTCTAAACAGGAATATCCAGATTCATAAAGCAAATCCTACTAGACCTAAGCAAAGAGATAAACAGCAGCATCGTGATTGCTGGGGCATTCAATACTATACTGACAGAACTGGACAGATCATCCAAGCAGAAAATAAACAAATAAACACTGGACTTAAATGGGATTCTAGAACAAATGGACCTAACAAACATTTACAGAAGACTTGACCCAAAAACTACTGAATAAAAAAAAAAAAAACTACTGAATATATATTCTTTTCATCAGCACATAGAACATTCTTTGAGATTGATCATATCTTAGGCCACAAAACATATCTCAACAAATTCAAAAAACAGAAATCATACGATGTATCTTCTCAGACCACAATGGAATAAAACTAGAAATCAACTCCAAGAGAAACACTCAATTCTACACAAAGTTATAGACATTAAACAACCTACTGCTGAACAACTATTGGGTCAATAATGAAATTCAGGCAAAAAACAAAAGATTCCTCAAACTTAATGACAAAGGGTGCACAAGCTATCAAAATCTATATTTTGTTTTATTTTAAGCTATTAACAAACTAGGCATAAAAGAGAGGGATATGGGTAATCCTTGGATGTCACAGTCCTTATTATCTTTGGTTATCAGTTCTCTCCTCACCTATGCTTTGCTTGCCAGTGGACCACTTTCCTCCCCCTCCGTAAAGGACTTTGCATTCCCTGGGAATTACATGGCCAGCTGCTATGGTGCTTCCCTGGGGGTGCTATTACTGTAGCCAATAGAAGAGATAGTGGGGGCATTTCCAACTTCACAAAGTGTTAAGCACAGCTGCTTAATAGAAAAAAAATATCTGCCTTGTTCTAAGTTATGCATTGCATGGCATGTGCATTTGAGGTTTCCTTACATGTTTCCAAAGCAGCATGTGCAACATATCACACTCAAACTGTCACCATCTGACACTCAGAGCAGCACACAGGCAAAATGTTCCAGTAAGGAGACTATGGCATGCATATGCTCCACCTGGAGCACCTGGAAATAACTAAACTTCCAAACATACCGTAGTTTGCTTTAACAAAATAGAAAGCTTCTGTGTTGAAATTAATTTAATTTTAGCTGTGTTAATTTATCCTAATATGGATCTCTGAATATTTTATTATTTCCCTTGGATTATTTCTAATGTTCTCCGAATGGGTATTCATTTCTCTGTTTCCTCCCTATCTCTTATCCATTCTATCAAATTTTATTCCTAAAAATGTACATTTTTTTCATATATCACTCTTCTACTTAAAAACTGTCAATGGTTTCTCTATGTTAAAAATAAAGCTCAAATGCCTTAGCTTGACATTTAAAGTTCTCTGCCATCTGGCCTCAACTTGTCTATGGTTGCTACCTAGTTTTCTGTACATCTAAACATAAATCTTCTGCTTCAAAGTGGTCTAATCACTGTTACCCCACCACTTTATTTCCATAGCCCCCATTTAAAAAGTTTTCTGTAGAATAATTCTCTTTCTTCTTGCTTGAAATGACCACTTCCCCTTTCTGGCAGCCTTTATTCTGTCTACTTTCCAGATTCCACTTGCTTTGGATGGATTTTCTAACATCTGCATAGCTCTTGGGGTTAGTTGATTCCCCTAGGAAGCGTGGTCCTGGAGTGGGAAGCAGGTAGAGTCTATAAACTAGAAAGAAATACTAGGGTTTTGTTTCAGCTTTAATACATAGCAATAACAGGACCTTGAATGAGTAACTTAACTCTCTGGTCTTCTATTTCCTCATTATTAAAATGAGATTAATAATAACTGCTTTCCATAACTTAATTTCAAAATAATGTAAGATGCCTGAAAAGGTACTTTGAAAATAATAAAGTACCCTTTGAATATAACATATGATGGCAATTTTCTCCCGAACAAGTAGCATTTCCTATGCACTTATAATATGTGAGGCACTCTCCTGTCTAATTCATAACAATATTATAGTTGGTGCTATTGTTATTTCTATTTTGTAGATAATGAAGCAGAAAGGCTAAGTTACTTGCCCAAGATAAAACAATAGGTAAGAAGAGGAACTTGGGTTCAAACCAAGATAGGTGGACACCAGAGCCTGCTTTCATCATACTACATCGCGGTGCCTCTTATAGAATTCTGTGATTTATTATTAACATGTGTTTAGTCTTATAAACTCCTCAAGGCCAGTCACAACAGCTTATCTTCTATGACTTTCATGCTTGCTGTTCCCTCTGCCTAGAATGCTCATCACATGGCTCAGTCCCTCATCTCCAGGTCTTTACTCAAATGACACTCTCTTAGTAAGCCTTTCCTGGACACCCACGTTTAAAATTATAACCCTCCAGCCTTTTCTATCCACTCCATCCTCTTCATTTTCTCCATATTGCTTATCATTTGACATCCTACATGTTTTATGTAGTTATGTGTTACAAAGTTTACATTCTAACAGAATGAAAAAATACATTAATAGTTATGTGTTTTTATTGTCTTGTTCTATTAAAATGTAAGCTTTATGAAGGCAGGGATTTTTGTGTGTTTCATTTATTACTGTAACCCCACTGCCTAAAACAGTGCCTGTCACATATTAAATACTCAATAAGTATTTGATAATAAATAAATGATTTAAATTAGTATACATGATTGACCAAATGATTTGGGAGTTTTCTTAACTGAAGACTACTAACATTTGTATTCAGTTGTGTGGAATAAGAATAGACACAGTATCTACCACTGTGAATTCTCTTTAAATGAATCCTAGAATAGTGTCATTTTCATTAAGAGATATAATAAATGCACTCTGATTTGTACAGGCTTGTTAGAATTGTATTTTATTTTTAACTATAAATAGGTTTCTATTTTTTTAATTTATACATTTATGAATAAGTATTTGATAAGAGAAAAATATCTTCATAGGATAATCTTCTATCTTCTATGAAGATTTTGCCCATCATAATATAAATACAGCCATGTTGATCACAGAATAAAATGTAAATTCCTAATCATGAGCTACAAGTCCTTTTCGGATGTAGTCTCCATATGCACATCTACTTTCCCCCCTTATCATCCCCATTTCAGAGGCAAAAATGTTAATGACACAGTAGCTATGCCAAAAAATTTGGAGGCAAGCTACCTGGGATTACATCCCAGGCTCACCACTAGCCTTCTTTAGGCCTCACATTTCTCATCAGTAAAATGGGGATGGTTATATTAACTAATTCCTAGAGCTCTTATGGAGATAAATGAAGTCATCCACACAAAACATGTAGCAAGCTTCCTGGTACAATGTAAGTTTTGGGTTATTTCTATTTTTATTAATTTCAGTTTAAAATTCAACCACTTGCAGGTCCTCAGTCTCTCCAACAGAGACTTTTTAATGTAGTTATGCCTTTGAACATCAGATTCTTCTTTAGGTGTAAGAAAACACCAATCCCTAACTTCTCTAACTGGCGAATTGCTTTATACTTTTCAAGTCTCAACCCAAATACTGCTTTTTATGAAAAGTCTTACCTGATTTTCTTTCAGATTCAGAAATCACCCCTCCAAAGTTAACTTCATATTGCATATATTTTGACTTTGACAATTAACATCGTGCTCTATTGGTTTCCTTGAAAATCTGTCTCTCCACTGGATTAGAAATATCTTGAAGGTAGAAAATGTGAATTCCATTTTTGTATTACCAGTGCTTGACACATAGTTAACATTCAATAAATATGCATTGACTACACAAATTAATGACTTGAGTTTTTAAATGTGAATGTTTGTTTATATTTAAGTGAGATTCAACCCTGGATATGTGTCTATTTGTACCCTAACTAGTTTAAGATTAAATGAGTACTTATATTTTTGGTATAAAATGTTAGCAGCATTATTTGTTTGGATGAAATAATTTTTCCCCCATTCTTATGTTTCCTTCTATGTGAAGCAAGCTCTGCTAATTCAAATTTCTGGCCTGTCCACTTGCTCATTTATTCCTCTTTCATGTGTTTTCTTAATCAGACAGAAGAGTTTGACATGAAAACTGGTCCTGCTAGGCCAAGTCCCTTCCCCTCTCTTTTAAGAGTGGACCTACCCACAAAGAATATGCACTATGTTCAAATAATCAACTTGGCCATGAAAATTCCATTCTTGTGGTAGAAAGTTTTGATTACTGGAAATAACACCTAATTTTGAGTTTCATATCAAGAAGCTGGTTTATCTTTAGATAAAATCCACATTTGCAATTGGGAGCAATAGCAATAATTAAGCAGATATTTTTGTCTTCCATTTACCTTTCCCTTTGCTCTTATCTTTCAACTGCTTTAGAATTCAGGTGTGGAACAATTAGGCTCTTTACTGAACCTTTCAGACCACAAACATCTTTCATAATTTAATTATGCTTACACTATGAGATAAATTAGAATGTATTACTCAACATTTATCATGTCTACAATGTTGCATGCATGTATCTTAAGCAATGCTGGGTGTCTATAAGAATCTGCACAAGGAAGATGTGACTATGAAGAAAAAAATTTAAAGAAACCTTTTCAATCTACTATGACACCAAGAAAAACATGGTCTTCCCACCAATGAAAATCATTGTTCTGATGCTCAAATAGGAGAGAAGCATAAAACTCATTCATCTAAGTGGTGTGTATTAGAATCTTCAGATTTCCAGGCAATCTTTTGCTCACAAATTTTATTTCCACAGATCCTAACATGCTATTTATATACAGTGAATTTTTTCTCTATGCATGTTTCATGGATCCACTTATTTCACTTTCCATTGAAAATAAGCCTCTAATGAATGTTTTTTTCCACTTTATTAAGTAAAACATTAAACATAGTGAAAGACAATTTTAAGTTGAAGTGTCATATCAAATTGCCTTGATTCGCTAATCAAACATGATTATAAGTGACAGAAGTGGTTTTCATTTTCATTTTTATAACATTATGATACTATAAAACATAAGGATAAGAAACTAAACAAATTACAGTTATATTAAAATGCATTTTCAGGGAGAGTGGGGAAAACAGTTTCTCATCACTATATATAATTACAGTTCTAAGATTTCACTAAGGAACCATCCAAAAGTATCAACTTTTATTTAGCAGTTTTCACTTTTATATTCATTTTCATATAGGTGTCCTATATTTTAGCCATTTTTCAGTCTATTTTATCTGGAAAAACATGAGTTAGCTATAAGTGACACATTACTACTCATTTGTTTAGTTGGTGATTTACAGTTAATTAAAATATTTTTTGTTAATGAGGGCTGTGAGTTAAAAAATTGGACAAGTATCATAAATAATTCATATAAAATTATATTTTCTTTTTTAAACCTAGAAGAGGTAAGATAATTGATGAAATATTTATAAATCTAGACCATACAGAATTATCAAATATATATTGGGTGATATCTCTACAAAGTATTGTCCTATGACTATGAAATTGTATGATTCATGGCCCAAATACTTAGGTTCCATCTTTCTCAACACCTTCAAACACTTTTTTAACTCATCTGGTTAACTAAGATACTATAGTATCACCTTTATACTAATCAGTATTTGCCCTAGTATAGATTAATGATGCCTATCCTTCATAATATATATGTACTAGAAAATATTTTTGTATTGAATAAAATATCTTAAATATCTCTTTCATATTCATATTTTTCTATTTCCATCTGTAAAATATATATAGCAGCTGTCATGTTTAGTTTCTGCACAGCAAGGAAAAAGATAACTGAGTAAATAGGCAACCTACAGAAGGGAAGAAAATATTCACAAACTATACATTGATAAGGGACTAATATCCAGAATTTACAAAGAGCTCAAGCAAATCAGCAAGAAAAAAACAAATTACCCCCTTAAAAAGTTGGCAAAAGACATGAACAGAGTTTTTTCTAAAGAAGATAGACAAATGACCAACAAACATATGAAAAAAATTCTCAGAATAATTAATCACCAAGCAAATGCAAATTAAGGCTACAATGAGATATTACTTTACCCTGTCAGAATGGTTATAAAATGATTATAAAAAATCATTTTATAATATATCATTTACATTTATAATATATTTTATAACATATTTATAATATATATTATATATTTATAATATAATATATCATTATAATCAGAATGATTATAAAAAAGTCAAAAAACAATAGATGCTGGCATGGATGCAGAGAGAAAGGAACGCTTATACACTGTTGGTGGGATTGCAAATTAGTGTAACCTCTATGGAAAATGGTATATAGATTCTTCAAAAAACTAAAAGTAGCTCTACTATTTGATCCAGTAATCCCACTACTGGGTATCCATCCAAAGGAAAAGAAGTCAGTATATCAAAAAGACATCTGTACCTGAGTGTTTATCGTAGCACAATTCACAATTGCAACGATATGGAATCAAGCTAAGTGCCCATCAATTCATGAGTATATGAAGAAAATGCAATATATATATATATATATATATATATCCATGGTGTGATATATATATATATATATATATATCACACCATGGAGTACTACTCAGGCATAAAAAGTAATAAAATTATGTCCCTTGCAGCAACTTGTATGGAACTGAAAACATTATCCTAGGTAAAGTATCTTAGAAATGAAAAAACAAACACCACATGTTCTCACTAATAAGTGAGAACTAGATGATGAGTACACATGGGCATATACTGGTTTAAAGTACATTGGAAACTAAGAAGGGAGGAGGTTGGGAGGAGTTGAAGGATAAAAACTTACCTATTGGATACAGTGTACAGTACTCTCTTAATGGGCACACTAAAAGCCTGGACTTCAGCATTACACAATTTGTCAATGTAACAAAAACACTTGTATCCTGTCAATATTTTGAAATTTAAAAAAAAAAAAAACAAGAAGGAGAAAAAATGCAGCCTAACAAGAATTGGTTAGGAGAATCATTGGAAATGTTTGAGAACTTCATTTTAAAGTATGAAAGGATAAATATTTCTTGAGTCTTAATAAAATTGATAATTAACAAGTGGAAAAAAATTTCAATAAAAATGTTATTACACTTACCTTTGCATGTTCAATCTATTGACACTAAAATACAACAATCATATGGTGCCATGAAAATTTTTTTAAATGTTTGAAGGTGTTAATATTCAAAAGATATGACATAAATGGTATAGATAAATCAACACTTTCAAAAATAATACTTAATGTTTAACTTACATGTCACCATTCCTGCCTTAGGAGACTTGGTGAAAAACTTAGGAACTTTGAAAAATCTGTAAATGTATAACTAACAGCAAAGATGTTATTGAAAGAACCAAGAGAGTCCTCATTCATTGAAAAATCTCAGCAAATATTTATCCAAGGGCTTATGACATGCCTAATATTGCATTTCAGAAAATTGACCCCAGAAAATTCCTGATTTTTTTTTTACATTTTGTAGAAGTGTTCACACTAGGTTTAACTGCTTGAGATTTCATCCTTTAGGAACTCATGTAAGTTAACCAGAGCCTTCTATATTAATCAAGAATCTTTTGATTTCAAATGAATGAAATCCTCCTCAAACTCTCTGGGATAAATTGGCACTTCCTTTCTATTCCCACTTCTTTCTTAGTGCATTTTCCTCTACAGAAATAATTGAAAACCTAAAAACTATACCTCCCAGACTTCCTTACACCTGGCTTCTTAGGTTTTTGTAAAAGAAGAGGGTCTTCCAATTAGAGGCATTGAAAAGACATTGAGAAAAATGGAAAGATTACTTTCTCTCTCTTTTCGATAAAGAATTGTTAAATATAAAGCATTAATTTAAAAAATATTTATTAAATTCCTACTATAGTATAGACTGTACTCTCCAGCCTTATGAATCTTATAAATCAATAGTAAAACAATTGCATAACTCATTACAAGTAGAAAAAACAAAGCTATATGAGACAAGTAGAGATAAAATACTATTAACATTTAGAAGAGGGAAGACTTACTTCAGGTGGGGAAATTGAGCAAAGCTTCATGGAAACAGTGAGATTCTATTGTAAGCTCTCATGCTACACCGGATTGAGCTCATGGAGATGGGAAAAGGTCAGCACAGGTAAATCATACATGGGGTGAGCAGAATTTATTGAGAAGTTTGTTGAGAATGGTGGAAGAAGGGATTTCCCCAGAACTGTAATAATCTTTTCATAATTACTGGTTTTTGCACACATAGACTGATGACATAGGAATTAAAAAAAACGATGCCTTCAGAACAGTTGGAGAGGAAGATTCCACAGGACTTGGTGATTCAGTGTTGTCTGTTTTGTAATTTATATATACTTAATCCCATTTTTAAAAGGACTTGAGGGGCTGACCTGGCAATTGATTGAATGTGTGCACCTGTGTGAGAGAAGAGACAAAGATGGCATTCAATAAATATTTGTTGAAAATGAATTAATTTACTGAGCCTTTGTGAATGGAAGATGGAAATACCACTATAGGAGTTGCTCAAGTCAGAAAGGAGTTGATTTGTAGAGATAATAGGAATTGACAGCAAGTATATTAGAGCAGACGCTTATTCTGTCTGTAACTATATGACCTGGTTGTACCAAAAAAAAAAAAAAAAAAAAGGTAATTTATTTGCTTTGTGGTAGTCTTTCTTTACAAGCTGTGAAAAATGCCCTCACTGAACTTTAGTCATGGATAGAAGCCCAGTAGTATCTTGAATAGGGGAATGGGGCTGGATACTGGGCTCTCTCCCTAAGCAAACAGACAGCAGGTGGAACTGACTTTGTTCATGGTCAAAAGTGGGACCCTCCAAATACTCCATCTTTTGCAGCAATTGGAAAATTGCAGCAATTGGAGTAATTGAAACATTGCTTTGAGCTACTTGGAGTCAGGGGACTTACATTGCAAGCTATAAAAAGTATCACGCTGTCCCTCCTTTTTCCTTGTTTAAAAACATGCATAAATGGCCACTTTTCATGACCCTGGACACCTTGATAACATCATTGCAAAGCCTGTCCAGAGAGGAGCATCAGACTCTCCATTTGCAAAACAGCTGTTTCAAAATAGTCAAAGCAATGCATTAATATGTTCAAGGGCAAAGATTATTTCCAATATTCTTGTAGCACAGATGAAAGGTGGATACCATCTTGACTTTATAGATTAAAAACAAACCAAGGAAGCAAAGTGATTAGGAGATTTGCTTACATTAGTAGGACCACTGTAATTCCAGGCATAAACTAGACCTATATGCTGACTAAAATCAATACTTTCAGCTTTTGCCAGCACACTTCATGCCTATGCTTTGCCCATAAGCAGCAAAGCAAAAAGGATACACCTTTTTTGTCCTGCATCCAAGACACTTGCCAAACTGTATTTCTGTTTAACTAGTGTAGCATAGGCATTACCTGCCTATACCCAAGTCTGTAGGATTCAGTCTTGACTGCACAGGTGGATAGGTGACCTAAGCCTCAGTTTTCTCATCTGCAAAATAGAAACAACAATAATACTTTCTTCATGTGAAAACTATTGTTTTCACAGAACATGCTGGGTTAATTATTTAGTACAAAGTTTCAACCCAATATGTCCTCTGAAACCAAGTTATTATTCTTAACAGGTTTCTTGTGCTGATAAATGACATTTCTTTTTTCCTGAGAGATAAATCTTTGGTTTTAAATGCATTGTTTGCTTAGAAATAATTAGCACATTTGCAGTGTTCAGTACTGTTCATTTTAAAAGATGCAGGAATAGGAGACTTTAGCCCTATACAAGCATTTCAAGAGTAGTCTCTTTAACAGCACTTTGTGATTTAAATCTTTCATTATTCACTTGTGTATGGTGAACAGAGAAGGATACTTCATCCTCCTTGGATCTGAAGACCAAAATGTGCTCAGCTGCAGACCAATTATGATACTCAAGTATTTTCAAGACTGGAAAATGGGATATGTTGAACTGTGCTTGTGTGATTAGCTTCATTGATTTCTATAGAAAACGCAGTACTTAACTTCAATCAGTATAGTAGTTCAGTAGTTCAAGGAAGTTTACTATTCCTTTGAAATTCACAAGGAATATACAGTACAAAGCCAGCCATGTAAGGGTCACAATGACAATTTACCAAAATCAGATGTCTCAGGATCATCTATAATCTGTCCATTTGAGCAGATTAGATATCTCATTACTCAGATGTGTGTTTTCAGTCGTACCTTACTTACAGATTATACTGTGCCATTACTTGTAAACAACTATTGATTACTTTAAAAATAAATAGGGATCCATTACATGGGAGTCTCCACTGCTTCTTTTGTTCAGAAATGTTTAACTGTCTTCTAGTTGAAATAGTGATGTGTTGTGCCTGGAAGATGATAAGCCATTCCCTGAAAAATATGGAGGCTTTTAGCACAATGAAAAAACATAAATAGGAAACTGCTGGTTAATGGATCCTCAACAATAACAGACATGAAAGTTGGTGAACCTTTAACTCAATCTATCTTTCCATCTATCCATCTAATTATTTCTATGGCGCCTGTGATCAAGGTTATATAGACAGGCTGAGAGAGATATTAGAATTTCAACATAATAAATGAGGGAAAGAAGCTTTCCCCCTTTCTGTACTTATCTGGAGCCATATTGGGGGTATATTATCTTGAGTTCTTTGGAAGGGAATCAGTACAAATGTTTAAAGGTTAAAATTTTATGCTTATCTTGCCTTCACTTTGGAGCGAGTCTTTCCTTGCCAACTCAGGTGACATTTGGCCTATCAATTTTTCTCAACAACTTAATGGCCATAATGTTCAAGGTCTGGCAGATATTTCCAATTACACAGAAGAACAGCAATCTGAGGATTGGTCTTCAACATTCCGGTGTCAAAGCAAAGCTATTCATGGAGATAATAGCAGAAGCAAATTGCACAATTCCACTTCTCCTTCTACTTCTCATGGAGACCATTATCCAAAGCAGAATCACATCCAAAATAGCCTGCTCATCCCTTCTGCCAAGTCTGAAATCATGAGGCCCATGATCAATAGTGTGGTGAGTAATCAATAGTTCTGATATATTTTGAAACACTATTTTCAAACACTTGCACATGTCAATGTTAAAAATGTAGAATTTCTTATTCTCAAGAGTCTTCTGGTAAAATGTGAATTTAGTTTTGTTGTGGTATCAGAGATACTCAGAATTTGAATGCAGAACTCCCAACCAGCTCCTCTATTTTCTTTCTTGTGTTATACTTGCTCCATTTTGGCTTCTGTAAGTTAACATTTATTAAAAGTTTCCAAGACAGTGTCCTAGCTGCCAATTGTTTCTTTTGCCTTCTGCCCTGCAAACTCTCTGCAAGCTTTTGTCTTTGAGAATCTGCAGCCAAATGAGCCAGGCATGCAAGGATGAAAGTCAAATGACAGGTCAATATAGGGTAACTGTGAAAGGGTTGGTGGCTTCTGAGGTTCACTGTCATTTGAGTCGTTGTTACAGAAGTAGTAAAGAATATTACTCAAATTTTATTTTTCTACACATTCAAATACACATCAGGAAAGATTTCTCAGGTTTCTGAGAAGTTCCCTCAAGTAGAATAAGCACCATGTTATTTCATAACAGTTTAGCCACATGGAGTTTTGAGCAACTTTGTTCTGATTTTCCATTTGAGAATAATAGGATGTTCTTGGCTGAATAGTATAAATAGTGATCACAGGAACATGGGTAAGGTATCTCATTCATTCACTCAGACACCTGTGCACTCATTCAACTGTATTTGCATTAAAGAGATATATTACATATTTACCTATTCTGGTAACAGAGAACCTTTTCCTTCCAACAGGAGATTAAATTTTTGTGAAAAGATTAAGTTTCTTCTTTTGTGTGCCTCTTTAGATAATCAGAGTGAATCTATACAAAATATTGTAATTTTAAGAAAATTTATAATTTTTCAAGTGCCTGAAAGTCGTAAATCTTATTTTCAACAAAGGATTGCTTTTAATTTTACTTGACTGGATTTTTTTATTTTATTTTTTTCCTTGTCATTATTAATAACATATTTGAGGGCTATCATAAGTAGATACCACTAAAAACCAACTATTGTACTTTGGAGCGCATCTGTGTTTTTCAGGTCAACAAATAATTGATAGTAGTATTTTGTAATGTATTCTTTGCAATAGCACATTAACTATGCCCAAGCAGGAGGCAGAAGCTTTGGTTTAGGATCTCTTCTTATCTACTTTAGCTGTCGTTTGAATGATAGTAGCAAACATTTCTCCAAATTTTCTAGTGTCAAGCCATGGCCAAAGATCTAAGGTCACAGCATCACCATGAACATACTATACACATTGATTTTAAGAGTAATACCTAAGCCAGATGTGGTGGCTCACACCTGTAATCCTAGCACTCTGGGAGGTCGAGGTCAGGAGTTCAAAACCACCCTGAGCAAGAGTGAAACCCCGTCTCTACTAAAAGTAGAAAGAAATTAATTGGCCAACTAAAAATATATAGAAAAAATTAGCCAGGCATGGTGGCGCATGCCTGTAGTCCCAGCTACTCGGGAGGCTGAGGCAGAAGGATCGCTTGAGCCAGGAGTTAGAGGTTGCTGTGAGCTAGGTTGACGCTACAGCACTCTAGCCCAGGCAACAGAGTGAGACTTTGTCTGGAAAAAAAAGAAAAAAAAATACCTATTTTGAAATTATATTATATTTCCAAATCTCTTGTACATGATATCATGCAATCCTCAAGCTCTACTTCAGTGTCCTTGAGCTATTTCCGGGATGTATGAGAAATGTTCATATGCATTATAAAGTTTGACTGCCATCTTTCTCTCAAGTCCCTTCATGTGTCACTTGTAAAACTGTTTTTTAATCATTCTCTGTTCTCTTTTGTTGTTAATTGGTACTATTCATTTGTCAGAAATAAAAATGCTTTCACTGGATAAATTCAAGGAGGTTAAAGTGTCAGCTTTTCTGCTCTCCACCCCCCCAAAAAATCTAACTCGGTTCAATAAAAAATATCAAGGGGGCATTGCAGAATGTTAGAGGAAAGATTACTCATGGACTTCTGCTTTGCAATTGGTTTGTTGAATCTATTTGGAAGAAAAATATAAACAGAATTAATTGCCTAGGCTAACAGTCCTGAGTGAAGATGGCTGCAAATCCTGATTTTTTTTTCTTACAAAGAAAATGGAGCTTGGTGTTTAGAAAGCATTGCCCTTCTATGGAACAATCAATAAAAATAATTTTATTATTATATGCTGCTTTAGGGCCTAAAATCTAGGTGAAGTTAAAAATGAATCACTTTTCTTTTGCAAATTGCAAAAGAAAATTTGCAAATTGCAAATTGTGGAAGACACTAAGAAGCAAAGTTTACCTTATTCTTTAGTCAGGAGGTGTGGCAAAACTCTGGAATGTAAGTTGCTCAAAAACACCTGCAATTGCCAACAGTTAACTTATGGGAATAAAACCTTTTTTGTATAAGTGATTAGATTCTCTGAGCTTCAAAGAGAGTTACAGCATCTTAATTACTTGGAATATAACTACTCCTGTTAAAAACAAAATATTCAAGGTGAAAACACAGTAGAATTAAGCAGTATTATTTCAACCTTGAAATTGAAGCTTTATCTTATCACTGTATTACCCTGTAATGGAACACTGAACTGGAGTTAATCAGTATTCCTGATTACAAATAGGGACATCATGGGGATTTTTCAGAGCCTTCCTTTACTTGTAAATGAAATGTCATGACCATGAGTCAGATAGAAATATTTTGTAGAGGATAAAAGGCTTTTAAATTTCTGATAAACACAGGCTAACTTTTGAGATTTATAACTTATTGAACTTTTTATGCATAAAACATTTAGGTTAATTCATTTAAATAAATGATTGGATTGTTCTTCTGTCACTGCTTCAGATGTACCTACTTGGTCTTTCTTTTCCATAAAATACATTTAGTGATTAGCTGAGTACATTTAAATGCAACTTGTCTTGAATAAGAAAAATCTGAAGATAAAGTAGCTGTAAACAACTAACTAAATAAATAAAGCTACAAAAATGCAAAGGAGAGACAAAAAGCTGAGAATTGAATAGATGGGAGAGTTGCAAGCATTGAATATTGATTGAGACTCTAGTTCATGGTAAATGTACCTGCCTATCTTACTTGTTGTTTGCTTCATATTTTTAACCAGGCCGAGGGAAAAAACAAGAGTACATGAATACTTTATCATTTTGGTGTATAATTGCCTCCGTGTCATTCTAGCAACCCGTGTTGCATGATGATGACAACCCAGGCTCAGAACAATAGAAACACAGTTTCTACACCATTTCAGTACACACCAGGCAAAATGGGGTCCATATCTCTAAATGGCAGGCCAATTTTACAGCTTCTATGACTCTAGTGCACACCTGAGTTCTTCCATATTACTCAGTGGCAGGAAACATTCATAATTCAGTACAGTTCCAGGGCAGCTTAGGTGGCCAGTCTTAGAGTTTCAATTTCAAGGCAACTCATGGTTCTGATTTAGCTCAAAGAAGTGAAAACTTCACTCAATATAATCATGTTTTCCTACATGCCTTCAAAATAATAATTGTGCTAAGTTTGACATAGCATGGGTCCCATTTCTTCTGTGCATACTCTGGGATCCCAATTCCACTGAGAGCTCCAGCAACCAAAGAACCAGAGTGGATCCGCAGAGTCTGTGCTAAAGGCCATAAGAAAGCCTGGTATCCATAGTCACTCCTGCATGGTTTCTCCTCTCTTCTAATCTCCGTCATTGTTCATGTTCATGGCTGAATACTCAGCACTTACAAATATCAATATATTTCATCTTTTTCAGTTGGATTACAGAAAGATTTAGACAAACTAAAGAGAAACTAGAGCACGAGAATTATAAGAATAATCACAAGAGCACTATGGATCAAAGTTCCTGAGAATTAAAAATAGAATTATTGTAAATCTATGCGTGCAGAAAACAAAGAAAACAGGATGAAACCAAATCTTGATCTGCATCAGGTTTTTGTTTTTATCATTTTTTTCTCCAGTATATTAATTGTTTCAGAAAGAAGAAAAGTAAAAGATCATTCTTGCACATTGGAATAGTGTTGGGAAAGCATTAAAATGATCCATTCTCTCTTTGTTTATAGACAAACTGCATAAAGTGCTGAAGTGCTGACAAAGGCATTTTTATGGGGCTCAGTGCTCTGAATTAGATTCTACTCAAAAGCAGTCTCTCCTTTTGGCAGAAGCCCTACTTCCAAAGACAAAAAAAGGTCATTTTCCTTACAGAGATTCTTTATTCTTTCCTGACTTTTCACCCCGTTGCCCCTTTCCGTTGTTAGCTATTTTGAGTTAGTTACGCAGGTTAATTTGATCATGCTTAGCACAGTAAGAGATCAGACTAATCTGGTTTTCCCCTTTTGGATCATTTACTACAAAATGTTCTAGATCCTACTAAATTACAGAATTCCTCTGACAACTGCACAAATAAGGAGCATCTTTTGACATGTCTTCATCTTTAAACTCCCTTCCAAATATTTGAGAGTGAAAACACATGAACTGGGAGATCAAATAGTCTCTACAAAACATACTTTCATAGTTATGTTTTACAATTAGGTCTCAGTCTTGTGGCATGGTGTTAAATATTCTTTGAATAACTCATAAATCACCTAAATATAGATAGATATACACATATACATATATTAATACATGTATCTACATATACTCAGAGAGAAAAAGAATAACCTTTTCTTCGAATTAAAAAAATTCTTTTAAGACTAGAAGTATAATGTTTTTAATATTACATGTTTATATCTGTAAGATGATTTAATTAGGTCTGAAAGTTTTTCCTGAAATTCTTTATATATATAGGCCAGGTGTATTTATATAAGTTGTTTATTTGGCAAATACCTGGATATTTGAGTTTGTTGAATTTTTGTTTTTTATTTGTGGTATGTTCAGTATTTGTGTGGTATGTGTCCATGTATGTGTATGTTCTGTCTCCCCAGTGAATGTGCATTTTAAAATTCTTGAGAATTGTTTCTGCTTGTTGTATAACATTGTTTTTATGCAGTTTTATGCCAGTGTAACTCCTCAAAAACTATCACTAACTCAATATAGACCAAGATGAACGTGATTTCTTAAGGTGAAATGTTGCAAAATTATTCTAGCCAATTTAAATAAAGTGAAAAATATAGTGTTACTGTATTTTTTAAACAAATTGGTTTTATTATAAACTAATGCCTATATCACAAAAAGAAAAATATGGAAAAGAAAGAAAGACAAAATGAAAATAGATAAAATCCTATGTTCATCACTGTTGGCATTTTTATTTGGCATTTTTATTTATTTTATTTGGCATTTTATTTGGCCATTGCATAAAAAAAATTACTTTTCTTGATGACTTTATTTACAACAAGGAAGACATATATGCCCTATCCTCTGAGGCAAAGGTGTGCATTTTAAAGGAGGTCTTCTAGGTTGGTGTGTTTTCTGATGCCAACCTGGAGCTAGGATTGCCTGCAGGATATCTCTGAACACATTAGCAGTATTTATTGAGCTCCCACAGGGTGTGAAACCCTGTGCTAGGATCCCTTGGTACTTATGAACAACAGTCAAAGTCCCTGATTTCACCCCAATGGCAATTTAATATGAAGAAAGTTGTCAGTACATGTCAGTAAAAAGACAAGGGTTGGAAGGAGCAGGGTGAAGTACAAAGGACTGTGAAGTCAAAGTCAAATATGATTGCCTCTGAATCCAGCTTTATGACAAGTCTGCCTCTGGGACTGTAGGAGAGACTACTAAGATTTTCAGAGCCTCAGTTTCCCACATTGAAAAGCAGAAGCAGCACAGCAGCATTATCATGATGGATAATACTTATTGAATGCTTACCATGTCCCAAGCATGCGCTGTAATTATAGTACTTTGCATATTTTAACTCAGTTATTTCTTATAATGAATCTGAGAAGGAAATATTATCTCCCCATTTTACAAATGATAAATTGGGGCACAGGAGATTAAATAGCCTGCCCAGGGTCATACACACTGCTAGCAAGTGAAGAAGCCAGGATTTGATCCTAGGCAGTCTGAACCTAATATCTGGATTCTTAACCTCTATTCTATACTACTATGTGAGACTTATGTAAGAATTAAATAAAATAACATATAGCAGCTATCTAGTAATGTGCAAAGCCATACCTTGTAATACCCTCTGCTTCCCTGATGACCAGAGAACTTTCCAAAAGAAAAGAGTTTACTTGAAAGTAAAACTTGACCTGCGACTTAACAGAGGAAAAGTCAATGAAAAGTTGTCCTATTTTTTTGAGATGCGAAGAACATTTACCTGAACTTTACTGCACTTCTCTGAATGTAAAATTCTTCTTCCCACTCAGAATACCTTAATTCTAACCCCAAACATATTCATGTTATCCTCCAAATTGTTCTACTGAGAGTTTTCAAGGTAAAATCAGAGTTAAGGTCATTCCTTAGAAATATCATAGCTGACATACACAGATTTCAACATATATTTTAGAACACAAAGTTTTCTTGGAAATATCCAAAGGCAAAGATTATTATGCTCTTTTTTA
Organism: Microcebus murinus; assembly: GCF_040939455.1. Lineage (NCBI taxonomy): Eukaryota > Metazoa > Chordata > Mammalia > Primates > Cheirogaleidae > Microcebus > Microcebus murinus. The sequence goes on from NC_134105.1 coordinate 64,524,517, forward strand.
TTTATATTCTTCCTCAGGAATGTTTATTCATTTAGTAAATATTTTTTCATTAATCAATATTAAGTCAATCAACATAAGAACCTGCAGTATACCAGACGTAACACAAAACATTAAGAATACAAAGACAATTTGTTTATATTGCATCACCATGGACATTTATAGTTCTTATTGTTTGGCATCCTCTTCCTTCTTAATTCAAGATTACCCAACTTGGCTTGGGGAAAACCAAGTTCTATTCCTTATTCTTAATTTATGATCTTCAGGAGAACTTGGTATCATCTCATCACATGAAGTCCCCCTGGCCATAATAATTTGTCCAATTACTCTTACCCTATCTTATTGAACCTCAGGAGTTTGTTGAAAATTCTAAGACAAAGACATTGACTTTTTCACACAAGGTGGCATCATGTGAGTATGAAGTCCTCAAAGCTTCCAGTAGACATATTTCCATCTTGAGGACAGCTAACTTTAACAGAAAGCAAACCCCATAGATCCCAGAGTGTTCAGATAAAAAAAAAAAAAATACAACAAAAACAGATCCTTCATGCTATTATTAAATTGCTGTATTAAACTACCCTTGAAATTTGACAGCTCCAGCCATTTCAGTTACAGGTGAACCAATAAATTCCCCTTATTACTTAAGCCAGTTGAATTTGGATTCAAACTTTGTTTTCTTGAGAAATAGCAGATTTCTGGTTGCTAAAAATCCTACAGTAAATATGATCTAAAGTTCTTATCTTTCATAACCATGAGAAACACAACCCTGAGATGCACTAGCAAAATGAGATGCCTCAATCCCAAGGGTACCTGTCATACATTTTGAGCTCCCTGGACCTTATCAGTACTCAGCTACTTAGTCACAAATGATCAATTTGTTTATTTGCCAATGTTTTTTGTAATTTGGGTTTTTTCTGTTTGTTTTGTTTTATGATGTGATTTCCAGGAAGAAATCCAAGAACTGGACAAATGTCAGAGCATCTTCATTTAACTTTTTGCACTGGTTCAACCAGACATGCCACTTGTGATAACCAAAGGCCAAATATTAAGAAATTTCTGGACTAATGTCTTTGAAAATATCTTTAAGGACATCGTACTATTTCTCAGGTTGTCAAAATGGCCTATAAAACACTGGGTTTACTAGGAAGAATAGTAACCATAGAGGGGCAAAAAAAATTATGATTTCTCCAATTCTTTTGCCTTCCTCCACTTTTCTTCCCCTCACTCGCTCTACCCTACCTACACTACACTTCTTGCTTCTCGTCAAATGTGCTGAGCAGGTTCTATCTTATCTCTAGTAAACACTGAATTGATGACTCTTTTAGTTTTTTCTTCCTCCAGATATCCACACAACTCTCTTCTTCATCTTCCTAAAGTCTTTATTCCAGTATCCCTTTTCTCTGAAATTGTCTTGCCACTCCACTTAAAATTGTAAACACTCCCCTGCAAATCAGCAACTTCTACTTCTTTGGTGCCTTATGTTCTCTATAGTATATATTACCATTTAATATGTACTTTATTTCTTTGTTTACAGTCTGTCTCCACAACTGGAATGTAACCTTCATGAGGGCAGTTTTTTATTTTGTCTGTGACTATATTCCCAGTGCCTACAAAACTCCCTGGCACTCATTAGCTGATAAGTACATGTTTGCTAAACAAAGGAATCTGATCTTTCACGAAAATGAAATTATTTGTATTTCTAGATGTCACACTGCAACAAAGCCTCTAAGAAGAGGAAAAATTAGGAAGATAGAGTTACATATGAGAAAAGATGAGAATAATTAAGGCTGAGAGAGGCAATGATTAAAATATGAAACACTGGAAAAAGGAAGCATGCCTTGAAGTTTGAAATAAAATAACATGTATTATTGGGCATGGCTAAGGAATCAAGACCGTAGACAGTATTGTGAGGAAGTGTCTGAAAGGTGTAATTCCTGTGTGACTAGAGACCAGTTCAGAGGGGGAAAGTCTGAAAATTTGCATCTGCTTTCAACCTTTCCAACGGTGATCCAGGAGCCCTCAAGGAGAAAAGATTTCATGTCACCTACTCCAAAGATGGCTCAGAGGAGACGTGACATTCAGATAAGCCCCACTCTTAAAAATAAAATTACAGGACAGAATTCAAAGGAAAGTTTCCAATTCCTGTCTTCAGAAGAGAGTCAAGAACCATCGGCAAGGGAATAAGACTGTAAGAACTTTGTAAGTCTGTAACTTTCATCACTTTCCCACGTTTGTTATTTTTATCTCTTCGATATTTCTCCCAGAGGAATTAGCAGTGAAACCCTTAAAACAAAAGAGGTCTGTGTGATTCTGTCAGAGGTAGGTAAATAAAAGGTCAAACTGGCAAGACTTCACAAGATTTTGCCTTCCTTCTTGCTGGATAACAAAACCCGAAAAGATAGAACGGGCGGCAGTGGGTATCAAAGAGAGGAAAACTGGCCGAGTCGTGCCAGCTTACAGCAAGACACAAGTGAAGAGCCCAGTGTGAGATGGGCCTTGAGGCTGAGCTTTAGAAATACCTTCAGGCTCCCCAGCAGTTAGAAAGTTTTCTTCTCTAGAAGATAAAGAGTTTGTATATAAACTGGCTCAAAAACAGTTTTAAATACACTTATTATGGTACAATTAATTTATAATGGGTATTTTAATCAAATGAGGAATGTTTGGGATTCTTTTTGGTATGCGATGTTATACAAAACATTTTTTTAAAGCCTCAAAATATACCTTGGGGAACATCAGAAGCCAAAGTATATACTGTCTAGATGATTAACCAGTTTGACCTACTATGGCACATATGACCTCCTATGATTGTGTTGAATAACTACTTTCAGATGAATGTGCCATGGAAATCTAGGCTAGTACATCCCTTGGTAAAAAGAAATGTTTCTAAATAGGGCAAAATATCAAATGCATTTGATAATGAACCAAAATTCTGCATCTTGCCTCTGAAAATATTCAGAAAGATATGACACATTAAAATGTCTACAATGTTATCACTCCCTCTTGCCAAATTTTACCAAATGTATTAAGATGACACATCTCTATAGAATGCTGATAGAACAGTGGTTCTCAATCCAGAGCAATTTTACCTTCTTGAGGACAGTTGGCAATGTCTGCAGACATTGTATCTTTTAACACTGGAAGGGGTGCTACTAGAATCTAGATGGTAGAGGCCAAGGATGCTGTTAAACGTCCTACAATTTTACAAAAAACATACAATATTGTGGGACAGTCTCCACAGCAAAAATGTATGCAGTTCAAAATGTCAGTAGTGCTGCAATTGAGAAACACTGCTCATAGAACATTAGGCAGTGAACTTAGCAAAAAGAAGTCAAAACAAACACAAAATCCTATGTATAAATACATGTTTCAATTTTAATTTTTATTGTAACTTTTACTGGCCAGAGAAATTTTCCTTTAGGATCACATCAGGGAAACGATGCAGTTGCTTTTAACCTGTGACCCCATATTTAACAATTGCACCATATTTAAGCATATGATACCCCCCCCCAAAAAAAAAACTCCATTACTATGTTTTCTTTTCTTCTTCGTTAATAGACAAATGATTCTGAATCTCTTCGTAGCACTCTGTGTTCTACCTCCTGGCATTCACATCTTGATAACACATCGCAAATGACCAACAGCATGCAGGTCAAAACTTTGCTCTCCTGTAAGCTTATCAGCAGACAATTTTGTCTATTGACTTCTTCGATGAAAAATACCAAAGAAAACAAGGAAAGCAAGATGTGAAATGAATAAGCAAGGTCTCACTCGGACCTGTTGTTTCGTTTCGGAATAAGTCTTCCATAAATGATGAGATGTCCCATATGGCTGGCCAGACACATTCCTTGAATGATGAGACAGGTCCTCCACAATAGTGAAGTGTTCTATCAATCCCTGAGTGATGTTACAATATACATGTGCAAACATTCCATCCCTCAGAGAGGATTTCTGGTAAAACAATTTGGCCCTCTCTCCCAATTCAAACAACTGCAGATACATTCCAATGTGTCATTTTCAATAAAGACAGGTGGCCTGCTGGTTCTTCATACCGGAACTCTGCTCTGTGCTGTGAATGATATGTAAGCTGCAGTTTAACCATACATGTGTATAAAGTATTTATAGTGACATAAATCAGAGGCTCTTCAACTGGCTTTATATCAAGTATTCCTATTCTCTGCACACAGCATAGAGGTATAAGGTAGTCTCTCTTATTTTTTTTCTAGAGTACCAAATATTAAAATTTGAGCTACTGGCATGAATGTTATGAACTTCCCGCTAACAAGTGAATTAAGTGGCATTCATACACAGATAAGCTGGCCTGTGTTCCCATGCCACGCCTGAATGATTCACTGTATACTTTTCATGTTTGCCATTTCATGTGGCACTACTTGTGCACCCATCTGTACATTCCGCCAGTAATAAACCTGTACTAGTAGAAAACTTCTAGAAATCCAAGCAGCTGTTAGGCATTCAAAATTCAGGGTTCTGAAGCTTCTAAATTCTGGATATCACTAAAGCTATTGTTGCCAAATTTCTCTTCTGTGTCTTCAGTTTTACATGAACCTTGCCAGTGGATAAAGATCAAATAGTTATTAGTCTGCACAACTCAAACAGAATTATATGGACTGATTGACTTGATTATAAGTAGTTTATTGCTGAACTAAATATAGCAAGGCTGCATAGAGATGTTTTGGTTTCAGGGTCTGTCTCCTGAGATGAACAGTTATTTGCAAGCCCACAACCATTATTTGTATCTGATAGAAGATGATTGACATCAAAATGGTCTGGATAAAAAACAATACATAAACATTTATTCCAATTTTAAAGCCAAAGCCAGTCTCTTCAGAACCTTTCCATTGGCATGTGTTCATAAACATGAGCATGTATACAATTGAGCTCTCTGTCCTGTATTCTAGCCCTTAGGAAATATCTGGAGGTCCTTACAAGATGTCAGTCCTACATGTCCTGTTTAGTACGAAATCTCAGCATAAGTTTGGAGATTGGAATGAAGAATCCTACTTGAAATATGTAATTTACATAAATAGCTTATTGAGAAGTCTTAATCAGGAGAGGGGTATATAAATAAATTTTTTTCCTCAATCACTGCTATTAGTCATGCTGTGTTAAATTTTGATGCCTCAACCCTTAAAGAGAGAAGGAGATTCCCCAAATCTCTGAGCACTTTCAACAATTAGGACTCCATTCAAGCTGATTAAAAACCTTAGTCACATGTCTGCTCCCCCGACAGAGGCTGAGCTTCTGGGCTTGAGGAACAAGAATGGCAGTAGAATTCTTTGTACATTACATGCCTCCTTTCCACACCCACTTTTCATGTTGGGTTAGGGAAGCGAAATGAGGGGAAAGGGACAAGTGTCTTGGTTTGTAATAGGGCAGAGTGCTGCTGTTTCTTAGGCCAGTACTGACTGGCAACTGCCTCTTGGTCGTAACTGGCCCAAACACTGGCTCTCGTGGGTTTCAAGCATGCCCTTTGTTGGCCCAGTGGAGCTTCCTCAGTACCAGACTTAGACACAGGCTTGAGCTCAAATTTTTACCTCCTAAAAAAAGAGCTAATGGGATCTCCGCACCTGATGCAGAGAGTTCAGGGTTGGGGGCGGGGGTAGCCTATCTTAGGTGACAAATCAGCAATGCAGAGTTAGCTCAATTACCTTCTATGGTGTTCTGCTCTCCAAGGAATTTCAAGTACCAGGACTCTTGTCATGTCAGTCATAGTGCAGGGCCGGGTTTGGATTGAGGGATTGATCACCTAGGATCTTTTCTTTTCAGCTTTGATTCTAACTAAGGTAAAAATCAGACTCAACATCTTATAATATTTAGTTAGTTAATTAGTTATTTTTGAGACAAGGTATTACTCTGTCACCCAAAGTGGAGTGCAGTGGCGTGATCATGATGACTGCAACCTCAAAATCAGCCTGGCTAATTTTTTTTTGTAAAGATGAGGTCCTGCTATGTTGCACAGGCTGATCTCATACTCCTGTGCTCAAGTCATCTTCCCACTTTTGCCTCCCAAAATTCTGGGATTATAGGTGTGAGCCACCATGCCCAGCTGAACATCCTATAATATTTAAATAGGAAAAATGCGAGAAATACTATGCAAAGTAGTATCAAATGCCTGGTATAAATGACAACTCCACAATTTACTATATGTGGGACCTTGACTAAGTCACCATATATCTCTGAGCCTAGGTTTCCTCAACTGTAGAATGGGATAATAACAGCCCCTACTTCAAAGTTAGCTTATTTATATGAATAGATCAGGTTAGCTATATGAATAAAAAAAAAATCTGTTAAAATCCAGATATCTGTTTATGTGTTAAGATTCAAACATCAACAACATAAAAAAAGGAGCAATTTTTCTCTTTTTCTGAAATGATTTCACATCTAGGTATTTTTTTACTAAATCTATTTGTTTCTCTCTAAATGCCTTTCAAATAGTTTATTAAGAAATACTTCTCATTTCCTTGGGAAAAAATTATAGTTTTAAAGATGATATAAGCATATCAATATTTTCTAGATCAGTGAGTCTCAAAATTTACCATACCTAAGAATTATTCATATATGTATTAAAATATATTTTGACAGGCACAACCCACAGATACTCTGGTTGAATAGAAATATAGCAGGGACTAGGAATGGACATTTCTACCAAACACACCCTGCTCCCCAAGAAATCTGATGGTGATCCACAGACCACATTTAGAGAAACATTGTTTAAGATGAATGTGAAACTCTTTCTCACTGACTGAATACTGTGAATGTTTACAGCTATGTGCACCTTGGTTTACAAAGAATGCCTTGCTCTAGACAAAGAAAAAACATAAGGATAATTTGTATGACACTAAAGTTTTGACTTGATCATTGGTTCTATAGTTATAAAAAATTAAGTGATATTTTCAAATAATTATAGCACTGTATACTTTTTATGCATGGACAACTCTATTAGCAAAAAGGCGCATCTTAGAAGCATGGAAGAGAAAGCTGACCTTGAAAGAATACAGCACAGCATTATAACTATACCTAGAAGGAAAATGGCAAATCTCTATTTTTGTTATATAAATAATGGGCATAAAAAAAGAAGCAAAGTCTATAAAAGCAAATGATTTTTTTCCTAAGCACTCTCTTTCTTAGAATTTTGTATTATGTTTTATCTCTTCATGTTAAATAAGATGGCATGTTTAAAATGATGTAAAAACAGGGAATTTATTATGTGTGGGACCTCAACTAACAGATGCTGTGCTAAATATTTGCCTGGAAAGTTTTTAGATTCTTTCTCTATCTTTGCTACCATTTTCTTCCTCAGAGCATTTTCCTTGTTACCAGGAGCACCTGGAATATCTCTTTAGCCTTTTGATGCAAATGATTTATTTTTTTTATTTTTATTTTTATTGTTTTATTTATTTATTTATTTTTTGCTCTCCACCCCTCAACCCACACCCCAACATTGTCATCCTCCAACAGGTACAATGAATGAGATATCCATGTTCCCAAGCAAGAAATACAGTGGAATGGTAAGTGGCAATAAACATACCAGTGGTTATAATATTGGAATTTTTAAATAAAATGATGGTCTATCTCACTACTTTTTATGTAGCAAGGCAATGCTGCCACAAACAGTTGACTTGTTTTTGAAGACAAACTTCCCCCATCTCAAGAAAGACCCCCCCTCCCCCCCGCCATCACCCAGACTTGTCTGTAGGTAGTAGACTTGTAAGTGAAATTTATTGGAGAAGGCTCTCCTTATTCTGATGCCTGTAATTTTGCAACTAGGCTTATTCCTATTTAAAATAATCTTGGATCTTAACTAGAAAAATTGTGTTCCCTAGACTCAGTATGATTTCCCATAGTACCTCAAATCAGTATTAAAAGCATTAAATAAAAGACAAATTTGTTCTTATGTCTCTTCATGTACAAAGCATAATTCAGTCCTATAGTGAGCTCATCACGTTCAGACAACCATGTGTGAACCTTATGTTTTTCTGCCCTTTCCCAATATTTAAAAACTGATATCTATCTCTTCAAGAGTATAAGTGTTTTCCTAAGTTGAAAAAAATTCAGTTTCAGCTCGGCCTGCATTAACTCTATTGAATTCTTCAAATACATACCAGGTTAATGAAGGCTAAACCACAGTGGGCTAAATTTTTTGATAAATATCGAAGTCTTCTTTGATCCTGATAACCCACAAATGTTCAGCATGAGTGAGTTTTCACGGTCAGCATGCAGTGATTTTGATATTTAACTTAAGCTCCAGCCCTATGTGGTTTATTTTACTTATGTGGATGGTATGCTTAGAACTAAGAAGCAAGAAAAATTGGAAACAGCACAAGGGTACAAGACATGACATATAAGGCACTTTTTCCCCATTTGGCTAAGAGTCTGCATCATTTACTTGTGGCTTCAAGGGCTCTCTCTCTCTTTGTATGTGAGTTTGTTTGAAGTAAAGCAAACAAAAGCTCAGAGAACGCTTCCTCATTTTATTTGACCAGCCTTTGGCATCTTTCTTTTATGAATTCGTGTCTCCCTTTCTCATCCTGACAAAGTTGCTGACCCTGACCAGGGACCAGGTATCTTTCCATCACCTGGCATCAGGAGGCCCTAGAAGGATGAAGCAAGATAGGGCAAAGGTGTGGAAACAGATAATACACTGAAGATAACTACCTTCTCTTTCAATGCTTAAGTAATAATAAAAAAAAAACTTCAATAAATGCAGTGCAATGCCAAAGTTCTTCAATTTTCCCTGAGTATGAGTAAGTATCATCTCCAATTTTTAGGATTCAATAGAAGTTGGGATTCAAATGGAAAGACAGCAGCATCTATATAATTTATATATACATGCCCTGGAAAGGAACACGGAGGGTAAGGGGGGTCGGAGTATTGATCATCTTGTTTTTCTTGATCTTGCTATAACTTACATGGATATTTTTAATTTGTGAAATTTGTTTAAGCTGGACATTATAAATATTTATGCATATATTTGTAATCCAGGATTTCTCAACCTTGGCATTATGGACATTTTACATCTCATCATTCTTTGTTGTGGGCATTGTTCTTTGCATTGTAGGATGTTCAGAAGCATTCCTGACCTTTTTCCACTGGATGCCAGTAGTATCTCCCCTCCCCCATTTGTGAAAATCAAAAATGTCTATAGAATTGTTGAATGTCACCTGGGAGAAAAAAAAAAATCTCCTGAGAATCTCTGATGTAACTTATCATTATAAAAGACTGTAAGTCAGATGTCTAGAAAAAATAATTCTTTAAGATAGGATTATTGCATCATAACAATGAGTAATATTATCAGACTTGAAGAAAATTATGTGGGTTGGCATTACTTGAAATTCACACTGTCTACAAAATCATTAAAGTTTATTATAGTTTTGATACACCACGTTTCCCACTGCTTAACGTTCATGTGTAGCTTCTATAAATCAAATACAGCCAATTCAGAAATGCTTTTGACAACTGATTGATTGATTAATCTCAGTTTTGAGCAGAATAATTGGCAAGAAAAGAGAACCCATTATAGGACTACATTATTTATAGAAACAAGAGGGCTCAAAATTACCTGCAAGACAAATATATGAGACTATTCTCAGTTCTAATAACAAAACCTGACTTTACAAATGGCTGCTGAGGCAGACAAGTAAGTAATTGAAAGGAATGAAAGTTGCCAAGTCTCTAGGCATGAAGAATTACTAATATAAGTTCAGCTTTTTTCGCAACTGATAAAATTAGTAGTAACTGGGTTATTACAGAGACAAGCCAAACAAGAAGTTCTGAGATAAAGTATTGTGGATAAAGAGTCAAACAAAAAGGTGTTTTAAAAATGAACATTAACATGCTAGGCAAACACTTTGAAAGGCACCAGACTCACAAATACCAGCAAATCTTGATAACTCTTTTTATTAGGACAAAATGCTTTCTGTTTAAAGGGCATCCAACATGTTTTTGTTTGGCTTTTGTTTTGGTTTGGGTTTTTTGCTATGTGTATTTTTTTATGATGACTTATGACTTGAAAAGAAAAATAATGCCATCTGAATTCAATGTTTTACCAAGAACTGTTTATCAGTGTTTCATTCTGTGCACTCAGAGCATAAATGCTTTCTTTTTTCCTGAAGCCAGATTTGGATCACTCACTTGAGCTGGGCCTGTGGGAGAAACACAGCGTGTATGATGAGCTGATTAATTACCAGAAATCAAATGCCTTGCAGTCCAGAGCTCTGCGGCTGGAAGCAAGCACCAGGACTGGAGGAATGGAGAGACCCACATGCAGGCATGGACAGACAGGAACACCTTGGGGATTAAGTTTCACTGTGGCCCGAAACAAAGGATTTAAGAATGATTGTTTATCCTTGACAATGTCACTTGTGCCAATCTTTTTTTTTTTTTTTTAACAAGAGCTTTCAGCATATGACTTTTAAAGTCAAAGAACGCCTGTTAAATCAGCCTCAAGATTTTGTCATCTTAAAAGAAATCAGCATGATTTTTTCATTGCTTTTCCACCATTTTTATACTCCTTGAAACTTAGGTAGTAATTTATAATTAAAGGTTAGGCTATGTCTTATTTCAAACATTGTGTGCATATATAGAATCCATTGAGGCTGTCTCCTAGGAATAGTTTCTCATCTAAAGCTGTGTGTGTGTCTACCAGGGAGATATAAACAGAGACAGAATAGTATAAAATGTTGGAAACAATATACTGCCAAGCTCTAAAACATTGGAAGCCATTAATAATCATAGATGGGCAAGATCAGGCTTGTTGACCAACTTTTTATGTCTTCAAAGATTGTAGAAAAATGCAACTCATTCCTTCAATTCACGCTATAGGTTGATTTCTTTTCCATGCCTAATATCCATAAAACCCCCATTACCAGTGCAGATCCATTTGTATTAGTAGTCGAAGGTCAAAGGGTCCAGCACGGAATGAATTCTTATGCAGGCAAGTTTGCCTATTTTTAGTTGCTGGTTTTTTCTTTTTTTAATTTTTTGCATGTGGGGATCATTTGTTCTCCTAGAAACTGCTTGTGCAATTTACCTTTTGCCTCTAAGAAGCACCCAGAGATAGGAGCCACGTCTGTGATGCTGCAGTGAGGCTTCACATGAAAGGTCATTTCTCAGTTGTGTCGTACAATTAGAAACCATGGATCCCAGCTTTGCTCATTCAAATCACCGAGATACCTGAGCCCTTCTCTAAAATAGCTAAATTTTTAAAAAACCAAAGCTATTGATTACAGAGAGCAGTAGGTCAATCTCTTTTTAAACTACCCAAGTTTGTGTATCTCAGAAAACAGGTGGATTGTGAGCTTTATTAGTAAAACAGAAAATTGCTCTTTGGTACTGATTTTCTTCTCAGTTTGCCCCAGAAAACTCTGCAGCACTAAGTCAGCATACGAAGTGAGATGAGAGTTCCTCAAATCTGGAGGAAAAGGGGCAAGTCAAACCTGTAACTATAAATGTTTTATGATTAACCAGTGACATGAGCAGGGTTCACGTTTAAAAGCTACTTCCTTGAGAAAAATCTACATCGCTGGGAGAACATGTAAGATGGAAATGCTTTAAAATGTTTCTGGAATTTATTCACCCTTGTTGTCCAATTCTCTGCTTAGGAATTACCATCTTCTCTTAGTCCAGGAGGCTAGTGTCCCCTGGCACTGCAGGACATTGGGCAAAGACAGGCTCTTCGGCCTGGAGATTAAGAATGGGATAGCCCTTGTTTGGCAGGACACCTAAGATTCCAACTGCCATTGGGATTAATGATCCTTTTGCTGCTAATCAGAAAATCATTCATCTCTTTAAAATTAAGGACTTAAAAACATACAAGAATGGGAATTAGAGAGAAACACAACAGATAGAAACCAGTTTGACTAGAAAATAGAAAAAAGTAGGAAACAACCATGAAAATCTAAATGGCCTGAAAGATTATCTATAGGACTAAAAAAAAAAAATCAAGCCTTTTAAGAAGTTAAATGACATTGGTTTTCATTTCTAATGTGCTTGCATGTTTTTCGTTCATTCATTCCCTTTTTTTCTTGTACTATACTACCTGTCTACCCTACCTTACTTTCAGGAGTGACTTTTATGAGCTTTTCCTCCATTTGCTGGGAGAATATATTATAATGATGGAAAAGGCAAACAGTTCCTGTCCTTCCTGTCCTCAAGTAGCTCATACCTACACTCTTGATGCCCAATTTTTTATTGCTATTCAATAAATCACTCCACTGTTAAATGACAATTATTTTCCCTATTTATCTTTTACTCATATTTCCTTTATTTTGCTTTCTGATTTTTCAATTACTTGGAATGCATCTTATGGATATTAAATATTTATGGGGTTCTATATATGTAATCTATGGTGTTGTAATTTGTTGGCAAGTTGGAGGGGATTTGTGAATATTTTTAAGAAAGTACAGGTTTAGTGACTTTTACAAAATCATCTTCAATGATATCCTCCTCATTGGAAAAATGGTAATGGTTTATGGATGATATCTAACCCTGGGTTGCTTTGATATGGTGATATTTGGGAGACATATAAGTCATAATATTTTTTTTACAAAAATTACATTTGAGTTTGAAATACATGATATGATTTCCTCCTTTCGGCAGAAAATTTACCCTCCTAATTATGTTTACCTTAGGCTAATATTAAAATTGGTTTGCATTCCTTGACATAAAAACTGCCTCGGGGAGAGGGCACAGAAAGAGGGACTTGACCCAGAAACATGCAGACAAGGGAAATGTCTGCCCAGGGGTGCAGATTTAACCTAGATAGTACAGAAAGTGGATAAGCCACAAACATGTAACCAAGAGGCACTTGTCTCTAAAAAGTACATTAGAAATCTTATTAAAAGTTCTTATATTTGGTAATATTTTTTTTTATTCTTTATACTTGTTCAGATAAAGTCACTAAAAAAAAAAGCTATTCCTTATTCTCAATTTCTTTAAATATTTTTTCTTTGCTTTTTTAGAAAAAAAATTCTAATTTTTGGTAATTCCAAAGCAAGAATAATTTAGTTGGCTTTAGTTTGGCAGGAATTTTAGTTATGCTCTCCTTTTCTCAATTTTTGTTTGTTTGTTTGTTTTGCCCCTAGCCTACATTTATTGAAACACAGCTGGGATGACATCTCTTTCTCCTATTGTCATCACTACCTCTCTCTAAGAAATAATAACAGTCCTAACTAAACAGCGCTTTTCTCTGATGAGCTCCAAATGACTTATAGCCATTATCTCATATGCGGCCCCACTATTTCCATGAAGTAGGCAGGGGACAGGTAGTATTACTCTCATTTCACAGATGGGAAATTTATATCACAGAGAGGTTAAATGAATTGTCCAAAATCAAACAGAAAACTATCAACAAAGCAAACCTCTGTATATTCAAGCTACAAAGTGTGTGTCTTTTAGAACCTGTTATTAAATATTTGGAGAATGAGCCATGTTGTATCTTATTAGCAACATACTTCATTGCTAATGGTAGTGCGATTAATGTAAAGATTTCCATTGAACAGTCTTCCATATTTAAGGAAGTCAATAGTTACATAAAAAGATACACAGAGAAAGGAAATACATTCTCTGTAGAGTTTGCAAAACAGAGTCAATCGTTCAACAGCAAGGACTTTATGAAGTCCTTTATGTGCCAGTTACTATATTCACACTTGGTGTGTAATTTTGAAGACTTAGTCCCTGCCTCAAAGAACTTAAAGTTTGTTAAATAGAACCGATGCCTTTAAAAGATACTTACATTTATTTATAAGAAAATATACGAAGCTGGGCTATGCACTAAATGGGTTCAAAATGTGTTCACATTTGGTACACATTTTCAGAACTTTCTGATTTCCCTCCATTGTCTAAGTCATATGGTTCACTGGTCATCGAATTTACCTCTAACCCCCTTTTATGGTGGCCATTTTTAATCCTCTAAAATATTATACTAAATGATAACTAAATATTAAAGGTTGTCCAAATTATCTATTTTCATTAAAAAAGGATGTTGTAATTGCTATGTCAGGATATAAGGTACATTTTTCATGGTAGATAAATAAGTTTTAGTGTCTGGACCTTTTTGATATCCAATTTAGAGACTTAAAGATGTTTCAGTTTGACTGTGGTTTTCTCAATATCAAGTTTACAGGCTGAGTGTCTTCTCAATGATTATCTTTTCATTGTCATATTTTAATAAATTTATTGCTTAACATGTATTAGGTATTTTCACCAATCTTCACTATACTACTTTAGACTACTTTAGTCTTCTGAGATATTCTTCTTTGCCCTAGTCACCAGCCAACCCAAAGTAGCTTTCAGGAATCACTCACCTGTCTCTCAATTCTGCTGCAACTCACCACCTTAGAGACTGGCCCATATGCTTTATGCACAAGAGTGGGAATATGGCATGTGGAAATCAGTGAAGATATTTTAGGTAGCTAGAACAATCAGCACATGCCCAGGGTGAACATTTGTGTCTAAATCAAATCCACAAACATCTCTTTACTATTCTAGTGATTTATAGTAATATGATTAGGAAGAGTGTATTGGCTGGTAATTGTGTTTTTTTTTTTAAAAACAAATTTTACTGTGTATATTTAAGGTGTACAACATGATGTTATGGGATACATACAAATAGTAAAATGATTACTATAGTGAAGCAAATTAACCATCATTTCACATGATTATCCATTTTTGTTTTGGGTTTGTTTTTTTTGTTTTTTGGGTTTTTTGCAGCTGAAAATATACTCATTTAACAGAATCTTCAAACACAGTCATTAGCAATAATCCTCATGCTGTACATTAGCTCTCTAGACTTGTTCCTCCTACATATTTGCTATTTTATGTCCTCTGACCTACATCTCCCTGTTTTCTCCCTACCTTCCACCCCTTCTGACCACTATTTTATTCTCTTTCTCTGTATATTCAGCTTTATTGGGATTCCCCACATAAGTGAGATCATGTAGTATTTATCTTGCTAAGTCTGGCTTATATCACTTAACATAATGTCCTTTAGACTCATCCATGTTGTAGCAAATGTCAGGATCTTCTTTTTATTAAGGCTGAATAAGATTTCACTGTATATATACGCTGTAGTTTCTTTATCCATTTGTCCGCTTTGATGGACACTTAAGTTGCTTCCATTGTGAATAATGCTGTAATAAACATGGGAGTGCAGATATCTTTACGAGGTGGTGATTTCATTTCCTTTGGATCTATTCCCAGAAGAGGGCTTGCTGGGTCATATGGTAGTTTTGCTTTCAATTTCTTTAGAAAACTATTTACTGTTTTCCGTAATGGCTGCACCAATCTACATTTCCACCAACAGTGTCCCAGAGTTGTCTCTCCTGCCAAGATTTGTTATCTTTTGAATTTTTGAGAATAGCCATTCTAACAAGTATGAGGTGGTATTATGGTGGTTTTGATTGGCATTTCCCTGATAACTAAAGATGTTGAGCATTTTTCCATATATCTGATGGACATTTTTATATCTTCTTTAGAGAAATGTCTACTTAGGTCTTTTGCCCAATTGTTAATAAGGTTATTTGTTTTTCTGTTATTGAGTTGTATAAGTTCTTTATGAATTTTGGATATTAACCCTTTATCAGATATATGGCTTGCAAATATTTTTCCCAATCCATAGAATGTCATTTCATTTTTTTTTTTTTTGCTGTGGGAAGTTTTTTTTGTAATGTTATCACATTTATTTATTTTTGCTTTTGTAGCCTGAGCTTTTGGTATAATATCCAAAAATTCATTACCAAGGAGAATGTCAAGAAGCTTTTCCCATATATTCCCTTCTAGGAATTTTTAGTTCCTACATTTAGGGCTCTTATCCATTTTGAGTTGATTTCTGTATATGGTGTAAGATAAGCATACAAATTTATTCTTTTGCATGTGTAATTCTAGTTTTCCCAGCAACATTTATTGAATAAACTGTCCTCTCTCCATTGTGTCCTCTGGGTGCCCGATTCAAAAATTAGTTGACCATGTATGTTTGGGTTTATGTCTGGGCTTCCTATTCTGATCCATTGGTCTATGTGTCTCTTTATTTTTCAGTATCATGCCATTTTGATTACTATTCCTTCATAATATAATTTTAAATCAGGAAATATGATGCCTCCAACTTTCTTTTTCTTTCTCAGAATTGTTTCAACTCTTCAGGGTCTTTTGTGGTTCCACACAAATTTTAGGATCTTTTTTTCCTAAATCTGTAAAGAATGCCATTGGGATTTTGATAGGAGTTACATTGACTCTATATATTGCTTTGGGTACTATGGACATTTTAACAATATTAATTCTTCTGGTCCATGAACATGGGATATCATTCTACTTATTGTGTCTTCTGTAATTACTTTCACTGATGTTTTATATTTTTCAAAGCAAAGATCTTTTAATTTTCTGGATTGAATTTATGCCTAAATTATTTTATTTTATGCTATCTTAAATGGGATTATTTTCTTAATTTCTTTTTCAGCTAGGTCATTATTTCTGCATAAAAATGCTACCAATTTTTATATGTTGATTTTGTATCCTGTAACTTTACTAAATTCATTTATTAGTTCCAATAGTTTTTGTGGAATCTTTGGGATTTTTGACACATAAGATTGTGTCATCTGCAAATAGGGATAATTTAATTCCTCCTTGAGTTTTATGCCTTTTATTTCTTTTTTTTATCTGATTGTTCTTATTAGTATAGCCAGTATGTTGAATTGAAATGGCAAGAGTATGCATCCTTACCTTGTATCAGATCTTAGAGGAAAAGCTTTCAATTTCTCCTCATTGAGTATAATTTTAGCTGTGCATTTTTCATAAATGGACTTTAATGTATTGAGGGATTTTCTTTCCATACCTAAAGTTTTGAGTCTTTATCAAGACAGAATGTTGGGCTGTCGAATGGTTTTTCCATGTCAATTAAGATGATCATATGATTTTTATCTTTCATCTTTTATCTTAATGTATTACATTGATTTGCATATGTTAAACCAACCTTGCATACCCATAATAAATCCCACTTGTTCATAATGTATAATTTTTTCGATGTGTTGTTGAGTTTAGTTCATTAATATTTTATTGAGGATTTTTGCATGAATGTTCATCAAAGAAAATTTCCTGTAGCTTTCTTTTTTGTGAATCTTTATCTGGCTTAGGTGTCAAAGTGATGCTGGCTTCATAAAATGTGTTTGGAAGTATTCCCTCTAGCTCTATTTTTTGGAAAAGTTTAAGAAGTATTGGTGTTAATTTATTTTTTAATGTTTGATAAAACTCAGCCATAAAATCATCTGGTCTTGAGTTTTACTTTGAAAAAGGAATGAAAAACTCCCAACAATCTCTTTGTCATTGATCTGTTCAGATTTTCTATTTCTTTCTGACCTAATCTTGGTATGTTGTATTCTTCTGGGAATTTGTCTATATTCTTTGAGATATCCAATTTTTTTTTTGCCTATAATTATTTATACTAGTCCCTTATGATCCTTTTTATTTCTAAGGTATCTGTTGTAATTTTTTCATTTTCATTTTTTATTTTATTTATTTGAGTTCCCTCTCTCTTTTTCTTAATTAAACTAGCTAAAAGTTAATCTCTGTTATTTACTGTTTAAAAGAAAACTGATGCTGGGCACAGTGCCATGTGCCTATAGTCCTAGCTACTTGGGAAGCTGAGGGAAGAGAATTACTTGAGCCATGTAGTTTGAATGCAGCATGGGTTGGGCAACATAACAAGACCCTGACACTAAACAACCCTATGCACACACTAAAAATAAATAACAATAAAAAAACTCTTAATTCTTAGTTTTATTGAGTCTATGATTGTTTTGCTCTCTATTTAATTCTGTTCTGATTTTTATTATTTCATTTCTTCTGCAAACTTTTGGTTTAGTTTCTTTTTCTTTTTCTAGTTTCTTGAGGATTAAAGATAGACTATTTGGAATCTTTCTTCTTTTCTAATGTAGGCATTTATTGCTATAAACTTCCCTCTTATTACTGTTTTTACTGCATCCCATAGGTTTTGATATGTTGTGTTTCTATTGTCATTTGTCTTGAGATATTTTTTAATTTTCCTTTTGATTTATTCTTTAACCCATTGGTAGTTCCAGACCATGTTGTTGAATTTACACATATTTGTGAATTTTCTAAGATTCCTCCAGTTATTGATTTCTAGTTTTTTACCATTATGGTCTGAGTCAATACTACATATGATTTCAATCTTTTTAAATTTGTTAAGACTTGTTTTGTGACCAAACAGATGGTTTATCTTAGAGAATATTCCATTTGTGCTGGAGAAAAATGTGTATTCTGCTGCCGTTAGAAATGGAAAATTCTATATCTGTCTGCTAGATTTATTTGGTCTAAAGTGCAATTCAAGTCCAGTATTTCCTTATTAACTTAATGTCTGGTTGGTCTATCCATGGCTGAATCCAAGAAGGTGGGATAACATACTGGTCCCAGCATAAGGGGTGTGACTGCTTCCAGTGTGCCAAAGCTCAGAGCCCCTGGAGAAGTGGGGTGCTGCAGCAGCTCAAGCACCAAAAGGTATGACTTCTCTGGTGTGTCAGGTGTCTGAAGTCCCCAGGAGAGAGGATGCCATGCTGCTTCTGGCACCAAGGGCACAACTGCTCCAGTGTGCCAAGGCTTAGGGTCCCAAGGGGACAGGCTACCAATTCAGTGACTGGAATGAGAGACAGAAAGCTCCACAGTGCTTGGACCCTTAGGGTAGGACATGGTTGTGGCTTGGCTCAGGGATGGCATGCTACCATATGGGCATATTTCAGTAGGAGCAAAACCTCAAGGATGGAGGGGTGCAAAGGCAACTTATTCTTGAAGCAGGACACACTCCAGCAGTGGCTTGAGTTCTAAGATGGCACAGCACAATAGCAGCTTGGGCCACGGCGGAGTGGGGCAGTGTCAGCTCCTTCTCAGAACAGTGCACTGTGTCAGCTCTGGAGAGCTCCCTCACCTTGGCTCAGAGCCTGTGAGGAATTCAAGAGTCTCCAGCAGGGAAGACTACAGGCATCCACCGTAATGATGGAGGCTGTTGTGGTCTCTTGCATACCTTTTCCCGCAGGGAGTAATCCCTCCTAGTTCCAAGACGATCCCTACTAGAAGATGAGGTGACAGAGCCAAGGGTGTTTTCTTCCCTTCTCTATGTAGCCATCCCGGATTTCTGTGCTCTACAGGATTTCTGCTACTCCTTTGTGCTCTCCTTTGGTTATTTTGGACAAAGTTTAGCTATTGATATCTATTCATTGTTTGGGGAGTTTTTTGTTGTTGTTGATCTTTGTTGTTTTTTGTTTTTGTATGCCCAAGGGGGAAGAGTACTAGGAACTTCCAGTTTTCCTCTAAAATGAAAACAATTTATCTATGTGTATATTCTGATTGACAAGTAAAAATTCACACATATACAGATAGGTATTAAGAGGTAGATTTCCAAGCATGGTTTTTCTCTAAAATGCAATGTAAGGCCTATTTCAACTTAAGTTAATAAATAAATCCATCATCTGACTCCACCTCTTCGTTTTGGGGGTTGTTGTTTTTTTCAGTTTTCTTCTAGAAATCTCTTTTATCTATTTTTCCCTTGCTACTTCAAGGTTATAAAAGTGTATGAAAATATACTACCTTCTAAACAGATAATGCTCTTTTTATTATGTTTCATTGCCATTTTTTGGACACAAAGGCAGAAACATAGACTAAGAGATTTAAAAATTTGCTTTAGAAGAAATCAAATGTGCTAAAGCAAACTGTAATGTCCATATTGACTGTATTCATTAGTCAGTATCAATTTCCTACTCTATTTTGTCTACCCAAACCTAAACTTTGATATTTACAAAAGGTAAGGGTCATATTTGTATGCATTCTTCAGCCTTGTTTGTGATCAATAATGGCCTTGCTCTTTAGCTATTCAAAAATGAATGTCTCAGAACATTGGGACAATTTGCCTTGAGGTGAGGTTTAACTGTACACCATTGTTCACAGTTCCTCCACTGACAAGTAGTAACTTTCTTCTCTATAGTGAATACAAAAATATTTAGTCATAATAACACAGAACAATTATTTGAACTGCTTTCTTTCCTTGGGGGGAAAAATGTGCCTAAACTATGATAACCAAACAATCTTCCTTCACTGAGCTTATAAAGTAATTAATTTGAAATGTAAATCTTAAAGAGAGAGAATAGAGATTAGAAGAGAATCCATGATTATATTTACTACTCATACCTATTTTCAGATTTTTTAATTATTATATCCCCCTTAAGAGTTTGTTCTCTAACAGAAAGAAACACAAATCATCAAGTCTAAAAATAATTTTTAAAAATGTCAAAGAAACTATTTCTTGCCTTTTGTTTTTGAATTGTTGCTCTAGTTGCTAACGATTCTCTTATTAAGTATGCAGATGTGGTAGAAATACAATGAAGTATGCCCTTTTGGTTGTAGATGTACCTAAAAAAGGTCAGGTCTATAGGGCCTGTCATTTGTTTGTGGTTGTAATTGTTGAAAAGGTAGCAAAAGTCTTATGCAGAACAAACTCTTCTTTTTATGATTTTTTTTTCACATTGTTTCTAGCACCAATTAGTAAGGCAAAGTACAGACTCACAAATCTCATTCACTGAGTATAATGTATTCAATATTTATTATACATCTATCATATGCCTTCACTGCTTTACATACTGAGGATACTATGCAGAATGAGGAATCTTGAGATAATAGAGTATAAAGTCTTGGGGGTTGGGGAGGTGAGCTGGAAATAAAAGTATTTCAGACACAGGCATACCTCGAAGATATGGCTGATTCTGTTCCAGACCACAGTAATAAAGTGAATATCACAATAAAGTGAAGTGAAGAACACAAATTTGGTTTCTCAGTGCATATAAAAGTTACATTTACATTATACTATAGTCTATTAAGTGTGCAATAGCACTTTACCTAGGAAGCAAATATGTACAAAGGTCAAGATGGATTTATACTACTAACATAAGATGTTAAGGATGATATGAATATGTCTTTGCTATTTCTGCTTAATAACTCAGTCTGGTTTGAAAGCCTTTGTTCTGGAAAATGGCAGTATTGAGTGTGGAATAGTTTCATAACCAGTTGGACTACTTACTAATCACAAAATAATAAACCCCTAAATTAAAAAATTGATTATAATTTAAAAATATGCCTTGACAATTTTATAGCTGATAATTGGTCTTGCATTTGTTATTTTGATTGAGTTTCTCTGATTAATGGTAACCATGAATATTTATTTACAAAGGAATTAGCTAATTCTGTTTACATCTGTGAATCATATACAGGCATACCTCAGAGATCTAGTGGGCTCGGTTCCAGACCACTGTAATAAAGTATCATCATAAAATGAGTCACAGGAATTTTTTGGTTTCTCAGTGCATATGAGTTATGTTTACACTATACTTAAATCTATTAAGTGTGCAATAGCATTATGTCTAAAAGAATAATATACATACCTTAATTTAAAAATACTTTCTTGCTAAAAAACGGTAGTCATCATCTAAGCCTTAAGCAAGTCATAATCTTTTTGCTGGTGGAGGGTCTTGCCTCAATGTTGATGGCTGCTTGACTGATTGGGGTGGTGGTTGCTGAAGATTGGAGTGGCTGTGGCAATTTCTGAGACTAAAACAACAATGAAGTTTGCTATATCCGTTGACTCTTCCTTTCACAAAGATTTCTCCGTAGCATGTAATGCTATTGGATAGCATTTTACCCAAAGTAGAACTTCTTTCAAAATTAGTCCTCTCAAACTCTGTTGCTGCTTTACCAACTAAATTTATGTAATGTTCTAACTCTTTTGTTGTCATTTTGACAATGTTCACAGCATCTTCACCAGGAGTAGATTCCATGTTAAGAAACCACTTTCTTTGCTCATCCACAATTCTTTTACCATGAGAATGCAGCAATGCAGTCACATCTTCAGGCTCCACTTTTAATTCTAGTTCCATTGCTATTTCCACCACATCTGCAATGACTTCCTCCACTGAAGGCTTGAACCCCTCAAAGTCATCCATGAGGGTTCGAATCAACGTCTTCCAAACCCCTATTAATACTGATATTTTAACCTCCTCCCATGGATCACAAATCTTCTTAATGGCATCTAGTACGGTGAATCTTTTCCAGAAGGTTTTCAATTTACATTTCCCAAACCCAACACAGAAAAATCACTATTTATGGCAGTTATAGGTTTACAAAATGTATTTCTTAAATAATAAGACTTGAAAGTCAAAATTATTCTTTGATCCATGGGCTGCAGAATGGATGCTGTGTTAGCAGGCATGAAAACAACATTCTTTTCCTTATATATTTCCATCAGAGTTCTTGGTAAACCAGATAAACTGCCAATGAACAGTAGAAAGGAACTTTTTTACTGAGCAGTAAGTCTCAAAAGTGGGCTTTTTAAAAGTTCAGTAAATAAACTACGCTGCAAGCACATGTGCTGTTGTCCAGGCTTTGTCATTCCATGGAGTCTGGCAGAGTAGATTTAGGATTATTCTTAAGGGCCCTGGGATTTCAGAATGGTAAATGATCACTGTCTTCAACTTAATGTAGCCAGTTGCATTAGCTCTTAACAAGAGAGTTAGCATGTCCTTTGAAGTCAGGCATTGATTTTTCTCTAGCTATGAAAGTCCTAGACATCATCTTCTTCCAATAGAAGGTTGTTTTGTCTAGATAGAAAATCTGTTGTTTAGTGTAGCCATCTTTACCAATGACCGTGGCTAGATCTCAATAACTTGCTGCAGCTTCTCCATTAGCACCTGCTGCCTCACCTTGTACTTTTATGTTATGAAGATGGCTTCTTTCCTAAACCTAATCAACCAAATCTGCTAGCTTCAATTTTTTCTTCTGCAGCTTCTTTACCTCTCTTAGCCTTCACAGAATTAAAGAGTGTTAGGGTCTTGCTCTGGTTTAGGCTTTGGCTTAAGAGAATGTGGTGGCTGGTTGATCTTCTACCTAGACCACTAAAATTTTCTCCATATCAACAATAAGGCTCTTTTGCCTTCTTATCTTTCATGTGTTCACTAGAACAGCACTTTTAATTTCCTCCAAGAACTTTTCCTTTTCATTCACAACGTGGCTAGCGGTTCGGCACAAGAGGCTTAGCATTTTGGCCTGCCTCAGATTTTGGCATGCTTTCCTCACTAAGCTTAATCATTTCTAACTTTTGATTTAAAGTGAGAGACTTACGACTCCTCCTTTCACTTGAATACTTATAGGCCATTGTAGGGCTATTAATTGGCCTAATTTCAATATTTTTATGTCTCACATAATAGGGAGGCCCATGGAGAAGAAGACAGATGGAGGAATGGCACAAATCACCATAACAAATATAACAATAATAATAATAATAAAGTTTGAAATATTGTGAGCATTACCAAAATGCAACGTAGAAACACAAAGTGAGCACATGGTGTTGGAAAACTGGTGGCAATAGACTTGCTCAAAATAGGGTTGTCATAAACCTTCAATTTGTAAAAAAAATGCATTATCCACAAAGTGCAATAAAGTAAAGCATAATAAAGTGAGATATGCCTGTAGCAACCATAGCTGTGAAGAAAATAGATAATAGTAATAAGATAGAGAATAACTGTCTGGGCCAGGGGAAGTCCTACTTTAAAAAGAGTAGTAGGGAAGGTAAGTCAGAAGATGCAGTATTGAGGCTGACATCCAAATAATGAGAAGGAGTCAGCTGGACAAAGCCCTAGGAAAGGAGTTTTCTAGGCATAAGGAAACCAAGTGCAAAGCTCAGAGGTAATAACAGGCTTAATACATGTGAAGATAAGAGAGATGGTGAGAAAACTGAGCAATTACATGACATTGAGAAAATGAGGCCAAAGAGTTAATGGGAGGTCAAATTAGGAGGGCCTTGAAGAGTAACAAGACTGGATGTTATTCAATCAAAGAGCTTTCCTATAGTTTTAAGCAAAGAAGTGCTATGGTAGGATTTATATGTTTAAAATATCCATTTGTCGTTATGTGGAAATGGGACCTTAGGCAAATGAGATACAAGAAAAATCAGGAGTCTACCACAGTAGTACAGGTAAGAGATGACAGTAACCTTTTAGTAGTTAATGAAATCATGAGAAGTGGTGTGGTTCAGGAAATGCTTTCAGAAGGAGCCCAAAGAACTCACTGATGAATTGTGTGTTAGGAATGAGGGAAAATGAGGAATCAAGTATAGCTCCTGAGATTGAAACGTGAGCAATTTAACTGATGCAGAAAACAGTGGGAAAGGATGGGTTCAGGCAGATGGGAAAATCAAGAGTTCTGCCTCCTGAAATGGGGATGCCCTCTTCAATCTGAGGATAATGCAGACATGAACCTCTAGCCACTGCTTGGTCACTTTCAGGGAAAAGAGTTTTACTAGTTTTAAAGAAGTCCTAAGCACTTTACATGTCTAATCACAATTAATTCCCACACTGTTTCTATGAGGAAACTGATGTTGTTATACTCTCTATACAGATGAGAAAAATAATATTTAGAGAGGTTATATAATTTGTGCAATAACAACAACAACCAAAACATATGCACACACACACACACACACACACACACACACACACACAGCACTTGAGAAATCACATCCAAATCTGGCTGGCCCCACAGCCCAAGCTCTGAAATACTATGTGTCAACAAAAGGGCCCCCAGTAGAGAAAAAAAATTTACCAGAGTTCCAAGGCAGAAAACAATTCCAAAGTCTCTGGTGAGTGGATCTAGATTCAGGAAGGTTTGCCATAAGGATCAAACGGAATCCAGAAAGTAGATCCAATATCAAAGGCAGACTAACAACAAATTGCCTTTTGGCTCACTCCTGTAGCCATGAGACTAAAGAAGATAAATTTCCTCTCCCTGGGAAGAAAATTGTTCCAAGAACCAGAGATGGCACTTAATTTGCCAGTTGGCTGTTAAGTGGTTCCAGTCACATGTATTGGAAAGATGCTGGTTCAGGAATCATTCAGTCAGTTTGAAGGCAATTTCCGCTTTTATGCTGGTCATCACTGATTGAACAGGACACGAGTAAGTGGCCCAAGCAGTTGCTCCCATCAGGGCCTAGCTGGGTCTGATGCTGGCTAGGATATTGAGAATGCAAATAGTTAAACTAGTTTATTTCAGAGTTTTGAGCTGCTATGGCTGAAGGAATGCATGTTTAGCATTTTTGTATTGAAGTAGCCTGTCCCTATTTCTCACCAATATTTCTCTTTAGATACTCTTCAGAAAGTGATTTCCTTCTAAAAAGAGTTTATACTATACTCTGGTAATTATGATAAAATAGAGACAGTTGATTACCGTATATCAGGCAAGGCAGAACACAGGCAGAACAAAGATAAAAAACAACTTTAGGGCTACTGAATAAGATCACAAGACATTTTGTAATACTTGGAAGAATAATCCAGGCTATACCATAAAAGTGCTTAATGTCCTACTCCAATTCTTTAAGTGAAGAGACTTAAAAATGTATATCTGGAGCATATGCTATAATGTACCAATATGACTTAATTGATAGCATTGTTAATTTCATGCTAATTAGTTAAGTCATTCAACAGGTATTGTATAAGTACTTAGTAGGATTCAGGCACTGTGCTTTGTATTGGATATGATGCTGGACAAGATCTTTGAATTCTTGGAATACACAGTTTGATGAGGGAGACAAATAACACATTTTTCCAAATCCTGGTAATGGGAAGGAAGTAAAAATAAAATTCAGTGGGAGAGTGTAACAGGGAAAACTTAGTTTAGATAGGTTAATTTAGGAAAGTTTCTTGAAGAAGGTGAAAATTAAGCTGAGATCTGAAAGAGAAGGATTTAGGCAAATGGTGAGTTGGGGAAGGAGGAATGAAATGCAAGCAGTACCGCTCGTGCAAGAACCAAGAATCTGGCATACTCAGGGAAATTGAAAACCATGGGTATGGCTGGAGAGAAGTGACAGGTGGAAGGAGATGAGTTTGGAGAATAGGAGTGGGATCATGAAAAGTCTTATTAGAACATGTGGACATTTTAATTTGTCTGTTTCCAAATGCAAGAGAAATCAAGAATGTGGCACAATATGATGGAGGTTTTTAAAAGACCATGCTGGCTGTTATATCAATAATGGATTAAAAGCAAGCAAGAGTGGAAGTAAAGAAACATTTTTAGGCTATATTTTAAATGAAGAATCTTGGTGACTTAACCTAGCAGGAACAGTGGCAGCAGAGATTGGAAGAAAAGTATAGATTAGACATTCATTTTGAAGGTAAAACAAACAGCACTCAGTGATGTATCATAGCTAAAGAGGAAGTGAGCGAAAACAGCAATTTCCAATTTTTAGGCTTGAATTTATGGGTAAATAGGATTAATATAAAGAAAGTTGACATTGTTTTTAATCTATTATTTAAATTCAGTTATTCTTATTGAAATTTTTTATTATTTTGCCAAATAAAATGAGAAATTATCACTCTCATTTTTGGCTGAAAGAATGAAAGGCATTTTCTGCAATGGCCTTATGGAAAATGAGCAGCCAGGCCTTCGTGTATTGACAGACTTTTTCCTTTGTCTCCCCGAGGAAGTATTGACAGGATTCTGTTACCATCCCTCAAGCTCAGGCCCACAGAAGACTGTTCACAAGAAAAGCTCTGGAAGGATGGAGTGCAAAGGGATAGGTGACTGGCCTGGCCTAGGAGAAACAGAGTTACAGTCCCCAGGGGTTAAGGGGATTCCAAACACAAATAGAAATTCCTTGCTATTTTTACTTCCATCTCTTCCTTGCCCTCCATACACTGTGATAACAAGTCTTAGAGAACAGTATTCAAACTTCTTTGTTCATATGCTCTTAAATAATGTAGTAAACTATACCTATACTTCTTCATGCATCAAATTACTATTTTTCAACATGTATTTAAATAAGTTTATTTTTGATAATAAGGAATAGAAAATATAAAATGCTCAAAATAAAAGATGATATTTTATCAAAGTAAAAAAACTCAAGGCCAGGCGAGGTGGCTCACACCTGTAATCCTAGCATTCTGGGAGGCCGAGGTGGGAGGGTGGCTTGAGGTCAGGAGTTTGAGACCAGCCTGAGAAAGAGCAAGACCTCGTCTCTACTAAAAATAGAAAGAGATTAGCTGGACAACTAAAAATATACAGAAAAATTAGCCGGTCATTGTGGTGCATGCCTGTAGTCCCAGTTACTCAATAGACTGAGGCAGAAGGATTGCTTGAGCCCAGAAGTTTGAGGTTGCTGTGAGCTAGGCCAATTCCACGGCACTCCAGCCCAGGCAACAGAGTGAGACACTGTCTCAAAAAAAAAAAAAAAAAAAAAAAGAAAAGAAAAAAACTCAAGTAGGTTTTCTAAAATATTTTAAAAATCACAGACTCTGAAAAAAGTCACATAAAATTTATGTCTAAACTTTACTCTGTATCTCTTGATAATTTTGGTAGTCTCACAGAAGATTCTAGTTACATTGAAAAATAATCATTGCCTCTAATCTCAACAGCTTTGGCTGTTATAAATTCAGAATGTTCACAAATGAGCACAGATATCTTAATGCTAACATCAAAGTTAATTCCTAACAGAAATACTGAGAAAGAGGCTGTGCATGGTGGCTCATCCCTATATTCCTAGCACTCTGGAAGGCCGAGGTAGGAGGATGGCTTGAGGTCAGGAGTTCAACACTAGCCTGAGCAAGAGTGAGACCCCCATTTCCACTAAAAATAATAACAAAAAAATTAGCTGGCCAACTAAAAATAGAAACAAAAAAGTAGCCAGATACGGTGGTGAGCGCCTGTAGTCCCAGATACTTGGGAGGCTGAGGCAAGAGGATCACTTGAGCTCAGGAGTTGGAGGTTGCTGTGAGCTAGGCTAATGCCACAGCACTCTAGTCTAGGCATCAGAATGAGACCCTGTCTCAGAAAAAAAAAAATACTGAGAAAGACAGAAAGTCCTAGAGTTTAAAATACCTTGATTATTAGCTAGTGAGGGCCTGAAATACCTGAGGTCTTTATATCCCAGGCTCATGTATAATAGCAAATTATGGGAAAGATGAAGAATGTGTCTTTCTTTTGTAAAGTGAAGGATCTACTGTAAGTTCATTTTTCTGGATAATCAGTTCTAAAAATGCTATTTATGGTAGTTGAGGTTCTGAAAATTGACTCCCTTAAAAACATCTATGTGTGCATATCTCTTAGAAAGTTGATACTTGACACCAATGTGAAGACTTTTACTGTAGATCATACTGCCTCTAGTATACAGTCTCCATTATTATGTTCCCAAAGTTCGAGAATTTGATGAACTTGAGCTCTAGTGGTACCAGACTGTTGTGCTGTCTCTTAGGTGTTATCTACTTTCCAGGCTCCTGCTTCTACTCAAATATACTGAATAGTAATTTGTGTGACAAATACTTTAAAGCTTTGGTATGAAAGGTAACACGCTTGATATAATACACAGCATATGGATATAGAAGAGGCTTATTAAATAAGTTGAATAAATACAACAACATACATAAATCTAAATAAAGCCCTCCTCCACGTTTTTGCATATAGAAATATACATGTAAAATAGTAACAGAAAACAGTTCTCTACAGTTTTCGTGCTATGAATTTTATGAGTTCTGTTCAGTTCTGTTCAGTTTTCAGAACTTTGTGGACATTTCTGGTAAAATAATTACATTTTCAAGTAAGAGAAATAACATTCTTTCTATTTTTTTTCTTTGCTTTCCTTCTATCTCTTTTTGTTTTTGTTTTTAACTTGGCAAGGCTATCTGTCTTAGAGCTACCAGATTATCAAAAGAAGAGGGAAAAAAGGGAATTTTTAGCCTAGTTATTAAAAGGAGACTAAAAAAAATTATCCATTTTTTGTTTAAAAAGTTTATATTCCTTGTAACAGAATACGTTAGAGACACTAACATTATATACATATATAACTTTTTGGTTTTGCTTTTTTTTTTTCTTGCCCTTTTAGAAATCATAATTTGAGCTAAAGTCTGATGAGGTGGAAGATGACTATTAAAATATTCCCCTTAAGCACAATTTATAGTTTTTCACTATTCTATTAATTGGGTGTGTTTGTGTATGTGTGTATGTGTAAATGTGAATCCTTACATATGCTCTTAGACGTGAAAATGTCTATGCCATGCCTTCTTCCAATTCTAAACCCATTCCTAAATGCAATATATCATCTAATCTAAGTGTTCCTTATATATACTTATCAACTAGCTACAGCTACTGAATAAATGTATGATATTTAAGTACAGTAGCTTTGACTGGTTATTTTTGTATAATGACTTCAAAGAGCCTTCATTCCACCCTTGAGTCTCTGACTTGAATTAGAATTCAACTTTAGCTTTATTAGAAAGGTTTTATAGTAAGATTACTTAAGTTTTGACCCTCTTGAACCCTATTTCTAGGTAGAATCTGTAAAATATTCAATTTATGAGCAGCTGGTCAGCACATCAACATCAAATAGAGTATATTTATGAACAGAACACTGGGAGCTATAGATAATCAAGAAGGAAGACAAGGATTTAATTCATTTTCTTGAGAAGTTACTGTCTAATGAAAAGTATAGCATCTACTGATCTAGATGTCTGTCACTTATGTAACCATAACCAGAAGTGAACTTATGCATAAAATCAAAATAAAAAAAATTAAGAAGACTAGACATTTAAAAGATAAAGAAAGAAAACAAGAGTACCCATAGCGGGACAATAAATGTTGAACCTTGAGCCTTAAACCTGGCTCTGGTTAAACTGGCTTATTGGTTCAGTGGATTTAAAATTGAAGGAACGTAATCATAGAGCATGAAATACATTGACAAGTCTCTATTTTATACCAAGGTTTTTAAGAAACATCTTCCCAAAATCATTTCTCCAAATTGGAAATATAGCTGTTTCTAAGTAAAATGCAGAAACATTTTTCATCAAGTCCAGGGTACTCTATCTTAAAAGCTGTTTATACTGGTATTCAATTATATGAGGCCAAAACAATTGTTTTAAGAATTATTAGATTTTTAAAATGTGTCCCAAATAACCACTATTACCACTCATTTTTGACTCCCAGATACACAGAGCTACCCACATCCTTCAGCTGTATTTAGTTAAATTATTGAAGTTCATTTTAACCTTCTACTGTAGTCCAACTAATTTCCATATTCATTACTCAGTAAGGAGTCTGATCACATTAGATGTTATACAACCCTCTTCAGCATGGAAAAAATAACTTTTTGTGTCATGATGCCTACTTAAACTTAACTTTAAAACACTGTGGGAGATGCTTAATAAGCATCCACTTATTTGAATGGAGGAAGGAGGAGTCTAGAGCCATATCTGAGGGCAAAATTGCATATTCATCACTTTTCCAAATTTGGATATACAGATGAATTTCTCAGTGTTTAATTGCTCAGTGAAGCCTTTCCCAAGAATCCTGTGGAGTCTAAATGATAAAGAGAGAATTAAAGGACTCCTTAAGGTTGTAAGCTTCCCTCAGCTGGTCCTTCACTTCGCCCAAACTCTGCTATACTCAGAAGATACTCTTTACAACAAAGTAGAAATTCTGAGGAAACATGGATGAATTTTATAGAGCAGCATGCCCCTCCTTTGTATAATATAAGGTATGAATAAAACCACTTTCATGCCAGAAACACCTTTCAATAAAAAATATAAAATACTAAAAATACTAAAATTAGAAAAAATACTAATTCATGTTAGTATTTTTAGGATCACTGTTCATGATCCTTCAGTAGGTCTTGAGGTAAATTCAGTAGGTTCAGATTGGTATTTCAAGAAAATGAAATAGAATACAATGTCGCACTGCACTATTAATAAAATCATATTCAATATTAACTTTGAGATTTTTGTTGGATTTTTAAGGGTAAGTATTCTCTCATAAAACACTAATTTCAGGTAGACACATGTACTTTTACATGTAGTTCACAATATAAAATGTATATTTTAGAGATGTTTAAAGTTTAAAAGTCTTATTAGGATAAAGTATATATTTTGGAATTTCTTATGAAAAAATAAACATATTGCCTAAAGATTAAACCAAGAAGAATGACTCTGGAGCACTTCCCAGGGAGAGAGGGTCAAGGCAAGGGGCTGTATCATGGAGTTAGGTCCATCAGGACACAATATGGGCAACCTGAGAAGAGAATTCCTAACAGAGAGGTGGAAAGGTTGGCAAACTCAAGCACTGCTTACGTGAAAATTTTTCTCTGGGTCCAACCTGGAATGATGGCACAAAGTAGGTGCTCAGAAAGTCTTTGTTGAACAAATGAATGGCTATAAACTTGGAAAGCTATATTTTGTGTAAAATTTCTAGTATTACTTCAAATAAAACCCCGAACTAGATCTAAGTGACCACTGGAACAGATTTAACCTAATCACAAGGATTATAAGACAAACTGCTCTAGAGCTCGACACTTCTACATCTGTGGTCTTTCCTAGGTCTCAGGCAGTACAGGCAACATTTGCCAGTAAAAAATAAATTCCAGAAATTAAGCTGGGGAAATAAGTACAAATTATCTGAAATGGCTTTTTTTTAAGTAGTCAATAAATGTATTTAACCTAGAGAAATAATGTATATAAACAGAAATGAAAATACTTAATAAAGTAAATATGGCATTTTGTTTATAATTTTTAAGAAGATTTGGCCTAGAGTCACAGAGTCAATAATAATTTTACTGTTAAATGTATAATTGACATAATTTTGTGTTTTACATTTTAATCTCAAAATAAAATTTTACTGTTTATAATTAGCATTGGAACATTTAAGACAATTTAATATTTAGCTTATTCATAAATTAAATTTATTCAGTGTACAAGAATAACCTAAACACTTGAGAAAGTATGTTTGTTAGACATTGAAATACTAATCAACAGCCAACATTTATCTGGAAAGAAATGAGAGTCAAGGATTGAAGGCAAAACCTGTCATTCATTAGAAACAGAAATTCTGTTCTAAATCCTCTAAAAGAATAAAAAAATGAAAACTAATTTTTAAATATCTCCACTTTTCCTTCAGCCTCAACATGCCTCCACTTTCTGTTTCCATTGTGCTTTTTGGATCTTTTTTCTTTCTTCTAATCAGCCAGTAGGTACATTAATCAATGAACAAAATTGCCACAATTGGGTTGGAATACAAATTTAAATACACAGATTATGATCTCAAGAAACTTATGTCTTAAGTAATTGACCTAGTTGGACAGAAAAGACATACAGCACTAATAAAACATATAAATAACAATATAAGAGGGCCTCTGATAAAGTGCAGGCATGTGCTAAGACAAGTTCTGTAGGTCAGACGTGAGGGTAGGGTTGCAAAGCATGAGTTCGTTGGGCCTTGAAGCATTCATAATAATCAGAGAGGTTGAGTCACAAGGACAGATAAATTCCAGGCTATAAAAATGGAGTGAGCAAAAGCACTGATGTTGAAATGCATTCAACATGTTCAGAGACTAAAGAATATATTTATCTGAATGACAAAGAATCCATAGAACAGGTATGAAAAATAAAGTCAGCAAGGTAGGTGAAGAAAGATGCTAGCCATTGCATCTAGAGTATTGAACCTTTCCAAGACAGTCTATTCCACCGTCAGCCTTTACTAAAGAAATAGGTCTCACCTACTTTGTTCTCATAAGGTGATCTGAACCTGCCATTTTCTCTCTTTCTCTCTGTCTCTCCCTCATCTGATTGGATCAGAGTTGAATTTCTGACACAGGATGAATTAATCCAATTATCTGTTCCAGAAACCTGCAACAGGAATATTGTGAGACTGAGCCATTTAACTCTGGGAAGCAAGACAGCAAGATCATGGAACTGGAGTCAGAGCTGTGGCAAAACAGAGGCATGTGCAAACAGTAGTTATCATGGGGATGCAGAAGCAAGTGTCGTGCAGAGGAAACCTGAATGAAGGAAGAAATGGAGCCAAACATACAGAGAAATGCGTGGTAGAATGTCTAAATGGGTGGTCTTCTGGTACTAAGCCACCAGGAATCAATCCCAGTTCTTCGTCTAATAAGCACATTGACATCAGAAAAGTGACCAAACCTCCATGTAAAATAGAAGATGAAATAGAAAAAGTAATTACCTTTGGGCTCATTTTGAGAATTCAATGAAGTAATATACAGAAAGTGCCAGGTGCCTGGTAAGTACTGTTAGCTGCTATTATTATTATTATTATTAAACCATCACTTTCAAGTCCTGCTTATGTTTCCTGCATGGAGGTCCTTATGGTCTTGTTACCACCCAACAAGTATCATTGCACACTGCCCAAGAGGAAACCAATACACTGAGACAGCAGGTGTTGCAGGAGAAAAAGGGTTTAATTCCATATAGTGCTAAGCAGCGAGATGGGGGGATTTCTCAAATCTGCCTCCCCCAAAATTTGTGAGAAAGCATTTTAATGACAGTTTGGCAGGCAAAAGTCTATGCAATTGTGTCTGCTAATTGGCTGGGTTCAGGGCAGAACCATAGGGGTGTAGAAATTGTCTTCTTTGCTGACCATGTTCTTGGGTACCAGTTGAGTCAGTTCCTTGATACGGGCCACTGGTCTGGGTGGGTCAGCCGTCCCACCAGAATAAGGGGCCTGGAAGAGATCTCAAAAACTTTCTTTAGGTTTCTAAAAGTTGATGTTATCTATGGAGAGAGTTCAGAGTCTTTATGACCACCAGCTATGTGACTCCAGAGTAGCAACTATAGAGAAGCAAACAATGGGACAATGACTATTATCAACTAAATGAAGGGACAGTGAATTATTATCATTATTTTTAGCAAGGCCTATGACTTTGCAAAAATTTTAGGTCCTTACCCTAGTTCTCTCCTTTTACCCCTTAACAAAAAAGAATGGTTTCAGTCTTAAAATTAATTCTCCCCTCCAAACAAATCCTTTTTTATTCATTTGTTTGTTGAGCTAGTTTAAGTAGTTGCATTTTCTTTGCTACCAAATACTTTCTGACCTGAACGATTTAAAAAATAAACTTGAAACAAATAAGAAAGCCCTGAAATGTTAGATAAAGCAGTTTGGCTCTCTTTCCCATCTTGCAAGATGGCAGGTGGAAAAGTTGAGAAGCCGGATACTAAAGAGAAGGAACCTGAAGCCAAGAAGCCCCACTGCAGCCAACATCCTGTTCTCCTTAGAGGAATC
The DNA here is from genome assembly GCF_040939455.1 of Microcebus murinus. Taxonomy (NCBI): domain Eukaryota; kingdom Metazoa; phylum Chordata; class Mammalia; order Primates; family Cheirogaleidae; genus Microcebus; species Microcebus murinus. The sequence continues at coordinate 64,558,621 of NC_134105.1, forward strand.
GGCAGATATTCCCTATCTGCTATGTATTCTAGAAAGGCCATGTACAAGAGGAAATATTCAGTGGTGAAATCCAAGGTTGAAAAGAAGAAGGAGAAGGTCCTCACCACTTGTTACAAAACCAATTGGTGGTGACAAGAATGGTGGTACTCATGCGGTTAAACTTTGCAAAATGCCTAGATATCATCCAGCTGAACATGTGCCTCAGAAGCTGTTGAGCCACAGCAAAAAAACCCGTTAGCCATCATGTAAGAAGACTGCAAGCTAGCATCACTCCAGGGACCATTCTAACCATCCTCACCAGGGGCCACAGAGGCAAGAGGGTGGTTTTCCTGAAGCAACTGGGCAGTGGCTTGTTACTTGTGACTGGACCTCTGTCCCTCAATTGAGTTCCTCTGCGAAAGACACACCAGAAATTTGTCGCCACCTCCACAAAAATAGACACCAGCAAATGTGAAAATCCCAGAACATCTTACTGATGGTTACTTCAAGAAGCAGCAGCTGCGAAAGCTCAGAGACCGAAAGGGTGAGATCTCCCACACAGAAAAAGAGAAATATGAGATTACAGAACAGCACAAAGTGGATCAGAAAGCTGTGGACTCCCAAATTTGACCAAAAATCGAGGCTATTCCTAGCTCCGGGGCTACCTTCAATCTGTGTTTGCCCTGACGAATGGAGTTTATCCTCACAGACTGGTATTCTAAATTTTCACAAAGAACCTAAGTAAATCCTGAAAGATACAAAACAAAACAAAACGAAACAAAAAAAGAAGTTTGAATTCAGAACACTGAAATTTCCTTCTTCTAGACCTTCTTCCCTGAATGAACACATTTCCCAGAATTCACACAAATACACTGAATCTCCCACTTGCCCAAAATCGCAATTTGGTGAAATACGGTAAAATAGAAAACTTTACTTTAAAACATCTCAACAATTCTTTTCACATTTTTGCTCTTAATGAATGCAGTTTGAATTGGAAGATTTCGTGAATCTTGTCCTGAATTTTCAAGCTGATTAGAAATAAAGGAATTTAAACTAGGACTACACCCTGACTTTTCTGTGTGATCATTGTCAATACACCCCCCTTATTCAAGAAACCTATTATAACTTTTCATTCCTAAATAAGTATAAGAAACTCAAGTTTCCTGGAGGGATTTGTTCAGAGGTTTGTGCATTTGTCAATGATCTATTACAATGTATTATTCTTAGCATACTCTATTCCAGGTAGTTTCACAGATGGAAACTGAAGACTATTGTAGGATTTTACCATGTGATTTTAAATTATTTTATTCAAATGATCAGTTTCACCAGCTGTAAAAAGATATTCCACTTTAAGTAGGTGTGTTTGCAGTTATTTTGAAGAGAAAACTCTTCAAGACTAAATCAGTTTTGGAAATCCATCTCAGATTTCCATGTGAGCTATATTCAAAAAATAGTGACTCTTACATGGCCATCTGTTAACAGTTTGTAGGTAAAACTGAAGTCTACAAAGTTGATTATTCTTAAAGAATAAAAAAAAAAAGTAGCCATATTTCTAGTATTACAGCTTGCTCTGAATATGATAATCCTAATTAAAATGTTTTCTCATTCTTATTTGAATTTAAGAGCAGTTTTTAGCAAGGTACCTTAAATTTATTCCATAATATTAATAACACAGAATTTTTGTTTCAAAAAATCATATAAACAAAATTATATTTACATTCTACTCTCTGTCTCTAAATCCAAGTCAAGCTATGTATCAGTAAATTGATACTAATTTTTAAATATAATTTTATAAACTTTATAGTATGCTTACATTTACAAAAAAGCTGCAAAGATAGATTTTCTGGTGAAGAAAAGCTTCACTCAGTTTCCCTAATGTTAACATCTTACATAACGATGTTATATCTTTTGAAATTAAGAATTAATAGTGCAATACTATTAACTGAGCTAGAGACTTTATTCAGACTTCACCACGTTTTCCAAAAATGTCCTTTTTTGTTCGTAGATCCATTCCAGGATGCCATATTGTATTTAGTCATCATGTCTCCTTAGGCACCTCAAATTAGTGACGGTTTCCTGGTCTTTTGTCATTTTGCATTACCCTGACACTTTTGAAGAGTACAGGTCAGGTTTTTTTGTAGAATGTATTCAATTTGGGTTTGTCCAGTCTCTTCTCATAATTAAACTGACCTTATGGATTTTGAGGAGAACATTTCATCCTACCATGATGTAGATGATGTCAACATGACTTCTTCCTGGTGATGTTATGAATAACTTTTATCTCTTGGTTAAGGTAGTGTCCACCAGGTTTCTCCCCTATTTTTCCTTTTCCATACTCTATTCTCTGGAAGCAAGTCACTAAGTTCAACCTGTATCCAAGGGATGAGGAATTAAGCTCCTTCTCCTGGAGGAAGAAGTATCAAATAATTGGTAATATTTAATAAATATTTGAGAGTAGACACTTTGAGGCTATAGAAATATCCTATTTCTCCTTAAAGTTCTACCCACTAATTTTAGCATTTGTCAGTAAATTTTCCTGCTGTAATTATTACTGTGACATTATAATTGTGATTTTTCTATTGCCTCATTCCTTGCACATTTATTACATGAAATTCTTCTGTGCATAAGATGCTGTTCTTCTCTACTATTTGTTTATTTATTTATATCAGGATGAATTTATAAGTGTTTGTGTTATAATCTGGCTTAGTCCATTTTATGTTGCTATAACAAAATACTGTGGACTGGGTAATTTATCAAGAAGAAAAATTTATTTTCTTACAGTTCTGAAAACTGAGAAGTCCAAGGTCAAGGTGCTGGCAAGTTGGGTTGTCTGGTGAGGGCTACTCTCTGCTTTCAAGGTGGTGCCTTGTTGCTGTGTCCTCCAGAGGAGGAAATGCTGTATCCTCACATGGAAGAAGGCTAAAGGGCCAGACGACCAACTGCTCTGTGAAGCCTCATTTATAAAGGACTTAATCCCTTTATGAGAGAGGAGCCCTCATGGCCTCATCACCTCTTAATGGCCACACCTCTTAATATCATCACATTGGCCATTCAATTTCAACACGAATTTTAGAGGGAACCCATTCAAACCTTAGCATAATCCAATACTATCATTATTTGTTTATTGGTCCAAATGTTGCAGCTTTGGCCATTGGGTTCTCTTTTAGGACTAGTATCCTTTTGATATGACCCCATCCTTCTTTTGTTTCCTTCTATAAGTACTTCTTTATTACTCCAAGTTAATCTTGTACATTTTCTTCACCATCTCTAGAATCAGTTATTTGTCTAAGTAATCTTATCCCCTTTAATTGGAGAATAGCGTTTAGCAAGACTTGGGTGCTAGCTGTGCTTATTGCTACCGGGGTGTCACTGCTTAGCATATATCTCAATGGACAAAGCTAAGAAATATATATGCGTATACTAACCTGTGTATGGAATTATTTTTGTATTTGTCTGTATATATTTAAAATAAACATGGTATCAATCTGATATCTCTGGCTGACAAAAATTCTAAATGCACATTTTAAGTCAGCACAAATTTCATTCAAATATCCATACATTTAGACTGAATTTTTTTAAAGCACTCTCTGAGTCCTCAAAGAGATTCAATTAGGTTCATTGTTGCAGAAAATTTTGTTTTATATTATGTTGAACTTATTTGAAACATGATTAGTAAATGTTATACAATAGCCAGATAATTATTTTAACTATACATTCATTCCATAAGCATTTAATGAGCACCTACTTAGCACTGAGAGAAGCAGAAACAGTAAGACTTACAAGGCTTTTTTCCTCATAGAGTTTTAATTTAAAATAATATGCATTACTTATATTGTTTTAGTTGCTTACACTTTATTAAGTTTTGTTGTATACATTATCACAAACATACCCACAAAATTATTCTTGCTTTCAGAATAGTTGCTTTAAGGGAGCAATACAAAGGTATTATAAAAGTGTTCCTTTATTACATGAACATATTGTATATCATTGTAAAATCCAATTTTTACACATTTCGTTTTGTTTTAAAACACTTCTTTTCCCAGTTTTATTTTCCACTTTTCTAAGTAAGTTCTCAATAATCAATCAAATAAAAGTATTGAAATGTTTATTTGAATAAGTATTTAATGTCATCTGTGCCTTGAAAAACTGATCAAAACTGTCCCAACAGCTTATATGATATCAGGACAAACAGACTTTTCAGCAATCTCAGTTGGAAATGAGGCCCTGATACCTATATTTGCTGTATGTACTTGGCCTCTTGGCTGCCAAACACTTGCCCATCTGTTTAGATGGCAGGTTGCCTATTCATAAGTTGGCTGCTGTCTTGTACTATGACATGAGCTCCAGCCAATGACAGTGAACAAAATGCTTCAGGAGGCAGCTCTTCTTACAGGAGGTCCTTTCTCATGCCAGAGTTAGAGAAGCAGTTGGCATTCCACATTCATTTAAACTTTGTTACACCTGTTGACACTTTTGTGCCAAAAGCAGACAATGCAACAAATGAACAACAGAAAGCACAAAGAATTTAATGAAGCTTAAAAATAACCCTTCTTACCCTCTTACAAATAGATGGTCAATTTCACTGCTGATTACTTGCACAGTTGACATTTAATTAATAGTAAATAAGGGTTGCCTACTAAGTGACCAGAAAAGAGTCTGCAATAAAGTATCCTACATCTTCAGGATTTGGGCCCTTATCACTCCATATTGTGTAATGCAGTGAAAGTCAATAATTATACTAAATACCTCTTTTGTCTATCTTTTTAAAAAATGCAGACATATGTCAATCAAACAACGTCCCTTTTAAAATAGCTTTCTTTTAATGGAGAATTAAGGTAATTATTCCAATGATTCAGACTCCCAAAAGCATCGAATTACTTAGGTTGTCTCTTTCCTAGAACAGGTAAAAGCTACTGGGTGAGAGATGAGGGAGATACATTTTAACACTGTTCCAGAACTTCAATTTCATTTTAGCAAACACCAGGTGTCCATTAAAAATATGTATGTATGTATGTATATATATATATATATATATACATATATATATACCAATAAAATGTATGTTCAAATATAATAATAAAATGTGTTTATTTATGATTATATACATTCTATTATTTTCATTGCCTGTGATTTATTGAATTTTGTTGTATGTTTTATCACAAACATACCCCTGAAATATGTCTCTGTAGATAAAATGAATTGTGTTTTCAGCAAGTACTTTAATAAAGACAGTGCACAATTCCCCTCTTCTCCCTCTGCTCCCACTCCTCTTTGAACTAACATGAAGCCAGCACATCAATTTTCTATTCAATATCTTGGAGATGATTCTGGGAAATAGGAAAAGTATTCATTTGTAATAATAATGATGGAAAAATAATTGAACTAGCAATACATAATGTCTCAAAGGTTGTCAGGAATGGACGGAGTATCTAGTTCCCTGACATGCCTTGCATGAATCATAATGATCTCTTCCCTGCTTATTTCACAAGTCAAACAGCAGCAACTAGCATTTATTGAGGACTTATTGTTTATCAGACCCTATGCTAAATTCCTTTAATCCATACCCTACTGAATATTCAAAACGCCAAGTGAGATAACATTATCTTGAGTTCACAGATAAGTAAATTGAAGCACTGTGAGATGAAATAACATGCCCCAGTACAATAATGAGTAAGTGGCACAGGGAAGTTTCAAATTCAAGCAGTCTGTCCTTTGGGCCCTCAATTTACCTACTACATAACTCCCTCTCTCTTTCATTACTTTTATTTTATACTCTGTGTTCCAGTATATACTGAACTTTTTGAAGTTCTTCCAACATACCATTCTTCCTTGAACCCACTTCATTTGCCTGGACTAATACCCTCTCTCCACCCCATTCACTTCTCAAGGATAACTTTTACTGAGGGTTCCAAGATTGATATCACTTTCTTCCTTGGTCTGATATCAGTACCTCCTGAATCTCACGAATCTATGTTCAATGTTTCTTCTACCCGTTCCTATCATATACTTCTAACAGCATTTTTTATGTTGTATAGAAACTGAGTGAATTAATCTCTCTCTTTGAATCTGCATTATAAGCATTTTGAAAAGGAAGACTCCATCTATCTTGTTCAGTTTTTACCCATAGCACCTAGCAAGTTGAATGACACCTAATAGAGTCTCAACAACTATCTGTTCATTCATTCAGTCCTTCAACACCAACTATGTGACCTGCAGTGTTCTGGGGCCTAGGGATACAAAAGCAAGTATGACAGATAAAATGCTGGCCGCATAGGGCTTACTTTCTAATTGAAGACTGGGCTAAATAATGAATATAAAAATAAATAAATTATGTTGTAGCTTGTGATAAATGCTATGGGGAGAAATAAGACAGTGAAGTGGGATAGAGTTTGTGGTGAAGTTGAGGACTTTAAATAAGGCAGTTAAGGAAAACTTCACAGGGAAAGTGACACTGGAGAAAAGACTGAATGGAATGAGGGGAAAGCTATAATGATATCTGGGAGAAGACCTGCTCAAAGCAGGAAAAAGTTGAAGTCCATAGTCTGAAGGCAGAAGCATAAAGTATGACTCAGATTCAGCAATATGGTAGCCATTGGCAACCTTGACAAGAGCAGTTTGGGTGGATTGATAAGAGTACCCTGACTGTAGTGGACACAGAGCAGAAGTAAAAAGGACTATATACATAAGGGCATTAGAGAAATGGTAGTTAGAGTAGGAAGGGGATTCAAGAGAAGATGTTTTGTAAAGATTGCAGAAATAACAACATGTTTGTATGATGATGGAGATATTCCAGTAGAGAGTGCAATCTTGATGATACAGAAGAGAGGAGAGGATTAGTAGAGCTATGTGCTTAAATAAGTGGAATGAGAGAATGGAATGAAGTGGAATGAAGACCCCAAATAGCAGTTACTTTATGAAGATAGAAGTTTATTTCTCTTCCAGGTAACAGTCAAGGTGAAAGCAGATCAGATCTATGATGTTAGAACCATAGAACCATGAAGGAAAAAGGTAGTTTGCATGTCCAGGGGAGACTTTTTCATGCTAAAGGGGAAAAAAATCTAACATGGAAAGGATACCAAATGTGAATTAACCCCAAAACAATAAATTTCTAATTTCACTCAATAATATGTTTAGCTCTCCCACATGTCAAAATGAAATGGATCAAATCATGTTTATATGAGGTGGTATAGTGGGGGTCACTAAAGATGGGAAACTAAAGCATGGGGAAACAGATCTGGGGGGACCCCAACTCCTATACTTATTTTGTGTGTGACCTTAATCAAGCTACCTTATTGATAAAAGCTTTAGTTTCCTCATGTATGAAATAGGGTTAGTAGTAATTTGGGCCTCATTTTGTTGTTAGAAGACTGAATATAAAGTAGTTAGGCTAGTGTATGGCCATACTAAATGCACAAAAGTAATAGCTATTATTGCCTTAACCTGATAAAACTCAATTTGCAAAATTAGAATCAGGAGCTTTTATTTTGTTTATTTGAGCATCTAAATAACAATGGTAATATTGAATCTATTGAATATTGAATCTATCATGTGCTTTTGATTCCAAGATTATTATAAAGAGAGTATAAGTTATGAGGAAATTCTGAAGGATGACAGTAATAAGAGTTACCCAACCATCCTTCTATGAAATCTTTCTGACTTTTCCAGCCCACTTAGGAGTTCCTTCCTGAATAAATCTTTGAACTGTTTGTACTTTAAGTTATTAATGTAGTAATTATAAATTACACAGTGATTTTTCTGTTTGCATGTTTTCTCATTACAGACAAAGAAATATTCTTGAAAAATATTTACCAAAAAAAGCTACATACCTCGATAGCTGACAGGTAGACAGACAGATGGTGCAATCTATTAATACAGAGTTGCATAAAATCTAAGTTCAAATTCTGACTCTACATATATTTTAGACTAAGTGGCTCTTTCTTTCCAAGTCTCATTTTATCCATTTGTTAAATGGGAATGTGGATATTAGCTTGTAAGGAGATTGTGATGAAATGAAATAGCAAATAATAACTTCTTTATTCAAATCCTGGCATAATGTATTTTCACTTAACTTATATCTCCTTGTATATGACTATGTGTCCAGTGAGGGCAGGGGCTTTGTATTACTCACCACTGTGTCCTCAATGTGCATCCCACTGCATAGTACCTGGAATACCAGGTGCTTAATAAATATCTGTGAATGAAGGCATGATGCCACTAATGAGAATCTGATAATTTTTTGCAAGTAGTATTAAAAAAAGACACACAGCCTGAAATCTCTTTTTGATTTCTATAATTCTGTTATGAGGAAGCTTCTGATACTTTGCACAGCCTCTGCTTCCTTGTTTTTGGCTAAAAATAAGTGATCCCTATTTATGTTTTTTTGCATGTCAGGGTGACCTAGCTAAAATCCTTTCCAGGCAGTTTGTACCAATGCCACAGGGCTTGAAGGTGTGCTGTGCAAAATCTGTGTTTCCTCTGCCCGTTGTGTTTGGATAATGCAGCGATTATTCATACTCCTCAATAGCCAGCCCAGTCGATCTGTTTTAATCTGAATTGTAGTATATATTGCTTTAAAGAGGAAACCTGGTCAAGCTCCACTTGCTTAGTGCTGGGAAATTTTTACAGCTAAGAAAAGAAATACTGGAATGCTGAGAATAGCTAAAAGACTGGGTGTTTTTGTCTGTGACTTTACCAACAGACCACAGTACTGAAGAATGGAAACTACTACTGCTCTGTGGACTATGCACTTAACTTTTTATAAATGTCATAATCAGGAATTAGAAATGGATTATTTTATATTTAGCCTTTATTCCCTTTGCCTTCATCAGAATACTACACTCCAATTTGTGAAATAATATTTGATTAGTAGTATTTCTGAAGTGATATGAGGTTGAAATCCAGTGGACTAAGGTTAAATTTTTTCTTGCAAACTACTTGTAAAATTTTTCTTCCATTGCAAATCCTCATCTCGACTCCTTTTGCAGATCTATTTGAAAATTAACATTAATTTCTTAACTGGTATCATAAATAAATATATTTTACCTCCAAAATAAAAAATATATATAAAATAATTTCAGGGAACTTTGCAGAAAAAATAATTACAAAAGTTTTTATTTTTTCCCAGCAGTTATAAAATGCCAGTACTGCATTATAGTTTTATCTGCTTTAAAAGAAAAGAGGGAACAATAGAAATTGTTTATAAAATATGATTTATGCTTAGGTTAGGAAGAAAACTATATTTTAAAAGTGTGTACCTTCCACAAATTCCCCTTTCACTAAACCCTTTCCTCCCTTTATGCATAAGAATAAATCTCACTTTTACCCTGAAGGAAAGCTTTACATGCCACAAAAAGAAGAAACCAGCAGAAAACAAGTGTTCTCTATGACAACAAAGGAATCTATATGTCTAAGAGGTTTTACTTTTTTCAATGACTTTTTTTCTAAGAAGGGAAAATTTACTGTCTTGGTGAAGGTTTTATAGGTATTTTTTAGTTCATATTTGGTATACTTTTGTTAGCCTCAAAAATAGTTACCATGGTAATTGTTCCATATATATCTAATCTTAGAGCTGAGTTATAGAAAACCTTCCCACAGGGTTGCATACAATGCCATTTGACGGATTCCGCCTATTATTTAAAGTAGGAATTATTTTAAATACTATCAAATTGCTACAATTCTATTCATGATTTTTCTTTTGTAACTCTCAAGTTAGTGAAATCCTTTGGTGTGTAATTTTGGAAAAACTGTGTTTAATTTCAATTTGTATTTTTAATCATTTTTATTGTTCTTCCTTTTATGAATGCTTTATAAGCTTAGACAAAGATGATAGTTTGTTTTCTTTCATAACTTAATGCTCCAATGGACTATTCAAAAAATAATTATTTTAACATAAAATCTGTAGCAAATCATAATATTAGCAACTTCTAAGGACCCTTAGATATAAGAAAATCAATTTCTCTAAACGGTACTCATAACTTATGAACAAGAGTTATAAATAAATGAAATGTGACCATAGGTCCACTGGCTTTAAAGGAACTTTAATAAGCCACCAGTTTATTCTCCCAACTCCAGTCTTAACAGAAATTAAATCATCCTGTATGGCAGTTTTCTAGAGAAAATTCTGTAAAGATGACTCCTTTACCCTCCATGATAGTATACCTCAGTGTTTTATAGCCCTTATTTTTCCTAAATCCTTCCCTGTATATAACTGAGGTGCATCTTGTTGCAGTTTGGCCACCCCTCTCCTGGCTCCGTGCTGTATTTGCTCACTGACATTCATAAGACACTGCTTAATTGTGGAAAAAACTCAGGAAGTCTCTAATATGCTTTAAATTGAAATTTTGTTAACAATAGCAACCTGAATACAAAGAAATAGAGAGATACCATGCATTGACAGTATGTCATTACTAAAACAACAAGGATAAATCTACCTACAGGATAGCCATTAAAAATGTTGGTTAAGAAGACAAGTGTTGAAATGCCTTATGTACATTGTAAAATAAAAGAGACTATAAAATTGTATCATAGTATGATTATAACCAGGTTTTAAAACATATGACCATAGAGGCTTAGAATGAAATACTCCAAATGATAATTACTATGTTAGGATATTAAAATGTGAGGCTTTTTAAATATTCCATTTGCCAATTTTTGGCAATGTCTTATTAATTTATACTTTTTCTTAAAAAGGAGAAAAATAAAATGTGTGTGGCAAGTCATATGTGAAGCTAACCCAACACCCATTTCCAGCTTTCCCTCTCTTGTTTGCCTTCCCTCTAGAGGTGGAAGTTGGGTTCCAACCAAAGCCTACTTCTCCCGGCCTCCAAGGGAGGGAGCGGTGCCCACACCAGAGAGATCTGGAAAATAAGACATAAGCAGACATCTACTGGGATCTTTCTGGGAATAATGTGCTTTCCTGCTGAAAAAGAGACTGATAACTACTGATATTTCTTATCCCATATTCACCCACCTATTTTTCCAGCCTTGAGTGGAGACTTCATGCTCATAGTAGAGCCTTTATCTAAGAATCATGAGAGAAAGTCCAATGCTGGTCTTGATATCAGTTAGCTACTCAGCCAATACCAGAATTTTGGGACTACTATAATAAAAGAAAAATAAATCTCTATTTGTTTCAATCACTACTGCACAGATGATCTGTGTCTTACAGCCAAAATAATTTCTCTTTTATCCACTATGACACATAAAATCTCAAAATCACTGTGAGTCTGGTATCTTTCAGATCACTGCATGAGAAAACTTCTAACAAATTTAATCTTGTTCCCCAAATTCTTGAATTGCAGAGTAGCTTGAACACTCTTGCTTTTAAATTTACTAGGGATATGCTATTTGCTCTTGTTAGTTAAAAAAACAACTGATAGGAAAGTAAAGATTTTTAGCTGAAAAGATTAGTGTTGTCATTAGACATGAATTGGCTCTCACGAAGATTTTGATGATGAAAGAACAGATGACTCTCAAGTCAATGATCATGTTTCCCCTATATACCACTTAGTTTTACATATTCAAAGACAGACTTGACAAAACGCAATTGTGATTTACAAAACAAAGTCACGTGCATTTTCTAGTTGCTGATTAGTTTAATAAATTTCCAAGTCTAAACTGTCAGCAGAAATGCTTTCTAAAAGAAATTTGAGTAAATAGGTAGCTGCTATTAGTGGCATTTTCAAAGAAAATATTCCTCTTGATTATGTATACGTCTTAGGGATTACTGAGCCATGTTACCAAGTTAGCTAATGGTAACTTTAAAAATAAAATAATTAAGATATTTTGTACATTCATAGATGGATCAAAAGCAAAAAGAGAACATAAGCCAAGGAAATGTCCTCATTTTTATCTAGTCCCTTTGAACTATATTAAATGTAGGATTGCTATTTTTATTTTAAGAAGTAAAAGGAGATGCTGTCAGAATGGAGATAAGATTAGAACCTTCTACCAAATAAAGTATTTCTGACTCCTAGTTTCTGTTCCTTCTTTCTGCCTGAGAAGCAGCAAAGATACCACCCACATTGCTGCCTTACTGTTTTTCTGAAGGTCATTCAGGCAAAGGATTTCCAATGGAATTCTCTCTTTTACAAACAATTTGCAATTGTTTTTCTTGGTAAATCAAAGGTTATATTTCTTCATTAGAAAATGTTCACCTTTGCACTTTTATATATCACAAAAGCAATATCTCACTCTCCTTTTGCATATAGCACCCATGAAAATGCTGCAATCCACAATCTCAGGAAGTGTGCAGAAGTAAGATCTAAATGAGTCAAAGAAAAGACTATGAATTAAAAGACCTGTTGGTACAGGGTATATTTCCACTAATAATTTTTGTAAACCATTTTAATGTTCCTCTGACACCATCTTTTTTCTTTACAAACAACTCATTTTTATTCTCACTAGCTGAAATTTACTGGAAGAACACTTGTCTTTCAGGTGGGAGTTTAATAGTGAAGAGTGGTTTCTTAGCCAGGATGGAAAAGCTTATCACAAAAGATAAAACAGAGCTATTGGTTGTACTTTGAATTTATGCTCAGGATTATACTATCAGTATTTAAAATAGTTTTATTAAAAATATCAGCTTTTAAATATATTATTTTATAATTGCCTGCTTATAACCTTAGTTATTAAAACAAATTTCAGTTTAGCTGCCAAGATTCATGAAAATCATCTTTGACTCAGCTACTATTCTCAACATTTCTCATAAGAAAATAAAACAGAAGATGAAAGGGCAGGGAGAGATGGCTGAATAGGACCCTCCATCAATTGTCCTTTGGCAGGAACACCAAATTCAACAACTATCCAAGTAAGAGATCACCTTCAGAAAAAAAATGAAAATCTGGTAAGCAATAGTACCTGGTTTTAACATTATAGCAAGGACAGAGGCACTGCAGAAGGCAACAAAGACAGTCTTACATCACCTACATCACCCATGCCCATCCCCCGGCAGTGCCACACCAGGACCAGCACTGGGTGGAAAGAGAATCTTTGGCCCCAGGGGGCGTGGGAAAGTGAAGTGATTATAAGACATTGCATTGGAACTCACAGCCACCTGTCACGGGGGAACACAGCACAGGGCAGAATTCTGTTGGCACCCACAGAGGAAGCATTTAGATCAGCCTGGTCAGAAGAAAATTCTCCACCCCAGTGGTAGAAACCTGAATTCCAGCTAGCCCCAACATCACTTGACAAGAGAAACCTGGAGCCCAGAATAAATGATGTGAAAGTCAGTTAGGTCACCAAATCTGCAGTCCTAGAGCAAATTCTGCACCTGTGCTGGCTCAGAGCCAGTGGACTTGGGATGCACATGAGCCAATAAAACACCAGCAACAGTGGCCATGCTAATGTCTATGTCACCCCTCCCTCAACTCCAGACAGTATAGCTTGGGGATAGTCTTCTTCTACTTAGAGAAAGGAAAGGGAAGAGTACAAAGGACTTTGGTTTGCAACTTGGGTACCAGCTCAGCCACTTGGTAAAATAAATTACCAAGCAGACTCCTGAAGCTTCTGATTCCAGGCCTTAGTTCCTGGGTGGCATTGCAAGACCCATCCTGAGCCAAGAGGGGACTTACTTCCCTGAAAGGAATAACCCAGTCCTGGCAAGATTCACCACCTGCTGAGTAAAGAGCCCTTGGGCTTTGAATGAACATCATAAATAGCCAAGTAACAGTTGCCATGGGCTTTGTGTGAGACTGAGCTGGCTTCAGTCAGCTGTGGTACCACTTTGGTGTGACTTGGCACAGTCCTAGCTGCAGTGGCCATGAAGAAGTGCACACATCATTCCTCCACCAACTCCAGCAGCCCAGCATGGAGAGTGAGGGAAGAGAGTGAGAGACTCTGCCTGATAATCCAGGGAATCCTCACATATCTTACCCAAGTCCACCAAGGTGGTACCACAATGAGTCTGCAAGAGTCACAGCATTACTGGCCTTGGGATGCACCCAGCACTGATATGGCTAGAGTGACCGAAAAGACATAGATTACAACACTCAATTCCTTTGATTACCTGGAAAGCCATCTCTAGAAGGATGGGTTCAAATAAACTCAGACTGCAGAAATTACAATAACTCCCTAACTCTTCAATGCGCAGACATTGGAGAATAGCCACAATCATCAGGAACATCCAGTAAAACATTATCTCATTAAACAAACTAAATAAGGCACCAGTGATCCATCTCAGAGTGATGGAGATATGTGACTTTTCACACAAAGAATTAAAAATAGCTATTGTGAAGAAGCTCAGTGAACATTAAGACAACACAGAGAAGGAGTTCAGAAGCCCATCAGAGAAATTTACCAAAGAGATTGAAATAATTTTTAAAACCAATCAGAAATTCTGGAGCTGAAAAATTCAATTGACAAACAGAAAAATGCCTTAGAGTCTCTCAAGAGCAGAATTCATCAAGCAGAAGAAAGAATTACTGAGTCCAAAGACAGGCTATTTGAAAATGTACAGTCAGAAGAGAAGAATGAAGCATGCCTACAAGATCTAGAAAATAGCCTGAAAAGGGCAAATCCAGAGTTCTTGGCCTTAAATAAGAAGTAGAGAGAGAGAGAGATTGAGAAAGTTTATTCAATGAAATGATAACAAATAATTTTCTAAACTTAGAGAAAGATATCAATATTCAGGTATAAGGAGCTGATAGAACACCAAGCAGATTTAATCCAAACAAGACTAGTCACAGCATTTAATAATCAGGCTCCCAAAGGTCACAGATAAGGAAAAAGTCCTAAGGGAAGCAGGAAAAAAGAAAAAAATGATAACATATAAAGGAACGCCAATACACCTAGCATCAGAGTTTTCAGTGGAAACTTTATAGGTCAGGAAACAGTGGCATGACATATTCAACATGCTGAAAGAAAAAGCTTTGACCCTAGAATGTTATATTGTGCAAAAATATTCTTCAAACATGAAGGAGAAATAAAGACTTTTCCAGAGAAACAAAAATTGAAGGATTTGATCAACACTGATTTGTCCTAAAAGGAGCTTTTCAATATGAAAGTAAAGGACACTAATGAACAATAAGATATTAGTTGACAGTATGCAACTCACTGCTAACAGTAAGTACACAAATACAAAATGCCTCTATTGCTGTAATTGTGGTGTATAAATCACTTCTATCTTGAGTAGGAAGACTAAGACACAAACCTATCAAAAATAATAACTACAACAACTTTTAAGAGGTAGAAAATATAAAAAGATATAAATGGAAACAAGAAAAAGTCAAAAAGTTGGGGGATACAGTTGGAGTTACTTTTAAATTTATCTTTGCTTGTTTGTTTTTGCAAGCGGAGTTAATTTGTCATCTGTTTAAAATAATTGGTTATAAAATATTTTGTGAAAATCTCATGGTAACCTCAAATCAATAAACCTACAACAGATACATAAAAAATGAAAATCAAGAAATTAAAAGACATTACCAGAGAAAATTGCTCTCCTTTTCTCCTTAGTTTTTACTACAGAAAATTCCCCCAGTTGTATCTAACCTATTGAAATGTTTGTGGCACAGAGGTATAAATAAACTCACATATGTATGTTAGTGTTCCAGCAGGCATTAATAAACTAAACGGATTCACAGTATAATGTAGAAATTCTTTCTTAGGAAAAATGAGTAAAGTAAATATTCAATACATTTGCCACAGGTAATTTCAGACAAATAAGAAAATAGATAACCTTATATGCATTTGTGAATACATAGTTGGTGATAGTTCCCATAAATAAAGCAAATTTTAACAAGCAATGTGATTATTTCTTTTAGCTAATTCTTAATCTCATCCATGAAATGGGAAGAAATGTCTCCTAAAACAGAGAAAAAATAAGAAGGATAAAAGTTTAGATGACTTTATCAGCAAGAAAATGTATTTTAGCACTTATTTCATCTCTGGCATTTTTCTACATACTAGCCACTGAGTCAAATTGGGGAGTAGGGTATAGTGGAAGGAAGAACAACTTAAATCTATTCTAAATTCTAATTATCCTAATGAAAAGATTACAGAGTTGAAATAGATCAAAATTAGAACTCTGGGGAAGGGTTGCCTCTTTTTTCTGTGTGTAAGAAATAAAACAGCATCAGGTAAAATGGACTTTGCTATGTTTGCAAACTTTATTAGAAATTAGCTGTTTCTAGGGAGCTAAAACATTTCAACTGGTGCCAAGAGAGCAGAAGGGAGGAGCCTTTGTATTTTGAAAGAATAATGAAACCAAAGAGTTGCAGCCAAATTTTGAAGAGGAATCCAAACGGTGTTTGGGGAAAAGATGACTAAATGAATTACCAGTGTCTGTTTGTCACCTCCCAAAGCTCTGCTGCAGAAAGACATTACTGAATAGCTTTTATAATCTTTTTTTGTTATCCTTTTCTTTCAAATCAAGTCAAGCAGAATATAGTTAAAGGCTTAATTTTCACTGAACTCTTCTGTGTGAAATTAGACCTTCCAAATCCAACTGTTCCCAGCCGCCTCTTTTTTTTTTTTTAAACAGTAAGTAATCAGTGTTTAATTACTTGACTTTTACATGGTACAACCTTTGAGACCTTGCTGACTTACTTACTGAGGCTACAAGGTGTATTATTCTAAATGTTCAACGACCCTGGATGTCTTGTTAGCACTAACAATGCTAAGATTAGAAATGGGGAAAGTGGACTGTAACATGCTCTTGTGGTATACCACTACATACAATAGAAAAAGCCTTAGATTATTTAATTTTTTATGTGACTGGACACAAAGTAGAAATGTAAACATAGTTCTATGTTTATGTTTTTACTTATGATTGCAGTTTCATTACTACTAACTGGAGCCTGAGGCCTTCCGATGAGAGATATTGGTTTGTGACTACAAGACAGAAAATAAAGAGAAAACTTGGTAGAAGTTCTTTTATTCTATCATAACAGACAAATATATAATTCAGAACCAAATTATGTGCTTTAGTAATTATTTGTAAGCTATATGTTTATGTTAAGTGTATTCCCTCTTTTATTTAAACTTTTACAGATGTTGGCTAAAAGTGGAAGACTTTGTACTCACCCAAATTACAATTCAGACTTTTAAAATTGTTTTACAGACTCTACCTATGTAAAATTTATAATTTTAATAGTTTATTTCTTAATTTTTAATCAAATATCAAGATACAAATTAAGCCAATATAAAGAAGAAAATTGTAGAGTGTTCAATCTATACCAGTAATGAATCAAAGATTTGTGTGTAATTCATGGAAAAGTGAATCAAAAGATGTCATGTGGCTTTAAATATATGTCATTTCTACCCTACCCACACCAAAAAAAAAAAAAAAAAAGAAGAAGAATTTGAGATTCATTGCTGTCTAGTTCATTTATTCTGCTATAACAAAATACCACAAACTGAGTAACTTATAGATAATAGAAATTTATTTCTCACAGTTTTGGGGGCTAGGAAGTCCAAGATCAAGGCGCCAGTAGGTTTGGTGTCTGATGAAGACCCGTTCCTTGTAGATGGTGCCATCTAAGAGTCCTCCTATGGGAGATGAGCAGAGGAAAACAAACCCACTCCCTCAGACCATTTTATAAGGGCCCTAATCCCATCCATGAGGTTCTGCCTTCATGACTTAATACCTTTTAAAGCCCCCCACCTCTTAATACTATCACATTAGCAATTAAATTGCAACATATGAATTTGGGGGAACACATTCAGACCATAGCAATTGCTCACAAGCATAAACACATGTATAAGATCAAATAGAAATAACACATCAAAAAAAAATCTCAGAATGATTAATTTGTTTTGGCAAGGCCTTGCAATTTAGGAATTATTGGCTACCTATTTTGTTATTTCATGTTTAATTGTTATTTGTGACAAATTTTGACCTGTTTCTGGTGTCTTCTTTTCCAAAAAAATTTTTGATCTCTACTAGAACATGGTAGTGGCACATTCTACCATCATAAGCATCTGTCATAACTTGCATAGGTAGGAATTCAATACTCAATATTCCATTAATGCCTTTCTCAATATCTTAATTTGTGTGTTTTAAGTAAAATATTTCTGGAATCAATCCACTATGAAAACTTTACCTTGATATTTCTTTTATTCTGCAGCTGTAACTGGATTGTATGTTTCTTTGAGTGGAGAAACCAAGTTTTCTGCTTAATTGTTCTGGCCTACAAAACGATAAGTTAAACTTTTTAAAAACATATATACAAGAAAGTAATATGAGCAGCAGCAAAAATCTTCATTTCAAACTTGACGTTTTTTAAAGTTATAGTATAGATAATTGCACAAATTCAATAAAGTCAATAAATTTCTTTTGTAATGATTTCAACTAAAGAAATAATTTTGCTTTAGATTTTCTCACTTCAAATATGGAAACTCTAGTCCCATTTTAAACATTCCTTTTAATTCTTGTCAAGAAGGACATTCTAGATTATTTCATTATTGTTTATTTTTAAATGTAAACAAAATCAGGAAAATAATGAGCTTTTAGTTTTATTAAATTCATATCAGAATTTTTATTATATTGAAAAAATGACTTTTATTCTTTATGCCGTGTTCTTTTCATACCCAAAAGAAATTTTTTCACTGCCTAGTTTATCTACACCAGATGAATAGAAGCAAAAAAAAAAAAAAAAAAAAGAGTTTAACAAAGTCATGAGTAAAATTCCATTTGGCCAGTAAAACATTTTAAAACTATTAGAAAATTCTCCCACACTTTAAAAATTATTTTCATTTAATTTTAGGCACATTTAAATTAATGTCAAGTATTTTCCTAATAAGAATATAAC
The DNA here is from genome assembly GCF_040939455.1 of Microcebus murinus. Lineage (NCBI taxonomy): Eukaryota > Metazoa > Chordata > Mammalia > Primates > Cheirogaleidae > Microcebus > Microcebus murinus. Next base: position 64,577,349 of record NC_134105.1, read on the forward strand.
ATTTGTAATTTTCTATTATCTGCAATGATTTTACATCTGTCTGATAATTTATTGATCATCGAATTTGGAAAATTGCCATTTTCTCTGGCAATTTTCTGAAAAAAAGAATCTCTATTTTTTTTCCTTTTTCAAAAAATAAATGCAGTTTGACTGATATACTTTCTTGGTTTAGTCTAATTTGAAGATGGAAATAACCTAGAAGTTAACAATTGACCCGATTATGTACAAGTAGAGGTATTTAGCAAACAACATATGAAGTCTGCCTTGCTTGACTACAAAATAGAAGTGCCTGGCTGTGTTCTCTTGTTCATGTAAGAAGTCATTGTAGTGACAGTGTTTTACATTAACTATTCAACTAATACTAATAGATCCTTACATCACATACAATCCAATTTGGTGATAGGAGCTATGCAATGTGGAAAGGAAATTAAAGTATTGAGAAGCTCTCTTCAATTTGCATTTTTTCTTAAGAATGCTAGATTTTGGCTTCCAGTTGTTTTTCTTTCTTTGTTTTTTCTTATTTTTTGTTTTTCTGCAGAGTGTATGAGATTTCTCCTGGGAGTGGGAAAAGAGTAGGGAGAAACCAAAAGAGGGTGTATATTTACATCAAGAACAAAAAGGAAACACATAATCTTTTCTTTCAAAACTATAATATAGAAATAGATATATATCAATGACATGAGGTGCCCCACCTGAATGACCAGAAATAAAAGTTACCTGTATCTTTGGGCTGCCAGGCTATGATAAACTATAAAGGGTTTCTGTTCAAAGATGATTTAATACTGTTAACAGGGAAGGAAGTCAGCAGGGCATATCCTTTGGAGACTAATATTCTTTATATCTGAAATGCAGCTTTGGTTAAGGACTCCAAAAGAGACTTTTAGAGATTGAGAACCTGCATGTTTTTGCAATAGAATTTGACAAGCGTGACATTTCTTACATATCAAGGATTCCAGGTAGCATTCATCAAAGAACCCTAGTTGCCTGTGATTTTTGCTAAATTACAAGTTATTTGAAACACACAATTGTTTTTAAATTTTAATTTGGAATATATTTTAAAATACACTTTGTGTCTCTGTGTTTGTGTATTGGGGAGAGGGAAAGAGGGGTTAGATTACAAATTGAATACTTTGAAAACAGCAATAAAGCCTTCCTCTTTTTTCCCCCAAATCAGATTTTTTAAATTAGTTAAAATTTTCTTAAATGCAATAGTACTAATAAGTTCTGAGTATATGTTACATAAATGAAAGTTTCTTTCTCTGCAGGATAAATTCCCCAAATTCTTTCTTGGTATATACTATTTTGACCTTCTTAATGTCCTTCTGTTTGGATGATTTGGAAATTTGAACTCAGAGCAACTCAATGTTAATAGTATATTAATATCTACTGACATTTGTCTTGAGACATGCTATTATTAAAATCTTATATGTAATATACATGTGTATGCATATATGCAATACCATTCTTAATTTAATTGGTGAATAATGGTTTTTCCTAGCTATATAGGAAAAGAAAATAATATATATATAAGAAAAAAGAAACAGTTTGCAAAACAGTCTGGCCTTTGGAGGATAAAAGATTGAGACTTTGCTCCATCAAAAGAAGATGCTTGCTAAGTAACTTCTTTAGGTAGAATAAAAACATTACTTAATTTTGTCCCAATTAGCTACATGTGAAGAAAAAAATATCACTATTCATGTGAACAGGAAGATACAGTTGTATTAAGGGAAACTTTTAAAAAGTATTTCTTATCTAAATATTTTTAAAACTTTGCCTTCTTTTCCAGAGGTAAAGAAAAATGTTGCTAGATACACATGAGATAAAATGTTCTATTAACAGATGACTTAAATCGGCTGAATGCCAGCAAAGAAACAACTTGCCTTAAAACCTCTCCTGGACATGGAAAAAAAATTTTTGAGTCAGGAAGAATTTAATAGAAAATTATATTTGGCTAATAATGTTCTAACATGAAACAATGCCATTCAAATCAGAAGTTATTTTTATCATTCTGTGAAGTATGTCTTGCTTTTCAAGCCAGCTTTGTTTGCTGGTATGGTCTTTTGCCATAAGAGTGTAGAGAACTGGCTCTGGAGGCATAAAATGATCAGTGTCCATACCTGCAATCTTCTTCTAAACTGAGTAACTCAGACAAGTTATTTAGCCTTTTAGATAGACCCAACCTCCCTTAACCTCAGTAACAATGGTATCTTCCACAGAGAGTTTTTTGGTATGAATTAAATAAATGAACCTATGTAAAGTGTTTACGTAGGACATGAAAGCATATGAATATTAACTATTTTATCTGAAGGCATTAGTCTTTACAAGTGATAAATACTGACATCTAAATTAAGGGTTTTTTTTTGTAAATTCCCATTATTTATGCTTAGTAGGTGAAACATAATCCATTAAATTAGGTTTGCCTTATTTAATATATTTATTCTACTTATACATAATACAAATATTTCTTGATGATTATTTATGATATGTGCATTCATGATAGGAAAAGGCTCAAGAGTTAACAGTTGGTCTAATTTTAGTTCCATTCCTCATTCATCTTTCCTGCTCATTTTTCTCTCCTTTTTAACTTTGGAAGGAAAGAGTCAATGGCTTTTACCGTCTCTTCATCTGTCCATCTATTATTTATCAATCTACATCTTGGGTGCCTGTTGTACTGATATTCTATCTAGTGCATATTGCAAACTTCAGAGAAACAGGCCTTAAGAGCTTACTATCAGAAGGCCTTGATTTAGCAGATCCAAAGGGAAAGGATTTTCAGGCACAAGGGGCTTTGTTGTCTAGTGAGATAACAGAACAAAGAAAACATAGATGAGCTAAGAAAGTTCTGAAAAATAGGAAGAAAATAAGATATTTAATTCATGTTGTCAAATTTCTGAGAATAGAAAGCCAATAGATGTCACCTCTACAAACTGTATAGTTTCCCAAAGAAGTTGCCTCTAATGAAATCTTCACTGGCTTCAAAATTGTCTTTCAAAGCAATGTTTTACTTTGGTGGAGCCATTTTATACTATGTATTCATAAAAACACTTGTTTTGGAAGTCTCACATTTGGGGGATTTCATCTATAGGAAGATATAGGTCCATTGATTTAATAAAAGTATTATAGAGCAAAGATGTAACCATCATAAAAGTAGTTTAAATATTTTACCTACTTATTGATCAAATCATTGACAAAAATAATTGTATGAGTTAGTTACTATTATAATGAATACATGAACCCGAGGTAACTGAGTTTCAGGGAGTTTAGATAACTGGACTAAGGATCACAGCTAATCTATGTGCCAGAGGTAAGATTCAAGTGCAGATCTGGGGAGATAAGACAAGAAAGAGTTGTGATGGAACTACAAGGGGTAGGGGAGGGGTGGCGCACACACACTTGCAGGGTTAGGAGAGGGAGATTGGAGGAAGACTCAAACAGGCCAGATATAACCCGGGCAAAAAGAGATTGGTGAACTTTTGAACCCTGCTGATACACAAAGCGTACAATAATACCCACCCACCCAATTCTGCAGGTAATACAATCGCAGTTCTCAGAGTAAATAATGTCTAATCCCTCTGGTGTGTACTTCAAATAACTTTATTTCATTGGTATTAGTTCCTTATTTTTTCAGTTGTTTCTAAGTTGTTAAAATATTTGTTATCAACAGTATTACTTTGGGCTTCTATGCTTTTAAAGATAAGGACCAAGAGTTGAAGTTTGCAATGAAAAACATCTACTAATATACTAAGAATACAGAGTTGCCTAATTTATGTTTTTTAATTATAACAGCATTTTCTGCTTCTATTTCCCAAATGTAAATTAAATGCTTGGTTATTTAATTTAATGTGAATTAAATAATTTGGGCAGGATATAAAAATTGAATAAAATAATTATTTTTAAGGACAAAAAGTTACTTTGTTATACCTTTTACTTCATAGGGCACAACTAAGAGAGAAGAAAAGCAAACTTGCTGCCTTGCTGTAATACATTTTTGTCTACCTAGCATAATTTGCATGTTCATTGTATTTTATTATTTTTATAAACCACTAGTACTACTCAAATTTGCCAACTTGTACCAAAAAATAAAATAATCATTTTCAGAGAAACTATAGCTTAATGAACATCTATTTTTTCTCCTCTGTCTTTACCAAAAATTTTACCAAAGTAGGAAAAAAATCACATTTAAGAAATTGTGATGATTAAAAAGATGTAAGCACACTGGAAAAGAGTAATGCCAGTTAAAAACACTAATGTTTACCAATTGCTTCCTACTTGTCATCATTTGCTGTAGATTATTGAATTTCACCTCCCTGTATCCCTTCTCATTTTGCAAATGAGAAAAAAGAGGCAAAGAGAAGTTATTTGACCAAAATGACATAACTATTAATAGTAATTGTCAGACATACAAGCCTGACAGGAGTCCACATGACTTGACCTTGCCTTTCTCTGTGGAATGTAATCCTTTGTGATTTAAACAAATAAAATTATATTTCCTATTCAGTGCTCTTGGTTTCCTGCTTAAACTATTTTAAAATCAAAAATAATAATAAATACAACTATTAAACTGTTATAAAGTAAATGGAGGATTTCTCTATAATGCACAACATTCTTTTTTTTTTTTGGTCATACAATATCAGATCTACATATACTTATAGAATTTATAGTATAGGCCACTGTATATTACAAAGTTGGAAAAAGTAATTTGGAGGTGAAACAAACACAGATGAGTTGTGGTAGAAGATACTATACTCTATGTAGCTCAAAATATTAAAATTCAATGCATTAGCATCCCTATATTGAGTAAATTTCATGTTGTATTTAAGGATATTGAGAAATCATATTTGAAGAATTTTATGAAACTTATTCATGCTTCTGGAGCACTAGGATAAATTAGTTATTCAGCATACACACCAGTGTGAAGCAATTTGGGAAAGCACTTAAATTATATTTCTGGAAAATACATAGATGCTTTCATACATACAGACAAAAAACAAAATAAAACACACCCCTAGTATTTCATTCTATATAATATATATTTTTTATTTATGATATAATTAAATGTGCAAATACTTTGTATAAATATATATTATCACTATATAATTAGATTTATGTATTTTAAATATATAGTAAATGTTGAAGCTTCTGTTTGTGTCTTTTGCTCACTTTTAATAGGGTTGTTTGGTGTTTTCTTACTGATTTTCTTGAGTTCTTTGTAGATTCTGGATATTAGCCCATTACTGGATGTATAGCATGTAAATATTCTCTCCCATTCTGTAGATTGTCTATTCACTTGATTGATTGTTTTCTTGGTTATGCAGAAGCTTTTAAATTTAATCAGGTTCCATTCATTTATTTTGTTGTTGCTGCTGCTGTGCTTGCCTTTGGAATCTGCTTCATACATTCTTTGCCTAGGCCAATATCTGTAAGAGTTTTTCCAACATCTTCTTCTAGAATTCTTACAGTTTCGTGCCTTAGGTTTAAGTCTCTTATCCACTGTGAATTAATTTTTGTGAGTGATGAGAGGCACAGATCGTGTTTCAGTCTTCTACATATGGCTATCCAGTTTTCCCAGCACCATTTATTGAATAGAGATTCTTTTCTCCATTGTATGTTTTTGTCTACTTTGTCAAAGATCACATGGCAAGATGAAAATGGTTTTATATCTGGGTTCTCTATTCTTGTGCCAATATTACACTGTTCTGGTTACTGTAGCCTTATAGTATAGCTATAAGTCTGGTAAAAAGATATCTCTAGATTTGTTTTTGTTGTTTAAGGTTGCTTTGGCTATTTTGGGTCTTTTCTGTTTCCAAAAGAAGTGTTGAGTTATTTTTTCTAGATCTGCAAAAAATGACACTTGTATTTTAATGGGGGTTGCATTGAATCTGTAGATCATTTTGTGTAGTAGAGACAGTTTAACAATGTTGATTCTGTCTATCTGTAAACATGATATGCTTTTCCATTTGTTTACAACCTCTTCAATTTCCTTCCTCAGTGTTTCATAGTTCTCCCTGTAGAGGTCTTTCCGGTTAAATATATTTCTAGGAATTTTATTTTCCTTGTTGCTATTGTGAAAGATATTGAGTCTTTGATTTGAGTCTCAGCTTGACAGTTGTTGATGTATATGAATACTACCAGTCTGTGTACATTGATTTTGTAACCTGAAACTTTGCTGAATTTATTTATCAATTCCAGGAGTCTCTTGGCAGAATCTTTGGGGTTTTAGATATAAGATCATATCATCAGTAAAGAGCGATAGTTTGACTTCTTACCCCATGTAGATACCCTTCGTTTCCTTCTCTTGCCTGATTACTCAGGCTAGGACTTCCATTACTATGTTGAACAGAAGTGGTGACAGTGGGCAACCTTGTTTGGTTCCAGATCTAAGCAGGAATGTTTTTAGTTTTTTCCAATTCAGTATGATGTTGGCTGTGGGTTTGTCATATATGGCTTGTATAATATTGAGGTATGTTCCATCTATGCCTATTTTGTTAAGAGTTCTTATCACAAAACAGTGTAAAACTAAAAGCAGACCTACCATTTGATCCAGCAATCCCACTACTGGGTATCTACCCAAAGGAAAAAAAAACATTTTATAAAAAAGGTACTTGCACTCATGTTTATAGCAGCATAATTGACAACCTCAGAGATGTGGAAACAACCCAAGTGCCAATCAATACATGAACGGATTAATAAAATGTGGTATATGTATACCATGGAGTATCACTCAACCACAAAATAATGGTGAATTAATACCTTTTGTAACAACCTGGTTGGAACTAGAGACCATCCTCCTAAATGAAGTATTGCAAGGATGGAAAAACATACCACATGTACTCACTATTACATTCAACATAATGATCAACACTTTATGAGTACACAAGGTAATAAAATTTAACATAATCATACAAGAGGGAAGGGGCAGGAGGGGTTGGATAAATTTGCACCTAACATATACAATGCACATGATCTGGGTAATTGACAACATACTTATAACTTTGACTCAAACTGTATAAAAGTAATTCATGTAACCAAAATGTTTGTACCCCAGAAATATTCTGAAATAAAATAAATAAATAAAAGGACTAATAAATAAATAAATATATACTAAATGCATATAGTTTAAAACATATTGCGTATTTTGTTAAATTGTGATTTGCTTTGTTATTTTTTATATATGTGGATACATATATGTGTCATAATTCAAACAATGTTATATATAATGATTGTAATTAAATAAATTTTTATAACTGACAAATTTTTTTAGTTACAATAAACCATTGGCCCAGTTCAGCATCTTTACTAGGAATATTTGTTATCTCCAAGTGTCTGAAAAAGATTTAAAAATATTATAAAAACCAATCAAAATGCATTTAGGGTTTTCTTCAATTCAGTGGAAAAATAAAAAGATTCATTCACAACTGCAAATTTCACCCTTGAAGAATGACTTTTGGTAACCCTTTTTTCATTGGGTTAGTTTGCAAATTTAACTTGAGTTTGTTCAGCTAATACCTAGCCACTATAAAATGTCACCACTTCTTTTAAATTTTCACTTAACTTCTTAATTTAGTGATGAATTCCAAAGATTGGGTTATATTATGTGTGTAAATTTTGATTTTGAATTCCCCTAAGCATAGGGGATATTTTTGTCATATTATTATATTAAAAAATAAATGAAGTATAAAATAAAAATTAAGTAAATAGTTTTTATTTGGATATTATCACAGGTGGTATAAAAAATTTTTTATCAAGTGTCAACCTTTATCTCTGCATACCAGTACTTAGCACAGTGCCTCACTTGTAGTAAATACATGATAAATATGTATTGACTAAATAATTTATGTAGATATTAAATTCATTGGAAGCTATATCCATAGGAAAATCTGTGGGTAGAATGTCTCTTTTGCTTCTGATATAATCTAACTATTTATTTTTAAATTATTACAGGTACATAATAGTTGTATACCTTTGTAGTGTACATGTGATGTTTTTCTACAGTCATACCATGTAAATTAATCAAATCAAGGTAATTGGGGTGTTTATCACCTCAGGCATCTATATATGGTTTGAAAAAGAAAAGTAAAATTTTAGAAGTAAATCGGGCAAATAACATTTCTTAATAAAGTTCTCCATTACAAACTTATAAAATAATTAATTAATAAAGCATTTGATAAATTAATAAAGCATATGAATGATGTTAAATATTTCAAGAAGTTCAAACTCTTTGCAGCTAAGTTTAAGCCAAATTACTTCCCATGAAAGACATCAAAGAATAATTCCCTAGCCAATCACTATCCATAAAAGGTAAAATCTCAGTTGAGTAATATATTTTATTAACACACATTTTTTCCCTTTCTTAATATAAAATATTATTTACTGTGCTTCGTTGTATATAATATTGTCTCAAGAAATGCCAAAAGTTAATTCTGCATCTCTATAACCTCTCCTTTTATTCTATAATAAAAATCAACATAAATTTTCCATCAATATAATCCTAAGATCACATTTCTGCAACCATCAGACATTTGTAAACTGAATGTGTATAATTGTACATGTCCTATTGCTAAATAAGACACTTCTTTTTTTATTGCAAAATACATGAAAGCTAGGAGTAATTATCTAGGTTTCACATTAAGCCTTTGAGTTAATCCAGACATTATGTACTATTGGTAAAAATCAAAAGGGGACTGATGTTTTGAGTAGAGGAAAATTAACACATTTAAATAGAATTCTGTTTGTATTACAAACTCTATTCCCTTCTTTATTTTCTTTGCTTTGGGCAAAACTGTTATTCTCTTCACATATCTTGGAATAAACTATAATATTTTCTATATCTCATATTTTGCAGTTGGGACCCAGATTCCACCTATAAATCCATAATCAGAAGCCCACAAATTACTATCACAAAAATAGGTTGCTATTAATAATTAATGAATGAATTAATAGTTCTTCCTTCTATAAACAGTAGCCACTGGCTTTTCTTCAGATCTCCTTTCCCTATACTATTTATCAAAGAATATTTTATGTTCTTTCTCAGAGTGCCTTAGAAAATATAATCTTGTATTCAGGTGATATTTTAAAGTATATTAAAAGTTCCAATATTTAACACTTCATTGAACTTTTAAAAATTTGTTAAAATAACTCTGATTTAGCACTTTTCTCATGCCTACACACAACATTTTAAAAGTAAACATGGTTATAATTTGCACAATGTTATGATTATTAATTTGTATGCTACCTCATCCAAGAGAAGTAAAATGATAGGAGTCCTATAAGAATTTCTTTACAATCATCTACCATATAATAGTAGTGGCATATTATCCTTGACGTTTGATGGATGATTTACATTTTCAAATGAAGGAGGCATCCAATCAACATAAAGATAGATCATTATTTTTCAGAAGAAAAAGTAAATCAAGGTCATTCTTTTAGTATCACATCTCTGCAATCATCAGGCACTTGTGAACCTACAGTCTGTACTTGTGCCTGTCCCATTTTTGAATAGAATATTATTCAGATCCCATTACTGAATAGGATTTCTTATTATAAAAGACATGAAAGTCACAAAAGATTACCAAGTTTTCATGTTGAGTATTTAATTTAGTCCAGACATTAGATTTCTGTCCTTTTACTCTTAACTTCTCAATAAATTTAGAAATCGATACTTTCCCAAATATGTTATATCTTTGAAAAAGTATTAAGGTCATTTCTGAAGAATTTTTTACTGACAGATACTAAAAATCTTAGAAGAAAAAAAAAAAAAGAGCTGCATGCAAATTTACTTCTCTGGCTGCCTGCATATTTTTCATAACTTTTGGGAAAGAAACTATAAAGTACAGTTTTAAAGTTGGTACTTTCAAAGGATTTTCATTGCCGTTGTTTAGATTAAACGTCTTTGTAGATTTTTGTTTGTAGAATGTTAATACAAATCAGAGGAAATGGAAGAATTGATAAAATGCAGCAATGACTGGTATAAACAACTACAAATAAAATTCTGAAAAGTTGAAGAAATCCACATGCTAAATGTTGGTCACCTTAATAAGTTAATATTTCTTTTATTCTGTTCTTTCATGATTGTTTTAATTTATCTCCAGTATAAACTCAGATGTTAAGACCCATGAAATAGTTGGCTGTCTCTGGCTAAAGTTGTCTCTATAGAAGACTGTTCTATAACAGGCACTGCCACATGGTTTATATGGCCTTTCATATCACTGACAATTTGTCCCAATCAGCATTGATGCCACCTTCACATTTCAATAAATCTATTTGAGATATGATTTTATAATGTACTATGATCCCTAAATTAAATTTTGACTAAATTAAAATGTTGGCTTTAAAAGTCCATATTTAGGAAAACCAGATTAAACTGCTTCTCTAGCCTTCTCATAAAGTGTCCCCAATTTCTTGTATTGTGTTTTCCAAAGCCTCTAAATTTTGTTCCCAAAGTATTGATTTAACTCCTTGAAAATGCAGTTGTTATTCTAAAAATATATTACCTTGTGTAACATATATTGTTTTATTAACTTTCATACTAGACAGGACAAGGTATTTCCAGAATAAAGTCAAAACTTAATAACATGATTTAGAAACACTTTGTAATTTAGATTTTGCTTTAGGCACATTTCTCATGACTTCATCTGGAGCTTTATTCTGTTCACTGCGTGGAAGTTGTCATGTGCCTCCTCAACTCCGGTGTTTGAGGATGCTGTTTTCTCCTCTTGGGACGGTAGCAATGCCTCCCACCCCATTCATATCCTCACACACTTTGACTTGAATAACTCTGACATACTTGGCCTGAGCTGGGAAGGCATTTCTCCACAAAGAGGTCACCGACCTTAAAACAAATGGATTTAGTTCTCTCCAAATATATCAAAATAGAATAGTATAATGAGTTCCCATGTAACTATCAACTAGATATATATTTATGATTCTGCCATTCTTCATATCATGGTTTCATTACAATACATTTGAATTTACTATATATTGTCTATGTTATCCCTAAACTCTAACTTCAGTGTTGTATTGAACGAAGTCAAATTCAATATTTATACCTATTACCTAGGGAACACAGTGTCTGGCACAAGGCAAGTTCTTTAAAAAGTTTATGAATTCAGAGCTTTATGTCCTTAATAGGAATAGCCTGTAAAATATATTGGTGATATAATTAGTGTTTGAGACAGGAAATAAGCTGTCTCCAAAAAAATTTTTATTTTTTTTAAGATTGCTTATCTAATACATGTCTAAAATAATTGAAATCTATGAATCAGGAAAAAAAGTAATATACTAAGGATATAGCTAATATCGTTACTTTGAATGAAATACCAAAATTAGCTCTGAGCTTCTTGATAACCATAGCACAAAGGAGTTCCATATGATATATAATTCTAATTATCAAAAAGAAAAACTCCAGTTTTTAAGAAAGACAACTTTCTTGAAAGAAGAAAAGAGTCCTAAACTATAAATGTGGTTTGGCTCACAAACTTTATAGAGAAGGTATTTGAAATTTTTATTAACAATATTTTCAAAAATGTATTGCCTATCAATCAAAATCAATTATATATATGAAGTATACCGTATATACTCATATATCCATGGTATGAACATTTTCTTAAGTAATAAACATAAAGGACGGAAGCATAAAGATATAAATTTTAATTTTAAATAAATTAAGGGCTATACATTTATTTAAATACATAGACTATCCCACATGATTTTTAATAGTATTGGACAGTTCCATAAGCCACATATCTTAGCTTTTGATCTCTCTGATTAACTTGTCTACAAGAGTCACTCTAATTATCCAAGACTGATAATTGGCATTCAAAAAGGTAGCAGAATGCACCTGCCACTCTGACCACTGCCGACCTTCACCATGAATTAACTGAAAAATCCATGTCAGGCAGCTAATTGAACGAAACCGTGGACTTGTAAGTGGTAATGGTTATGATTAGTGTGTAACATACCACATAACGGTAATGATGTAATCTGGGTCTCCATAGACTTCAGAGTGAAGTCTAAGGAGTCACATTCTAAATGAAAAGGAAAATAAAATAAGAAAATTTTAAATGGACAGACAGAGCTCCCTTCCTCCTGTCTTCAAAAAAAGAAACATTCAATTGGATTTGAAAGGTTGGTGTGTGTTATGCTGCATCCTTGTACTTGATAGCTCGTTAAGGTAGATAGGCCTGTCAGCACTCCTTTCATTTAGGCCTGAGGAGTTATTCTTCATTTGCAGCAGGGAGTGAGGAGTCAAATTGGAACTGCTGACTGCTGCCTTTCTTAGCAGCCAGTGAATTGCACGTTTCAATGAGGTACATGCTGAGCATGGCATGCGTATGTGGAGTGGCTTACCAGTTACTTTTTTTGTTGCATGTTTTCAGAGCCATTACAGTAATGAGATTAGTGATGCACAAGCTGATCATGCTTTCTTTACACATTACACTTTGTATACAAGTGACAAATATGAAGTGAGCAGCCAGAAAATGTCATTTGGTGAGGAAACATGATGTGCGGGTGTTCTGGCTAAGCACACACTGTGTGCAGGATGGAAGAGCTTTTGTGGACTAGATGAATCCTGCTGGGCTCTCAGCCCCAGTACTCTCAGATAGAAAAGAAAGCTTGTCCTGTGTGAAATTTGCTCCTGACTCCAGATCCTATCCCATGCTTGTTAGAATATATGACACCTTGTAAATATCCTCAGCAAGACATGTTGCTGAACCTCTAAATGAGAAAAATGAAGCCTTTCATAGCAAATGAATCAGCCCAGTGACCAGCTTACTCATGAGCAGAAATTGAACATGTGTCTAGAAATGTAAAGTGAGGTTTCAGAATGTGCTCTCAGTCCAGGATATTCTAAATGCGGTTGGTATTTCTGTGATTCAACAGTATCCTGTGGTGTGTAAATGGGTTCCACTTCTGGTATTCCTTTCCATAGATTCATATATTTACTGTGTAAATGATACTTGAAGTTAATGGTGACTAGGAAAATGCTTAATTGAACTCAAGAGCAGATCTGAGAAATGGCATGGGTCTACCAACAGAGCTATTAGAATGGTCACAGATTTGCATCACAGATGCTACATTAACCTTGCAAGTGCATCGACTAATTCCATAAAGCCTGGTGTGTTTATACTGTATCCTGTCAGTAGGTTTGCAAGCTGTCTGCAATAAAACTGAAGTCATGGTATGGGACTATTAAGGGTGCAGCATATGTCTACTATGTGTAACCAGCATGAAAGGTGGATGTAATGTTCTTTTTCTTTGGTAGATACAAAAGTCAGGCTAAGAAATATGTTTTCAGTTTGAGTAGAGATACTGATGGACAAGGAATTCAAGATCCTGAATTAGAGGATTAGGAATATGCATAATAAGCAAAAAATGGGAAAAGAACATTGTGATTAAGTAAAATACTGTGAGATCAATAGTAATCTCATTAATTCACAATGCTCAGCTTTGTTTTCAATGTAGGAGTTTGGATTCATATTCAATGTTTTTTAATTTAATAACTGGCAGCCAAATCAAACTACATATTTATCCAGTATCTGGAATTTAAAACAAAAGAAAGAAAGAAAAAGAAAAGGAAAGGTCATGGCCTGAAAATCATTTTAAAATATTTCCTGAAAATAACTTCCTGGAATTTATACTTGGTATTGTAATTATTGATTCCAACCCAATGAATTGAGCAGATTTCTAAAATAAGGGCTTTCTCTATTTCCTTAATTAGGGTATTAGGATGAGGTTTACATGGTGAATTGTATGTATAGAAATTTCTAGCACAGTGTTTTTTAAATTATTTATTACCTGTTTGATCAAAAACATTGAGAAATAAGATTTTTCCACTAAAAAGAAATATCTTGTCAATATTTTCTCAAATTTTAAAATCAGAATTTATGGGAGTATCCTCAAATATCATTTATGCTGATTTTACCTAACTATATTTTTTCAGTATTCTGAACTCATAGGTCTATACTGTGCCATATGCATATATACATACATAAAATGTACATATATATATGTAATGTCAGGCTTTAAGATAAAGTTGTAGACAGTAAATGCAAATCAAAACAGAATAAATATTGTAATCTAACATTTCTAAAATCTATTAGGTTTGGAATTATAGATGTTTGTCAGCACTTCGAAACAAATCATAGAATAATAATTTGGCCATCTTAATTTGGCCATAAGAAGCTTTAAAATGTTTGCAATATTATAGGTCAATATAAAATACACTGACTTAAATGTTTGGCCAGAAAATATCATGTTAGCAGTCTGTGGGTCTAGATATTTTCAATCATCTTTCAAAATCATGGGCCACAAATTAGTTTTAAAATTGCCAAACTATATTTACTATTGCATTTGACACATAAAATTGAGCATCCTTTTAAGCTCCAACTATTATAACACACCTAAAGAAAGTCAATATATATTTAAATCTGAAATTTAATCCAATTATTAACTCTGAGGTACTTAAGAATTTCAGAAACCTACATTTTCACCCAGGGATAATATTCATACTAGTTGAGCTGCAATGTAGCTTATAGAGAGTAATACATTAAGAATGGAAGAACTGTCAGCTATACATTCTAGTTTGCTTATTTCTCAGTAACTTGTTACATTATTAACAGTTTTGATGAAGGGGAAGAGTGCACATATAAAAGCTCACAAGAAAGCTCACATTTTTAAGATGTGCAGGAGAGAGGGTAGGAAGCATTAAAAATCCAAAAGAATTTTCCAAATAGAGCATTGCACTATAAAGTTTGTATAACTTTAAACCATCTATGTTAAAGCAGAAAGAAATCCAATTTTTTAAAGGCATGGCTAAAATCAGTATTAAATCTAATAGGGGTAAGAAAATGGTAAATACCAAAAAATTTGAAAACATCTGCATACAAATACACATATCTTCTTATCCCAACTCTATTTCCCTCAGCAGTTTAATCAAATTTAGGATCCATCAAGAGAGTAATTGGTTTTATATTACAGTTTAAGGATGAAGAGCAAAACCATCTCTTTTGTAAAAATTGCTTCAAGGAACGCACTTGATTTCTGAAAAATTGATAGAAGCAACTGGTATAATGTAATATTTCCAAGAGTATAAAATGCCCATCATATTTGGAATAATTTTTAAAGTCATATTGGAACTTTAGGAATATACTTCCATAACCTGGATAGAAATTAAAAAAAAAATTCTCTATCATTTATAAGCTTGAAAGCTTTTAAAAAAATTCAATGAGTAAAAAATAATTTTTGTTCCTAATTAACAAAATTTTCATATATTCATAGGTGTTTGTATTATTAATTTTGTTAGCATTTCATGCACTAAGAATGAAAACATCAGACATTCTTCAGAACATATTAATGTAAAACATTAAGAAGCATAAGCAAGTCATAGAAAAGAATACACTGAAGTTATCACCATGCACCTAATCAAAAAATAAGGAAGCACAATCACATCATAGAACCTGGTTGATCACAGTCACATCTACATGGGGGCAAGAGTGGCACTGATGTATTTTAGTGACCAAATGATTAGATGAGACAAATCTGGGCTGTGTCAAATTTAGTTCCATTTCAGATTATTCATGACAAAGTCAGTGATGTTAATAAAAGATTGTCCACAGACAGGCTCAGTATCTACTGCAGCATTACAGCTTTATAGTTATAATCAATTTAACTCAAATTGCATGCATAAATTAGGGGCTTAAAAAAAAACACCAAAAAAAGTTAAATAAAATTATAGGTTTGAAGTGGGTAGGTATTAAATTCAAAAAACCATGAAAGTCAAGTATTTGCACCTTGAATTTTTGATTTGAAGAAACTGGAAATATCATGGGAAATATTATTAGTTTAATAAACTTTAAAGTACTTAAGTATCTTAATAATTTGATCAGTCTGTGTCTACTTGAAAACAAGGAGACTATATATCCGTTAAACAAACCAGTCAAATTGATCATCTCCTTAGCAATGAAAACAATAGATGTTTCATTTTATTGTTCAAAACCAAAAAAAACAATGTGGCTACATCTACTTGCTGCTAATCTTAGGTAAAAAGAGAAAAAATGTTTAGGCAATTGCCTATATATTGAAAAATTCTGACAAGAATAATTAGTTTTTATTTCTAAACATAATGTTATTAAAAAGATATACTAAAATTATATTTTCTATTTTTTGTTAACAAATTAAAATCTGTTTAAACTATATTAAGCAAATTGGAGAAAACTCTATAATCTCTGTCCTTTTGATGGCAACTTGCTTTTTAAAGTTCTTTGTTTTTTGTTTTTTAAGAATGTATTAGATGGAATTTCAGACTCCTTAACCAATCTTCTTGTTGTTTTAGGTAATTTTACATTGCCTGAACTTAAGCTATGTGTTGCCAATATTTTCGTTTAATCTCATATGTGTTTTATATTTACAAATTTGTACTTTTCTGAGAATATACAACTATGCTATTGTTAAGGGTTTCAAGGAAAATTATCAGTTAATTGCAATTAGACTGTGTATATTTAAAGTTCGATGTGTAACTACAAAAAAAGGGAGAATCCTTTTTTTCATTTTTACCAAAGTATAGATATATAGAATTGTTATATATGATTAGTCTAAATTATTGACATAAAATACATTCATCTAATTTGCTGACCTATTTTTTGTCTTTGCTTTTGATTGTTGTTAATTTAGCCTACAAAGCCACTTTATGTTTTTAAAAAAAAAACTTTCCTGTAAAGTTTACTCATTGCTTATGTCAGGGGGTCTCTACCAAAACCAGCAAAGCTTCTCCTTTCGGTTTTTTGAACGCAGATTTATGTACTACCATTCAATCCACAAGTTCAGAAAAACATCTACTTCATATATTTAATCAAGGTGCCTAAAACTGAAAAGGTAATTTCATTTGTATTATCCTCAGCTCTTTTGGGTTTGGGCCATAGAGTGCAAATTAGTTTTTCATAGCAAAACTGTAAAATAGGTCTCTCTTCCTGCTTACTGTCTAACTAATTCCTTGGCTTATATCTTCAGCATGCCATTGAGGTAAACACGATGTGTTATTCTTAAATACTTATATGGATGTTAATGAAAATGAAAGAGGACATTGCTCCAAAAAGAGGGGAGGGAAGAGAAAGAAAAGGAACCTTCTCTATAATGCTGCTAGCCAGGCTTTATCTTTATGACACTAACGATAATCCCCTGTGTAATTAACTGTGGAGTGGTTATGCATGCAGCATGCAGCCCATGACAAGCCTCATAGAAAATACATCAGTATTAGCCACAGGTGAATTCGTTTAGAAAGATTAATGACTGCACCTGAATTTTAATGTCTGAAAAGGGATGGAACACTGAATCCTTAATTAAAAAGTTGAATGACTGGTATGGTTTGTTTAACATCACAAATTTCAACGAGAGAGTTTTGTATTCAAATGAAGTATGCAAAAGGAAACTTTCCTTAGAAAGTGGTGGAGTATGGGTGAAGAGCAAGAATGTTTTATGTGCTTTACTTTATGTAAATCGATCCATGGATCAGTTGCTTTGATATGGATCAAATGTGGTATAATTATGGCCCTTTTCTGTTTACAGTGAACGTGAAGCAAAGAATTCTTACAGAATATGAGCCAGAATTACCCTCAAACCAAGAGAAAGTCAGAGTAGGGGAGCAGTAAAACTGACGAGTGATCTTATTCTGTCCTTAATGGGAAGCAGTTTCTTCTTCATTATTATTTTACAAAGTTTTTTAATGAGCAGAAAGTAACCTTGAAAAAATAACTTGGCAATGCCATTCCCAGAAGAGTTTGACTCTGCTTTGCAAACTCTTTTACTGTGTGTTAAAGCTTGTCACAGACAGAAGATTTTTCAATGACAATTTTAATCTCCTTTTTTAGGACTTAGAGGGGGATAAGGGGAAAAATGACTTGGGCATGCTTCTATCTAGAAGAGGAGGAAACAACTCAGATTAATCATCTGTCCTTGGGGTAAGAATAGCTAAAAGCAGATGTCTTAAGCAAAAATGACTTAAAATATTTCTTTGGCCACCTTGTTTACAACTTTTAAGATTTTTTATTATCTTTCTGTTCATCACAGAAACAATTCTATATATTCTGGACCCTTAACAAAATCTCATTTGGAAAAAAAAAAAACCCCACAAAAAAAAGGGAAGGAACAGCATACAAGAGGTAAGACAGACTTAATAGTATCATTGAAGTATTCAGATACTATTGACATATATTGTGTAAATGCATATTCAAATTATGTTTTCTCTTTTCAAAAACGATATAGTCTTTATTGTCAGTGATGTGGGATTCTTATAAAATGAAATCAAGAATGTAGCTGGTTGTTTTGTACTAAGCATGGTTTATATACAATTCTCTGCATTTTGTTTGTTCTGTGCCTCGAAACAGGAATTCCACTGAAATGTTAGTTTAGAAGAAATCAAAGCACATGTAAAATTCCATTGCCTTTTTATTTTCTAGGTCAGAATGCTGCTCACATCCATGGCAAAGTAGATTTTGATGCTCCTTAGCTTCACACATTGCCTGCTGTACCACTTTTTCTGCCAAGTAAAAGCATGGCTTTTAGTTCTGTCCGCTTTCCAAGGGAACACATTTTTAATGAAATGTCATTTAGGAGTATTTGTTACTTCCTGTAAAAGCTTCTTTCATGGTTTTGTGTGTGTGTGAAGGGAAAAAAAAAATCAGTCTCTTAAAACGTTGTAGTTGTAACTGTTCCCAGTACTCAGAACACCAGTGGAGGGGGGAGAAAACCCTCCAGTTCTCACAGATATATCAGATGTTTCTAATAATGAACTGAAAAAGCGTGTGTTCTGTGTATTTCTAGCGTCTCTGAGATATATTATTGAGCAAGTTTATTACTGCCGATTTCCATTAGTTATAATTACCTATGCTATAGTGCTAGACAAAGTTATTGGCACATGGATGGTAAATATTTTTCAGAGATACAATTTAGTTTTTAAGTAAACATTGACATCTTAGCATTAAGCCAAAACTGAAATGTAAAGAAATGCTAATGCTTTGGCAACTCTTGTCCGCTGCATTCAGTTAATCCATTAGAAGTCAATCTGTAGGATAAGAGTTGAGGGGGCTTAAGGACTAGTATTGTTAATACCAGTTAAAATAATTTACAAAGGTGTCCATTAAACCTGTCAGCAAAGTGTTGACAGACAAAAATAGGGTTGAGTGGGGATCCACCCAGAACTGTTCACATGAAATGTCAGTTCGTAATGTCTGTTGTAATTTTAGTAAATAAATATCTGAAAGTTCACTAATAAATTAAAGCTTTCTCCCAGTTATGTACTTAAATCTTTTTCTAAACTTACTTAAATCTTCATCACTAAGCATATTTTCAATGGATTCATAAGCATTGCTGGAAGAGTTCTTGTAATTTTCTGATATTCAGGAGGCCATGTTCACTCTCAAATCCATTAAATCAGAAAGAATAAGAAAATTTCAAATTTAAAAAAATAAAAATAAAAGATTAAAACCAAAAAAAATGTTAAAAGTATCTTTTAAATGTTGTATTGCCTTTAACTTAAAAACAATCATTGAGTGATTTTTAAAGGAAAAAATATTTAAAGAAAAATAGGTGTGTATATATATGTATATGTATGTGTGCGTGTGTATATATATACACATACACATATATATACATACATGTCCTAAATTCAGCAGGTCCTGATAACTCTGAAAGGTAGACTACAACTCTCATTCTGCATAGTAAATTCTCTGTCTTTGACATCTTATCCTATTTATAAACCTGCCACATGTAGCGAGTGCCTTAGTAGATAGAATTTGAATCACTTTCCTTGCTGAATGAAGGGATAATATGGTTTGCATATTATCAAGGTAAGTTTATGTCCCCCTCTCTCTCTCCAAAGCACAACACTATTTTTTGACATGGCAACCTAATATATACAGTACTTCTGAACATAGTTTAGAGTTCTTGTAATATTTATAGTCAGAAAATACATCTATATATTTTGATGAAATAGTTTAAACATATATTTATATATGCATGTACAACCCATATACTTAGTTATTTTTTAGAAATACAATATAAATACGACAAGTTGTCACTTCAACTCTATCTGAAAAATAAGGAGAATGGCACTAGGAAGTCAGTAATATTTATTGATTATTTAATATGTGCCAGTCACTATATTAGAAGCTTTAAATCTTTAACTCATTTACACCTGAAAATGTGTTTGTGATGGATGTTGGATAAACCCCATTTTGCAGATAAGAAATCTGAGGTAATGGCCATTTGGGAACTGCTGTGCTGAGCAAAGCTCTCAAAATGTTTTTTTTTTTCATTTGCCATTTCTCTGCCCACTCTATTTAATCACCTATCATTGTTTAAACTAAAAGCTATTAAGTCTTCACTCTAGAATTCTAGGTTTTTCCTGAAGTTAGTTTGGAGATTTGTTACACAACTTTTAAACAAACTTGTGGCAGAAAATTCACACATAAGCAACTGTAGAAAACTGTAACTGCTCTCTGTCCCTGACTGTGACAGAACTAAATATAAAGTTTGTAGCACTTATAAGCCATCCTCCCAGGGCTGAACCTAGAAGAGGTTATAGCAGGTGTTGGCGACGTTTACAGAAACAAAACTGGACAGCAAATTAATCAATAAACACCTATTTATTTAAGAACACAGACGAAGTTTTTCTGTTTGCTTGGTTTGGGTTTGGGTTAGTTTAAGCAGACAGGACAGGGATTTCACTTTCTGTCAAGCTTTCATTCTGTTTCATTCCAAGCCTCTTTTTCACTCCAAGTCTGAAGTCCTCAGAGAATCAGGAAAAAATAGAAATGACAGTTTTCTTCTTGTGGAAGACTTCTTTTTCACTACATAGTTTGCATGTCTGTAAATGGAAGTCATCTAGAGATTTGGGGATAAAAAGCATCCATTTTGTTTTACATTTAAAAAGCTTAAGATACAATATTGTAAAAATTAATGGAAGAATCTCAGTAGAGGGTATGTGGGTGTTTATTGCGCAATACTTTCAACTTTTCTGTAAGTTTGAAAATTTTCATAACATTTTGGTTTGGGAGGCTTTAAATACAGTTAAGTATGGTCTATCAATTACACACCAAATTACTGACAGTATTTATTGATGGTTTATTGCTGTGAAGGGTAGGAATTATAAGACACTGAACCTCCTCTGAATTGTTTCTGTCTTTTACAAAAGCTTGTGCTATCTGATAAAAAAATTATTTCCATTTTATGTGTAAAAGATTTATTAAAAAGTTTGTCAGTGAAACAGAAAACAAATCACCGTACTGCTTTGAAATTCTGTATCATTTTGATGGAGAATGAAAGGAAAAATGCCACTCCTATTGTAGAAGTTCTTTCTCCCCCTGGGTTGTCCTAGATAAATTACTTTTTAAATTTCATTAGGATCCAGATAACAGAAAAATCAAAGAACAATCACAAATCGGTTATGCTGACACTCTAGTATGTGCAGGACATTGTTGAAAACATAGGAAAAAATATATATGTATATAAAACTTTTTGCTGTCTTCAAATTGCAGATGATCTAGTAACAGAGACAAAACTAACACATTTTCTTTTTAAGAAAGGCAATTTAAAACTAAACCCTTACTAAACAAAAATTGAGAGAAGGGGACTCAAGTAGAGTGATCAGGCAAAATTATTGTATTTAAAGAAAACTACAGGGAAGAATTAGGGAATTGAAAAATCCTCAAAAACATGTAACCAATATTAAGATACATTTCTTTCTAGTTTTTTTTTTTCAATTTTTAAAATTTAATTTATATGAAAGGGTGAGGGTTCTGAACTCTTGAGCTGCTTAAGCAATCCTCCCGCCTCAGCCTCCAAGAATGCTAGGATTATAGACGTGAGCCACCCCACCAGCCTAGGGTTTGTTTTGTTTTTTTGTTTTTTTTAATGAGATAATACTGTCATATGCTACATAACATCATTTCAATCAAAGGATTGCAGTGGTCCCATAAAACTACAATACCAATTTTTTACTGTACATTTTCTGTCTAGATACACAAATACCATTGTCTCACAATTGCTTACAGTATTCAACACAGTAACACACTGTACAGGTTTGTAACCTAGAAGCAATACCATCTAGGCTATACTATCTAGGTTTGTGTAAGTACACTCTATGGTGTTTGCACAACAATGAAATCACCTAAGAATGTAACCCTGTCTCTAGGTGGTGCATGACTATATATATATATATATGTATATATATATATATATACACACACACACACACTGTATAAGTGATTTTTGAATCCCTTTTATAAAAATGGCATGAGAACTTATACATCTTAATTAATTTTCAAGCTCTGAGTTTTTAATTGCTAACTGTAATTCATATTTTATTTTCTCAATCTTGTTTTTGTGAACAGTCATATTTAATGGTAAGCATTTAAATAGTGTTCCAAGTAACATTGATAAATATTATTATATTGAATATTTTGATATTTTTATATAGCCACATGCATCATTCTTTTCATTAATTGTTGGTTCTTCCTTTGCTTTTATCTTTGAGGTCTGGGAAAGAGATGACTTTTATATCATAAAAGTCATAGGCATAGCATCATGAGGCATAGCAACAGGTGCTCTGATTTAATGAAAAGTCACATATGAAAATCAATTTCTACAAGAGATAAAACTGTGAACAAATTTTTCATTTCATATGACTGGTTTCCCACAATAGCTCTAACTACAGATGTGCTTAAAGTATACTTCTATTTTTAACATTTTAATTTTACATGCCTTAGTGCACTAATTTGTGTTATTAAGTATATTGAGTTTATTTCACTATACATTTAGATACATTTTTCTAAAGGAAAAATTAACATAAAAACAGGGTACTTTTGAGTATTTTTAAATGGATTTTATTAATAAGCTACAGTATATTCTACATTAGCATTATGTTGAAAATTATTTTAATAGTTTCCACAATAGCATCCACAAGCCAGATTGTTTGTATCCAGCATATTAGAAATTCAGATGTTAAGGGTTTATTGAAAAATAAATTATTCTTCTAAATGCAGAGATCGAGTAAGTATTTCCAGGGTGACAATGCTGTACTGCTGCCGTACTTTCTCTGGTAGCATAAGTATTCTCTTTCCTTTAAAGATTTAATATTTTTCCAAAAGTGGCTGGATGAAAAAGCTGAAGTACAGCACTTCCTGCGGAACCATTTGTCACTTACCTACGTTTACTGTGTTTACTGTCCTCTGTGTATTGCTAAACTTCACTTTTAATAGGAGAAAATAGGCCTTAAAAGGGAAGCAGTATTTTACTGCAGAGCGAGAAACTATTTGTATTCCTCTTTCAAAGCCCGCCTCAGGAGCATGTAGAATGTTTCCTGACCAAAGGAGATGATATGAATATTCATGTGTTCTATGAATCACAGAGTAGAAGCCGTATGGTTTTCTCATTTATCAATTACCGGTTTAGGATTATCCAGCCGAAGAGTTGAACTGATTAACAACGCTTTTTGTTTGCTCGGTGTTGAGGTGCAACAGCCCAGTGACAACTGTATTATTTCTTGCCTCTTCAGCTGTCCACACTTGTGCAATAAGCTTAACATCCTGTCAGGTTTCATCATGCATCCTCTTTATTACCACATTGCGAGAGTTTGTGTAGTTGTAAATCAGAACGACTTTTTCAAGTATAATTTCTCGTTGTGGAAAAGACCCCATGGTTACTATGCCTAACAAGCATGGCTAATCATGCCCGTCATAAGTGATCTCAGGTATGCTTGGCATCTGACTGGAAAATTAAAGTTTTAAAAGTTAATGCCACAAGCAGTTGAGACTAGCAGCTGCAGTGAGAACCTGACTGTTGTTCCAGAGAAGCTGGAATAAATCAGACAGACTCACCTTGATTGCCTGAGTTAGCATATTTATTTTGATTTTGTTCTGCATTTGTTGTTGTGTTTCTTTCTTGTTTCCTCTAACCTCCTATCTTAATTCCTGTTTCAAATGTCACTAGGAGATTTCTTCTGGGACTACTGTTACTGATATTTAAAAAGAAAAAAAAAAAGCAAGCAAACACGGAATCCTTTCGTGGTTTGAGAACTCTGCTTTGCAGAAATTCTAAATTCTAAACTGTTTTTTAAAAAAGTGGGGGAGGGAGTAATAACAGAAGATCTCTCTTTCTCCCCCACCCAACTTTCTCTCTCTCCCCCCCCAAACTTTCTCTCTCTCTCTCAGTTTTTCTCCCCCCACTCTCTCCTTCAGCTCCCAGTTTCCCCTTCCCTCATGTTTACTTTCATTAGTATGCAATGGAACGTTTTAATGGGATAGTGTGAAAATAAGCGAAGCCTGAAAGGCTTTCTTGAGTATATTTTCACTTTAAATGCTGAAGTAGTGATCTTTTTCAAAGGAACAATGAACCTGCTCATCTGCTATTTAGCAGCTTAGATTTAGTTCCAAACTTTTCTTTTTACACTGTTGCAGACTGATTCCCCCTTTATCCCTGTTTCTGTTTCTTTGTGGTTTAGTTTGCTGTCTTTGACTGAGGTCATCTGTTTCAGTTTGTGTGTATATAAACATCCCCACGCTTTGTTCCTTTCTTCGGTGATGGGCAGCCAGACTCCAACCCACAGAAGGCTGTGTTCCCTTCTGTTACTATGAGGAAGGATATCAAGCCACCCCTACAATCTACCGAGTATCTCAGTATGGTCTGAAGTCACTGTCATTTAGTTCTTTCTTCACTGAATTCAACTTTTACTACTCTACCCTATTTGGAAAAGAGCCAGAGAGGAGAGAAAGAGGGACTGCCCTGTACTTTAGCTGTGTAAAACTAACACCTCTGTCCCAGTGTGGGAGAATCTAATTTTCTCTGACTCTCAGACTACAGAAGAGGCAAGTTAGCACCTTCTATCACTTAGAAATCCTCGAACTGCTGTTGTTGACAAGGTTTCTGAGCAATTTAATCATTTACTCCACAAAACTGATTTTAAAAATCTACTTTTTTTACATGGGTGTAAAAAAAGTCTATAGTTTAGGAAAACAAATAATTTTTTTTTTGCAGTGGGGGGGAGATTCTTTGCCACATAGGAAGGACTCTTTCACAATAAGACAGACTGTGTCAGTGCTTTTAAATTTCTTCTCTCACTTCCAAGCCTATCATTCCATGCAGAGTGCAAAGCTTGGGCTGTCAGAGCCTGAAAATTCTGTTTGTGAAACAATGAGCAGTGTCAAATTCTTTGTTCAACATTCTGAACAGCAAGTTCCATATCGTGCATTCTGTTTTTCTGGTTTCTAAATCCTGAGTAGTTGCATGCAATATACATGTGAAATGGAGATTAGAAAGATTGTCTGCATAAGTTCTTACTCTTTCTAAAGTATGTACTTTTTTTTGGTGACTGTGACTCAGGTCTATCCAGACTTATTTTTTTCTGATGAGTGAGTTAGATTGTTTGATTATTCTTTATTAAAATAATTTAAAGACACATGAATACATAAATGAATGTGTAAGAAAGAAAAATAACCAATTTTATGTCTTTAGTATTAGGGTTTTTTCCAATAAAATTGATCTCTTATTCTATTTTCCTCCTTTTTCATACACTTCTCTGTTCATTTCCTTTCCATATTACTGCTCATATATAAGAATATCAACAGCAAGAATCCTATATTTCTACATTGCCATCTTTTTATTAATAATTAAAAATCTTGCTAATTCCAGTCACTAGCTCAGCTGCTTAGGCTAAACTATAATGTATAAAATATCATGTCCTTATAATTTACTGCATAATGATTGCAACTTCAGAGAAAGCTGCATTCAGCAAACAACAATGGAAAAATGTGGCTTAAGATTTTTTAATTCACTAAGTGATAAGTGTACAATCTTAAACAGGTAAGTGATGCAAATATGAAATCAACCTGAAGCAAGAAACTACATCTATAAAAATAAGGCAAAGACATCTCTATTTGTATAAATGAATTATTTAAACATAGACTGTATTTCCTAGAGCTGTTTTAGGTTCACAGCAAAATTGAGCAGAAAGTACAGAGAGCCCTGTATACCTCACTATCCCCCCAACCCTACCCACACAGCCTCCTCCGTTATTAACATTCTGTATCTTTGTTATAATTCACTTTTTTTTGTTAATGAAAAGAGACAACCCTCAGGTGCCAAATCCTTTGACACTCTGAGTCCAAAAATCACGTTTTTAGTTCAGTTTCAAGTCCTGCTGGGGTGTGTTAGTTTAAGAGACAAGTGGTCCTTTCAGTGCTGCTAAATACGAAATACTAAATGAGTTCCTGAAGATACACTGTGTGTTCAGTGCATATCACAGAAGAGATGCTAAAAGTAACAACTTGGAAAAGGCGTCAATAGAACCCCTAGTTGGTTTGTAGATGTAAATTGGCAAATGCCTCACCAGAGACTAACAGTGGGGTTGCAGTCCAGCCATCACTGAGACTTTTCCTCATTCTGCTATTGGCAGCAGCTTCCACTTGTGGACAAAATTCCAGATGTAAGCATTCAACATTCAAGCCCAGCTCCCTCAATCTGCTTCCTAGTGAGACTATTAAAGTTGAAGCTCTACAGAGAAATTAAAATAGAACTTGTCATATTATCTTACAAAGAAAGAAACTAATTTTTGAGCCAAACAAATCCCAATATTCTAGAACCACAGAATAAAAAGAAGAGAGTTAGCAGCAGACTAAACCATCTAAAAAATATGCTAATTAGGAATAATGCATAGCCTGGGCTTTTTTAGGATATCATAAAATTGTAAACATGCTTAGTCCATAAAGTCAACTGGTGAATCTTTTTTCTAATAGCAATTCCAGTCTGAATACCAACTCTGAGTAGTAAATGCAGTGTGCTGCAAGCATTAGCTAAGCCCATGAATCAGTAAGATATCTATGCTGTGTAGTCATCCAGCTCTTGAGTATTAAATAAAAAAGCCTTAAAGAAAAAAAACCCAGGTTCCACAAGCTTTCATTGTATTGGAGACAGAGGTATTTTTTTTTTAATGAATCAGGACTATGGGTATTGATTCTATCAAAGAGTTCTGGGAACATTAACAGAAAAGAGATTTCTCATGGCATCATGTCCCTCAACATAATGTGTATGTATAATCCATGTGGGCCATGTATATTTTATAAAATTATTGATGAACAAAGGGATCCCTTTAAGCCTTTACTCATTAAATGATGTTTCTTTACCATCCTCTTATCTTGTGGCTCTGAGGCTTTTCTAAGTGGTAGCTGGTTGTGTATCTACTCTGCCTTTCCACAAGCACCTTCTCTGCTTCAAGAATTATCCTAAAGCCAGTTCTTAACTGTGGTTGCCTCCGATGCTTTTGCCCCATACCCTGATCCATACTACCTTAGTCCTACATAATATTTACAAATAATTGCTCTGTAAGAGTCAATTAAGTATTCACAGACTCCAACTTAGCAGGAAAATTGGCAATGAAATAGCAAAGCTGATGCCATCATAAAATTATTATAACACTTCAGAATGGAGTTGTCAACTTCAAAGTTGACAACAATATATGACCAACAATAAGTTGTTATTTTTTACTTCATGACACTACTTTATCATTGCTCGATATTTATCGAGTGCCAGTGGTATTTAAGTCATTTATTATAACAATCACTTATTTCTATCCATTTTTATCTTAATCTTTTTTAAAATTTGGGATAAGCAAGATCATTTATGTGTCAACCCTAACACACACAAAAAATACTCTGTGAATGTTTATTTGCTGTATGAATGAATGAGGAAAAGGTTTGCATTTCGCATTTGTGGTTTTCTTTTCACAAATAAAGTATTTAATGAAATAAGTATGGAGCAGCATTATCAAATCCATATGTATAATTACAACATCTTTGGGTGTTACTATTTCTTTAAGCATTAAATGTATTTTTTTCCCTCCAGTGTTTACAAAACAGTAACAGGGCTTTTATCTTGGCATAATGCTATCAAACAATAAAAGACTGTGGATAAGAAAAGAGGAGCCTTCTCGCCACCCCCAGTGTTACTCTGACAGAAGAAAGGATCGGTGGTTTCAATCTGTGTGCTACTCAGTTGAAGGCAGACAGTTACTTAGGGCTCATTACGTGTGGTTTGAATGGCTAAGAATAGATATGTTCAAGCATAGATATCAATGTCTTAAAAGCCACTCATGGGATGGACAACAGCTTCTTCTTTAAGCCACTTAATTTTTTGTCTGGAAATTAATATTTCATTATTCCTTGGAGCACTTGACATGGTCTTTATGGTTTGAAGATGTACAGCAACCACGATACAAGCTCTGTCTTCAAACCCCATAGAGAGAAGGTGCTGGAACTAAATGCTTTAGCACATGACTGAAGTAATTAACTGTGGTAGACAGATTTAATGCTACAATGGTTTATTTTAACCAAGGACAAAAGTAGGGAGGGGCAGGGCAGGAGAACAAATGGATACAGTGGGAAAGTTAAAAATTAAATAAATAAATGCCAGTGTTGTCTGTGTCAGAAACTGTGGCTCCCTGCTACTTTCTGAACTATCATGTTCAAAGTTGTTGATTTAGGCTCCTGCTGGTAAACATGCTTTTTTATAACCTCAACTCATCCATATTTCACACAAGAGACTTCATAAAAGAGACAGATTTATAATTTTCTGTCACTGAATTCAAGATTACCAATTATTTCTTTATTGAAATTTTTGCATCCTTTACTAGAATAGGTATTCATAGCTTTATAGGCCTTTTCTTTTTTTCTCAGTCACTCAATTTAGATTTATGAAGCCTAAGAGTTTTCTCCTGCAACAACTCACAAAAACATTATACTTCATATACACAGTGCCTCAATCAATGTAATTATTTCCAGGAAAAAGCCACAAGTTTGAGAATTTATATGTTTTAATAATTCTATATTCTTGGATTGTGTAATGATTTTTGCATGAATGGAAAATAAGGCTCTCAAGCACAGAATATTTAAAGATCACTTTGTAGATTAATTGGACATTCATATTTAAAATTTTAACTTTTCTCTGTGTACAATTCAAGATTTAAAACTTTCCAAACCCTATCAAAGGCATATTTTCAGAACACTAATTATGTGGAAGTATGTAGAAATAGCAGAGAATTTCAACCCAAATATTATACAGTAAGACTGCAAAAATAAGGATAGGAAAATCTATGAAATGTGTGTGATCATTTGACCCTGGGAGCTTAAGGGCAGTGACTACAAAAGAAGTAACGACATGTCATATCGTCTCCTACAGGCGCTGTACTCCATCATGTTGATATTTTTCTACTACACCAACTATCTTTGGTGTAGTTCTAACACAGAATTTGTGAGGATGTTAGAAAAATACGATCAGGAAAATTTTCTCTATAACAGTCTGAGAAATGGCTAGGACATAGAGTAAAACTATCTAAAAATGACTTGAAGAAGATGGCATTTTCTACAGGACTAAGAATGATCTTCTGCAGCCTGAAGAGAGGAGTGGGAATCCCAAAGGAAGAGATGCAGGGTTAGCCCACACTTTAGCTTTTGAAGACTGGAAAAGAAAGCCCCTACTTCTGAGTAGACATAACGCCTCCCTCACCAAGGCATATAGTCTAAGGGGCAGAGTGGAGGCTGATTTTATCCCTGAAGCCACCAGTCACAAACTTTGTGCATGCACCCCCTTGCACAGCCATATCACGTAG
Source organism: Microcebus murinus (assembly GCF_040939455.1). Lineage (NCBI taxonomy): Eukaryota > Metazoa > Chordata > Mammalia > Primates > Cheirogaleidae > Microcebus > Microcebus murinus. The sequence goes on from NC_134105.1 coordinate 64,606,996, forward strand.
CTCCTGACTAGGTCCCAGGAAGCTCAACAGCAAGGGCAGGTACCAAGAGTGAGACCCACACACCTCCTGTTTTCAAACACTCCACCTGTTACCCCCATACACACCTTGACCATGAATTCACCACTCAGAACGGGAACATTCAACAAAGGTTTCCTGAATAAATAAATGAAATAGGAGTAGGTATCTACAAAAGCTGAAGAGTTACAGATTGCTCTCTAAAGAGTAAAGGAATATAGAGATCTAATATTATGTGTCTAGCTAAATAGTGCTTGTATACACGTTACATGCATGTTTATGATTTGTGTAACGACAGTACTTTGCAGTTTCATTTTCAGGACTTTTATGTTGATCCTCCCTACAGTCCAATGAGAGAGACCAAGCCCAATATTTTTATCCTTATTTTAGAAATTAAGGAACTGTAGTTCAGAGAGGTTAAGTGGCTTGCCTAAAATTACACAGCTGCTTAGGTAGGACTGAAAGTAGAACTCATATTCTGAGTGCACAAAGGAGACAATTAGTACTGCTGAGATTCACATGGGAGAAATGAAATATTTTGGATTTTGAGAAGGTTTTACTGAAGGAATATTTTGAGAAGGTTTTATGGAATGATTATTTTCAACTTTTGCTGCATACGGATGGATAGTAGAACCTGTGGAAAATACAGAGACGTTTTCCATAGCTGTATGAGTGAGTTTTTTCCCCCAGTTTTCTTTATCTTTCAGGCATTCTCAAAATAGGTAGTAACTCACCTTAATTTTGCCATGTTTCACAATTAGTGCTGCTTGAGAATGTGCATGTGTATTTGTGAGGGTGGTGTGTGTAATTTGATATTGCATGCAGGAATAGTTACTGCTCATCCAAGAGAGTCCAAAAGAGGATACAAGAATAAAGATTTAAAATGAGATTTTTTGTGTGTGAAAATTCCTAATAAAGATTATTGTAAAAAAGTTTATAAATAATATCATGGAATCATTTCTGATCATTCTCATATTTAGGTAAGTATTCATTGAACACTTTTTGCAAAAACCGGATGTGAGGATGATCTGGCTGCAACATCTGTCACCCCACTGATCAGCAAGGTTGATTGCACTGACCTGGCTGGCTAGGCAGGTGTCCCTTCCTTCCCCCACGACTCCATGTTCGCCCCTCTGGAAGCCACATGCTGAGTTGAAGAGGATAACCTTCCTGGATAGAGTTCGATCATTCCTGGATTAGTTACTATGCTCCCGTGCTAGATCCTCTAGAGAGGCTCTCAAAAAACCAAAAACCAATAAAGGTCTCCCATGTAAATGACTCCAGATTAAATCATTTATTTCTCTTTGTCCAAAATTTTAAAAGTTACATGAAAATCCTGTGTTAAGTTAGGTGGCCATTAAGACTACATATTTTATTAAGATATCATGAAATACAAATGTTAACAATTTTGAGATTCCACAGGTAGTATAAGAATTGTTAAGTATTCTGCTTTATGAGTGATACTATTTGTAATGTTGAACAAGTCACATTGCAAATGAGTTGAAATTGTGCAATTCTGAGTTTCTATTTATCCCCAGAAGTATATGGGCTTCATATTTTAAAAACATAAATATAACAAAGTATGGTTTCATAGGCCCTTTATAGTCAAATTTAATGGTGTAAACACTGAGTTGCTGTAATGCCAAAATACAGTATAACTTGAAGTTGACAAAACAGAAAATCAAGGCCAAAAATAAATGCATCTTATGTAAAATATTTTGGTTTACAGTATCTAAAGAGGGCAAAAAAAAATGCTGGACTGTAACTGTCATGTATTGATGTTTATGACAGCAAGATCTGTAATTCACAAAGCCCATCTTGGTCCATTTATTTTTCATCAGTACTTCTGTCTTTTACCCTATCCTCTCTAAACAATACATTGAAAAGAGGAGGCATATAATCAGTGAAGTTTTCAGTGTTCATTTTGATAGAAACAAAATCAAGTAAAGTTGCTTGTATTTTCTAATTGTGAATCATACCATATTCTATTCTAGGTTCTCTAGATACACTGATTTTATCCCTTGTTAGTATGGGATCCCGTTAAAAAAATTTTTTTTGAAACTACTTTTAAAGCACAGAAATCTTACATCTCAATTTGCAACCATTTTCAGAGCTTAAGAATATGCAGCAATTTTTAAGTACTGTTGAAATGAAGCACATAAGAATGTAAAATGAACAATGAGAAAGAAATCTCGGTAGTAAGAGTTTAAATGTCAATAAATTAAGCCCTCCTTGGTTTCTAATGCTACATTTTCAGATTTCCTTTTGAGGAGAAATCTCCTCTTACTTTATTTCTTTCCTTTTCTCATAAGATTTAAGAAATCCTCCCAAGATTTTGCAAGCTCCTTCTGGGGGCTTTCCATAATGACAACTGCAGGCTGCTACTTCAGGTGACTCAAATCTTCTTCATAGAAGCCAGTTGAAATTATGCTCATAGTAATCATGCTGAATTTACCCTGAGAATAGATAAAGCAAATAAATATGTATAGGATCAATTTTTACATTCAATTAAATATTTGCATTTTATTCAAATAATTAACATAAGGATGAAAATTATCTTGTGAAGCACATTATACACATTTATATAACATGCATTACTATACCAGAGTTAAAATATTACCATTATGCCTAATAGGCACATGTGGAAGCAAATCCTAGGAATGAAGCATTTATAGTAAACATCCATATGTTTTAGTAAACACAATCGCAAGCTTTCCAGAGTAAGCAAATGTGTGAATTCTTTAAATGAAACTAAAGAATTAAAATAGTCACTCTTTTTATATGCCTAAAGTTTAAAAAATAACAGTAAGTAGCCAGGAGTAGTGGCTCATGCCTGTAATCTCAGCAACTCCAGAGGCTGAGGCAGGAGGATCACTTGAAGCCAGGAGTTCAAGACCAGCCTGGGCAACATAGTGAGACCTTGTCTCTAAAAAAATTATTTTAAAATGGTCAGGCATGGTGGCATGTGCCCGTAGTACTAATTACTCAGGAGGCTGAGGTGGGAGGGAAGGCTCACTTGAGCCCAGGAGTTCAAGGTTATAGTAAGCTGTGATTGTTCCACTGCACTGCAGCCTGGGCAACAGAGCTAGATCTTGTCTCTTTAAAAATAAAGCAAAACAAAAGCAATCAAATAAAAACAAAAAACCACTAAGTAGCATGCTTTGATATTGTAACAAAAGAATAATAAGGAAAATAGAAACAAGCACCTATTTGGATTTAATACATATTTTTATATGTATAACCATCATGCTGAACCTAAAATTGAGGTCCTATTAGTCTCATATTTTATAGAAGGCTGATGTTAGGGAGGCAGTTTAGTAATTTTCAGATCATAACTGACCTGGTAGAATTTAAGACCTAGTCTTAAAAAAACTAGTCAATTGTAATAACAGCCCACACAATACCTACCACCTTGAGGCACTGGGTACTTTTCTAAGAACTTCCTATATGTTAAATCTTATAATCTACCTTATTTGGTTGATTCCATTATGGTCTTCATTTTACTCACAAGGAAACTGAGACACAGAGAGACTAAATAACTTGCTGAAGGTCACACGGCTAGTAGGTAGCAGCAGGGATTCAAATACAGATATGCTAGCTCTGGGGTCTGTCTTAACCATGCTTTGGCTTAGATACAGGTTCTTTAGTTTAAAAGGTTCAAAACTGATCTGACTCTGATCATTCTCAAAGCCCTAATTTAAAATATTTGAAGAAATTAGATGTCACAGGCTTTTATTTATTTATTTATTTATTATTTTGTTTGTTTGTTTTGCTTCCCTCTCTGCATTACCTGTAGTACATATATTGGGATTCCCAGTGGCACTAAGAGTGGTGGCATTTCACCCCTCTCTCAATTAGGGACTTCATTGTCATGAAGCCCTTCACAATTTCAGGACTTCATGGTCTCATGACTTTGGAGAAAAAATTTTGCTCTTTATTAAAACTTTACTTCTGGGATATCTGTCCTTAGATAAGGTAAATACTTTCAGGTTATGTGTTAGGTTGTCTTTTTAATGGCAACACAATGGGAAACTAGCAGTACATGAAAACATTACTATGAAGAGTAATAGAAGTATTTTCTATGAAAAAGTCATAGGAAATGATCTATGGTTAAAGCAAAGGAAAGGAAATATACAGACTCAACTGCTTCATAAGTATCCTCTCACTGTCCTTCTAGACTGTTGCATTCCTAGGCTATAAATCAGGATGCTGAGGAATCAGGCAGCAGTTCAGGAATATACTGCCAGGGCCCGGCAATGCTTTTTCGAAGCAAATATGACCAAGAGGGTTGGGATGTGGGCCATTTGTAACCCTCAACCTGATAAGACTTAGGTTCAGAAAGCATCATGAAACCAACCAATTTTGGTATTACTGTACTTCATTTTATATAAGTGTGGCTACATTTATCACAGCGGTGGAAAGAGAATTTCCTAAGTCTCTTGCACATCTTATCTGAAGCAAATGGCCAACAGAAAGAAAATGGCTTTTTTGACATGGGTAGCCAGGTGTCTTACAAGTTATCATCAGAGCCCAATCTTTTTGTCCCTGGGCTGGGATTCATCTACAACTTCCTATAACAGCTTATGATTTTAGAAATATATTTTACAACTAGCCTGGCATCTTCAGGCCTTGGTTCCTGATATAATCACTTCTCAAAACCTCAAAATTTCTCTTTTTCACTGAAATTCTATAATACCTTGAGCATGGTTTAGACTTATTAAAATAAGATACTTTTTAAAACAGATCCCCAATTTTCACCATTGAAGAGCAATGTTTCACCAACAAGTATGTGATCCTCCACATAAAAAAAAAACACCAAGTGCTATCATAACAACTATTGACACAGGTTAATTTATTCATACACAAAGTTAAGTTAATATTGTGTGTCCTATTTAAAACCTTGCCCACATTTTGGGAGCTTTCTAGTTAGTGGAACCACTGCTTAGATATAAACACTGGGATTTCCTTTCACCGTCCCATTACTATCCATGCACTGACCTTACTAACCAAGTCAGTGAGAGGGGAGAAAAGAGAGGGGCAGTGCTGTATTTGACAATCCAAAGGGGTGTGGAATAAGAAGAAATAATGTTAGAAGAAAGTCATGGTCCAATTTCCTTTCCAAGAGGATTTAGCAGAGCTGTGAGAGTTAGAGAGAAAACGGACTTGGCAATAATATGAGTCAAGGCAATCTGGAATGCTCTTTGAGGACTTGGAATTCTTCCCTTGCCTCTTCCCTCCTGGTCCCACTTTGAAATTCATTGTTATGTTGTTAAGTGCCTAATAAAATGTGAAGGTATTGTGTAAATGTGAATAATAATGTCTTTATACGCTAGGACTTAAGGGGAAACAATCTCTGTTCCCATTTATTTGTTTTCTTTCCCTTCTATGTGCGTCACCAGACCGCCCCTGTCTTGCTTGGGACTTTTCCACCCTGGCCCTGCATGTCTTCCCTGACAGTTGTTCATAGTCCTTCTATTCTTGGGACAAAATTCAGTTCCCTGATTCTCACCACAGTCCCCTTGGCACTTGGTGTGTGGCTTTTTTCAGACAAAATTTCTGATAATCAAAAATATCTTGCTATGGGTAGTTTTTAACAAAATAAGCTGGCAGTTATCAGATAATTGTCACATCTGTCAAAATTAACTTTAGTCTTTTTTTTTTTTTTTTTTGAGACAGAGTCTCACTCTGTTGCCCGGGCCAGAGTGCCGTGGCATCAGCCTAGCTCACAGCAACCTCAAACTCCTGGGCTCAAGCTTTCCTTCTGCCTCAGTCTCCCAAGCAGCTGGGACTACAGGCATGTGCCACCATGCCTGGCTGATTTTTTCTATATATTTTTAGTTGTCCAGCTAATTTCCTTCTATTTTTAGTAGAGATGAGGTCTCGCTCTTGCTGAGGCTGGTCTTGAACTCCTGAGCTCAAACAATCCTCCCGCCTCAGCCTCTCAACTTTAGTGTCTTTTGCTTAACCACTTCGGGTACCAGCATCGACTATAGTCGGTAGCCACAGATGAACGCGCACAGTGACTTTAGCCGACAGCCGTAATATGACTTTTCTAATTTTTCATTTATCAAAATTGTGAACATTTAAAAATAATGTAATGAAAACATATATGTATATGTTACCTATTCTGATTTACATTACAAGTAAAGCTGCCTGTAAAGTAAAACAAGCTTTCAGTGCTTTAAAGTTTCCCTCATCACAGAAGAGCAAAACGGATTCGTCAAAGCACAGCACAAACTATCGGGCGAACTATGAGTGCCGGCTGTGGGCAAGGTTTTGCTGCCTGTGAGCGCCAGACCGAAGTGGTTTAATAGAGAGAGATACATTTGAGTCAGTGTCTGACTAGGATGTACTAACAGATTCATTTAACGTTAACCACTTATATCTCTAGAAATAAATAGCTTTTACTCCACGTTAAAAGTTGTATTCTTGCAAGTTTTGTCTTTGGCCATTGATACATTCTCTCATATGAAAGGAGTCTCTGTAATTACTCTCATCCCCTATAATGGAAAGATACTCCACAGTATGTTTTTCTACACCAGATATATCCTTCACTTATGCATTACATCCGAAAGTGATGCTTTTGATAACAATGTTAAACCTGTCAGTCTCACTAAAATTATTCTATTGCCATTGACCAGAATGATTTTAAATCATTTAAAATTATTCCAGTAATTATGCCAGAAATACTGGCTAAATATTGTTATTATTATCGTCTCACTGATATATTTTCAAAACACTTTAATTAGTGCCTGGTTTGTTATAAAGCTTATATATTTTGCCATTATTATCATCTCATTGAGTACTCATAATAGGCTAAAAAGTAAAATATATTGTTATACCAATTTTCAAATGAAAAAATTGAGGCTATTAAATTAGGTAACTTGTCAATGATTAAACAGCTAGTAATTAATTAGGGCAGACAAAACTTAATTGCAGACCTAGCTGACTCTAAATGAAACATATGGAAGGGTCCCTAAATTTTGAATGTCTTTGTATTCACCTTTCTGTGTACATCTGGTTAATTGCAGGAGAAAAAGTATAAAACTCATCACCAACATGCCTCCTGACAAGAGATAAAAGTAGAAGAAATGAAGATTTGAGTGTATACCAATAGCTTTTCAACTAAAACTATTTGATCATAGCAAAGACTCCATAATCTACTTCCCCTATCTGATCACTTCTTCCAGTGGAAAACGAATTCAGTGATAACAATAAAGAGGCATTGGTTAAGTAAGTTGAGGGATTCAGAAAGGAAATTATGTAAACATCTGTTTTAGCAATAGGGGGGTGGATGATTCATATTCAAATTATGGTACATTGGGATTCAATGCTTTGGGGATATTACAATCTAGAAATACTATTGGATCAAATATACATGATTACACACTGCAAGATTAGTGATATATCCCATAAGAAAATAAAATGGTAATAATTAATCTAAACTAAAAATTAATTTATAAATAAAAAGCAAGGATAACAGTAATTAAAACTCCTGGCCAACTCAAGACAACATTTTTGGTTCACTGATAACAAATTGTCCTCCCCTAAAACTGAAAGAATATTGTCAAGAATTATCAAGACTTCTGAGTACAAAACTGAATTAGTCTTCAGTAAGTTTTAGCAATTTGATATTTTGGGTATATAAATAACACATGTTAATATCCTAGGTTACTAGACAAACAAAATAAAACCAAAACCTCTTAATAGTTGAGTGTGGTGGGGCCCGCCTATATTTCCAGCTACTCAGGAAGCTGAGGCAGGAGGTTAGCTTGAGCCTAGGATGTAAGGCTGTAGTGTGCTATGAGTATGGCTGTGAATAGACACTGTACTCCCACCTGGGCAACGTACAAAACCCCATCTCTAAAAATAAAAAGATAAAAAGTTTTTTAAAAATTTCAAAAACTCTGCTAGTTATAGATAAAGACAAGAACCCTGAATTTCCTTAAGGATGAATGGGAACACCTGTATATTTCAATGCATTTGAGACTCTTTAAGAGGTTACTTAAAGCCCATCAGTGGGCCATGGAACATTCTTTGAGAATCACTGCTATAGGAAATATCATGCACATCTCAAAGGGAGTAGAGTTAAATGGCCCACCTCCATTTTATTTCAAACTATAGGGTTTTTTTTTTTTATGTTTTTTAATGTCTCAGAACTCTTGTGAACTTTAATGATAATATGTCTTCCTAAATCGGAAAAAAATATCCCCTGCAACCCAACTTCTTTCTCCCAACTTTACATTCCTCATTTGGTAAAATGGCATCACCATTCACACAGCTATTCACACACTAATCCTCTCTTTCCTCTTTTAACCTCACATCCCACATCCAGTCCATAAGCAAACTCTGTCACCTCTACCTCCAAATTATATCCAAGTCCTGATCTCTCTCGGGTATCTTCAAAAGCTGCTTGATTGGATCCTCTATCTCTTCTTGTGCTTCCTTACTCTCCCTGTGCTGTGTGGTGTGATCTCCCCAAAATGAAAATCAGATTGTAACACTTGGGCGGTCTCAACTACCTGTGGCTTCCCATGACAAGGAAACCCAGCATCCTTCCCAACCTGTCCACTAACTGCCACTTCTACCCATTCTCTCCTCACTCCCTCGGGATAGTCACATGTCCTTCTGGCTATTTCTAGAATGAATCAGAAAGATTCTCATCTCAAGACCTTTACACCTAGAATTTGTTCTCGCTGAAATACTTTTCCCGGGAATATCTACATGGTTTTCATCTTTGCTGTATGTGTACCTTGCTCTAACATCAATTCCTCAGAGATGTCTTCCCTAAATGCACATTCTGTCACTCTGCATCTCTTTACCCTGCTTCCTGTTTCTCTGCCTAGCTCTTATCACCATGTAAGATTATATTATATATCCAGTTGTTTAAATGTTTATTGTCTGTCTTTACCCCTGTGATGTAAGTTCCATGAAGCAAGAAATTTGTTTTATTTATCTCTGTATCCCCAACTCCTATAAAAGTCCTAGTATATAGAGCATGTTCAGTAAATATTTTTTATGTGAACAAATGTCTATATTTGCATCTACATATAGATCATCATTGAGACTTATTTAGATGACCAATTTAGGTGGTCAACTCATAGAGAGCTTCTCTAGAGTTATTCTTACTCATTGCTAGTACACCGGATGCTTTAGCAGACTCCCTGAGACCCAGTAACAGTATTCCAATCTAGACAAAAGCAGAAGGATGACAGGGTTGATTTCAGTTTTTTCCACTCACAGCTGGCTAAACACTTAACATTCCATATTTAATCTTTTGTTTCAAAAAAAGAGAGCTATCTTTTCACAACCTTCCCACCTCAGTTTCACTTTCAGAGATCTGAACCTCCAACCAATGTGCCCCTGTTCATAACTTTGAATGACAACTATTGTAACCACATTCCTCCTCCTAATTTTGCACTCTCAGAGGAGGAAAAAAAAATGTTTAAGAGCCCGAAACTTTAACAAGCTTCTCCCTTTATTTCGTATGACACTTAGACTTGCTAGCTTGAAGGATTGCAAATTGGAACTGAATTATATTTTAAATGAGCTAAATATATTCCAATAGGGGAAAAATATTTTAAAGATATATCCTGAAAACATCATGCAAATATAATCATAATTAGAACTTTTCAACTTTTCAAAATAAAAGAGGTTGGATTATTTTTAAGAGCCATAACTATAGCTGTAATAATTTTACTAAAAACATTTGAATAAATAACATCATAATATGATGTCATAATTATTGGAAACACAAGGTAGGAAATAGGGATATTTTATATTAGTGATGAAAATAATAAAGAAAATAATTACTGTACTACTACATGACAGGCAATGTTACAAGCACTTTGTATCTAGTAATCACTGCCCTTCAACCCCAGTCCAACCAACATCGTTTCTTACCTGGATTATTGCAATAACTTCCTACCTGGTCCATTTGCTTCTGCCCTTGACCCCCTACAGCCTACTTTCAGTACAGCTACTCCATGATGCTTAAAAGAATTAGTTATGTCATGTCACTTACCTGGTCAAAATCTTTTGATAGCTTTCCATCAAAGATCTAACTATGTCCTACCAAGTCCTACATAAAGAGGCCCCCATGACCTCTCTCATAACATCTCCTAGTTGCTCACACTGTTTTCCCTGCTCTTCTTTAAACCTCCCAGGCATGCTCCTTCCCCTGGGCCTTTGCAACGCCTCTCTCAGATGTTTGCATGGTTTCTTTCTTTCCTCCTTCAGTCTTTGCTCAAATGTTGCCTTCTCACCAAAGCTTCTCTGACCACACAATTTAAAATTGTAGCCCCTACACCAACAGTCTGCTTTCTTCTATTTTATTCCTTAATAGTACTTACCACTATCTGACATAGTAGAAACATTTACTTACTTATTTGTTCATTCTCAGCCTTCATCCCGTTAGAACACAAGCTTCACGGAGGGTATTTTTGATTGTTTTATTCACTCTTGTAACCCCAGTTTGAAGAATACTGCCTGGTATATAAATGATAATAAATATTTGTTTATCAAACACATTGAGATACCAATCAATGAGATAATATTACATATCTATTAGAATGACTAAAAGCAAAAACACTAACAACACCCAATACTGGTGAGAATGTGGAGCAACAGGAACTCTCATTCCTGGCTTGTGGGAATGCAAAATGGTACAGCCACTTTGGAAGACACTTTGGCACTTTCTTACAAAGCTAAACATAATCCTACCATATCGCCCAGCAATTGCACTCCTAAAAATTTGCTCAAATAAGCTGAAAACTTATATTCACACAAAACCCTGTACATGAATGTTTATAGCAGCTTTATTCATAATTGCTAAAAACTGGAAGTAACCAAGATGTCCTTCAACAGGTGAGTGGCTAAACAAACTGTAGTACGTTTGTCCAATGGAATATTATTCGGTGATAAAAAAAAAAATGAGCTAACAAGCCACAAAAAGACATGGAGAAACCTTTAAATATATATCACTAAGTGAAAGAAGCCAGTCTGAAAAGGCTACGTACTATATGATTCCAATTATATGACATTCTGGAAAAGACAAAATTATGGGGACAGTAAAAAGATCAGTGGTTGTCAGGAGTTTGCAGGAAGGGAGCAAAAGGTGAATAGATGGAGAATGGACAATTTTTAGAGCAGTGAAACTATTCCATACAATTCTGTACTGGTGAATAGATGACAATATGCATTTTTCAAAACATAAAATGTACCACACAAAGATGAAACTGATTGTAAACTATGGATGTTTTTTATTTCAAAATATTACAGGGGTACAAATGTTTTTGGTTACATGGATTGCTTTCAAAATGCTTGAGTCAGAGTTACAAGTGTGCCCATTACTCAGATAATACATATGAAAAAATGTTCAATACCACTAATCATCAGAGAAATGCAAATCAAAACCACAATGAGATATCACCTTACACCAGTTAGAATGGCTTTTATTAAAAAGTCCAAAAACAATAGATGCTGGTATGGATGAAGAGAAAAAAGAATGCTTATACACTATTGGTGAGACTGCAAACTAGTACAACCTCTATGCAAAACACTATGGAGATTCTTCAAAGAACTATTAATAAAAGTTGACCTATCATTTGATCCAGGATTCCACTACTGGGTATTTACCCAAAGGAAAATAAATTATTTTATTTTCCTACACCTACACTTGAATGTTTATTGCAGCACAATTCACAATTGTGATGTGGAATTGCAAAGATGTGGAATCAACCCAAGTACCCATCAATACATGAGTGGATTAACAAAATAGGTTATATACATACCATGGAATACCACTTAGCCATAAAAAAGGATGAACTGATGCCTTTTGCAAAACTTTGAATGAAATAGGAGACCATTGTCCTAAGTAAAGTATCTAAAGAACAGAAAAACAAACACCACATGTATTCTCTATTAAAGTGGAACTAACCGATGAACACACATGTGCACAGAAGGGAGTAAAATTCAGTGGAAATCAAGGTGGTGGGGGAGAGAGAAAGAGGGGATGGGCGAAAACCTACCTAATGGGCACAGTGAACACTATTTGGGTAAACTATAGCCTTTAGTTAATAATACTGTATCAATATTGAGTTATCATTTTTAACAAATGTATCACCTGATGCAACAAGTTAATAATAGGGGAAACTGTGTATGTGGGGGGAGGGGGGAGAGTAATATGGGAACTATACACATTCTAAGCCAAATATTTTGTAAACTGAAACTGCTCAAAAAAGTCTATTTAATTTAAATAAATAAATACATTTAGCTACCAACTGGTACTAGATAAATGAATAAATATATTAACTTTCTTAGTTCTCGCAAAAGCACTTTGATGTAGTTTCTATCATTATCTCCATTTTGAAGATGGGGAGAATGACTCTGCCAAGTGAGGTGACTTTCTCAAGCTCACACAGCTACCACTTGGGAGCTGCAGGTGTGGAACCCAGAATGGAAGATCTCGAGAAGCAGCATTCCCAATTATTATACCATATTACATCCTCTGAAGGCATTAAATGTATAAAGGAGATGAGGTGGTAAAAGAGTTATGAGACATACAGCCTTAAGAATACTTCTCGCCACATGCACAGAGGTGCCCTGTGCCTCGTGGTCAGAGATTTCACACATCTATATGTAGTAATTGTGCTAAAAAGAAAACTGCTATTCAAGAATGAAGCCTGCCAGTCCCAGGATTTTGTTTGTTATTCTTCATCATTTTTTTGTTGTTGTTGCCTTTGAGAACAACTTAATCACTGTTGACATACACAGTCTTTTGGTGATAAATATGAACATTTTCAACATTGTTTCATAAATCTCAATATGGATACATTCAAAAGCATATCTTTTCTATTTTGCCTTTTAGCCCATTTGTGAGGCTAATATATGCATGCTGCAGAGGGAAGGATTGATTGTCTAATTTTTGTAAAGGATTTTAAAATATATCTGAGGTGGCATTGAAGTAAAATTAGAGACATGGCAGGACGAGTCATTGAGTGTGAAACAGAAAATTTCAGCCAACTGATGAGCCCCCCAGGCACATCACAGAGGACTTCATGATTTTCTTCTTTAAAGTAGTTTCTAGATATTCTGTTATCATGACAATCTTTCCCAAAGTCTGGATCTTCAAAGTGACATTTTTCCCTGCACTGCCCAAAATAGAAATTTCACTTCATCTCTGCCTGTGGCAGGAATAAAATAACCCCAATATTTAGCCTCTTTGCAGACTATATAGTCCATAATAGAATATCATCATAACTTCTTTCCAAAACAGAATATCCATTCAATTAAACTTGAATAGTTTTTAGGAACACTCACAATACAAAAGATAATTGCATGATTGTCGAAAATTATGACTAACCAGGTACAGTAGAGCCCCATAAAATAATTCTTATCAAAAGATTAACATTTACTATGTAGCACTAATGAAACATAATTATAAGAGATTTAAAAATAAATAACTGGAAAAATAATAAACATTCATTGCATGCAAAATGTACAGCCAAAATGAACATTAAAGGTTATAAAAAATACATTAAACACAATACATGAATTTTCTGTATTTAACATAGGGATATATATCACCATACAGAAATATTTTTCCAATTACTCATTATTTAAAAAAAGGACAGATGAAAGAAAATGTTTTTCTTGCTCCTTTGTTGTGTCACAAAGTTATAGCAGGTTTCTACTGTATCACCTTACTAAAAGTCCAAGCCTTTAAGGTACAATACTTGATTCAAAAAAAAAAGCAAGGAAAACCTTTCACACATATAGAAATGGAGAAAATTGCTAAAGAAAGGGAAAAAAAACCCTTGACAGATAAGCAATAGTTCTGCTTACACAGTAATTTATGGTAATATCAGAAAGCTTTTGATAAAATTTCACACATATTGCAGGGTAGGACATTGGAGAAGATAAAGGACTCAAAGAGATATGGGAAAATTAAACCATTTATAAGAGGAGAAGTATTTTGTAAAAAAAAAAAAGTGGCAATTGGTTTGAGAATCATAACAATTTATGTAATTTCTATGTGCTTTGGGGACTTGCTGTCTGAAAAAGTGGCAGGCTAACATTTCTCCTATTGCTACAAAAAGTCATTTTGGGAAACAACAAATATGGGAAGGTTTAAAATATATGTGTGTATATACATATATAATCATTCATATATATATCATATGCTATATATATAGTAACACATCTGGTAGTGTTTGTGAGCTAAATTTCTATCCTTTGATTAGTTTATATCTTTTAAACTCTTATTTTTATTTTATTTGATAGCAGATCAATTTTCCAATAAAATAATTTTGCCTTTGGGGTATTATAATGAAAAAGCAATTTAAAATATATTTCTGTAAATACTGAAAAGTACTTTCACACCAGATAGGCAGTAAATAAATGAAGAAATATTCATACAAGTTGCTACTTCCTTTCTTGTTATCTGAAAAATAATGAGCCTTAATTTACATATTTCTCCATCAACCGCTAAAGCCCTTATTAAGGTCAAAGCTGGAATATAATATATTTGTTATTCTACAGAATTTTATATTTTGAATTTTGAAGTACTATTTAATGATATGATTTTACTCCCTATATTAAAAACCATAAATGGCACCAATGAAGAATTTTAAAATGAGTTTTAAAAATATTCCTCAATAACCAATTTTAATAAAGTGACTGTGCTTTCCTCTGAACTTCAATGTATCTTTGGCCTGCTGGCCTGTCATTGTCATTCTTGATCACTGATATCTCAGTTTCTGACAACGACCACTACAGAGCTCTTCTGTTCTGGAAACAGAAAAAATTTTGTCATTCAAAAGAGCATATTATGAGAACCCTGTTACTTGTTTTTAAAGAATACTGACAGGAAAGCTTGGATAAAGAAATGCAAGTTTGTCTCTCTTCTCCCTAACAAATCTCTCCTGAGGCAGAGCTTTAATGAGTGGTTCTGGAAACTTCTTAAGCAATATGTATCACTGACCAGGATGGCTGACCCTTTCAAGCTGACTGATGCTATTCAATAAAGATAATATCAGAATCTGAAGTAACTGGTTTGAGTTTCGAAAGTATTTTGAGGAAATATCTTGCGAGAGTGGGAAGCATATTTTAATGCCATTCGCATGTTTTCCTGAGAAGGAAAGCTGATCTGCAAGGGCGTTGAAAGCATTACAGGCTAATTTCATTGCAATTTCGGGGGCTGGGAGGAAGGTTGGAAGAACCAGGAGTTGAGTAGGGGTTCAAGAGCATCAAGGTGAATACTGTTGACCCATTGGCAAATCACTAAGTGCTGGAACCCACTCTAGAAGGTTCATGTTTTGAGCCTTTCCAGCAATTGCGCAGCTCTCTTGAAAATTCACGCTGTTATTTTATTTATAACAGATGTCTCTTAAAGCAAACATTTTTACTTTATACTATACAAATCTTATGGAAAATTGCAAACATAATGTGGAGCTTTGGTCATGCTATAGAAATCAACAGTCTTTTCTATAATGGATTATGAGCAAGGGGAAAAAACTGATACTGATCTGAGGCTGAAGGATAAAGGGTAATCAAAACAAGGCTTCTGCAGATGCTTTTATGAAACTTGTTTTAAAAGAAAAGGCAAAAGTTGAAACTGTGGATTAAGCCAACTAAATTAAATCATCTTGTATTCAAAATACATTCTGCACTTCAGAATAAAATGACCAAAAGCCAGTGTGAGCCAATTCTATCATCTGAGCTATTTTAAAACATAAAGTTTTATTTGGATCTTCCTAAGCCAAACTTGTATTTGTTTCTTGTGTATATCCAATGAAAAAAAATTCAAATATGCATTTCATCTTTCTACTAGATCTAAATGGTAGTTTTCTTGCTACTCAATATTGCATATAGTGACTTAAATATATGTGCTTATGGCTGCTTAGCAATTACTGAACTGCCTGATTGAAAAGTTTTGGCACCTGAAATATAGCTGCCAATATAAAAATATAATGTGCAATTAAAAGGGAAAGTAAATTCTGTCTGGAAACAGAATTCAAAAATGGAGAATTATATGAATTTTGGAAATTGAAATCCAGATAAGTAAAAATCTATATTTCCAGGAATTCACTGTTAACTATGCGTGGTTTGTAACAATACATATTTCAAAAAGGAAGTCATTAAATTAATGTGGCTGTTATATTTTCACAGGCCTTTGTGGGAGTTTAACCAATACAACAGCATAATCTCTCTGGACTCTAAAAACACAAATTCATGACAAGGACATGAGATTGATGGAATTTGTAATCATATATTTTTACTTATGTAATAAATTTGTAATTTCAAGGACATTGTTCAAAATGACCAAACTGCATTACAATGTGTGGGTTCTTATGCTGTTTTGCATTAATGTCTGCAAAAAAATTTTACACTCTTAACAATCTGCCCTTGGTGCTTCAGTGGGTTGCTTACCATTATAATTCTGGTCACAGATGAGGGTTAAAATATCTCTAACCTTTACAAATGTATTATGTGACACCACTGACATAGCTTTTATAGCAGATAAAATCTATGACAAATTTTCTGTATGGCAAAAGAGGAACATGATTTTATATTAAATTCTGATGATAGAGACATATTTCTCTGCTTGTACTTCTGAAATGTTTTGGATATAGTAACAATGGGCAATACTTCCTCTTCCATTACATCAATAAAAATCTCAAAATCCACTTCATTTTTATGGGTCCAGAGCTTCAGTAAATATTTCTTAAGCAGAACTGAAGAACAGTGAGAAAAATGTTCAGAATTCAGCTCACTTCTAACCTTGATCAAAACAGACAAAACATTCAGCTGGTTAAACATAATGAGAAGCAGCAAGAGGAAGCCACAAAAGTGCTTGGAAATTGAGTGTTGCCATGAAGGTGTATAAGAGCTTGAGCAAAAGTTTTTCAAATATAAGTATCAAGATAATGGTAGGTCCCTCTGACAGTCATTTAAAAGAAAGAATAAAGCCTATTATCGTAACTTTATGAAGTTATAAAAGCACTTGAGTTTCCAGGGAGCCACATGATTCTGACATCCCATCAAAAAATTGGTGTTATGACATTGTCATAATACATAATCATACAGTCAAGAAATCATTGGAAGTAAATCCATAATGGCACTTTTTTAAAACAAATTTCACGTTGCACTCCAGACATCATCTTTCTTCCTTCTTCCCATAGACTAAATGATCAAGAGAAAGATAGGTACAGAAGTACATTATCCCCCTTGATCCCTTTTCCTGACAATTTCTTGGAATAGATGAGAATTTGGTTTAGTCTATACTTTTCTTTCAGGTTTTGTGATTGTAAAGAATCTTTAATAAATCCATATCTGATGATCCAAACTTTCTAATATTGTACTGAACAGCATTCTAAGTTATCTACTCAGGAGAAAGTGTCCCTTTAAATTGTCAGGATGCCTCACAGCTATATCAAGGGATGCATGGATTGTATTTAAGATTCTTAGAGGGATCTGCTGAACTTGAGTCTTCATGCATTGCTTTCTGTGCATGTCACTAAAGACTTCCCTAGACTATCTGAGGAATAGACCTTTAATTATATGATTGCCTGAAACAAAAGCCAAACTTGGAGTAGCCAATAGTCAAAATGTACCCTTTCCCCCATAAAAGCAACATGTGGCTTTAATTTTATTTAGTTTATTTATTCTTTCAATTTATTTTAAAAAATCCTAGCCCATTGCCTAAGCCTTTGGGCACATGGGTATAATAAAAAACATTGCTGGGAATAAATAATGCATATTAACTGAGTCTATTAGGATTCTCAAAAAGAGTTCATCAAAATGACTTATTTTAGGAGTCTCAATTGAAAATCTATTAGCAAAATAATTCTATTAAATTGTATGATATTTCTAACATCAATTAATTACATTTATATCCAGCTCTATGGTGCAATGACTTTATAATATTAATTGTGATTTTAATTTAGGAAGAGAGCTTGTAAAGTTTGCCTCAAGTTTTAGTGTTTAATGGTTTTCCACATTTAGACTGTGTCTACAAATTGAAACTTTTTTTCATTTTTCTAGTCAACTGATCATTTCAAACCTTGTTTTTTATGATTTTTTTTTTCTTTCAATGAGTTAACCGGTTTAATTTGCTTTGGGACAGCAAATAAACCCGGTATAATAGACATACTAAAAGTAACTATAGAATAAGGTTTCACTTTGGCTATGTACTGTTCACATTTGGCCGTATGATCAGAATTTTATTTTCACAAATATTGGAACTAGAGTTTCCCATGGTTGAAGCCAGAGAACTCCAATAATCTGATTTGAAAATAGAGTGTTGTGGTACCTGCTATTAGTTAATAAAACCAACTGAAAGGTCTATACTAGTTCAGCACTAAGTTGATGCTTTCCCAGAAAGAAGTTTTACACTTTGTCATTCCACCCAAGAAAGTACACTGGCTCCAACATTACCTGGGCCTGGATCTCAGTTCCTCAGTAGGCAAGCCACATATTTCTTTGTGAATCTGTTTCCTCATTTGTGAAACAAAGATTGATGATGGAATGAGACAGTAGATATAAAGTGCTTAGAGCAGAATCTTGCCCAAGTAATCAATAAATGGTTGCTATTCTTATGATTTTCATTCAATCTAATATTGTTATTCAAGCTTTTCACTTTCAGCATGTTATATCACTCTCCTGAAATAGCCTCCTTTTTCTGTCTTGTCTTTGTAAATTAATACTTTCCTCATGGCTCAGCTGAATGCCAGCCCAAGATGTTATCTTTTTTCTACCAACTCATTTTGATATTTTATCCCAAATCACACTTAGAGACGTTTTATTCTCTAAATATTTCTTACTTCCACATATACACACACACAAGAAAACAACATACAAGTTGCTTTAAGAAAGTGGAAGTGTGCTATATTTCTTGTGCCTAGATTTGGCATGTAATGAGTTTTTATTTGGGTAAAGATCTTCATTTTATTTATTATCATGTCACAATTAATGCTGCACAGAATCCAAGCAGATAACTAGCTACAGTTTATGACATTCTTTATTTTTTCTGGTCAAGTTAGAGAATTTTTGGATTTTTTGTTATTGTTGTTTTTGTGTTGTTTTTGCTTAAAAGCAATAATTTATGTTCTTTTAATGGCAACTCCATGTAATTCTGTCTTTGGATTACAGAACACATTCTTACACACTAACATTCTTTGGACTGAGTCCAACAGAGGCCAGGATTATATGGTGTTTTCCTCTATACTGCAACATTTGCAAAACAGGTTTTATATCAATTTTGCATTACAAAATATAAATACAGAATCTTAAATATGTCTGTCAGGCTCCTTCAATTCCCTGAAGACAATACAGATATGTCTACTATTAGTGAAACAATTAAGAGTTAAAATTGTTAGGCATAGTGTTTATATATATGCAATTCTCATTGTTAACAATGGGAATTTCAAACATTTAATATTTATGTATAGACATCATTTGAGCCCATTAAATAAGTGGCTTGGTAAAAAGGAATTAGTTGTCTGAATGATTAGATGCCTGGAAGATGATTCTTTAATTTTTTAATTGCATCATATTAGTAAGAAAAAAATGTACTTGTATATTAAAATGAAACCCTAAAGAAACTGATTTTACTTCTCATTTTGTTTTATTTTGCTAAAAACATAGCTCTTATCTAGTTATCATTCTTTTCTTCTCATCATAAACTAGAGTCTTTTAATTCTTTCACTGTGTCATAAAAGATTCAATAAATTCTGATTTGCATTTCAAATTCAACTCTTTTTTTCAGGACATCAGATTCAATGACAATTACATCACTAATCTCTTTAGTACTGACAGTGGGAAGCCAAGCTCAAGCTCCTTCTGACTGAAGTCCTAAAGATGGAAGGTCATGTAGTGTTCTTCTTTCCCAGTAATAGTAAATTTATATTTTGATAAAGATCTTCATTTTATTTTTATTAATCAATATGTACTCAAGCCATTTGATTAGGTGTTTCATACTATTTGTCTCCTCTCATTAAGACATGAACATCGTATTAATATTAATATTATTTTTGCTACTGAAAGAAGAAACTTTTAGGTGTTGATTTACCACAGTAATTTTCTTGGTGTTATTGGTGATATTGTTTTAGAAATATTACTTCAGGAAATTATTGTCATACACTTTAGAGGAGGAGTTTCTTAATTTTGTTGCTGTATGACCAATTGAAATGATCAAAAATGTTAAGTACTCATATATGTACTTAACATGACTTTGTATGTATGTGTGCATGCACATGTGTGTAAATAGCATACATAAATATTTTGACATCCGTCGCCAGAGACAAAGTTAAGTCTAGATCTGAACAAAGGTTTTGTGAATTAATTATTGCTCTTCTAGATTCTGTAAAAAAATTCCTCTACTTTCAAAGACTTATGACAGTTGCATCCAACAATATTGCAGAAAATAGATTTCTGATAATTTATAAATTTTTCTGTCTCTGCAAAGGAATAAACAATATAGAATAAATAAACATTAAAGTTATTATAACAGTTTAGTATATATTTTAATAAAGTAACTACCAAATACTCTGATATGCACATGATATGGACAATGAATAGAAATAAAGAATGTTTGAAAATAAACACTATCAATTTCCAAAATATTTAGTTATGTTATATGGAAGCAAAACAATTTTATTTGTAAAGTGGAGATTTTAAACTGTAAAATATTCTGATTTGAGCTTATCAAATTATTTGAAATTTTAATGATTTTATTTAAATCACAATTTTAAGTTATTTAGGTTGTTTAGGCAATAACTATTACTGATAACTATTTTTAAATTATTTTCAGTGAATAAGACATTTTGCATAAAAAGTCTATCTTAGAAAGCATAGGGGTAAGAGTGGGCAAAGAAGTACAACCAGATCACAAAAAAAAAGGTATAGATGTCATTTCTGTATTTTTAATTCAATAGATCTGTTTTGACTACACTGAACCTTCTAGTTCAGCCAAACAGCTATTAGGAGCATATTTTATTTCAAGTGTAAAATAGGTACTTAATAACGCTTGTTAAATTAGATTAAGGGGAAAAGGTCAATAAATTATTTAACTTATTGTGACCAATAAATTCCATTATAACAGAACAAGCTTGTCAATTAACCAAATGAATTGTTTAATTTGACTATTATTATTATAATTCAAATATAATGGGGTGTGTGTGTGAAGACACAAGTTCAGAAAATTTTAGAAAAGCATCAAAAAGAAATACAAATGTAAAACAAAATCTACATTGCAACATGGAAATATTTCTAGTTAATTTAGTGTGTAAGTCCTGGTCAAGTTAAGAACATTATAAATACTTATGAAAGGAAGGAAGGAAGGAAGGAAGGAAGGAAGGAAGGAAGGAAGGAAGGAAGGAAGGAAGGAAGGAAGGACAGACTTACTTTAAAAATTGGTTTAAAAAAATTCATCTGTCAAAAGTAGTATGTTGATACTAATGATACAATAAATAGTCAACTTTTCAGTATAAAGAGTCCTTAGATCCGCACCAGTATAAACTTAGGTAAATATTTCTTTTGTTTGCCTCCCTTCCTGTCTAAATTCTTTATTTTGCATGTGTTTTTAGACAATAAAACATGAATTTTCAGTTACTATTTTTGGTATGTTACTGCATAAAAAAATGAAATAAATTTTTGTTAATTTGTGAAAACTGAGTTATAAATTGTATTACTTATGTATGGTATGAGTATATACACATATACATATATAAAAGGTTCATTTTTATTAAAATAAAAATGAATTCATGTGATGAACTGAAACTAACATTTTTATTTCTTAGAATCTGATTATAGGAAAAAATATCAGCAATGAGTTTGCAGCGCATAAATTACTCTCTAAGTGTTAACAGTACTCACAAAGCTGAATCTACTGAATCCAGAATAGCTAAATGTATATGTATCATCTAAACAATACTCAATCATACAGATATTAAGAAACAGTTGTTTGTTATCTTCCAGTTAAACATATCTAAATGATTGGTTTCTTGTTGACCAAACAGTTGAATGATTGAATTTTCCAGCAGAATATTTGTGCATTATGTAGACACAACCAATGAATTTCTGTACTTTTGAAAGAGCTGGATAAGTTCCTGGAAATTATATATGCACAAAGATAATGCAGTTGTATATGACTTTGTTATTACATGTGAAGAACTTAAGTCTGAGAGAGATTATATGTTTTCTAAATTTCAGGGAGTAAATGTACAAATACATTTTATTCAAAATTGTCTCCTTTCTTTCAATATATGTAGTCACTGAGAGGGACCAGAAAATGTTTCCTAGTGGAAAAATAGATCAATGGGAGAACATCCTTGGCTAGCAAGAGAAGAGACAATTGACAGAGCATAAACAGAAAAGATCCCAGAAGCAAGAAGTGTATGGGAACAGCTAGTCTTGGATGAAAGAGCATGTGGAGGGTATACAAAGTTGAAGACAGAGCTGTACTGAAACCAGACCATATCTACTTCCCAGATCCAAAATCCACACATTCACCTGTCCTGGTCCTCTGGAATTTCAGTATTCTAGACATAGCTGTTATCATGCTGCTTTGAGAAAGTACAGAGAGGTAAAGCAGGGTGTGGGTTCCGTTCACTGAATTAATCAAAAGCTTTTGCTCAGACAACTACTATTAAGAGTTTAAGAAAACATCATTTCAGATGTACATATTACCTAGATGGAGGCTAAAATGAAAAGGTAACATTTTGGTTAAGACAATGCAGGGTCAAAAAGCTATTTTAATGCAATTCCAGCTATCCATTTTGTAATTTTTATATACACGTAGATTGAGCAGAAAAATAAATAAAAAGAGAAAGAGAAACTCATCAGCTATGTCTTCAAGAGGACTTAAGAAATTAGATTCAGAAATAGCTTTGTATAAACAGACTATCTTGGTAATTCTTGTTTTCCCAAGAAAGAGTGTTGCCACTACATACATTACTGTCCACGTCATGTGTTTCACTCTGTAGAAAGATCTGAGCAATGAAAGCCATCTTTCAAAAACCAGAGCTGTTGCAAATCCTGCCACAACTAACCATTAAGCTTTTTCCAAAAGTACTGCCACTGATTTGTACTTACCCAAGTCTATTATATATCTCAAGGGTAAGGCCTTTAATTGTATGTAAATAATAAAGAAATACATTAGAAATATGAAATAAAATAAAATATGGCGAAGTTTTATTAGGCTTCTCATAACCCTCAGCAGCTTTCTTTAAAAAAAAAAACTTATTGTCTTAAAATAATATTTTTGTACTTATAAACTTAGGGAAGTTAGTAGACAAGTGAATGTTTTAAATAACCCAAAAAGCAGAACATTTGTGAGACCATGTTCTTGAAATGTACTAGAAAAATTTCTAAGAAGTATGGTTTATTACAGTGCCCAATAACATTAAAATAAATAACTTAGTTACAAAAATGATAATAATACCAAACATATTGAACTGGTTTTATTATAACAGTTTCAAATGTCTTTAGCCAAGGACTTCTCTGACATTCAACTAAATTTGATAGACTTTACTTTTTGTTTCTTTTGCCTTTTGTACCCCAAGGCTAATGCTTAAAATAACTCCAGATTCAGGTTCCCTATATCGTCCTCATCTGTGTTCCCCATGACATTTCTTCTATCCCCTATTCTACCTACATTTCTCATCCATCAAAAGAACTATTCATCTCGTTTTCATTTGCACTACATTCTCACCATGCTATCCTTGAAATCCATTCTATGGGACCAAGTTCTACGTGAAAGTGCTATAATTAGATCCTTCTGGTTCATTTGGTAATAAACCCATCTGGATTTGATCCAACATGTACTAGCTTTCTACCAAACCTGACCTATTATGTCTAGAATTACACTAAGGTTCCATTCTACGTCCTTTCTTATTTAAATTGTAAGCTGTCATCCAGGGATTTTAAGTACAAACTATGAAAACTAAGTTTACTTAGAGATAATTTAGCTAGAGAACACATTAGGTGTGGCTTACCCAAGGAAAAGCTAGGTACAAAGACAAAAAACTGGATTTTGAGTCTCCCACTAATTAGAATAGTACCCTTTTAAATATGGCAAGTAACTCTGAAACCCACTTACTTGTCCTGTTCTTAATTTCCATTAGAAATGTTTTTAATTTCCATTAGAAATATTACTCCATGATAGCAATTAAATGTCACAAAACAATTAAATTTAGGAAAAGTGGTTAGGGTTAGGTGATACGGATAGTTCATATATGATTCACAATACACATCTGAGAGTCTAATTACTGTAAGATTAGAGGTCAGAAAATTGGTAAAATTAACCATTGCTATCTACTATACAGTTAAACAACACACAACAAAATGGATAATGATAAGACTAAATTAGAAGGAACATATAAATAAAAGCCAAGAATAATAACAGTTGAAAATCATTACCAGCACAAGAAAGGCTTCACAACATTCCTACAAGCAGCCTTCCTGAGGATGATGAAGGTGCCACTCACAGCTACAAGCTTCTAAGGATCACAGAGCATGGTGTGGCTGCCAGTGAGTATTCTTTAGTAGCAAAGAAAGAAATAAAATCCAGCAAATCTAGGATTATCAAATTTTGGCTATACACTAAATCATGGTAACTCTGAATAAATCACACAGTATTTTACTAGTAACCAGGCTTTAATTGTACATTAAGATAAAATCCTGAGTTACCTGTCATTGCTCCAAAAGAACCAAGGAAAGAATTAAACAGTATTGCAGCAGTTAACACCCAATCACTGGACCAAGGAACTCAATTGTTTAAATGTCTCCTTGAGTTCTGAGCTCCTAAAAAAATTAGATGTATGTTTGGTAAGGTAGCCTAAAAATTTGTCAATAATTGCACTGTGGATCTTCTGGATAACAACTCAATAACCAAATACTATAAATCACTTTGGCTCCCAGATATACATTTGCGTTCAGGATATCACTGGATCAAGCTTCCTTCCTTTAATTGTCTAAGGCTAATGAGAAGTGTATTTCATAGATAAATGAAGTGTACATGCTAAGTGAAGGTCAACCAATATCATTTGAAATCCTGATGAAGATTTCTCTACAGTTTGAATAAAAAAAAAATCTGAGAGAATTAAGCCATGACAAGAGACAAGAAAGCTTTGGCATTACAAACTCAAAAGAGCCTGATTGTCATTTACGTTGTGAGCAGCAATTTAATTTCTACGAAACAACTTCATCTGTCCATTAAATTAATGACCTCAATTTAAATTTTATTAGTTTTGTAGTTTTTATTGACTTGAACTTGTAAAACAGTTTTTCCTATACATAAAAATACAAAGCCAATGAACACACAGAGTTTATACCTATTTTTATGTTTAAACTTGTTTAAAGAATACTACAATAAGGATAATTGAGTCAAAACTTAGGGTCATTAAGAAACTTTGCCTTTAAAAGGGACCTATACAATAGTACCCTAGTCTGTGGTACAGAAAAGCAGCTATTTGGCCTATCACACTTTGTCACAGCTAATCCCCAAGAGAGCAAAGCCATAAATGAATGGAACAGGCTGAACCTGGGGAGAAAATGGGCACACAGTGATTGGGAAAGAGATTAAGAGACATTTCTATAGTCAGCTGGGAAGATTACCGTAGGAAACTATTTAAGAAAAAGCTTCCCCATGCCCTTTGAAGATTTCTAGAATAATACCTACTGGGAAACACAGGCAACTTCCTGGTTCTTCTAAAGGATTTCATAAAGGCCACAAAACATCTTTCTCAAAATTCCAGAAATATCACATTTTGCTAATTCTTGCTTATCTTTACATCAAATCAAATACCAAATCCTTTTTACCTCCACACTCTCTTGTCTCAGAACTCTCCTCACCATTTCCATTGTTACTACCATTGCCAAAACTGATTATTTCTCTCTTAGGAAACTAAAGGTAATTCTTCCAATGGTTCTTCAGTGTGAACCAGGGATCCTCTTTAAACAGGGGGCCAGTTCACTGTCCCTCAGACCATTGGAGGGCCGTTGGAGAGTGCGGTGCACATTCCACACATGCGCACTGTGGGCCTGGGATGAGTCGGCTGCTAAGCAGGACAGGCAGTGGGTGGCAAAAACACCTGGTGGGCCAGATAAATGTCCTTGGTGGGCCTCATATGGCCCGCGGGCTGTAGTTTGAGGATGCCTGGGTAACTGTGAACTCTTCCTCCGTTTCAATGCATTTTGCACACTGTTCAACATTCCTGTAACTAAGTTCAGATCATTTTGGTTGCCTGCTGTAAAAGCCATGAAGGTCTCATATTGACAATTAAATTAAGCATTCAAGGCAATCATCCTGACTTTAATGGTGCTTTATTATCTGGCTTCACTCACTCTTCCTAAGCATGTTCCCCAATACTTCCTAAACTTCAACAGTAATAAGTTACTAGATGTTTATACCTTTCACTTTCTGCCTCTGTGACTTTATACAGCTGTTTCCTTAATAGCTTTTGCTCCTACTCAAGTGTCATGCAACAGTCTTCCTAAGACTCCAAGACTCTGAAATGTACACACAGGGATTTAATTGGGGAGTGCTCTATGGAGTGTCTTAGTCTGTTCAGCTGCTATACCAAAAACTGGGTAGCTTATAAACAACAGAAATTTCTTTCTCACAGTTCTAGAAGCTGGAAAGTCCAAGATCAAGGTGCCAGAAGATTCAGTGTCCAGTAAGACAAGTTTCCTGGTTCATAGATGGAGGCTTCCAGTTGTGTCTTCACATGGTAGAAGGGGCAAAGCAACTCTCCAGTGCCTGTTTCATAAGGACACTAATCCCATTCATGTGGGCTCTGCCTTCATGACCTAATCACTTCCCAAAAGGCCTCACTTCCTAATACCATCACCTTGGGGGGTAGAATTTCAACATATGAATTTGGGGAAGACACAAACATTCGGAACATAGGAGAGAGTAAGTACAAAAGAGCAAAGTGAAGAAGTTAAAGTCAAACTCAGATAAAATTGCAACAGTGGACTCTACTGATCCTACTGAAAGCTCTGAAACTGAGAAGACCTCTCAGAAATGTCCCTGATCCATGTAAAGCAGCCAGACAGTCCTGTGTACCTATGTATTGAGCAGTCCTTGAATGCTGGCTGCCCTGGAAGTGGGATATAACCTATGGCAAGGCATCTTTCTTCAACTGGAGGTAAGCAACTGGCTGTGAACAGTCACAAGTAGTCAACAATCAGGCAGACCCCCAAAGAAGACCTGCACAGTACAATACATCCACTTCAGCTAATCCCTTGTGCCACTCAAACCACTTGCTTCATAGAGAAGGTTCATCCTATCTAGGAAAAACTCCAGATTTCTGGTTGGTCTCTTTCCCTGGGGCCACTCAGAAGAGGAAAGATGGTGGGACAAAGTATAGCCCAAGGTTACAACTGATATGCATTGTCTTTCCTCCCCTGTTCCTCTTTGATTCCCTAACCCTAGTCTAGCACACCTGTTGATGTAAGTAGGTTACAATGTAAGGCAAATCAGATCCTAATTTCTGAGAAGTCTCATTTCCTGGTTACCATAAAATTCTCTGACCATCGCTGCTCTACTTTTCCTTTTACCAAGAAATTGTACAGGAGAGGACCAAGAAATTCCCCAGTGGACCACCAGGTGACTGGTGTATTCTTCTTTGTCCCCAATGTGTCACAGCAACTTCCTGCATGTAAGGTTCAATTAGCCTAACAGCATCACTATTGTTCTGCTTGCCTGATGGTTTCTTGACAAAAAGAATCTAATATGTCTGGGTGGGAGCCACAATGCAAAGGTTAATGGAACCCGTGAGATATCCCCTGGGGTAAGTATTTCCCATCTAATAACATTTCTAGACATATAGAGCCTAGAGCTACAGGCATGGAAAGCACAAATTCCCCAAGTGGGTTGCTGCAAATGATGGCAAGTGAGGCCTCTTCTATTTCTAATGTGGATTTCCAGACTCATGTATTCTATTGTTTGAGGATATAGCACCCTGTAATGGTCACTTATTTAATGTGAAATTTGTATTCCATGGGATAGGACCCATACACACAAATTGGCATCTCACTTGTACCTTCAAAAGACTATTCAACCAACAGCCACTGGGTGATGCAGTGTGTGATAGCTCCTTTAATCTAAGAAAATGTTGGGATTTCATACTTGTGGATGGAATAGTCTTCAGTAGTGATTCTGGCTGAGGCTCTGTGAGCGGGAAGTGGAAACTCATACCAGGAATATATTCTGATTTAAGTTAAAATCTATCACTGCCCTTTCCAGAGTAAGAAAACTCTAGTGAAAACAACTTGCCACCAAGTTGATCTCCTCAAGAACTGGTGACATAACAGGGATTCATCATTGATTCAACTCATGCTTGGCTCATGTTGGGCTCATGTTCAACTTGAAATAACAACACTAACCAAGATCAGTCTTGGTAAGAAAATATGCTCCAGGCCGGGCGCTGTGGCTCACGCCTGTAATCCTAGCTCTTGGGAGGCCGAGGCGGGCGGATTGCTCAAGGTCAGGAGTTCAAAACCAGCCTGAGCAAGAGCGAGACCCCGTCTCTACTATAAATAGAAAGAAATTAATTGGCCAACTGATATATATATAAAAAATTAGCCGGGCATGGTGGCGCATGCCTGTAGTCCCAGCTACTCAGGAGGCTGAGGCAAAAGGATCACTCAAGCCCAGGAGTTTGAGGTTGCTGTGAGCTAGGCTGACGCCACGGCACTCACTCTAGCCTGGACAACAAAGCGAGACTCTGTCTCAAAAAAAAAAAAAAAAAAAAGAAAATATGCTCCATACTTTCCACCATGACTACTCTGTTCATAAGCCCATGCTGCTGGCACTCAGATGGTTGATGACAAAACCTGACTGATGTCAACTGTCTGAGTGATTCTGTCTACTTAGTTACTTAGTGACTTTCTGCAGTGAATGTTCTTTGGTGTAACTTAACATGCAATGCAAAGTTAGCCACACTTTGTGCCCACTCCCACAGGTCTATTCACATGCCTTTTCTCTAGACGTCCCTATCTGCATATTCCATTCTTTGTTCTTTCCAGCCACCTAACCAACAAGCTTAACCATTTGACAGTGTCTGGGAGCCCATCTATGTTCTTAACTTGGGACACTTCTGTTTTCACACAAAATGCTTGATTAGATGCCCTAACCAAAGCTAGCTTAATGGTAGAATTTCCCCTTATCATACTCTATGGAGACAATCTCTGAGCTCTAGTGCACTTGTACCCACATTCCAGGCTAACCCATTTGTAAGTCACACTCAACCTGTTTACTTATCCATCACCTGATCATAAGGGACCACAGGTGTGAACTAAGGGAAAAGTTCCAATGCAACAGTGACAGATGGCATGGTGTCCTGAGCAACCTGCTCATGCCTCTTATTTGTACTCTATGGCTCTACCCACATCCCACCTCAAACCGCTCCATCCCATGAGGGTCTGTGGCTGGACTTGTTCAACCTTATGATTCCATAGATCTGCTAGAATCTGCCAGAACCCAGCTCACAATGGATTTCTCTGGCCTCATGAACATTTGGCTTTCTACAGTCAGAGCCTCCATGTCTACCACAACTCAGTAGCATATACAGAGCTGTTTATTTGAATAGTGTATAATCATATGCTGCAGATACGAATACTGGCTCCAGATTTCTGGAAATCTATATTTCAAATTCTCTTTTTAAGGCTTTACTTCCCTTAGATAACTATTAGGACATAGGGTATTGTATAGCTCACATGGCTAGGCTGCTTACATTATAGCCTGGATTGCACAAGAGTATATTTCTTACAAGTGGCACCCTTCTGTGATAATCAGTAAATGGGTTGGAGGAATAATCCTAAATGTGAACTATGCCACCCCTAGAACCTGAAGAAGCTCAACAAGAACTACATTCCCTTCTTAGGTGTAGAAATGTGAGATGAAATAATTTGTCCTTTACTTTGGAAATGATATCCTGGCATGCACTATATTCCTAATAATGTCATTGATGAATCAGGTTCCTGAATCTTTGGAGGTTTTATCTTCAACCCTTTGGAGTGCACATACTGACTAAGGCCTTCAATGTATTTGTCACTTTATATGTTCATCTGGTCTGATTAACATAAAATCATCAATATAGTAGTCCAATGTGATGCTATGTGGCACATATAACTGGTATACATCCCTTCTGATTATATTTTGATACAGAGCAAATGATATGGGAACAAAGCAGTAAATGTATACTCTTCTCCACTGGAGAATTCAATTTGTTTTTGGTCCTCCTTCTTGGTGGAGATAGAAAAGAGCTCCTGTTCCAACTTGGTGGTAATATGCTGTGTACATAAAGTCATGTTAATCTTTCAAGCAAAGACAACACATTTAGTGTAATAGCTTCATTTGGTGCTACTCCTTGGCTGAGTCTGTAGAAATCTGTTGTCATTTTCTAGGCTTCATCTATGTTTCCATAGGCTGGTGAATTAAACAAGAGATATGGGGACTATCACCCCTGCATCCTTGAAGTCTTTAAGAATGGGACTAATATCTGCCATTTTTTTCAGGATGCAGTATTGTTTTTTATTAACTGTCTTGGCTAGAGTTTGAGGGAACAGTTTCGGGGGCTTCTGCTTGCCCTTCCCTGCCATAGCTCTTCCCCTACTGGGTGAAGGAACCAATGTGAGAGTTTTACCAACTACCTAGCATATCTCTTCTTGGACCTCATACTCCACTGTAATAGGTACCCTGAATATCAAGAGTAGCTGAGACCCTGTATCCAACAGTCCTCAAAAATATCTAGGCAATCCCCTTTTCCTAATGTGCAATGGCCATAGGTACCTTAGGGGAAAGAAATGAATGGGGTATTAGCAACTGTATTTATTTGCTGTAATGTTGCAGGTTCTGACATCCTGGAACCTATTCTCTCATCAATGATGCTTCCAGATCTGAAAACAGGCTCAGCTATAGAAATAGGGATATGGTTTATTTATGGCAGTTTCCCTCAGCTTAATATTCTATTTTTAAAAGTTGTATAGATAAGCATTACCCTCATTGGCTCCTCATTTACATAGAAATAACACATTCTATTAATCATCTCTATTGCTCTAGGCAGATCAACATCTCCCCATATCCTGGTTGTCACTCCAACCTTGCCTTGCATCACATCTTACCTTGCTTCCAAAGTGCCTATTATTTTAGCATCATACCATCCCAATTGCTATTAGGGCACAGTCCTTTTCCCTTCTTAGCAGGCTCAACACTTAATCTGCTTGGTTTGCCATTGCAATTTGATCTATTTATTAATCTGGTGACAAGGAGTGAAGGTAGGACTTAGATACAGATGACATATATACTCTCTTACAACACAGAGACCTCTGCATCATTTAAGCAGGAGCTTTTAGCTGGGAAAGGTGGGCCACTTCAGCAATCACAGAGGGTTCAGGGAATCTAAGGATTCAAGAATTTTAACACAAACTCAGATGTCTTTAACTTATTTCTCACTTTGACATAGCAGGTTTGCTAAGATGGAGAATTCAACTTCCTCTGGAGATTTGTTACTTTTATAATTAAGCTCTGCTTCTTCTGCCTTCCAACCATAGAGACCAGAGCCTTCTTCATGTTCTTCTTCAAAGCCAGCAGGCCCTCTGACTTTCACTGGTGATTACACGCAGCCTTCCATTGGCTTTACCCATTGTATAGATTTTCCCCTAAAATAGCCATCCAATGCCATGCCACTTATAACCACAATTTTCCTCAAACCTCTCAAACGCCTGACACACTGCACCCACCAGGTCATTCCTCCCATCAGTATCTTATTCCAAGTCCAATTCACCGTGGGTGAAAGTTTTAACATCACCTGCAGCATGTCAAGAGTGACCCATACTCCAACCATCACCAGTGATGGTCACTGTCAGCTAGTTGGTTGAGCTCCAGAATTCCATATAACAGTCTGCTCCCCAGAACTACTCCCAGTACCAACTGATTCAAGTTGGGTTCCCCAGAAAATGGACACTGAGATTCTCAGATTTGTGTGCAGATGTTTATTGGGCAGTGCTGTTGAGGACAACTGTGAAGGAGCAAGGGGAGCAGAATGGGAGGAAATTGAATTATGATACATTATATGTGTGGCCTTGGCTGATCCTATTGGAAACTCTGAGACTGAGATGGTCCTTCAGACACAATCCAAATAAAGACAAGGGGCCAGATGGTTGTATTGCCACATTAAGTAGTCACTGGATAAGGGCTGCCTTTGGGAAGAGGCAGAAACTTGGAAGTGGCATGTTCTTTTTAGTCAAAAGCAGTTACTGGAGCTCTCAGCTCTTAAGTCTCACACTTATAGGATCTTGGGGAATGAATATCTCAATCATACTCAATGGGAATATCTCAAAGGGAGATTTGGGTGGTACAAAACAGCATTAACTACGCTATCTCTTAAAGTCCACATTAAATTCCATCCTTGTTTTTCCAAGCTGGAAATCTCTTCATTTTCCCCTCTGAATTCCCATAAAATTTTGCTATACTTTCTTATAAGGCTATCTTTGACTCTATTTATACATAAATCTAATCCTTCCTTTTATATTTGAACTTCCTTGGGTGAAAAATTTGTGTCTCATTTATCTTCAAGTTTCTTACTAAGTCTACTTCTGTACTTTTTCATTGTGTAATCAATAATTTTTTTGTCATACAAACTTCTATTCCTCTTCAGATCTCAGCTTATAAATCATTTCTTCAAGAAACCTTCCCTACACCTCCAGATTCAGGAAGGTTACAGATGTTTATACCACCTTTTACTTGTCTATCATTGCATTAATTTACAAGTATCCTTAATTTGTCACAAAAGTAGTTGTTTAATAGGTCTGCACTGGTAGACTAAAAGTTCATGAAGACAAGATCTGGGTCTCTTTTGTTCACTACTTTATCTACAGAAATTAGCACAATGCCTGATGTATAACCGGCTGCTAAACAAATAGTTATTAAACAAATGAATGGATGAATGAATGAAGAGGAGAATCTCCTTCAGGATCAAAGTCACTGGGTAAAGAACGGAAATCAGCAGTCAGTCACCCACTGGCCTGACTGGGTTCCTCAGCTTGCTTTCCTCCAAAGATCTTGCCAGGATCAATGGCACCAAGGGACGGCTCTGATGAGGAGATGAAAGGATCAAAGTATTTCAGCATTTTGATTGCAGGGCAGAGCTCAGTGGAAGGCTCCCGAGGGAAGACAAGGTGAGGACTTGAGCCTCTGGGGTTTAAGACAGGATAAAGTGGCACTTCTATATGAATGAGAGATGTGGATTGTAAAATACTAGTGTCGAAGCCAAACTTTGTCTCATTTGCTATGTGACCTCATCCATCACCAATGATCAAAGGACCACCTTTGAGTCATCTCAGGACCCTCATATCTAAGTCACCTCACTCTGCTTTTAGAAAACAAGACCAAAAGGAGTCATGGCCACACAGGCCTTTTTTGTCAAGCTCTTTAAACAGACAGCACCGAAGCCAGAGAGAATCACATGTACTCTCTTTTCTAGCCTCATCATGAGTTTTCTCTCAGGGTTGGCTCATTAAGTGCATAGGTTTACATATAAATAAATGTATATATTCTATGTGGCAATGTTCCAATATTTGTTATTTCATTTTAGTATTTTTTCTAAAAAATTCTTATTATTATAGAGGTTAAGCTTTGGCGGCAGATTATATAGGTTCAAATCTTATCTAATGTGCTGTCTTCAAATAAATCACTTGGCCTCAGTTTCCTCATCTTTAAACAAAAGATACTAGGAAAAGCTACCTCAGAGTTAAGGTAAGGGGGAAATTAAGAAATCAATGCAAAAGCACTTTGTATGTGAGCAAATCACCACTCCTAATTAGCTGTATTAGTGATAGATAAGCCATGTTCAATAAAGAACTTGTCAGGCATTTATTGGTATGATTATGAGCTCTTTCTTGCTGATACTTTAGTTAAGGCAGGTAAAAAAAAATGCCATAATAGTCTAAATGATTACTTTAAGCAATAAATATGTTTTAGAAGGAAGCATCTAGTATTAGCAGGATATTAGCATAGGCACTCAATAACTGCCACTGACTGACAGGTTGATGTTCCCAGAGATTAGACCAGAAATTTGGGGGGAATTTTCAGTCGTTGTAAAGTCAAATATATCAAACATAACTTACAATGCCTCCTTTTTGCACTGTGTATTCAGATTTAGGAAAATAATTGGCTAACTTGTCTAGGTCAAACAACGTATTAGGACCTAGTTTTAGTTTTCTCGTAGTCAAATATAATCTTTATTTATTATGTCACTTATTTATGACGAAATGCTTACGATCCACAAGGCTGATGATGTTCCTGCTAAAGGAGTCTTCCAAGTAACTTTGTGACCACAGTGAGCCCTTTCTGACAGGAAGACTCTGAGTGTAAAGTGCAGGCCAGACATGAGCAAACCTCCTTCTAACCCTCCCTATTCTGGGTGGCACTGTGAGTCTGGGCGTGCCCCTTAACGATCTCTGCCTGTGACCTCGTTTTTACAATTAGAATTTTCAATTAGCATTTACTAAGTATTAATACCTACCACACTCAAGGAATTATGCAGGGGGCAGACATCGATTCCAGGTGATTTTTGATGGTAGCATAGAATGTAAGTCACACATTAGTGTTCCATTTTTGGAATCTTGGGGATGCTTCTTTTCACTCTTAACCCATTTACTGCACTTTTTTCCTCCCTCCATTCACTCCCTTTGTAATATATGTGTACATGTCTTGTCTCCCAGTCCAGTAAAAGCTCCTTAGGGTGCAGGGATTCTTCTTTTGATTTCTTTTAGCACCTATTCTTATCCTTAGCATTTGACAAAGGAGTTATACATAATAGGAGCTAGATGAAATTTTAATTATATAAATATATTAATAGTTATTATCAAAAGAAGGATCAGGTAAATGTCATAACAACAGTTTAAAGAATTTACTCTGAATAGTGTTTATTTAGCTTCTAACAGTTATCTCAAAAGACAAACTCATAAGGCAACTAAATATCCCATTTTGGATATAAAGAACTCAGGCTCAGAGTAACCTAATAATTTGAAGATGAAGCCTAGATTCAAACATAAGCCCGTCCAATTCCAAATCCTGTAATATTTCCACATAATTATGTTTCCCAGGGTATCACCTGTGGGAAAGAATGTATCCTAGACAGGATTGGAAAAGGTTTTCTAAAAGTGGTGATGCTTGAGATAGATCTCGAGATTGAATAGGATTCTGACAGAAACTTGTCCTGTGAGGGGAAAAGTAATTCAGACCAGAGATTGAGGAGCTTGGAGCATGACACAGTTAGGTATCCAGACCAGCTATATGTTATGCCATATGGGTAGCAATGAAAAATATTCTGATGATAATATGATGCAACATTATTTATACACTTCTGTTGTTTTAAAAATGTGCATACCAAATTATATTAATCCATTGTTCAAAATGCTCCAAGAACTTTCCATTTCGTTCAGAATAAAATCCAAGACCCTTTCCACATAATCTCCATGGCTGCCACTCTGACATTAGAAACTACCACTTTTTCTCTCTCTCTCTCATCCACTTACTTTCATCCATACTAGCTTTCTTGCTACTTATTAAACCCACCAGGGCCCCACTTCAGGGCCTCTACATTGGCCTGGCACATAACAAACACCAGATAAATATTTGCCTAATTAATTGTCTCATTTATACCTCACATGAAAGTGTGATGTATTCCAAGATTTTAAGTACCTGTAACATGTGCTGAGTTATACAAACAGCAAGGGTCAGAACCAAGATCGAAACTCAGTTCAAGCCAATCCCAAAGTTTGTGTTCTGAACCAGAGTTTAGGACTGAAGAGGGGAACTGGAGTACTGAATTTGTACTTAGCGTAAATGCAATAGGGAACCATGGAAGGTTCTGAGCAGCAATAGTAGCAATATAGCTATTTAAAGTGAAGAGTGGATTGAGATGGGCAGAGACAGTGGCAGGAAGGCCAATTTGAAAATTATGACAACAATACAGATGAAAAGAAATGAGACCTGAGCCAGGTGGCAGTGGGAATAGAAAGAGACAG
Organism: Microcebus murinus; assembly: GCF_040939455.1. Classification (NCBI taxonomy): domain Eukaryota; kingdom Metazoa; phylum Chordata; class Mammalia; order Primates; family Cheirogaleidae; genus Microcebus; species Microcebus murinus. The sequence goes on from NC_134105.1 coordinate 64,643,050, forward strand.
GCATAAGAGATATTTTGGTCTGGGAATATATGAGGCTGAAAATTGATTCAAGATAGTGAGCAAGGAGAAAAAAATAGATTAAACTTAGATTATAAATATAGATGACTAGAAGAATGTTAATATCATCAATTGAAATGAGGAATAGTAATTCTTCTCTGGCCTTCCTATACAGACAGTCCCCAACTTAGGATGGCTTGACTTATGATATTCTTACTTCATGATGGGTTTGTTGAGGCATAACTTCATCATGAGGTGAAGAGCATCTGTATATTCACCTATTTCATTTGGTTGTCATAAGCAGAAAATAAAATATAAATACAGAGAATAGAAAATCCTTTGAAATAAATTTTATTTATAAAATTTCTAAGTGCAAAACTAGAACAGGAGAGTCATTATGTCATCTTAGTTAATGCTTATTAGCTTTACCTGACAGAGCATTATAAAGGTTTTCTTTTTTTCGTATCTCGGGTACAAAACTTTGATAAAAAAATAATAATTCCTGTAGAAAGCATACTGAGACCTCTGCTCTCCACATCAGTCTTAGGGCTATTAAATGATCATTATTACTATTACTTAGTATCTATCTGAGACTAACATACATACAACCTCCAGAACAAATGAAAGGTGTTACCCTGGAGCAAAGTAATTTTTTTATGATCAATAGTCTATCATTAGCATAATGTTTATTTTATGTATTCACAGACTTTTTATCACCTCAATTGTGGTTTATAAATATTAACCTATTGATCTCTGTTGCTCTTCTATCCACTACAAGAGTTTCAGATAAACACCATCATTTCCTTTTTTCATAGGTGAAGGACAAAACGATAAAGCAAATCCTACTTATTTGATGATTGGGCATGGTTGTACAAAGACTCAGAATCCAAGATTGTCTAACCACATAAATCCCTCACGCTTTCCTAGAGGCTTACATTCTAGCTTATCCATAAAATCCAAACTGATAGCATGTTCTCTTTTAAATTGAAATGTGGAATGAGTACAATAACAACATACGTATTTTACTCAGCACTATGACTTATGACTTACATATGCTTTATAAATTATCAAATAACATACTGAAAATATGGTTTGTTTCACAAAAATCTAAAACCATTTATTTTCTTTTTTGTTTTCTTTTTCACATTTTAGCAGCAGCAATTTATTAAGCAAGATTTCCTGAACTCGTCCCTGGAAACGTGTCTTTTCATCCTTTTAGGAATTCCTTACACTGGATACCAATCTGATTTCATTTAGGGAGTGAAGATCAGCTCTTTTAATATTCAAAATAATATACCCTTAAAATAATAAAAGAATAAATTTGGAGGAGTCTAAGAAATCCATTACCTTTCTTAAACTTTTTTTTTTACTTAGTTTGTGTGGATTTCCTGATAGAAAGTTTTATGTGGTTCATTGTTTCTTTAATTCATTTTGCTAAAGTAAACCTGACACAAGATTGGAACCTAGGACCAACATTAGAGTTATACTTAATGAAAAATTGGAACACAAAAGCACTTCAATTATTCATGTTTCCTGATTTGTACTGAAAATGGGTGCACACATGTGTGCTCCTTTGATAGAGTTCAAATTAGCAGTGAGCTTTTGAAAATACAGTCCTTAGCAACTTCAACAAATGTCTTTTTACCAGCTTATCTTGAGCAAAACAGGGACTTCTAAATCAAACTTCTATTTCATCTATTTCTTTCTTTATTAATGAAATGAATAAAGTAATTTTGCATGGAAACTTAAATGCTTATCAAAATTGGGAAGTAATAAGTGCAACAATAAAACCATTTGTTAGAAGCTTCATACATTATTATATTATATTATTACGACTGGAGTGATACATTTGTCTTTTCATAAGGAGTTACATGGACTTATTAAGCTACAAACCCAGACATAAGTCATGTGTGTGTGAGGCAAAGGACCAAAAATTATGTCCAGTTAAATCCACTGAAAATTATTTATGCAAAGGAGCTCTAGAATTGGGAGCCAACAGCTCCCATTTCCCTACTTGCAACACAGAAAAGACTCTCAGTAACAGGTTTGACAAATCCACATTCAGTTCCATATGGTCATTTATCCTCCCTATGTCTTTGAAAGTAAAATACTGTGAAGGCAGCATTTGAGTTTTTGGTGACAAATTACTTTTCTCAATAGAATCAAAGGCTGTGGCCATCTGCAATAAAATAGATGAGCCACAGCTGGCTTTCATAATAATCAATCCTGATTGCAGAAGGACTGTGGCACTACTGGATTGATTGTGAGGACTTGCTGTGACAAACAATACTGACCAATTCAGTCATTTTGACAACCACTTATTTCTCAAGTTTAGATACAGACTCTACCGCATGTCATCAGAGGGAAGGGAAGAGTTGGAAATCATCCAATATATTTGGTCAATAGTCGGAACTTGAAAACTCAGAAAATTATCAAACTAGATTTGGAGACCTAATCTACCTACATGATATGTCAGTACTTAGACTACATCATTATTATATGAGTAAAAAGGGGAACCAAAATTTAGTAGGGACTTCTATCATTGTCTCCTCTACCTACACATCCACCCTAAAGGAAAGTGTCATTCCACAACTCCGGCTGCATGAACTGTGGACCACCTGACTCTATATTTCTTCTTATGTCCCCCCCAGGTGTGGCTGTTCTTACCAGAGATGGATGCCTGAAAAGGCAGACAGTCCAGAGGCAAAATTCCTCTTTGGGGAATTTGGAATTGATCATCTAAGATACTGAGTTAGATAGCTGTAAAGAAGTAAGCCTAAAAGTTACATAATCACCCATGGATAACTGATAAAATAAATCTGAAATTTAGAAAGATAGATTAAATTCCCCCATCATACAGATGTGAAATAAAGACCTAACTAACACTCAGTTCTGTTGGACTGCTCTTGGGACTTCCTCAGCTACAGAATAGGGAATCCACTGGGACAGGGGAGGAGAGAGAGAGTAGCAGATAGAAGTATAACTTCTGAGCTGCAGTTTCCATAAGTCTAAATGTCCAGTGATCTCTGTCCTCGGGCTTTCATAAACTCCTCCTGTCTCTAGATTGGTGTGTGGGTCACAATACTTTGCATAGAGCTATTGAGATAATTAATGCAAAGGTAATATTTGCCTTCGGTTCTTCAGACACTTTCAAAGTTTGATAATTCACTCTGATTTCAGAGATTTGACCTTAGTAGTGCTATATTTTTCTGAATATGGGATATATAAATATTAATATCCAGTGACTGTGAGTAAATGCAAAATTTAGGTTTCTTCAGCAATTTCCTACTTTTCAATTTATAAGGAACATCCAAGACCAAGGCAGAAAGATTTATTTATTTATTTATTAATAATAATGGCCATGATATTTGAATATACGTGTGCTGCTTCATCCCTCTAGAATCACTTTCATATTGTGAGATTTCAAATCTGTTTCCAATAACTAGGTCACTAATGACTTCAGCCCAATATACCTCATCAGGTTCACAAACAAAACCCTGGATGGCAAAGCTGGTCTCTTTTCTCACTCTTCAGCAACTAAACTGTTATTCTAAGCATGAGGCATTATGGGATTTGTACCCAACCTTTTCTCCTCAAGGCCTGAATGAAACTGGAAAAGATGAAGTAGGCCTGGACAATTCAGATAGCCCCACATTTCTAAAGAATGTTCCTTTCTTATGTAGAAATGGCATTCAAAGGAGGATAAAAATTCTGTATTAATTTACAGCTTCCATTATTTGTGCATTTTGGTGCCCCAGATTTTTTGCCCCAGGCTTTATTTGAGGGTGGGAATTTAATTGCATTGCCAGATTTGGCACATTCAAATTTTAACTGTCCAAAGACCCAGTTCTCCAATGGCCCCATCTCTAGTGGTGTGGTTCAGTCTGCACAGGGCTTCCATACTCTTAGGGCATCCATCAGCGTTTGTTTGTTGCATGTTCTACAAGCAGGCAGTTCAATCAGTTTTTCTTTTTCAGAGAGTCAACTATTGCTATGTTTGGCAGTAGTTAACTATTTAAGCAAATCTAGATACACTGGAACAGCGATTTAAGACATATAATGAGGCACAGAGATATTAATAGCTCCTTCATGTTTTCCATTACTTTCACAATACTTTACCAACATTCTCCCTAAAATTGTGTCTCTTTGTTTTTAAGGGGAGGTTGAAATAAAAGGTTATTTATTGCAAAAATATAAAGACTTCTTTATTCTCTCTGATATTGTTCACAAATTCTGTCATTATAGACAAATTGTTGAAAAGATTTGCAGATAATCTTGTCTCAATTGCCTTAAACTAATTCTACTGTATTTTTCCCTTAGAATAATGCCCTCACTATAATGGAATTTCGAGTATATTAGCAGATACTGCCATTGATCTTTCTTCATGTTAAATAACTATTAAATATATGTTGTATCCTTATAAATAAAATATATAAACACCATTTTAGTATATATAAATTTATATTTTATATGATTCTATTCATTTCTATGGCATATTTTTAAGGATTAATGATTCATTTTGCATTTCTTTGAGTTATAGGGCTTTTGTAATCCCCCCTCAAAAAAGCCTACCTTTTAAAAGTGATACAAATATATGAATTGTGCATTGAATATATGTGTTGTAGAATATTAAGTATGACATTCTCTTTTTTCTTGGAGTTTTGTCCACTGCTCCAAAGGCTAGGATTAACAGATGCTAGATTCAGAACATCCATGTAGGACTTGTTAAAAAGTTGTGAAACTGGTTTAGTGACTATACTTTGAGAGTATATATAAGTCACCCCAGAGATTTACAGAAAAAGGATTTCTTTAAAGGTAATTATAGATACCACCAAATGAAGAAACTTCTTGTAGTCGTTCATGTGTCTCCTGGAGTTTAAGAGTAGGCACAAGGAAAAGTTCAAAGGAAAGAGGTTGGCTTAGCAGAGCAGGAAGAGTGGTAGTGCCTTCAGAGGGATATAGTTGCTCTTCCACCAAAAACAACGGGAGAAAAGGGTGAGTAAAGGTCAAGAATAAAGGAATTTTCCTTGGGGCCAAATGGACCCACAGAGGGTAGCTGGTCTTAAGTCTATCTAAGAAGGACCTAAAGGAAAATCCAAGGAGAAAGTGGAATTGTATCACTGTATGCAAAAATTCAATGGGGAATTTTAGCCATTCAGTCAGAGCTAAGGAATAGCCCAGCAAAAGACCCCCAGATGGGGAATTTCTGAAGAACTCACAAAACTGCTCCATAAAAGAAATCGCTAATATGAGAGCATCTGCCACATCCAGAGGGGGCCTCTTCCAGTTTATAGTGGCACCTGGAAAGCCAGGGAAGAACAGAAGAGGTGTGGAGTGGTAAGGTAGAGAAAGAGTGAAGAAGCCAGACATGACCCTCTACAACTGCCTAAGGCTCAGTTGAGTAAGGCACAAACTGGTGATTCAGGAGAAGGTTTAAATTACAGCAGACAATAAAACTTTGATGGTAAATTGAACTAGGCTTTAAAATCTGGAAAGGGATTATATAATTTAAAGATTACTTAATTTAAACCTGGAAGATAAGAAGATATGCCCAAGAGTTTGTATTGGGGCAGGAAAAAGCAATTCAACGGAATGTGCTAGAAAAGGAAATTAAGGAAAAGAATAAAAAATTGTTTGCTACTTAAAACCCTATGAAGTCCAGCTCCTTCAGTATGCACATACACTGAAATGTTTAATTAAGATTAAACCAAGGTACACTGGTAACACACACACAAGCACACATACACACATTTAAGAAAATAAAGCTACTGAAGTAATACTGCATATTTACTTCAAATGTTTCCAGAAATATTAATGTCTGATTGTGATGAATATTGTAAAGATAACACAGAATGAGGGAGCTCGAGAGTGATTGGGGCAGAGTGCTATCGGGGACAGCATCCATAACAGGGCGCCATTTGAGTAGACACCTGCCGGAATTGATGGAGTATGCATTCAGTTTAGAGGAAGATTATTCCAGGCAGAGAATGCAGTAAGTACAAAGGTCTGATAGCAGGACATGCTGGTTGTGCCAAAGACCAGTGAGGAGGCTAAGGGGCCGGAAAGGCTGGAAGCAGAAAAGAGTGGTAACAGGTATGATAAGAGAAGTACCAGGCCAAGTAGGGCCTCACAGGCAATGAAATAGCTTTACATTCCATACTGGGAGAGAAGGGAGGGCATTGAACCGTTCTGAGCAGAAGAATACCATGATCTAATGAATATTCCTAAAAACTCATTCTCTGATATTTTGTTTTATGTTTTGGTTTTCTTAATTGCTGTGTATGTTTTTGGTTCACGCAGGGCAGGCATGCACTCCCCAGTTGGCCATGGTTCACGATGCGTGCTCCACTGTCTAATAGCAGGCCTGCTTTACTCCTTCACTTTACCGTCTTGGCTTCTGATGCCGCTTGAATTTGTAAACTTTATTCCAGTTTACATGGAATAAAGTTTTTCTTCTTACAGGAGGAACTTTATTCCTCTTACAGTTTTTGCCTTTACCACACAACAGGAAAACACTCTCAAAACATAAGCTGAAGCTGCTACCATTCATGTTTTATTTTTCCTTGTGATACACCACGTCTCCCCAGGCATTGCCTTGTTCACATGCTGAATTATAAAGCAGTTCTAAAACTTCGAGTCCTCTGAGACTTGCTATGCCATTGGGAATCGTTTAGACCTAAGAAACTAGATGCTCTGGAGGTCTTGAGTTTGTTGCCAATTAAAGACCACACTGATTCTAAAGAGCTTTTTAATTTCTCTTAAAGAAGAGCCAGGCAGTACTGGAACAGGTCTCATGCCTAGGCAAGGTCATCCCTAGGGAATGAGGAGCCCGGCCACAATATATCATAAAATGTACTCCCTGACTCCAAAACATATTGCTATAGAAAGAAAATCAGTTAAAAATTCACTTCTAAGACAGACTTGAAGAGGGAAAGAAATCTCCAAGGAGCAGCCAAAATATGTTTAGAAGTGAAAAGAAAACAGTACCCATTTGTTCTACTAATGGCATGTGTGAAGGTTAAGTTAGGAGGGGGAGAAAAGGACCTTGGGCTTCTTTTTCTTATAACATCTCCTCCCTTCACTTTCCTCCTTGAGTACCAGATATGGCAGGGGAGTTCAGAACTATCACTGCCAAACACAGAACCTACCAGATACCTCAATTTACCACTGCACCAAACATCAAATATGTCATATTTGGGCATTTAGTTGACCATAAAATATTCTTTTATGGAATTCCCAGCCCCCATTCAACAATACTCCAGAATTGAGCTCATAGAGTCTATAAAATTCATTCCCCAAGCAAATTTAATTCTTCTTTGCTCTGTTTAATATGCATCACCAGTTAGATTTATTAAGCATGTACTATGTGTCAAGCACTCTGGGCCCTGGGTATTTGGCCTTGAGTATAACAAGATTAATAAGAACTATTCTGTCCTTGATGAATGCATGTTCTAGTAGAGTAGACAGAACTATAAATAGACAAACGGTGATGTAGTCTATTAAGTGTTATTACTGGGGTAAAAATAAAGTGTGAATACACAGAGGATACTATCATGATGAAGGGAGAGGATAATAGCAGAATTGAGAACCTCACTTTTCATTTTACATTTTAACTCAGAATCCAAGAAAAAATAATTCCCTCTATCACAAATCCTATTAAGTTTGCAAAGGTAAAATGGTACAACACATTTTAGATCTCAAACTGCATGCAGTAGCAATGGGAATCCACTGAGGGTGTTTAAGCACAGAGGGCACTTGCTTCTAATTACATTTCCTCATTTATGTCACCAGGCCAGGCCTTGCCTCTGAGCACCTGGTTTATGCAGCCGAACGCTTATGTTCTTCTCCGTCTCCACTCAGAGCTATCATGGATCTCACAACCATAGTGTGTTCAAACTTCTTTGTGTCCTTCTAACCTAGTCCTTCCCCTAATCTTTCCCATCTCTGAGAGTGATGTGGCCATTTACTCACTGCTAAAGCCATAAACTTACAAGCCATTCTTGAGTCTTCCTTTTTCCTCATGCTCCATAACCACATCCTTTTATTTTTCTACCTCCAGGTTGTATTTTGAATCTGTCCATTCCTGTATGTTTCCACGACTACCACCCTAGACCAAACAGCCCTCACGCTACATCTTTCTGATGGCAGTGACCTCCTCCTTGGCTTCCCCACTCCCACTCATGCCTTGCTCAAGGCCATCCTCCACAGCAGCCAAAAGCTTTCTCAAAATGGAAACGAGGCAAAGTCGCTGCACCATAGCCTTGCCCTATCCCAGATCAATATGGAAATGTCTCTAAGGTCTGCATAATATATTTTAGCTAAAGGTCAGAATCTGTGCTGTGGCTCTGCATGCCAGAGTGCCCTGGCTACTTCATCCCTCCAATTACACCTACTGCCATTCTCTTTCTCACTCTCTAACTTCCAGCACCAACCCTCTTTTTGTCCCTAAGCATGCCAAACATTTTCCTATACTAAGGTATCACACATGATGCACCCCCTTCCTGCAATATTCTTTTCCACACACTTCATGGGGTGACAGTTTCTTATTCTTCAGTTTTCTGCTTAAATCATAAATTTTCCTTGACCACTCTCTGGGATACTCTCTAGTCCTCTTGTTTATATCACAGTATCTAAGTCATATCCTGCATAAAACATATTGTAGCCTGTAATTAAATAGGTAATGATGACAGATGGGAAGAAAGAAAGAAAGAAAGAAAGAAAGAAAGAAAGAAAGAAAGAAAGAAAGAAAGAAAGAAAGAAAGAAAGAAAGAAAGAAAGAAAGAGAGAGAGAGAGAGAGAGAGAGAGAGAGAGAGAGAAAGAGAGAGAGAAAGAGAGAGAAAGAGAGAAAGAGAGAAAGAGAGAAAGAGAGAAAGAGAGAAAGAAAGAAAGAAAGAAAGAAAGAAAGAAAGAAAGAAAGAAAGAAAGAAAGAAAGAAAGAAAGAAAGAAAGAAAGAAAGAAAGAAAGAAAGAAAGAAAGAAAGAAAATTGAGAGAGACAAACAGACAGATCAATGGCTGGTTTTTTACTTGTTTAATGTTTGCCTCCCTAATTAGACCATTTCTCCGCAATCTCCATGTGGAGATGTTTTGTCCACTGTATTTTCAACATCAAAGTACTTAATACATTTTTGTTGAATGAATGAATTTCTCTCTTCTTTCACCACTTTTCCTTGAAATTTTGTAACTAATTTACATATATTTCTAAGTTATTTTACTTAGATGTTTAAGATTTCCCTGCCCTGACCACTTTCTCCTAGGTAAGAAAAGCATGGCAGAGAAGAGATAACATCCCATCCACCTTCCTTTCACTACAAAGCACTAGGGAACAATATTGCAGGATATTTTAAAACTGTAGAATGTGTTTTTAAATTCCCACTGACCAATGAATTCCTTATATTTCCTTGTATGACCAATTTTCAGATTTCCTGGAATTTTTATTTAAATAAATATCCATTTATTATCTTTTGTCATCAAAATGAAGCATGTAGTAAAGTGTATTTTCTAGTATGTATCTTAAAAAACTAAAAAAAAAAAAAAGCAATAATTCCACTCAAACCCTCTTTTAATATATAAACTAATGTAGGTAACTTTTTATTGCGAGTACACATAAACATTTTTTTGTGTTGTTTCAACTCCAGCTTCTAGCCAAAACATAAAAAAAAAAAAAAAAAAAAAGGCTGATCTTGCAATCTTTGCAGAATTTCAAGCCTTAGTCAAAAAAGAAAGTCCCAAGAATCTTTTCAGAAATCCTGTTTGGGCGCTATTCCCAGCCTAATTTTGCAAACCAAGATGTTTGGGCAGTCCTGGTATGCCAGGGATAAGCAGTTGAGGATTTTTATCTGAATCAAACCCAAACTCCAGCCCTAATTAAAATACCACAACATTGTTAGCTCATTGACAATGTTAGACTTCAGTTTAGTTGGACTAATTCCACTTCTGGAATACAATCTCTCATTTATGTTTCTGCTGATTGCTTATAATTTTATTTCAGCTCTCCTCTTGCCTTTCAAAGGATAGGAGCATTGTCCCAGTTTTTGTTGCTATGCAGACATCTCTGAAGTTGCATAGAGAAAGCAAAATTACTGAAGCCAAATAGCACAGATATGGTGAGGAGCTTTTGAAGCTTTCTGTTTTATCCATTTTCCCCTTCTGATGACTGTGGATGGTGCAAAAGATGTCTTATGATGCTTTATTCATATGGCCTTATGCATTTTGGAGAAAGGAATACTGATATATATATATATATATATATGTATACACACACACATACACATCTTAATTGGCAAATGTATTTCATGCAGGCCTTTGAGTTCACAGTCCCCTATACAAGAAGCATAAACTTGCAAGAACTCTGTGTGTGTTTATACCCCAAGCATATATGTAATGGATGCTGAGAAGCTACCAATCTGTAAGAATATGCCCTAAATTCTTTGAAATCCCATCAAAGAAAATCAGCAAAGGACACATGTTCTCTGTCCCTCATCCCAAGACCGCTTTACATGTGTCTCCACCTTTTGATCCTGTTGCTTCAAACCACCTAAAAAGCCCCTAAATTTCAACTTGCATTACCTGTTGCTAGTGCTGCTGCTGTTCCCTCATTACTATTTCACTCTGAGTTCTGGACCTACTGTGAAGTCAAATGTAAAGTGACAAGTTAAAACCAAGGGGCTTCAAAGTACAAATTGTATATGATCTTCTTGCCATAACAGAATAGTGTCATTGTCCTGTAAAATTAGAGCATCTCTGCTCTCCTACTCCAGAGAATTAGCAGCATGAATTCTATTCAGTAGCTAATGGGAATTCCAGAGAGATCTGAAAATGTTCCCTGGAAGAAGTAGGGAAAGTAGAGAGTTTCCAGACTCCCCATATAAATACTTTCCTCAAATTATAAACATATTATTTATTCAATTGGACAGTTATTTACTGGGCATCTGTCCTAAATGCAGGGCATAAAGCAGCAGAGAAAAGTCAAAGATGCCTCTCATATGAGCTCACATTCTGGTTGGGAAGACAGTTAACGAATGAACGAATAAGTAGAACATAGTAAGTCAGTATTGACGAGTATGGTAGGGAGAAGTAAGGCAGGACAGGAGGACAGGGCTGGGCAGGGTTGGAGAGTGTTGGGCAACGAATGGAATTTTAATAGAGTGGTCAAGGAAGTCTTCACTACATGAAAGACATTTTGGAAAAATCCTGAAAGGGTCACGCGGGTAGGATATCTGGGGAAAGGGCACACTAGGCAGAGGGAACAGTGAACACAAAGGCCCTGAAAAGGGAGTGTGTCTAAAGTGTTGGAGGGACAGTGGAAGATCAGAAGGCTCAAGTGGCGAGAGTGGGGGCAGGTGTTAGATATGATGTCAGAGAGGTCAGGGGCAGGGGCAGTGTAAGGACTTTGGCAGTTAAGCTTTACTCTAAATGAGATAAAGAGCCACTGGAGGACATATTATGTATAAGTTTTCTAGGGCTGCCATATCACATTGCCACCAACTAAGTGGCTTAAAATAACAGAAATTTATTCTCCCACAGTTCTGGAGGGCAAAAGTCCAAAATCACGGCATTAGCAGAGCCATGCTCCACTCCAAAGGCTCAAAGGGAGAATCCTTCCTTGCCTCTTTCTGCTTTCGGTGGCTCCAGGCATTCCTTGGCTCGGGATTACATCATTGCAATCTCTTCCTCTGTGTTCTGGTAACCTTCTCCTCAGTGTCACTGTGTCCTCTCCTCTTCTGTGTCTTACAAGGACACATCCAGATAACACAGGGTGATCTCATCTTGAGATCCTCAAGTTAATTACATCTTCAAAGGCACTTGTTTTCCAAATAAAGTAATATTCACAGATTCTGGGGGTTAGGGTGTGAACATGCCTCCTGGTTGTTGGGGGTGAGGACAACAATTCAACCCACTACACAGGGTTTTGAGCAGAGAAGTATTAAGATCTAATACTTCTAGTTTCTGTAGTGAAAATAGATTTCAGGGAAACAGGAAGACTGCACAGCAGAATCCCAGCAACCACAAGACCTAAGGAAAGAATTCAGGTAAGTGTGTAGCCTGTACCTGAATAGTAGTAGTGCAGGTGGTGAGAAATGGCTGGATTCTAGATATATTTAGAAGGTAAAGATGACAGGATTTACAAAGGATCTTATGTGAAATGTAAAAGTAGAGTCAAGGGCAATTCTAAGGTTTGTGGCTTGAATATCTGTAGTTATTTCTGACGTACATGGCAGGAATACCTCCTTTCCTATAAAGCCTTTATATCTCCAAGGTCAAGGTCATTAGCGAGCTGCCATTCTTGCTCCATCCATCTCAGGTTGAATGTCATTTCCTTCTGGCAGCCTTCCCTGACATCAATAGATTGGATTAACATCTATGTGCTCTGTGCCCTAAGTTTATTCCTATCATAGCTCTTTTTGTCATTGTGTTTGTTTTTGCAGAACACCCCAAAAGTTATTGACTTAAAACAAAAGACATGTATTTAGTTCATGATTTTGCAGAATGGCTTAGGTCAGTCTCTCTTCTGGTCTGGGCCAGGGTCTGCTGATCTGGGTTGGACTTGCTAATGCACCTGCAATTAACTAGTGGGGTAACAGGAGCTGGACAATTCACAATGACCCCATATGAGATTTCTGAGATGACTGGGGTCTTTCTCCATGTGATCTTTCCTCCTCCACAGGCTGGCCTAAGGTTGTTTACATAGTATCCTAAAGGTTCCAAGGGTATGAGAGTAGAAGCTGTAAGACCTCTTGAAGGATAAGCTCAGAAGTGGTATAATATAATTTCTATCAAATTCTTTTTGTCAAAGAAAGTCACAAAACCAGTCTAGAATCAAGGGATGAATAAATAAACTCCATTTATCTATAGGAAAAGTTACCAAGTATTGTTATTAAGTTTTATAATCTATGGCATCTTAATATAATTGCTTCTTTTCTGCTAGCTAAAAAACCCCACAAGGAAAGGAAACGAGTCTCTCTTTGTTTGCCATTGTATCCCCAGACAGTAGACATTGAAGATATATTTGCTAAAGAAATGAATGAGTGGAAAAATGAGTGAGTGGAGAAATGAATAAGTGGAGAAATGAGTGAGTGGAGAAATAATGAAAGAATCAATTGGAAAACAAACTAAAATGCAATTCAGCCTGCAAGGTGTCCCATCTCTTGGTCTTCCTCCATTCTCTTGACTTATGCATCAGAATTTTTATACACTCAATATCTATAACCTGTGCTGGCAGGTGGGGTAAACTATTGCTTCAAATCAAAGATCAAAATTAAGATGGGCATATATAACAAATGGTCAAAATAATTGTTATTTTTGAAATTTTTTTTGAGACAGAGGCTGACTCTTTTTTTTGAGACAGAGTCAGGGCTAGAGTGCTATGGCATCAGCCTAGCTCACAGCAACCTTAAACTCCTGGACTCAAGCAATCCTCCTCCCTCTGCCTCCCCCGAGTAGCTGGGACTGTAGGCATGCACCACCAGGCCCGGCTAATTTTTTTTCTATATATATTTTTAGTTGTCCAGATAATTTCTTTCTATTTTTATTAGAGGCAAGGTCTCACTCTTGATCAGGCTGGTCTCGAACTCCTGACCTCGAGCAATCCTCCCACCTCGGCCTCCCAGAGTGCTAGGGTTGCAGACAGGAGCCACCTCACCCGGCCCTTAAATTTTTTAAACATTGTAAATATTTGAGATAACTTTTTAAGGATGATGGGTACTCATTTGTTTTATATTAACCTAAAACGATTATTTTAGTTTTATTTAGAATAGTTGTATTTCTATATACAAGTTAATAATATACTTCTTGAGTTACAGCAGATGTTACATAGTCCCATTTTTCTTTAGGGTTCAGGTAAATATCTTCTTTGCATAAGTCACTTATATCTCTTTAAAAATGCTTTGTAGATACCACAGTTTTTCAAAAGGATTCTTTTCTTCCTTACTGATGTTCATCTTATAATCTAAAATGCAAAGGATTTATTAATGGCTATAGGCCTTTATTATTAAACAATGCCACTGTCTGGAAACTGGTAGTGCTTTACAAATAGAACACAGTGGCAAGTTTTTATCCTTTTTGCGGTAGAAACATATAAGTGCCTTGGTAATAGAGATAAGAATTGAATTTAAAATCCCAGTATCCAATCATTTTCACTAATGACTTCATTCCTAAAGCTCCATTCATTTTTCTCTGTTATTCCATATACCACAAAGAATTCACACTACCTACCAGTAAGATCCTTTTAGACTCTCTTTCATCTTTCAAACTCTCCTTAATGTGAACTTCTTTTGGCAGTGAACCTGAACGTCTTCCAGAGCCTTATTGATCTATGCGCATCAACGCATTGTTTGTGCTGCTTGTCTGTCTGTTGCAGTTAGTCTAATAAGTCTATTGGACTATTCAATTCTGGGTTTGGTAGTGTGCCTATGTTTTGCACTCACTACAACAGAAGTGTGAAAACAAAATAGTAATCTGAGAAGCAATTCAGTGAGAACAACTCCTGGAGAAACTTTACCTCTCCAAAGAATATTGTTCCAAGAATAAGAATATCTGGAAAGTAGAAACGTGGTGAGGAGCCATCCAGGAGTCCTATGGTTACAGGAAAGCAAGAGACCAGTTCTTTGAAAATTGAAGCAAAGGAGTAAAAAATAAGAGTTGGGTCTGTATCGAGTAAAAACTGTTAATTGTTAGGAACTTGAGAGAAGGTAGGGGTTTAAGTGTGTAAGAGATCTATCAGGACCCCAAGCCTGAGAAAATCAAAAGATAAGCGAGTCAGCAGTGGGACAGGGTAGACTTCAGAGCACAATGCAGATCTGACAAAGCCTCGACCAACCTGAAGAGAACTAGGAAGAAAAGTTGCCCATTGGAGAAATCCTGCACTGGGCATAGAGGGACAGGCCTAAAGAGCCCCAGCACGCATGGTCTAAAGGACCCCCCAATAAGGTGAATCCCAAGGTGCTAAGAGCTGGTGTCTGTTAGCTAATGTCACTCCTTGCTGCAGAACCACAAGGATTTCCTTGAAGAGAGATTCAAGTGGCATACCTCTCTGGCTGCTATGGAACTTTAAATAGGTTTAAAATATTTGGGAAAGAGTGCGATGTTTGATCAAACCACTTTTTCCATCGCCACTGTGGCAGGCAGGGTCGGGGGGAGTAGAGAGACTGCAATCAAAAGATAATTTAAAAGAATCCTAATGTATTCAGTCATTCTGTTAATCAGCATGCTTTTTTATGAATCATTTGTGGTTTGGGTGCTCTTTTTGGAGGTTTTACTTGTCGTTGTTTTTATGGGAAATTGACAGTTATTAATTGTTTTTAAGCTTGAACCAGTCCTTATTAGAATTCAAACATATTTCCCACTACTGGGTCCAATATCTATGTAATCATTTATCTTATAGTGAATTTTACTGTAAGCGTAATATTTACAAGAAGCAATTTGTCATTCCTGGGTTAAGTATAGAAACTTCAATATTTTCTGGATAAATATGTCAAAATAACTAAGATTCAAGCAATAGAAGAGAACAGGAAGCTTATAATATAACATTTTATATTAGAGTTGGGAGGTTTGCTATCTTGTTTGACTCTGTTATCATTATTGTTTTATAAATATAATTTTCTAATTATTAACCATCATTAGTATTAATGGCTTTAATGCTGGTAATCCATCTCACTAAGGATTTCAAAGTGCTATACTTTTTTCTATGCTAAATGAGTTCCAGGGGCTCCAGCAGTGATTCCCACCCTGATTTGCTACTCTCAAAGTCTCCAAACACAATTAATTCTAATTCTTATAGGAATATACCGTTCAGCACTTTAGGTTAGGGACTGGCATGGCAGACCCTCACAAACAATTCTGGAATATTTCAACTCCCTAAAGACTTAAATCTCTAATCTAATTGACACCATATCCTTGTTTTTCTCACCAAGGACAGCACTCCTTGTCATTTAAACATGGTTTTATGTATATGTTCCCAGGGCTGGGGAGCTCAGATAAGCACACACACAAGGCATACAGAGGCAGTGGAGGATGAAGGGCTGAGGTGGAGGCCCAGGAGGTACAAATGATCTGTCATACTTCTGCCCTGTGACTCCTTTCTGTGACCCACTCCCCAGTTCTCTCCTAACATCCCAGTCACATTTGTCCCCATTTCCTGCTTATCTCTACTCTGTGCTCTGAGCACATGTGACTCCTGCTGCCCTGCCTCCATACCCACATCCACACCCCCTGAAACATACCTGCATGTAGCCCTCTCCTCCTTCATCCCTTACTTCCCCAAATAGCTCTTAATGTCTTCAAGAGTCACAACAAGCATCACCTAGTCTGTGAAGGCCTTCTTCCATATCCCAACTGTACTTCGCCTTCCTTAGCTTCCTTCCTTTGCTTTTCCTTTGTACAGTTATGCAGCATTATAATCAATCTATTTACATATCTGTCTCCAGCATTTCTGCTAAAAAGTGAGGACAAGGACCATATATTTCCAGGTGTGTACCCTAAGTTCTTGCTAACAAAGCACTCATTGCATTTTTGCTGAAAGAATGAATGCATCCTCGCTCCTCATTCCAGTGTACCAGAATGCCTGGAGGTCGACAGTTTCTCTCTGAGTGTCTGCCGCAGGGTCCTTCCCATAACTGGTAGACCACGCGCATACCAGCACAGGTATGCACCATTCCCATTTGGACTTCGTCTATACTGATGTGCTTTTTCTCTACCCTACTGAAATCCCACCTTTCCTTGGTGGGAAGATCCATGCTGATCTTCAGCTAGTTACTAGATGGAAGTATCTCTGATAGAATAATTAAAACTACTAGGAATCCTTGTGTTACTCTAAGTGTAAATGTGTTAATGTTTTAATTTTGCCAGTAGTATGCACAATGAAAAAGAGAATGGGAAGACAGTAAAACATAGAAATGAACCCCTAATGGTGGCATTTCAGGAAATAGGAAAGGACAGATGGGAAGATATTTCTGGACTGGGGAGCTTCTGGGTGCCCTTCACGTTGCACCACACAAGCCATTTCCTATTCCTGGACAGAAGGTTGGATCTGCTGCTACAACACTCTCTAGCTCTCCTGAGAACAGTATTTCTATTTCTGTCTTTTATAAAAAGGTAGAAGCACTATTCCTTCTGGTTGTCAGGGACAGGAAGGAGCATCCTTATACAATGGTAAGAAAAAGCTAATAAAAGGAAAAGAAGTCGTCTTTTTTCTATATCTAATAGACACCATAATAACACTTCCCAGTTTAAAGGAAGACAATCAAGTTCAATGGAAAGAGATTTGTAATAATTATAACAATAGCTTACATTGATTAAGTGTTTACCTGGGTGCTATGCTAAGCCTTTTCTTTTATTCCTTACAACAACCATACAATAAAGGTCATTTCATTACTCACATTTTAAAAACAAGTTAAGTAACTTGCCCATGGTCACAAAGCTGATAAATGTCTGAGTCAACACCAGTGCCCAGAAAGTTATGACTCAAATCCTAAAAGTGCTTTCTGGAAGGCACCCTCTGGTATAAAGAAGGCATACCTAATTATGCTTACATGTCAATATACAATCTAACAGTACTGTGCTGTTCTTACTATCCTTTATATGGTAAACATTGACATTATACCTATTTTATTCCCTTTTGTATTCATGAGGGTACAGAAAACACAATTTCTGAATCAAATTTTTACATTAAACAGCTGATATAGAAAATACAAATGTTTTGCCATTATTTTCAATATTTTTTTCCTACAAAAATTTATGAAACATCTAAAATATGTGAAGGATATTTTAACAATATTTGGGAAGATATTTTAAAAGATATTAATATGGTCCCTGACTCAACAGAGTTTAAAACTTGAAAAGTAATGTTAAGACCTCAGTAACATTACAAGTCCGACCTGCGTACAAACTGTGTCCAAATAGATATAAAAAACCTGAGAACTCACCCATCCACTCAGAGAACAATCGGACTATTGGATGTCAGAGACATAAAATAACTATTGTCTTCACCCTTTTACTTTCAGATAATTGTTTCCTAAAAACCGTTACAGTCACTAAGTCTGCACACTTCAGAAACTCCAGATCTTCACTAAATCTCATGGAAATGTGTGTTGGCATTTTCCTCGAGATTCCTTTTAAAGTATCACTTCTGTCTGTCAAATCAGAGTTCCTATAACTGTGGTGTGTTTAAATTCTTTATCTTTCCTGACGGGATGTGGGTCCCCAAAGCAGCAAAAATCAAACTGGACTCCTTACTACTCTCTGAAAATACTCCTCATATGTTTAGGTTGAAAGTTTTAATGCCATTTGTTGAAATATATTTAACCTATGTCATTTGGTTCACACCAAGTTAATGCTGGCTTCCACAAAGCTAGGATCAGTCAGTCAACTAGTTGGTTTGACTGCTTTTTCCCTGGAATTGACCTAATTTCCTGGCTGTTTGGGCATCTGCAGACACCTTTACACAAAGAAAAGGCAGGCTTCACATTAACTTACTAAAAGAGGGTTATTCTTTTTTTCTGAGATCTGCTACAGATTAATTGAGTGGCTGTTGGCAAGAGTTACAATCATATCTGCCCTCTCTTTTTTCTCATTTTAAAAATTAGAATATGAACATATAACAATCCAGGACAGCTCTGAAGATGCTAAATGAAGAAGTTAACAATAATTTCACATTTGAAGATACATCTGTATTGTACAGAAATAAGGATTCCTTTTATTCTGAAATGACAACAAGATGCAACATGAAAAAAAAATTAGTAACTTAAAGAGATTTTTTACAAACTCCCTTTCAGTAGTACAGTCGGGTCTTTTCAGATAATTAATCATTAATAAATATTTAAGTACTATTTTCTATTTACATTGTAGTACATACCACTAGTTCTTTAAAGGTTAACAAGGATTAATTTTATTTCAAAATACATATGCCACTTAACAAATTGTCTATGTTCTTTCACTGATGTCTACGCCATTCAAGTGAAAGCACTGATTTCATTCACAACTCAGAATTTGATCCAAATTTGTTTACCTGGCTACTCATGAGAGATTTTTGGTATGCTGCCTAAAATCCTCGTGACAAAATAGGAAGAATCATAAAATGTTCATAAAAATCGGATCAGATCGAACATCAGCTAATCTGGGTATATTTTTCTCTATGATTAACCAGTTCTTAATGACAACATTTCTTATCTTACAACTGTGACATGAAGAGGGAGCTGTAGCTCTTCTGAGACACAGTTCTGCAAGAACCAGCTTATCCACGCTCTCCGGTCTCGTGTCTGTTTCTCTTTTTCTCTCCCTCTCTTGCGCCGTCCCTCATTCATTCACTCTTCCATCTTTTTGCCATTGTGCCAGCTCAATTTAAATGTATCTGCTCTATATCTGTTCAAGTGGAGATAATCCATGCAAATCAGGAACCGTGGCTTTCAATGCCTGGTTCACAGAGAGGACTCAGCTTGAGGAGGTCACTCGTTCTCAGCCGCTCCTCCCATTATATTTTTCCCCTTATTGCAGAACTGCTATATGTATACAGTGACTGAAAGGACTCAATGTACTGCAACTGCTGCCTGGCTTTACTTACAACTTTTTTTTATATAAAGGAACTTACCTCCATCTGTCTTTTCAAGGTAGGAAGTCTGATTCTTCTAAAGATGTGTGTAATGCCTCCACTGTCTGCTCATTATCAAATGTCACTTGAATGCTTTATATTGTTGCTGGCATTAGGCACAAATGCTGGGGATTCCAGGTGCCTCATGCTTTTGTTACTTAACCGTATAGGTACAATTGTTTAAGTGCTGAGTATTTTAATGTTTATTTTCCCTGCAGCCCGCTTCAGTTTTACAATGCCTGAAAGATTAGAGTGTACACTCTCTAATCTAGAAATACAATCCTCTATCAAGTTTTCCCTCTTAGAAATATAATAAGCTCTCAGTATGTTTTAACTTATCATGTATGCTGGCCAGTAATAGCCAAGTGTAAAATTCAACGGTGTTAAGATTTGTTTTTAACCTGGAATCTTCCTGCACCATTTTCTGTGAAAAATAACTAACTGTTGAAATGTTTTTAACAACAGCAAGAAAAGGATATATTTTACTTCATTCTGCTGCAAAGCAAAAAGCTAAAGGCCTTATTGCTAACAGGCCTGTCAAATAGATTTATTCTTCACAATCCATAAATTGTTACTAGGCTATACAGAAGTATTACAATTAGTTAAGATTCAGTTACTGTCATTATACATGTGATTATTTATTGTTTTGAGATTGAAATTGTATTATAAAAAAAGTTTAATGTAACAAGGCTTTTTAAAAAACCTTTATGTTGTATAACACTGTTTGAGATCATTTTTTAAAAAATGATTTCAATAGCCAACTGATTAAGTTTGAATTAAAAATGCATGTAAGAGGTTAACAGATTTGATGATATACATGCTGATTTATGAAAGCAATTCCTGGACCTACATTACTTCATATGTGTCTCCTTGAAGTTAGTTGTAATAATATTTTAATCATTCCTTAGTCATTTCAATTTCAAAACATACTAAAATGTCATAAAATTATAGACTCAAAAATCTCTTTTTGATTAGTAAAAATATAATTAGAACATTCCAGTTATAATTTAGATTTCAATACATGTAATATGTCTTTGAAAGTGCTCCTTATTTATATAATTCTACATTTATTACCTTATTTTTCTAAGAAGGTTTTGACATGTGGCTATGTTTAATCTCTTGTATAGGATAGAATTGAACATAAACAGTAAACAAAGTTGACAGTCCTGAAAAGAAGAAAAAATTATCCTCTAGTATACTGAATAGTTCTGATGACATAAATCTTATATTTCATCTTCTAGGTAGATACTTGTAGTTAGTGGAGTTGGAGGGAAAAAATTTATTATCTACATAAAATATCTCAGTGCCAAAAATGTGCAGTTCTTTTTCTTTTTGATACAGAGTCTTCTATTGGAAAAAAATGCACCCTGATTTTTGAGTACTGTACAAGGCATGAAGCCCTGTCATTGTTAGCATAAAGAAGACATCTACACAAGTATTACTGTGCAGAGGGCAATCTTTCTGTCTCTGGCATTTGTTAGGTTACTGTACATAGAATTTAACAGATAAATATGTTCTGCTTCGTGGCATTTTAGTGATCCTATTGGTATGCTGGCTACTCTGCTAGGATAGCAACAGGAAAAAAAAACCAGATATATGTTTTATAGCAGTGGGTCATAAAAGCCCTTCACAGTGAGAGAAGAGGAATTTGACTTATTTCTTACGCAGTAATTAGAATTTCTTAAAAACTCTTTGAAATACGGAGTTGAGAAGTAAACTGAGGCTTCCCAGGAAAGGCTAATTGAATCTATCTATATAAACCATGTAGTTGTCTATGAATATCTTCTTCCCAGACACTGCCACTGGAGAATTCCATTCACACCTTCAGCATTACAGGGAAAGAAAAGGATTCATCACTAATGATAAAGGGTGATTCTTTCATATTTAAAATGAGTTTGAGAAGAACACCCTACGCAGGGAAACCTCACCAGATGGAAAGGTGTGTGAGATTGCCTGGTTGTGTGAACTTGAGACTACTGTGAAACTAAGGATGCCCTTTCAGAACAAAGGAACGCCATGTAATACTCCGTCAGCAGTCAAGCTAAGGAGAGATATAAAAAGTGGCCAAGGAGATCTTTTGGGGACAGGGAAACTGCAAACTACTGGGTATTCTCTTTCAAACAAAATTACTAGGGTTTGGTAGGTATAAAGGCACTCCCCGTGGAAGCTCAAGCCATCATTTCACAGCTTTATTTGAAAAGTGAATACTTTATAGACTTTCACATTTGTTTGCAAACCTCTGAGAAAACTCTCAAAAGACCTAACTTGTGTGCCTTAAGTTTGTTTTTACAGCTATGCATCCTAAATAAAATGGTCACAGCCTTCAACTCCCATGGGTTTCTATTGCTTCATCTGTAAACTTGTCTTTCCTCTAGTAACTCATTCAAGCAACTGTTCGACATAAGTTACATTTTACTCCATTTCTGTGTGCCTTGCAGCAGAATCTATAGAACTGGTAAACCCTGTGGCTGTGTATAATACCATGTTGTTATTCCCAGTTGGCTTTTCTCTGCTGCTTTTACTGAGTACTGTTAAAAAGATAAATTATCATCCTAAAAGGATACTATGGAGGGTGCTAATAAGTTCTCTCTAACTCAGGAGTGTTCTGTGGGGCCATAGAAACTTGCAACCCTGCTTAAAGAAAAATGATGTCCTTCATCCACAGACATTCTATGCCTATATCATCTGTAGACATTCAAAATTTCTCAGGAAGGACTCTATAATACCATCTATATTTTCCAAATCTTGGAAGTTATTGTTGTATATGGATTGACTATGATACTGAGTAAAAACTCAGAAGGTACTGCTTTATCAGTATTAATTTAAATCTGCACAAAACATTATGGGGCCAATGAAATCATCATCTCCATTTTAAAGATAAAGACACTGAGGTACAGAGCACTTAAGTAACTTAGCCAAGGCCACGCAGTTGGGGCAGAACTGGAATTTGAACCCATTTATTCTGTTACTGTCTTTGAGACATCACAAAATAATGCCTTGCTGGCTAATTAGCTCTGATGACTAAATATAATAAAGACATTTCCCCTCCTTTCCCAATAGCAAAAACACTTCTATTTACCAATTTGTCATCTTGATTCAGATACCTGATTCTGATTTTTCAACTCTTTTCATAGCTTTTTCCCTCAACCTGTATTACCATGATAGCATAGTTTTTAGAAGTTGTTCATTCAATGAATGCCAGGAATGGTTACTCTTGCAGAACACTTGCCTTTTACCTCAAGGAGTTAAAAGAACTAAGTCAGATCTGTAATTGACTGACTTGTCTACTGACAGCCTTTGAAGCGCCACCACTCCCCACCTTTTTTTTTTTTTTTTTTTTTCTGTCTAAAGAGCAAGATTGACATCTCTTTATATGTTTGGAATTTGTCAGTGGTGTAAAGTGCTTGGTAATGATAGAAATTAACCTGGGGCTTTATCTAACTACTTTTCCTAACAACTCCACTGAAGTTCTGATAACAATTAAAATTTTGATGCAAACAACTGTTCACATCAGAAAAAATACATTCTTCTGTCTTGTCATACCTTTCTTCAAAATCTTCTGGGTAGCAGTAGCTCTTTTGCTTTTCCTTGCCTTTCTTTGCACTGAGAGCATCTGAATGAAAATTTCCCCAGCTGAAATACACCAGCACATTAGAAAAGCAAATAAAGGAAACAAATGAAGTGACAATGCATCTTTAAATGGCCTGACTGTGAAACACTAAACATAGTTATCTGTCCCCGTGTCAGTAAGTGTTATCTCTCTAAGGAGAAATGAGTAAGAACAGGTCCATACAGAAAAGCATTTATGGCCTTACTTCTGTCTCTCTATTTGGGATAGCTTGAATTGTCTCCCACTGTTTTTCCTCCCAATGTGAAAAGATGAGCTATTATACATGTAACCCATACGAATCTGATTCAAAGTCTGTGTTCATTTGACCTGTGGAAATCAGATATCTAATGTAAACAAAAGCCTGAACAGCATCAACACATAATCAAGTGGCAGAAGTGTGGGAAACATCGGTCAGTAGCAATTGAGCAAGCTATATATTTCTTGAGTAACGAATGAAAAACAATTTTGATGCCATTCTGTGATACCACCATTCTTTTTAGATCTTATTTGAAGTATCAGGCAGATGGACTGCCCTATATATCTAAAGCCTCTATCTGCTGGCAGGCAGAAAGCCCAAGAACCTATCTTTAAAGTTATTTTAATATATCAGTTTTGCCCGGATTAGCTAAGTTAGATGTCGACCACTGGTACAGGAAAGGTTGGGAATTAATTTAAATTTGAGCTTACCCTGCCATCATCTCTTGCTGCGTGAGTCCCTTAGCCTATGAAACGGTCCTTTCAGGTTTGATTTATCCATTACTTGGTTGATATCCCTTCCCTTGAAAGAAAAAAAAAATGGGGGTAAGGGGGAAATACAGAATGGTGTTTATTAGCTGTTTGTTGATATAAACCTTCAAAGGAGTTAAGAATGACCTAAAACCAATTGAAAAATGTATCCCTTATTACTAAATTTTTTCAGCTGCATAACTAAATTCCCTATCTCAAAAGATGTCAATTTCCTGAAATTAAAAATAAAATCAAAGCATTTTTCTCACTGAGGAAGGTTTGAGAAAATATTCAAACCATTTAATTCTGAAATGTATTACCAATCGGTTCAGATTGGACAATTATCAACATGTCCGAGCTGAAAAATAAAACTTAGCTAGCTAAGATCCAGAGTTTGGAAAACAAAGTCAAAATCTGTAGAAGCCCTAAACAAGGATTGCAAAGTCTGTTTTGTTGTTGTTTTAGGGCTATTGTTCTATATATAATTTTCCTAACAATGCTCTCCCAGAAAAATTAATCAAGTACCCTTTTTACAATTAAGACCTCTTTCCTGCATATTCACAATGCATTCAGTTTACACCATGTTAAGTTAGCTTCTAATTGTGTTCTTCTCTAATATTTACCTGGTTGTTTTATGGGTCATATTTTTTTATTCAAGTAGCTTATAAACTACTTGCTGGTAAAAGTCATACTCACTCTGTTCTTCACAGATCTGGTCTCAGTGCTAAGACCAGAGCATATTCTTGATTAATATTTAAATGATTGATGGAATTTTTCAAAAATCTTGTTAGCATAGGTTATGTATTTTTAAAATTTTGCTTCTGGGGCAATGGGAGGAGCATCTATCTATTCTAAACATTTCTTAAGACTCAACTCTATTCCAGACACTGGGCCTATGCTCTAACAGCATATGAAAATTTATAGGTGCTCAATTTTAAAAAGAGCAACAGGAAAAGAAATTATTCCAGTGAGTAAAATAATATATACTATGATTTCTCATTTTGGAAATTAAAAGGAGAGGCAGCTGGTGAAAGAACCAAAGTGAAAACCATGAAAAGAGGAAGAGAATGAAAAAGACAAAGAAAATAAAGAAATGTGGAAGACAGTAGAGGAATGGGGAAGAGATATCTTGAGAAATGAAAAGAGAAGGATTTAGAAGATTTTAAGGAATTCAGACTTTGGCATTTCTTTTTAACCACAGTTTACACCATTTTAACTTCTATTACTAAATCCTCCGAGACTATAAGTGGAATAGAAATAGTCATTAATCTTAAAGAGAAATTATTCTTTGTCCTGGGAATGAAGACACCAAGAGGAGTTGGTGTCCTAAGTAAGGAAGCAAGCAAAGAGAACATAAGGTGGCTTTTAAAGACTAACTGCAGAATAGTCAATCCAATAAGAAATCCCACAGAGCTTACAACCATAAACCAAGTTCTAAAAGGAATTTGGCAAATCCGGGCTTACCGAGGCAGACATCGTCACCTAAGCAGGGTGGAGATGGAGTCTGTCGGAGGAGTGGGTTTCAGGGCGGTTTCAAAGGTGCAATGATTGCCAGCCAACGTGCTCATGCGTGGAATGAGACACGGACCTCAGGAAGCAGTGCTGGCAGGAGCAAAACAGAAAAAGCAGTCTGGGGTCCACCAACTGGGTAGAAAGCAGGGCTTTCTATCCCCTTCTGGGTGCTAAGAGTCCCAGGGAAACAAAAAGTTCCCAGTTCCTCCAAAGATTCTGGGTAGGTAAAGGCACTAAACATATGGATTTCTCTATGCACTGGGGTACTCATGCTAGAGGCATTTTGTTTTTTCAGCTCTCAGTCATTTCATTTTTCAGCCTTTAGCCATGGAGATGTTAAAGACTATTTGTGAAATCCTTTTGATTAGCAAGTGAAAAGCCATTGTATACTGGCTTCTGGGGTTTTATTGGATTCAGAGAGAAATGGAGCAGCCTGCAGGTGACTGTGGATGCTTGTTTCTAATTGATGAAAGGGACATATAACCATGGCTTAAAGTTCCGCATCTTTGATTGGAAAACAAAAACCAAAGGCATTTGAAATCATGTGAATGGAATTTACAGAGGAAGCATAATGAAGCAGAAAGAGCGCTAGCTTCAGACAGACAGACCTGGGTTGGAAATCAAAGCTATTGAGGATATTATTGAATCTGTCTGAGTTGCAGCTTCCTCAGATGAAAAATAAAAAATACCCACTTCTCAGCTTTACAGTACAGCAATGAAATAATATCTGCTACATGCACAAAACAATGCTGAGCTCATAGAAGACATCTGACAATACTTCATCCTCATTTTGTTTTCTGTCCAAAATCAGATTTACATCACCTTGGATCCCACTCATAGACATATGTATTTAGATGTTTCAGGGCTTCATTTTATTTTGCAGTTAAGAAAAGAAAAGAGATTTATGGGACAACAGAGCACTGATCCTAACCTGTTACTAACATATTTGAGGATATGGTCAGATTTAAAATTCTTAGGGTCTTCTCATAGGCAGTGAGGCAGATCATATCTATGAATAACCATATTCTTATAGAAAGATGCTTCCTATACTGAAGGTCATATTTATAATATTGATTAAAATTAATATTTTCACCTAACTCTGATTCACAGGTTCCCATTTAATATCCTTGAGGCCTGATGCCTATGGACAAGCATGAGCTAATTTCTACGGCTCTTAGAATGGCATGTCTGTCTGTGCTCTTAGGCGCTCGGAGATAGGGGCTAACTGTAGAGCTTGCTGCATTTCATTCTGAAAGTGGTATCTGTGTGGGCCACTGTGAGTTTCCAGTATCCAAGTTCAAACACCAGAGTGTGAACTTTTGGGAGAGTTGACTATGAATCAGACAAATATAAAATTCATCCTAAGAAGACTCTTTTTTTTTTCAGTTTTTTTTTTTTCTATATGAGAGGTGAGCACAGAACATATGTCAGAAGAAAAGCAGCATCAGGACATAAAAAAAAATCAGGAGGGTATTACAGCTTTGTAGGATTTTTCTGATTTCTTTAGAAACTATGTAAATGAATTCCTTAAACACAGACTGCCATTGATTTTTTTCTGGTGTTCATTGATTCCCTCGTCATTGCTTCATGTATGTGTTCCACCAAAACATCTAGTATTGATATTTCTCTCCCTCAAACTCTGTCCCCAATCCATTATAAGTATATCATTAAAACCTGTTTAATTTCCTATGAAAGATTATATTAAGTGCACTTTCAGTGTAATTATGTCGATAGTGAAAGATAAACATGTATTAGGCAGTGCAAAATGCTGATTATCTGTCAGGGTAAATCTGTTTATTTCAAATATAGCAATCTGACAACCCCCTGGTGTTAATCATGGAAGTACATGCTTGTGCCAGGTACTGTTTGGTGGGGTTCTGACAGTGAAATGCACTCAATGGCTTCCTACTGTGACATAATCTTCATCATATATAAGCCCATAGACATGTGTATCTGTGTCATAAAATGCAGACTGTGGATTTATTGTGTGTTTTAAGCATGTGTGATATGCCTATAGTTTGATTATTTTTGTACATATCAAAAATAAAGTATAATTTGAGAATCAACAATGTCCAATTTGTACTAACAGCTTTGTGTAGAATGGAATGGTTTGAGAAAAGGGAGAGTGGATTATAGGATTAGGTTGTATTTTAGCTTATGTCCAGGGCTGGGTTTGCCCTTAGTAATGTCAGCTCAGAACCATTTGTATTAATCCAGAGAAAAAGGAAAGAGCTGACAGAATGAAGGAAAATCCAGAGGTAGGTCTGGTACAGGCTGTTCATCTGATTCTCAATGCAAACGTGCTTCTTTTATTCTTTTAACTTTTTTCCTTGAGACAGTAGTTTCTAAATATATCCTAGAAACACTACTGACTGCCAGCTGCTATTGGGCACAAAGTTCCTCTTTAATGAGATAAAACAGTATCAGGAAGTCAACATGCCACACGTGCTGCGGCTGAATTTCACCAGGTTTTTGTGCAGCAGAAAATGAATAGAAATGAAAATGAATTGAATATTCAGGCACAGTTTGCCAACTCCTCCGAAAAATAATTTTGTCTGACTTTATTACATTGTGATCATTTCCTGAATGCCATAAAATGCTGAGTAGTATAATAAAAATTGATATGTATATTGACATTTCAGTTTTCTAAATAGAAGCTGAGAAAATATAAACAGCATTTGGTCTTTGCAACTCTTCCGACCATCCATTCGTGGGCTGACTAATTCGCTTACTCTCAAATACCTCATTTGGCCTTAATATAAATGTCTTCTGAAATAATTTCTCACCAGTAGATTATGCACATCTTTAGTTTGATTCAGAATTTACATGTGTAGTTTGCATAATTTTGCATCAGAGTGTCTGCTTTAAATTAGGTAAAGGTCACTGTCATTCATAATCAAAAAGAAGGTGGATTAAAGGTCGCAATTCAATAAAAAAAACTGATTAGATGTAGAAATTTGTTCATGTGATTCAATATCAATGGATAAGTGGAAATATGAGTCAACAAATTAACCTCAGTATAATGGGTGACCTGCTTCTTTGCAATCAAAAATCACATTCACAGATTTATTTTTTCCCAAAGTATAACCTGTTTGTCTCTATGTCACAGTGACAGTTACTTCTGTTAATACTTTTACCACTGGGTGTCTTTTATAATGTCATTTACTTTTAGGAATGACATAAATGACAATTTTATCTCCAA
This sequence comes from Microcebus murinus, assembly GCF_040939455.1. Lineage (NCBI taxonomy): Eukaryota > Metazoa > Chordata > Mammalia > Primates > Cheirogaleidae > Microcebus > Microcebus murinus. Next base: position 64,671,679 of record NC_134105.1, read on the forward strand.
AATAAAGTAGTAAGTAATAATGAATTAATAATAGACAGATATGGATTAGAAAGTCCCTAAGGGTCTATGGTTACTTCTATCATTTTTTCCCTGAGGTAGTTCCTAGTTCTTTTATTCTTTTTAAAGGATGCAGCTGTCATAGCACATTTCTTCTTTTACACAACTATTTTATACCTCTCCTGGACACTTAAGAGCCCCTATAAACCTTTTGAAATCTTGACATCTACTCAGTATTTCTGTCTGTGATTAGAATGGATAAGTACAAAATAAATGTAGCTGGTGGCAGGCAATTAGGCTTTTTTTGATTCGCTGAACTTTTTAAGGCATGTTTCACAATGTCCTGAATAAATGGAAAGCAGTTGAAAATAAAGAAATGCTAAGTTGAAATATATTTTTTTTACATAAATCAATTTGAATAGCTGAAAGAGGATAATTGGTTCACCTTTCATTTATGTTTAGAGGTTTGGCATAAGCCCTGAGATGTTTTTAATAGTAACTGGAACAGAACTATTATTAACAAAATGTAAAGAGTCTGATTTTTCTCATCTTCTAATATTTCTTTTCCTTTTAACATGTGTTCTTGACTTCAGGGGAAAACTTACTTTCTCTCCTTGCTTGTGTATCTACTCTACTTGTGGTATCAGAATCTTAGCATAGGACCATCTACCAAACAAAAAAAAAAAAAGAAAAAAAGAAAAGAAAGGTAGACAAGAAGACATCACTTTTTAAAGTACATTGTTTATTTTTTCAAAGAAAAATCAAACATTTTTAAAGGAACTACAAAGGTTAAATGGTTTAAACAGATTATAATTAGTTAATTTTGTTAAACATATATTGGATCAATTTTACATTATTTTAATTACCTTTTGGAATACATGGTGAACAAATTCACTTGATGTTCAGGATCAAACAAAATTACCTTTCCTCTGGGTAGGCTTAAGTTTCAGAAAATGATTTGAAAATGACCTCCTTTGCTTTCATCTAAAAATATCTTTGGATTTAGAAAATGATTAAAGTTGGATATATTGTGTTCTAAGCCAATCATATTTTATCATTTTCATAGCTTATTCTTTCTTTAAAGAGGAAAATAATGAAACTTCACTAAACAGATGTTTCCTCTTTAAGGAGACTCTTGAAATTCATGCAGTAACACAGTATTTATAAGTTTGATTCAACTCCTATTTCTGCCAGAAGGCATATATTGTATTCTGGTAAGTTTATGAAATTTTTTTTTCTGATAAGACATTGGAATGAAAACTTGATGATCATCAGACATCATGGCCAAATCAGAGACATTCTGATTTATGTCTCTGTGGTGTATATGTGTGTATGTTTATGAAATTTTTTTTTTCTGATAAAACATTGAAATGAAAACCTGATGATCATTAGACATCATGACCAAATCAGGGACATTCTGATTTATGTCTCTGCGGTGTATATGTGTGTGTGTGTGTACCTGTAATCATGAATAAGCAATTCCTGAATTGTAAACACTAGATCCCACATAGTTGGAAGGTACATAAGAAATCACACAACTATCTGTCACCTACCCCAGTTTAGGGTATCTAGGGAGCAATGTTGGGAAAGTACCATTTCTTTCAGAATGTACAATTAGCAAATTATCCTAATGTCCAGTGATATCTGTTTTTCTTTGTGCTTATAGTAGTGATTCTCAACTAGGGATGATTTTGCCTCCCTGGGGGATACTTGGTAATGTTTAGAAGCATTTTTAACTTGGGGTAAGAGTGGGCAGTGCTAATACTACTGACATATAATGTGGTAGAGTCCAGGCACACCAATAAAGATTCTAGAATACATAGGCAAGCCCCCACAACAAAGACTAATTGTGTCCAAATGTCAATAATACCGAGGATGAAAATCCTCTCTTAAAGGAAAAAGGAGATATTTCTTCATTCTCTGTCTTAACTTTATATAGTACCTCTCTTCCCAACCCCAAATCCACAATGTCAATAATACCGAGGATGAAAATCCTCTCTTAAAGGAAAAAGGAGATATTTCTTCATTCTCTGTCTCAACTTTATATAGTACCTCTCTTCCCAACCCCAAATCCACATCATCCCATCCCACATCTGGCTAACCCTTCTTCAGCCCTCAGAACCCTCAGGGCACTCAAAACTTCAATCAAGAAAGCTCTGCTGACTTGTCTGATTATGGTGGCACTCCTTGGTATTACCACACCACTGTATTCCTCTGAATCCCAATGACTGATTTATGTTTCTGTATCCTATACTAAACCATAAACCTCCTGAGAATTGTACTTTGTAATGCCACCATATAGCATATTTTGTGGAACATAGTAACTCTTCTGTTAATGTGTTGAATGAAGTCAAGGTTATCTGTGGAAACAATACAGTACAGAGTACTTAAGGGTTTAGCTCAAATAGTACTTAAGATACTATTTGAGTCCTTGAGGATTAAATATATAAATTGTTGTTGCTAGCCTGAAAATGTAAATGTTTCAAAAGACATTTGAAACAACTATTTGTAAGTAGAGGGTCTGCCTGAATATTTATTTATATCTATATAAATAGATATAGCTGAATATGTTTTAAAATACAATTATGTGACTATGAAACATGGCATGATTGTGTGTGTGTATATATATACATATATATCATTTCGATAATGTATACACTTTAATAAAGACATTCCATAATATCATAAATGCATACACATACAAAAATGAAGTATTTTTACATTTACATCATAAACTTTCCAAGCTCTAGTGACTATTTATATTTAATATGCCAAATTTTATATTTGCAATAAAATAGAAAAAAGCACTCTACACCTTTAAAGAACATGGATGGCTTTAATTAAACCACTTTTATTTCTATGTTTCATCTTTTTTTGATTTCTGTATTTGGATTATCAATATGGCCAACAATATCAAATTATAAAAATATACCTCTGAAACTGAATAAGTAAATATGTTAATTTGTTGATTGATGTTAATCAATATGGATACAGAATTACCTTTTGTATCAGTTGTTATGCTTTTAACAGTAATATTTTTACTTTGCATTTTAATGATAATATTTCCCTTTGTTATCCCATAAAGAGAAAGTGAGGTCTAAATCTGGCATGTCTCTCATTAACAAAAATCAATGTAAACAGCTAATTTGGGTAGCCACCCAAAATTTACTACAATAGTGCTTAGGCATTAAGAGAACTGCTTCAGAACTGAAAAGATTTATGTTCCATTTCAGGCCCTACCATTTAGAAGCTATCAGACCTTAAATAAGTTATTTAATTCCCTAAGCCTCATGCTCATCTGTACAATGGGGAGAATACTGATATCTACTAACAGCTACCTCACATGGTGGCTGTATACATAAATGAAATATTTTAAAAGAATTCAACCCGCAGACACATAAAGACACATAAATTCAACCCACAGACACATAAATTAATTGAATATTTTAAAAGAATTCAACCCACAGACACATTGGCTATATGATCAAATTAATGGTGGCTATTGCTAACATAGTAGTAGTTACAGTAGTAACCATGATAGCAACAACAGCAGTGAGAGGAAAGTATGAATATAGGTTTCTTTATAATCTGGAAAATATACCAAATAATATTTCCAAAACTTAAAATTGGATTTATATTGGAAAAAAATTTTACAAAAGAGATTCTCTTATATTTTTTCTTACTGCAGTAATAACATTCCACATCACTCATGTTTTATGAGCCAGCTCACTTCTCTTGAACAGATTATTTCTTCAACTACTTTAATCCTCTCTGTCTTCTTCTTATACTTCCATCCTTCCATTGCATTAACATTCATTTTATCCCCATCAGTTTTACGATGCTGCTTGATGTTTGTCTGAAAGAATTTTAGATTCCAGATTTATTCTTCTTTAGCAAATCCAATAGTTTCTTTTTTTTCCTATCTCTCTATGTCTTGATGTGACTCATCAGAACAACATAATCTTAAAATACAAACCAGATTTTTTTCAACAGAGTGCATCATAGAGAAGAAATGCTGTGCAATATGCAAATTTCTCAACCAACTAGGAGAATTCCATACCTTTCTCCATACTGCTCCTCATAAACCAATGGGCCAAACCTGGCTTTGAGAGGAGTATTTCTACAAAGCGGATCATAGAGGTGAGGTTCAACAAACGCTTTTCTGAATGGAACTGGAATTATGAACATTTCTAGTGAACGGTTATATAAAGGATAAAATAATCCGGAGTCAAATTATGAGTATTATATTGCATTTGTTAATTTCATTTTTTAGAATGGCAATAATTGTAGAGGAAAATAAGACCCAGGGGCCGTTTCTGTCTTCTAAGCCTTCTAGGTCAATTTTTTAAATAATTGTTTTACTCTTTATATGATCATAAATAGCTAAAATTCATAAGATATAGTTATGGCAATCATTCTTAAGGGTCCTAGAATTTTCAAAATGGTAAATGAGCACTGTCTTCAAGTTAAAGTCATCAGCTGCATCCTACCCCAACAAGAGATTGAGCTTGCCCTTTGAAGCTTTGAAGCCAGACATTGACTTCTCTAACTAGGAAAATCTTAGATGGCATCTTCTTCCAATAGAAGGTTGTTTTGTCTACATTGAAAATTTGTTGTTTACAGTAGCTTTCTTCATCAGTGATCTTAGCTAGACCTTTTGGACAACTTGCTTCAACTTCTACATTGGTATTTGTTGCTTTACCTTGCACTTCTATGTTATGGAGATGGCGTCTTTCCTTAAACTTCATGAACCAATCTATGCCAGCCTCAAACTGTTTTTGTGTACCTTTCTCACCCCTCTCAGCTTTCATATAATTAGGGCCTTGCTTTGTTCTGGATTAGGCTTTGGCTTAAGGGAATTCTGTGGCTGCATTGATCTTCTATCCAGACCACTAAAACTTTCCCCACATCGGCAATAAGGCTGTTTCACTTTCTTATCATTCGTGTATTCACTGGAGGAGCACCTGTAATTTTCTTCAAGGATTTTTCCTTTGCATTCACAACTTGTCTAACTGGCACAAGAGGCCTAGTTTCAGTCTAGCTTGGCTTTTAACATGCCTTCCTTACTAAGCTTCGTCATTTCTAACTATTGATTTAAAGTTAGGTGCAAGTCTTCCTTTCACTTGAACAGTTAGAGGTCATCGTAGAGTTATTTATTGGCCTAATTTCTATATCGTTGTGTCTCAGGAAAGAGGGAGGCCTGGGAAGTGGGAGAGAGATAGGGGAATGGCTGGTCGGTGGAGCAGTCAGAACATACACAATGTTTATTAAGTTCACTGCCCTATATGGGCAAGGTTCATGGTGCCCCAAAACAATTACAACAGTAATATCAAAGACCACTGATCACAGATCACCATAACAGATATAATAATGATGAAAATGTCTGAAATATTGCCAAAATGTGACACAGAGACACAAAATTGAAATATTGCCAAAGTGTGACACAGAGACAGGAAATGGCACCAATAGACTTGCATAACACGGTGTTACCACAGACCTTCAACTTTTAAGACCACAGTATTTGTGAAGCACAGTAAAGTGAAGTGCACTAAAACAAGGTAAGCCTGCATCTAGATGGGCTACCACTTCTTTACTAAGATTTAAAAATCAAATGCTGAAATTTAAAACTTGTAAAGCTTATTTAAATATGTATTATTTATATATGGATATATATAATATGAACAAACAAGTGTGGATCTTTAACCCCTACCTGAGGGTGAAATACAAATTTCTATCTTTGGCCTTTGCCTTTTGTACATTGAATGTGAACCAAGTAAATGCGCTTATCCAAATCACAGATGAAACAAACCTAAAAATACCATATATGACATTTGGCAATAAATATAACTGATGTGCATAAATCTGTATATCAGCTAAAAACATGAAATACACAACTTTAAATGGGGCTTTCTAGCATGGAACTTTAGTTTGGGAGAAAAAGATTTATGGGCTTCAGTTAATCATAAGTTTAATATGCACCAATGGTGAGATATGACTGCTAAAAAGAATGCCACAACCTTAGGCTAAATTAACAGACATTGTAAAAAGGACAGTGGAAAGAATGATCCCATTACATTCTCCCATTATTAGATCACATCTGGCATATAGCAATTAGTCCTGTACATTTGAAGGAATACATTAAAAACACAGTATGTCAAAAAAGATAGGACCAAGTTGGAGAGGGGTTTAAAAACTATGTCATATGAGGAACAGTAAAATAACTGAAGTGTTTGGCATAGAAAAAAGAAGATTAAAGGGACATACAGGCCGGGCGCGGTGGCTCATGCCTGTAATCCTAGCTCTCTGGGAGGCCGAGGCGGGCGGATTGCTCAAGGTCAGGAGTTCAAAACCAGCCTGAGCAAGAGCGAGACCCCGTCTCTACTATAAATAGAAAGAAATTAATTGGCCAACTGATATGTATATAAAAAAAAAAATTAGCCGGGCATGGTGGTGCATGCCTGTAGTCCCAGCTACTTGGGAGGCTGAGGCAGAAGGATCGCTCGAGCCCAGGAGTGTGAGGTTGCTGTGAGCTAGGCTGACGCCATGGCACTCACTCTAGCCTGGACAACAAAGCGAGACTCTGTCTCAAAAAAAAAAAAAAAAAAAAAGGGACATACAATAAACAGTTGCTATGGATTACTATGGATATCTTTCAACAGTACTTATTGACATTCTGACAAGCACTATACTTTCGTATAACATATTCATACAAAATAAAGAAATTGATCTTTTATCCCTTTATTAATGGACTTCATATTCAGAGAAAATAAAATTTAAATATTCACACAAACATTTGATAACAAACAATGACAAGCAAAGAAAAGAAAGACTACAATGTAAAAATAAATAAACTGACCTGATTTAATCGGGATGGAGTGCATAGTCAGGGAAGGCTTCTCTGAAGAAGTGACATTTAAAGCAAATAAGCGAAGGTGGATGAGGGGAGAGGGCTCATTCCAAGCAATGAGAATATCACATCTCATAAGCAAGTCCCCTAGGGTGGAAAAGAGCTTGCTAAAATTGAAGACTAGGAAGAGGAGAAGGAGACAGGAGCATCACAAAGAATAAGGAGGAGATGGTGTGAGAAGAAAATGAAGCCAGAATTGTTATAGCCCTTCAGAGCTGCATTAAGGCTTTTCTATTCTAAGTGCCTGGAGAAGCTACTAGAGATTTTAAGCAGAGAAGTAAGGCAGAGAGATTCACTTTTGCAAAGATCCCTCTGGCTTTTTGTGGCTAATGTGCTGGAAGGGACTAGAGGTGATGAGGAGGCCCCTTAAGAGGCTCCTGTAATAGAAGACATGAGGGATGAAGGTCATTTGGCCTCAAGTGGAGATGGAAGGTGAATGAAAAAAAGACGCTAAAAATATATTTTGGATGTGGTATCAAGAGAATTTGATGGTGCATTTGGATATGGTTGGGGAGCAGGAAATAGGGTGCCAAGCAAGACCCCCATTTTCTGGTTTGTGTAACTAAGTGAATTGCTGAGAGGTGGGTAAACAAACCTCAAAGCAGAAGTTCAAAAACTTCGTTTAGTCTATAGTAAGTTTGAGAAACTGGATCAAATGGTTCTTAAAAAATGAATTTGTCTTTCATAAAATATGAAAGTCAATTTTTATATTATTTGAGTGAATATTTGGTGGATTATCAAGTAGAAGAGACCAGAATTGCTTTGCATTCTTTAAGAGAGCAGACCCACAATCACAAATGCCAAGTTTACAAAGAGGTCAACTTCAACTCAATCCACGAAAGAACTATTTTTAAAAACTAGACTATCCAAAAAGCTGCCAGAGAAGGGGATAAGTTTCTCCTCACAGTTCCTCTATTGGCAGAGTCTGAAGTCTACCAGAAATGTGTTTAAAAGATGCCTGCACTCTATGGAATGCTGAACTTGAGTCTCTTTCAACGCTATTGTGCTGAATTCCAGATATAAAATTTTAAAACCTTGAGGAGAAAATAAAGAAGATCCTCACTTGGGTCACTGCAGGTGTTTGGTAAACTATTTAATTGCTGATTGCTGCTGGGCATGTCCTAGCACCTTTCTACCGGAGGGTTATTGATTGCATCAAGCAGCTATTGACTGTTTACTGAAATATGCACACGTTCCCTCCTAGGAGAGTGCAGGTCAGCCCCACTCAAAAGTGGGATGCAAAGGTTAGAAGCCAAGAGTTCTCTTCCAATATGACTCTAAACCCTCCCCATGCAAAAGTCACTCATTTCCTATGGCTTGCTTTCTTACTGTGCTTAAACTTAGCCTCAAGCATTCATCTCAACCCAGCACTCCAAGACAATCAATACCCACAGACTGGCATTGTCATTTGAGATGATATTCATCTCAGTTATCAACCCCACTCAACCCTATGACTCACAGTTCTTAAGGGCCTCTACTCCCACAGACCCCATGGAGGATGAGAAACAGTGATGATTTCTTCTGAGCCCAGAGGATCTCATTGAGAAATCATATCACTTGCTGGCCAGAGCAATCTTTACTTTTCACCATTTGTAGTGCTTCATTGTTTTGCCCTAAAAAAGAATCTTTGAAAGAAGATTCTTTAGTGTGGTCTATATACATATATGCAGATGGAAAGTTTAAATTTGTCATATCTTGGTCTATGATTCTGCCCTATGGAGAGTGGGAGAAAGAATTAGCCACATGGCTAGGCATGCCATGATAGATACTGTGCTTAATCAGAGCCAGAGATTTGAGGCAAAGCATTGCAGTCCTCAGGAACAAAGCAAAAAACGGCGAGGGAGCATATGTTTTTTTCTCCATAGAGTTTAGTCTTCAGTAATAATTGTGTGCTTTGTGATCGTGGTTCAGGAATAGTACCTATCACATCAGAGTTCAATTTTAATATATCTAGAGCTCTTTAGTAAGACAGTCTGTTAAGACTAGGGCACTAACTGATTAATAAGTTGGTTCAAGTAGACTTTCATTCAGGTCTCAGTAATAAGTGCTCTGTCTAGTTGATAAATTTCCACACTAAACATAAACGTTGTTATTTGTCATATACTAACTGTTTTAATGGGCCATTCTTCATGATCTTTAACAACTATCAATTGATCTCTAGGACTCAGATGTCCCACTGCAATCCAGCTATGTTCTAAGAACCTAAGTTTAAGTGAACTACAATGCTAAGGAAGGAAAAAAACAACATTAATTTGCTCTAGGGACAGAAATAGATTAAGCACATTAATGAAGATATGAACAGCAAGAAGTGACTCGGGGCTGTTATTTTTCTCCACAGCAGAAATATTATAATCAATCCAGACAGTTATATCTTCAGTTCCTCAGGTTTTAATAAAGGTAAGTCTAAGAATTCTATTTAGACTTTCAGACCATTACATCTTGAACCATCAGAAATAATCAGATATGTTTTAAATCGGCTAGGAGATAAACTGATCGATTTCATGCTTGTAAAACATAAACTCTAGAGGTAGCTTAATTTTCACATTTATCATTTGTGATTATTTTTCCAGTTCCTCTTTGCTGTAAAAACTACATCAAACTCAGATTTCCCTTCAGCAGACTGGCAGGCCTAAGCCAGTTAATACAAATAAAACCCAAAATGCTTAGAAATTAAATGAGTTGTTTTTTAAAGAGGTTCAGGGCATATGCTTATGTCCTAAGAGTACAAAGGGATATGCCTACTTCTCTATCTGATAGTCTCTGGTGGCAACATTAGCACATAGATGTTTTATGCATTTCATACATTATGCTCCATGTGATTATAGAATCCAGACAGTAGAACTGAATTAAGTTTCCTGAGAATGGAATGGGATGGGAGGAAGGACATGTACTATTGAGAAAAATCATCCCATTCCTTTATCTTCTAGGAGATCTGCGGAAGCTTTTCCTTTGGAAAGTGCTCAAAGACAGATCAAAAGTGATAATAAAGGTTCGCTATCTGAACAGGTCTGCCCTAGAAATAGCGCTTTGGAAATTCGAGGTGGAAAAGAAAGGCAGCCTGTGCCAGAAACTGATTAAATTTCAGTCATCTATCCAAAGCAGTCCCTAGTTGCTTGTAAAATGCTCCATATAATTACAGTAACCACGGGTTTTAAAGGAATTTACACATTAGCCTTTATCATGGGACTTTCTTTGTGGGTGCATTTCTACTTTAAAATCAATATCCCTAAAATAAACTTTAATAAGATTTATTAATTTTATCTATGTGGACCTTTTAAAAGTCAATATCAAATATCTTTCTCCAGATTCTTCTTGGCATTTGAAGAAGCTTAGATATAATCAAATGTCATGCCCTCTGTATGTTAAACGATTATTGTTCTATGACTTTGCTCTTGTATACAACTTAGCCCTATTTTTAAACTTTGAAAGAGTTGCGAATCAATACTAAAGACTGTTTAAAATGTATGGGTCATCCTGATACACGATCTCAGTACTGTGGACAAGGCCCATTAGTTGCTTCTTCAGCTATTATCTTGCTCAGTGTTAGATTTGAATAACCCAGGAAAGTAGTTTGACAGCCCCCAGCTGCCCCTGCACCATGGTGGCTGAAATCACTTCTTTGAAACAAACTACAGGCTCAAGGAACAAAAAACAAAAAGCTTTTTAGAAAGTAGTGTCCCAGAGAAGAACAAGAAAGACTACTACCTCTCATTCAAAGTATAGTAAGGAGCATTTATAGGATACCACAAATTTCAAACCTTTTATTTTCAGAAGAGACTGAGCACCAACACTTCTTTATAGTCAGCTTCAAAGGGAAAGAATCTCTACCAACTACACACTCAATAGTTTAATATTAGGTGACTATAATCTTAATCTAGAGAGCAGTGAATTTACTATTAATATTTTCACTGGAAGGAAGAGTTTGAGGAAGCCAAATTTAAGATATGTGTTGACACCAGAAGAATTCTATGAGTAAAGCATAAAGGAAACTTAGAATTGTGTTATCTACTAAAAATAAAACCTGTTTTACTCTCAGGTCCAGTCAACTCCCTCTCCCCAAAAAGGCAAAATATAAGCCTCAGTACTAGATTGGAAGCTTATTGAAAGCAGTAAGTAGATAATTAAGTTTCCTTCTTCTGTCTCTATCCTGTATCTAGTTTCTTGAAACATAAATTTCTATGCAATAAATGTTTTTATAGTATCTTTGAAAACTTATTGTAAAGTGAATTCATAATTTTTAAACTGAACTATACCTAGTTGCACCTTAAAAAGACAATGTAATTAGCTAAGATTAATGCATCTTTCTATTCAGATAAAGACAACTGTGGACAGAACAACATTCAGCCAACTTTAAAATGGCTAACTATCCTATGGTAAAGGATCACCTCAATGCCAATATCTTTATCTACCTGATCCAACAATAACCTATCCCTAACCTAACAATAAGCCATCCTACTGCACCTCCCACACACAGAAAGATGCTATTTGACACTGCATTGACTCTAGACATCAAAGGGCAAAGTAACAGAGGTGCTTAATTATAATTTTATAGACTGCCCTTTACTTGGGATATTTAAGGGAGATTTTCATTTCCTTTGTTATTAGCTAGTAAGATATTTTACATTATTTACAGAAAATCTATTAATCTGTTTAGGATTTGGGATTAGCTGTTTTTAGTGTAAAACCCAATTAATAGTAACTTAAACCAGTGAGTATATTCTTCTCTCATGCAAAATAAGTCTGGAGGTGGTCTGTCCAGGACTAGTTTGACAGCTCCATGATATGAGCCACCCCTGTTCCTGCCATCATTACTTCTGCCACGCTGCATGGCATGAGTGTCAGCCTACCTCACAGCAATGTCAAACTCCTGGTCTCAAGCAATCCTCCTGCCTCAGCCTCCTCAGTAGCTGGGACTATGGGCACACACCAGCACGCCGGCTAATGTTTTCTATTTTTAGTAGAGACCGGGTTTTCCTCTTGCTCAGGCTGGTTTCGAACTCCTGAGCTCAAGCAATCCTCCCACCTGGGCCTCCCAGAGTACTAGGATTATAGGCATGAGCCACTGTGCCCAGTTTGGCTTCCATTTTTTATAACGTTGCCTCATGTTTGCAAAATAGCACTAAAGGGCCAGGTGTGGTGGCTCATGCCTGCAATCCTAGCACTCTGGGAGGCCGACACAGGAGGATCCCTTAGGGCCAAGAGTTTGACACCAGCCTGAGCAAGAGCAAGACCCTGTCTTTACAAAAAATAGAAAAATTAGCCAGGCTTGGTGGCCTAGACCTATAGTCCCAGCTACTTAGGAGGCTGACACAGGAGGATCACATGAACCAGGAATTTAAGGTTTCTATAAACTGTGAGTATGCCACTGCCCTCATGCCAAGGTGAGTGAGACAGAGTGAGACTCTGTCGAAAGAAAAAGAAAGAAAGAAAGAAAGAGAGAGAGAGAGAGAGAGAGACAGGAAGGAAGGAAGGAAGGAAGGAAGGAAGGAAGGAAGGAAGGAAGGAAGGAAGGAAGGAAGGAAGGAAGGAAGGAAGGAAGGAAGGAAGGAGAAAGAAAGAAAGAAAGAAAGAAAGAAAGAAAGAAAGAAAGAAAGAAAGAAAGAAAGAAAGAAAGAAAGAAAGAAAGAAAGAAAGAAAGAAAGAAAGAAAGAAAGAAAGAAAGAAAGAAAGAAAGAAAAAAAGACAGAACAGATAGCACTAAAGCTCTAGCCATTATGTTCGCTTTCCCAAACAATAGAAAAGGCAAGGAAATAAAGGCCTGCAGAATCATCCTTCTGCATTCTTCTCAGAACACGCCACAGTACAAAGATTCATATTTATATCTCATTATCCACCCCTATTTTGAAGGGAGGATGAAAGATAGTTTTGTAGACAGACATATTGCTGTTTCCAGCGATCTAGGGAATCTGTTACTTACGAAGAGGAAAATACATATTAGGTGGACAATTAATAGTCTCTGCCACACAATCTTTTAATTTGCTGCTTAATATGCCTGCAAGTTGCCTCATTTTGGTGACCTGTAACCTCAACTCTAATGCAAAATATTTCTCCAAAAGCTACATGGAGATTCTATTAGCTAAGATCTTTTAGCTTCATATGCCTGCCTGAGTAACATCATATTTTAGAAGCAAAAGCTCTAAATATAAAATGCAATTTTAAAATAATTTGATTAAATCGAAACTGCCCAAACCACCAGCTGTTTTTGTAGGTGCCAATTTATTTTTCACTTGTGAAACTTTGAGATGATAGGCATCTGAAGTGTAAGCAACTGTTATTTTCAAAGCTTAAGAGAATCGGAGAGAAAAATCATTGGTTTCACACTATAAAATGTTCCTATTCTGTCTCATCTGAAACATTATAGTTAGCAGTACATTAATATATTGCTCTAGAAATTGTGATCTTTACAGATTAATTGTTATCTGACAACTCTGCTGCTATAGATCTCCTTCTTTTGCTTTGCACATTTCTGTTGATCAATTTTTCATTTGAGTCAACCTGAAATAGAAAGAAAATTGTTATTTTTATTAAATTGCTCTTAAATAAATGGTAATATTTTTTGATCATCCAAGAGTCTTTTTAGTTTCTAGCTGGTATTTGCCATATGCTAATAAACTAGAACATCATGAGATTAAAATCTATTAAAATATGAGTTTTCCTGACCATGTTTAGCATCTCATCATCATGATGAGGATGACCAAAAGTACCTGAAATATGTTGATGTTTTACAGAAAAATGGGGTCAGAAGATAATCTCAAATACTGACCCAATGGGGATTAATTCAAACAGATTTCTAAAACTGTCACATGTCACTTAATGAGACACATGTGACACACTGCCTGGCCTATGACATCTGCAGGTCATGTCTGAGTAAGGAAAGGGGAGGCCACACATTTTATGTTAACATGTATGCACACTTCCTTGGGGAATGTTCTATTGCTCGTAAACATACAGAGAATGAAATATTAATTTATCTAAGTACAATCCTAAAGTATCTAATGTAAGTTATTGATCAGAGTCAAAGTGTCCTACAGAGTTTAGTTATCTGGAGAATTTGGATGTCCTTAGGTTGGGAATTATTATTTTTAACTTGAATATCTTTAAAATTCAGTCTAATTAATAGATCTTTACTGTTACACCGTGTCATTGTCATCTAAGTACACAAAAGCTGTTAACACATGGCATGCCTAATCACTATTGCTACCAGCTGCCAACAGATGCATCAGTCAACAACAAATGTATTCTAATCATGTCCTGGAAAGAACTGTTTCACACTTTTGGAGGTTGACATCTGCACCATGCAGAAGTGCAAAAAAGTGTTTATGGTCTGCATTTATTGATACCTGCTAGGTACATTTGAGAGAATATGTAAATGTTGCTCAGAGGATGTTTTTGAGGAACTCAGAACACATGTTAATAGTTGCTACTGTTAACATTTTAAAGTTTAAAGACAGATTAATGTGGCTGATAAGTGCATACATGATTGAATCATAAATCCCATGAGTGCTGGAAGCAAGTCTTAAACATATTTGCATGCCCCATAGTGCCTGGCACAGTGTCTGGTAAACTGAATGCTCTCAATAAATATTTGATGATGATGAGTATTTTACTTTACATCTACATCAAACCAAAGCATCAAGCTGATGAAAAGGAGATTTTTTTTTCACTTTTAGATTTTTTTTTACTTCTTTATACTCATACCCCATTTAATTGCTTTTGAAAAAAACAGATAGTAGGGAACTGTCCTGAGTAATAAGAAAGATGCAAGAATGCTGAAGACTAGAGGTAACTTAGAGAGACATTGCAAGTAAAAAGGGTGGTTTTGGAAAATATTCCTGTTACCATTTTGGCTCTTAAACAATGATGAGGTAAATTTTGACCCTTTGGTGCTATATTTTTCTTTATATTTTGGGACCACGGTATCCAAGCAATAGAGATAGACAACAATATATCAAGTCAGAGGCACGATACAGCAATGAATACTCTTTCTCATGATTACTGCCTCTATTTTATATTTGTTTTCCTCAAATAATTATTAGCTTTATATAAATAATATACTTTATTCCCTTGCTAGTGGAAAATGATGTTTGACATTAAGGAAAGGTCAGGTATCATGAATGGGAAACCACAATGTGCATTGCCTTTAAGAATTATTGAATTAAGAGGTACATATATTTGACAAAGTATAGAAATCAAATAGCATCCATGTTAGCAATGCCCTTTTACAGGCCATAGATTTATTGACATTTAATAATATTTTTTAAAAGCAAAAATTGTGAGTGCTTAGTATGCATTATGATGTAAAATGTAATATCATTTTCCTGAAGATTATATGAGAGCATTTTAACCAGGCTAAATTCACCAATTGCTTGGACATCAAATTTAAATGTAAGTTAAACAAGAGTATTTAATTTTAGAAAGCACACACAAAAAAATAAATCACTTATGTCAGTTAAGTTGTATCTATTGACCTGGCAATAAGTTAACTCTATATTACACCCACATATATACATCAATGCAAACTCTTTCCACGAGCCCAAGTTGTACTTCAGTGTTTTGATGTAACAAATGGATTTTGTAATTCACAAGGATGTTTATAGATGTCAGGGTAGTAGGTTACTAGGTGAAATGAAAAGAAAAAAATGTGTTCTCCATCTCCACAGCTTTCATTGAAGTGCAAAATCACAGCATAGGTTTTATTCTCAGAACTATCACAGGAGCAGTCAAAATAAATATATGCACTCAAGGTTCTAGAATATGTACTCTCGTAATTTCATTCTTTTTTCCTGATAGACAATATAATTTCTACCTTTAATTTTGGAGTTTCCTATTTTATCATCAGTATCTTTGATCAGTAAAAGAAATATTCTTTACAGAGATTGGAAAACAAAAAACGCTTAAGAATCTCTATAGAATTTTCATAGAGTCTTTTACATACCAATCAAGTTGGGTAAGTACCTCATGGGGGCAAATTGATTTATATTAATCAAATTTAGTTCCAAGAGTTTTAGAAACATTAAGTTGAAACCTCCTCATGGAAATATAATTTAATTCCAGGTAAATGTTCTTGTTTGCCATTACCTGAATGATTACATGGCCTTTGAAACTTATACAAGCTTGAAATGTACCCAAAATGTTGGACTCTTTTGAGGAAACATATATTGAAATGTATAACGACAATACTTTTATATGAAATTGAACCAACTACCCATAACACATGTGCTTTTCACCTTATTTTCTCTAGTAATACATCAAAAAGCAAGAGAGTTAGTTTTAAAAAGAGGGAGGGAGGTAGAATTTCATCTGAAATTTGAAAACACCTGAGTTCAGCTTTTGTGGATTTTTTAATGTTTTAAAACTATATTTTTGTCTCCATTTTTCTCCTTGAAAAAAATGTATCATCATGGAACTGTAATATTTTACATTCCAATGAGTTTATACACTAGAAAGACCAGTGACCTGAGAATTAAGAAACTCTTTTCTGAAATGAACTCTACCACTATCTGGTTGTATAACTCTGGGCAAGCCGTGAAACCTCTCTAGACCTTGTAGATGTTGTCCACAAGGTTGTAAAGTCAGGATATTGGAATAAATCATTTAAAAGGTGCTTGTGTTAGGGCTTTGCTTAGCATCTACAGGCGTCTAACCACTATACAGAGAGACCCAAAGAGTAGTAGCCCAGCCTGGGCCTTTTATTGCCGATCTGGGTTTCTGTCCTGAACGTGCTCTCCTGCTTAGAGAAAGTGGACTGAAAAAAAAAAAAAAAAAAATGTAGAAACACCAGAGACACCTTTTTGGTTCACTCTTATAAGCTATAAGCCCCAGTAAGGATCAAGCCAAAGGACCCAGGCCTTTGCCCTGGTTACCTTCTTTACCTTCTTAGGCCTTCAGAACTGGGGATTCCCAAAGGGCCTCCCCCCAAAAAAAAATCATTTCCAAATTTAATGGAAAGTGATAGGATATTGTTTTGTGGAAGTCCACCCCCTTGGTCTATTATATTTTGACTCTGAAACCTATTAAGAATCTTTCTTTCATCCCAGAGCCCCATTTGAGTTGTCAAAGTTTGATAAATTTTCTCAATATTTACAACTCCAATGGTATCTCTAAGTATTTAAATTAGAGCAAAATGATTAGATATACAGCTCTGGAATCAGCCTATTTCCTTGACTCAGCTTTGGCACCTATTAGTTGTGTAACTGAGCAAGTTACTTGATTTCTCTAAGCCAATAAATAAAATCTTTACTTATTTATTCCTTTGCAATCACATGCAGAGGGTGGCTAGCTGCTGGCCTTAACATCTTCCTTCATCACAATGGCTTGCAAGAATCACTGTGGTGTGAAGTGATATAGTTAGGAATGCAGGCAGGTAGCCCTGGAAAAGAAGTGAGCTTCCAGCATTCATTCATCGACTGTCCCTTCATTCATGCAATAAATATTTACTGTGATATTATTATAGGACAATGAACAATACTTTGCTCTAATAGACATTCTAGTTAGGGGAAGCATTCAATAAACAAGCAAACAAATAAATAAAGCAGTTATTATTGAATGGTAAGTGCTTATTACATTACCTTTTAAATACTGTTGTCTAAGCTTCAATTTTGGTCAGTAGAATGCAAGTGGTAATAACTACTCCTCATAGGTGTTCTGAATAAGATTGTGAATGTCAAGTCTAATTCAGCACCTCACATAAAATAAGCACTTAGCAATTATAATATGATGATTATAATTATCATTGTGATGATATCATGATGATGCAGTTGAGATGGCATGGTGGTAGGAGTGGTGATATCCAATTTTCTTTTTTTCAGTTTAAGAAATCTTTCACTAAAATAAGCTAAAATTTGAATGGCAATATAATCAAACTACATAATTATTTCAATAACTCCACTTTTACATTAAAAGATGAAAAATAAACCGCTTGTGTATTGACTAGAGTCTGATCACTGAAAGAATACACAATACATTATTAGTAATCCCATCCAATTTACCTGCATATTTGTTTGCTTGCAATCTCGGCCTCCAGGTGCAGATCTTATGGTAGATTGAAGGGAGCAGCAGGCACAGGACCTGCTATGGTCTTCTGAACATTTGCATTCCCTCAAAATTCATGTGGCGTTAAGAAGTGGGGCCTTTGAGGGGTGATGAGAGCTTATATCATGAGGCCTCCACCCTTATAAATGAGATCAGTGCCCTTATGAAAGATGCCTGGCGAGCTTGGTTACCCCTTCTACTATGTGACAACACAGCTAGAAAGCACCATCTTTGAAGGAGAGAGCAAGCCCTCATAGGACACTGAATCTGTTGACACCTCGATCTTGGACTTTCCAGCTTCCAGAAGTTTGAAAAATAAATGTTTGTTTATAAGACACTCACTTTATGGTATTTTGTTAGAGCAGTTCAAACAGACAGAGACAGGAGCTTTCCCAATATTCCCAGAATAACGTAATGATTTAACAGCACAAGCCCTGACACCGGTCAACCCGGGGTTCACCTGGCTTTTCCTCTTGCCAGCCCTGAGCCTGTGTAAGTTGTTCATCCTCCCTGAGTCCTGGTTTTCTTATCTCTAAAAACAAAACCTACCTCTTGACTGTTCTGTGAGGATCAATTAGATAATGAATGTAAATTGTGTATTACAGTTTCTCACATAAATTCTCAAAAATGTTAGCTATTATTAAATATTACTATGACCCATGATCTAGTCCTTCTACCATATTAGTTTCATTCTTTTAAACATTTTTCTAATTTTAGGAGAAAAGGTTAGAAAATGATTTCCATGTTTCAATGTTCCCAAATATATCCACATATTACCATTTTAGTGGCTTAAAAGAAATGGCAATTTTACAGTTAATGATTTTCTAGCCTTTAAAATTGATAAGTTACATAAGTGTGTATTTCTCCAAAGGCCTTAATAAAACAAAATAAACAAGCAAAAACAAAGAAAATGCTTTGTTAACATTTAATTGGGGCCACCCATGAGTGGTGGGATTTCAGGTGACTTTGACTGTATTCTTTCTTTTTTAAATATGGCCTATTAACACTTTTATTTTCTCAGAATTGGCACTTGTAAGAAATGGTTGCTCACCTCTGCCTGAAGTCCTTATCACACATTGATTATCAGTCAGTACCTTAGAGGAATTAGTTGCCAGTCAGGGACAACAAGAATCCTCCCAGAATGGATGTATGGAGGACAGAGGGAGCTGAGGAACAGGGAAATGTTTCTCAGAAGAAGGAAATATTAATAAAAGAGGTCTGTGGTGATAATTCAGTGAAGTGGGATATGTCAACAACCTAACTTGTGCTTTGGCTAACAGAACATTTTCAATTACCACTAATGACTATTCCTTACATGTGACTGACCATCACCCATTCCTCCTTCTAAAAATGAAGTTAAGTAACTTGCCCGAGAATGCATATATGAAAGAACCAAGCCATATGAATTCTCTAATAATGATGAGACAAATACATGGTTTTCAATATTTGCATATGCTTCTGCAGTTAAAAAAAAAAAAAAAAAAAAAAAAAAACTTTTGGTGAATTATTTCACCTGATCCTCATGAAAAAAAAAATTCTTGTTGAATATCATTATCCCATTTTACAGATGAAATCGAAAAGCTCAGAGTGTACAAGTGATTTAAAATCATATTGGCAGAGCCGTATCTTAAATGTACAATTTCTGACTCAGTCCAGTGTCTTCCCAGTACACGACACTGAACGAATGAAGACACTGCCTTCATTCATTAGTTGCACATACAAAATACCAAAATGAAGGCTATATAAGCCACGCCCTCCTCCTCAAACCAAAACTGAGGTTCTTGTTCAAAATAACACATAATTTAGTGTGAAAAATAAAATTTGTGTGCACAAAAGGACTTAAGATCCCTTTCAGAGTACAGATGAACAAATACAGAATTAAACATAATTTCCATGTATGATCCCACCTGCCCATCATCAATTCCCCTGACCCCCATTTCCCATAATAAATCAATTTTGGAAGGAGGAATGTAATGTGTGCATTTCTCAATTATCTCACTAGATTTCACTGATTTTGAGATTCATTTCTTCCTTTATTTATTCTACACTTATTAAATCCTACTAAAAGCCAGACTCCCATACCAAGCAGTGGGGTGATAGTGTTAAAAAAGGGATAACACCTTTCCTTCATGGAGTTTACCAATTTTTGCAATGCATAGTAGAAAACTTCTAGCTCAATCAATAGCAAAATTAACTGAAATCTAGGTTCAAAAATTGTCTAATGCTTCTTTCTCTTCAGCAAGGCCCTGTTTTAAGTGCAAGGCTGCTTTAAGTGTGGCTGTTTGTAAGACAAGAGTGATTATTATCATAGTCCCCATGCGATGACCTTCACTTTATCATTCTTTTCATTCCTGATTAATGTTCAGTGGCCTTGTCAGAGATTCTCCTCTACTATGCCAATCTGCCACTTCCAGACCTGTTTCACCTCCCTTCCTCGCCTGCACTACTCAGAACAAGATTTCTGAGAACCTTTTCTGCAAGCTGTAAAAATGCTTTCTTCTACATATACTGATAAAAATATGAATGCGATTGATTGTGATAGTAATCAAGGATTAGAAAAGGGAATAGTTCCACAGTAGCATTTTAAAATCCTTTTAAATCCTTTTTGACTCTTTTTTTCTTTTCCTTTGTTTTTCCTCTTTTTAATTCAAAATATTAGGAGGGTACCAATGTTGTTGGTTATATATATCACTTTTATTATGTTTGAGCCAGCGTCTGCCTATCACCCAGATAATGTTCATTGCATCCATTAGGTAAGTTTTTGCCCATCCCACTTCCCCCTCCCTCCTGCTTGATTTCCACTGAGTTTTACTTCCTTCTGTGCACATGTGTGCTCATCAGATAGTTCCAATCGAATAGTGAGTATATGTGGTGTTTGCTTTTCAATTCCTTAGATACTTCACTTAGGATAATGGTCTCCAGTTCCATCAAAATTGTTGCAAAAGGCCTTAATTCATGACTGTCTCTTTTCAAAAGAACAATTTTTTATTTCATTTATCCTTTTTATTTTTTGTTTGTTTGTTTTCCATTTCATTTAGTTCTGCTCTCAACTTAGTTATTTCTTTTATTCTGCTGCTTTGGGTTTGATTTGTTCTTCTTTTCCAGTTCCTCAAGACATGTCATTAGATTGTTGATTCGTGATCTTTCCATCTTTTTGATATAGGCATTTAAGACTATGAATTTTCCCCTTAGAACTATTTTTGCTGAATCCCATTGATTTTGGTAGCTTGTGTCCCCTTTGTCATTTAGTTCAAGGAATCTTTTGATTTCTATCTTAATTTAATTATTTACCCAATAATTGTCCAACAGCAGGTTGTTTGATTTCCATGACTTCTTATAGAATCGAGTGTTCCCTTGGAGTTGATTTCTAGTTTTATTCCACTGTGGTCTGAGAAGATATAAAGTATCATTTCTATAAAGTATGATTTCTTTTTTTTAATTTGTTGATACATGTTTTGTGGCCTAAGGTATGATCAATCTTTGAGAATATTCTGTGCTGATAAAAAGAATATATATTCAGTAATATTTTGAGTAAATTTTTTTGTAAATGTCTATTATGCCCATTTATTCTAGAGTCTGGTTTAAGTCCAGTGTTTCTTTATTTATTTTCTGTTTGGATGATTTGTCCGGTTCTGTCAGTGAGGTGTTAAATTCTCTGGCAATTATGATGCTGCTATTTATCTCTTTGCTTAGATTTAATAGGGTTTGCTTTATGAATCTGGGTGCTGCCATGTTATGTGTGTAAATATTTAGGATTATGTCTTCCTGTTGAATTTCTCCCTTTACCATTATATAATGACTATATTTATCTTTCTTTACTATTGTTGATTTCAAGTCAATTTTATCTGATATGAGAATAGCTACACCTGCTTTCTTTTGATTTCCATTTGCATGAAATATTTTCTTCCATCCCTTCACATTCAGTCTGAGTGAGTCCTTGTGGGTTAGATCGTTTCCTGGGTATAGCAGATACTTGGTTTGTATTTTTTCATCCATTCAGCCAACCTGTGTCTCTTGAGTTGGGCATTCAGACTATTCATGTTGTCTGATAGAATTGATAAGTGAGATGTTGTTCTGTTCATTCTGTTGAGTAGTACCTTGTTTTACCTCTTGTGCTATTGTTTTATATGAGCTCTAAGCTTCAGTTTTGGGTGGTTTTACTATTTACTTTCTATTGTGCTGATCCATGTATAATGTGGTTATGAGTATTAGGGCAGGTCTGGTCTTGACAAATTCTCTCAGTGTTTGCTTGTCTGGGAAAGTCTTTATTTCTCTTTCATATATGAAACTTAGTTTTGCAAGATATAAAGTTCCAGGCTGACAATTGTTCTATTTAAGGAGACTGAGGATGAGGCCCCAAGCCCTTCTGGCTTGAAAAGTCTGCATTTAGACTGATGGGCTTTCCTTTGTAAGTTACTTGATGTTTTCTTTTCACAGAATTCCTTCTTCATGCTGACTTTGGCCATTCTGATGGCAATGTGTCATGGTGATTGGCTTTTTGCAACGAATCTTCCAGGTGTTTGTTGAGCTTCTTATACATGGGTGTCTAAATCTCTAGCAAGACCAGAGAAATCATCCTCAATTATTCCTTCAAATAGGTCTTTCTGGCCCTTGCACATATTCTTCTTCACCCTCAGGGATGCTTATTATTCTTATATTTGGCCATTGTACATAATCCCATATTTCTTATGGGCTTTGTTCATTTCTCTTAATTCTTTATTCTTTATTTTTGACTGAGGTAATTCAAAAGAGTTGTCTTCAAGCTCTGAGTTTCTCTCTTCTGCCTCATCTAGTCTATCCTTAAACTTTCCACTGTGTTTTGTATAAACTTAAATGAATTTTTAATTTGTAGAAGTTCTATTTGTTTTTGTTTTTTAATATGTCACTCTCTTTTGTGAAGTTTTCCTTTGTTTCCTGCATTGTTTTTTGGTTTCTTTGAGTTGATTTTCCACTTTAACTTGAATTTCGTTAAGCTTCTTTACAATCTATATTTTGATTTCTTTATCTGTAATTTCAACATTTTCATTTTGGTTGATATCCATTGCTAGAGAGCTGGTGTTCCCTTTTGGGGGTGTCCTTTCGCTTTGTTTTTTCATGCTTCTAGAGTTCTTTCACTGATTCTTTCTCATCTGGGGCAGTTGTCATTTCTTATTTTTGGATTTTCTTTTATTTAGTTGGGGTTTTTTCTTCCCCCCTCATTCATAAGGCAGTATCTGTAGTTTATGTTGGGTAAGAACCTTTGGCTTTGCTTGTGGGTGCTTTGATATTTGTCTAGGTTCTGGATGGATGCCTTGATCATAGATATCCTTAGTGTGTTGATTTTCTTAGTTGCTATTTGTTTGTAGGCTGTAGCAGTGGTGAGCTACGTATATGGGCAGATTCCCTGTCTCTCTTTGATGAGGGAAGATTGAGGTCTTTAAGATCCTTTCTCTTTCCCTAGCCCTGTGGTCTTCTTAACAGTGTGAATTGTATTGGCTGCCCAGTTTAATCTCTGACAGAGTGGGTGGTACTTATGGGTAAGAATCAACCACAATCTGTATAAATGAGTCATTAAATGCTATAAAGGGCTGTGCAAATTGACCTCCCTGTCAGTAGGTAGCATTTACCAGAAGGAACTGACTGCAGTGCTGTTTCTGGGACATGTGACCAGCTCTAGTCCCTCAGAAGAAACACTTGAATGCCCCAGGTGGTGGGTGGAGCCCTGGAACTTTGAGGTGAGTCCTTACGTTCCATGACAGCAGAGGCAAGTAGGTGAGTGAGGCTGGATGGGACTGGGTTTGTTGGGCCTTTACTCAGGCTCCATAAAACCTAAGGTAGCTGTTGCAGTGCAGGTCAAAGGTATCCTCCCAGGCTTCTGGGGAATGCTTCCAGGGAGGGGCTAAAGTGGTCCCACCCAGCCAGAAAGTCTATTTGTTGAGGGCAGGGCCATCTGAGATCCATAGGATGGCTGTCTGAAGCAGATTTTGCTCTTCTCCCCCCTTCTCAAGATGTCCCCTTCTTCCCCCTTCTCCAAGATGTCCCTCCGGCATCTGACAGCAGGCAGGAGCTCTAACTAGCTGAGCTCTTCCACAATAGCACTGTAGGCTGAGAGGTTCCCTCAGCTGAGAGGCAGCCATGGGTGGGGACTGGAATCAGGAGGAAAAGAGTCTAAATGGAGGAAATGTAGCACTATGGTCATCTCTGTCCCTCTCTCTGGAAGGTAGCCCACCCAGAATGTCCTCCCTTTGGGGATCATGTAGATCCCCTGAGACCCACCAGCCCCCTGTGGCTCCTGCTGTCTAGGCTGGAATTGGGAAATGTTTGTGTAGGAATGAGCAAGATGAAAACTGAGGAGCTAAAGCCCCTTTGGGAGGACAAAGGCACGTGTTGGGTGGAGAAGCAATATGGTTCCTGCCATCTCAGCTCAGGTCTGTGGTCATTGGAAGTACCCCAAGGGTGCTGGAAGTGTGGTGCTTTGTCCTCAAGAAGCTCCCAGTTCACTGGCTGCAGCAGCTCTTGGGCTCATGAAAGTAAAAATCCTCTCCAGCCATTCAGGAGCCTGCTCACTGCCAAATATGTGTGGTGGGGGGAAACAAACTGCTCCACCTGTTCTTTTTGCTGGAATTCAAGCCTTTTGGGGCTTGATCTCTGCCGATATCTTGCTCCTTGTTCTGCTCTGCAACTTCTTCCTGTGGAAATCTCTGTTTTAGTAGGGGTTAAAGTACCCTCACAGTGTTGGTTTTCTAAGTTGCTATTTGTTTGTAGGCTGTAGCAGTGGTGAGCTATGTATATGGGCAGATTCCCTGTCTCTCTTTGATGAGGGAGGATTGAGGTCTTTGAGATCCTTTCTCTTTCCCTAGCCCTATGATCTTCTTAACAGTGTAAATTGTATTGGCATGCCCAGTAGGTTCTGGCATTTTCCCTCAGAATTATATCTGATCTATTTATTGTTTGTTTGTTTTTTCTTTTTCATCTAAAAATTTTCCTTCTTTCTGAGACAATCTGGCAGCTGGTGTCTCTCATTAGCCACCTTGTCTCTCTCTTTTCACCCTTCATGTTGATTAGGGATAGATTTCTAGTTTCAAATATTAGTGAGGTGAACCAGGTAAGACTGTAAGTCTTGATGGAGCAAGTTAATTGTGTCCATTTCTTTGATCTTCTATGTGAGTTGGGAATATTTTCTTAATTGCCTGAGTAATTTTCTTGCACTTATTGCCCAGGTCCCTGAGGGTTGTTAATGTGAAGTGCATTGGTCCTGTAATATGTGTGGCTGTCAGTGCATAGGTTATTCTGTTAATACCATAATCCAGATAAGTGGGGAGAGGACTCATACTCACCTGGGGTATCTTGATGGGCTAATCCTCCTCTAGAAAGAGTTTGTGAACTTTTGCATGTGTCATGCTAGCATTATGAGATCTCTTAGAGAAATCAGCATTTGCTTTATACTAAAGGAGAACAAATCTTCAATGTGTTTCTGTGGTTGCTAGTATTTGGTTTTCTTTCAAGTTCATCACCAGGTTATTTCAGTCTCTAGATCTATTTTTTTTCTTAGGAAATCCATTAGTCTACATGATTTGGTAGGCAACCAAAAAATTACTAATGAGAGTTGCCACTTATGTACTGGCATACTCTTGTTTTCACAATGATTCTTAAAGCAATGAATTGTATTAAATGGTCAGTTCCAGTCATTTAAGGTTCCCTTAAGTGCCTTATGAATTCTGTGAGTCTGCTAGAGTTTTCAGTCGGATAATTTGCAAATAGAGGTCAAAATAGGGTCAGAATCCTTAGGTCTGTGAAATATTACTCTCAAATTTCCATTCTTGTTTTTTCCAATAAACTTCACAAGTAGAAAAATTATATATTAGTACATGTTTATTTTATATGATCATTTTAGAGATTGCCTAAGCTAAAGGTGGTGTTGACTTATTACAATTAAGACATCTCTTAATATACAGTCAACAAACATTTTCTTGGTATCTAATCTGGACCAGGCACTAGGATTTTAACTGGTAGTCCTAGGATCGATGACTAACTTGAAGGTGTCTAACTTTGAGGTCACAGTGGCAGCAATTAAATGACTTAACTAAAAAAGGATAAAGAATACAGGGTGTCCCAAAACTCACCATACGTAGAGAAAATGGGAAATTGTAGCTAAATGTAGCTTTATTTACAAAATAGTCATTACAACATTTTACAAAATTTTTCCTTTGTATGGAGATTTTTCAGACCCCTGTATACAGAGTGCCAAGAAGCCCTTTCACAATTGCAGAAGTTACTTTGGGCTAAAACTACCTTAAACGTGTAAATTTAGTAACAGTAGTTAATAATTACATAGCATTTACCATGTGCCAGATAATGTTTTAAGTAATTATTTAGTTCCACTCCTTGTAAATATTGCTATCCCTCTTTTGCAAACAAGAAAATGGAGACACAGAGAGATTATGACACTCTAGTAATTTCTGGCCAACTAGAAATTGAACCCAGACACTCTGACTTCAAAGCCCAACCTCCTAGCAAGTACGTGGTACAACCTCTCATTGAACTCTGCTCCTGAGCTTTGGGTCTTCAAATGCCCTATTCTTCCTCGTATTTTGAGAGCTTTGCCCTTTCCTTGTTCTCTCATCTCTTTTTACTAGTCTAATTGTTTGGAATACTCTTCTTCTATCATCCATGTGACACTACTACTTACTCATCCTACAAAATTCAGTTGTTCATGGTTTACTCTCTTCCTTGAATCTTTAGGCTAATTTAAATGTACCTTCTCTGTGTTCCCATAGTGTCGTGTGTACACATATGTGTATAACTAACATTTGTTGAGCATTGAGATATACCAAAAATTAAGTCTTTCCCATAGATCATTTGTTCCATCTTTGCAACAACCTTGTAGGAAGACATACCACTTTCGCAGAAAGAATATTAAGAAAATGATAATTAAGGAATTTGTTTAAGGTTATAATTAATTAATTAATGGTAACTGACAAAGTCCGGATTCAAACTCAGAAAGTCTGATTCCAAACACCTCTTAGGTATCATATCCATATATATGTTGCATACATGTGTACACACACAAAATTATACTCATAATATTTGCTACATTGTGTATCTTTCCTTTACTGAAAGCATCTTGAGAGTCAGCCATGGCTCATTTTACTTTGTATTTCCAGTTCCTACCACACCGCCTAGCAAAGAAATTGAGTATAAAATTTTAAGTGCTATAAATCTTTATTATGGCTTCTCATTGGTACCTGGGGGTTTTTTTGCCTTTAGTCCTTCACCTGATACTTATTTCATGATGTTTCCCAGGGCTTCAGAACTTAGTCTGCTCATTCTCTTGAGATTCATTGCTATGATGTTAGCTACCACTTGCTATAATCATGATTTACAAATTCAAATTACCTACACTGACTTCTGGATTTTGTCCTACTCCCTACTTCTGTACATACTGATCCTTCTACTCGGAATGTTTTTCTTTCATTCTTTGGCCTGCAAACTTCAAACTATTCTTCTGGATTCATCTCAAGATGAATCTGTTGGGTTCATGTGGTTCCTTCCTCTGTATGTTTTAATCTGCATTTCTTTCACTGGCACAACTTTTGATTTGCATCATATTACAAGTATATGACTACTTGTATCTCTTCCCCCTAGGAGACTATCAGAAAGAACTGTGCTATATTCATTTGGGTATCCTAGTTCCTGAAACAGTATATTGCATAAAGTATGCTCAAAAAATCATTTAGTAGATAAATGTATAAGAAATCTGAAGAACATATTTTTAGTAATACTATATTTGCAAGAGGATGCTTTTTATTGGGAAGTTATGTGTTTTTCTGTCATTTTATAATGAAAGTAATCTGAAGATGTCATAAATTATTAGTATGTTAACTCTTTACTTTAAAATATAGTTTTAATGTAAGGGGATGAATATTTTATTCTGTCTTTTTATGTATTTTCAATGTGTAATTAACAATAGGAGGACACTTTAACCTTATCGCTAATATCCAAGTTTTCTCTTTTTGAGAGTCAAAATCCTTTGCCCAACTTGTGCTGGCCCCAGGTCACGAGTCCACATCAGTGCTTCTGGTACAGAAGCAATTTTTTCTCTCGACTAGGGTAGCAGGGTCATCTGATTGGACTTCCCATGGTCCTGGCTGAATAGTAAGGGAATTAAATTGCAGTGTCAAAGGAAATTACTCATTCTAAGAAGGATTCACACATTATCTATGGCCAAAACCATCTCTGACACTCATTTATGATTAAAATTAAAAGTAAGAAAGAAAAGGCAGTTTGGCAGCACTTCTATGACAATAAAAATGTAAGGACCAAATTAAATCGATGGTGCTGGTCTGTGGCACACCAGATAAGAAAGTGGTTTTCTCAGTGGTGTTTTAAAATTTAGAGGAATAGCCAGTAAGATGGGAGAGAGAATGTGTGCCCCAAAGTGAGTGGGTCTATACAGAACTTCCTTCCAGAACTTCCTTCCTTATTTAGGGGTTGATGTCTGATAAGTTCAAGTCACTCAGATGCTCTCTCATGGGAAGTTGTTAAGGAGCAAAGGTTTTTTGCTTTTTTCTTTTTTTAATGGAATATTAAAGGGAGAAAACTTTTCCCAAACAAGCTCCTTGTTCACATCATCAACAAGCATTCACTGTTCTGCTTAATTTTATCTTTACCATAATCCCAGTCATATATCTGAAACCTATTTACATGTCCTAAGGTAATGGGTGGTTAAAGTGAATACTGTAAAAGATAATTTCTTGATAATGTAGCCCTAAAATGACATGGACTTGAAGTAAAATACAGGTTTTAGGACATTTCAAAATTATACAGCTCAGCTTAAAAATTGTGCTGAATACTATGCCTGTAAAGGAAATAAAATTAAAATGTTAGATTTAAAAGGAAATTCAATATTGATTGTTAGGAGTAAAAATGTTTTTTGTGTTTTTTTTTTTTTCAAAAGGCCAGGAACTATTTTAGTTCCTGGATTAAATATAGCAGCAAAGGTAGGTTAAATAGGAAAGGATTCTAGATTTATTTAAAGATGTGTCATATCTTTGGTCTCTTCACAGAGAGCAGACAGACCAACAATGATTTATCAGCTGGGCTATTTGCCTTTTAGAAGCCTGTGATTTGTTTCTTATATAGGCCTATTTTTATACTTTTATTTTATTGCCTAGCACTTAAACACTTAAGAATATTTTTCTTTAAACATCAGTTTTCTCAAACTAGTAGGCATTTATATTCTTATAAAAGCAGGCTCTTTTCAAGTCCTAAGTAACAGTTGACTATTTTATTCTGATCCTTAAGCATTTTAATGCCAGTGATACTTAAGTTATTCTCATGTGATGATACTACTAGATGATTCTACATTTCCATAAAAATATGTTTGTGGAGCTCACTGGGAGTTATATACTTTTATGTGTCTATTATGTACTTGCCTGCTAAAGCCCATCAATGCTAATGGAGGATTAGTACCAATTACTACAGTAATTGTTGGTAACTGTATCTATTTTAGATCAAACTTCCAACTAAAACAAGTATAAATTCAAATTTTAGGTTTTTATATCTTCTTTTAGTAAGTGTGAATTCTAATGAAAACTAGTTATTTTCTGAGAAACAAATAGAT
This sequence comes from Microcebus murinus, assembly GCF_040939455.1. Classification (NCBI taxonomy): domain Eukaryota; kingdom Metazoa; phylum Chordata; class Mammalia; order Primates; family Cheirogaleidae; genus Microcebus; species Microcebus murinus. The sequence continues at coordinate 64,701,216 of NC_134105.1, forward strand.
GATGGGTAGTGGTTAATGTTCAGGCAAATGTATTCAATGCAGACTGTGAAACTGTTTCTGTGAGTAGAACAAGACTAAGAGTTAGTGACAGTCAGATTTCCTGGACATTGAACCTGTGAAACACAGATTGTTTTGGACCCAGCTGGAATTATAATATACCAAGTATAGGTATTTAAGAATAGATAACCAGTTTAATGATAACCAGAATTTCCTGCTGGAATTTTTCCTTTGATAAAATCATCATAAATGCCCAAATTAATCTACTAAAGCTATCACTTAAATGTCCATATGTCTTAGGTCATTTGTTAAGAGCCAACAGAAATTAGAACAAATACTGAAGAATTAGAGTACAGTGGAATTGATCAAACCGAATGAAATCTCTTTTTCAATTTAATCACATGACCTCTGACAATTTTCAGTCTATTTTTTGATGATTTTGAAAGAAATCAATGGGTCTTGCCTGAATTTAGTTATGCTACTAAATGATATCAAGATATGCCTTCACTGTGATTCCTGGGTCAGTCCACTATTTTATAACAAATGATAGCTGGAAAAAGATTCCATCTCGCAATTTGGACATAACTGTAACTAATTATCACTATCAGTGGTATTCAAATTTACTTGGGTTGACCATTTCAGCTAAAAGCAAATCAAAGTAATCTAATAAATTTTAATTTTCCATTAATTAACTTTATTTTTCTTAATTATGTTCTTAGTACATATATTAAGTACTTTACATTTAATGTCTTATTTTATCTTTAGACTACCTAGTGAGGTCAGTATTACTGTTCCACACCTGATAGATGAAAAAATCAAGACCCATAAATATTAGCCAACTTTTCCTCTGACATACAGCTAATAAGATGTATAATTTAGATTTGAGCTCAGTTTGTTCTGTTTGCAAAGTTCAGCTTTTTATCACAAGATCAGTGTTTTCCAATTTATATTCCTATTATCTAGAGATAGCAGTAGGTATTCTGAGAAAAAAAAATATGCAAGTAACTTCTTTTTTTAAAAAATCAAATTTTAAATGTATATGTAAGGAAGATAATACATGCTTATTCTTATACAATAATCTTCTTTTAATAATAAATTATTTGTTTTATGTATGTGCACATTAAAAATATTAATTTAAAGGCCAGTAAAAGATTCACTAAAATTCAGAACTACCGTCTCCTCAGGGCTTAGCTTAGGCTGCCATAAGAAAACACCACAGACTGGATGGCTTAAACAATAAACATTTATTCTTCACAGTTCTGGAGGCTGGGAAGTCTACAATCAAGGTACCAACAGATTCAGTTCTTGGTAAAGGGCAGCCTTCCAACATACATGGCTGCCTTTTCACTGTGTCCTCATAGTGATAACAAAGAAACACCAGACAGACCTCTGTTGTCTCTTCTTCTTCCCATAAGGCCACTAAGTCTCACCATGGGGACTCACATTCATGATCACACTGGGTAGTAGGACTTCAAACTTAGAAATTTTGAGGAGACATAAAGATTCAGTCCATAACACCTCAGGTGGAAAATAATTATGTGATAGTTTAGAGGAGTAAAATACAAGAAAGTAGGATTATTGTCAATAATATAGTTTAGTAGAAGATTGACATGTGGTCATGATACTATAAAGAAAAATTCAAAAATTAAATGGGAATCATACATGGATCATGATTAATCCAATTTTGAGTGCCTGAAAGGGGCTGAAGCAGGGGAGAGAAGAAAAAGGAGCAGGACAGAAAACGAAAGAAAGTGTTTGACATATTGATAAATCTAAATATTCAAATGAAACATCACCTGATTCACAAAAGGATATTGTTCAATATTCATATTTAAGCTTAGGTATCTTTTACCAATTAACCTCCAATTAATATCTATGCTGTGTTATTTTTTTCATACAAATTTCAATAAATATGTATTCATTATTTTTAATTTTTACCATGTTAATTACACTACATAAATTTTCCCTATGAATTTGCAGTTGAAGGAACATTTTAAACAAAAAGATGAGTGTCTGAATCAAATAAGCAAAATTGAAACAATTCAAAATAAAGATCAATGGACTTAGCCTTTTAGTCTTCAAAAATCATAAAGCAATTGTTCTCTAAGAAATAATCATTTTTGAAGCACCCTAAGTCACTGTGCAGATCATGAAATTAGTGACTTTCTTTCCCTTAACACTCTATACTTGTATCAAACAGCTAAATGATGTTTGTAATCATTTTTTCATTAAAAAGATCATTTTCCTTGTGTGTAAAATTTCCCCCCAAAAAATGTAGAGTAATTATATTTTAGGTTTTGTTTTATCTTGGTAGGATTTGTTGTTTTACTCTTAAGAATATAAAATTATTTATTTTGTCATGTTATACTCAAGAGTTAAAGGGTAATATAAAGGTTCTGTGTATATCAGCTCTCCATTACTACTTAAATTATCTCAGGACATGGTGGCTTAAAACAATAATAAACATGTTTTATCTCTTCCAGCCTTGACGGGTTAGGAATTTGGGAGTAGCTTAGCCACTTCTGGCTCTAGGTGTTCCATGAGTTTGTAGTCAAGATATCAGATGGGGTTGTAGTCATGAAAACGCTTAGCTGGCACTGGCGTGCTGAAGCAGGCTCACATGGCTTACAAAAGATGATTCTTAAGTCTTCAGGAATTTTACAAAGTGGATATTAAATAGAGGCATTATAAAAAAGTAAAACATACAAACTTATAATTAAATAAGTTATATTTTAAGAAGGTAATATTCAAGACTACTTTATAATAATTTTACTATGTTTACTACAATCTATGCTTTTGACGTTACTTACTTCTTTTGTGCCTGTATGATGGAAATACCAGAGTGGTGTGCTATGGTGCATCTTTTCTTAATTCCATGCTCTGTGAAATAACATTGGTAGGTTGAAATTGAGCACAGTGTGAGTATGTATACAACAGATATGGACAAATGCTGCAAATCAGGCTTAATTTATTGTTTTCTTAATTGCCTAGACCTAAGAAAATGATACAGATAATGTTAATAAGGCAAATTACATTTAAAAGTGTGTTTTGTCCACAACATTTGTAGTGTTAATAACATAAAAAATTGAGGAAATATTCTTCTAATATTCAAATTCCATTTTCCAATTCAGCAAAGAAGTCATTCATGCTATTGAACTGGTGAAGTTCCATCATATGTTTTTGTTGTTTCACTTTTGTTTTGTTCAAGGTAAACAAAAATATTAACCACCATTTTCATCAGAACTATACTTATTCATCAATAGCATGAGTTACTTCTTTTCTGAATTGACCAGTAATCAAGCAGTTATTCAAAATATGATTTTGTGACACTATTGTTGGTGATAAATTATTAATATAAAAACTGATAATGAATTTTGAAAGAAATAAGAAGTCACACTGAAATATAGGTATATGAAATTTATAATAAAGGATATGATATATTTTATTATTTCTGATAAATTTCCTGCAACATATTCTTTATACAAATCATGGCATCTGGCTTCCCCCTAGAGTAAATGATCCAAGAAAGTAATAACCAGGTGGAATCTACATCGTTTTTATGGCCTAGCCTTAGAACTCATATAGCATCTGTCTCTTTCATAAAACAAATCTAAACATAGGGCAATTCTCAAAGAATAGTTAGTTAGATGCAAGTCACTAAGCCTAGGACACATCCAGGCCTATGCCACATTTCTCTCTCTCTCTCTCTCTCTCTCTCTCTCTCTCTCTCTGTTTCTTTGCTACACTAACCCAGGGTGATACATTTCATCTCAAGAACAGCTGCCTGTATTCCATTGAGACACATTCTTCTTAAAGAACTCCAATGGTCAGATAACTATTGCAAGACATGCATGCTGCTATGTTGTCCTGTCTCTTCCTATCCCCACAAAGTGCCCTTCTAAAAGTAATTGCAAGATTAATCATATTTCTGTTAAAATATAATAAACACAAGTGATAGGTAAATTATCCATTAATGCCAGAAGAAAAATATAGGTATAGAATAATTTTTCCTTTATAAATATTAATGTCACAGAGTCTATAAAGCACCTAGAAAACTCAAGTGAACTGCTTTTGGTCTAGTAACCATTACTGTCCTAGATTTAGAATTATTTCAAGAGAAAGAAAGAGAGAGACAGAGAGAGAGAGAGAAGGCAGAAAAGAAGGTAAGAAGAGAAAGAAATCCTACATATAAAAATGTAAAATTTAATTCTTAGGAAATTTTTTTCATTCATATTCTAAAATTTATTAGTAAAAATATAGATATTCAATCGAGATTATGAAGTTTGAAATAGTCATTATATATTCTATTCACTTACCTAAGTACCATTTCAAAAGATTTGAGCTTTTGTTGGATCTGTTCTTAGAATCTGAATTTTATGAATAATTTTTTATATTGCGAGCCTCTATTGTTTCACATTTGATTTTCTGTGACAAGATATAATGCAGCAATAGTAATACTTTGCTTTTCCATAACAGTTTCCACAGCAAGTTTATAAAAGTATTATCTGTTAACCCAAAGCTAAATTGCATGCTGACAAATATGACAGATGTGAGGGGAAGGGAGGGGGAGGTGAAAGGAGATGGCGTGGGGGACACCCGCATGGGAATGCGCTGCTTCCTACATAGGCTTGCACAATATTTGCAAGATGAAAGTTATCCATCATGCTTATGCAGAAATAGGTCACAGTGACATTTTTGCAATTGTTATAATCTTTTTGGCTAATGTAAACCCCCACGCCACATCTGTGGCATTATAATCTCATAATCAGAAGTAACAACTTGGTAAACTATCTTTATCTCAAGGATATGATTCTTAAACTCTACATACTCCACATCCTAAATTCGATCACATCAGCATCAGAGACTGCTATAGACTTGTGTCTTCCCAAAATTCATATGTTGAAACCCTAAGTCTTTGTGACTATACCTAGAGATAGAGTTTTTAGCAGGTAATTAAGGTTAAATGCAGGCATAAGGGTGGGGTCCTAATCTGATAGGACTATGGCTTTGCACATAAAGAAAGAGCTCTTTCTCTCTTTCTTCCTCTGTCCCTCTCCTTCCCTCTCCCACCCCCATCCTGTGAAGGCACAGTGAGAAAGTGGCCATCTGTAAAGGCAAGAAGAGAGCTTATAGGTGAGACCTTATATTCAGGTAAGGACCAGAAACTGAAGCAGCCAGCACCTTGATCTTGGAATTCACATCCTCTAAACCTGTGAGAAATAAATTTCTGCTGTTTGAGCCAAACAGTCCGTGGCATTTTGTTATGGAAGCCCAAGGTGACTAAGACAGATTTTGGTACCAACAAGTGAGGTGCTGCTGTAACAAATACCTAAAAATGTGGAAGTGGCTTTGGAATTTGGTGATGAGTAGAGGCTAGAAGCATTTTCAGGTGCATACTAGAAAAAATCTAGATTTCTCTGAAGTGACTATTGATAGAAACATAGATGCAACAGTGATGGCTCAGAAGGAAAGGAAAGCTAAAGAAAAAGTTTTCATCTTTTTAGAGAATACATAAATAATTATGAACTGAGTATTGGTAGAAATAGGAACATTAAAACCTATTCTGGAGAAGTCTCAGATGGAAATGCGGAACAGTTTAGGAACAGTTCATTAGAAACTGGAGAAAAGGTGATAACTTGTTATAATGTGGCAAGGAGCTTGGCTGAATTGTGTTCCAGTGTTTTGTGGAAGGTTGAACTTGCAAGTGATGAAATCAGATAGTTAGCTGAAGAGATTTGTAATCAAAGTATTGAAGATGTGGCTTGGGTCTTCCTTACTGCTTATAATAAAATGCAAGAGGATAGAGATAAATTAAAGAAGGGATTGATAAGCAAAAAGGAATCAGAATTTGGTGATTTGGAAAATTCCTCATATTGCAAAAAAAATGAGAAAGCTTGTTTTAAAGAGAACACTAATGATGTGGCTGAACAACCATCTGATAAAAAGAACATGGGTGCATTTCATGGACTTAATCATACATCTCTGCAGAAACCAAGAGTACAGATGGGATTATACCAGCAAAGACACTATCAGGAACTAAAGGGAGCGGACAAAATATAACAAATGAAGGAAGGCTGTTGGACTTCCTACATTCCACAGGCCTGGACCATAGAACCATTCAGCTGTAAATGAGCACTGTTCTTCATGGAAAGGGAGGAATGACCCTGAAGGTGATTCAAACATTGTCTGGGCTGCCTCTCCCACCATAGGCCCAGAGGGCAAGGCTACTTCCTCCTTGGTTTCAGCAAAACAGGCGGCCACCACAAGGCCGAGTGAGCAGGGCCACCCCACAGAACTGAAAAGGCGGGCTGCTCTGCAGAACCACAGGGTGATGCTGCCACCCCAGTGGCCTGGAAAGCAGGGCATCAAGTCAAAGAGGATTATTTTCAAGCTTTAAGATCTAATGGATCTAGCTTCTCCTGTAGCTAAGAATCTAAAACATGCCCCCACCACGTGCACATACACACACGCACACGCACACCTTGTGCAAGCACGCATCCCTGATTTAATTCGGCTGCTCCTGGTGTTTTCAGACAAGATCATGAGAAAAGCACCCTCTGGGATTACAGCGTCTCTTAGTGTAATCAGAATCTGACTTCTTAAAAGTAGCTCTTCTTTCCCCATGTTCTTCTCTGACCATAAAAGGTGCAATTAGTATAGTAGGTCTAGAGAGGGTGAGGAGATGGGGGAGGGGATTGTCCAAGACAACTTTATTAAAAGTTTAGGATGATTTCCCTGAGCCCGGCTAAAAATAAACATGAATTGAGATTAAAATTCCCGAGTTTGAGAGCCAGATTTAAGAAATGTCAAAAAACCAATGAAAATAAAACCTAAAAATAAATACCCACAACAACAAAGAAAGGTCTCACCATGAGTGGCTTTCAAAGACTACTCTTTCATGCTGTCATTAAAAAATAAAAATGTTTTAAAATTAGGACATTATAAAATATGAGATGGTTCGACCAAGCCTTTCCAGTGTAATACTGGGGGACACAGTAAACAATTACATTATATAAACCAACCATCTGAGAAGAAATGATAATTAAAGTAATGCATCTGCATGCTTCATTGATTTATGAATTTGTTTAATGATTCTTGTTCAGAGTAGCAAAAGCCATTATGCATTCACTGATTTTAAGAGACAATATATAACTGCATGACCTTTTGCTGCACCAATGGAAGTAATCTGCAGTAATACTCTGAGAGATTCAAACAGTCACACTGATTTTTGATTACACATTAAACCATATATATATTTTTTTCATTGAAAAAGTTTTATGACTGTGTATTCATAACTATTGATTGTTTTGGAAGGAATCATGGCACACAAGCAAAATTGCCTCCCAAGAGCTACGGTTAGGTTTAAATCAATGCAAGCAAAGCCACTAACCGTGGTGGGGATCCTGGCACCAGGCCCCTCCGCGTCTCACGTCTCACTCCACAGCCACTAAGGAGGTGTCTGCTTGTAACCAGGTGCTGCTGGACAAATGCTAAGTGATGGGTGGTCATTCTTATCAGGGAATTTCTTTGTTTATATGGTGTTCAGTCACAAGCTGATCTTTCTATTCATGTTTTCTTGTGATGTAAACTTCCTTGTTTGTTTTCATTTCGTTTTAACCCGGGAGCCAGTAAACCTAGCAAACAGGCTAATCTGAGAGGGAAAAATGGGAACTTAAGACTCAGTGATGACAAGAATGGCAGGAACGTAGGAATGGTATTACCGGTAGTGCTCTGAATTTTGGGCTGTTTAAAAACCTCTTTCCCCTGCTTCCCCCTTTCACCTTGCATCAATCTCTCCAAAAATCCGAAGAAAGGGATGTTAAAGAGAGACCTGTTTTGCAAGCTGCACACACATACACACACACCCCAGCATTCATTCATTGGATTCAGTAAATCCAAGCATTCTCTCATCAGCATGTCCATGCTTGACTGGGAGCAGATATAAGAAAAATACAGAAACAGCCAATTTGCCATATCAGATCAGACCACACATTTATCTATTTCCTTATTTTGCCTCTGGGAGTGACCAGTTTCTGAGGCTTCATAGGAAGGTGGAGGAAAAATTGAACAAAAGAAAAAATACTTTCTTCATACATGTTTTAGACACTCATTCCCCAGTTATGGAAGCACTTTACAATCCTCTATTCTCATGCTTTTTTGTCTTGTTTTTTCCCCTCCCCTGTACCTTCCCAACCTACATCAAACTTAAAATAATTACTGAAAATGCCATTTGAGTAGTCTGTGAAATATTTTGGCAACCTTACAATTTATTGTGCACCCATCTTTCATTCCTCTTGTTTTGAGGTTTACCTCTGTTGAAAAGTTGATTGTGATTTTAGCAATGAATTTTTAAGGAATAAAACAAAAAAAAACAAAATATGGAAATAACTAACACTCTTTAATTTCATTAGTGCATAGCTATAACCTTGATACACAGCATTTTACCATAGGATGTATTATATGAAATGATACAGTGATTCACCCCACCTGAGAATGTTCAGACAATAAAAGGTGTGTTTACTGCTATGGGAAATCTGTTCAGAACAGTGTATGCTGAGGTTTCAGATTGATTCAAACAAATATTTGTAAAACAGTTTTGCCCTGTAAACCAAGATTAAACTGCATCCTCAAGGATTTTAGTGAAAAGTACCCAAAATGATTTTGGAGACAATTTGAAAAGAATTGCTAAAATTTTAAAAAATAATTGGTGAAGAAGCCCATGTAATGACATCAGATATTGAAGAGAAACTAGATGAAAAGATTTGAAGATAGAATTCCTTTTATAACTATAGAATAGTTTGAACTCCATTAGCTGAATTTTAGGGCCAGATTTCATGAAATTGTAAAGAAAGTGTAGAAGCATAGCTTATCAAAGTAAGATTTTTCCGTACCAAAATGTAATGACAATAAAGCAGGTTTCTGATATAAGACAACTGTTATGCTTCATATTACAATTTTAAAATTTTTAGTTTTTCACATGTATGCATTTGTTCCCATATGTGTATGGGTGATTTCATTGTGATAGAGCATTAGACAATATGACTTATATGTTGACTTTGTAGCAATAGCATGAGCATTATATCAGCATATCTGTGATCATGGAAAGAAGAATTTTGTTCCTTTTTATTGACTTATGACTCAAAGGGATGGTTCTAAATACACAATACCCATTATGTTGTTATTAATTTTTGTGAATAAATGCAAAGTTACAAAAATAAAAATATTTAAAATCTGGAACATATTTCCCACCAGATTATGACAATATAAAACTTGGTTAAAATTTGACTCTAAACCATTTGACAATGTCCCTTAATCCTTTTAAGGGTCACTTAGCATTTCCATTACAAATCTTGACTTTCAGGTTTAACGATTGGCAGTTTAAAGTTGTAGGAGGCTGGGACTTATACAAGTTGTCAGTCCAGATGTCTTATATTTATTTGTGTGAGGTGTTTTGTTTTTTTTTTTTTTTTTACCTTATCTTTTCTATTTCACTGAAAGTGTATTTAAAACTGCTGGTAAATTCCAAAGCACACAAAAACTAAAAGCGTTAAGCTCTCATTCTTTTTCCTGAACCAGAGCTATAAATACTCTCATTTCAAAATATAATATGTAGGAAGTTTACAGTTACTCCCCACCCCATGATGAAAATAAGTCATCCTGATTCCAGAATCGTTTACATGCATTATGACAAGGGTAATAAATAAAAATAAATTTTAAAGTCAATGAGAAATAGCAATCTGGAGATACTAAACCAAATCGAAGAAACCATATTGAACGGACAAGTTATTTGGCAAATACACAAAGAAAAAAATGATTCCAGATTAATTGTAAAAGTCCTTGATGTTGTTTACCCAGCATATAAAACCAGCAAGTGTATGGAAGGAGGTTTGAATCCTAGAGGGAAGGTGCTGAATACTCAGAATCAAGTTAAAATTAAATAATATTTTCAGTGCTTACATTTTCTGTCAAAAAAGCATTTCTGCTACTGACTGTACTTGCTTTTAAAGAACTTGAATGACTACATAGGTGACAAAGTTATAAACCCCTTCAAAGAACTGACAAGTGTCTAAGTCAGTTTAAAAAGATTAAGAGTGGCTCCCTTGTTCTGAAATTATACAAAAGTGCCATTTCACTTTTCAAGCAATTTGAAAGCCATTCATTTCAGTGGCAGGTAGCCAAAACACAAAAGCCAGAGAATGGCAGCAGAGGTGTCATACAGGCACACACAGATGTTTTCTAAAGGTTTGTACTGCCTCTAACCTCAAAGGCACAGCCTCAATAGGTTGCATAGACAAAGGAGTCACAACAAAAGTCTGCACTAAGTACACACATGTATGCTGGGTTCTAGCTCACCCTGATTTACCCACACTGATTGCCATTCCTTCACTCAACTCTTGAGCCTGGATGCTAAAAGCTAAAGAGTTGCTGGTGAAAGAGCAGAATTTGCATCATCCAAATATCTGATGGACAAGTCTCAACACACCAATGGACGTTCTGATGGGCCATCCCTGAGTTTTAGTCCCTGAAATCTTGCAGTCTATTTACCTCTGATATATCAATTACAATGACACAAAACCTACCAAAATACTCCCCCTGATGTATTAAAAATATAACTTTGCACAACCAGCTTAAACTCTAGCTGTAAAAACTTAAATTTGAACAGCCTGAAGTAGTGTAAAGAATATTTTAAGTCTTAAATCAGGCAGTGTGCTAGTTCTGAGGGTTCTGGAAAATGCTAAAGTGGATAAGCAAGATAATCTTGAAATTATTGGAAAATTTTGTTGTACCTCAAAGTTCTGCCTTCAATTCTTGAAGCCAATGGTGATTAAGGGTTAGTGTTATGTGACTTTCCTCTCCACTTAAGATACGTCATTTGAGAGAAGAAAGTGTTTCCTTTAAGCTCCTTTGGTGAATCTTATACTCCTTTTAGTTCACAGTCATTCCTTTTATTCATCTAGACAAGCTCAGTGTAGAAAGAAGAAATACACATCAACAAATAGGTAGAATTAAAGTAGTGGCAATAGGAGTAAAGGGAAAACAGTGTTTAAATCTGACTGATTGAGTCAAGAGGGGCTTCACAAATGAAATGACATTTAAGTTAGTGTTTAAGAAATATGGAAGGAGTTAAGTAGGTCAGGTCAAGTAGGGATTAGGGAGTGGGACAGAAAAACAATATATATGTTTTTAAAATATTCAAAGAGATGGTAGTGTTAGAATATAAGGTAGGTGTTGTTGGTGCAAAGAGGGTTCAAAATAACTATAGCTAACATGAATATTTACTACACAGTGGGCAATATTCTACATATGTATATCACTGAGTTAACCATCATGAGAACCTGATAAATAAGTGTTATTATTAACCTCACTTTTCTTGCCAGGATTTGCACCCAGGCAGTCTCTCTGCCAGACCCATGCACTTAGGCACCACTCATATTGCCTGATAGCCATAATGAGACTGGACTGCCAGGGAAGGTGAGAGCCTTAAGACCCTTTTTGGCAGATGAACTATTCAGAATGGGTCCTTTTATTCTATAAATATTACTAATATTATTATATTATTATAGATATTATTATAGATATTCTATAAACATTATTTTATTCTATAAATATTTGAAGATTTTTGAGCAAGTGAATGCCATGATTGGATTTGCTTGTTACCTGCATTACAGATTGACGAGGAGCAAGCTTGGAAAGAAAGGAGCCATAGTCTACAAGGTGCTGATGGCTGGGCCTTGAACACACCTGAGCTTAGAAAAGGTGCAAAGGCTTGGGCTCCACACCATACCTGCAAATGAGAACTTTGGGGATGATAGGAGCTTTAGTAATTGAAACAAGGAAGTTAGAGAAAGGGGAATGGATTTGAAGATAAATTTGTAAATAAGATTTTTATAGAATATGATGATTGGATGAAAAAGGGAAGAGGAAAAAAATTTAGGTTGATTCCAAGGTTTGCTCCTAGGAACTCATTGAAGAGCAATGAAAAGGGTGACTATGCTACATTTCCAGTGGCCCTGGGATGACGGGGTGGACATGTCAGGTTCTGGAGCTCACAAAAGAAGCCTCAACAGATTAGCACTTGGTACTCACCAGAGAACTAATAGTTGAAATCATGTGAAAGGATAAGGGTGTCCCAGCATAAAACATGTGGAGTAAGAGAGGAGGCTCAGGCATGAACCTGTGGGAAGTATACCATTTAATGGATGAATATCACATAAGCAATCTGAGGAGTGTCAACGAAATTGTAGGGTTGAAAAGGGAGAGTAACAGCACCAAAGAACTATGGTATGAGAGTTTGGTAAGTAAGATAACGTGGTGGTAAACAGCATGAACTTTGGAGTCCAGCAGACTCTAATTTCCTGGGTAGTTACTATAAGCCAAGCACTGTATGAGTATTTTACATGCATCATTTGATTTAATCCTCACAAATAACCCTACAAGGAAACTACAATTACCTGTCTCATCTCACTGATAGGGGAAATAAATCTTAGAGAGGTTTAGAACATTGTTCAAGGTCACTTAACTAGTTAATGATGAAACTAGTATTCTACTTCTTCCTCTAGAGCCTAAATTCTGATTATATTCTAAACTTCCTCTGTAAATTCATACTTCAAATGCAAGGACATGTGTATCTTGTTGAACATGGTGTTTCCTTGTACTTAATACACAACCAGAAACAGATTGGGTTCTCAATAAACATTTACTGAATGAAAGAAAGAACAAGAGTTGAAGTATAACCGTGTGTCTTTCTTCTCATTACCTCATCCCCTCCCCAAATGCCTTCCCACCAACCTGTTTGGAATCAATACATCACAAGTCTGTCATCTGCATCATAAAGCCTACCCTAACAACCCCATCCCAGGCAGGCCTGCTTCTCTTGTGCTCATGCATTTGTCTGTGCCACTTTTTTGGAATTTATTCTATCTTGTCCTACATAATTACTTCCTTTTTGGGGTTCTTATAATCTTGCTTCACAAGTAGGCAGCAAACTTGCAAGGACAAAGATATATGTCTGTATTCCTCACCATTAATTAGCTCCATGCCTTTCACCAAGCAGGTCTCAGTAATTGTTTGCTGATTAATGTAACTAGTTAAAAAAGGATATTAAATGGCACTCATGACTATATCACATATTCCATGATCCTCCCTTCTTCTTTCCCAGGAAGATTCCAAAGGATGTAAAAAATAGATTTTAAGAAAAGCAACTGTATATAAGAAAAAATAAATAAATAAATACCTGCCAGACATCCAGTTACTCTTTCTGTGAGGCTATTTGCTACTTACCATTACAGCAGGCAGGCTAATTCTGTGCTTTAATAAATCCCAATTTTCATAGCTTTTTGTGTCTTATGCATTTCAAGTTTTATTTGGTTGAAAGGTGGCATACAATTTTCAGAGTTTCAAATATTTCCACACACAGACATATGCATATATATAACATCCACGCATACATATATATACATATATATATATATATATGTATTCTATACATTGACTTGTGCCACTAATGAAAAAAAGTTTCTTAATCTATAAACTATTTTGGGTCAATGGCACAAAAAGTAAAGTATCAAGTACTTCAGGGGCCTAGTTGGACAAGATACAAGTGTAGTGTATAGTTGTCCATAAAGGAAACATAATGTCCACAGGCACTTGGAAAAGAAAACATTAAGACACAAGAAGTGTACTGCAGAGGCCAACATGCAGAAGCCTGCGTGGGAAGGCAGGAGGTGCAGGATCTCTGCCTGCTCCCACACACGGCAGCTTCTGAATTCCCACAGGTGTTCTGTAGGCAACAAGGGCCTCTTTTTATCTGTCATTACCAGGTGAATGGTGACTTACTCCCTCTCTGCCTGACCTTGTGTCTCTCTTTGTAACCCCCGGATTATACTGTTGCTCTGCATCTCTACAGTCAACACCGACAAGTGCCTAAAACCTTCATCTTCTGCAAAATTAAGAAAAAGGTTTTCTTACTGCCACAATTACGTATTCTTCCCTCCTGGTAGTATTCTTTTTTATCTCGGTTAGAGTATGAGCATTGTTTGCTTTAGAAACCCTAACCGAATGCCTACCAATTGACATGAAATTATTCTATCGGGGAATGACTTGCCAGTGGGTAGAAATAAAAGGACCTGAGATAGCCCTGAAGGACAATTCTCAAATTCTCTCTCACTCCCACCCCTGATATTTATACAATTGCTCTCCTCAGTTAGATTTAATGTAAACTAAAGGAAATTGTGTCATCTGTAACAGGACTGTTAAAAAATTAAACATGCTAAATTCAACCTAAAATTTCACTGATGCTTAGGTTATACCTAGAAAAAGGCTAGCTCCTTTCAGAGAAGACAAAAAGCCAAATCTTCTCAAATCACATCAATAATGGGTGTGGATCAATGGAAACAATATAGGATTTTCACCAATCATGGGTTCAACTTCTGTGTCCTCTGAATGTGCTTTGGGCACATTCCTAAGTCTGAAACTTTTTTTTTTTTTTTTGGTGGCGAAAAGACTGATGAAATTATAAAGCAAGAAAAAATGAGAAAGAAGTGAGAAGGTCACTTCTCCTTTTGGTGAAGGAATCCCTGGCTATTTTCTCAGCAGTACAGAGTGATACATGCTAAAGTCTCTTCTGACAGAAGCCTTCTAAACATCTGCTCAGTGGGACGCTTCTGTCTGTCTTCAGGGGAGCATTAAGAAGTTTCCTTTTGAAGCCCCATTAAGAATCACAGATTTCCTTTCATCTAAGGTATTAGATACTTAAAGCTCATCTGTCCAAGGGTTAGCTAGATAATGGCTCCTAACATCTAAGGCCCCAACAAGAAAGAGCAGTGTAAACATAGCGAGACATGCCTTCCTGGGCTGCCTGAAGGAACAGACCCTGAAGGAAGAACACTCCGAGTCTGTGGGCTTGGCTCAGGCTTTGGTTATTCTTTGTCTCATGATTCTCATGAATCATGTTCCCAGACTACGAAAGACTAATATTTTGTGATCAGGCTCCCAGATTCCCTCTCTCTTCAGTTTTTAGGTTGTCAACATCCTACATCTGAAAATATAACCCCCACCTCCCTCAACCCCTAAGTTTTAATTCTGGGCCTCCTTTACACACAGTTGATTGCTTTGCTAAGCCCTGTATTGACTAAAGTCATTCATCTTCACCCTTTTACTACCCATTTCTTTCAAAGTGGTCAGCATATTTATTAGGATATAACTTGGTATTTTTTACCTCTTCATTGATTGTTTTATAGCACAATGTCATGGAAGCATGATGACTTGGTAAAAAAAAAAAATCTCAGCACCATTTTGTATAATTTTTAAAAATTTCAAACACTATTATTTAGTTTTTACAACAATAATATGAGATAAATGACATTAACACCACCATTTTACAGGTGAAATAAATGAAGCTTGGCTGGGGTGGAGAGTGGGAAAGGATGGGGAGTGGGGTGGTGATTAATAAGTAAGTTGCCTAAGGTCCTACAGCCAGTAACTAATAAAGTCTGTATACAAACTCAGCTCTCCTGACCCTAATGTATACACCTTTTCAATAAACTATTGTGCCTCTGAAGTTACTGAAACTCCTTAAGCTTAAATTCATTCATTTACAAAATGAGGATATTAATCTCTGCATAGCTGAGAATGCTCTTGTGAAAATCAAATAAGGGAGAGTGCTTTATAAACAGTTAACTGTTATAAGAATATGGAGGTTATAATAAAGTAAATTAGCAAGTAATAAATTAGCTGAGTAATAATCACTTTCCTATAAGTCATTATACATATTAAACTAAAAGGCATTTATTAATATTAGCCATTTTTACTTAGAAGAATCAAACCCTCCAGTGTGGAAATTAGACCTCTAATTTCCCTTGTCAACATAATTTAAAAAAAAAAAATCACAGAGGCTAATATGTGAAAACAAGGTAGATTTTACACTTTTTAAAGTGTGTGACAGAGGGTGAATTTCCTAGGCAATGTGGGAAAAGACAAATTTTTCATAAGTAGATATGAGGATATTTTTCCCACATCATGTGAATAAGGTGCACTAAGAGAAAGTGACCTCACCTCCCTTGAAGTGAATGTGACTTAATGAATCAGTTAAAGATGCCATTGTATGTCCTGTGTGCTCAGGGCAAAGAGCAAGCATCTAATCTAGATTTTCCAGAAGCTGATGGTGTCCTAGATTTTTGCTGTATTAAATTTAGTCTGAGTCCCTGAATAATCCCAATTTAAAAACAGATATATGTGCAGTGGAAAGCCTGCTTTTGTGTTTTTTCAGTTCTTCAAAGATATATAAAGAAATTTTGAAATTTTTTTCCTGGTGTACATTTCATTGATAATTTAATTAATTTCCATTGGTACAGTTAAAAATCCACCTGAATAAAATGGTCTTAGTCTTCATCTTGCATTTTAAAGATTCCATAATTTTTGTTACTTTGGAAATCATGAAGTATTTAATTTATATTAAGCACCTATTGTTGTACAATGGTGAGCAAAACATACTAGTTTAAATTATAATGGGAAAGCAGTATAGTAATCAAACAATTACATAAATGTATAATTTGACATTTTCATAAGTTCTCTATACAGAAGAATTACCAGGTAATAGGAGAGAGATCTACATGGTGGGATCAAGGAAAGTTTCCCAAAGAATTGATACATGAGCTGAAATCTGGAAAATGGTCAGAAGTTAATTAGAGAAGGAGGACAGAAGAGCAGCAAGAGAGAAGAGGGTCTGTGGAGAGGAAAATAGTGTATTTGAAAGCCCTGATGTGGAAGGGTCTTTAGTTCTGCCAAGGAGGTGGAAAAAAAATCTGTGTAGTTGAGGTGAGACATGGAGGCAGGACATACACAAATGGAGGCTGGATCATGCTTAAGCATAGACAGTTCCTTGACAAAGAATAATAGATAAACTGTCCCTAAAAGATAACTGCATTAGCCTAATATGGACACTTGATCATGTTATTCCTGGTATATGTATTGAACATCTGCCCTTGTGAATCTTTATGTTACAGGAGCGACTGGAGACAGAGTGGTGAATAAGATAGAAATAGCTTTTCTCCACATAGAGCTGATAGTCCATCTTTGGATATATACAGTCTTCAAAGCATGTTACCTTCCCAAGAGGTATATGCAAGGAGGGGGCAGAACTAGTTTGTTTGAAATCTGTGCCTTAATGACTATATATAAATAATGCCAACTTGGTACTCAATGTGTAACATTAATATTTATTCATTTTCTTAGTCAACATGACTATTGCTAATATGACTACAGTATGATTAAGTTTCTATTTTTCCTGGATCTTGGCCCTGATTGTATAGCATTGTATATCAACTCATACTTGTCATCTCTGCCTTGACTCACTTACTCCCAACCTGTTTCTTTCTTAGTCTTCCACACTTGGTGAGAAAAAACACAATTCATTTTTTCAAGCCAAAATCATATGCGTCATCCTGGATTCCTCTCTTTCTCTCATCCTTCCCACATCTAATCCATCTGCAAGTCCTTTTAGGTCTATTTCCAAATTTATTCAGAAATTTATCTTCACAGACATTTTCACCTGCTGTGGTAGACAATAATCCATTCTCCACACAGCAACCAGGGTAATCAATTTATAATAGTAATCAAATTGTCTCAGTCTTTAACTTAAAACTCTCCAATTAGTTCACATTCAAATAAAAACTAGATATATGACAAGATCATCAAGACTCTATATGATCTACTCTTTACTTATTTCTCCCACTTCATTCATTTCATGGTATGGGGAAATATCCCTTTTGTGCTCTAAGATTCACTCAGACTAGCTATTTTGCTATTCCTTGAACAAATCAAGCACAGATTGGTTTGCTGTTTCCTCTGCTTAGTATTCTGTCCCCATATCTTTGCTTGACTGTTTTCTTCTTGTCTGTCTTCCAGTTCTCAGTTTTGATATTATTTCATCAAAGAGAACTTTACCAATGACAAAAATGATATAATACCTTACTTTTCCAAATTGTTCTCTATAATTTCATCCAGTTTCATTTTCTGCATTGTCCTTACTACCTTTTTGTAAACATGCTTACTTTCTGTCCATTCCAAGTAAAATATAGATTTTATGAGAACAGGAATTATATCCATCTTTTTTATGTCTGTATTTCCAGTAGCTGGGAAAGTAATCTATGAATATTTACTAAAAGGAAGGTGAGAATGAAGGAAAAGGAAGGGCAAGGAAAGGAAGGAGAAAAAGAAGGATGAGAAGAAGGATGAAAAATGAAAATACAAAGAAAATGTGTCCAATAAAACCAAATAGCATCCTTTGTCTTTAATATCTTCTCTTCAAACAAGAAATAAAGTAAAGAAAAAACTATTTTTCCCAAAGCATTCTAAAAACATTTTAATGCATTCTGGGAGAAAGTTTAGCTACCTAGTATCTATGTGGAAAAATTGAGTAGTAAATCTGTAGGTAACAGGGAAATGCAAATGACAAGAGAAACAACAACAACAAAAAAAAGAAGCAGCAGCAGCTCTAATTTTGCACTATTGGACAATGTCAGTTGCATTATCTTGTTTTCTTTTTCATTTTATATTTAAAAAGAAAAAGAAAAAGGAAAGACATAAACCACAAATTACAATTCAAATGCATGTTTATTCTGTTGGGTATCATTCATTAGATGATACACTGGACTACATTCTCACAGTACATATTAATCCCTCAAAGCGAAGCTCCAATGATTTCAAAGTCTCTAAGCTGCCATTTTGGAGACTGCTGAGTGCAAATATTATAATGCCATTTGGGATACTCTAAAGTGCTTTTTAGAAAAGTAGTCTCTCAGTAATATTCAAACTTACTCTGATTGGGGTTTGGGCTACATTCTTACTGAGAAAAAAATGGTTCTCAGGTTTTATTTCCAGCACTTTGAAATTGACCAATCATATCTGAGTCCTTGCCCAGAATTTCATTGATTCTAAGCAAGGTGGTCAAAGCCTTGAATAAGTCCTTGAGTAGGTGCTCTTTAAGGGCAAGAACACTATGTTACATATCCCTGTATCACCAAGGGCACTCAATAAGTGTTTGTTAAATGAATAGATGAATAAGCGAATGAATAAATAAATGGAAGTACATTAATTTTGAATTTGTTCCTTAATTTCTTAGAAAAATGAAGGATCTCTCTCCTATCAATCAATTTTTCACAGTAGGCACCAGAGAGTGAAATAGAAATTTTCTTTAGAAGTACAAAAAGGGTAAACACTTTCTTTTCCCTGATTTTTGATGCAATAAACACTTAATAAGTACCTATTACATGCAAGGCATTGGAATGAACACAGATCAATTAAAAAATCTTCTGGCTTCAAATAAAACCTATTCAGAGACAAACCCATAAAGAACCCTACCTATCTGTAGAATTCCCTACACACACACACTAATTCCCTGTTCTAATAGAGCACATAAGATATCTTTCAAAAGCAAATTCCCTGTCAGTGCTGCCCTCCATTCCCAGATAGCCCTTAGTTCTCTTGGCTTATGTTTACTTAAGGACATAGAGTCTATTCTTCAACTTTAATAGGCATTATGTCTGGATTAAGGCACCCCAAGAAGATAAATCTTAGATAGTATTGCTTTGGTCTTCCATACTATTGCTTTCTCTAAGATACTTTGATACAGTGTTCTAGGTTTTCATTGAGCATTTCCATAGCAAAACACTGTAGGAACCTCACCTTGACATTTAATGTAGGGAAGTTGTTTGAGGACAAATTTTTCATTATATCACTCTGTGTTCTCTCTTGCTATGAGGTGTCACGTAGGAAGATTTTTCAAAACCACGAGCTAGTCATTACATGGGATTGCATTGTTTCTATCGTTATATTAATTTCTTCACAGGAGATGATAAAAGAGGGGCCCCCAAATTTATAAGTAAAATTTTTAACAATTGAAGTTAATTTCAATTATTATATAAAAAATACAAGATATATTTTTCACTTTTCACAGGAAATATAGCAGTAATCAGTAAAGACCAAGTCCTCCCAGCATTTATTATATTCTTTGTAATTTTTCTTACTATTTTTTAACTGAAGAAAGTAAGGGAAGAACACCCATTATTTGACTATTCAAGTAATCATGTACACCTAATATTTTGTTATATTTCTTTATAATTTGCTGAAGCATAAAAACTTTTCTATGTTATTAAAATCTCTTCTCAAATGATCAAATAATATTCCATTTAGTGGTTACCCAATAATTTACTTAACCAATCCTAGCATCTTAAATATGCAAGTTGTTTTTTTGCTTTTTAATAATTGTAACCTTTTGTGTTTTGGAATTATCAACCTATGAGACCTTCTACCACTTTTCTTATTAGATTATTAGAGATACACATATATATGTCATCTTATTATATTCACCATAAATGGGTTCTTCTTTCACTTATCAGCATTTATATACTTCCCTCTCTCTCTCTGCTCTATATGTTTATATACTGGCAGACATTTATTGATCAAAATGAATATCAAATTTTTTTAGTATTTGGATGTAATTATTGACATAAAAAATATGCTACAATAAGAAGACATAAAATTCTTTAGTTGGGTGCAGTATTCCTGATAACCATAAAGATCAAGGGAAGGAGACTTTGATTTAATCTTGGAAAAAGAGTCTTTATGTGATATTTTAAAAATCCCCTTGCTACAATCAAGCATGCTAAAGGCTAACTTAGGCATTATTCAAATTAGGCTATTATAAATCAATCCTATGATAATCCAGCTGAATAATTTTGTCACTGAAGGTGTCTATACATAAAAAATTTTCCATAGAGTTTGACAATTAAAAAAATGTATTGTAGTACAGAATTACCTTCCCTCTGAGGGACTCCAGGTCTACCAACTGGATTAAATTCTCACATAAGGGTAGTCACCAGAGGACTCAAAGCTATGCTAGCCCTAGGCCTACACAATTGACTAATTTGATCAAATAAATGACAAAAGCCATTCAGTATCCTGCTAACCACTCAATTCATTTAAAATATTATCTATGTATAACAACAACATAATGAAAAAGTTGTGCTTTATTGATTTGATTTTTTTCTTAATTCAAAGAGAGAATTTTTTTTGCCAAGTTAAGAGGTTTTTCTGATACACATACTGGGAGATAAATTTCTGCTTCTATAGATTGTACTTAAGCTAAGTCTAATGTTGAAAGTTTATACTTATTTCATGGTATTTTCTTTGGGCCCCTCTGTAAATATCTACTATATTAATGCATTCCTGTTTCTAAAAGGAAATGAAGAAACTCTTCAAATGACCCACATTGCAAATGACTTTTCTAAGAGCATTTAATATGGTTGAAAGACTTCTGTTTCTTTCAAGGTGAATCATTTTTACATTCTGTAGTAGTAGAGGACATAAGTCATTCCCCAGCACTTGTGTCTGCTATATTTCTGTTTTAAATCATTGATTATTACAGCTCTTTTTTTCCTTTCACTCTGTCCATGGCCCCCTACCACTCTAAAATCCAATAAAAAGCCAGATTGAAGAAAAATTATGGCAGAAATGAATTTTTGAGGCATAGAAAGGAACAGCCCTGAATTTTTCTATTTTTTTTTCATCATTTTTGCCTTAGTTCAGGATCTTTTTTCTAATTTAGGCCTGAGTCAAAGCCCACCATTTATATTTTGACCTATTTTCTGTTTGAAGTACAATTCTTCATGTGTCTTTTCTGCAATCAAAAAATTTAACCTATATAATCACTCCATGGGTAAAGATACAGAAAGAGTGGAAAAATTGATCATTTTTAATGTGATGGATGCAAGTGTGGAGTGATTAGATTGGGTAGATATGGAGGGTTAATGCTATTGTCCAGACCAAACCCTTAATATGAAATATGGTAAAACAATTTCTTGAATATTTGAAAGGTTAAAACAGCACCTTTTGTTATCTGCATTACTGTAAAAGAAGGAGGGGTGAAACAATTAGTAAGTGCTGAAAAATTCTAAGCAGTACACTTGTAGTCAGCCACCAGAATTCTTTATATCCAGTTATATCTTTGAGGAATCAGGAAAAATAGGATAAACCATGTAATTAGTATTTTAAAACTTTGACTCATCTGAGTCCTGTATTGGAATAACCAGTTGTTCCCTGCATTTATTTGCTTATCCATCTGATCTGACAGCTGATCCACCTGAGGTTGGCATTCAGGTTAGAATATAGTAGACCAAGACTAACTGGACTTCCTGTTGGGATACTCCATCAAAGCAGGGCATGAAATCTTGGCCAAAGGTAAATTTCTGTGAGGTCAAATAGAGTCAAGCCAAAAATGAGACTGCAAATCATGAATAGAAAAATGAAATGGTGGTTTAGACAGTAAGTCACACTGAACCAAGGTGGCAACCAAAGCAAAGACTGGTAGAATAGAAACTAGACACAAAGTGAAAAGTTGCCAAAATACGTGCAAAGTACTTAATGGAATTTATGAACCTTGGCCTTTCATTTACACTTCCATTCATATACAGCATAATAAATATCCTACATTCTCCCTACAGTTGTATATAAATAGAGGTCATGTATGCCACTCTCTCTCTTAACATCATGGTTATCCCACTTTTGTTATACTTATTTCTAGCAGGACTAAAAAAAAAAGTAAGTGTTTCCTTCTTTCTTGAACCAAAAGAAGTAAGATACTGCAGCTTTGTGGCATAAGGTTCCTCTCTTCATGGTACTAAAATATCTAGCAATATTAATTGGAAAGGGTAATGGAGGATTATCATTTAATGACCACAATACCCACGACCATGATTGGGATGACATCCATATTTTACTGCCCTGAATCAACTTTAGCACTTACTCAACCTTAGTTGAAATCTATTGAATATTAAATACCATTGACATTTAGTCCTTTGACTTTGAAAACTCTATCACTGACTGGCTATCTGATTTTCACTGCATTACCTGATTTTCCAAAAACTTCATGTCTTCATTACAAAATGGGGTAAAATATCTCAAAAATTGTTTTAAAGGCTAAATGTGTTCATTAACATTCATGGACACTATTAGCAGAGGGTGTGACTTTTCATAGGTTCTTAATAATGGCTTCTTTCCATTCTCTGCAACTCCTGTGAATCTCCTTCTCTTCTACTGAATAAGAGAGGCATTGGGGAGAGTCCGTTGATTTGTAACAGGTATTTTTACACCTTCCTCTTGAGAATACCTGTGAGAATCTTTAGAGATTGGCTCTTTCAGTCATCATGAATTTCTTGTTTCCCTACTTTTGAATAATAACTAAATTGGTTATTACAGTAATGTTTAAGAGTAAGTCGTGCAGGTTAAAGGAATCTTGTGTACCTCCAACATCTTCATGAGCTCTTTACTAGGGGACCCAACTGGATATGATACTTAGGGTTCCAGGAAAGAATAGTAAATCCAATTTGGCAAGATATGTTCTTTTAAATACCCTTTTATTCAAAGAAACAGGTTCAGTGCACAAATATTTATAGGAACATGCCAGAAACTCTACAAAACCACTGTCGCCAGAGAGTAGTAAAACAAAGGATTGTTAAATTAAATGCAGAACTTATTTTATACAGATGCTAGGTTTCTACCTAGTTTCCTAGCTTTCCTGTTGCTGTCTTAATGTTTTACATTGACCCAGGATAACATACTCTTCAATATATACCAAAATATTTCTCTGTCAATCTTTTAAATTTTCTAGCCTTTGATTTAACACAGAAATATTTTGATTTAACATGAATTTCACACTTGGACTGTGGATTCAACTAATCTTCCTTTGAAATAATATAGTATGAAATATCTCAATATTTAAAGTTGAATCTTACATATCTTTTTAAACTCTAATGAATTTTAGTTATTTCTCTTCAAATATGTGATTCTTGAGAATGTCTCAACCATTAGATTCCATTCGACTCTATGCTATAAGCCTCTCTTCATTCTTCTTCTACATCTTTGATCATTTACATCTCTCCCCTTTTCCTGTCTATCCTTAAGTTTTGTTATATCCCCTGTGGTTTATCATAAGCTCTATTCTCCTTTTATGCTACATATTTTCCTGAGAGTATCTTAATAACCCTCTGAATGCTTAGTGATTTATGAATTCTGATACCATTAACTTTCTCTTAAGTTCAAGACTCATATAGTCATCTGGTAACAGAATAGTCCAACCTGGATATTTTACAGTCACACAAATTTAAAATGTCTAGCAATGTTTCTGCTAACCCTGTACTTCTTCACATAGCTCTTATCTTGGTATCTCCAATTTTTACGTTCTTGGATAAGCCTGTAACCAGGCAGTAATTCTTAACTGGGTTTTCCTTTTTCTTTATCTAATTACTTACCAAGTCTTGTCAATTTGTCCCCATTGTAGCTCTCAAAAGCATTAGCTATCTCCACCTCCATTGGCCATTTCCTTAGTTAAGCCCTCTGGATTTCTCCTCACCACATTCTTAGTTGGCACACATATGCTGGAGTGATTGCTCTAAATGCACACATGGCCATGTCAATCCATTGTTTAAAATCTTTCAATAACTCTTTCCTCTGCCATGTATAAGATAAAGCCAAAACTCCACAAATGGTATACAAAGTCCATTACTATCCAATCCCTAATGATTTCAACATCTGCCTTTAATGTCTCTTTTTTACACTTTACATTCCTGCAGTATTTAACTGCTGACAGACCGTCTCACTACCTCTATGCCTCCACTTCCCCATCACACCATTGTTTTGCATCCCTCCGTCCACTGAACATACTTTCTCGATGCATGAAATGTGTTCCTTGACATCTCCACATACTCATCCACTTGAGGAGCTTATTTTTTACTCCTTTTTGAGACATAATGCCCTTACAAAACCTCCTCTGTCACCATAAAAAATTCTACAAGACAATTTCCTCCTCCCTCTCTAAAAATATCTGAATTTTTAAAATGTTTCCATTATTACATCTAATATAGACACATATTATGCAGGAAACCCAAGTGACAAGTGGTTGGCCCTAGTTCTGAATAAAGTGAAAAGAAGTGATGAAAGAAAATAAATGTTTGTAGAGATGTGTGTGAGTGTGGAGGACGTGGGGAGAATGACAGAGAAAGAGATACTGAGGTAGAGACAAAGAGACACAGAGAAAGAAAGTAACACATAGAAAGAGCAAGAGAAATGGGGGCAGAAAGGCAGAGAGAATGCACAAGCACATATTTTGGAATTAAATAAATATATTATTTGGCAACCAGAATAAAATTATCATTTAAGTGTTTGCACTTTGGGCATTTGTTTCCCATTGAAAAAGTACTATGGAATCACCAAGGAAAAACCCCTAAATATTTAGAATCAGTAATAGCATGAAGATATTAATTCATGTACTGATAGTTTAGTTATAGTTTATGTCTCTCAGACTGGAGGTCAGTGGCACAATCAAGCCTTGAACTCCTGCGCTCAAGCGATCCTCCTGCCTCAGCTTCCCAAGCAGCTGGGACTACAGGCATGAGCCAGTGGATTTTTTTAAAATGTATTTTTCCCTTCAAGTAAATGTTACTATATATTTAACTTTATGCATTTTTGACAAATGCTAGCTAATACATGGTGATCGAAGTGTATGCTTATTCTCCCATCAAACTAGATATATCAGAGATAAAGAATATGTGTGTTTGTGTATACATATATACATATATTTATGTGTATATATATGTGTATATATATATACACGTATATATGTGTATATATATATATATACACACATATTTACTTGAGACTAGTAACCATTTGACATCACATGATATTTCCACGGCTGTTTTTGTTTGAGTTAGGGTTAAAGGATTTTGCACAAAGCATTCAGATATAGTCTACTTCTGGCAAAATGCATGCCTCTCTATATGGGGCTATTGTTCTGCTTCTGAAAGCAATCTTGCTTCAGCTGAATGCATGACCTTATTCTGAAGTGATTGGCTCATTTGAAAGGCCATGTATACTTTTCCTTGTGCAAAGGAAAGCTAGACTAAATCAATTTATATTTCCTATGAACATAAAAAAAAAAAAATCCTTTGGCTTAGTAAAGCCATGGCAGAAAAACATGTTGCATAAAACAAGGCATCATTGAGCTTGAGCATTAGTTTGCATGAAGCGCTTGTAATCTTACAGGAAGTACTAGACTACATTTGGCGTTGGGATTAGGTATTTTATTTATTTATTTTTCATTATCACTGAGCTTTTTGGAACTGAGGTATTGCAAACTGGATAGCAGCTTGTACTGATTTCCAAAGCCAGTGGAACAGCCTTGAGAATTTCTCCCTTACAGAGTGATGTCATCAGTTGGCCAGTTTCCGTAGCTCCCCCTACCCTACCAAAGAAGTTCCTCTCTGTATTAGTTCTACCTTCACCTGCCAAGAAAAGAAAACACACAGCTTCCTTTATGCTACAGTGAAACAAAGTGGTTTGGACACAATTTGGAGAAGAACTGCCAGAAAAAACAAAAAAAGGGCTTTAACGTAATAATGTTTCCATACATTTAGGTGCTCTTCTAGAATATATAACTTTAATTGATTTTTACCTGTTTTATGGAATACAACTGGTATAGTAGAAATTGAACTATGGCATTGACCCAGAAATTTAAAGAAAAGATATAAAACTTTATAAAATCCAAAACTATTAAATCATTGTTAGAGTGATTTTTTTTTCCTTTCACAAAATAGTACAATGCTTGTTGTTAACAGAAAATATCCTAATTTTATCTAGTGTAAGACTTTTTTCTGTTTTATCTGAGATAAAATTTTAAACAAGGTAATTCATTAAGACCATATTCTGTACCAAAGATACTGAAATAAATGGTATGCTATGGTTTCCACATGAAAATTATTGTATTCACAACATAGTTTTTACAATTAAATGTAGGCATCCTGAAAATACTTGTATATTTTGTTCTCAGAAGAACCCCCCCCTAAAAAAAGTTTTCAGATATCAAGACAGTTAAAACTTATCTTGCCATCAAGATGCTTAGGACACAGTGCTTTAGAAATTTTGAATGATTCAAATCCTTTTAGGAACACGCTGCAGCATTTAAAATCATCTCATCCTTCATTAAATATGATTTTGCCCCTTGCACTTTTAAAAAACTTCACTTGTGTGTAATAAATTTTCATTTTGGAGATACCAAAAGAATTAAGTTACACTAAGTATAATAGAATCATTGATATTAGAGATGAGAAAAATGTATTAGGCCTATCCTTTGAAGTCTCATGAAGGACAGTTTTCAATATAGTGTGCGACTTAGTGAGTTCTCTAGTCTAGCGTTTAATGGGAATTTTCAGTGTGCTAATAAAATGCTTCTAAAAATCTATCTATTTAGGCCATGTGTACCCAAGTGAGGCAGACGTTACTGAAAAGTGGAATAAGTTCTCGTTTTCTGTAGTTCATTAACATCGGCCTTGAGTGGAAAAGGCAGCATCTTTAGGGTCCCCACCATCCACATTAAATGAACGAAGGCAACTAGAAGCAACCATCTCTCCTTTTTTATGCCTGTTTGGACCACAGCCATAGGAATAAAACCTTAGTGTCCTGCACAAATTAGGGTAGTAGCTATTTCTTCAAATTCTATTTTTATATAACGAGTTAGATTGAAATAGCGTAAGCCAGAGAAATAAATAAGAGCTGGAGAAAGGCAACTAAAAGACAGGGATGACAAGTAGATGATAAGGAAGGAAAATATAAATGAAAAGGATGAGTCGTGGAATTAAACTTGAGTTTCCAAAACTAATGTTTCCAATTATATTACACACATCTATTAATATTGTCAGTTGTAAAAACTTGCTTGTTGTGAATACAAAATGAGATTTAAAAATGTAAAACACTTAGCACAGCATAGGAGAAGTATTCCATATTTAATCACTTTTGTTCTTGATAAGTGAAACTTTGCATGATACACAAGAAGTAATCTGAAATACAGTGTTATTATATGGCCTCAAATCTTGGGGATAGTTTCTAATATAAGTGTTAACTAGGAAATATAGAGTTAATTTTTCAGAAAGTATGCCATGGTTTAGAACAAGAAAAATCACATACTTCATCATGAGTTATTTGATTTGATCCACCCATCCATCCATTGAACCATCCAACCGTTCATTCATTTATTCAATAAACACTATTGAACAAATCATCTCTAAAGTAGTGTGTTGATTTCTGGGAATATAGAAATGAACAGAAAAATTAGTATGCTCAAATTCCAATGGAAGTGACAGATGTATATCTTTATCTGTTAGACAGATGTATATCTTTATCTGTTCGATAAAGAACAAAGAAATAAGTGCTTAAATGGATGTCTGTTGTAGGTACAACTGAGGGACAGTCATGTGAAAAGTGTCAGGGCAGGAGACTTAGAACACCTAAGTCTCTGACCCCCAATTAGCAAGCAGTAGTATACAGATATTAGATACTCCTTAGATACCACACACTAAAGTGAAACAAACAACCTGTCCGTTGTTCATGTGAAATGGGATGTCATCCTTAAATCTGCAGTGTCAGTAGAACTTTATAAACTCTGCATCAATCAATTCTTTTAAATGGGAAACTATATTATTACTGCAATACTTCAACTAATGAATCATCTGAGAATAATGATGAATAAAGACAAACCCTGTTGAGAAAAAAATGAACGAAGGTCTTCATAAATCATTCCAAGAATGCTGATGCATCTTAGAGCTAAGGAACCATGTTACTTCTAAGACATAAAGGGTTGGGCAATGCCAATCTCATGCTGTATAAGGAAGGCAAAGAGGGAAAGTACAAGAGAGAAATAACAATGTCATCAAAGGTAGTCAAAGTTGCTTTTCTCATTCATACCCTACTTGCCTCCACTTGCTAGTGCCTGTATAACTTAGAAAGCTTATCTATTGCTGGATCAATTGATTATAATTTAGTTTGGGCAAATTTCAGTATGTTACCTCATCAGACTTTGGATTTCTTTGCTTGTGACTCTTTGATTAGTTGATTAGTTTGTTCTTTGATAGCCATCTCATTCCAAAAATGTTTTAAGGTGACAAATTTTCCTTTGGTTTAATAATAAACTTCCTCCCTTGTTAAAATAATGTACAACAGGCAGTTGGAGAGACTTTTCATTTCTATAGGGGAAATCTTGAAACCAAATTGTACCTGTCTACTTACATTATGACTAAGGCACACAGATTTACAATGCACTCCCCTAATATTTTGTTTCATCACTCCTCTGTTCTCCAGAAGCATGTTGGCAACAACTGTCATATAGTACTATAATTATTTCTTTGAATATGTGCCTTATTCCAATGGTTCTTAAATTTTAATGTATATCATCATAATTACCCAGGGGGAAATGGATTGTTAAAACATAGCGTCCAAGAGTTTCTGATTCAGTATGTCTCGGTGCAGCCCCAAAATTTGCCTTTCTAGCAAGTTCTACAATGCTGCTAAAGCTGCTGATTTGGGGATCATGCTTTGAGATCCACTGTCTTAGTAAATACCTAAATAATGGTAATTAAGTCTTACTTTTGCATAGAACCTTTTGGAAAGTATTCAACAAATGTTAAAAACATTGAATAAGTGAATAAATGATTGTACCTGGTTTAATACTCCCATATAAAAAGAATTCATAGTTCCTGATCCCACTTCTCAAAATGTTGGCCTTTAAAAAACCCTAAGAAGGATCAGCCTGTGGGCAAAACAATAGTTATAACTGAAAAGCTAGGACTGGAAATGTCAAACAACATTTCAATCTTCAGTTTCTCCAGTGATAGACAAATGAGTTTCACATAAATCCTTGGCAAGATTCAAAACATAGAACTAACAAAATCTAGAAAGGGGCACAGCAATTACAAGACTCCTATGGGTTCAAGAACAAAGGCTGACTGGCAGCATTTTTTCCCTTAGCAATGTTACTTACAGGGTACAACAGGAAAATACCCTAAGTATAAAATGGCTGGAACCACAAAACAGCCTTGCTTCTCTTCTAAACCGTGGGAAAAGATAAGTTAGATGCATAGAAAATTAAATAAATTAATAAGGACCTACATGAATATATGGATGTCAGCCTGGAAGATGATTTCTGCTGGTGTATCGTAAGTGTGGCACCTGAGCACTTAACCTTATATGCTTGTTTTCATCAGGAGTTTGGATGATGATACAGAGGGTGAACCACCACAATCAGAGATGGTTCAAAACTGGGGGTAAAAAACAAGTGATTTAGGAGACAGAATCTGAATAATCTGGCAGTATCTGAACAACTGAAGCAATGAACTGAAGCAAAGATTACATTTCATAAATGTGATAATGTGAAAATGTAGTAGATCCAAAGATTAATCACATAAATCATAGATTCAAGGACACTATGCACAAGAAACACTGGTAATCAGCCACAGATTCAATAGGAGTCAACAATACATTATGACCACCTTTAAAAATATATATATGAATATATATATGAATATATAAGAATATATCAATCATATGTGAATATGTATGCCTTAGCTATACAATAAGTAGACATGTATGATATATGTGTCTCCCATTCTTTTATCCAGTTATTGACTCAAAAACACTTAATAAAACACACAACAAAGCCCCAACATAACACAATGAGTGGGGTAAAATATTTAATCCCATAAAATACAAAGTTGTCTTGCCAGGACTCTAACCAAATGAATTGGGAAAACCTGCCCAGCAGTTTGCTGGGGTCCTGGCAATATGATACAAACATATGCAGGGTCCAGTTGTGGCGGCAGTTGTCTACTCTGGCATACATATCCATAAGGATTATTTGGGATCCTTGGATTTACTGAGAATTCCAGCACAGAAGCAGCTACTACAGGCATCTCCTGATTAGTTCACACCCATCTCGTTGGCTCTATTCAGGAAGATGACATCAGAGATTACTGAAAAGATGGAGATTCATTCTTTGCCTTCCAACTTCCTGAGTCTAGGATGTTCCTCCTTTTTCCAGGCATTTTTCATTTGAAAGCAGGGGTGGATGGAAGACCATGCCCGGCACCAATCATGTCCTGCCTGTTTTAGGGTTTCCACGGGAGGTAATTGTAATGGAGTTTTATTCCAGATAACATGCTAGCTTCCTGACCCACAGAAATAACAAGATATTAACCCTGTCCTCGGGAGGCTTACAGTCGAATGAGAAGATGTGAGCATCTGTGAACAGGTTTAGTTTAATAACTGTCTTAATCAATGTATGCAAAGTACAATGGCAGCAACATTGATTATTTAAATCTTGCTCAGGGAGTCAAGAAATCTTCACAGAAGAGGTATCATTCAAGCTCAAAATTAAGGGATGAGCAGGTGTTTGCTAGAAGATAAATGATCAGATATTGTCATTCAAAAGCCAGAAGATGATAAAAATTTGGAACTAATTGATAGGCACAGAAAGAAGCAAAAATTGTTGGAAATCCAGAATGGGGGAGGAGGGGTTGGGGAGAGGTAAAGACTTACTTAATGGGTACAATGAACACTATTTGGGTGATGGGCACACTTATACCCTGACTCAAGCATTATAAAAACTATCCATGTAACAAAAACATTTGTACCTCCCTAATGTAAAATAAATACATAAATAAATAAACAGAAGATGAAGTAGGGCAGTAAAGCAGGACCAAATTAAGAAAGGCTTTGAATTTCCTTCAGTGGTATCTAAGATAACAAACAGCAGCAAGAACTAATAATACAAAATAATATATATGGATAAATAAGAAGAGGAATGTTATCAATTAAGAAGCTGTGAATAAACTAACTGTAGCAAGAAATATCAGCTGAACACTTGTGTTTTCTAAAATATTTATGCAAATGAAAATGACATATTATGAGTTACAAACATTGGAAAGATGACTACCTTTAGATGCTTCTGACATTCCACCATGGGTTCTAGGATAAGGGAATTTTGAATTGGACTATTGCAAGGATTTCAGCACTTGGAATCATTTCACATTATTTACCAGCATTCTATCTTGGATGACTCCTTGACAATGTTCAAAAGTAGCCCATTAGTAAATGGAATTTCTGGACAGCTCCTCCCCCTTTCATAGGGCCTTGTACTATTATAGATTCCAGCTATAATATAATATTAGCCTCAGGGATTAATTCAGCTTTGATTCATCACTTGGACTTAATGTTTTTTTTTCAAAATGCTTGATGTTATTTTAAAAGCAAGAATACATCCTTTGACACTCTGGTAATTAGAACAAAGAGACCCATAATGGATCCTATACTTAACCATATTCAATAAAATAAATGAATTCAATTTTTTAATACAGCTACCTACATCATCATTACCACCTTCCACACTCAAGTGGATTTGCCCCTGCCACTCCTGGTATTGGCCCTGGTCACTTTTCTCTTTTCGAGGCTGAATAATACAGATATCCTTATACTTTCTTCACAAGTCAATTTACAAACTTTTAAAAATCTCATTTTGCTCTGTTTAAAACTGTGAGTCTAAATGTGGACATACTAGTTATTGCTAACCTGTTCCAGAGAACCATTAGGCATTTTCCCAGCTGCCTGTGGGGGTAACTTTCACACTTTTCCAGAGCTGAGAAGGGAAGAGTAGTGTTGCCAACCAAGGAAACATTGCCTAGTGGCCTGGTATTCTGGGATTTTTTCCAGCCTGCTTTGTGGAGGCAGCCCAAACACCATAGTGTTTCCAAAATGCCTGTCTAGGTTGACTAAACCTATAGTAATTTCACACAATTATGTTATAACCTTGTTAATAAAATGGTCTAACCACATCCTTTTTCTCTCCCTCCCTCTCTTCCTTCTGTCCTCCCTTCTTTCTTTCCTTGTTCTTTCCCTTCCCTTCCTTTCTTTTCTCCTTCTTCCCTCATTCTCTCCCTTCCATATCTCCTATCAATTATCTAGTCCCCCCCCCCAATATTTTGCAATTTGGCATGAGGTCCACTTAATTCGTGCATGACAGAAGAGGATTAGAGCACCCCAGGGGTTAGTCAGCCTCCTCACTGAGACCCATCCAGACTGAACATGGGCCAAGACTGTTGGAGGCAGGTTTGCAAGCACTAATAGCAGAGTGCATAGGTCAAGAAGATAAATGCTTGACTTTTTATATTTATCAAAAACAACCAATCTAAAGCAAAGAGATAAATAGTATTTTCGATGGAAAAAAATTAGTCATACGCAAATATATAAAATAAAGATAATAATATTATGAGATTACTCTGAGAGCTGGATATACAAAAAATGCAAGTGTTTAGCACATTGGCATTTAATGAATTCTCATTAAGTGGTATTGTGATGTAGGTAATGCAGAACATCATGCTACATCAGGTACACATTATTTTTAAGACTGTAAAAAATATATAAAATCATTATCATCTGCCTCAACCTTTGGTTATTATTACTATCAAAATTAGCAAAGTCTTAAATTAGGAATTGTGTTGGTAAAACAATAACCAGATATTAGCTAGTTGTTGTTTAGCAGTTACTCATAGTAATAAGGCATAAAAAGTATTATCCCAGAAGCAGGTTAGGTTTAAAACCCCTCACATTCATTGAAACTTACACTATCTCTGAGATTACTGAAGAAGTCACGTTCTATGTCACCAGCTTAAGTCCAGGTTGATGGTTAGGCTTCCTCTTAGTGTGACAAATTTATGATTAAACAACATGAGGAAATATATTTAATTGTCTGAGAATTGTTCATTTAAAAAATATCTGAAAGTGTTATAGCCTAATTTTAAAAAATGTCAAAAAGAGAAAAATACATTTTGATGTATTTCATTTTGAACTTTTATGTACTTTTTAGAGTCACAAAAATAATGTGTATATGATATACCATGGTGTTTCACATTACCTACATACCTGCAGTGATTAAGAGTGGGTTTTGTCATCAGAATGTCCAGCTTCAAACTGCAGTTCTCTTGTCTCTTAGCAATGTAACCTCCCTGAGACTGAACTTCTCCTTATGTAAAAATGAAGATAGCAATGATGACCACAACGATAACAACATGTACCTCATTGTGAGAACTCAATTAGAGAATCCACATAAAGTGCTTCCTGCAATGCCCAGGACACAGTACTCAATAGACATGAGATATTTTAATGGTTGAGAGTAGTCCCTAATCTTTTAACCATTTCTGGTAGTTCACAACCAATAATGCAATATTATGAATGATGCCATAAGTAGCAAAAGCAGGTTCACACCCCTTTCTCCTTCCTTCCTTCTTTCCTTCCTTCCTTCTTTTACTCTATTGCCCAGGCTAGAGTGCAGTGGCGCAATCATAGCTCACTGCAACCTCCAACTCCTGGGCTCAAGCAATCCTCCTGCCTCAGCCTCCCAAGTAGCTGGGACTACAGGCATGTGCCACCATGCCCGGCTTATTTTTTTTAATTTTTTTAGAGACATGGTCTTGCTATGTTGTCCAGGTTGATCTACTCCTGGCTTCAAGTAATTTTTCCACCCCAGCTTCCCAAAGGGTTACAGGTATGAGCCTATTAACTTTTTTTTTTTTTTTGGTTTTTAGTTGATGAGATTATTGAAAGCTGATGCTCTATTGTCATATTTGTTAATAGCTCTCTCTTAGCTGTTTTTTAATGAGCATTTTTACTTTAACTTAACTAAAGGAAATATAAAGGAAATCTTGCCAGATTTCCTCTTCACCTAAGCTCCCACTCCCCTCCCCCTCCCTCACCACCCAGCCACCTGTGCCCAGGACAACTTCATGGGAGAGAACTGTAGGACACAGCAGGTCCATGTAACCAGGCATTCCCCTGTGAAGCCACATTCACTTTCCCTGACATACAGAAATCCTAAGACTCAAACTCCTTTTACTCACCTCCTCCTTTCAGAAGTCTGAGCTACACACTATAACTTTTTTTCCAATTTAAGTTTAATTTGCATTTCTTTGACTACTAATGAGGTGAATATTTTCCCATATATTTGCTTACTAGTTGTATTTGCTCTTTTGTGAATTGTCTGTTTGTGTCCTGTGCCTGGTTCTTATGAATGTGTATGAGCTTTTTTTAATTACAAAGTTATTAATCCTTTATCAAATATATTGTTTTTGAAATAAGGATTTTTTATATTTATAAAACCAAATTTATTGGCATTTTATGGTTTTTAATCATTTATAAATTCATAGTCATCCTCAAGACGAAAATCTAACTATTTGCCTCTATTTTTTTTTTTTTTTAGTTTAACAATGGTTTGATTTTCTTTTCATTTTAACATTTTAATCCATCTGGAACTTATTTTGGAATATAATGTGAGCTGAGGGAATACATGAATTTTTTCCAAATTGCAAATTTACCCAATACCATTTTTGACTAAACCTTCTCCTCCCTGCTTCATTGATTTACAATGACTTTAACATACATGGTATTTTTACAAATAATAACATCTATTTCTGGGCTATTTACTCTTTTCCATTTAGCTATTTTTATACCAAAACCATAGATTTATATGTTATAAGTTATAATGTGTTTAGTGATGGTAGTGGTTTCAAATTTACTTTGTTAATCTTGTCTGTTTATTCTTTCTAAATGAATGCTAGAAAAAAATGTTTTAAATTTTCCCCCAAATTCCTATTTTATTTCAACTACATGAAGCATATAAATAAATGTGTGAATTACATAAAACATATAAATAAATGAGCTTAATCATTTTTTTCAGAATCAGGGTTAATTCTTAATTATAGATCTTAATAAATTTTTAAATTTTCTTCATGTATGTTACTTATATAGAGTGCAATTATATTTTTAATTTTCTTATTATTCCTGGGTTCCTGATATCTTTTGTTGACATTTTGACTGGGATCTCTTCTTTTAATTGTATTTTTAGCTTTATGTTAAATAAAATTACATTTTCAGTCATATTCATAATCTTTTTTTTTTATAACTCTTAGGGGTAACTTTTCCCAAATTTGCATTTCTTTCTCATGTCTAAGAAATGTGTCCTATTCTTTCTGGTGTTTTCATGAAGAATGTCTGTAGAAATTCTTGCTCAGCACCTTTTGACATAAATGTATTATTTACTTGCTTCTAATGTGTTGGTTTCCTATTTTCATTAAATAGATTTCATAATACTGTATCCTGCTTTTTCTCCTGAGATTAAACCTCACGAGGTGGTGGCAAATTATTCTTTGCAACACGTCAATGATGGCCTTACAACCTAAGAATTTTTAAAAAATAGTAATTGTTGTATCCAACATTTCCCTATTCATAACCCCACTCATCTTCCTTTATCTACCAAATTGGTAATCCTATTTAAAAAAATTAAGCTTGCCTGGCTTGATTTTTGCTGAGGGAAGTCATGTTTGACACTGGACACGATTCCTTTGTCAAACAGTAGTTTTAGTTTTTCTTTCTTAATATTTGTTGTGATGTTTTATTAATTATTGATATGAATGAATCTTGTAGACTTTTTTTCCAAATATTGGACTAACTGAAACTTTCTGTGCTTCAAGGTTCTAAATAAGTCTCAACACAGCATGGTTGGTATACATTATACAATCATCACTATATAGTATTTTCCCAGAGGAGTTATTCTGTTGTTCACCAACAGTTACCAATATCTTAGCTCTCACACCAAATCACATCAACATTCATAGCTATAATGCAGGTTTTGTTCTCCTCTGTCTGATTAAAATTTTAAAAATCACCGAGGTTGAACATATGGGATTTTTCAACATCCCATTATTATTGAGACTCATATTGCTATTTGAGTTTAAAATAATAACAATCTGAACGTCCATTAAGTAAGGACTCACACACAATAGGGGTAGTTGTTGTGAGCTAACCACTTGTTAGGCATATTGTGTGCCTGACAACCCACACATGCCTGAGATAAAAATGAACTATTTTCAATTGCATGCTATTGCCTAGGTTATTTGTTTTTTAAAAAGCAACTGTAGCATTTATTTTAAGATTGAGAGAAAGTTATGAAGCACTGGAGAAAAAAAACAGAGGCAAATAAAAAACATAAACTAAGAAACAAATTTGATCAAAGACAAAACTGCATTTGAAGACCCTGGTTCCACTGCCTGACCTGAAAGTCTGCCAAAACTAAACAGTGAAAGATGTAGAGAAACTTTGATTCACATAATTGTCCTTATCTTCTGAGAATCTCAAAATTACTAGAAGTTATAGGAAATATGGAAGATTTTTATTAAGTGTATAGGGAGACCCCATCCTGCTAATCAGACAAAGTTACAAACCATGAGTGTTTCCATAGGGACCCCAACTAACATCCTAGAATGTTTCTATTTTTCAAAGAAAATTTCCAAATGCTTCCTCTAAGATAACTTCCTAATTATTTTACTCGTATGTTTAGCATTTACAGTTATCTATGCATTCATTCCTCATGTTTGTGCTGAGCATATACAAGTCAGGTACTGCCTTGGTCTTTTTTCACACCAGGGAGAAGTCCTCAAGTTTGCATGATTGGTCACACATCGTCTCCTCTCTCTCTCTATCCACTACTCCAATCTCCTCTATTGAACCATATTAGAGGAAAGCCTAGATATGAGGGAAGAAATTATTCCTCTAGAGTTGTTTAAATTGAAAACTCCACTTCTTTAATATTCCTTTTGGGCCAGGCATGGTGGCTCATGCCTGTAATTCCTGTACTTTGGGAGACCCAGATGGAAGGATTACTTGAGGTCAGGAGTTCCAAACTAGCCTGGACAACATATTTAAAACCCATCTCTACCCCAAAAAAATGTTTTGTTTTTTTTAATTAGCCAGGCATGGTGGCATGCACCTGTAATGTCACATACTTGGGAAGCTAAGCAAGTTTAGGAGGCTGAGGCAGGAGGATTGCTTAAGCCCAGGAGTTCAAAGTTGCAGTGAGCTATGATTGTGCCACTGCACTGCAGCTTGGATGACAGAACAAGACCCCATCTCTTAAAAACAAAAATCCTTTTATATTGTTTCAGATGTGTATCAAAGTGATTACCTGAGCTCATACCATTGAAATATTTTCCTTAAGTGTGCAAGATTTGCTTTAAATTAGTACCTACATTGACAAATTAAACAGCTATAACAGGCTTTAGGGTTCTGAGTATTACATGAAGTGGGAAGGAAAGGAGGGAGAGAGAGAAAAATATGTGTGTGTGTGTGTGTAGTTATTTGAACCACTACAGGTGATTATATATTCTTTTTTTATTTAACAACAAAAAGACCTCCAGAAAAAGTTTGTCGGAGATGCTCAACTTCTCTGGTAATTAAAAAAAATGCAAATTAAAACAAGTGTGAGATAAACACACTTTGAAGAAATTTAAAGGTTTGATGTTACCCAATCTTGAGCAAGACTTAGGAAAAGGCTCTCTCCTACACTATTGGTAAAACAGCAAGTTGGTACATTTTTGGAGGGAAATTTAACAATGTCTATCAAAACTAAAAATACGTAAACTCTTTCATCAACATTTTCATTTTTAGGAATTCTTTCTATGGAAATTCCCATGTGCAAAGTTATATGTCAAAATATACATGTGGCTTCGTTTATCATATAAAATAATTAGAAACAATCTAAATGCCTAATGGTTGGGAAACCTTTAGAGAAATTATATTATATTCATATAATTGCATATTATGCACTCCTTAAAAATGAGAAAGGTCTATATGTAATACATATTGGGAAATACATTTTTAGGTGATTAAAAAGTAGGTTGCTGAAATACGGTATAATCTCATTTGCATAGAAGAAAGTGTGTATGTGTGCACGCATGTGTGTGTGTGTGACTAGAAAATTACCAGAGAGATACGGGGAAAAAATCTTAAAACTCATTACCTGGTTGGGGAAGGTGGTAGAAACAAGTAGGTCTGAGGATGTAGGGGAAAAGATATTTACTTTTGCTGTGTGCTTTTCCATATTGTTTAATTTTTTGTACCATTTTAAATTAATCTTTAAAAATGAGTCATTCATTTCTCCTTTTTTGAATTGTATAAAATAGCAGGTTTATAACAGGTGTGAAATCAGAATGTACTATTTCAGCCACTGTCACTATAAATTCTATATATTTTCTGTTTTTAAGGAAGTTTTACTGGAATATGATCTCAAACATTTGAATACCTTCTGATCACTTAGAACATTATAAGTGACAACGTATCAACAATAACTAATGTGTGCTTGAAAATGTGACTTAGAAAGGCTGTATCATAATGTACCTGGTAATATTAATAGACTAGGGTAAAAGGAACAGCCAAGTTATCAGTTTTATCCATTCACTTTAAGTGCAGGAGGTTTTAGGCATAATCTTCGAAATGTCTTCTCTACAGATGGTTAATGCTTATGAAACAATGATTTTATCTTCCTCCTGTTTTCTTTGAACACCATCACCTAACTGCTACCATTACCTCCACAGTTGTCCGACAAGATATCAAGCTGTAGTCAGTTCTACATATGTTGGCTGTAGTCAGTAGTCTTTGATAAATATATAAAAAGGGAACATAATATTCCATTCCTTTGTTCTTCTGCACACCTGAAAAGAATACTTAAATTTTATCAATACTATTTCCACATATTCTTTTATTATATGGTCATATAAAAGTGATGGTTCTATAAATTTATTTAAAACCGACTATTTTTCTTTAGTGAGATACAGCTTTTGGGCCTTAGGTGAGTACTGGAAAAGCATAAAGCCACGAGAATATAAGCCTCGCATGAAAATATAATTTTTGCACTGGCTTTATTTTTCAAAGTT
Source organism: Microcebus murinus (assembly GCF_040939455.1). Classification (NCBI taxonomy): domain Eukaryota; kingdom Metazoa; phylum Chordata; class Mammalia; order Primates; family Cheirogaleidae; genus Microcebus; species Microcebus murinus. The sequence continues at coordinate 64,740,848 of NC_134105.1, forward strand.
GAAATAGGTTTATTCCAAAGGCTACATGAAAGGAGGGCTAGAAAGATGTTCATATCACTACATTTGTGAAATGTGAAAATTTGTGAAAATTTGATCTGCTTGCAATTTCTGGTTGATGTCAAGTGAATTAAATCAAAGGATAAAGTCAGATGAAGTAACTATCAGTGGGAAAGAATGAACATGACAGTGACTTGGGTAAAACATACAGGAAGATTTTCTGATACAGAGGGGTAATAACATTGGGAGAAAGCAGCAAGAAAAACATTCTTAGATATTACTTGCTGCCTGCCTTAAAATTAGACAAAGTTATGGTAATCCTTTAGAAGACTAAATTAAAAAACGAGTTAACAATGCATTCATAATGAAGTATGTGCTATATTTTATTAAGAACTAAAATAAAAACTAAAGAGCCTCTGCAATATTTTTGCCAAGATGATTCCTTATAAGAAAAACTAAGGAGATAGATAATTCTAATTTTCTAATCTAGAGTTGCTGCTAAGTAAACAAAAAGACATACTCATAAGCAAAAAGGGTATGGTCCCCAAAATAACTGCTAGAGAAAATGAAAAGTCTTCAGAAACCAGGAAAATAAGTGTTAACTTGAAGTCTGAGACCACATAGCTCACTATGTTTCTATAATTGTCTGATGTCCTTTAGGAACTTGTGGCTAATTACAAAAAAAAAAAAAAAAAAAATGGCTCCAGAGCAATCTTAATTTGTTTTCTGTTTAAATAGCACAATCTATTAGGTTTCAATGTCTCTAACTTGAAAGAATTTTATTTCTTTTTCCTGAAAAAAGTCCTATTCTTTACCATAAAAAATGACAAGTACAAGGTCAAATTCAAAGGTAATCTAATGACATGTCTGACTGTTCTATCTAAATGAAATAAAACAGATGCAGTCTCTTTTATAAAGGACCTAATAGAATAAACCTAGTAAGCAGGAAACCATGTCATTCAGCTTAGTTGCTTTGGCCTTGGTTTCGATGGTGACCAGCAATCCTTGGTGTGTGGTAAGGTGACAATTGAACTGGTTTTATTTGCTGGCCTCCATAATGCCTTCTCTTGCAGTGTTTTCTGTATTCTGCACCAATACATCCCCAAGGTTTATTTTACCTTCCCTATTTGTTAGTCACATGGTAACAAATCTGCATCCAACACCAGATTAATGTACTGTTACTGACCATGATTTGTCTCTGCAACAACCTAGAAGCATGCATTGTCTTTGTCTTGGGACCTTGTGTTTTTGGTGGCTATGCCTTACAAAAGAATGTACTGCCAAGCTAAAAAAAAAAAAAAAAAATTAAAGGAAATGATGTGATATGTACTGTATACACTAAGTTTAAAGAGTCTTTGATCAATCTAATGCAAACAATTGTTGCTAGATAAATGTTCGTTGAGTCAATGGTCATTGTGAAATATGGCTATTGCTATCACTCTCATGAATAGAAGCACACTTTCAAATTGCTCCCGGCTAAATCTTATACCATCTCTGTAATTTCTTGTTGTTTTTTTTTTTTTTTACTACCAGAAGTTTATAATGTATACTGTACCCATCACATGGGAGAGGCCTCAGTTCAGAAGTATTTCTCTCTCCTCCTCTCTACTATCCTTGATGCTGTCTTTTCAATTAATATTCACCCTACATTGCATGGGGACAGCTGATACCTACATTTTGGCATTACTTTGAGGAGCAGTGAGGCAATACATCCCAAATACCAGACAGTCATGGCTGTTTTTTGTTTTTTCTCTTATTATTGTTTGTATTTTGTTTTAATTTCAGAATTTTACAGGAGTACATGCATTTTGGTTACATAATTTGTTTTTGTACAGTTTGAGTTGAAGTTGTAAGTGTGCCCTTCAGTCAGTTCGTGTGTATTATACCTGTTAGGTGTGAATTTACCCATCTCTTCCTCCTCTTCCTCCTCCTCCTCCTCCTCCTCCTCCTCCTCCTCCTCCTCCTCCTCCTCCTCCTCCTCCTCCTCCCTCCCACCTACTTGATTTCCCTTGAATTGTTTTCATCTGATCTTGGAAGCTAAGCAGGTTTGGGCCTGGTTAGTACTTGGACGGGGGTCATGGTTGTTTTGAAGTGATTTTAATGTACTTCTAACCTTCCTGGAAGTTGGTCCTCATTTTTCAAATCAATGTTAGCCAGTACTGCTGTGATTTGAGAGCCTGCAGAAAGTTCCTATTCTCTAGAAGCTGGTAGTGTTGGCAAAGTTGGTCATGGAACTGTGTTTGTTAAAGTGCTTGGACTTGTAAAACAATATACCAACATTAATTGTTAGCATTATTGTTTTTTAGTCTGTGCCAAATCTTGCAGAGTATTTTGTTTACCAATATTTTTCTGAAATAACTCAATATCACAGAGAAGCATACCAGCAAAGTACTTCTGTTATAAACTTTTAGAAAATAAGGAAAATACAAAAATTGTTATATACAAATGCTGAATCACCAAAATAGTCATTTTTATTTTCTATATAATAATAAAAAGGTAAATGACATTTATGATATGCTTTCCATGAAAGGCACTGTTCACATCCTTTAAATACTTATTTAATCCTTTCAATAATTATCTGAGCTAAGTACTGCTATTGTCCCCTTTTACAGAAGAGGAAACTCAAGGTTAGAGAGATGAAGTAACTTGGCCCATGTCATGTGACTGACTAAGGCAATGTAACCTCAAAGCCCTCAATCTTAGCTACCATTTATCCAAAGTTATTTGTCAACCAACTGCCAGGCTATGTGGTTTTGGTAGTTTGCAGTTTCACAATGATATAGATAGTATGGCTTTCTTTCTATTAATATTTATTCTGCCTGGGAATAGGGGTGGGCTCTTGAGTTTATAGATTAGTGTCTTTTTCAATCGAGAAAAATTCTCAGCCCTTTTCAAATAATGTCTCTGTCTAATGCTCTCTCAACTCTCCTCTGGGACTCTAACTTATACTAGAATTTTTCATTCCATGCCCAATATATTTACCTTTTGCCCCATATTTTCCATCTTTTTATTTCTGTATACTTTCTTCCAAATAATTTTTCTGACCTACCATCATCAATGTTTTATGTCCTGTTAAATCTGTCCACTGGGCTTTAATTTTGATTTTTGACGTTTTCTTTTCTAAAAAAGGTGACAATTTTTCAAATGTTCTCTATCACTTTTTATAGTCTCTATTCTTTGCAGCTATTTTCAAATTTGTCCTTTGACCCCTTAATTTTGGCAATACTAGTTTGAGTCCCTCTGACGGATAATTCCAATATCTGAATTCTATAGTCCTGTCCTTTCTGAATGATGTTTCTCCTGGTATTCAAACGTCGTGTTCTGTTTCCTCATGTATTTACTCATGAAGAATCCTTGAGGCCTAGCATACAGGTGCCTTCTTCCAGAGAGGATATATGTTGATCCCTGCTAGCTACCTGGAGGCACTAATTGTCTGGAACCTTTTCAAATCAAGTTCATAGATTGAAGATCCCTGAATAATGCATAGTGAAGGCTGTAAATTGGTAAAAATATGAGTCACTATTTCTTTAGGACAGGTTGTTTTTCTCTTTTATTTTCTCCTGTCTTCCTCTCAGATATGCCAAATTGCTATGATCTAAATGTCTGCCTTCCTACCCCTCCTCGAAACACATGTGTAGAAATTCTACCCCCAAGGTGATGGTATCAGGTATTAGGTATTAGGTGGAGCCTTGGGAAATGATTAGGTCATGAGGACTCTGCTTTATGGGATTAGTGCCCTTATAACAGAAGCCCAAGGGAGCTCATTTGCCCCTTCCACTGATATGGGAAATATCAGGTGCCGGGACGCTGCCACTTGCCGCCTCCCCATCGCTCCACATCTCCTTGGGCCAGCGCTGTGCATGGCCAGTTGGAGGGCACGCTGCTGGGGCCAGGGCCCCACAGCAGAGAGGCACCCCCCCCCACCCTGAGTGCCGGAATGCCCCCAAGCCCACAAGCCGCTGCCTATTTCTAGCCATGCTGCTTGCGTGATCCTGATTGGGTAATTTTTGAATCCCACTGTTATTGATTGGATGTTAAAGCTTGTTGTTGATTGGATGTTAAAGCTTGTGGTTGATTGGATGCTTTTTGAGCCCTACCAAGGGTATAAAAGCAGGAGCAGAAGGGGCAGAAGGGTGAGAAGACGGGAAGATGCTAAGAGAGCTGTAACACTAGGTGTGCTGAGCCTGCTGTGGAAGAATAAAGGGAGTTCTCTAGCTCTTCATGTGCCACGTGGTTCTTTCCCTGGTCAAATGAATAAGAGCTGTAACAAGAGCTGTAACGCTAGCTGTACACACTGCCGCAACACCACCATGAGAGAGCCCAGGTAGAAAGCACCATCTATGAGGAAACGAGCCTTCAACAGACAACAAATATACTGGCACCTTGATCTTGGACTTCTCAGGCTCCAGAACTGTGGGATATAAATTTCTGTTGTTTATAAGGCATTATTTCATGGTGATTTTTATAGCATCCCAAACAAACTAAGACTCAAATCGACCCTCACTGCAATCCCCTGGGATCAGAAGATAGAAGGGTAGAGATATAGTTACTACTGGTTCCTTTTGTCTTTATTTTTTTATTGCATTTTTTTAGAGATAGGGTCTCCCTCTGACACCCAGGCTGGAGTGTAGTGGCATGATCATAGTTCATTGCAGCACTGAACTCCTGGGCTCAAGCAATCCTCCCAGCTCAGTCTCCCAAGTAGCTGGGACTACAGGCACATGACATCATGCCTTGCTAATTTTTACAATTTTTTATAAAGAAGGGGTCTCACTATGTTGCCCAGGCTGGTCACAAACTCCTGGCCTCAAGTGATCCTCCTGCCTCAGCCTCCCAATCCCTTGTCTTAAAGGATTGGTACTTTTGGGGGCCCCAGCTCAGTGTAAACAGGATGTCCTTTTATACTCCTTTATGTGGAGACACTCAAAGAGTCTGATAAAACTATAGCTCTAATTTGATAGAATGCGAAATATTCTTGGGGCAAATGCAACTTAAATACTCCAAATTCAACTTGCTTCTCTGGATCCCCATTTTGATTTTGTCCTATAGACCTTACCTTAGATGTTTTTAAGAAAATCTTTTTAAAATAGCATTTTTAGTTGTTTTCAGCAAGAAAATTTCTCTGAATGTTTTATTGAAACATTCAACATTAAATAACATAACTGTCATTGAAAAGAGAGGCTTTGTAAACAATGGGGGCAAAGTCTCTTTCCAATTAGAGATTACAGTCTAGTCAGAGAACCACATCAAAAAAAAAAAAAGTAAGTAAAAAACCAAAGTGATTTGGGGTCATGATAAGAACTAGGAAGAAAATAGACAAGGAGCTGAGACAGAGATTAATGGAGGGGTGCGGAGGAGGGGAATATTGCAAAACTATTTTCCCTAAATGTCAAAAAAATCAATAATAACATAGGAAGGAATTTAAGACTATATAGAAGTTTAAGTTAAATTAAATGCCTGTGACAAATGACTTAGGCAAAAATGATTAAAGGTATTATTGAAAGAAGGCTGGATTGGGAATAGAGTTGCAAGAATTGGTCCCATGTGTCATTTACCTGCTGAATGATCTTGGGAAAGTCATCTAACCTATTCAATATGATTTAACCTCTAATTAACTATGCATCTGTTGGTTATCTATAAATGCAAGTCACTCTGTTAGGCATGGGTGGGAGTGGTCAGAGAGGTGAGGAAAGCATGGTTTTTGTACTTCCTGAAATATAGAGCTAATATAAGGCTAAAAAGAAACTACATGTACAAAAATTCATGTCTGCTCATCTCATTTCTAGTCCCAACTCTTTAGCTTGCTTGATCTTGAGTAAACCTCTCAACCAAATAATCTGATAATACAGCTTGAGACAGTGGTTTTCACACTGGACTCCCTGGAACATTAAATGTTCTATAGATTCCCCCTCCCCACCATCCCCTTAGCCTACTTTAAGCTGCCCACAAGGGAGATATGGAGTCCTGAAGCTTCATTGCAAAATCGACCAGAAGAGTTCTGCTTTTTTCATTCCAATATTGGGCTTTCTTATAATATTTAATGAGCATGAGTGAAGAATGGTTTAGCTAGCAAACACTCTGGTTGGTTGGTTGGTTGGTTGGTTGGTTGGTTGGTTGGTTGGTTGGTTGAAAAATGTAAAAGAGGCTGGGCTCGGTGGCTCACGCCTGTAATCCTAACACTCTGGAAGGCCGAGGCGGGTGGATTGCTCGAGGTCAGGAGTTCGAAACCAGCCTGAGCAAAAGCAAGACCCATCTCTACTATAAATAGAAAGAAATTAATTGGCCAACTAATATATATAGAAAAAATTAGCCAGGCATGGTGGCACATGCTTGTAGTCCCAGCTACTCAAGAGGCTGAGGCAGGAGGATTGCTTGAGCCCAGAAGTTTGAGGTTGCTGTGAGCTAGGCTGACGCCATGGTACTCACTCTAGCCTGGGCAACAAAGCGAGACTCTGTCTCAAAAAAGAAAAAGAAAAATGTAAAAGAGTTATGAAAGCTATGTAAGACTGGTGTTCATTCTGCTGACCAAAGAAATTTGGAGGCACTGTAGAATTATTGCAAGGGGTTTATACACAGAGGCATGTACCAAACATTAGCCATTGGTAAAATATATCGGTCTTTAGATGGATAGATACATACATACACACACATATATATGCATATATAGAGAGAGAGAAAGAGAGGGATGGGAGAGAGATGTAATACAACTGTAGATTTGCAATTTATGATTAATTCTTACTAATGAGAGGAAAACTCAAATAGTATAATAGATAATATGAACAGTAAATGCCCCCTCCTATCACACTCATTTCAATTTATTGTATATTCTTTCAGAATTTTTCCATACCTATCCCAATAGATTTGTGCTGTTTTTCATAAACAAAGGAAATTATACTATATAGTCCATCCTGCAATTTGATGTCCTCTCTTAATATATCTTGGACATGTTTCTATATCAGTACGTATTGATCCACCATCTTATTTTTTAGGACTGCAAGGTATTTCATTACACGAATGTAGCATAATTTATTTAACTAACCCACTATGGATGGACATTTATTATGTTTTCATAACCCGTTTTCAATTGTTTTGCTATTACAAAGATGCTGCCACCAACACCCTTTATATTACCAATTTTGAATATCTGTGGGAGCTGCTTTGGCAGCTGCAGTGTCATGCATTTTTTCAATCAAGAGATAATTTAAGTATTAGCACTCATGGAAATTTTTGACACTTAAAAGAGATCCTCATGCTAAAATCGTTTGGTAGCTACTGAGTTAAAATTTCATTTTAAGCTTTAGTTTAGCACATGCTGTTTGAAGTGTAACAGGCAATCAAGTTTGTTAACAAATGAGATAAATGAATGCCCTTATCTGGAACTTACCAAAATTGATTCATTGATGCAGCAAGCTCATTTTTTGAGCACTTATTCTGTGCTTGGGACTGTTGATTCAGGAATGAGATGTGGTTCTGTGCGTATAGCACTGGAGCTGGAGATCACCATGCTAACATCAATTGTAGCACAATGTAGCAAGTGTTAGCATAGAAGAGCTGCCCTGTGATTTTAATATTTTAATGTTGGCACTGAAAATGATGAACTAGAGCTGCTGTTCTCTACACCAATGTATGTAGTCATTCTCCAGGCATTTTCTGTAACTGTTTTCTGCAAAAGAAAAAAACAAACACAGACTTGGCAAATAAGCTTCAGTTTTCACATACTTTGCAATAATTTCCTATCTGGCTGACATTTTTTTTCCCTCTAAAATAAAGAATTTCTTTTTCTATTCTTACCTGTCTAGCAAGTCCTCTGCTCCTGTATTTATCTTTATGTGCCCTTTGAATGCAGCAGAGGTTTATCCTTGCAGATGTCTGCCGATGGTAAATTCAGACTAACACCTGACAATTTAGCCACTTACACTTCCCTCTCTCTCCAACCCTGAGCTGCACTGAATGCTATTTAGTGTCTTTTCTCTGATCAAGACATGCCCATCTTGCTTTCTTTTCTCCAAAAGAGAAATAGAGACTATGGAGGAACAGGTATTTTATTGTGGTCAATGAAGCTTTGAAATGCATCTACAATGCTAAAAATAATTACTACCCTTTATTAAATCTTTACCATTGTCATAAGTACTTTACCTACTATACTATGTAATTTATGTATGTCATTGTATTTAATTTCCATACCTAACGCTATCCCTAGTTTGTTCATGAAGCATAGGTAACTCACAAAGTCATGCAACTGCAACTGAAGAGCTTAATTTAAATCTAGGTTTGTCTAATTCCACTGTCTATACTGTCAACCCTACACTGCATTGCTTCCACAAGGAAAGGGTCTTTTTTTTTTTTTTTTTTTTTTTTTTTTTTTTGAGACAGAGTCTCGCTTTGTTGTCCAGGCTAGAGTGAGTGCTGTGGCGTCAGCCTAGCTCACAGCAACCTCAAACTCCTGGGCTCGAGCGATCCTTCTGCCTCAGCCTCCCGAGTAGCTGGGACTACAGGCATGAGCCACCATGCCCGGCTAATTTTTTTTTATATATATATCAGTTGGCCAATTAATTTCTTTCTATTTATAGTAGAGACGGGGTCTCGCTCTTGCTCAGGCTGGTTTTGAACTCCTGACCTTGAGCAATCCGCCCGCCTCGGCCTCCCAAGAGCTAGGATTACAGGCGTGAGCCACAGCGCCCGGCCGGAAAGGGTCTTTTCAAATATGAATAGTATTGATATCGCTAAACTATGTGTAAAAGCACAGAATACATGCTTCTCATCCTTCATCCTACCTCACCCTCACAAAAACAGAAAAAGCAACATTTGGGGGGCTTAAGAATAAACCTCTTGCCTGGGTGAAATGAATAAAAATAAAGTTTATTTCGGGAGGAAGTTCCTGAATATATTTGAGAAAGTTAAGTTTTATACCTGTCTTCCCATGTAACTTTGCCACCTTAGGGTCTTTATGTATACTGTCTCATCTATTTTTACCAATTTCTGCTAAATTATGCTGAAGGAGCAAGTTAGTGCTAACAAAGAAACCAGCTTGACAGATAGAGCCCCAAGGAAGCAAAGAAAATTTATCTATATTAGAGTAGTATTAGTCTAATCCCACATCCCAAAATGCCACACTTGGATTAACCAATCGCCATTAGATAAGAAGGATATAAATTAGCAATGGAAGACTTGGCCCAACCTCGCTGCTGGAAGCATATTATTAAGAGACCATGCCCAATAGTATTAGAGAGATATGGGTTTGACTATGATCTTGAAATCCAATGGGAAATAGAGTGCCAACTGGCACAGTTTCTTTCTATTAGTTCAGCCTCTTTCTTATATAAGGTAGTGGGGGTAAAACTATACATGTTTCATAAAGTCAGCCATCTAGTATAGACCGTATCTGTCACTGAGCTACAAAATCTTTTGCAAAATTTTGCTCTAATTTAATCATCTCGTTTACTGATTCACAATGTTTTTCTGAAAAAGGACAAGTGTAACATTTTGTGTTCCATCCAACTGAATCACACTTGGATAAAATTGCTTTCCTCTTTCATTGTTTGTCCACACTTTTTTCATTGTCTGATAAACATCTGTACATAGGAGTGTACATTTCAACACTGTTGATGTTTCTAAATAGTTTTAAATTCTAGTTGTTTGTCCATTTCTCTCCAATGGCTATCCAACATTACAAAGGAAAAGAGGAAAGAAAATACAACTAGTTCCCTACTATCTCATTACAGTGGAGATAAATTGGATGGTAAAAATTCTATTAGCAATTACATATTTTACAAATCGGAAATTCTCAGCAAGCAATATTTAAACATTCCCAGTTGCCTTTATCATTTTGGAGTGGGGAAGAGCATGATGATTGCTACCTGGTTATGCATGAGATTTAGATAAAACATGAAACTCCATGGCTCAGAAAAAACACTGTACATATGTAGAATTTCATGAGAGGCATTCAAGAACATTTATAAAGTAAGCCCCAATTATTTCTTAGGTGAGGCCCTTAGTGCTGACCAGTTCCTGTTACTATGCTCACTAATGAAGCCTATGCCAGCTTAATTTTTGGTAAGAAAAGGATATTCTACCATCTGCCTCTCCCTTTTTAATTGCTTGAGCATTATTGTCTATTTTAATTTAGCAGTGGCGAAGAAACACCAATTAGAGGCACATGTGAATCAAGAAGTAGGAAGATATTACCATGTAAGATCCTTATATAATCACCTAGCCAAAGTTTATTATTGAGGAGTAATGTGTCAAACAAATTCATGAGAGTCATAAACAAGGCATCTACCCCATATAATATACATCAAACAACCAATTAACAATTGAATACCTACTATGCTAATACCATTGTCTTGCTTGTTTTTTTTTTTTTGCATTTTTCTCCCAGAGTGAGAGTAGTTAATTTTCTCAATATGAAAGTAAGACATGTTCATCACAGAATTTACTGATATTTGGAGATGCCACCCATAATCCTAACATCTGTCAGAGAAAAACATGAAACATTTCCACATCTTTCCAGATTTTTACTGCATACATACATAGATGTCTATTTTTTATTTTAAAGATGGAATTACACTAGATATTTAGTTGCCTGTTTTTTTAAATGTAAGTTGTGAATAGCTCTACACTGTTCTCCTAGGGACTATAATGGCTCTCTTAGTTTTCTCATTAAGGATTTATCATTTATTTAATAAATTCTGACTGATTAATCAATATCTTTCTTTAATCAATATCTTATTGACTGACTTTTAGATAGTTTCTACTTTTTCAGTATTTTTGCTCTTATTATTTTTAACTGACACATAGTAATTATACTTATTTATGAGGTACAGTGTAATATTTCAATACATGTATAACGTATAATGATCAAATCAGGGTAAGCAGTATGCCCATCGCCTCAAATATTTATCATTACTTTGTGTTGGGAACATTCAAAATCTGCTTTTCTAGCTATTTGAAAATATACAATAAATTGTTAATTATAGTCACTGTAGGGTGCTATAGAAAACTATTATTCCTCCTATCTATGTTGTAATTTTGTATCCATAATCAACCTTTAGCTATTCCCTTACCCTTCTCAGCCTGTATTCTCTATCTCCATGAGATCAACTTGTTTGGCTTCCACATATGAGTGAGAACATGCAATATTTTTTGTTAAAATGTAGTTGTTTATTTGTTGTTTGGGCTGTCTTTGGGTGACAAGTGCTAGTGGCTTCTAGTTGGCCATCTTCAACCTGCCCTGATCATGTTGAGCATGTTTATAAGATGAGAGTGCTTGGTTTCTAAGAAATTGTTTTCACCCAACTTCAGAAAATATGTTAGCTGTCCATGAACTAATTAAACAGCATCATTTTCAGCTACCTGCTTGAACTCACTGAGCATTAACGGATTGTCTATTTAGGGAAATAAAACTTACATAACTGTGTCCCTTTTTAAACTTTTAACTTTAAATAAGCCCAAATGTATATCATGCTTAAATACCTAGAAATATTCTCCCCTTAAAAAATAATCACTTGTTCATCCATAGAGGAAAAAAATGATGATCTTCAGGCTTGCCCTCTAAAGGATTAAAAGTCATAATTATTTTTTGCAATTCCAAGAGAAGTAAACTAAACAGATATGAATTGGCAAGGAAATATTTAATAAATAGATGACACATTTTCTTTTAAAACAGCAGTGAAATCTAGCCTCTTTGCTTGACTAAATCCCTGTGCCACGGGATTCTGATAGGATCCTTGTGCTTTTCTTAGCCTGGTGCTCTTCCCATTGAGTATGTCATACACACAAACAGATGACACCGTGTCTGGGAAATTGAGGTCAGGAGGGAATATACCACTCTGCCTGCCGGGCTCCCTAGTATGTTATTTCACCTGCTGGGTACAGAAACTTCTCTCCAGAGTTCAACAAAGAAAGTGCTTCCTTGATTAATCACATATGAGTTCCTGCACCCGGGGGTCACTGGGTGATGATTCTTTGATACATACCAAGAGAATCCACCCTATAAAGGTGATATTACTGCTGCCATCAACCCTCCTGGTATACATTATTCTAACCTATAGGCTCTAACCCAGCCAGCTTGTTTTAATAAGATTACAGAAGGAGACTCAACTCAAAACTGCAAAACAACAAAAAACTGTGAAAAAACAAAAACAAGAAAATTCTTCTTAAACTCCCTACCCTCTTCTGAAACAAAATAACAGGTATTTCTTCTTAAGTTGATCTTGTTTTTCCTATACTCTCCAATTTTCTTACTATTTTGCCCATATTTTCTACTTGAAACCACCAAGAAACAATATTGTTCTCAGAGCATTCCTTTTCTCACAGCCTCCAACATGCCACACATATGCACCAGTCTTTATTTTAAACTCACCATCATCACCCCAAACAGCCCATCAGAGGCCAGAGACTTTCATTTATTCATTTGGCAAACATCGATTGAGCAACTCTCTCATTTCATGCTGGGTACCATGCTAGCTGCCAGGATAAGCAAACCAGATACATTGCTCACATTTGTGGAGCTGATTTCAGTGGAGTGGAGAAGACACTCACTTTTCAAATGATCATTTTTAAAAATATGTGATAAAAACTGTGACGAGTGTAGGATAGACAGGTTTACTCAGTTGAGAGAAGATCTAACCTACTCAGAGGAATCTAGGAAAGTATCCTTGATGAGATGACCTTGATAACAAGCAATTAATCCCAGAATAGCAATGATAAAAAATAAAGTGCCTGTTGGAATTTGCATAACACTTTTTCTTTAATGATGATACCTCTAGGTTCCCATATCAAAAGTAGTGTTATCAAAGAATTCATTAAGCAGGTATTCTTGGAAAGGAAAAATGGGTTTTAAAATGTGCAGAAAAATATACGTTTACATTTCTTCTGCAGTTTAGATGTTTCTGTATTTTGTCCATTTATCTACTGCTCTTTCCTAAAATGACAGAGAGAGATAGTAGTCTGTGAAATCAATGACTTTGATTTTCATGAGAACATCTGATCACAGTATCTTACTTAGTAGGTAAATGTTCATGAGAGACCTCATGAACTATGAGCTCAGTCCACAGCATGGAGAAGCTGTGACCCCCTAGAATCAGATATGCAGAATACCAATTCCCTTGCCACTATCTACTAACTATATGATCTTAGGCAAGTTACATCAATATACTTGCTTTAAAAGGAAAATAATGTTTTTTATTGTAGATAGTTCTTGTGAAAATTAAATGAGAATATTTTGTAATAAACACTTGTATTTAATATGTCTCAGACACTGTTCCAAGAACTTTCCAGTATTTAATCAATTAATCCTCATAATAAACCCATGAGGAAGGTTTTCTTTATGAGTTTTTATCACATTTTATATATAAGGAGACAGAGGCACAAAGAAGCTAAGTTACCTGGCCAGGGTCATACAACTAGCAAGAGGCAAAATTTAGATTCAAACTCAGAACTTAGATTCTCAGCTACTTCACCCAGAATCTTTGAATAGGCATAAAGCACTGCACAAAATACCTGGCAGGTTGTAAGCATTTAAGAATGTTAATTACTATTCCGCACAGCTATCTATATATCCATACTCTGATAAGTGGTCATCTCAAATTTCCTCAGACTAATACTGTTCTTCACCTAGAGAATTCGATCTCTTCTCCCTTTTTGGTCATTTCTTACTCCCATTCTCATTAATTCCATCCAATAGACAGATATATGGCACCTCCTTATTTTTAATTTAACTACAATAGAATAATAGACAAATCAAGATTACTATGTAATACATATAGACTTGTGTAGTATCTGAATTGAATGTAAACACGACTTTTAGCAAAGATTCTAAAAGCCATGATCACATTCTAAGACAATTTTTCAGGCATGCCTCAATAGCTTTGAGGTCCCCAATACTGGGATTAATCTTTCATCGTCTTCTCAACACAGAAATTGCCTTGTTAGTTTATGCCACAAAGTACATAAGTTGCACTGAATTTTATGTTGATTTCATAGCAAGCCTTTTTAGGCATGTGTAAGTGTTTTCTGGGGAATGCCAACTCTGTGAGGGAGAGAGAACATTTTCTCAGTGATAGTCAATTTCTCAGATATTATCACTTATTCGACACCACAAAACAATTGAAAGAATGAAGTCTTCTTTGGCGTTTGCCAATGACTGTATTAACTTAGAATTGGATATACTTTCACATATTCAGGGAACTATTTAGGCTATTGAAATATACGATTTCATATATATTGAACAAAATATCTCACAGTTTCAAAATAATAATAGTGATTGCTTTCATAAGGCCTTTTGTAATTTTCTAATAAGTTAAAAAGATCAGTTGAATAATCTCTCCTACCCCAAAAAGTCATTATGGAATCATGATTATGATATGTAAGGACATTTTATATACATGTATATATATATATATATATATATATATATATATACTTTTATTTCATTTTCTTTTAAAATCCAACAAAATGTTATCTCCTCATGAAAAGTTACAAAATTTTAGTCCTTTTGAAAAAGATTATAAATAATTTGAGGCTTCAGACACACACTTAATCTATTGGTAGAAAATTTTCCCATCTCCACTTAATTATCTTGAAAAAGTTCAAGAAGAGACATTAAAAAACCTTTAACCACACATTAAGATGTTTTGAATATTGCTGTGTTTACTGAGAACTGACCAAGAGGAAGCACACTCTTAGCTGCAATATGAAACATTTAGGCTGGAGCGAGAAATGGCCTCCAGTATAGTTTTTACATCATGGAATTTTTTTATCAGTGTAAATCAGAGACCCTCCGTGTTAAGGGCTTCACAATAGAATTTTCACCTTTCAAATACAATTTAGGTTTAACACTGCTTTGAGATAAGGCGTGAACTGAGTGACATCTTAGCTTCGTTTGATCCTTCACCTTGAAGGACTGGCTACACGGGAGCGTAATAGCACCAATCTTGATCGCAGAAGTGAAACCGATTTTGCTAAAACATCTGAAATATACTCTTCCTAAACAGTAACACCTGCTGGTACAGAAAGTCCCAAGGAGTCTTTGTTCCCGGGAGATTTCCCAGCCCAGTGTTCCCCCGCCCAAGAGGCTTAGGTAATGCAACTAAGGTCAGAGAAACACAGCCAGGGGTCCAGCCTCTGGGCTGTTCCTTAAACAAAATTGCTTTTCTAACTCTCCTCACTCTCAAGTTTTGAATAAGCTGGAATTTCAACCATTGCCATCGATATTTTTCTGTTAATTAAAAATAACAAATGACATTGTTGTCTGAGAGGAGTTATGCTCTCAGTAGTAGATGCCACCAGAGCCTGGAAATCACAGTCTTTGGGGAAAGCAGAACTCTGCTCCCCAATCAGCAACATCTGTGACATGAAAAGGGGGCTCTAGAGGTTCAAATCAATTTGAGCTTGTCAGTCTCCAGGCAAATGCCACAGAATCTTCAGATACAGCTTGTGATGAGGGAGTGTTGAATGGAAATAAGCTCAATCAACTTTCCAGTTGAGATCATTGAAAAATACCAGGATTTTTTCATTTTGTATTTATTTATCATTGTTTGGTTTGGGTTTGCTTTCGGTTACATTTGGTTTGAGCTCCTTATTCCTCGTCTGATGTCTCTTGAAGAAATGTGCATTTTCCATGAGAGATGTTTCCTCCCGTTTCAAGAAATCGTCATGGAAGAGACGTTCATTGCTACCATCTGTACTTGGTTTAGAAAAGCTTTGATTAATAAGGACCACCCTATTGTTCATTTGTTTGACATGTGGAAATATTTGTAATCTGTTCCTGGTGCGAGAGATTTCAGCCAGGACCTGGTTTGACTTTCAAACCCACGTTGCCAGTGAAAACCAACCTCCTGAATCCAGAGGTCAGTGGGGGAAACAACCAAAGGTGTTTTATTCTCCCTTCAGCAACCCACCCTCCCCTCCACCAAACACCAACACCTGTTAGAAGTGAGGTTGAAAAGATCCTCTTGGAACTCCCAGACAGAGACCCAATTCCATCCTGAAAGAGGCTCTGATGTATGGCATATAATGAAAGCTGGAGACTGCCCACTGTTACACATCATTATCATTCAGATCATGAAAGAAAATGAAATGGTTCAAGCAGATAACAGCTGTTTTTATTCTGCTTTTCAAAGATTCTCTTAAACAAAGATTCTCTTAAACCTGATCTCATGGCTTTTATTTAAGGGTGAACACCCAATTGTAAACATAGGAGAGATGCATTCTCATGATGTCAGTAATAAAAGCATGTATAAAGCAGCATGTGTATTCTGGAAAGCTAACTAACCATTAAAGCCAAGAAACATAGTCTGGCACAAATCTTATTATGTGTCCAAGAGGACTTGATGGTATGCACATAAGAAAATGTAATGAAACAGCGGGAAGGAGAAAAGAAGGGAGAGGGAGGAGCGGAGGGTTGGGGGGTTCAGTTACGTATCTGGGAGATGTTAGCAAAATTAGACAGAAGTAAAGCTGCCAAGATCATCTGAGAAAGGGGTGAGCATAGCAGGTAGAAATGTATGCAATTTTGTTTCTATTTCACTATCTGTTGTGCGGCAGACTCATCTCATTGCATTTTTATCTATTAGTTATAGACAATGAGGCTGTTACGCAGACACACACAGGAGAAAGGAAGAGGCCCAGTCTTCTTTTATCAGGAGTGCACATCTCATTTGGGGCGATGTGCATCTATTGTGTTTGTAATTGCTATGATCATTATCATAAGCATTAGGTCTAGCTTGCATGAGGAATTTAGCAACACACATTGCTCATCAAAATTCTGTAAAAATAAAATAGCATGCAAGGGAATTTTGACAGAGTAAAACCTTATACAAAGCCAGTCTAAATAGACATTTGTCATAATTTTTTATTTTTGCAAAATATAGTGAAAAGATAAGCAGTCTCTCCTACATGCACTGTAAAATGGATTATTCATTTTTTAAATGTTTTCTTCTTATTTCAGTGTAAGTAGCATCCTTTATAAAATGGGTCATTGTATTTAAGTAGAAATAAATCATTCCTTTACTGTACTTAATAAAAATTTTTGTGTCTGAGGAAAATATATGTATGTATATGCATGTAAAGTTTATACCTAATGTTGGTTTATGAACCACATAAATTATAACATTAAACTAAAAGATGAGTTCAACAAGCAGTTTAAAATTGTGAATCTGCTGGTTTGTGTGCTTAGATTTGTGCTTAAAAACAAAATAGAACGCATAAAAATGTCAACTCCATAGATTTGCTGCTAAAAGATCGTTGTTCACCTGTGCATAAAATACAACGGCCCCCAAGGGTGTGCACACTTACAAACGCAAATTAATCTTTTACCTGCCCAATGCGCAAACTATAATGGATTTCAACGCTGAACAATATAAATTACTAAACATGAGATTGTTTTTGATATCTTTGCCAAAGAAAAACTATAATACATGGTTGGGGGTCATAAATTACAGTTGGATTTTTTGCTCTTAAATCCTCATTAGCTGTGTGGGAGGAGCCAATGAAATAAAGTAGCAACAATGTCTACCAATATATGACTTTCTATTTCTTTGAATCAAATAAGAAATGATCAGTGAACACCATCCAAGTAATGGGCAAACTTATAACCCTGGCTCAAGCATAACAAAAGCAATCCATGTAACTGAAAATATTACCTTCCTAATATATTGAAATAAAAAAAAAGAAATGATGTATTTGCTTAAACTATTCTGAAATGGCATTTCCAGTTCTGTTAGAAACAATGTTAAGATTGAAATGCTAAAATTTTTTATCAATGTGAAAAATGCTAATTGCACAGGCTTGTGTTAAAATACAGCAGTAGTACATGCAAACATATACACACACATGCCTAATAACTGAAACTATTAAAACATTCTGTTATTGGTTATGACGATGTTAGTTTCCCAGGTTGTGAATTATCTATTCTTTTTCTCTCCTCCTATCTGTGTAGTTGTGATTTTCCTTACTGGTGTATCCACTACTAAAATGCAAGTAAAAATAAAAAGGGAATGAAGAAGGCACCTACCACCTCTGGGAGAAATACAAAATACACATTTGTATTTGTTAAAAGCTCTAAATATCTGTTGAATAAATGGCTTTAAACAATTGACTGAAATACACAATTTCACTCTGTAAATATATCCTGAAACACAGAAGCTGTGTAGGTTAGGCAGCTAGAGTATAGCTCTAAAATTCAGAGAATCCCTTCTATTTCTGGAACATAAGATAGTCACATGGCTGTGAAACATAAATTTGGATGCCAAATGAATAACAAGTTTGGAGGCTGAGCGCCAAGTGACTTCAAACATCTGTGAAGTGAAAATATCCCTGTACCAAGGCATGTTACTGCGTTGAAAACAATTACTGTTACTGATCATTTTCTTGCTTTAAAGTACATATCTTCTAATGAGAGCAGGTGTGCCGATGACTTTGTGAATCTTCATTAATCAAATCACAAATGGACACCCTCCTTCTTTTTTTTGTAAATCCATGCAAACAAAATTACAACTTCTTAACATCTCAAAAAAAGAAGTATGCGATATTTTAGTAAGGAAGGATAAATTTCACCTTCCCACTCCTCCAGGATTCACGTTAACAGTAATCCAAAAGCAAGAGAGCAGAGACAATTTGAAAATCTGCCCCTTTAGCCTCTGCCTTGGGTACATTAATGACTACAAGATGTTGGACGCATATTTGAGCAGTAAAAAGAATCTGCTTCCCAAAAGGAAAAAGAAACTGGGAACAGACCCAGAGGAACAATAAGTTAGTGGACAAGTCTAAGAAACTCTGAATATCAGCACGTTCCAAAGCTTAGTAACAAAGAGACTATTGCATGATCTCTACATGAAAGTCAGCACAAACCTATTCTATCATTATGACTTCTAGAGCATCACTTATTTTTCATAAGGCAGATATTTTTCTTACCTTGGAATTTATTGTGCAATGCTAACAATTAGCATTCTGCCATTCTTTTTTTATCCTAGTCATAAAATGGCTTAGTAGCCAGCTAAAAAAATAAAGAATGAAGAGAAAGGGGAAATTTGTATTTGAGGTCATGTACTGAATTTAGGTTCCACTTTTAAAGGATGGAGTAAAACAAAAATGTCTTGTTTTCAAAAAGTTTATTTTGATTTTGAAGAGCATTTTTACTGAGATGCCTTTCTTTCCTTCCTTTACTTTTCTTTCAGTTGTCTTACCTTTTCTCCACACATCCATGATGCAGATTAGCACTGGCCTCCAAGCCCCAGGCATCAAAGGAATTAGGTCAGACCCAGAAGAAATCAGGTTGCAGGCAAGAAAAAAATTTAATAAAATAGAAGCTATGCTAGCCTGGAACTTCTGTACTCCTTCAGGCAGACTAACAAGCCCTAGCCTTAGATGTAACAGTATTAAGTAATTGATATGTGGGAGAAAAGCAGAGATGTTTGAGAGACCAAAGATTTGAATAGAATTAGCAACACGATGATATGTGGAATTTATTTAAAGTCAGTCTGTATATGCTACTTGAGTCGTCTTGGTGCTCAACCTTTAAAAATATTAATATTTGCAATTAAAAATAATTCCAGAAAAATATCTATAGAAATATCCTTTTTCCTATAATTAAGGTTTGTTTTTTTTAAGTCGTTTTGTATTTGTATTCCACCCAAAATTAGTGGTCTTTTAAAGTATATGTATACACATATATAAGAAATTCATTTTCAGTTAGCATATTTAATACTTATTTACTCAAATAGCACTATGTTATCCTCTTTGGGGCTATTCTAAGGACCAAAAATAGAGAGAAAGAGATTTTACTGGAAAATGTCCACGCTTATTGCATTCTCCAGATGACCATTTTAGTTGCCATCATTACTGCCTCCAAAATGATTGGAGAAGTAATTCAAATTCAACCTATCACATTATCCAAGGGCATTCTATGAATAGCTGCAACCCAAAGCAAGTTCTGGCAAAGATGCAAAGGCAGCGTATCAAAGTCAGCAATAACATTCAAGAGTATTTTCTAGAGTTGGCAAATGCAGATGAGAATATTTATATGCGATCTCTCAAACTATAGAAAGTATTTTGGGAAAGATATTTTTCACAAGCCTTAGATTAGCCATTATGTATTTTCTTAGCATTTTAAAGGTTTTTTTTTTTCCTTTTTTCTTTTTTGGAAGATGAAACAAACCTTTGGGAAATGCCAGTCACATTTACATGTCATCCCAATTAATCCTCTCAGCCGCACCGTGCGGGAGATACTGGGTGTCCTTAGCATGCCCACTTGGGATAAGAAACCTAGGCACAGGCGTTAAGCAAGTTGCTATAGGCCTCAGAGTAGGAAGGAAACAAAGACAGAATTTGAACTCAGGGCATCTGAATGAATTTCTAGTGGTTTTTCTGTCTTGTGCAAACAGTGTTAAGTTTTAGGAATGGTGAAGCTTCTTTGGCTTCTGAATGTAGTTAATCTCAGATTGTAATAGCTCTCAGACATCCCTTCAAAAGATCATTATGATTATAAATGCTACCATTTTAACCAAGGGAAAAAAATTATCCGAGGTAACAGATATTGAGAGATTATTTCATACCAGATATACGTAAGTTTTTCATGTATAATTTCATTTAATACTCATTATAAGACATTTACTTATTATCCCCAATTGAACAAAGGGAATCTGAAGCAAAGAGATTGAGTAATTTTCCCCAGGTTATTAGCTAGAAAAAGTAAGAGCCAGAATTCAGACTCACAAAATCTGGTTCCAGAGGCAGTGCATATAACCACTAAGTTCTATTGCCTCCCCAAGTCATTGTTAATTGAATTACTCTATCATGTTGTACATAAAGGAGTAGAATTTTGTTAAATGAATATTTGCTGAACGTAAATGAACATCAATGATTAAGGACATGTTTTGCATATACCAGGCCTTTTGTCTAGAATTACTTTTTCTCACTACCAGCTTCTTTTAAAATTCAGCTTTAATGTTAGCCTTCCCAGATCCGCCAGTCTAACTTATAAGCCATTCTGTCTTTACAGGGTATTGTGATCACATCATCTATCACACCCTGTGATAATAATATACTTACTAATTGAGTCTCCACTTGGACTCTGAGCTCCTTGGGGAAAGAGACTCCATCATCTCTGCCTTTCTATGACTAGTAACGATACTTGTTATGTAGCAGCTGCCCAAAATAGATTTTATTTATAAGTAGATGAAAGAATAAAGTGATTTTTAAATAGTTGGTTGGAACAGATGGATGACTGGATGAAGGATGGATACATGGATGGACGGACGGATGGATGGATGGATGGGTAAATGCTAGAAATATAAAAGAATAAATCATATATACATATAGGAAATGTGTAAGTCAGTCCAACGTATGTGCCAGCTTTAAACAGACAGAGCTTCCCGGACATAGTTCTAAAAGAGGAAATTTTTTTTTTAACCCAATCACTTCCCCACATTATCTTTAAATACCATTCTTTTTTCTATTCTTTCCATTTAACAGCCATTAATGATGACTCGGTAAGCTGGTGATAAATTTGACCTTGGAAATTTTCTCCAATCTTGTGTTATGTATGTATCAAAGTTTTGAGCTTGATTTCACTCCTCTTAAGTGAAGGGGGACTTGTAGTCCTCTAGCTATCTCCGAATAGAAGAGCAGCATTGCATTCCTGGCTCTCTGGATGCAGCCCTCCACTTCCCTCAGCCATTTGCCTGGCAGTGCTACTTGAAGACTTGGCCTCTATTACCCCTACTAGATTTAGCAATGGAAGCAGCATGACATCCTAACCTACTGCCAAGTGTGAATCTTCCACTTCAGAACAGATATATCATCCTGGTCCTAACAAGAAAAACACCATATAATATTTCCAATATTTTAATATTTTGTCCACTTCAAGTGTTGGATTATATCTAACTGCCTGGCAGAACAGGAAATAAAAACGATGTTTTTCTCATCAATAACCAAAACATTGTAAGATTACAAAACATTAATTTCACTTAAAAAAAAAAGATGTGGAAACTGTAGGCTGCCATCATGGATGCCTTTATGATATAGTTTATGAATCTAATATTCTGTTAAGAATATAATTAATAGAGAGACATTGCTCCATGAAAGATTTGGGGTTGTTTATAACCAGAGAAAAATTATTTACTGCTTTGAGAGTTGTTTTGGACAATTACTCATCAAAGTAATTACAAATATAAAGGCAAATAAAGATTGGCTTTTCTACTTGAAGTCAGTGAACACTGATTTTTGCAAAATGAGAGAAATTTACTGGCTTTCCTTTTACACTATCAGACAGCTTCTCTTTTTTTGATGTGCTAGACTACATAATTATTTTCCACAGTAATATAACTTAATATTCATTATTTCATTAGATATTTATAGAGAACCCACTGTGTGCCAAGCACTGAGCTAATCACATACAGCGCAATATATTTTCTGACTACTAGTTAAATATCTCTCTAACTGTGTTTTTCCCTCCAGGGACTGAGTGCTTTGACTATGCACCATATGCACAAACTAGCCAGTCGAAATATCCAAACAAAATAACATTGGGGGCAAAATATACACATATGTGAATATATTTTAATTAATAACAATTGTAATCCCCCAGTTTACATGATGATAAACTACTAGAGATTTGAGTCAGCTAAAGAACACATAAATTCAAATTATTGTTTGTTCCTACTGAAAGGCAACAAGGATGGCTGGAGTGTTTCCATCTTCTGGTTATGTAAATTAGAAAATATGCAAAAAGTCTCCTTTTGATTCTTGTTTAATTTTCTCTAGTCAGTCAAATATGTGTTTATAAAACCTAAGTACTTCCACAGTATGTATACATGTGTGGATGTGGATATGTGTGTATATTCATGTATCTGCATATATACGTGTGTATATATACGTTTTTAAACTACGACACTGTATTCACTGTGGCAGTGTACCAAAATCCATTTAGGATGCAAACAGTAAAGGGGGGGAGGAGTCACAGTGCCCCTAAGTAAGACGTCTGTGAAAATGGCCTGAAGACCAATCGATCAATATACAAAAATCATCACAACTTCTAAAGGCTAGCAACATAAATCTTCTAAAAAAAAATTAAAAATTGTATGTTGGAAAATGTGGGTTACCAAAACATTCTTTACCTCTGGATTACCACTCTGTGCTGTCTCATATTCTTGCAAGTCTCGCTGGGGTGCTTGGTAAACACACTTCACCTTTCTTTCTTCAGTTTCAGGGTAGAAAGGGTCCCTTTAACGCCTGAAGACAGTAAATCACAGTTTGTGTGGTGGTTCTCAGAAGACACTTAAAGGACTGAACTGGATGCTCTACATAGCACCCTTGCCAAAAGAGTTCGGAAATGACTTCCAGCTTCCCACAGTAATAAAATGGCACTGTTTGGCATCTTCGAGGTAATAAAAGTGAATTTTTTCCATTCTAGTAAATGAGAAGAGAGGCCTGGTTGTTTCAAAAACTGATTAAAATTCGTGTGTTTTCCTCAAATTATAGAGCGTGATATGAGCACGCTTAGGTGAACTTCAGACCACCTCCGAACGTTCCTACGGCGGCTCTCGGGGGAGAACGCGATGTGCGGGCGGCAGGGCGGGAGGAGGCCTGGGAGGGCGGCCCGGTGCCGTCCACACTGCGGCCGTCATGCGATAGGTGGCGCTCTTCCCTCTGAGTCGGTGCGAACCAACTGCGAACGTGCTCTTCGAAGCTTATTATTAATATTTTGCTCGAAGGAAATGTTTGGGACGTCCATCAGGGTTTCTGGCACGCTTAAAACAGCTGCTGAGTCTGATCGCAGACTCTGCCTGTATGTTGGTGATGGGAAAAGCTTTAGCAAACAGGTTTCCTGTCTTTGAGAAGGAGGCTCGTGTAAGGCATTATCGTCATTTGTATACAAGACTTTTGAAAATTGGGTTTCGCTCTCCTCACTGTTGCAAAGGAAAATCTTTTGTCATTTTCCTATTTGACTCATAGGGTCTAGGAGGAAGTTTGATCATCTTCCATTTCCCATCTGGTTATTCATAAGGCACCTGCGCGTCTGTGATTTCTCCTAGACTACACAATGCTACCAGCTGACAACAAACATTTTATCAAGGAAGACCGCCTTTCAGAAAAGGCACCTGAACATTAAAAGCTTGTCAACCAAAGACACGGGATATCGCTTTTTATTTCTTATTCCAGTTACACCAGAAGTGGAAATTATAACTGTTTTAAACAGAAAAGACAAGATTGATACTTTTTACATAGAGTCCAACCCACATTTGTCTTTGTTTATATGCTGCAATTAGAAGGCTATTATAAACAAATTAGTAGTAGCAAGGAAGAATATTTAACGACTTGCTAATTTCAAGTATTGCCAAATACCTTCATCTACGCATCACATTCTTAATTGAGACACCAGTGTGTATGTCTGTGTATGTTTATATAATCCCTTTGTTAAAATTACTCAATAGTAGCCTCTGTATTTAGAGGTTAGTCCATTAATTAAGTTGACAAAATTATCAAAGAGGTTAAAAAGATTATTTCAAAAGAAGCAGGATGTAGGCACACCCAGTTCAACAATAGTGGAGAGGGAGGGCTCCCCAACAAAAGATATGATAAGGATGGTTAGTAAACTGTTGAGTGCATGTTTGTTAAGTCTATGATATCTCAGTTCAACAAAGAAAGAATTAAATGTAAATGCTAATGCCTTTTGCTCAGAAATACTCCCTCTGAGTAAGACCCAAATCAAAGCATCCAACTTCAGTGGGTCACCATCTGTGATAAAAAGGAGAGTGTTTCCTTTGGGGCTGGTCCTGAAATACCAATGGAGACAACATTCCTGCAGCTAGTTCCTGACCTTCACCATGAAATATGTTATTGACATGTTAAATTATGTGGTGTCCAAGCAGACTCAAGGCAGAGGTTTAGGAAAGAAAAGTGTAGTCCCTGATAAACTACTGATCATCCAGAAGACATGACACAACATGTTTATAGGCCTATATTTGGCCTTATCCCTTTATAATGTAATTGACCCATTGCTCTAAATGTTTTAAGCTATATGCTTTTCAAGACCAGGGAGTATATCTTATCTAACTATGCACATAGTAGGTTTGCAATAAGTATTTGCTGAATGAAAGAAGAAGAAGCATGTGAAAATGATCCTTTTTGTCATTGCTGAAACAGAAGTAATCTTACTTTCAGCAAATACGTAAATGTAAGAACATTTATATTCTTGATTTTTAAAGTGTAATACATATATTCCTAAATATAGAAACTGTACAATGCATACCTTAAATAACCTTCCTGCTTAAAAAAATTAATTGTAAAAAACCAAAATTTAATAGCTAGCAAATTCAACATTTCTACCTCATATATTAGCAGGAACTTGCTAAAGAGTTTAAGGTAACGCTTAAGCTTACCCCCAACTTATTATCTTCTTTGCAACTTAACCTTAAGTTATCTATCTTCTCATGTTCCAAACATTATTGAATACACGTAGTAGATAACATAATATACATAGGAATATTTTCTTTGAATATTCCTCATTGTGATTTCCTATTCTAATGTGAATATTTTGCACCCATGACATTTGTCTTAGAGTAATTGATAAAATTCTTTTTATCTACTCATTTAATATATGTTGGTTGCATGCCTACCATGTACAGGATTATTTACTAAATTCAAGGATGCACTAGAAAATATTCAACTTCTCCTTTCTACATGTTCAGAATAATCTAATTTCAATGGTTTTCTTTGATTTAGCCAGTGATCCTAAGTGATCATATAAGCTAAAGATTTCCTTTAAGAGAGTGGTGTTGAAAGTTGTCCATGCTTAAGAAGCATCTGTGACTATATATGTAGTAAAACAGGTTCTGAAATTAATTCCCTTGGAATCAGGCTCTGTAGAGCTAGCATAGATCCCAGGAATTTGCAGTATTTCTAACAAGTTTCTCAGGTAATTCCCAGGCAAATAGTCCTCAGAACATGCATTTAAAAATCACTGCCTTAAGACTTAAAGAGATTCTTCTTTTCATACCATGCTGCATTTTATATACAACAAACATCTCCCCTTACTTCATTATTTTTTTCTATAAAATACAATTTAAATTTTCAAAATCTGTTGTGACCTATGAGGAATAGTATACAATTTTTATTTCTTTAAAAGGGGTAGGAATAAATGATGACTAATAGATGTGAATTTTTAAAAAAACTCACATTTTGGTGATAAAAAATACTTTAATTGCTGTTACATGATTCTAAATTGATCTAAATCATTATGATGATAATTTATGGATTTTTGTTCATTAACTTTACAAAATAGTATTCAAAACTTTCTGTTAGGGGCTTTTCTCTAATGCTTTCTTTTATAATTTTGCCTTCAAAATGTTCCTTTAGATACCAATATGAATTTTTTCCTATGACTTTAGACGAGAGTAAGAAAGAAAAGTGATATGTTTTTCTTCCTATATCAATAATACCTTACTTCAACCTTTTTGAATGGATTGTTTCTTTCTATAAATTCTTTCGGCAATATGGTACCATGTCATAGGTTGTGAACACAGTGATATTATTTAAGATCTGAGTGGACAGAAAATCTATTACTAGGCTCTACTTGTTATATTAGGGTCTACCATTTTCCCGCAGAAATGTTGGCTTGTTATTTGAGAAATGTTGATTTGTTCCAGACAGGGTTCTCTTGCTTCTAAGGTTAATAGATACTTTCTTTAAGAAGATTTGATATATTTCTAATCTGTCCTAATTTGAATATTATCATTGTGCGATCTGGTAGGTTGTTTTTTTTTTTCCTTAAATAAGTCAACAGTCCCCAAGCTGCATTAAGAGATTTCAGTTGATATTACATTAACCCCAACTGCCACTTCCAATCAAATGTGGCATCATTTAGACACTTTTCTTTCCATGAAAATATCACATCTAGTTTTATCGTGTTTCTTCCATTTTTTAAAAAAATATGTTTTAAGAGATTCACTTGAAAATAGCTCCTAATAATAGCCAATTGTGAAAGGTTCCGTTTCCCTGAGTGTTCTAACCACATTCACCTGAATAATCCAGCTCACTGAAAACTGAAATCTATTCTAGCTAACATTTGTGAAAATATGTGTCCAATGATAACTACCAAACATATAGACTAGGGCTAAGCAAAATGGAGTGAACCAGAATACCTGCCCCTCTAAAAACAAACAAAAAAGAACAAACTTTTATTTTCAAAGTTTTAAAAGACTAAAAACCTTTGGAACATCATTTTAAAATATATACTTCCACATGATAATTTGCCCTTGGGCCTAGAAATAATAAAATTTTGTGGAGAAACCCCCCCACTGTCTCTGTGGTGGCATATCTACCATATTTCAAATTAGAACTTCTATAAATCTTGGAATTGAGTAAACAGGAAAATAAAATTCTCATAAAATATCTGTCTGTACTCGGGCTGAAAGTATGAATTTGGAAAAGATTCCAAATCAAACTTTCTAACTTGTTGAGATTGATATGTTAATTCCTGCTTTCCGATTTGTAGCAATTTATCTAAATAGATTAAAATAGAATGTATTCTTTGATCATTCTTTTTAAAATAAAATCATGGTAATTTTGACCCAATTCTCTATGCTAATGTATCCATTTCCCCACATGGAGTTTTGCTAGATGCTACAAATAAATAAACAATTGAAAGCATTTTTCCAGAAATCACAATGAGGCTGAGAATCCAGGAATCCAAAACACTGGACCAGTGGCAGACCAGGCAATAGACCACAACCTCACAAGTAAACAAAGGAACTTTCTATCAATAACTTTGCAATAATAAAGTGTAAGGTGGAACACATTTATGTTTATGACTGTCTCTTTTTTCAACAACCTCATACAGGAAGTCTTCTTTATCTTTTTAAATGTCATAATTGCATAATTACAAATGTTATGCAAATATCTATTTATTTGCCGAATGAAAAATACAAAATACCAAAGCATCATCAAACTTTGGAAGATGTATAAATATCCCAAGGACAGTATTTTCAAATGATGCATTGAGGTAAATACAAATGCTTTTGTACCATGGGCAAAGATTAAAAAAATCTTTAAATCAGAAAATTCCTTGAGGAAAAGACTGATCCTGGCCTTAAGAATGAAAACTGCTGCAGTGCAGGAAAGGAGACCCACAGTGGAGATTTAGTTCATCTAATCCCGTCAGACTGGACACCTCTGAGTGTGTTTCTCACAGTGAAAACATCTGGTCCAACTGCCTTCTCTGTCTTTTAGGAATCTAACGGTGGAATACATTTCTGGTCCACTATAAGCAGTCAAGGGATTCGATATAATCATAACTAGGTAACAGTTGTTGTCTGGCAGGCCTGTAATTATCATGAAAGTTGATAATCATTTTCTGTCCTTGCAAATCCTAATTTACAGATGTTAGAATTTTAACCAAAAAAAAAATAGAAGAAGAAGAAAAAAACAGGGAAAAAAAGAGGCAACCTACTCCATAATCTGCTTTTCAATCCCTCACCAATAATGACAAAGTGAAACAGATTATTGAATTAGGGAATGCTTTTGATAGGAAAAAATGCAGCTGAGGTATTCCATCTGATAACATTAATATCACAATTCTCATCAGCATGTTGGATACCATCCTCCCTCCAAAAGACTTAAATCTCGTTAGATGTCTGTCTCTTCTGCTTTAGTTTTCTGAAAGCCTTTTTGGTTTGTTTGTTTTAAGAAGCTTATCTATCTATCTATCTATCTAGTTATCAATCCATCTATCTAAACATTTATTAATAGATCTCTATCCAGATATCTTCTAAAACTAGAGGAAAGAAGTTTTTTCAAATATCTTACCATAAAGCTCCCACATTAATGAAAACAAATAGAAATGAAAATAAGTTTATCTTCCAGGTTTGAAACCAGGGATGCTTCTCCCCTTTGAATTGATTTCACCTCAGCATGATTTTCCATAGGTTTTCTCAGTTTTCACCGTGTTCTTTTGATAATGAGATGAAGAGCATTGTTTTGTCCTCCAAAATTTCAGAGTTATGTTAACACAAGGAGTTTTGATATGAAAATCTTTATATGGCATAATTATGCATTCTGCCCAGGACTTCATTGACAGGAAGTAAACTGTTTCTCTCCTTCGATTGTCATGCGTAAGGCCAGATGGGTCCAGCAGCTAAAGCTGCAAAAGAAGCTCTCATAGGTCGTCGTTGGGGAGTTCAATATTATTGCATCCCTAATAGTAGCTGCTTCTGTCTAAACCCAGGGTCATGAAAGATGAACTACATTAAATGGTAAATCATTAAATATCAGCTGAGTAAAAGCACTGTGGTATGTTTCCCCACTTAAATCACCAGCATCTGTCTTCTCACATGCAAAGAGTTGCTCTTTCCCATCATGCAGTAAAACACTGACAGAAGGGCCAAGATTAAAACCACACAAAAAAACCTCAAATAGCATCTTTTGGGTGTTCAGTTTGGTGAGTAAATGATCATCAGCAAATATTCATCATTGGAACGAAAGTACAACATTGCATTTAACACAGCTATAAAATATTTAGGAATGCACAATCCCTTTAGAGCCTCATTTTTTCTCCTATTATGTGTTTATTCTTCAGGAAAAGAAAAACAACTGTTTAAATTATGTCCACCTAATACCTTAGATTTATTGCAAAGCCTACAATTTGCTGGTTTCCTTTTACTATTGATCCTCCTCTTACTTATGGGGATGTGAGTATCACAACTGGAGATAAAACTCATACTGATTCAAAACTAAAATTGCACAATAATGGATGCCTAAGGTAGGGTTTCAAGACCATTCCAAATATTAGACCCTTCTCATCGACTTGCATTAGGCAGCAGAATAATCTCAAATGGCACTTATAGCTATAAAACCCACTCCCTGTGTGGCTTAGATTTATAGTAGAATACTCATAACTGCAAGCAGTTAGCATAAGACAATGGGCTTTCTTTATCTTTATGCTACATGTTCTTTCATGGTGCTTTGCTCCACTGTGGGTTTGTCTTGTCCACATAAGTGTTTGAGCTGTCATTACAGTGTCATATTGGGTACCTCTTTGTGACAAGATCCTAGAGGTAACCACAAAGCATCTCAACTATGTATTCTTTTCACCTACCCCGACTACACATTCTGCAACACAAAGCAAATGGAAAGTTAGAAGTCACTTTTAGGTTTCCAATTAGTGATTTCTTTTTGCCATAAGACAGACTTCAGGAGTTACTACCTCCAAAATTTGAGGAGAAAACGGAGTTTAATTGCATAGATTACATTCTACTAGTCATTTTTATGGCATTCTTATTCTGAGAATGTATCCTGTCATGTCATCATTCTCACACTTGTCTGACCTGGGAACATACTCCCTTCTACACACTATAGAAAGAGGATCTATATAATTTTCTTAATAGTTATACTCACAGATTCATTTCATTCAATGGATGAAAGGAAGAATTTTTCTTTAATTTCAATAATAAAATTATTTTATATTAATCATAAACAAGTGAAAATCTCAGGAGAAGGTGGTTTACTTTCCACTTATTACAAAAATACCTGAATACTTCAAAAGAACACATATTTTCACATCTCTCAAACTTCTTTTTTTTTATAGGAATTGCACTATTTTAAGAGGTGTAAAGATACATTTCATTATACAAACACATTTTTTATTGCTTTATTAATTAGCACCTACACCCAGTAATAACATCATGGAAGATCTTATATGCACAAAGTCATGCTATTTAAAGAAGAAACAATTATACTCTTGTAAGAAATTATGAGAGCCTGGAAGATCATCTTACTGTGTGACTTTGGGCAAATTATCAGCTGTGTCACTATTTTCTGATCAGTATACTGGTAATAATAGTGCCTTATCTTATGCATGTGTGACAATCAAATCAAATCAAATAATACATGTAAAGTACTTACCATAATGTTTGGAATATATCAAGCTCTTACAATAAGCGAAATGTTTTTGTCCCAAAATGCATACAATGTATTTCAAATCAAGACTACGTAGTTTTTCATGATTTTTGCAGCCGCCCTCACTGTTTCCTGGTCCCTCATGCATTTGCTAAAAAGACTCCTTTTTATAGCTTCTCATTCCATGTGTTTTATCCACTGGAAATCTTTCGGAGACCAACCATTGAGACCAACTTGCAAATATATTAACAGAAAACATATATATCATGTAGTTACCTCTTCTGGGACATGAATAGACAAACAGAAAATGTCAGCGTGTCATGTTTTAGAAGAAATATAAATCTTTGTGAACCGCGGGACACAATTTTGCTAACATGAAAAAGGAAAGACAACAATTTTGACAAAACTAAACTTAACCCTATGGGATATGGTTATCCCCACATTGCCTGCTTTTAAGATTATATAGGCCTTTACTCATATTCAAGTCAAACTAAAGATAGCCAAATATCATTTAGCGGCATTGGAGGGCGAATTGAGCTGGCAGGCAATCATGCCAGGGACACTTTCTAGAACACAGAAGCAGGACATATACTATCATTTAATACCATCTCATCATTGCATTAAAAAATATATATCCAGATATCCCAGAATGTTCACTGGGCAGAACTGAGGCTCTAAACCTGGAAATGATCTGTGTAACTAAGAGAAAAGAAAATGAGTCAGTCATAGGAAATCTGCAACTCAGATTCTGAATACTGAATAATCTAGCACAATTAAAAGCATTGTTCAGTGCATTGTTCAGCATCTTCGTAAATCAATTTCCTCTTATTTTCTTATTTCCATAATAATGTTATAAACATATATGTACTGCATAAATAATCAAGATAGCGCGGCTTAAGTGTTTCATGTTAAAACGCTACCTGAAATATAAAAAGAAAGCACTTAATTAATTCTTAAACCATTTAGACTAATTTCATAACAGACTACGTCATTCACTAAGTCATGTCATTACTGAAGCCAAGGTTAAGTTGATCCTTTTAAAAAATATAAAGCCAGTCTTTAAAGAGCTTTGCAAAAAAATGAAAGAACTGGCCAATCTTGCCTTGCTCTTATCCTGAAGAAAAAATAATCTCTCTACCAATGAATCATAGTAACAGGTAGTAACAAGATGGTATACAAGGCTTTCTATATTGTTTGTCATTCTTATCTATAATAGTTAAAAAGTTATAAAAGACAATACATTTTAGCATTCTATTGCACACTTCATTTCCTAAGGGCACTTCAATTTCTCTTCTTTTCTGGAGGAAGATTAATTTTGTCACTGAACATTCCAGACCTGTGTTGCTTGAAAGGACTCAGTTGCACAGCAGCCTTTATGGACGTCCCAAGCTCAAGTGTCAGGGAGCATCCCTAAAAGGATGATGCATCACCCCGCAACTGCCATCTGTTGAGTGTTTTCCCGACAGCTGTATCTCTTGACCAACACAAGTGTAGATAATCACAGGAGGCACGAAGGAAGTGCACAGCCGTCAGACACAGAGGAAAATTCCATGTTCGTCTGCGAAACAACATTGCTTTTAATTGCACCATAATGATTTTCTAACAGACACAATGGTATGTAGTGTAGTCTTAGAGCTGATTTAAAGCACACAATAAACCACAGTGCAGCTGAAAAGCCAATTGAGACTTCTTAGTGCCAGGAAGGTTTTTGTCCTACGTGAATACTTAAGAGCCTTTTCGCCAGCTACTCTGTCCACAATCCACTTTTACCAAAAATAACTACCTCTATCATTGTGCTTGGACAGTTTTTAAAGTAAATACATATTTTTATTTCAAATATCAATGAAGTTAAGTCTTGGCTTTATTTTTAATCTTTAGGATATACAATTCTAAAATAAGACAAGTTCATCGGGTGGGTGATGGCCCCAAATCTCACTCTCCTGATTTTTTTTTAAACCACTTAACATTTTATTCTTACCCTTCAGTGCAAACATCTGCCCAACTACCTTCTATCTTTACCTCTTTCAAAACATTCTCTGGCATAGCAATCGCAATGGTATTGGTGGAATTAGCTGGTCAGACATTGAAGTCGTTGGTTTCTTAACGGGAGCAATTAATAGCAACACTAGTAACCACCATTATTTGAGGACCCACTATGGGGCAGTCTTCCTCTGGGCACTTTATAAGCTTCGATATAAAAGATTCCAGTCAAAACATCACTTTGTGAGAAAGTCTAATACTCCGTTTCTGGGAATTCAGTTGTCAGAATATGATGGATTAATCAGCGGAGGGTTTCTAAATCCCCCAGCTTCATTCCATACTGTAACATAACAGAATGAGAGAGAAAGAGAGAGAGAGAGAGAGAATATGAAGGAAACTTGAAAAGATCCACACTTTCACACTTTCCATTTATTTTATCATCATTATTATAATAACAAATATATATTGACTCTGTCATATATATATAAACAACACAAACATATACACACACATGCACACTCACACAAAGGCATGTATATACTCTAAATTCTCATTTTCTTTATCTGCTGCCAGTTCTCATTTATTTGTATACCATCTTGTTACTACTTGTTACTATGACTCAGAAGTGTGGCAGCAGAAGCAGATATTAGACCCAATTTAAAAAGAAAAATCTGTGCTAAACCTGCATTAGGTACACTTGGGCTCATTCTCTATTTTTCAGGGGAAAAATATGCACTGAAATGAACCCCTCATGCCTATGTATGGGAGAAAAATAATATTTTTTCCTAATCCATGGCAAGTTTCATGGTTGACATCCCTATAACAAAAGACAGATTAATAAGAGAAATATAAGCATATAAAAATTATTTTTTCCCTGCGATTCTGAATTCAGAAAGCAAGGGGCAAG
Organism: Microcebus murinus; assembly: GCF_040939455.1. Lineage (NCBI taxonomy): Eukaryota > Metazoa > Chordata > Mammalia > Primates > Cheirogaleidae > Microcebus > Microcebus murinus. Next base: position 64,774,623 of record NC_134105.1, read on the forward strand.
GTAAACATTTACCTTCCATTCTCCACCAGGCATTATAGGCAGAGATCTGGGAGAACTGATCTTGGTGAAAAAATTCTTATGTTTTTATCGGCTTTTGTCAGTTGTCCCAGGATTTCAACTGCAGGCTCCAAAGTGAGTAAAGGTCTCAGCTACTCCATGTTGGGCACCTATAGTTATAGGGGAGAAAAAGTAATAACTTTTCCTCACCCATTGCAAGATTAATGGATGGAAACCCCATAAAAAAGACAGTTGACAATAGACAAATATAACAAATGTATTTAACCAAAGTTGTATGTGGCATGGAGACTTCAGAAATGAAGACTCAAAGACACAAGGAAGACTGTGTGTTTTATGGACAGGTTTGATAAAGAATCACAGTCATGTAGAAGTATGATTGCACAAATAGGAAGTGTGACCTAATCATAATAAACCGGAGGGAACTTAGCCTGTTTGTTCACATTCTTTTTGGCCTCCAGGTATAAGGCAGAACACCTGTCACACGAAGGTCTTATGACCTACTTTCAGGGAGGTGGGTTAGAGAACTTCCTGTTGACCGTGGTCCAGTGAAGAAAGGCAGGAGATGGTCGGAGAGGACCTTCTTGCTTCCTCACTTTTCTCAATGTTTTCCAGCTTAAAATACTCAATATGCCAAGGTGCCGTATTTGGGGGTACCATGTTGTAGGGGCGAAAGGAACTTTCATTCCATCCCATGAAGGCTTGAGAATCTGAGTCTACAAAACAAACTGACAATAGATACATTAAGAGGAGAAAAGGTATACAAATGTATTAATATGCAAATGCACAGGAATCATACAAAACATGAAACTCAAAGAAGGACCAGATGGTTGAAGCTAAAATACCCTCTTAACAGAGGAAAGGCAAGTGGGGGCTATAGCCACTTTGAGAGGAAAAGTAAATGATTTTTAGGGGAGATGAATGGGCCTGAGGAACAGACAATAGCCTGTGGCAAAATTTGTCCAGGCTCTGGGTGTGGTGTCAATTCTAGTCTTCCTTCCTGGGAGTTATTCTGCCCTCTTTGATGAGATTACAGGGAGGACAATTGCATTCCTTCTGGAGGAGCCTCCCTTAGTCCAATATGGGAACTTCAGAGAAAGCCCCTGCCTGCGATTTGAAGGAGGCAGAGGGACCAGAGACAGATGGTGGGAGAAGGTCAGACAGACCTTGGTTCTGAGGCTGCTTCTTTACTTCAAAGTACCCAACATGCCAAAGCACCATGTTTGGGGGTATTGTTTTTCTGAACCCCAACAATGTTCTGAGCCCTGACACTTAGAAGTAGTACTTTTTCAGGGAAAAATCTGAAACACTCATCCAGGACCCCATATGGTCTGAAAAATTTGAAATATACACTTTTGAAACCTACTATCTATATTTGTGAACTATCCATAATGCATTTCAAAAACCAGATTTTTTTAGTTTTTACAATGACCCACTGTATTTGGTAGTAAGGCTTATCTGTGAACCTGACTTCCCAGTTCTGCCAGTTCACACCAAATAATTATGAGAGATAATAATAGTTCATTGTGCTGTCACCTGTAGCCTACTGTTACCTTCTTCTACTCAAATATCCAAGAGATATTTGTACTGTAAGAGAAGGTGAACACTCTGTTGTTTAAGAAAAATCACATACACAATTCAAAAAGTGTAAAGACAGGCTATGAAGCATGGCCTAATCTTTATAATTAGGTAATTTGGGGAAGAAGGAAGAGGGTGTATATTCCTAAATAGCCTAATTCAGTTTTAGGAATATTTCTTATTCCTAAATCAGTGAGGCATGATTTCAATCCACTATGGGTTGGTTGCCTATTCTCAGAAACATGACTCTCCTGCCATTCAAAATCGGTTGCAGTAAAGAATGCATGAACCAATTGTCTAAGGCCTCCTCAATCTCTTTCTTAAAACAATGGCCTCCATGCGCCAAACAATGCAGGCTCTGTGGCCATTTTTTCTTGTCCACAATAAAGTAAGAAAAATAAGGACTATGAAATTATACACATGTATACATGGAATGAATCTGCATTGAGTGCCTCATGTGGGCCAGGCAATGTTTAAGGTAATGTAGGAAAAGAGATGAACAAAGGATTGGAAGTCCATGACCTCATAAGCTTTATATGGTAATGGAAGAAATAGATCTTAAGCAGACGAATCATAGATAGCCAGGTAGTAACAAGTACTTGAAGACAAATAAAGCAAGGTAAGGGAATGGAAACAATGGAAGTACAGAAGCAGAGGCTTTGTCGGCACAGAGTCTGGGGAGAGGGGGTTTCAACCGTGTAGTTCGAGAAGCCCTGCCTCTTGTGGTTACAGCTGAGCAGAGAGCTCTGTCAATGTTCCAGGGGATAGATTTCCAGTTAGAGGATCGGCTAGTGCAAAGGCAGTAAGGTGGGAAGGGGCTTGATGTGTTTCAAAAACTGGCAGTTTCTGAAGGCCTTTGTGGCGTGTTGGTGTAAAAGTTGCCAACTCTTCTTTCTTGAAAAGCCTGTCTTGTACTCTGAGATTATGGCTGCCCCCAACCCCCACTGATGTTAACATGTTCTTTCTTTTAAGAAATGATGTAAGAGTTCAGCCTTAGTTGTTGTTGGTGTTTTGTTTTTTTTTAAATAGCCTAACTTGGCAATATAAAATGTTGGCAGCCTTATGTTGTTCTCTCTCTCTTTTTTCCCCAAACTGATTCATGAAATACAAAACTCCGTTAAGCACTGGCTTAAGACGTGGGCAGAAAGTGCCAATTCTCCCTCTGTGTCCACGGAAAACATCTTAACCCACTCCTAAGTATTTGTTTGCTTTGTTTTACTAATTTTGGTGCTTACTTCTCATTTTCCAGGTTTGTTTTAAACAAAAAAGAAACACTGTGCTCCAAAACTTCACATTTTATATGTGTGGCTTATTTTATTTTGTTTTAACATGAAAAAGAGGCAGTAAAATTTATCCCTGATTCTTTAATAAAACAGCATGTCAGCAGCACAGGTACAGGAAATGGGGCCCTCCCAAGATCTTTTATAGTCTGACATCAAAATTAAATTGGGATCTTGAGAACATCTGGGGCTCTCTCTCTTCTCTGTCTCCCCCTAAGATGTGGAAGGGATATCTGTGTTTGTTTTGTGTTTGTGTATAAGGGGTAAGGTGGGCAGTTGGGAGCTGCTTTTTTGTCCCTCTTCCCCTATTTTTTTTTTCTTTAAGGGAAAAAGAGAAAACCAGATATTTTCAAGGGAATTGACTACTAGTGGCCAGTATAACAAAGAAACCCCACTAAGCCTAACCACAACCTGACAGAATGAAAAGTGATTCCAGAGCTGCCACTCACCACAAATCCCCATGAAACATGCCAGGAAACCAGCTGAAAGGAGTAGAGAGGCTGCTTCTTCAGGGCCACAACCGTGGCCCCTAGAGAATCTTCTGGTCCCCATTCAAATTCAAAGTGGTGAGGTGGAGGAGGGGTGGAAACTGGAGACAGAGAGAATTAGCAGCCCTGTGATCACTTTCAGGGTTATGATGGAACTGATTTAAAATGCAAAACCGCATTCCATTGTAAACACAGAGACAAACTGGAAGCGGAGAGGAAATAGAATTTCATTTGGTGATTTTCAATTTTAGGATTGCAATGGGGAGAGAAGAACAACACTATTTATTTTTCCAGAACTGAGATTGCCTGTTCTTTTTGGTAGGATAAGTGAATGTGGACTGATATATTACTTCTTTGGGCTTCGATGCTAATAAGGCATACTTCCCACAGAATCTGACAGAAAGGATGAATACCTTGCCCTGCTAATGGTTAATTTGTAGTGGCATGTGTATTTCTTGAATGTTCATGAAGTTTTCTAATTCATCAGCACACAATTGGGCTTTTTTTCCTCCCTTTAAACAGGATGAAATGCCGGGAGGGCAAGGGGTTTAGGGGCGTTGTATTATCCCTCAGCCCGTGTATTTACTACCCAAAAGTTATCACTAAATTTTCTTTCTACTTCGGGAACAAAATTGTTCTTCAACAAATAATTTAGTACTGACCACACTTTAAAATGTTTACTGCTGTTGAATCTGTCACAGATTGCATCAAGCCACAGAGATGCTAATCTATCTCATGTATTTGAAACTCCTCTGGGAAACATATATTTGGGCTCACTGCTGAGTGAACATGACTGTTAGGATTATGGAGACCATACATAGTGAAGAAAAGCAGCATCGCTTTTCTGACTGCAAATTAAACAATAGGACGATTGTTGGCTTACACGTTGGGGCCAACAGCCCCACTGCTGAGGAGCTGTATGTAAAAACCAAGATCAGCAAGCAGTCCTGATGTTTTCTTCTTGGAGTTGGATGTTGTCAAGGATTCAGATGAGCCACCCCAGTGAGTATGCAGGAAACAAAACAGGATATTCTTGTTTAAGGACTGTTTTCTGTAATTATGTTGATTTTTTTATGCAACACTTGAACTTTTAAAAACTCAAGGATGCATAAGAAGTACTCCAGAGGAGAATAAATGATTGGGATTTTGCCTTAAGTGAAACGTTATCATGGGTTCTTAACGAAATTAACTTGTTTGTATTTGTGATTGGGTCTGTGAATTAAGTATACTTAGACCATGCTTGTTTTGTCTCCCCCTCCCCTTCGGCACCACCCCCCTCCCCAGCCCATTTTCAAATAGGAGGTCAAGTTGTCTTTGGAACATCATATTTCCTGCTTGGAAAAAAACACTGGATTGTTTAATAGTCTGACAGGAAAGTTTCAAGAGTACCGGGAGTTTCCCCTGGAAGGCTTGAGGGGGGAGAATGTGCAGTATCTATGAACTTCTTTCCTTGGAGCTATCATGAGCTGTTCTATTGTGTATACAAAGTCTTCAGCATGGAAAGAGCTAAACTAAACTGTAAATACCCTGAGGAAAAATGTCTTTGGAAGTACATACCCTGGGCTTGCTTGGTACCTTGTACTTTTATATCCTTCCTTGCTGAGGAAGGAACATCTGGCTCAAGAACTTGCTGGTTAATGTTGTCATACAGACATCCGGTCACTCCCTTCCCATCCAAATATAAATTCTGTGCATTAGGCAAAGGATGCAACATATTTGCATGCCAAGAAATTTGATTTTGTGACAATTATTCGCCCTTAATTTAAGAAAATTCCTTTGTGCTCCTTTTCTTTTATTTAATCAAAATGCCATGCAACATCCTATTTCACTTGAATAATTCTCATAATTTTACAACACAATGAAAGGATTATAGATTAGTGCAGGTCAATCTCCTCCATGTCCTCCTTATTTTTCTTAAGATTCCAATCCACAAAAGGTCATAGCCAACATAATAGTTCCGGGCCAAGGACACTACAAGGTCGCTTTGTGGAAGCACCCCTGGCTGGGCAACCGTATTCCAGGGGAAGTGTGCCCTGAGTTTTAACCACTGTGATTCAATGCAGAAAATAAAATGTAAACTAGTCAGCAACTGTCAAGTTTAGTCCTGGGCACCCTGGAAATGCTAATCTCACTCTAGGCTGTGTGGTGTAGAGTTTAAAATGGTTCCCCTGGGGTCAGCCTGCCTGGGTTTGAATTCAGATTCTACCATTTGGCAAGCAAATCATTGAACCCTTCTTTTCTTTGGTTTTCTCATCGGTAAAAGGAAGATTATAATGGTTCTAATTATTCCTCACTGTATAACAAATCACCCCAAAATTTAGTGTCTTAAAATAAATATTTATTGTTATCTCTCACTCTTCTGTGGATTAACTGGGCTCTGTCGGGTGGTTCTCACTCAGGGTTGGTGCAGTCATGACATGCTGGTGCAGTCAGATAGCAGCAGGAACTGGATGCCTGTGGATGCCTGGGGGGCTGGCCACCCTCATGGTCTGTTCACATGCTAGCCATAGGCTGGGAGCTTGGTTGGGGCTTGCGCTTCCTCACAGCATGGAAGACATCTCACAGGGCAGTTCTGGGATCTAAGAGAACAAGGCAGATGTTGTCAGTCAACTGAAAGGCTAGCCCAGGACCTAGTGTACTGTCTCTTCTGCTCCACTCTGTACATCATGCAAGTCCAGGAGGCCAGCCCAGCTTCAAAAGGAGAGGAATTAAACTCCACATCTCAATTAGAGGAGAACACATAATTTGCTGCCATCCTCAATCCACCACAAATATAATATCAAACACATACAGTTTTGTAAGAATTAATCTTTGTAATGTACTTAGACCAATGTCTTACATATATAATATGTTTTCAGTAAAAGTTAGTTATTATTTTCTAGGTCCTCATACTATTTTATTTTTCTTCATTGCATTTATTACTATCTGACCTTGCTTTATGTGTCTGTATGTATGTGTTTATTGTGTCTCTCTCCTACCCAAATAAAAACTTCACAACCATAGGAACTTAATTCTCTTTTCCAGGTCCTAGAAGGGTGTCTCATACCATAAATATTTGTTGAATGAATGAGTGAATAAGTGAATGAACCCACAGTGCATACAGAACTGGAGGGAACAAACATTTTGGATGTCTGATTGTAGAAAATGGGAGTGATGGAGAATTATGAGCAGAAAAGTTGACATTATGAATTATTTAGACAAATTAAAAATTAAGGCCGGGCGCGGTGGCTCACGCCTGTAATCCTAGCTCTCTGCGAGGCCGAGGCGGGCGGATTGCTCGAGGTCAGGAGTTCAAAACCAGCCTGAGCAAGAGCGAGACCCCGTCTCTACTATAAATAGAAAGAAATTAATTGGCCAACTAATATATATAGAAAAAATTAGCCAGGCATGGTGGTGCATGCCTGTAGTCCCAGCTACTCGGGAGGCTGAGGCAGGAGGATCGCTTGAGCCCAGGAGTTTGAGGTTGCTGTGAGCTAGGCTGACGCCACGGCACTCACTCTAGCCTGAGCAACAAAGCAAGACTTTGTCTCAAAAATAAATAAATAAATAAATAAAAAATTAGGACGAATGTCATCTCTCATATGGAGCAGTTTTTAACTGAAATTGTCCAAGAAAGCACAATATAGATGACCAGACCCACCTTGCCTCCAAAATTGACACAATTATAAAATTGCACATTGTCACCCACAGGCCTTAGAATCTGACAAATCTTGGTTTATGCCCCTGCTCTGCTGTTTGCTTGCTGGTTGACATGAGATGTTTTTAACTTCTCTGAGTTGCAAAATCTGTAAAATCAGACAACAAAGCATACTTCATGGGAGTCCTGTGAGAATTAAATACAGCTGACAAAGGGGTTCAATAAAAGCACTGGACATGATTAATAAAAATGTGCCAATCCCCAAAAGTATTAATGATAAGGAAACTTTATTGGCACACATTTTATTTTACTTATACTTTATATTAGATAAGACAGCATTTCAGTTTTATATTTCAAAAACTCCTCTTATGTTTCTAAACACATTAGGAAAATATTTTAAAAATATTAAGTTCACTTTTTACTAACTTAACATTCAATCTGTGAGTATATTGACCCATGAACTGACCTTTCTACTTCATCAGTATTTGACACAAGAATTGAAACTGAATATTGAATGTTTTAACAACCATGTTAAAAATAAATGTTTACATTTATCAAGAGAAATTGTGACATCAAAGGAAGTAAACATCATGTCCAAAGAACAACTTCCTAGAATTCAAAGGGAATTTCCCAGCCCCAGTCCCCTTGGTGAGGATGTAGAAATGTAAATTACTTAATCAACCAGACAGTGATTGTTAAGAGTTCAACAAATTCTAAGCACTTGGAATTTGGGGAAATTTTTAAAGGGAAACCACTACTTGTTTTTTAGAGTGCTTAGTATTATAAAATAAATTTACTGGCCAAGATGAACTAATAAATATATTTATTTTTTTAAAACATTGAGAAAAAAATATATATATATTTAATTCAAGATGGTTGATTTATAGGTAGGCTACCCATATTTACATAAATTCATGGTGGGTGCATTGAATAGAAATTTTATCTGTTTTCTTGCTTTGGAAACAAATATTTTTTACATTGAAAAATTGCTCTGGAACCTGGGAAAGGTGGAAGCTAGAGAAAAGGATGATGAATAGAGAGTCATACATCTCCAAAAGGAAAATACTCAGTTTTAATGTTGCATATTGCTGGCAGGTAGACAGTGCAACATATATTTAGTTTTCCAATCAGCAAAATACCAGAACAGGCACCTGGCAGGCACAGCACAGTCCTCCAACATAAAGGAGACTGTACTTGCAGACGTCACAGTAAAGTGTAGTAAAATTTGATTTACTTTGGGGAGACTGACAAATGCAGGACTCACTAATGGGTTTCATATCAGACAGGTGTCAATACTAAAATTGCATAGATTTAATGTACCTGATCGATAAAACATGATCAATAAATACTAGTTTTCTGTCTTTCTTTCTTTTGAACCATTTTTTCTTGCTTTTTGGTCCTTTATTATAACGTCCGGGCTCTGTAACTGAGAGCATAGCCACGTGTGTTGAGATCACCTTATGGTTCTTTGTTCCCAAGTAAACAAGCCCAGTCTGGCTATGCATTAACCAATAGCAGGTGTTAGGCCCTGTCAAGGATCAGTACAGGGAAAGCAGAGACTCAGATAAAATAATATGAAATAAATTTATCTAAGCATTTCCATCCTTCCGTTTCTAGTTTCTCCATGATCCATGCGTTAGGAAGTATGGCAAGTATGCTGGCCGAAGTTTGGTCTTCTCAGTGCACCTCACTTCTGAGAAAAGGGGTAACTTATTTCCTATTAGAATCTGATTGGCTCAAATTATAGAGGCCTTCATCTCTTTAGAAGATATAGCACTGGCATTCATGCCATGGCTATTTTTCTTATGCAGGAGTGCTAACAAAACTAATACTGGAGTTTTTTCTTCTTCTACGCCTTACCCCTTCCAGAGAATGTCTATAATTCCACTACTTATAATAGTAAATCCAGATGGTAAGAATTCTCAAAGAAATGTGTTCATAAACACTTACCTGTTTCTTTCATAGTCATAGTAATGATAACTAATGCCTATAGTTTGGATTATAATTTATTCAAGTTCTCCAATCAAGACAAAAGTCTTTTAAGGGACTTTCAGTGTCTAGTCTATTATTTAATTTCATGAACAAAAACACTGTTACAGCCTCACTTTAAAAGATTCATTGCAAGGGTTAAGAACAGATAAGATGGATGTCTACAGTCTCCTGGAATTACAAATGTACAAACAAGAGAACTAATTTTTCTCTACTGTTTTTACAAAAAAATGGAAAGCTCTTTTTCGCACTAGGCAAACAGCAACTGGTTTAGTCTCATAAATTTACATATCCTAAGTAGTGTCAGTATTCAGGCAGATTAGATTAACAGTCCCTGTTTTATCATCCAAGGGGAAAAAAAGGAAAATATATCCAAAGTCATCTGGTTAATTGGAGGAGGTGGGGAGATGAAGTTCCTTCCATTAAGTTCTTTTGGAACAGTTGCAAGATCCACAAAATCTGTTTTTAGCTCAGTCATTCATCCTGTTGGATGTGTGATGTGTTTTCAATTTAATGATAATTGCCCTTTCCATTTCTTTGATAATTGCCCTCTCTATTATCATTTATGGAGATTCAAATTATAAATCAAGACAAGACAGCCAGAAAAATATTATGATTGTCCCTTCTGAGGCCACAGCAAACTCAAGTAACACTGCCAAAGTCTGAGAGTTTAAGCTGTTTTCATTTGCATGTTTCTGAACATTTTATTTTAGGGTCCAATGGTTTTCCTAAAGAGGAGGTTGCATGACAATAATAGAACTGAATGATAATGTGTATAGAGAATATAAATTTAGCTTTGATTCAAGTTATAAACTCGTATTTGAAACCAGAAACTCACTCTCCAGACTGAAAGTGAAGGTGAGGCATCAGCCACAAATGTTTGCTATTAGTCCCCCACTGCCTCCCAGAGCTCTTCTCTCTCTTGTTGGCCTATTTGGGAAAAATCCACATTCTTCTCACTGAATATGCTCCGCAGCCAGCACAATGGTTTGTGTAGAAAGACACGAGTGAGCTTTGCCTAACATTCCAGGAACCATCTCCCAAACCAAAAATAGTAAAACAAAAATGGCTCTTTTTTTTTTTTTTTTTTTTTTTTTTTTTACTATTCCGCCTCCAGTTTAGTGAAGTTCCGCCTTCAGTTTATACCTGCTCAGGAGATCCCATTATTAAATTCTCGGGAATTTGGCAAGCTGTTTGTTCCCTAAGAGAGCCACTGTTAAAAACTAAAGTGCCTATATTTAGAATTAAATACATTCTATTAAATACAAATATAATAAATACATGAAATTCATCACTTACTAATTATTGTGGTATATTGTATTATTTTCTTGTTCCTGAGGGAATTTATATCTGTTGTATCTGCATGTTAGAAGTATCATATGATGTCTCTGTATGAATTGTCTTTTCCCAAATCCACATTCTGTGACTTCATATTAGTAGCCAATATAGTGAATATTAGTAAATAATACTAAATATGGTATTTACACCACCCATTTCAGAAAATGCTAGAGATCGGTGCTTTTCTCCCTGAGAGCTGATGGTTAAACATTTTGCAGCCCAGCCCTGGACAGTAACACAGTTTTGTGAAGAAAGGACTTTGAAGCAGGGATGCTGTGGGTTTCCTTTTGGCTCAGTTAGTAGCCATATGAAATTGGACAGTTTAAACTCTCTCGGGATTTATTTGTCAGTCTTCTGTTTAATACATTTCAGTATCTTTCTATTACTCTTAGGATAAAATCCAAAATCCTTAGGGATTTTTTTTTCCCCTTACCATTGCCCCAGGTTTCTTTAAACTCCTTGAATCCCCTCGCTTCCTTCTGCCTAAGGGCCTCAGGTCAGGAGGGCTCTTCTTTTCCTTCTTGTCCTGCTAACTACTACCCATAATGTAGGTCTAATTTAAATGTCTCTTTCTCAAGGTAGACTTTCCTCATAGAGACCCCTATACTCCCCCATACAATAGGTTAGGACCCGCTATTATAAACTCCCATAGAAGTCTTAGCACTTGTCAAAAGTGTAACAGAAGTATTTTTCATGTAATTATTTGCTTAATATCAAAACCCTCCCTTTCATCTGTGTTTCTCACGCATGTTGGTATCACTGTTTAGCCCTGTGCCCGCAGATGGACACCCACTTTGCTAACCTAATAATCACTTAAATTTAATCTGTATGGTTGCTGTTTTACTAAGAACAAACTCTTTTTTTCAAAGTCACTCATTCTACCTAAGAGGCACAACTATAGAAGAGTTGTTAAGGACAGGGACTCTGAGGCTGAGCTCTCTAGGTTTCAATCTTGACTTCATCACTTTTGCGCTGGGTGGCCTAGGCAACCACTCTGTCCCTCTCTGTCCCTCCATTCCCTAATGTATGAAGTAGAGTTTTTAATAATAAGAACAACTACTTCCAAGGAGTTGTGAAAATTAAGTAAGTTAGCTTGTGTAAAGTGCTCAGAGAAGTGTTGGTCTCATAGGAGTCAGTACTTAACTGTTGGTGTTATTCCCGTTTGCCTTAACTCTTGCTGGGCTTTTGTCTAATTAAGCCATTTCCCAGAATCTCCACTTCTATGCAGACTCTCGGGCTCCCTAACCTTTAAGGATTTTAGACAATCCCACAGCTTTTAACTATCTCATCTATAGGAAGGACACCAAAATCTCTAGCTCTAGTTTCTCTCCTAATTTATAATCCTACAGTTCCAGCTACTTACCGCCATCTCCTTGAGACTTCTTGACACATCAAATGGAACGTACCACACCCGACTTCAATTACCCCATCCAGCTAGTTCTTTCTTTTGACATCCGTATTTCTGTTAATAGCACCACAATTTCTTCAGCAAGGCTCCAAGTTTCTAATTTATCTATGTCTCTTCTTTCGCCCTTTACTGCATGTCTCCACAGTTGCCAATTCCTATTGACTGCCTCTGAAATACCTCTTGCATCTTTTTCTTCTCTTTAATTCCCACTGCTACCACCTAGTCTAGGTTCTCATTAATCTCTTTCTTGTCTGGACTGTAAAAACAGCCTACTATCCGATCTTTACAGCTTTAGACTCAGCTGACATAACAAGAAGCATTCTTCTAGAGTTAGACACTCATGATACATGTTTCTCTCCCTCTCCTATTTGGCGTGATGTTTTATTCCTGTCTTCCCTCCGTGACATCAGAGACTTTGACCAGCTAATTTATCTTTGTACCTTCAGTATCTAATAGTACTAAACAGTTCTATTTATTATTAAACTTAGTACTATTATTAAATATCATTATCATAGTACTAACATGGGATACTATTGATATGGTGCTTTATTATTGAAAATGGTACTACTAAATTTTAAATATTGCTGAAATTATTTGTTGGGTTAATTATTGAATACATCTGTTTTCTGTTCTTGTTCTGATCTATAGTACACGCACTTCATCTATCTAAATTAGATTTCTAGTTAATTCACTCCCTGCCTAAACATAATGAGTGTTCCCCATTGATTGCCTAATGTCTAATGTCCCCATCCTGGAATAAAGACCCCAATTAAGAGTCCAGACTTAATTCTAGCAAAACTCCCTTGCACTCAAAATATTTTTAAAGTTTTGTTTTTAATTAGTGAAATGATAATATTATAATAGTTGTGATTTCCAAAGCTTCCTCAGGCTATAATCATACAAGAAAATAGAGGAAGCAGAATTCATCTTTCCTTATCAATTGCTCCTGCTCCTAAAACAAAAGGTGTGGTTAGTTAGGAGTTTGCCATTATAGTCTAGGCATGAGAATACTCATAATGGAAAAGAGATGCACATATTTAAATAAAAATATTAAGGCTATAGAGTTTCCTCAAAACTTCCATTTTAAAGTTTTCATTTTTAGATGTAAGAGACAACAAAACGTGATACTGGATTTTCCCATCTATTTTACTTAAACTCATTTCACTGTACCTCTTCTCTGGATGAGATGCCACAAAATATACTTTTTCTCTAAACTATGTTTATTTTAATTCTTGAGCTATTTAAGATATTGAATTATGTACTCTCTTCTCAGTGTATATTAATAATTATATTTTTAATTTGCATTTTAAAGATTAAAATGTTGCTTTCAGATTACTTGGTACTTATTTTTTTCTTGAATCTCACAGATTTTTCCCCCATGAATTGCAGATTAAAGCATACTCTTTCTTGATAAGTTTTTAAAGTGCTGACCTTGTATTCACACTGACACTACCACTACGTTAATAGAAAGGGTTATTCAAACATCTGACTTATTTATTAAAATGCTATTGTTTTAAACTTGGAAATTTTTCCAGAGATAATGATTTCAAAATTTAAGGAAATTACACACAGAGCAACTCTCTTCAAAATAGTTTTTATTCAACAACTGTAATAATGGTAGTATTCAAATGAGTCCAGCAAGTCTCATTAGGATAAACAAAGCATTCTTAAACTTTAGCAAAAATAATTTGTTTTGTACATTTCACTACATTTGGTTAACTTTACCTTCATTAGATTCAATCACAGTTAGTATGTATATTCTGTATGTAAATGGCACATATAAGAATTAATAGAATTAATTAATAATAGAATTAATCCTATTTCTGCTAACACCTAAATTATCCAATATGGTACTCATTGAACCTTATACTATGTGCCTGAATTCTCAAGAAACTATTGAAAATTGCTCGAATACTGCATTTTTCAAATATAAAATTCTATTTTAAAAAATAGACGTCTATCGGTTTAAAAGGTATGCCATGACTACAAATCAGCAATTACTCAATTACCTTTGTCCTCCCAAAAGTGGCACTGTTAGATAGCCAATGTTAATTCCTCCTCAAAGATGAGCTTTTTTATTACAGATGAAAAAATCCATCTTTCACAAAATTATACAATCAAATGCCCATCGTTTCTTTGAAATGTTAATCTTATATCTATTTCCTAACCATGAAATGAAGAAATTGGCAAGAAAACAACTTAAGTGCTACTTTATTCCTTTAGCATTTTCAACCGTAGCCTACAATTTTATCCCCATCTGTGTATTTACTTAATTAACCAAGGGCAGTGGGAAGCCTGGAGATGAGTCTATCTAGGAAATTTTCCTTTGTTCCTTGTCATAGAACCTTTACAGCTATGTTGGACCCTCACTATAAAACATGGCGCTAGGGAGCAAAATTCAGTATTAGACAAATTTGCCTTGGATCGCATCCAAGGACTGTCATTTTGATGCTCTTTTGCCAAGAGCAAGGTCCCATCCATGAGCCCTCAGGAAACTGTCACAGCAAGGTCACACAGTAAATAAGAAAGGAGGTCTATTACTCATCTATCATTTTAAGGCCAAGTTTTGCAGCCTCACTTAGCAATCTGGAGGAGAGCAAACACTACCTTCTACACTCAGAAAGTATTTTTTTTTTTACCATGTTTTAATTTATGTCAAACTTACAGTATGTTGAAAAACTAAAAATGTCTGATCCCCAAACTCTTATTCTCTTGCTATCTCACTGGTAATTTAAACATATAACCAACTGCAAGAAATCTGTCTTCTTTACAACCCCTTTAAATTCAAGAAACCAATAACTACTCTGACCTCTAAAAATGTGTAAATGCTTAGCACATCATGGAATTCTGTAGTTGAAAAATTTACTAAGTAATACTTTCTAATAAGCAGTCATTGCTTGCTCAGGGATCTTGATTATTCTTATTTCTATTTTAGACCAGAGACAGTGCTTGATTTTCCATTCCAAGTTTGAGACTCGCTTGATAGAAAATCCATCTATCTACACACTGCTTAGTTAGGAATAAATTTTAAACATTCAGAACCTACCTATACTAATTTGGCTTTTAGAAATTAAAATGAGCAGGAGAGCAGTAATTGGTTGCCAGGCCATGAATTGGCATCAGCATCTCACTGCTCTGAGATATTGTGGCTAACTGCTGCACCTCACCATTCCTATGCTAACTTAGCATTTTACTGTTTGCAAAGTGTTTCTAACTGGATTAGGAATGCTCAAAGCAGAGAGAAAGATATTTTTTGGTAGCCAAAAACTAACTGCTTGAATAGTAATAATCAATAAATAATAAATATGTATACCATCAAAAATGAATGAGGTAAATTAAGTATACTCATTTTATTAAAGGAGAAAAGAATCTTTCTCTGCTACAAATGTGAGATGATCTTGAGCCCTCCTATCAGGCATCTATCTGATGCCCAGGTAAGTGCATTGCGAGAGGACAAGAAAAAGTCAGGAGGCCCATTTGCAGCTGGAGTTTGCAGAAGCTGCTGGAAGTAAACAATAGCTGCTGCAGAGAATGATTCTATTCCCAATATAGAAAGTTTCTTCCTTTTCTATCAATGGTAAGCAGACACTTGCTTTGCTTGAGGAAATGTATAACATTTCTTTTGAAGCTTTAATCATCGGCATCTGATATTAAAGCAAGACAGATAACTCTTTCCTATGCATTGGGAAAGAATAATTGACAACTGAAAAACAGTCAGTGGTTTGCAAAGACTATGAAAATGAACAAACCAAAAGTTTGTATCATCTGTGTATTTTTAATCCACGACCACTCCAGATCTGAGGGATACAACTACCTAAGAAGAAAGAAAATCCCGAGTCATTTTATTTTTCATATTTAAAATGTTTCTTGAGTTCATGTTAATATTAATTCCATAAACTCCTCATATTCTGGTATTTTCATTCTCCCTTCCCCATCCATAAAGACTTGCTTTCTAATTTGCCCTCACATTTTTTTTTCTTGCCCACAAATTATTTTTTTCTTATTTCAGCATATTATGGGGACACAAATGTTTAGGTTACATATTGTCTTTGCCCCACCCAAGTCAGAGCTACAAGGAGTGTCCATCCCATCCCCCAGACAGTGCGCACCTAATGGGTGCCCTCACATTTTTGTTTGCGGGAGGAACAGATGCTCAGCTCCTAAGGGTCAGAGTTGGCCCTTTCCCTTCTATCACTACAGCAGGGAGGCACAGGGTTCTGAAGCAACGGTGGCAGCTTTCCAACAGCTGGCCTGTACTTCTACATTTAAAGTAAGCAGGTGGCACCAATGGACTGTCTAATGACTAATAAGATAAAAGTGCAATTGATCTTTTTATTAACCCATCTTCCCAGGTGGGTGGCAGCCTGTTCCTCCCCCTTGGGTTCAGTTACATTGTTCAGTTCCAGGAATCATTTTAGATCCTTTCACTTTTTTTGTCTGAGCTGATACTTAAACCACGGGGGCACCAACACTGATATTCTGTCTCACCTAAATTCTATCCTCTGTGTACCTACAAATGGGTAAATGCCTTCATAATTTGAATCTGATAAACAACATTTAATGCACATGCTAATGCATCTTCAATCCTATTGATATTTTTTCATGCTGAATTTGAACTGTGGGTTTGTTTGTCTTCCTTCTAGGTCACAGACCACCCACTTCCTTTAAACCTCACAACTAGTTCTGAAGAATATGGAGCTTACATAGATTCATAAGGTAAATGATTATTTTCAAAATAAGACATAATGAATTCAATTATGGTATAAATTCAAGCATCATGTAAGTGTGTTGTGCTTTATCTGTTGATGGTTTTCTAAGTTATAGTATTGGGTGATCTTTTAGTACAAGGTAGAATCATGATCCTGGGTAGAGATGAGGGAAGAAGAAAGTACATATGTGAGTTCCCTCTTTTCAGGAGTTAGGTTGTTGTATGCTGCTTAAGGCTAGCTGTCTACCTAGATTTCTTATAAAAAGTGTTCTTGTGGTCTTAGGAAGCTCCTGCCTTTGAGTATGCCTGGACATTATAAATCACATAGCCAACTAGAGATCAATTAGAGCTGGTATTTTCATAAATGAAGCTAGAAATTATTAGAATGCATTCCTTTGTAGAAGTAGGAAGAGACACAAAACATCCCATTGAGGCTACCTCCACCACAGTTGTTGTTAGATGAGGAAGTAGGGGATGAAGAGATTTATAAAGGATGGCCTAATATTTCTATTTTTATGAATCACAATCATCATTTACTTTCCTGGTTATCATTAAGTAATTGTATAATAGAAATCATTAATTCATGTTAAGGTGTACTCATACAGGATCTTTGATTCCACCTATAGCAAAATGATTAAAAACCTAGGCTTTGGAGACAATCTAAATTCAAACCATGGTCTGTCACTTACCAGCTATGTAACTAAGGGCTTCAGATTTCTCATCTACAAAGTGAGAGAAATAATTGTAACCACTTCTAAGAGCTGTGTCATAGTATAAACAAATTAGTATGTTAATATGTAAAGCACTTAAAATATTGCCTGGTACCTAGTAAGCACTAAATTTACCGATTAAGCTCTGTTTCTCTACCTCATCTCTTTATTTGTTTCAGTTTCTCAATTCTCTCCACAGTCTACAAATTTGGGGGCTGTGGGAATTATTAAGGAAACCAAACTCTCAGTTCCCTTTTAGCGGCCTCTCTCCTAAAGGAGATATATTACACCTTCATGTAAATGCCAGGAAGGAAAATAATTGGCATCCTATTGCCCTTTGAATGGGTTCCTGGCGAGCCCTAGGTGGTGTGACGTGTAAAGTGACCCGAAAGTGGGGCGCCTGCCAGCTCAGTGCACAGCGTAGTGGGAGAATCAATTAGAAGGCTCGTCGCCATTTCAGAAACATGCAAACATCAATTGGCATAGAATTTCAGGAAGCAGAATAAAAAGGAACCTACAAAACAAAAAGCCTTTCAGGGGGATGGAGGCACAGTTCTTCCAAATCACAAACGGATGATTATGATCACCATTAGAGCTTAATGAGCCTATATGTGGCTAATGACTTCATCTCTCCAGTAGATTTGCCAATAGTCCATGTTTCCACTCACATTCATCCTTCTCTTCTAAGCATAACCATGGTGCTAAGAGCAAGTCATCAGATTTCCCCTTCCCCCATTAGCAAAAACATATCTCTCAATTCTACACTCTCCTGTTTCCTTTCAGGAGTGAAGGCAACAGATCAGAGAAAAGAAAATAAGACCAAGGTATGGTGTATAGAACCCTGGAAAACCTGGGTTCAACCCAAAATTGGTCATTAACTACTCTCTGGCCTAGTTTTCTCATCCCCAAAATGTGATCAGTCACTTTCTTATTTACATTTACGTAGTGAGACATCACTATTCTATTTCCAAGATAATATTAAAGAAAAAAAAATGTGAAATCCATATTTTAACATAAGAGATATCATTTATTTTCTTTAATTTAGATAATTGCTATTATTTATTATAGCTATATTTTAATTTTAATAACCCAAATGCAGAAGATGGTATTATAAGGTTTAAATAAGTTATCTGCTGATCCATTAATTAGAATAAGAAGTAAGACCTAAACTGAAGTTAGAATCTTTTTTAATTAACCATATTATTAAAATATTGATATTACCTTAGTCCACAGTGATATTTACTGTCCAAATCATTTAAAGGGGCAAAACCTTCTAAAGAACAGATATTATAGGTTTCTTATTAGAAGCTAAAATTTTTATAAGAATAATAAATACCATTCCCCATCATGATTCTTATGTAAATGTTTCTTTCATTTTTTTCTATTTTTAAAATATAATCCAGTAAATACAGATCTTAAAAGCATATAATACATTAAAAGCAAGGCAAGCAGTATTTATCATGGAAGGGATAATGTTAGATGTTAAGACAATGCATTAGTGTAATACTTCAGAAATTCTAAATTGTTTTGTGTTACAATATTCCAATATACTTTTTCTGGGGTCTTTATGCTATAAATAAACTTTGATTACTATGATTATGTAAGAAAAGTGAATGAATAATGTCTAGTCCATTTAACTAGCATTTCAGGAAAGTACCATTATTAAAAATACATGGCAGAGATTCCACTTTTGGGCTCTCAAATCTGCCTCTGAACTTTCTGAGTGACCTTGAATAATTAGCGCCTATCTGACTAAAATTTTTGGCATAAAATTTGAAGAAATGGATAAAGGGACCTAAAAGTTGAAGGCTAATTAAAAAAAAAAAAAAACCTTCCAAGTGACAAAAATGTTTAGCAGAGTGAAATGTGCACCAAAGCCACCAAATTCTGCTGTCCAGCATTCCTTGTTCCTATGCCTAGGCCTCTTACTACTCTGATTCCACCATTTCAAGAATGAAAGAGTAAGTTTAAAATAGATCTTCCTCATATTCACTGAAAAGTTTAAAAGCACAAAAAAATACAAGCTGAATTTACTTTTTGGTTTTACCCACTAGACGTACGGGGACTTTATAAATTTTACTAATTTTCACTAATTTTATTGGGGGGTCTATAAAAAAAAATATGTCAAAAACTTTTCCACAACAAAGTCGTATAAAAACAGTGTGAAGTGTGGCCCCTGCTCTTTGCAATTTATTTATAGAAGTAAAACCAAAATATACAAAATAAATATTAACAAGAAAAGGCATATGTATATGCTCATTTCAGTATGATCAATTATGAGTTTCATTGGAGTCCTGATCGAAGATGTGGGATCCAAGATATGGTTTTAATAATAAATAGAGTTTCGATATGTTGTGCTTTTTTGAGCTACATAACCAATGATATGATGAATTTATATTATCCAGGGTCTATGTAATGAGCTATTTGATCACTAAAAGAAAGGCATGAATCTGTTGAAGGGGCCACGCAATTCACTGTGAAACTAGGTAAATTCCAGCATGCATATCTCTCAGTCTCCATGTCCTGTGAGAATGTGGATAGACATCCCACCAAAATGCCCAGCTTAGCCAGAGTCTGAGGCATTCCACTCACATTGCAACAGGGTGCAAAGAATTCATTTCCTACAACTACCATAGCTGAGGCACAGCCTTTAAGACTTAGATGTTGGTCTTATGTACAAAGCTCACTGAGTAACCACATTTCTCTGAAATAGAGACCCAGAGTTCCTGAGGCTCACTAGGCATGAGCATTCTCTCCTGAGGACTCAGTTTTCTTAGCTCTCCTTCTTGGCTCATCAAGCTGCTTTCTTTTGGTTTCTGACTTGCCCCAAAGTGAACAAGTTGAGAAAGCTGGTACCATTGACCTCAACACAGAGAGATTTGAGAATGTAGATGAGTCCATTTCATTCCTACCTCTAAGAACTAACCACTTGCCATTTAAGGGGGAAAAAAAATGAGATCATTCTCATATTAATAGTCCAAAACTTGACTTGCAGAAAGAAAACTAAAATTCGATATTGGTCTTAAAACTTTAAGTTGCCTTGTGTTGTGAAAGTAAACTGGGAGTATGCCAACAACAAAATCATACTTACCATTATTGAGGAGTTTATTGCGTGCTTACCACTCTGTTATGAGCTTTTATTTACGTACATCGCATTTAATTCTCACAAAATTTATATTAGAAAGAAGGTACTGTGCCCACTTTAAAGATAAAGATATGAGGCTCAGAAATTTAATTTGATCAAGTTTAACAAGAAGCAAATGACAGAAGTCAGGATTTGAACTCACATCTCTCCAAGGCCAAGGCCATGCTCTTTCCATTAAGTACATTACCTTTCCAACCACTGTCTAATGATACTTTGGTTATACGCTCAGGTACCAGGAAGATGGCTGAGTTGACAGTTTTATTGCACGTATGTACATTAACATCAACCGATACTTATTATTTAGTCCCATGAAGTCAATGAATGTTTTGCAAGCAGATGGGCTACAAATTCAGAAAAAAATCAATGAATATTTGAGTAAGCAAGTGAATTATGAAGAGTAAAAGCATTATATGTGCTTTTTCTTGGAAGTAAAAGGAAAGCTATAATGTTAATAAAACAGACCCAATGCTAATACTTAGAGCTCCCCCTCCCCAAAATAAAAATCAATCTGACTATGTTAGGTTGATTTTGCTCATTCCATAAACTTATTTCCCAATGGAGTTTCTTAATTTTGACATCCAAAACATAGAATCCTGTTCATGGCCTTCACTTCCAAATGCAAGGCCAGTTTACTTCCTCATCTCTTCTCATTTATTATTCACTTTCACGTGAGACTCACTTTGCCTTGTTTTCACATTCTTCATGTTCTCACACACTCGCTAACTGTCTGGCAGATATTCCATTGATCATATCTTTTCTTCTTCTTGTCTATCAAATATTCATTGTACTCAACTTCAAGGATCTGAAGTTCTGAATTTGCCCAAAGCCTCCCCAATAAATTAGATATAAAACACTATAGTCCTTCTATGAAAATCATCTTTCCTCTATAACCAAAGGCATTACCAGTGGGTAAAATGTATTCATTTTGTATATAGCAGTATTTAAACAATTAGATTGTGCTTTTCATTGATCTCTTTTTTTTCCGGGTTATAGTTGATATGCTATTGTAGAAAATTTGTAAATATCAAAACACACAAGGAAGAAAATAAAAGCCATTGTTTATGGCAATACTCAGAGAAAGGCATTGTTAATAATTTGTTGCATTTCTTTCTAGTTCTATTCTTTATTCAAAACATTTGGTTGTGTTTTAACTTAGACTCTCCCTGCCTTAATATATTTTTATCCCACTTTCTTTCATCTAACATTGGACCATCTGGTTTCACCCAGTTCCCTGGATTCATAAGAACCAAGCAACCAGTAGGAGGTTTAAATGTTAAGAGGCCTGATAAATCATTGATTCATAGAAGCCTAGAAGTATTTGTATTTCTGGACTTGTTTACAAAAATATAAATCCTATATGTTCTCATATGCAACCCCTGAGTAATTCTTCTATTTGCCTCCATGCTATGTTAATTTTCTGTTAATTAAAACCACTCTGTTTTATTTCATAGAAGCTAAGAAAATGTATTAATATTAGATTATAAGACATGGTATTATAAAATAATACATCTGTCTTCTTGATTTCTAAATTAAATTATAAATCTAAAAAACTATTGCGTGCTCATGTAATGTAAATGCCTTCTGTGGGTTCTTTCCCCTCTCCATGGGCCCATGTTGGCTGTATGGAAGGTTATATTTTCTTGTTCAGTTTTCACTTTCTAGGTATCTATCCTGTCCCTCCCCACCCCTACTCCAGCTCACTTTATCAAGACAGTATCAGTGTTTATCCGGTGAACATATATTGTCTAGAAACTTAAGGTTTCTTCATGTGATATGCCTGCCCAATTTCTGGATTCAAGTTTTTATCATCTAGCCCATTAGGAAGGACTTCCCTCTTACACAATTGCTATGCATCTCATTTCTTCCATCTATTGAAAACAATGTCTGATTATTCTACCCAGGGAAAGACATTCATCTAGTCTCAATTTATTTCCTAACCAATTTTTTAAAGGCACAAATTTTTTCCCAAAAAAGCAATTAAAATGTGATCCTCATAGGAGAAACAGCAGTACATAGTTTTACTGAGCATCTTTCTCTCAATTCCCCTGATACAAAGTGTATCCTCAGCACCCAGAATATACCATGTCATCATTAACTCTTTGAAAATGAATGAATAAGATCCTTCAAGGCATCAAAACCCACCCTCAAGCAAGTGGGAATACTGATTGATAAGGGCTAAAAAACTTTCAGAACTTCTATGAGAGGCAAAAATCTTTCATTCTACAAAAAATATGTTTCCTTAAATGCTACCTATGAATCTTCTGCCTATGAAAATAGCATTAGCATTTCCTGCACCTCATATGTATATTTTTTCACACTATGTAAAAGAGTTATCAGAGACTGTCCAAGCTGAGCCCTGATTCTAGAACTATTGGAAAGTATATTCATGCATCGGTAGCATAGATTTTACAGATGAAGATAAAGGAGCTAAAGCATGAACACCACTGAGGATGAACATGAGAACTGAGCAGCCCTGCGTGTTGAAGTTCCCCAGGCGATGGGGTTCAAGAGGGCAAGCATGAGGTGTCAGGACAATCAAGACACCGGTGAGATTTTAAGCGGTAGACGTTCTGTATCAAGGCAGATATTGCCCGCAAGAAGTCTGTGTTTTATTGAAGTCTAAACTAATTCCCCTTGTTTTATGCTCCTGAATGGTTTGTTTGCTTTGGGAGCCTGGGGTGGGGAGGGCAGGGGTAAAGGGGAGGAAAACAAATTAAGTCAAAACTGCAAAGACTTGTTAAAACTGCACAAGGTGTGTCTAATGCTCTCATTGTTATATGATACATTGGGAAAAAAAAATCTGTGGGAATTCCACCCTGACTCTGTAACAACTCACAGCTGATTAAGTCAACCTTTGAAACATGCAATGAAATGCAAAGTAAACCAAACTTAATATGCAATAGCATAAACTAATCATTGTTTCATTTTCTGAAAATTGTGTTGGCACCAGGGTGAGAAGTAACTGAAAAAACTGCAAGAAAAGCAAAGACATATCTCAGTAAATCAGTAAGTTTACAGATTAATGAAGAGCCAGACTTTGCTGTTAAGGATTTAGTATGCAGTGATTATGAGCACTGCCCCCCATAATAGTAGCCACTTAAGAGTGTCACTAGGGGACTCATATATGTGCCTAGAGAAAGAAGGAAATAGAAACATTTATGACTTTTGTACCACCCAACATACACAAAAACACACCCTCTCCTAATCCCTGTCTATAAAACTTTATTTACATAGTTGTAAATTGGGAAATCTTGAGCATAAAACTCTGTATCTATTAAATATACAATGGTTTAGTGGACTTGTGACTGCAGCAGGCCTGCTTATTTTTACTTTTCCTGGCTGCAAATGATAAGAAATCATAAGGAATCTGTATCTCTAAAGCCAAAAAGTAGCTCCCAGTCATTTGTGGCATCATTAGCAATGTTGTGATGTCCCTTAAGGACAAAACATATAAATGTTCTCATGTCACTTACAGTTGTGTCAAGGAGAAAACCAAAATGAACTTGCAAAGTCATGCACCAGCTCAATTTTGGAAGGAAAAAAAATGTTCCTTTGAAGGAAACGAAATCAATCCCCAGTTCAAATTAAATTTGGACTATTCTGTGAAGCTCCAATACACAGCTCCAATAACAATCAGTACTTATGGACTTAAGGTGCAGGCAAATAATGTTTCATTTAAAAGAAATTGAATGAGGATTACTGACAGAGAAAGTTTTGATGCTATTTTGTCATTAGTTAAAGTTAAATTATGGCATTATTGGCTCAGTCTTGAACATCTCAATCCTCACTCTCCCTTTTTTTCCCCTCTTTCTTTTTTTTTTTAATGCACTAGGAGCCCTGGTTGAGCTTGTGTCTTAATCTTATTAAAACCTTGTCATGCAAATGTATCATAAGTGTAGCCTGAAGATTTCTGTCTCATGCAAAATTTAGCTTAAATTCTACTGGCATGAAATACTTTGTTATGCACAAACCTTCTGTTTGGTTTGCTGACATTCTTCTCAGTCGGCTCTCATGGTGATTCATTATCTTGTGATATAGATTTCCAAGTATCATCTTTGTATTGATTTTTATATCTTTAATAACCACTCCACAGAAGATGGCTCCACTGGTGTCATTGATCGCATCAAAAATTCAAGGCTTACAGAAATACTAGAGGGCTAATTGGTAGCAGAACATTTCAGACTTAATCTTAATGCAGTCTTAATCTTCTGCATTAAACCTACCTGAAGGTTTCCTCTTGGAGTCAACTAGGAGAAGTTTAGTGCTTCATTGAAAAGCACCTGGTGAGAGCATGCAAGAACATCGCAGACAATAAATGGACTATAAACTTGAAAATGTCACATAACAGACATTCAGATACCATAAGCAATCCTTTCATTGAGGCCTCCACACCTAGAATGCTCCTATAAACTGGCTCCACCAAGCCAGGTTTGCCTATACAACTTAGAACTGAAACTGTAAAAGACAAGACCCCATAATTCTAAAGCATTTACCACCCTGGGGTTTGATAATTTCCCAATTTAACAATAGTTGACTATTCTCTGCAGAAACTCAGAATGAACATCCTGTTTATGCAAATGACTTGAGACAACGAATTTAGGAGTCTAGGGGTGAGACCAACAAGTTCAGAGGCCCATTATTTGACCAGCTAAATCAGGGGTCTTCAAACATTTTAAACAGGGGGCCAGTTTTCTGTCCCTCAGACCGTTGGAGGGCCGTTGGAGAGTGTGGCGCACATTCCACACATGTGCACTGTGGGCCCAGGACGAGTTGGCTGCTAAGCAGGACTGGCAGCAGCGGCAAAAACACCCGGCAGGCCAGCCGGATAAGTGTCCTCGGCCGGCCGCATGTGGCCTGTGGGCTGTAGTTTGAGGACACCTGAGCTAAATCACTCTCTTAACTTCATTCCCTCTTGTTACTCATTCTCAGAGCACACAGATCTGCTTTGGTAATCAGAAACCTACCAAAAGGAAGAATGAGGTACTTTCTATAATGCTTAAGAGTAATTTGATCATACAGCTGAAACTTTGACTTACTTTATTCTTTCCAGAAATTTTTTGTGAATCTACTCTGTGTCAGTCAGTGTATCAAATCATAGATCAGTGTCATCTGGTACCTGCCCTAGAAAATCTTACTTTCAGAATCCTGTCGGTGGAACGTAGAAAGGAAATTAGAACATATTATTATGTTGTAGATAGCTAGCTAGGAGGCAGGATGAACAAGGATGTGGGCTTTGGAATTGGCTGTACCTGAATTCTGTTCTACCTCCAACATTGTGCTATGTGGTCTTTGGCAGACCACTGCCTCCCTGAAAAATGTCAACAGTTAAGTTTCTTACTCATGAAAATAAAATGTGCCAGTGCATGGCATGTCCAGTACTGAGCTTGTTATCTGTGCTCCAAAGAGGTGTGCTACGTGTTAGAAGACCATAAAGAAGGAGTCCACGTGTTCTGTTTTTTTCTCCTTGTAGGAGATGAAGAAGTCATTTAAGAAAAGGTTATAAAGAGGAAACAATAAAAGAAAACTTGTATGTGTTCTGTTTCTTGGCAGGGTTTAGAACAAAGAATTAAATATATATGCTAGTTCAGCATTACTGTAGATGTCGCATCAAATACTAAGGAGAATTTGACATTTGAAAGACTTTCAGAGTTAAAGTGAAGCTTTTACAAAGCCTGGAAATAGGAAGGGTGGAGGTTGTAGTGAGATATTATAAAGGAAGTAGTGTGTTTTTGATATTTAGCATTTATAGTCTTGAATCTTGGGATTTAAATAATTCTTTTTTTTTTTGCACACTATCATTACTTTAATTTATCATTGTAAAGAAAGCAAGAAAAAAGTTACATATATATTTGAAAGGAAGGAACAAAAGTGTCATTAGTCACACATTATATACATTGAAAACCCAAAGAAAGTTAGGATAAATTGTTAGATTTTTAAAAGAGTTTAGTTGCTGAATATAAAATCAATATTTTTAAAAGTTGTATTCATATCCATCAATAGCAAACAGAAAATTCTCAAATAATTCTTAAATCATCAGAAATTATAGGTGCAAATTTTAACATTTCTAATTTTAAAAATGAGATGTAATAACCTCATAAACAAAAGACTAATAAATATGTAAGGGTTTATGCCATCAGTTTAAGTGTCAATGCACTGTTAGAATTTATTGTTGAGGTTATCTTCAAAGCATTATATTACAAGTGTGGGTTTCAATTTACCTAGAATACGATATTTAAAGAAATGGCAAATGCATATATTATACAAATTATTTTTCTATTCAAGTCATTATTCCTGTTGCAAAGCTATTTGCATCACAGAGTTTAATCACAGACCTGGTCCATAAGTATCCATTTGCTGTTGATACCTTCATTGCATCCTTCTTTCCTAAACAGGCTACAGTTTTCAAACTTGGAGAACAGAGAGTAAAACATTTTCAGGCAGTTTCATTATAGTTGTTTTGATTTCATCACTGTGTATCTGCCTTTTGAGCTGCCCTCCCACAAAATAGTCCTGATTTTACTACAGTTTCCCAAAGTGCTTGTCATCCTACTTCTATATTCCTCCTTTTGTCTTCTATTTTCTTCCTTCTATACTTTCTTCCTTCCCTTTTTTGCTTTGCTAACTTGGTTCTTTTTCTAAGCATCTACTTCATTTTCCATGATTCTTCTCCCTTCCTCCTTGCCTCTTTCCCTTGTCATGTTATTACCTGAATTGAAACCCAATGCACAGTTATAAGTTTGATTCAAATTTTATTTAGCCTTTGGATATTTTAAATAACAACCCAAGGAGTCCCCCAATATGGTGCCAAATTCATTTTCCATCTTTTACAAAAAAGGCATATGACATGAAAGGACACAAAAATTCTACCAAATTCAAGATGCTACAAAATGCAGTGAAGATAATGTTCCAAGTGCTGAGAAATTTCTTTTTTCCTTAACCTTTGCCTTTTTTCCCCTGCAATATAACAGAAACTATTAAAGGTCTCTGTGGTCTTCAATATAGGAAAATGCATGTGCTCGACAGTTTGTTAATATGGAACATGAACATTAATTTTCCATTTTTCTATTTTTAAAAATTTCAAAATACTACTGAAAGAAAATATGAATCTCTACTCTTAATACACCATGATAAAAGTTACAGATCCACGGCCAGACATGGTGGCTCACACCTGTAATCTTAGCACTTTGGGAAGCTGAGTCGGGGGAAGAGAGGGAATTGCTTGATTCCAGGAGTTTGAGACCAGCCTGGGCAAGGGTAAGACCCCCATCTCTACAAAAAGTAGAAAAATTAACCTGGCATAGTGGCACGTGCCTGTAATTCCTGCTACGTGGGAGGCTGAGGTAGGAGAATCACTTGAGCCCAGGAGTTTCAGGTTGCAGTGAGCTATGCTGATGCCATGGCACTCTAACCCCAGTGACAGAGTAAGACCCTGTCTCCAAAAAAATTTAGACATTCAATAATAACTGGCTTATTGTTTCTGAAAAGTTTTCATTCTCTTTTTTAATAGTATTGTGTATTCTTTACCACTGTTACAAAATTAAGATTTTACTTATTAATACAGTAATACCATTAACAGTATTTGATTACTGACCAATAACCAAAGAATTGACATACACTAGCAAAAACACATATATTTTTAATTTTTACTTTTTATTAAATTCCTCTATGACAGTTGTTAAAACTACAAAAGTAGAAACCAACAAAGATTTCCAGCCAAATGAATTTTTTAAAATATTGGGTTTGTATATAAAATGGTCCTAGGCTGGGCGTGGTGGCTCACGCCTGTAATCCTAGCACTCTGAGAGGCCGAGGTGGGCGGATCGCTCAAGGTCAGAAGTTCGAAACCAGAGCAAGACCCTGTCTCTACTATAAATAGAAAGAAATCAATCAGCCAACTAAAATATATATACAGAAAAAATTAGCCGGGCATGGTGGCGTGTACCTGTAGTCCCAGCTACTCGAGAGGCTGAGGCAGAAGAATTGCTTGAGCCCAAGAGTTTGAGGTTGCTGTGAGCTAGGCTAATGTCACGGCACTCTAGCCCAGGCAACAAAGTGAGACTCTGTCTCAAATAAATAAATAAATATTTTTAAAAAATGGTCCAGAAGTAAAATATCAAAGTTTTGATATTTTCAAAGCTTTCTCCTTCTGATTACAGCTCAGTACCTGTTAATCTCCAGATGAAGGACCCACATCGTTGCATAGTGGGAGCCACCTTTAGAATTATTATTGAGCCCATTCTTGAGAGCAAATCACATGTGCTTTTCAATTTGTCACTGTGGAATTTATGTAACTTTAAATTATAAATTGAATGACAAATGGACAAAACTGGCATTACCTTCTATTCAGATAATAATAACTGCCATATTTGGAACAACTATGATGTTTTTACTTGTATTATCTTGAATTATTCCAAACATTCACTATGAGAAGTATTATCATCTTAATGTTACAGATGAGAAAACTGAGAATCAGAGAAATTAAGCAATGTTGCCCAAATTCACAAAATCAGTAATTATATATCACATGGACTTTCTGTTCTGTTTGACAAATAGCAACATCCTGAAAAATAGCAATTTGCCAATGGTTTGTAAATGTTTTGGGTTTTGTTTTGTTTATTGTGGTAAGAATACTTACCATGAGATCCACCCTCTTAACAGATTTTTAAGTGTACAACAACGTTATTATCTATAGGCACAGTGGTGTATAGCATATCTTTAGAACGTATTCATCATCCATAACTGAAAATTTATACCCATTGATAAGCAACGCTCCATTTCCTTCTCCTCCCAATCCCTGCCAATCACCATTCTACTCTGCTTCTATGAGTTTGACTGTTTTAGATACCTCATCCCAGTAGAATCATGCAGTACTTGTCCTTCTGTTACTGGCTTATTTCACTTAACATAATGTTCTCAAGGTTCATCCATGTTGTATATTGCAGAATTTCCTTTTTTTGTAAGGTGCGAGGATAATCCATTGTATGTCCATACCAAATTTTCTTTACCCATTCATCTCTCTGGACATTCAGGTTGTTTCCACATCTTGGTTATTGTGAATAATGCTGCAACAAACATGAGAATGGTAATATCTTTGCGATCCTTATTTTATTTCCTTTGGATATATACCAAGTAGTAAGATTGCTGGATCATGTAGTAGTTCTATTTTTAATTTTTTGAGCAACCTCCATCCTGTTCTCCTACAGAGACTGCACCTATTTTGTTGCATTCCTATCAACACTGTGCAAGGATTTCAATTTCTCCATATCCTCACTAACATTTTGTCTTTTGTTATTTTGATTATGGCCAGCCTACGAGGTGTGAGGTGATATCTCATTGTGGTTTTATTTGCATTTCCCTGATGATTAGTTGTGTTAAACATCTTTATATACCCTGTGGCCATTTGTATGTCTTAGGTTGCCTTTCCATTCTGTTGATTGTTTCCTTTTCTGTACAGAACTTTTTAGTTTGGTGTCAGGCCACTTGTCTATTTTTGGTTTTGTTGTGTAAATGTTTTATATTAACATTTATTCAAATATAGTATGTATTGCATTTGAAATAGTTAATCAGTGATTGGGCTCTGTTTCCAGAACATTTTATATTGTTTCCATTATACTTCACACTACAGAACTAAAGTAGATGTTTGTTTAAATTTTAAAAAAAAAAAAAAACAAAATTTATAACAGTTGGTTTACCTCAGCCAACTTAGGAAAAATTCATGAATTGATCCATTTCCAAAGTTAAAACAAAAATCGCATAATTTTACCTTAAAGAGATGATATTCTCAATGCTTGCCTTTGATAGGTTAGATTATAATCTCATAAAAAGTTCTTTAAAATTTCAGACTCCCTTGGCCGCAGATCAGACATACAGAGTCAGAATCTTAGGCAGCACACCTTGCAGAATTTGTGTATTTAATGTTTCCCTATTGATTGGATAAGCTTCTAGGGGTTTGAAGAGTCACCCCTTTCACTTTATTAACAAAGAACAAAATGGTCAGAAACAGCTCTAGAAACTTTTGATCTCTTCGCTCCCATGAAATTGCACCTGAATGCTGCTCCTAACCAGGCAAAAGATATGCAAGGACACAGGCTGTAAGAAGCATTTCCACAGGCTAAGTCTTCCCTGTAGAATTGCTAGAATTTTCCCTGTTTCAGGACCATCTATCTTGCATGCCTCAGTCAAGTGTATGTTTTATAACAGTGTAAAGGAAATAGCAATACTTATGCAGATGTATGACAGCATATGGTCAGGATTTAGATGAGTGAATACTTGCACCTGGAAATCAAATATCAGCACAGGCAGACCCCCTCTGCTAGCCCAGGGCACCATCCACCTAACAGGACAGGGAGAAAGCTGCCAGATTAAACGTAATCCAGATGTCTCCTCCATCTCTTCCTCTTCCCCATACAACCTTCCATTGTTTTCTTTGTCCTTTGGCAAGATTTCTAAGTTTTTAAAGGAGCCCAGAAAATAGAACTAAATATTTTTAAAGCAGAAAAAATATATTACCCACTGAGTAGTGAAAGGTTTTTTTGGGTTTTAGTCTTCTAAAAGGTTTTATTTTCATTATTTTTTCAAGAACGTATCAGATTTTTGTAGAAATCCTTGGTCAAAGATTTAGAAGGGTTTCCTTTTGGGGTTTACTTTTTCTGATTGACTAAGGCAATTTTTGAGAAAGTGCCATCTCAGATGTCAGAGAGTACCAGTAATGCCCAACCGGCTGCACTGATTCTGACTTTCACATAGTGTCAACTGCCCATTTATTGCACTTCATACTCAGATTGAGCTTATTGCTTGGGGTAGCTCACTAGTAAAGGATTTTGTTTTACTTTTCGAAACACTATTTCCCCCTTAGGCATGTCATGCAACCTCTTTGTACTTTAATATTTATATATACTTCAGAAAGATAAAAAGAGGATAAAATGTTGTAAATATGTTGATACTTTCTGCTCACTCTGAAGCAGTAATTCTTCATTCAAAGTCTCCCATATAAAGATAGCTTTATAAAACAGGCCAAAAACCAGGAGTGGAGTAGGTGGCAGTAAAGCCTGTTCAGGAATGAAGGAATGAAATGAATCTGAAAATTAAAACTCACCAGTAAACATGAATTCTTCTAAAGAGAAAGAATAGCTGATAGTCCTACATAAGAGGAAGGGAGGGAGGGAGGGAAAAAGACAGAAAGAAGGAAAAGAAAGAATGAAAGAAAGAAGAAGAAAGCAAGTTAGCTTGATTTGTCCATGATTGTCTTTCACAGCATGTGGACCAAATGCCCACTTAGAAGCAAGCTTAAGTTAATGAGAGATGGCAGATTCTGGTGAATAATTTTTTCCTACATGATTTACAAATGTGACATTTGATGTAAAGTTATCAAGTAGGCCGTCTAATGTGGACTCAGTTATTCATTACTTGGCCCCTTGTTTTCATTAGCACCTTGGTCCTGAGAATTTCCAGGTATATTACTAACTGTTTAGATATTTGATTTTTATGACTTTTTGGTCAGTCAAGAGCTAAGAAAGTTGTCCATATTCTGAAAAAAGCAGGTCGTTACATTTATTTTGTAGAAAATCATTTATCAGTGGGAGGGTAAAGAAAATTAAGATAGAAAAAAAATAGAACAAAAACAAGGTACATAAGCCTTGTAGAAGAAATATAAATGGTCATCATCTTCAAATGTACACGTAGCAGGGAGAGGATGTATCAGGCAGACATGGACTGGACTTCTTATTCCCTCCTTTGTTAGCTACATCCTCTCTGAGGCTCAATGTCTTCCTCAGTAAAACAGCTTTAATAATTTCTGTGGCGTTTAAACCTAGCAGGAGAATAGATGAAGCATTTGGTACTCAGTCAGCTCTTGTTAAATGTGAGTTCTCCTTGCTAAAATTCTTTTTGCTTCAAAATATTTCTAGTATTTATTTTAGATGATGGTTCCCCAAACTGAGAATTTTTGTTCCAAAACTGTTCCAAAGGAAGCCCTGGAAACTCAAAGCTGCAGCTATTGTCTGATTTTAGAGTGAAAAGAGGTTTTCCTCTGGCCTCTTTCTCCCCCTCCCTGGACTATAAAGATGTTGGGAACAATTCAGTCTTGTGTTATTTGTCCTGGATTCTCTTTTTGTGAGATAGTTATCTAAATTAGTAAAACATATAGACAGCAAATGAACCAGAAATGCAATGACCCCCTGAATGATTGACCCTCAACTACTTACTTCACAACGTAGTGTCAAGGCTAGATCAGGAGCTTGATGTGAGTAAAGAGAGTTTTAATTCTTTGCAGGAACGTGTCCTTAGTGTCATTATTTACGACCAACCAGTAAGAAAGAAGATAGCACCACTGTTCTGATTAAAAGAATATTGTATTAAAGCCTACTTGAAACCTGTTTCTCAGGTTTGTCCAGATAATATGTAAGGGAAAAAAAAGTTTCTTTCTTTTTTTCTTGTTTCCTTTTCTTAATTTGAGCAAATCAAAATAAACCCTATTAGTACTGCTCCTATTCCAAAGGAAAGGAGCGACATACATCCATATAATCTTATCAGCAGTATGCCCCATGAAAAAATCTTGAAATGATTGACATTTAAAGTGTCATCATCTCAGATGGACGCTCCCATCAAGTACAAATCAATGTACAGCAGTTGCATTTTCCCTTTCCCTTTCTTTTCCACAAACATGTAATGCAGACCCAAAGAAATCACGCTAGCCAGCTTCCTTTCTATTCAGTGCTTTCCTCTTCCTACCTCTCCTCCTTACCCGGCTCCGATTTGTACCCGCGCTCCATCCCCCCCCAACCCCAGACCCATTGCCAGCAGTGTGAAAATAGACAAGCATCTGAGTATCTAGGCAGCCTATCAGTTTGCTAAGGTTCATTTTAGCTAATCCAGACATCCCGCACAGCAGGGGGAAAACTGCTGTATCTAGTGAAACAAGAGCATGAATAATTAAAACTCTGTTATTAATGAACTTCCAGTCGTTATGTAAATGAAACTGATTTCAAGTCTAATTTGTCAGCCTGAATTCTTTTTCTGTTCTCCTTTTGTCTAGGACAAGAATTCATCATAATGGACTTGATAATAAAACACTAGTAGACATGCTGTGTGCAGTGCCCATCTGAGTCAGAGCTTTTAGCGTGGTTAATTGATACAGTTACTCCAGAACAAGTCTATAAGGCATTTTGTATGGCTCTAAGTTTTAAAAGCCGCTCTTTTTCCCTTTGACAGGACTGCCTATTCTTTGCGTATACCTCATTATCATTTACCTTTGCATGAGGGGTGGCATATAATTACTGCCAAGTAAATAGTTTCTTTTGCAATATCCATGATGTTCAAAGACAGCAGAGTTCAAAAAGGTCCAGGGGGAAGGAAGGCTGCAGTCTTCCGAGAATGACAAATAGCCACTGGGGAGAGAAAAAAGAACAGAAAGGAAAAAGGAATACTTGACACAGCACAAGACCACTAAGTTCCAGGCGCCTGCCCACTGTTCCACCATCAAGTGTCACTCACGCTATTGGTGGCATTGTCCAAGTGATACTCTGATGTCAGTGGTCACATATTTCAGCTACGTTGTTTAGATCTACTGTATTGTTTGTGAAATCATTCACTATTAAGGTGACAGCTTCAAATACTACCATTTGATTTCCTATAGTTACAAATATTTTACACAACATAAAAGCAATAATTTTTTCAACAGAAATCTATTCAACATTGTCAATGCATTGAGAATTTATTGAGCTGGGATCTTTAGATTTGGATTTTGAGAATGCTCCTGTATTATTTTTAGGGAAATGTATAAATAAAATATCAGAATTTAATTAGTATTTTTATATGACATATGATTTTATCCCCATAAGGCAATATATAAATTAAGTAACAGAAATGAACTTGTATTTTGGATCTATCTAGTATATTAAATAGCTAATTTTGTTTATGTTTAAGATGAGAAAATAGAGTCCTCCATTCAGAAAAATACTGTCGTCTAAGCTACAGATGTTAATAGCATGATTCTTGCTAATCTAGTAAATTTTTTATTATTGAGTAATAGTACAAAGTAATATTAAAACTGAAAACTTTTCTAGATTTCCCCAAATGTTGGTGTAGCAACTCCTAGTGAGTTTTCTACCCCTATGTTGGTATCACAGTTCCTTTGTATCATTGAAATTAGAGAAGTGTTGTTTCATTGTTTTGCTCTGTTATCTTCTGTTATTTTGCACCATTGCTCTATTTATAGAACCAAAGAATAAACAGTATCCTTATCACTTTTGTCCAAACAAAGAAAAATGAAAATCTCAGCATCTGCCTGAATGACATAATCGATCCTGCAGGGATCAGTCATTATGGACTTCTTACATGCATATGCTTGGTCACCTAAAATGTGCCAGATACTGGGTTAAGCAGGGAAAATGAAAAATTTAAAAGACAGCAATCTTTGCCAAAAGAGGGGGTGGGGGGAGATAGACAATTAACTGATATTTATAACATGATGTGAAAGGTATTATAATTGAGGAATCCATAGTGTGCCATGTGCGTAACGTGTCAGAGGGGCATTCCAGAAGTAATCTGCAAGAAGCCAGAGGATAGGGTGCTTCAGAGCATATCATTATTTCTGGTCTAATGGCACAATATGATGTAGTCGAAGCCCACTGTCAGTGTTGTCAGGTGCAGGGGTTTGCATTTAATTTTATTACTTTTCTCCCAGATGCATTATGTAGCAATCCATGCCTCAATTTCCCAGCCAGGGAAAGAAATCCAGTTATTCTGGAACGTGCCTGATTTTCATATCAAATTATACATTAAGGTGTAGTTTAAATAAATTCTGTTGCCTGCAATTTCTCAGGAAGTTGACTGGACCATGGGCTAACAGCAGGGGCAGCACAATTTGA
Organism: Microcebus murinus; assembly: GCF_040939455.1. Taxonomy (NCBI): domain Eukaryota; kingdom Metazoa; phylum Chordata; class Mammalia; order Primates; family Cheirogaleidae; genus Microcebus; species Microcebus murinus. The sequence continues at coordinate 64,809,786 of NC_134105.1, forward strand.
TGTCTGATGATGCCCATCTTGACCCTGCTCAAGTGACTTGCACATATCTGTCACACTTCCATTAGAAGGGTCTCATCTCCATCACGCCTATGCCAGACTTTGCTATAACCACTTCCCAGTCTCACATTTTGAAAAACCCTGGAGTTCCTCTAACTCGATCTGAACCTAACAACTACCTACACTAAAAGACAAAAGCAACACAGTGAGCAGTACAAGATATGTGATGACATATAACATATAATATCACACACATAGACACAAACACACACACCATGTCTTTCTGCTTTCTATTGGTAATATGGCTCATGGGGCTAGCAGCTCTAATTCCTACCCAACTCCAGAAGAAGTCATAAAAATGCATAATTTGAAATTAAAGTCAATTAAACTATGTTGTTTCTTTGGGAAGTTAAAAGGAAAATACACATAAGTAATAGAAATCAATTATTGTATATTCCCAGGCCTCTTCTTATAAACCAAAGAGGTGATCAATCACTCTAGAGATTTCTACAAGGTAATTACTGTTTATTCTTTAGCGATAGTACTGTCTTCCTTTCTTCCTTCACATCAGCCCTTTGCAGCTGCTACTTCTGAGAAAGCAAATAAGCTACAGTTGAAAAAAAAAAAAAAGGATGGGAGGAAAGTTGGTGTTCTGCATAATGTGGACAATAAGACTGCTGACCTTCATCCCCTTTTGTGACCTGAGGCTACAATACTTTATGGCCCATGCTGTAGATACACATCATAACTGCTTTGCAGTAATAAATGCAGCCCTGGCTTTGAGAGGGGGCACTGCTGCATAGAGAAAATTAATGAGAAATATCTTTCTTGTAGCTGTTTAGTGGCTTAAAAGAACGAAGTTCGAAAATAATAAGCAGCTGAAAAAGAACATGGACCAATTAAGAATTTAAAATAACTAGCATCCAACTAAGTCTCTTCTCCTTCTTTAAAAAGAAGGGGAGAAAAATAAAGAGTAAAAATAAATGCTCCTGCTATTATCGAAATCCAAAAGCACTAACCAAGAGATTTCACAGCGCTTCAGTCAGAGCCTAGCTAATGAATATAAGTTACCTTAGCCGATTTTAGCTGACTTTGAAACTAAACTCCCAAACCCTTACATGCAGGGAGAGCTGGACTTGAGCAAAATGGACTTAATAAACTCTATTGTGTGGTTAGATCCCTAGTGAGATTTCCTGCCCATCCATGACCAATCGGTATTATTTTTTCAGTGACTGGTACTTTTGTGAGCAAGATTGGGGTTTCTGGGAGTGATTAGCACTTTTCACTATTGATTGACAGGTTCAAACAGAAATGAGACAATAGGAGGAGTCATTAGGAATTCAAATGTAAGGTTGATGTTTGCAGCATTGGGACTGATTTTAATAGAAAGGAACTATAAGTAAGGAAAGGAATTAGTGTAAGAAATGTTAACTTATGGAGTATAAATTAATCTTTTCAAATGCAAAAATTTTTCAGAATTGAAATTAATCAAATATAATATGAGTATGAAATAGCAAGATTTTAGGTGCTTTTTCCTAGAAACTTTTCATGTAGACAATAAATACATTCAGCTCTTTGCTTTAGATATTTAAGATTTGAAGATTTAACATCTTACAGAAATCCTCAATAGTAAAGCTTTAGATATGGCTTTCTCATAGGTTGAAAATCTTGTATAAAAAAATAAGTATTGTTTTTCTAAGCAAAAAATATGATGAAGCTCTCTGTTATATCTAGGGAAGATACCATAGGGAAATAATTATGGTGAATGATTCTAGCATTGACCAGTAATTGATAATTGGCCACATATAATTAGGGTAGAATATCTTCACTGGTATACATTATGCTAATAGCTCAGCCTTATCCCTAGGTACTGATGTTGGTTTCTTATAAGTAATTTTGTTTTAAATTCACATTATAAATTTAGCATACTATATTTGAAAATGTAATCCTGTTTGGCAACAAAGCAAAGGGAGATAATACAGAATTAAACTAGCCTAATCAAAGAAGAAAAATAGGATGCACCCCATTATTTGTCAGCATTTTTTTAGTGAGTTTACTTTTTATGGGAAAAAAAAATTTCTATGACAACAATGAACACAACAAACCATGTTTCTAAAAAAGCAAAACTAAAGCAGAGCAAAATTTGTTACTTGAAGCCACCTCAGAAATTTGAATGGAAGCATCGCTGATACCTCATAAGTTGTTAATATTTAAAGGATGATAGCATAAATCCAATACTCTGTGCATGAAATAATCACTGCATCAGATTTTTATGCATATCCTGTGTGTAGCTCAGCGTTCAAGCTGGATTTTTAAATATGTTGTGACTAATTTATGCCAAGTTTTCATCAACCTAGCATTTTTCATTTTTCAATTGACACACAGAGTTCTGTAATTTGTGTGCTCAGTATGCTAATATATGAGACGGTATGAGAAATCCAGGGCATCACAATAACAAAAATAAACTGCGAGAGAGCCTCAGTGGACATGAGGGGTCAAAGAAACAGTACAACCCAGTGAGTGGCTCGTGTTAGGATGGGTGTGATCATTAATAAACCACACTTTACATATCACAAGATCATTTCTGTCCTTTTGTGACCAATCCACCCACCACCTGCTCTTCAATTTCCCTCCAAAGTTTCAAAGCACACTCAATCAGTGGTTCTCACATTTTGCTGCAATTGGAATTATCTAGGTATCCTTAAAAAAATTCTAAGGCTCGGCTTCCACCCCACATGTTCTGATTTCTTAGTGTAGGGTGCAACCCAGGCGTTGAGAGATTTTTATAAGCTCTCCAGGAGAGTCTAAGTGTGCAGCGAAATGTCAGAAACACTGCTGTGAATGCTTTCTGCCTCAGTTTTCTCTAGTTTGATCTGAAAAGACACCAATGCCGCCTTCTATACAGTTAAAAGAAATGCTTCTCCATCTTGCAGTTGATTTCAGGTCCACAGCTCCTTGAACTTTTCTGAGAAGGATCACATCAACATACCTAGTGCTTCTGTAACTCGCGCTCTCATACACCCTCAATGCCTTTTTTATTTTCCCTTTTATACTCTTTCATCCTCTAAATTACTACAGATCAACTGTTATCTCTCTGAGTTTTCCGCTCTTATTCAATTTCCTATCTTTAGCTATCTTTGGTGTCATATCACCAGTGTAAGCATGAAAAAAATTTCCTTTTCAATGTTACCTAGTTCTTTCCCTTTATCCAAAATACCACAAGCAAGAGCTATTCCTTTCTTCAATCTTTATCTAAGAGCTAAGTTAAGACCCTTAGTGATTTTCTTTTCTTTTCTTTTCTTTTTTTTTTTTTTTTGAGACAGAGTCTTGCTTTGTTGCCCAGGCTAGAGTGAGTGCCGTGGCGTCAGCCTAGCTCACAGCAACCTCAAACTCCTGGGCTCAAGCAATCCTTCTGCCTTAGCCTCCCGAGTAGCTGGGACTACAGGCATGCGCCACCATGCCCGGCTAATTTTTTCTATATATATTAGTTGGCCAATTAATTTCTTTCTATTTATAGTAGAGATGGGGTCTCGCTCTTGCTCAGGTTGGTTTCGAACTCCTGAGCTCAAATGATCCGCCCGCCTCGGCCTCCCAGAGAGCTAGGATCACAGGCGTGAGCCACCGCACCCAGCCCCTTAGTGATTTTCTTATCCATTATAGTGGACTTCTCTGTTTCAGACTCTAGTTTTCTATTTGTCTTTTCCCAATAGGCTCATCGCTTTCCCGTACAAAACGCTACTGTTAGACTTCTTGTCATTTTCCGTGCTCATTATGACCACTTCCTTCATGTGTCTCTTAAACACGTCCTGCCCAATTCATCTCCCTACTCTCTTTTCCCATAGGTTCCTCCATGCTGACCCTAAAATTATAGGTATGTATTCGAGTCAGTTTGTAGACTGATAACCATGCTTAATAAATGCTTCTGCACCAAAGGGCCTTCTGCAGGGGGCAGTTCCTCAGTGTGGGTGGCCAAGAGCCTCTCTAGAGTTCTAGCAATTACTGTGGGCCTTAGAAACACACTTGTCCCCTGAGCCTTGTTCTTCTTCCTTTCCTCAACCCACTTACTCTCATGTGCATAGCCAGCACTGAGCCAAGATCATCCAAAGAGCCAACAAGGAAGACATGGGACTGATAGTTACATGCATCTATATCTGTGTTCTAATTTCTTTGTCATGATATGCAAATTATGCACTTATTTGAACAATTATGAAAAGAATGGCTGCCCTTCTGCCTTCCTTCTCAAGGCCTGTTTCCTCCACGAACTTAGCTTTGTAAAAGCCATCATTATCCCTGTTTCTGTTCTCCGGGGCTCCCACTCGCCATTTCCCTTCCCATCAGATTCCACCCCCAAACTGCCCCCTGCACGCGGCAGCCCCTCTTCCCTTCCTTGTCCACATGCCCCACTTTCAAGCTCTGCGTTCTCATCTGCCAGGTCACCACCTTGAATTTTCTCAACTTCCGCTTGTAAATTTACTTCTTGCCATGGCACTTTTCTGTGACAGCTTTTCAAATAAATCTTCTTTCAGGGGAAAAGAAACACACAAGATTTTTTTTTTTAAGTCAAAGAAATATACACCAGCGAGAGAAGCCTGTCTTCTCTGTGGGTGGGTTATAGTTCTGAACTATTGAACACACATATGTGTCACATGATTGTGGATGTCAAGTCCGGGATGTAGAAACAAGTTAGAATTAACATGCGAGTAACATAATTGCTCCAGAATTGAAGAGCAAGATTCAGTTGTCACATCGTGAGTTTAAAATGTCACCAAGTGAGTTTTAAAAAGTGAGTTAAAAGTATTAATATAATTGTTTTTAATTTGTTAATTTCAAATGAAGTCATTAACACACTTGTGTATTTGTAGAGAGAAGAGTGGTTTCTCTTAGTTCGGACTTCGGGGTTTGGACGGATCTAGCTTCAAATCCTGACTGCAATTTTGCTAGTTGTGAAATGCTCGGCAAATAATTTAACCTTTCATGGTCTGTTTCCTCATTGGTAACAGTTAGGTATAAATAATTTCTTATTTCAAGGATATTTTCAATAAGATCTTGTTAAGCACACTGTAGGACTGGGACATAGGAAGCTTGTGGTAAATGGTAGTTGATGATATTATTATTTTCATGTCTTTCTAAATCTATCACCAAATATTTGGGTATTTTTCATGTATTTCTTGGGCAGCTCTGATAAGATTCTTTCTTTAGACTACCCCAAATCCATTCCTGGCATTTAACATATAAATGCAAGGAGACTTTATGCTTTCTTATCAACTCCTTAGCATTGTTCAGTATTATGCATATGTGGCCTGTTTTTCATTCAAGAGATTTTTAAACGGAAAACATATTAAAATACTCCATGCTATTTCAATAAAGTGCATTTATTATCAGCCTCTATAGCCACTAGATGTCAATACAATGTTTATCTGGAAGGTTTAATAAAGACTCATTAGTATCATATTTAATGATTAAATAATGTATTCTCTTTGCGAGGCATTTTATTATTAAAGGGTTTCTGAGAATTTTACCGTTGCATTTATGAAATTCACTCCTCTAACAACTGAAATGTTTCACCTCATACAGGCTCAAACAATTGTTGAATAGAAACAGTTTTAAGCTGAATCAAATTAAAACTGCTAAGAAAAATGTATATAGGCAGAACATAATTGCCCTGATTGAGTTTTTTGCACTTACTTGCAGAAATAGCAATGAGATCTTTATTATTCAAAAATAGATTAGACCTAAATTTTATATTTCATTTAAAAGATGGCATCGTGCCCTATCGTAGATACAATAGTAATTTAGAGAGAAGAAATAACCTAAGGTATTTCTACAATCACTTCCTTCAGGATGTTGGCTATTTAATTGCTTATTTGGCTAATTAATTGATTTAAATTCTTGTCAAAACTCACTTTTAGGAGGTTTGGGTATTTACTCTTTAATCTCTAACCCTCAAATTACAATGAATAACTTTTTTCCTGAGCATACTAAATAACTTTATTATATTTTTAAGCACAACACTAATACAGAGAAATGTAATTCAAATCTTCCCTTCAAAGTTAGGGGATCAGGCTGGGCATGGTGGCTCATGCCTGTTATCCCGGCACTCTGGGAGGCAGAGGCAGGCGAATCACTTGAGGTTAGAAGTTGGAGGTTGCAGTGAGCTATTATGATGCCACTGCACTCCAGCCCTGGTGACAGAGCTAGACCATGTCTCAAAAAAATAAAATAAAATAGTAGAGCATAACTCACATGAAATATAAAGAGAAAAGGACCCCAAAACAAATAAACAAAAATCAATAAAGAAAAAACATATTATCTTTATCTGGGGATGTTACTACATGCATTTTTTTCCCAATCCCCAGCTTTAAGTGTTTTTTCTTTAAATATGTGTCACTTAACTTTTTTTTTTTTTTTTTTTTTTTTGAGACAGATTCTCGCTTTGTTGCCCAGTCTAGAGCGAGTGCCATGGCATCAGCCTAGCTCACACCAACCTCAAACTCCTGGCTCAAGCAATCCTTCTGCCTCAGCCTCCCAAGTAGCTGGGACTACAGGCATGTGCCATCATGCCTGGCTAATTTTTTGTATATATATTAGTTGGCCAATTAATTTCTTTCTATTTATAGTAGAGACGGGTCTCACTCTTGCTCAGGCTGGTTTTGAACTCCTGACCTCAAGCAATCCGACCACCTCGGCCTCCCAGAGTGCTAGGATTACAGGTGTGAGCTACCGCGGCCGGCCGTCACTTAACTTTTGTGCTCATTTTGGCCAAATAAGGTATTATAATAAAAGAACTTGGAAAATCCACTAACCTAAAAGAAATCTCTGGTTGAATCTTTAGTCCCTATATGTCTTGTTGCACGATCTAGTAAAATTCTATATTGCCAACCCCCTCCTCTAAGCAAAATGGTACTGTAATGAAATTTTAAGACAGGAAATAAAATTTTAGGACAGATTTAGAAAGTTTCTTTTTATCTTTGCTTGCCTTTCTACATCCACACTGCAAGTTGGCAATATTTTACATAAGATATATAATTGAGCATAGTAAATATTTTAGGAATAAAGAGAGAATAAAAAGAGGAAGGAAGGAGAAAGGAAACTGAGGACAAGAGAGTCTATTTGAGAATCTCTGTTCATTTCTTTCCCAACCACTTTAGGGAAATTCTCCTCATGATTAGGACCCCAGTGCCTGTTATGTGAGCTAGATGGACCAATGTAAGCAAATGAGAGAGGGAGGGAGGCGGGAGGAAGAGATTAAGAGAAGGAGGAGGAGGAGGAAGAGGAGGAGGAAGAGTAGGAGGAGGAGATGGAGCATGGGTGGGAGTGAAAGAGAGGATGGTGTGATAGGCAAGAAAGGTTTGTGACAGTTCAGGACATTAAAATGACTTTTGCAATTATCTCAGAGTTTCAGAAGAGGTCCAAACAATGACAATAAAAAGTGATTGTTGGCCGGGCGCGGTGGCTCACGCCTGTAATCCTAGCACTCTGGGAGGCCGAGGCGGGCGGATTGCTCAAGGTCAGGAGTTCAAAACCAGCCTGAGCGAGACCCCGTCTCTACCATAAAAATAGAAAGAAATTAATTGGCCAACTAATATATATAATATAAAAATTAGCCGGGCATGGTGGCTTGTGCCTGTAGTCCCAGCTACTCGGGAGGCTGAGGCAGGAGGATCACTTGAGCCCAGGAGTTTGAGGTTGCTGTGAGCTAGGCTGATGCCACGGCACTCACTCTAGCCTAGGCAAGAAAGCGAGACTCTGTCTCAAAAAAAAAAAAAAAAGTGATTGTTACCCCCACTTTCAAGGGGAAATCTAGCCCCGTGCTGTCCAGCATGGTAGGCATTAGGCAAAAGAGGCTATTGAACGCTTGAAATGTGACTGGTTAAACTGAGATGTGGGGGAAGTGTTGAATACACATGGGGTTTCAAAGACATAGTGTAAAAAGAAAGAATGTGAAATATCTCATTAATACTTTTTATATTGATTACATGTTGAAATAATGCAATTTTGGATTAACTCAGTTAAACAAAATGTATTATTAAAATTAATGTCACCTGTTTCTTTGGACTTTTTATATGTGGCTACCAGAAATTTTAAAACTGTGTATGTGGCTTGCATCATGTTTCTCCTGGATGGCAAAGTCCTACAGCATCCAGAAGGGCCCTGCTAATGGATTGCAAAAATGTTTCTTTGACCCTTACCCCGTCACCCACCTCCAGCTTAATATTGTGAGACTAGTTAGAGAATCAAGAATGTTTTGTGAAAGAAAAATACAAAGGTAGCACGGTGGCATCTTCCTTCCATTTGGTAGGGACGTGTTTTTTCCCCACTTCAGGTGAGCAAAGAGGAACTTCAAAAGAGAACCATTTGTTCAGACTGAGATGCAGGGCCAAGGAGAGACTGACATGGCATACCATATGGATATCCAAAGGGTTGCAGAAACTTTAGAGCAGCTCTTTCCCCTGGTATGTGAAACGAGTGTCCAAAGAGCTCTTAGCATAACTTGGCCAGGCCTCTTGCAGTTGCAGAGAGTTAATGAGGGGGAAAGAAGGAAGAGGAAGGAGATAGAAGGAGAGCACGTTCCTTTTCCCCATCACAAGTTTGCTAATGTGGGCAGGCTTGAATTGGAGAAGAGAAAGCAGCTTTGAATTGGTTATGAAATGAACATTTGCATTTGGATAGAACTGGATTTTGTAATACTTAAAATTGACATTTTTTTTTTTTTTTTTTTGAGACAGAGTCTCACTTTGTTGCCCAGGCTAGAGTGAGTGCCGTGGCGTCAGCCTAGCTCACAGCAACCTCAAACTCCTGGGCTTGAGTGATCCTTCTGCCTCAGCCTCCCGAGTAGCTGGGACTACAGGCATGCACCACCATGCCCGGCTAATTTTTTATATATATATCAGTTGGCCAATTAATTTCTTTCTATTTATAGTAGAGACGGGGTCTCGCTCTTGCTCAGGCTGGTTTTGAACTCCTGACCTTGAGCAATCCGCCCGCCTCGGCCTCCCAAGAGCTAGGATTACAGGCGTGAGCCACAGCGCCCGGCCAAAATTGACATTTTTAATACCTGAGAAAGAGTAGAAAACCTATGGAATATGCCTGAGTTCAGGGACACGAAAGAATCCATTATGTTTAGTGTCTGTCTCCTCCATTAAAATTTAAGCTCCAGGAGGGTGGGATTGCTGTGTCTCTTTTGTTTTGTTTCCACTTGTATACTCTATGGGACCTCAAATGGCACCTGGCACATAGTAGGTGTGCAATAAATATTAGCTGAATAGATGCATAAATGAATCTGACATTATATGATTGAAGGCAGGAGTTGAAGAGGAAAAAAGCTTCCTTTTGTGCCTAGAGTCTAGCATGTTCAATAATCTGGACACTTGTGTTCAGAAAAGCAATGCCCATGCCATTCAATGAGCATGAAGTGGCTTGTACATAAGGGGAGGGACTGATGGTCAGTTCAGCAAATGTAGTCCATTTTAGAAATTATAGAGTAGAGTCAAATCACTGCATGATGTTATACTATCAAGAACTCTTTGAAATTTTCCTTGCCAATAGACTCATATTAAGGCTTATGATGCTTAAAATATTTCCAGTCCTTTAGAGTTATTGAACCTTTTTCAGTCAGTAGATCCTTAAGAAGTTTCTTCCATCATTCATGGCCAATTACCTTTGTTTTTTTCAATTACTGGTCATTTTGCTTGAGATTGAGTTTTGAGTATGATGAATACTTTTCATCATTATTTTATGTAGATTCAAGTAACAGCTAGAAAGATCATAACTTTGACAGAGAAATATGCTGTCACTTGTATAGTTTCTGACCTTTTCTAAGAAAATACCTTGTTAGGTGGTGTGTGACCCCTACACTAGGAACCCAGGGCTTACAAGTAATCAGAGTCAGCACAAGTAGTTTTTTGGACATCCAAGTGTTTAACATTCTATTTCTTTGGTTTTCTAGAGCTCACTGATACCAGGTGTCATACTTCAAAATCAATGATATAGATAAAGCAAAATGTTAAGCATCTAGTTTTTTTTAAAAAAAGTTCGTGCCGGAACATTTTTTAAAATGATACACATGCGTATAAGTTATCATTGCCTTTCAAAATGTAAGATGGTGGTGATTATTTTATTTGAGTATGTGAACTTGGCTAAAAAGACATATGCATAATCAGCTTCTCCCCTGAGCATATGTTGACTCTCTCGGTTTTCATGAGTGTGGTCCATGTTCTGACAACTCTTCCTTTTTCTTCGCTGCCTGACATCTTTGCTCAAAAGTACCAACCAGCCTTTAAGTAACAGAAATGAGATTTTTTTTCCTCAAAAGCATTTGTGCATATTTTAGAATAATTTATGAAGGGGAATTAGAAATCTCTATCATACTATTTTAAGATCTGGCCAGGTGTAGCTAAAGATGCTCCATCATTTGATGGATGAGGGAAAAAGAATGCTGCAACCTTTAATAATTTTGTAAATGGCTTCATCTTTCTTACAGAGAAAAATAAAAATGATCTCCCATACTAGGATTATTCTAGGGAAAAAAATGGACAGAGAAATGCAAAAGACAAGAAAGACTAGAAGGGATAAGATTGGGACAAGTAGATCAAGTTGATAGAAAAAGAAAAAAAGAGTAGAAATGTCAAATTGTTGTCAACTTGGGTTAATAGTGCCATTCTTGGAGTAGGGTATTCAGAAAATTTTTGAGGCTATCACAATCTATGTAGGAAAGACTGTCATGAATAGTTTGTTATCTCTGCCACATGTGTAGGAAGCAGAAGGGGAGGCCCAAGTGCCATGTATTTCCATTTCTATTCTAGAAGGTAAAGTTTTCTGCCATACGAAAACTGGTGAGCGTTCACAGGAAGCAGAGTTTCAGTAAGTGTCAGAGAATCCTAGCTATGTTGACAGTGAGGGACTACATCTGAATTTATTTTTCCAATGAGGAAGAAACTCTCTACACTAGACATTTAAAACAAATATATAGGTAAAAAAAAAACCTATAAAAAGGAAGGAAGGAAGGAAGAGAGAGAGAGAAAGAAAAGAAAGAAAGAACAGGAAGGAAGGAAGGACAGAAGATGTCTTGATTAGATCACATCTTTGTGTTCTCCATTATATACCTTAAAGTACTGAGAGAACTTGAAAATGTGATTGGTGGGCCACTTTAAGTAAAGTTGCAAGAATTGTGAGGAGTAGGAAATGTATCAGAAATCTGGGTATGAGGCAAATATTCTCATAGTGCTCAAAAAGAAGAGAAAAGGATCCATCTGCTACCTCTTCTCATGCCAAGCTCCTTCCTCCTTCACTTTCTAGACAAATTTATTAAAAGAAGGATGTACCTGCTTCCTTCAATCTTTCTTCTCCCACTATCCTCTCAACTTCTCTCAAGAAATTCCATTTTCTTCCACAGAAATCTCTCAAAGTTGCTACATAAAGGATTGCTAAGTATTCACTTTTAAGTGCACCATTAAACACTTCTCAGTATACCTTCTTTCAGATAACACAGTGTTATTATTTAATGTATGAGCTCTCGTGGTTTTTCTATAGTCATCCTACCTTCGGTAGCTATCCTACCTCTTTCTCAAGCTTTTCTTCTGGCCCCTCCTGCTTTGACTCAAATTCTGAGTCAGAGTCTGTTCTCAGTCTTCTTGCTCCAAATGCTTAGTCTTAGAAATTTTATCAACATCTATGAATTAAACTGTATTTTTAAATCACTGATGCCCACACCTACCTACCTAGTCCAGGTTCCCTTGAGATTATTGGCTTTGCATTTTAGCTGCCCTCTAGAAATATCCATGCATATCCCACACATACTTCAGCTCAACTTGCTCAAAATAAAACGCAGCTTCTCTTTTCACAGACCTGCTTTTCCTTCTGTTCTCCAGATTGGTTCACCATCACACTCATCCACTCTTGAACCAATACTACATACCCACTATGCACTGCACTGTGGTTGACACGTTTCATATCACATAATACACATGGTAGCCCTCTGAGATGGAATTATTGTGTCCATTTTACAGATAAGGAAATGGAGCCACTAAGAGGTTAAGTAACCTGCTCAAAGGGCCACCAGGCTAATAAATAAATCATGGAACCAGGACTCCTACTGCCATCTGACTATCTTGAGAGCCAATAACATTTTCATGCCAACCTGAAGAAAACATGTATAAGGGGAAGTGGATTAATTCTGTTTCTACAGAGGTCAGAGCTGGAACAGTGATTAGAAATGATATAAATATAGATTCCAGTCAATTTATCAAAGAACTTCTTTAAATGTTATACAGCAAAGAAACATGTTTCCTGGCAAAGCAATGGTTTCTGACTTGGGACAGTTGCAAAAAGATCTTCTGGATGTTTGGGATGGAGAGGAAATGTAGACTACACAGACTATCCTAAAGTTTGCAAGGAATAATATGCCCTGGCACTGCAATTTGTGTGATGGCTTCAGTAGTCTGCTTACTAATCCTGTGAAAAACAAAACAGATGCCTGTCACCATTTAGTAAACATACTGCATGTTAGAGAATTAATGTACATATACAGTAAATGGTCTAAAGTCATGAAAACTTTGGTAACCTAAAGTTATCATTTTAAATAGGAAGAAAGAAGTGTTTTTTTTTTTATTTTTCTTTATTTTAGTGATTCAGCTGCTTCAGATCATGTTGTGCTCTCTGTTTTGAAAAGCAGCTACCACAGCTGCTGCAAACATTTTTCAACGATCCATCACTGTAACATCCTCCTGGCTAGAGCATCATCCTGTGTGGTTCAGGTAGGAAGCAGGGTGAAAAGTGTGAATGGAAATAAACCTGATGCTGTGTTCCAACATTTTTTTGTATTTTGGGAGGTGATTTTGCATTGCTTGTGTTTTTTTTTTTAACATAGACTTTAATCTGCTGTCTTTTTTTATTAAAAAAAAAAAGTCTCTGCTTTCACAAAGAGTCTGTGCTCCACACTCTGTATCATGTGATAATTATTCCTCAGGAGAATGGGTAAATAGGTGGAGGGGCAGGAGGAGTCATGGGGTCCAACTAGAACCACCATGGGGAACATCAGAGAGGTGAGGTGCTGATAAGAGATGCAGGAATTCACGCTTGGTTCCTGTGGCCCAACAGGCTGGGCGTCATGCCCAGGGCTCTAGCTGATTCTGGGAGGCCACTGGCAGGTGCCTACAATGAGACTCTGTTCATCCACTTTAATTAGCACCTCATCACTTTCAGCTTGGTGTCACCCAGCTGGCTAGAGCAAGACGACACCTCCAGCTTGAACTGGGCTCCATTCCATTTTCTTGGAGCTTATCGAGACATGTGGTGCTTTCTTTAAGTGCAGCTGGTGCTGGCACTTTCATTGTAAATTTAAATCTCTGTTTGGAAAAAGGTGATAAGAACAGTTTGTTTCAAGTCCCTGGTGTTTAAGCCTTAAGCAATTCCCAGCAAATACATTCAAGGCTCCTTCTGGTTTGATCAGCTACGATTTGTAGTCGTCTTATTAATAGTGGCAGTGTTCACATTCTCCTTAATGATATTCACACCAAGGAAGTCTCTACACAGGCATCACTATTTCTCTGTGGTTCAAAGTTTGTGCTGATTGCTTTTAGCATTTTTGGTGATGCTTGATCAGTGCAGGTTATGGGGACAATCCTGGCATCTGCATGCATTTATTTGAGGTTTTTTTTCTTGTTTCAATGAAACAAAAAATGAGATGCTTACAAGATGCATTCTGTTTTATTGTAGTTCTTTCTCAATAACACAGGGTGCTAATATTCAACACTGCGCAGTGAGCTACATGTGAGAGCTTAATGGTCTTCTGTTTTTCTGTACAATTATTGCACTATCAGTTTTTAACTCATTTCTTTATAAAGTATCTTATTGAATATTGTACTTGAAAGTATTGTACAAAGTAACCTTTTAATCTATTTTATATCCAATTTGAATCTCTTGGCTTTTGTTCCCAAAAGTGGCATTATAATATTTCCTTTTTAAAATTTCTTCTTAAATATCTTTATATAATCTCTAGGCATCAGGTACCCACATTTTGGAGCTAAGGGATGAAGTAACTCAAATTAAAATTCCTTCATTTTTATATAGTGTTCTAAGCAACCTACTGTGGGTCTTCATTTGTTCTCGCAACTTCAAAATCACTCTTTTATTAGTATCATTTTAAGTCATAATAATACCTTAAATTATAAGCGAAGTTTTGTGGACATTATCTAATTTAGTTCTCATAAAAATTCTGATTTGTATAGGTAGGGAAAATTGGCCAGGCACAGTGACTCATGCCTGTAGTCTTAGCACTTTGGGAGGCCAAGTCTGGAGGATCCCTTAAGCCCAGGAGTTTGAGACCAGCCTGAGAAAGAGTAAGACTCCGTCTCTGAAAAAATAGAAAAATTAGCCAGGCATGGTGACACATGCCTGTTGTCCTTACTACTCAGGAGGCTGAGGCAGGAAGATCACTTGAACCCAGGAATTTGAGGTTGCAGTGAGCCATGATGACCACTACACTCTAACCTGGATGAGAGAGCGAGACCCTATCACACTCAAAAAGAAAAAAAAGAAGGCAGGGAAACTGAAATGCAGACAAGCTAAGTCATGGGCTGGGATCACACAGCTACTGATCCAAGAGGCAGGTCTTCTTCGATCTACTGATCAAGCCTAGTCTCTGTTATACAGCACAAGGCTGGAAACCAGCTAAATGGTTCTAGACTATCTACCATTGGCCAGAATGTCTTGCATGATAAACAACCAACAAGGGCAAGTAGGAGGCCTTAGCCATTAACTACTTTCTTTGCCCTAGTAAATGAGGCTTTCAGAGACAAATTTTATTGTTTATAAAATAGACAAAATCATACAAAACTCACATGACTTATAAAAACTAGATAAGGTAAAGGTGAAATATTTAGTGCAGTAAATATTAATTACCTTCATTTTTTTTCTTTATACCAAAAATATAGATATCTAGTCTAGCATTACCAGATGAAACTGAAATTGATGCTTATTTTGATAATTTGTCCTGAAGCACAGTATTTCACATTACAAGTTTTAATTTTAGAACACATGGCATAAGTCTACCCTCCCTCTGTATAAAACTGATAGTAAATATTTTAAATAGCACTAGGTATAGTTAAACATATTAGGGAAAAGAAGTATACTTCTTAAAAACTTTACTTGATTCATAATAACAATAAACAAATATTTCTATTTGTATTAGCTAACATTCATTACATCATTAAGTGTTTTTTATAAACTTATTTTATCCTAACAACAAAATTATCTGATATCTAGTTTTTATTAAGCCTATTTTGCAGATGAGGAAACTGAGGTGCCAAAAGGCAAGGTTATCTAGTACAGTAATTCACATCAGTCTAATGATAGCACCCACATTCAACCATCAGAATAACTGCCTTAAAATAATATAAAATGAAAATATTAATTATTACTTATAATGGTAATTTTATCAATATATACCCTATAGTCACAAAGAGATGCTCCTGGACTGGTATATCACCAGGGGATTAGGGCATATGTATATTCAGGCATCTACGTCATTTCTTTACTTGTTACAATTAATCATTATCAATAAAACTACTCATTAAAGTTGTAAATAGATACAAATTAAAGAAATTTAATTTGAACTTTGGATAACACTAAAAATAGCTATTCATTAAATGTTTTTCAATGATTCCTATTAGTGTCTAGTGACAATCCTTTTAAACATATTAAAAATGATCACAGATACTGGTAAATTATTTGTGAAAGTAATTGAGGGGCTAATTGAGATTTCTAAACTAGGAAACCCCATAAACTATCAACAGGGAAATAATTCCACAAAATTCAAGCTTTAGAAACAAGACTTTCTTGGCCAAATTCTCTCAGATGTAAAAATTGAAAGGAAAATATTTCTTTTGCAGGGGATATGCATTGCTTCTAGAAAGAGGGAGAAAGAAATTAGAAGGGTGCAATAATCGGCATCCATTGAATACTGTCATTCATTCGAGGTTGTTTCCCCATCTCAGATGAGGCTGCAGGAGGAGCCGGGGCCTTCAGCTGTGGCCTACGAGCTCCTGGGCAGGTGGGCAGCTGCCTGGGGCAGGAGTTGCAGCCTTCCTCCCTGGGATTTGCAGGAGAACCAAGAGTTGTGTTTTGTTAATCTGGGTAACCTCATTTTCATCTCATTTAACTAGTCGAAGTTAATTGAACTACCTGCTGAGATCTCTGGCACATAGCTAAATAAGGTGAAATGAGGTTACAATGTTCCCTAACCCACTTTTGGCCCCATTTACCGTATGGGCTGGTTTTCAAAGAGGGTCAGAAAACACTTTGAAAACAGCAGATTGCATCGACCACTTTGTAGCCACACCTATGCAGAGTCCTTGTCCTCCTGCTCTTTAACTCCACCTCTCCCCGTTTCTGCCCTGCTTCTTTGCCTCCCTCTCACTCAGATCCACTTCCCATTTTTTCAAGCTGATTATCAACACATCCTTGGGACCTTCCCACCCGTATTTCTATCGATGTTTCCACGACTGCGCTCTGCAGCTCTGTCTCCCCACAGACCTCACTAATCCCTCTTTTAGCCTGAACAGACGATATCTATACAAGGTTAAAAGTTGCCCTGAAAAATAAAAACCCAACCCACCAACTGCTTAAATTCTTTTAAAATATCAAACAGTTTATGACTGCATTAATTAATTATTTGGGCTTTAGTAGAAACAGATATGTTATTTCTGACCTAGAACAAAATATAGTTGGTGGCAAAAAAACAAAAACTTGAATAAAGTACCGTATGTTCCTGCATTGCTTTCTCTCAGGACAGTGCAAATGGAGTATTTATTTCAGTGACTCAGTGTGTCCTTAGAAATGTATAATTTTCTTTTATCAGCCAAATAATACATGTTTATTATAGAAAAATTTTTTAAATTCAAAAAGAACCTACTCACTATCTTTGCTCTTGTCCTAAACCCACACATAAATTATTGTTATCATTTAAAAATAAGGCAAATAGCCATTTATACCTTATTTTACCTGTGTAATTCTGAATTTGAAGCCAAAGTGTCTGAATAAGTAATATATACTCATTGCCATAAATTTCCACCTTGTAAGAATTCACTAAGTCTTTTTCCTTTACTTTTAACCTATGTTTCTAATACTATCAGTGCTTTATGCTGGATAACAGTAATTATAAAACCATTAAAATATATTACAGCATAAATGCATCTTTGCTTTGTACTTAAGAACACAGGAGACATTAGCTAGGGTTCTGTTTGTAGATGTGATATAAATTCATTCTTATAGGTTATCATTTTAAGTCTTACACCTTCATTATACAGTATATATTCTTACATTTTACATTGTATTATATATTATACATACATAGTATTCATCATACTTATATGAGATATAACCTTACACTTTACAGTGAGTACATGGAAACTTAACACTCTAATTTTATTTAAAGTGTTCACCATCTCTTCCTTGACTCCTCCTACTTTCTCTAATCTATTTCTGTTTGAATTTAGTCAAATGTGGGGGGTTGTTTTCTTATTTAGTTTTTCCCTAAACTTATGACAGAAAGTGGACTACCACATGACACCATGAAGGGTGAACTCACCAATAAAAGACTCTGCTGAGTTGTTTTATGAAACTTGAACCCCAACTTAATTTGAATGCCATAGGGCTATTTCTGAAACTATATTCTTATGTAGCTTCCAATGGACACTTTTTAAAACTTTAAGCTTAAGTTTGGAGTGATAACTGTCTTTCATATGAGTCTTACTTAAGCCCATTAAAAAAAAATTCATAGTTGTTATATCCTAACAAGATAAGAGAGATGAACTAGTGAAGATGAAAAAATGAAGCAGTCAAGATGAATGCTCAAGCACCTTTGTGCATTTAGCAAACTAGAAGTGTATTTCCAAAGAATGGAATATTCCTGGGGTAAGTGAGAAAAAGAAAACAGAATAGTGAATATATGAACCAATTCTTATCTGATAAATAGCTATTTCTATTTCAAGATAATTCATTCTTTCAATAATAGCACCACATAAAACCCCAAACTGCATAGGGATATATATGTGTGTGTGTGTGTATATATATATATATATATATAAAATTCCCCCAGATGCAATTAAAAATGATTTAGCAATGTATAAACAGAATCAAGAAGCTAGGCATAGTATGAAGTCTTACCCACATTTCTGAATACTTCCAGTCACAGAATGATTAGATTATAAAATGGGAGAGATATTGACCAGGTTATTTTTTACATTGAATGTGACTTGATGTTTGAGCTTAAACAAGGTGTTTTCAAGTGTGTTTCCTTTCATAAAACTTTTAATAGACATGTGGAAATGGAAGACACATGTTTAACAATTATAAGATAAGCTCATTTGAAACTCTCCTAAGACTGAACATTCTCTAAATCATGGTGTCTCTGATTTTCAAAAGACTAAATCAAATCCCCAAATGAAAGCAATTGTGATGGAATTAATTAAGACAACTTTGTGGCTATATTTGATCATTTTTAAAGGGTGTACATTTCTAAAGGGTATAGGATTTCATGTTTTAAATTGTATATCTTCAATGTAAAAAGACCAGCCCCCTCACCAGATGTATATGTATACCTGCTGGGAGCTACTTAAACACACATAATGCGAAAGAGAGTAAATCCCCTGTTGATCTGGCTTTTAGAAATCAAAATTTAAGAATAAAATTCAAAGATTAATGGATCAAAATCCCATAATAAATTTTTTAAAGTCTACATTTTCTTTTTAAATCTAATTATTTAAAGAGTATCTTCTTAAACCTTAGTATCTTTTCTAGTTTAAACAACTGATTGGACTAAAGAGGAGAAAAACAGCTTGCCCATGTCAACAGATCATTTTATTTGGGCTCCAGGTTTCTGAATGAACTTCAACACAGACCTTGTAGACATCTGAACTCCATAAATCCACAGGTGTTTAAGTAGCCCTGAAGGCTGGGTCAGATAGCAAACTTGTTCCAGTATGACTTTACAAGGATTTCATACTGTGTAAACAACACTTGCAAGGATTTCTCTTTACTGCTGAGTAAAACCAGTAGCAGAAAGAGCTACTTTTAGTTTTCTTCCCTAAACTATGATGTGGTTGAGTTTTATTTCAGTTATGAGCTGTGTATATTAGATTTTCTTGTAAAGAGTGAAGGTAGCATTTTAGTTGTTTGCTTCATGAGCAGAACAACTTGGCACAAAGCATAGCCTCTTAAGTGGCAAAAATAGTCATCTTAGAAGGGAAAATGTATTCTATTGCAATGACTTTTCACCATTCCATATACTATACTAAGAAAAGTTTGAAATGTCTAAATATCCTTTATTTGTCCTTGAACCTAGAGGGTTTGCATATCTCAGGTCCCCTTCCCATAAGGGAAATTTGAGTGAAATTAGTATAAGCAAATGAGAGGTTCTCCTATAAAATGTCTAGAAAATCTAGTTTTGTGTTCATGTTGCTTCTTTTGTTTTGTTTTAGTTATTGAGCCAGTAACCAGATGCAAAGGGAAAATTTAGAGGAAAGACTAAAAGTTTCATAGGATGATAAATGTGCAGTATGCTTTGAATGCTTACACAAACTATGATATTCAAATGTCCCCCAATAGAACATTAGTTCAGCTTAGACTTGAAAATTAGGTTGAAAGGAAAAAAGCAAGGAATTGAAAAGTAAATAATATGTGTTTGAAGAACAAAAATAAGGTTACCTGTCTGAGTGGTGTACAATCATTATAAACAGGAAAAAGAAATCAAAATCATTAGGGAATTTTCAAGATTGGGGATTTTCAATGTAGAAAGAAAAATATAGAATTCTATGAGAGAAGATATCCTGCAAATGCATAATTAATTCAAATAAAAAGCCTGGAGTCTCCATGTTGCTCCTGTTTTAAGATTTTGAGGGTAATTTTTATGATAAAATTTTCTGTCACATATTAAAATGGTATGCCTTGAAGTGTATTTGATATTGAAGCAGAATAAAAACATGAATGGCAAAATGTTCCTTTATATGGCCTAAAAGTATTTCTGTGCATTGGTTTAATATGCAATATTTTATTTCTTAAAAAGAGTTTCTAGGATGCCTCAAGAACAATGAACTCAAGTCTCTTAGTGAAATAATCATTTTTTAGACAACACTGCTGTGGGGCATTCACAGGTACCAAAGAGTCTGGTGACCTTTCTGCATTGAGAAGGTTGCTAAGGAACAGTGCCCCTGCCTACAAGATGAATAAACAAACATTTGGGGAAGGAGAGAGCCAGATCCACTCAAGTAAACATTGATTAGCAGTCCAGTCTGATTCACCTATCAATGAATCATGTATAAATGATGAATCAAGTGAAGGACTGAGGATCAAAGACCATCAGCACGAAAAAGTAAAGACTCAGTGTTAACCTGCACATGAGTTCAGACATCTACTGCGCTAATACGCCTGCCTTACATACGGCACCCTCATGCTTTGTGTGCATTCATAGCTTCCGTAGTCTTTTTAATACTTCTCTAAACAAGCCACTGTGCTAGTTTTTTTTTTCTTTTTTTTTTTTTTTTTGTAAAAGCATGCCAAAATCTTTCCTTTGAATATTCTCAACCAGAAGAGATTAATTTGTAAGAGGAGTTTGGTTTTGAAAACATGCAAGAATTATTTGTAGCTTTGTTTAGCAAATCAAATGAGTAAACAAGCCAGACAATGCAAGTGTGGTCAAAACCCATATGTGCAAATTCTCCTCTCTGGCCTTGCTGTATTTTTATCAATATCTTCTGTTTATGAGGATGATATTTCCATTTGAGTACAAGCTCCTCAAGGTCAGGAACCAAGCTATTTTCATCTTTCTATTTTGACTCCTAGCACATTGTCCATTGCTTAGAAAGAGCCAATATTTGTGTGTGGTTCATACATTGTCTCTGAAGGCAATCCAAAAGAAAATTACAAAGCATCCACATCTTACTACCAAGTATTACATACTTTGGAGAGAAAATACATACACTTGCTGAAATTTTAAAAGCTAAATCCAATTATTTATAGGCCAATGCAGAGTATCTACTCTATATTTATACACCTTGAACAAAACATACAGTACTATTAGGTTGACAGAAATTATTTTAAATAAGTATTAAACTATACATCATTATTTCTGTTTTTCTCCCAGTGTGTCATATATGGATTCTGAATTTATCTTTTGCCTCCAAAAATCTTATAGAAATCTTCGTATAGAATTTATACAAATCTTATAGAAATCTTATAGATTTCTTATAGAAATCTTATAGAATCTTATAGAAATTTCATATAGAAATCTTATACCATGCTTTTTACTCATTTGGGATACCACATAAAGATATATTAATGTTGCTCATGCTTTAGACATATGAGCTAGAAAACATGTCTCATGTTTGTCAGATTTCTAAATGATTAAGTCTTTTCACTTTTAATTCCAGTTTGTAATTATTGCTTCAGCAGGGAAAAAATAAACCTAACAAGTGCATACCTGTTTGAAAGTGTCTAAGATTTTACAGATGTAGCAAGAAGTGATAAGACTATCAGATGGAAGTACAGATCAGACCATTGTATAAATTTATAACAAGGAAATATAAAAAAAGGCCAAATCACACCTTAAGCTCAAGCAATATATAAACCCATTTAAAAATATAATAGAAAATGGGCGATATTGCTGAAGAACAAAGAAGCTGAAGTTACATATTCAGTAACACCATCAACTTATATAATGAATTCAAGGTTATACTCAATGGAGACAGAAGCCATTAGAATACTCATTTTCTTGAAAAATGGACAGACTGAGGAGGAGGTGTAGAAATATGTACACATTTGTCACTCTAAATTGTGGTTTCCTTAAAAACTTATGGTTTCTTAGGTAAATATATTAATATATTCAATTCAGTGATACAGTTAGTTTATGTAGAGAATATGTACATTGCACCCTTGCTCCAAGTACCAAGGATCTGTCCTCTGATCACTGATTGCTGTTTCTAATGACAGAGGTGTAGACAAAGTGGTCATTGTTGCTACACCCATCCCCCCTTAGCTGTAGTGACTTCTAGGAAACTTAAACAGCCAGCACCATTTTTTCCCTTTTAGTCTTTTTAGAGTTTTTCCTCTTTTGGGAGTCAGATATTAAAATCTAGAACATTCAGAAGCAACTACATGTATGGGAAAAATTACAAAGTGACTGCAAATCTCCAAGGAAAGGTGCAGGCTCAGAAAAACCTGAGAAGACCTTAAATTTATACCTCAGTCTGATCCTTGACACAGAGACAGCCTATGACAATAAAAAAAAAAAAAAATCAATCAACAAAAACACAGCAAACCTTGTGAACCTTGTGGAAAGGGAAGGATCTGATTTCCAGAGTTATCATATTAGTATTCAAATGTCCAGCTTTCAATAAAAAATCATAAGACATAAAAAGAAATAGGAAAGTATGGCCCATCAAAGGAAAAAGACCTGATAGACCTGATGGCAGATCTACTAGACAAAGACTTTAAAACAACTGTCTTAAAGTAATTACAATAACTACAAAAAGTTAGGAAGAAAATTAAAAAAAAAAAGATATATTATCAAAATAGAAATATCAATAAAGAGATAGAAAATTTAAAAAGAAGCTAAAAAAATTCTGGAGCTGAAAAATACAATAACTATATAGAAAAATTCATTAAAGGGATTCAAGGGCAAATTTGAGCAGGCAGAATAATCAGTAAACTTGAAGATAGGACAACTGACATTATTAAGTCTGAAGAACAGAAAGAAAAATGAGTGAAGAGAAATGAATAGAGCCCAAGGGTCCTGTGGGACAACATCAAACAGACCAAAATATATACTGTAAGTGTCCCAGAAGTAAAAGAGAAAGGAAAGAGAAGAAAGAATATTTAAAGAAATAATAGCTGAAAACATCCCAAATTTCATGGAAGACATCAATAGGAACATCCAAGAAACTCAAACACCAAGTAGGATGACATCAAACATTCACATCAAGACACATTACAATCAAACTTTTGAAAGACAAAGAATCTTGAAAGCAGCAAGAGAGAAGTGACGAATGCTATATTCAGCAAAATTGTCCTTCAAAAGTAAGGAAGAAATTAAGACATTTCTAGAAAAAGAAAAACTAAAGAAGTTTGTTAACCCTGGAACTGCCTTCCAAGAAAGTCCTGAAGGATGAAATGAAACGGCCCCATACAGCAATCCAAAGCCATTTGAAGAAATAAAGATCTCAATAAAGGTAAATGTTGGGGCAATTATAAAAACTAATATTAATATTATAGTAACAATGACTTGTAATTCCATTTTTTGTTTTCTACATGATTTAAGAGACTTAATACATTTTAAAAAATCATTACAAAAAGGCAAGCAGCCTAATAGAAAAATGAGCAAAAGACTAAATAGGCAGGCTGGACACAGTGGCTCACTCCTGTAATCCTAGCACTCTGGGAGGCCAAGGCGGGTGGATTGCTAGAGGTCAGGAGTTCAAAACCAGCTCTGAGCAAGAGCGAGACCCTGTCTCTACTAAAAATAGAAATAAATTAATTGGCCAACCAAAAATATATATAGAAAAAATTAGCCAAGCATGGTGGTGCATGCCTGTAGTCCCAGCTACTTGGGAGGCTGAGGTAGGAGGATCTCTTGAACCCAGGAGTTTGAGGTTGCTGTGAGCTAGGCTGACACCACAGCACTCTAGCAAGGGCAACACAGTGAGACTCTGTCTCAAAAAAAAGAAAACAAAAATTAAGACTAAATAGGCAATTTACAAAACAGGATACAGGCATGTGAAATAGTCAACAGGCATGTAAAAATATTCTCAATCTCATTAGTTATCAAGAAACTGAAAGTTAACACTACAGTGGAATACTTCTAACACCCACAAAATGGTTTAAAGTTTTTTCTAATAAAAATGCCAAGATTTATGAGGATGTGGAACAACTGAAACTCTCACACATAGCTAGTAACAGCATATATTAATACAGTCATTTTAGAAAAATGTTTTGGCAGTATTTTCTAAAGTTGAATGTACCCCAAATTTTAGTGTTAGGTATATACTTTACCTAAATGCATACATATGCACATTAAAAGACATGTATAAAATATATATAGCAATTTTATTCATAAGAACCTCAAATGGAAGCAACATAAATGTCCATCAACAATAAAATGAATAAAGAAAACAATCAGGTATTCTAAAATAGGTCACTATTGACATGTGGGCTGGACAATTTTTTGTTATGAGGGGCTGACCTGTACATGGTAGGATATTTAGGAACACCTCTGACATCTACTCACTAGATGCTGGTAGCGTTCTCCTAGTTGTCTCCTAGACAACCAAAAATGTCTACAGACCCTGCCAGATGTCTCATTGGGCAATTAAATATACATCCCACCTTGAGAATAACTGCTCTAAAGCAATAAAAATAAATTTCTGCTATACGAAACATGGTAGACAAAAAATATATATAATGTTCTGTGAAAACAGCTAGATGCAAGAGTACATGCTATATGATTTCATTTAAATAAAGTTCTAAAAGAGACTAAATAAATCTGTGATAGATGTTGAGATTTTTATTACTTTTGGGAGAGCAATAACTAGGAGGAGGCATATGGAATGTAGTCTCTTGGTGATATTCTCTATATATCCTAATCTGGGTAATGTTTACATGGATGTGTTCACTTTGTGAACATTAATCAAGCTATACCCTTATGATTTTGCTGTATATATTCTGCTTCAAAAGAAAGTTATTCAAGAATATATATGTGTGTACCTGGAGATGAAGAGAGGCAAAATTCTAGAACTGCAGTCCCCAACCCCTGGCCTGAGACCGTACCAGTCCGAGCCCCACTGCAGGAGGTGAGCGGAGCGGGAGCAAGTGAAGCTTCATCTGTGTTTACAGCCACTCTCTATTACTCACCATCCCTCTCCAGCCCCGAGGTAGGAGGAAGAATTGTCTTCCATGAAACCAGTCCCTGGTGCCAAAAAGGTTGGGGACTGCTGTTCCAGAATATGAAGCAAATGTTAAAAACAGCTACGTTAAAAACACAAACAAAAGGCAATCCAACATCTCAAATTGGAAGAGACAGAAAAACTGAGCTTTGTTAGAACAAAAGATAACAGAAAGAGAAATGGCCAAGCTGAGTAAAAAGAAAGAAGTGAAATCTTATTTCCACAAAGAACAGAAAGAGAGCTAAGAGAGAAAAATGTAACCCATGATTAGAAGGTAGAAGGATTTCTACTGTGGTGGGAACTACTAGTTATATACTTGTTAGTCCTTCCTCTCATTCTTCCTTAACTAACAACCCCAGATTTATTCTGTCCAGCAATGTGTCCACGAAATTCTACATTTTCCAGCTCCCCTTGTAGATAAAGTTGTCCACGGCAATGTGGATATGAAATCTGGTGCTGCAGCAGACATCATATGACACGGGGTGACCCTGAGGGTGGAGAACAGCACTAAGACATAGTAGAACACAAAGAGGGAAACTGAGTCCCTGATAACCATAGACCCCATCTCCACCCTGCACTGACTGCTTCTGGCATTTTGCATGAAAGAAAAGAAAACTCTCTTATAATTAAAAAAAAAAAAAAGAGAGAGTATGTGCATTAATTATAACCTGTTGTTTCTTTCTAGTTGGAAATAAAAACTGCCAATTCTCTAGTAATATTTCTTTCATCCTTTTTTCAATCTAATATTTTCATTATGGTTGGCCTAATATGTAGAAAACTCTTATAACTCTGCATATGTGGTTCAAATTAATAAAAAAAAAGAAGAAAAAAAAAGGAAAAGCAAGAGGTAAATGTTGAACATACATAGGAGATGTTTTTAAATAAATATTTTTGCAAAATAATCAAAGAAGTGAAGAACACCTTAAATTCTATTCACTCTTTAAATATCAATTTTAAAGTAGTTTTGCATGTTTTATAAATTCACAATTTATTTAAATGTAAAGAACTTTATTCTGATAATGACAGTCTATTGACCAAGATCACATGGGAATGAGAAATGTAATAAAACATATTATAGAAATACATAGATTACCTCTAGAAAAAAAGTATTTTGTAAAGGAGAAACACTTGTGCCTAGATATACTAAAGTATAAATATGTTTCTAATTGTTGGAAATCATCACTGTGCAATATTTAAACTTAAACTAAGAATGTTTCATTTCTAAAGTTGGAAAACTGATTTCAGATGAATAAAATCATCCTCAAAATTGGACATAATGTTCAATATTCTGACTTCTGAAAGAAGTTTTAAACAGCAAGACATTTAATATTGCCATCCAGATACTATTCTGATCTGCTGATGCAAAGTATACTACTGACGTCAATCAGAAATTTGCCTATGTAGGGACTGATGAATACAGTATGCTTCCTTTCTGGATTTCTTCCTCTAGCCAGAAACAGAACAGGAAGTTCATTTGTTTTAGAAATAGAAGGGTATGTGAGTAGTATAAAATGACCTTGGATTATGACTTCTTCTGACATCTAATATATATTTAATCTAGGAATAAACACATAAAGGTATATGTAAGTAATAGACAAAACCTGCAAAAAGGAATAAAACCACTTTAAAAAACAACGTAATCTTTCTTAGTACTAGTGAGAAATACTTGCATCTACATGTTATACAGCTCTAGCCATTATAAGAGACAGGGTCGTTCAACCTCAAGAAGGTTGTGAAATATATTTCAGAAGCAAACAAATAAACGAACAAATCAAAAAATCCTAAAAAACTAAGTGCAATAGCATGGTAGCTCAGCAGATGCAATATCAGGTTGCCCTGAACATCACACAAGTATAAGACAATGTATTACAGTAGCCCAAAGCCAAAATTCTAGGGAAAGAATATTTGCTGTCCATCAAGCATAGTCCTATGGTTGCAAGAAATATTTCTCTCTTTATATCACTGGCTACATGCCTATCTTTAATTTAGGCCCTTGAATTTTTATCTCATGAAATATTAAGATATGCTTGTGCTTTCCTATTTTTAGTCCTGTTTCTCAAAAGTGATCTATTTGTATAATACATAAAAAAAGAGGACAGAATGACTGTATCTTTCTTCCCTTTGTTGGACTATGTGGAAGGAAGGGAGTAGAGGTTATTTTGGGCGAGTGTTTGTCTTTGGTCAGCTGAAACACATCAGTGAAGTAATTTCTATTTAAGTTTTGGCTTTATCACTCAGTGTGTAATAAGCCAGAACTATCAAACAGAAATCAGAACACAAATCAGTAACAGTTGCCAGAAAAAATGAACAGAATAAGGAAAATTACATTTTTCAGGCAGGAGGGAGTGGTCAGTGGTCATTCACAGCAGAAGCCAACAGTTTCATCAGAAGTCTGGATCAGTAGATGCTATGCACTTGCTCAAAAATTCCATAGCTTACTTGAGGAGAAGACTTCCGCTGTTTAAAATGTGGGGGCAGCTGTGTTGTTCTCGGTCTGATTCTCGATGTAGAGAAAATAAGAGTTGTTGGGTGAGTAGGAGAAGATAGAAGCACTTTCTGAAACAATTTTAGCATTGATAGCTCGCTTCACTTTGAAATCAGCTGAATACCATAGTGTCAACATTGACAAACTTATGTCTCCTTCATGTTTTGACAATGTTCAGTGATCTAATAGCACCAAGTTTTGAAAATTCTCTTGCCTAAATGCCAATTCTGCATATTAAGTTAGCTCTATCTTGTTAGGGGTGTCAGAATCTTGCTGATTTTCACTCACTGAAGTGTAAGACTTGCTTCAATCAATCAGCAATATTCTTAGCAATTTATCCATTACATGTAAACTGAAACAAGATATGTTGCCCAATTTCTTGAATCTAGTCTATTCTCATCATTTTTACAAGTGTAATCTGGAGGTTCTGAGTCCTTCTTCTGAGGATAGTTTATTTTGGAATGGCTTTTCCCCAGGCAAGATCAAATGCCCATGCTAAAGCCAAACCATAAAGCAACTTCCCCATCATCTGCAATCTGTTTCATGAGAATAAATAACACAGTCATACAATTTTGCTTGTGGAGACACATTAACGATCACCTATGACACTCATTTCACATTACCACTAAGAAAACAGAGCTCTGAGAAATTAAGTAACTTTTCTAAGAGCGCACAGTGCTTCGGTGCTAGAGAATGGGCTGACACCCCAAAGTCTTAATTACTAGTCCACCATTCTTGTCAGGACACCTGCAAACGTTACTGGAAAAAAATGTACATTGACATTTCTTTTTTACAAATTCACTCACTTTCCAATTTTACTTTTTCTTCACCTTGGGATATTTTGTTTTAATACAGCAGTTACCTTTTTTTGTTTGTTTTGCAATGTCTGTGCTCAAGGCCATTAATAAAAAATGTGTTCAGAGCTGACACATTCCAAATAATGAAGCTGCTAGCCTATATTACCATCTTTCACTTAATAAAATTAATCTGCCCACATAAACTCTGGGTAAGCAAGTTTGCACTTAGAATGCATCAGAGAACCACATTTGTGATATAGATAGATAACTATTAACTCCTTTTAAGCTTTCAAATGCCTCAGAATGTCAGAGTAAAGAATCTGAAAACTGCAGATCTAATTCAAATGAATCAGGATAGAGCAGATGGTTGAAGAAGTCACACAAGCAAGAAGGAAATCTCCTGTTCTCCCTTTCTGATTACTTTGCCCACAGAGGAATAACGATTCAAAGAAAATCAGTAATCATGGTGGATGTCATTAGCATATTCCCAATAAGGGAGCTTACATAAAAATTCCCAGAGAAAATGAATGACTGCTTGAAGATCAATGTGCAAAAAGAGCACATTTCCAGCTGCCTCCCTTCTCCCCAAATGTGAGAGATTTAACATTTTTAAAAATTAAAGTTCGTGAAAGACATGGGCAAAAACTAAGGGTTGTTTAAGTTAGTAATAATAATGATGATTATTGCAAGCCAAACAAAAAAGGTATATTTGCACATTTGTCAATAATTAGAATTAGTACCCAATGTTTCACATTTCTAATTTAATTCCATTTGGGCTGCAACAAAATCCAAAGACTCATTAAAATGTTGAATATCCCTCTTCCTCTCACCCCTTGGTGATGAAAAATGAAGCAAGCATTGCTTTATTGTGAATCCGTGTGGTAAAGTGTGTTTTTCCCCCTCTTAATTGATGAACAGAAATCAATGAAACAGCACATCAACACTGAAGAAAAGCTTGCATGAAACAGTTTTTAAAATTCTAACTCAAGTAACTATGACTTTAACATGCTGATGTTGAGAAAATGTTTTGGAAGGTGTGCTTTTAGTTAAATGCTATACAAGAAAATAAAAGATGATTGCTTAAAGTCATACATACCACACCTGATGAGTTTGTCATTGATATACATTTCTCACTGCTTCCTTGTACAGTTTCTAGATTTGTTATTGAGGGGATACAAACATCTATTGTTGTTTGTCCAGTTGAATATTTAACCCTCAACAACAAGAGATGAAAGGAATCCCTTCCCTTTTATAGGAAGAACAGTAGTCACCAAATATGCAAACACCTTTATCAATAATGACTCTCCCTCATAAATAAACCATAGGCCACAATATTGGCAGGTCTTGTTAAATAGAGAAGACCTAGGTAACGCTAGCATTGATTAGACCAGTAGGAAGCAGATGGTTAAATAACACAATAGAAAATGTCACAATCGTTTTAACTTTATTATTGAAACCCAAACTTTCAGTGGCGGTAGACAGATTGCCTTCATTTTTCATCCATAAAACAGCCATCTTGAACATTTCATCAAAAAGAACTTTTTCTTACACTGGCATTGCAACCAATAAAACCTTTTATGCATGGCAAGTTGGCAGAAACTATTAATAAAATGTCTGTCAACTGCACATCACTCTTTTTTTCTTTAGCAAAAAAAAGGGAGGGAAATCATTAATTACAGTTTCTGTCATGCACAAAAGACACAATGATTGTTCTGGTTTCTTAACAGCCTTAATTCACCTAGTGACCACCTCTTCTGTTGGATTTGAAAAGGGATGAGTCCTTATCCATCTAAACAAAAAGCTACAGAGCTTTCCGAACACATTGCCTGTGTCTGCCTGGGCAACAAATGTGGTATTTTAGGTTGACTCTGAAAGAGGATTATGAATATGGATAGAATGCAAATACTTCATCTATCTTAATCAGAATACAGGAATTCAAGCTGTTGAAGAAAAAAAAAAGACCTTAGAATTCCCATACAAGGAAAGAAATTTTATAGTGCTTATTGAATTTAGAAGACAGAGATTAGAAATGAACTTAATGAATCTGTTCATCAGAAGACAAGCAACAGACTTAGCAACAAGTGTAGATCAATTACCCTGATGACAAATAAATATAATGAACCTTCAGAGCTAGAAACAACTGTTTAACACAATTTAAAAAGAAAACAATAATTTTTTCTTTTGTGAATTTACTTTGTCTTCCCCTTTCTACTTGATTATTTTTTTTTCTTTTATAAACAGTTTTAAAAACCCTCTTAGACCTCCTAAAATGACCTTTCTTCACATATGCTCCACATGGTAGAAAAGAAAGAGCACAAACACATAATTTCTTTAACCAAATATGAAGAACAAAAGGCCAGGAATGACTTGTATACATTCCTTCTGAATCTGCAACAAGGTTTTAGCAATAACGCTATGTAGAAAGCTGCCAGTTTTCTTTATTATTTCAATTTATCTGCTCTGAGTAAGTCAACAAAAGGGTCCAGGTAACCAAGTTCACCTGTCTGGGTTCCCCGTGTCCTTTTATTCCTAATGAATTCATTGGCTGCAGGTGCTAGAGTATTGAAATGCAAGCAGTTTCTCTGGGTATTTAAAAAAACTTTTCAATTTAGTTTACTTCTTAAAATGAACACTAATAATTATAAGTCCATGGTGCTATGAGTTGGTTTTAATATGGACTATAATTATTTTATGAGGTTCATTCAAGGATTTCTTTATCTATGCAAGGTGGGAAATTTCAGGAGATGAAATAAGTCTAATCTTATAGAACAGAAAGGCTTTATAAAAATCTATAACTCTAAGAAGATAAGAATAGTCATAGGATCTTAATCTAAAGTTTATTACAAGTTTGTGTTGTAATATGTCTAGATTCAAATCCTAGCTCTACCTGTTATTAGCTGGGGGATTTTAAGCAAGTTGTTTAACCTTTCTATACCTCAGTTTTCTCATCTGCCATAGGAGGAAAATACCAGTAGTTACTTCATATAAGAAATCAAATGATGTAAAGCACATGAAATACCTAGAATACAATTTGGACAGAGGAAGTACTAAATAATTGTTAGCCATTATTATTAATCGTTCTGTTTTTATTTGATCGGAAGCCAAAAATGAAAAGATGTGAACTAAATGTAAAAATTAAAAGGTTAAAGCCTACACTAATTCATTACTTGTGCTTGACTGCTGATAGAATAGGTACAGTAAAAGTTTTAATAAGCATTTTACAAAATGAAAGTAAGGACCCTCATTATGAAGGTGAGCAGCTATTCCATTGATAGATTGACAATAGAAGACAATCATATTGGAAATGTTCAAGTATGTGTCGTCTCTTCTCAGGACAAATGACTACGCAAATCTAACGAGGATCATGAGTGATGTTATTATATCTTTTTACAAAGTTTGAATGCAAAGTAAGAAGCGAGTGTGCTCTTTCTTACTGTATCTAACATATGCATACATACACATTATGCATGCATACATATATATGGGATCTTTACAATCTTTTTTTAAAACCTCTATTGAATGGACTTTTTATTACCACTGGTTAAAAATGCCATATCATCAGAATCTGGCAAGCATTCAGAACCATTTAATCTTTCATCAAGGTTTAATCAGAAGAGGTTTATATCTCTTTTGTGCATTGTCAAGTGCCCGCCACAATTTGTCTCCCCCATACTGGACTGACAGATTGAGCGAATAAGCAAAGAGCCAGAACATTTGAGTGTAATTGCAGTGTCAGCACTGTTAACTGTATTTATGAGAAGAGAGTTAACACTATGACATTAATAATTTCATCAGATTACACATGTTTGCTTGACAAACAAGCCAGCTATTCTCTTTAAATTATCTGTGACTAGTGCCATTTTCAGCTGGAGAACAGCCATGAATTCCAGTTAGAAAAGAAAAATAAACTCGCCAAAACACTATTCAACTTATGTTGTTATGTTTGGGGGAGGGGAAAAAAATTAAGTCTTTAAATATTTGCATTGAGCCAGACTTTATAAATCCTGGTTTCCTGTCAATAAGAAAGAAAAAAAAAATGGTTAGGAACTTACAATAAAAAAGGAAGGGCCAGGAAGCATAATAATTGTGTCTCACTGTACTGTAGTTCAAAAATAGCTTCAGGCAGAGACATGAAGTCTTTCAGTTTGCCTTGAGTTTTTAAACCACTAGATGCTCACCTGCAGTGGTTTCTGTGATTTGTGGCCGCTTACCAAAGGCACAGGATAATAAAGACAGTTTGTTACCCTCTAATTTTGGAGGGGCATAACACATGAAGCTTGTACAGCAATCTCTCACCTACATATTTCACTCCATAAGGGGAAACAATAAGAGAGAACATGACATGTATTAGAGAAGTAAATTACAATGTTATACTCTTTGGTCCAATAAACCATTGTGGGCTGTCACGCTCCTGACTACTGAAGTGTTGTTTTATGCTACAGCTTAATCAGCCGGGGCTGGTCTCTGCTGGAGTGGGCCAGAGCCTTAGGCAGCATAAATGCTGTGATCACACACATGATCACAGGAGCCTATGTGGTGAGGTCTACACAATCTGCCATGTAAGTTATTGGCTTGGCTGATGGATCTCCTTGCAGTTAATTTAGAAGAGGGAATGGGACTTGAACCCAATTGTTAAAATTATCGCAAAACATTGAGCCACCTGTTTGTCTTATTTAATAGGAGCATCTTGCTGGGGTTGGAGCTAACAAAGGTAATGTTTCATCATTTGAGCCTAGAATCTATGCCCTGCGAGAACCCCACAGGCAAGAAGTGTCTGTATTTATTACGCTCACGTGAGGCGGCATGATGTAAACCTGAATGCAAAAAGTTAAAAGAGATATATTGATTCCATCGCTAGTAAACTCCAAAACAAAAGCCCACCACTGTTATAAATACATACAAAATTGGGTGTCAAAAGAAAGTATCCGGCCTACCTTTTTTATAATTCAGATAGTAGTTTTATCTTCACTTTCATTATTCTTGTGACAGTAGCAATTGTTAATATAACAAAATAAAGAGAATAATAGTAATAGATTTTGTATATATGTATTTATATGTACACACACATAATCTCCACTTGTAAATACATTGAATATTATTATGCTTTCTCGAAAAACTGACAGATATGGTTAGAATGAAAGAATAATATATTCTTAGACTAAAAAAGAATCTCAACTTATTATCAGTCACTTAGAAATCCCATTGCCAGAGTTTTATACAGAATAAAGAGGAAAAAATACCTATGAAACCAAACAAATAAATTTTCCCACTAGATGGCTATTATTAAAACAGAAAACAAGTGTTGGTAAGGATGTAGAGAAATTGGAACCCTTGTACATTGCTGGCAGAAAAGTAAAATGGTACAGATACTGTGGAAAACGGCACGGTGGTGGTACTCAAAAAATTAAACATAGAATTATCTATCATATGATCCAGCAATGCTACTTTACCTCTCAGTGTATACCCAAAAGAATTAAAAGCAGGGACTTGAACAGATATCTGTACACCAATGTTAACAATAGCATTATTCATAATAGCCAAAAAGGTAGAAACAACCCAAATGTCCATCTATAAATGAATGTATAAATACAATATGGCACATTGATGCAATGGAATACTATTCAGCCTTCAAAAGAAATAAAATTCTCAAACATGCTACAGTATGGATGAACCTTGAAGACATGCTAAGTGAAATAAGCCAGACACAAAGGTACCTGGAATATTCAAATTCATAAAGAGGAAAAGTAGAGAAGTGGTTGCCAGGGACTGGGAAGAGGGGTCGGTGAGGGGTTACTGTTTAATGGCTACAGAGTTTCAGTTTGGTCTAATGATATAGTTCTAGAAATAAATATTTGTCATGGTGCACAACAATGTGAACGTACTGACTTAAAAATGCTTAAAATGGTACATTTTATGTTATGTATATTTAAAAAATGAAGCAAATTTCTTAAAGAAAAATAGAGCCACCTCCTCAAAGAAACCATTTGATATCCAGGACTAATAATTAAACTCTATCAGAAGAGAACTGATGTAAACAAAGAAACTTTAATTAGAGTAAAATCTCAAAGTGGTGGATCTTGAATTGAATGGTAATATGTTCAAGCCAAGCTAAAAGTGCCTATGTTCTGGATTCATACCCCTTGCCTATCCTAGAAACCAGAGGTACTCATTAGTACCATCCGGACATCTGCAGCTTCACAGGCAAAGTTTACTACTGCTGCATGTTATTAATAATTGTTTAAGGATAGATTTGTTGCCCCTATTAGAGAAATACAAGTATAAAAGCACTGGGTTTATAACACTTATTCGGTTCACTTCTATACACAACATAGTATTTTAGCTCCCAAACCATGAGCAAATTTTTATGGGTTTTACCAAGGACATCTGAAGCTTTGTCTAGAAGTGCCTCCCAACAACTGATTGGTACACTATTCTACAATATTTCTGCTATGTGATTTTACTAGCTCTCTGGGTCAGCGCCTATGTGTGCTGGGAGTTCAATGTAAGTTATTTCTGCTTAGGGCTGCTGGAACTTGAAATTCCGTTTCAGTAATAGCTCACATTCTGTTGTGGAAATGTGCTGTATGCCTTATAATATTTGTTTTCTGGTTCACCCATCAAGGTACAGAACGTGTCTCTTTGTTTCTACGTTGACATCATTTATAATAGCAGGACCCTGAAACCTAGAATTACTAAAGTCTGAGCTTTTATTTTGTTTTGTTTTTACGTTCTCACATCTACCTCAACTTTTGTTCTTTAAAATGAGATCGATGTCATTACACCATTTTCATCAAAATCATTTGGAAAGTACCACATTGTACACAAGATGGACCTAAATATTGTGCAAAGATCATTGGATCCTTTCCTTCTAAAAGCTGTAGGAGTTCCTGTTTATGCTCTGAAAAAGACAGATAGTGAGCATGCAAAATTACAAGAAACACAGAGAGCAAAATGGGCAGAGCAACAAAAAAAATGGTGTTTATATGAAATACAGGTAAAAAGTAAGCTTATTTTAGTATGAAATTCAAGAACATGATGAGACTAGAGCAGGACAGGATGGTAGCACCTTTCTAATCAGTCCAAGAAAGGATGCTTCATAAAATATTCAGAACTTGAAGGGAAGAGGTGGATTTACTCTGATAAAAGGTTCATTTAAAATTCTGTGAGGTCAATAAATTACCACTTAAGATGACATTTTCCAAAATGTGTTCCAAAGAAACTTGTTCTAAATGGGGCAGGGGGAGGGAATGAGTTCCTTGGTGCAATTGGCTAGTGTGCTATGTCTGTGTTGGAAATTGACAATGAGCATTGAGTTTTCAAAGTCTCGGTGAAGTCCTGCAATAAAAAAGACTGTTGAGTTTTGTTGAATCCAGTCTTTCCCAAACTTGTTTGACCTTCAACCCCTCCCTCCATACATTCATCTGTATAACAAATGTTTACAGAGGGTCTCCTCCAGACCAGTCATTGTTCTAGACCACGAGGATACAGTAGTGAACAAAAAAACTCTGCCTTGGTGAACCATATTATTTGGAGGAGACAAAATAAACCAATAAACAATTCAAGTACTGTATTAAATATGTCAGGAAGAGCAAAGTACAATGGAGAAAAAATTTTTAAATACAAATTTTTAGAGAGTGTTTTACAGAGAATAGTCAGGGAAGGCTTCTCTAGCAGGATGATACTTGAGGCACAGGTGAGATATGCTGATTTGATCAATTGCTGGGAAACCAATGGAAGCCCCAGGGGAATATGAGAACAATCACTCCCCTAGAGAGTGAGCCCCTCTGCACTGCACTTTCACCCTCACAGAAGGAGACTTAATATTGACAGAAAGTTCTACACGGTGACACTAGCATTAAACAGTTCTAATAAGGAATTGATTTTACCAGTGCAGATGGGAAAATTGCTCATCTTCTAAAAGCAAATTAACTTTTTGGGGCCCCTAGGGTATTGTTCATTTACTAATTCATTTACAAATTGTTTGCTCCTTGGCCTCTCATTAGTGACATTCTCCTTGGTGAGCACATGTTTGGGAAGTGTGTTACTCTCAAGTCCTCCATTTCACGTTAGATAGTGGCCGTTTATCTTGCTCCTCAAGAGGGAGGCAGCACGTGGCAACAGCTGGTCATACATCATTTGTCGTGTCCAGAAAGGGATTCATCAAGTTGCTGCTCAGCTCTGTTGAGTGGAGCAATGATAGGAGACTGACATGTTTGCTGCCTGATTCAGTTCTTGATATCATGCGAAGGGCTTCCTTTAATATAGCTGTAATTGAGACATCAAAGATAGAATGATTTAGAAAAGGTGGCAAGTTTATGCTACCTTGTGTCACCTGGGGACATGTTACATTTTCCTTTCTCCCAGTAGAAATGTTTCCCACTTTCAGAGACAGCTACCTAGTTTCTTGGGTTCAATACATAATGAACATGTGGGTCCCTTGTTCAAAAGCAGGAAAAAGGTAGTGTTAAAAGTCCTAAAATATAGAGCTTTTCTTTTTTTCTCTCCTCCACAATCTCTTTATTTTGACTTGTCATGGTGTTTATTTGCTATTTAATGTCATTCTAAGAAAAAATTTAAATCATTAGCATGAATTTTACCCTTCAATTTTATACTGTGCAATGCCAATTTTAAATGCAATTATGAGGGTTAACATGTTGGTTAAAGGGTACAAATATTCAGTTAGGCAGGATGAATAAATTTTGGAGATCTAGTGTAAAGCATAGTGACTATAGTTAATAATACTGCACTGTATACTTAAAATTTGTTAAGAGGGTAGATCTGAAATTTTCTCACCACAAAAAAACCTATGTGACGTGATGGATATGTTAATTAACTTGATTATGATAATCATTTCACAATGTATATGCATATCAAAACATCATACTGAATACCATAAATATATACAATTTTTATTTTCCAAGCATACCTCAATAAAGCTGGGGAAAAATTCAAAAAAAATAAAATAAATGCAAATACAAGCATTTAGGTCAAGTGAAATCACTAAAATAACAGAATTCATGTTTTGTGGCTTGTGTATACATATGCATTTTATTCTTAACAGAACAGTGGAAATGCTACACAAAACTTAAACTGTTTTTATTTCACTTTTTGATACATGCCTGTTCTACCTTCACATTCTATCTTACTGCTGAGTAAGGAAGGCCAGAAAGGAAATACAGCTACGTGTCACCTTGTATTTCTATGCTGTCATCATCACCACCACCTCAGTCACAGACATAACACGCTGACCTTGTACTTACTTTGAGACTCACTGACCTGCCACTCATTATGGGTCCACCGGATTTATGTGCTCACCAGGCGTCGCAAATGCTCTATGTGGATAGGGAGGAAAGGAGCGACAGACACAGATACGGCATGTATCTCTTCTGTTCCTGTGCATGGCCATCATACCATCAGACGTCATTAACAAAACACAGGTTCAAAGACAAAATAATTAAGAATTTTAAGACGTGACAGCAGAGCATTAAAGCAAGTGCCGGGCCCTACTAGCATGAAGCCTTGTGCATAGGTGGCCTGCTCGTGATCTAGCCTGCCATCTTTCTACAGAACACATAGTAGGCAATATGAGAACCACGAACGAGAGGATGCCATCTCACAAGGGATGGTACAAACACTGCTTCTTCATTCATTTTCCAGATGTACCTCTGGCATAATCTTTAGAGATTTGAAATATTCATCAAGAATATATATTATTAGTTGGAAAATAGCTTCGGGACTTGGTTCGAACAACTAACCTCCAAAAGCTCCCAGCCCATGTGTTCTTTTTTTAAGGCTGAATTCAAGAAACTGTTGATCCACTAAGAGAAAGCTTCATCCATCTTTTAATGTATGCAGTATCATAACTCCTCTTTCCCCCTTCTTACCCTAAAAATCACATTTTGATTAAACTCCTCCTTTCTTTCAGCCATTGCTATATTCCTTGTGTATCAAATCCCTGTTTTTCAGAAGGACTAAAATCTAGAGCAGGGGTCCTCAAACTTTTTAAACAGGGGGCCAGTTCACTGTCCCTCAGGCCACTGGAGAGTGCGCACTGTGGGCCCGGGACGAGTCGGCTGCCAGGCCAAAAACACCCGGAGGGCCGGATAAATGTGCTAAGCAGCCCGCATGTGGCCCGTGGGCCATAGTTTGAGGACACCTGATCTAGAGTAATGGAATAGGCTACTTCCACTGCCCAGACGAGTTGGAGATCAATGCCCCAAAACAGGCAAGGCCAACAAGCCTGCTAGTAACTCTGACACCTCATTAACTGCATCTTAAGGTCTGGTGGCCTTCGCTTCTCTTGGCAACAATGTAGACCTCATTCTGCTCAAGGTATAGTGTCTTCCTTTCATGGGAAATCACTTAGAATCACTCAGAAAAAATACGTAAATGACATGGCAAAGATGTTTCTTCCCAGCACATTCCTTTTACCACTCTATCTGCCATCAGACAGCATATTGACCTTCTGCCCTATTCAGATCCATGTTTTGTAACTGATGTGGAATATACAGCATTTTGACAGACCGTTGGTATGGATTTACTGTAAACCTGGTGCCTGCCTGCCTTGTGCTAGAAATCATATTACCAGATTCCTAACAAGAAGCATTATGATGTTAGAAACTGTTAAAAATGTGAATGAAAAAAGACCCCTTTACACAGAGCCTGAAGAACTAGATCAAGTAACAAAGCCCTGTTTTCCATCTTTTATGTAAAGCAAATGGATTAACAACAACTGGCATGAAGCTGAACCGACACCCTGACTGTGCCAGGCAGGCTGGCTGTTGCATTGTTTGCACCAGCCATTTCTTGTGTGCAAACAGGAGGAACTTGTTCAGGCAGCAGCCACTCTGAATGGTATGTGAGGATTTAGTGAAATACACGCTCAGGACAGCTTTCTTAATCCTTGCAAGTCTGCCCAACAGAGGGAATTCCAGGGTGACAGATGAATGAAGCATCCAGGTCTTTCACTGAATACAGTCAGGTCCAGAAAAGAAAGTTTGTGGAACTTTGTTATATATTTAGTTTATGCTCATCCAACAAACACTGCTGTTATAGGAAAAAGTTTAATGAATGATGATCATAAACAGGCTGGTACTACCCACTGATTAAAGTGTCATGATGCCTCTTTAGAAATCAAAGGAGTTATCTGGCTAATGAACTAAATTAGACTGAACTAACATTCATGTTAATAATTATTACTCACAGAGCTAGCTGTGTTAGGAGTGATAATGATAATGTGAAAGCTAAATATAATAATAATATTTCTCAGGTGTGTATCCTCCAGTTTAAAGCGGATCCAACAGGATCATGCAAGTGCCCTAGCAGTCCAATTTTGAGGACTAGAGGATATTTTTTCAGAGTAAGAATAGTAGATTAGGTCCTAGGTGAGTAATGAAAAGAGGGCTGAAAAATAAAATTCCTTATTAGAACCAGAAGTGTTAACCTGACATATGCACTCATTCAAACTCTTTAATACATGAAATACATATATTAAATACATATGGTACTCATTTTCCCTTAAAACGAGCCATGATTAAAAAAAATTTTATATTCTTAAGGTTAGAAATAGAGAAGATATGCATTGGCGATAATATTGATTTTTTTTAAAACATCTACTGAAAGGCTGTTATTAGACATAGGTTATAGTTACAGTGAAAACTGAGAGCTGCTTTTAATCCCCTTCAGGGGTGGAAAGTTATGTTGGGTCATTTTTGTCATTGTCAAGGTGTAGAAAGAATGAAAAATACTTCAGTGTATTTCATTATTAGTACACATGAATAGTTTGAACTCTCTATTATTGGGTTGTCTTTTTTCATAGCTGGTGCCTTTTTCAGGCTCCTTCTAAAAAAACCATTTGACAAGGAAAAAATAGCCTTCTTGGTTTGATATGTGAGTATATACAAGTTCACACAAGTTTTCACAAGAAAGTAAATGAAGAGTATGCCCTGCAAGCTTAATCATATTAACTCTGAATACAATCAAAGCTTCAAATTTTAACTACATCTTAGAGTTGAATGTGAATGATAAACAAAGACATTTCTTGGTTTTGGAGAAAAATATTTTTTAATAAATAAAATCTATCCCTACCTCTCCAAGTAAAATTTATATTGTATCTTAAAAAATATGAAATGTCTTATTTAGCTACAGCAGATACTTTTACTTGACCATTTTGAATGTAAAATAAAATCCTTCTGAAATAAATTATAGACAATCGAAATGCTTTTGGTACCTTAGAAGATGTTGCCTTCCTCTCAGATATAGCCACAACTAACAAAGACCAAAGACTTTTCAATATACCAATGATTAGGAAAGTTTAGGATTGATTCTTTAATATTTCAGCTCTTTGAAACCATCACTGTTAATAATTATAGGTAATTCGTACCTTTATTTTCTTTGTGTAAGGGGAAGGAGGTGGCCAAAGAATTTTTTTCTCACTTTTGCCACCAGAGTTTAATTATTTGATATGATTATACTTTCCACGTGTTTCTCATGTGCTACTTTGTCTTTTAAGGTAAGCAAGGTGAGTCAAAAAGAAAAACATTTCATCTGAATATTTGACTCTGACACTATTTGGACTAAATTATAGAGAAAACAATGTTCCGGAAATTATTATTTTTCTTTAAACATTTATGAAGTGTCAAGATAGTCCTTAGTGACTCAAGCAAGCACATTTTTTAAATTATTTCAGTAAAGGGTGAGAAGTTGTAAAAACACCTTTTTGAATATGAACATTTTATAATAGCTTATTCCATTTTTTTCAAAAGGGAATGCTATCTCTTTAATATCTGTGTGTTTGTCCATGGCATATGTCTGTTCAAACTTAGTATGGGTTTTACCTCATCATGCTAAATGAGCAAATGAGGAGAGTTTAAACATGCCTACAATTTAATATGCGAGCCTTCAGCTTGCTGTGCAGTCTTCTACAGTTTATAGTGTGATGTTTCACATCAATTAAGAAAAGATGAGAGAATGGGTTAGTTGAGGAGTTTGTTTCCTTGTAATCAACTGTAAAGAGACCAAGGTCATGTAACAGATTTCTTCTTTCTTTCTTAGCCAGGAAGACTATGTGAATGCAAATTGCTTTATTGGTGAAGGAAATTAAAATTATATATAAAAAAAAAAACAGGCTTAAAGAAGTGCAAAATCAGGGCTGTGTCGGAGCAGGGACAATATAATTGTGGTATGGATTCCCATATGGGACTAAATTATCTAGATTTTAGTAACGTCAGCAGTTCTGCGTAGTTGCTGGAATGCAGCCAATGTGCCATATTTGCTTCATTTTTAAGATGGTTCTGATTCTACACAATGTTAAATATGCAGAAAGCTAAAATTGTTCGGGTATCTTGGTGGCACTTCTCAGATACATGTCTTTACATGTCAGGAATTTTATTTGACTATTAAACAGGAAGTGACACTGATATGACATTATTTTTCTAAGCAAAATGCCATTTATTATCATTTCTGCCTAGGCTATAAAATCTTCCCAGTAGGAGGAAAAAATACCCTCTTCTGTGAGTACATATCAAGGTTGTCTTCCTTTACAGTGTACCATTCAGTAAGACTGTTTTGTAGCAACTCAATAAAGCTGATAGTTTTTCTGGGTAATTACCCACAGCCCCCTGCAGGACAAATTAGCATTCATGACCTGAATAATGCTTACTAGAAAGAGTTCAATGGAATTTACTTAATCAGAATCATTGCTTTCTCTTGGCTAATTTTTTTTACCTAGTCCCCAATGCCTGCTAATAGCAAATATCTTCCAAGCCAGTGTTTGATACCTGATAGAAAAAAAACACATGAATCTTTAAATTTTGTAATGTAGTTGAGGGTCTTGTAAAAACAAATGTGTATTTTCTTTATATCTAATATGTGAAGAATTAAGGTACCCATCCTCCTTAAAATTTTCTAATTGGACTTACATGATTTTTTTCTCTTTTTACTTCCTATTGATTTTAAAAAGAGAGATTTTTCATTTTCTAATTATCCCTCAATAGTTTTTCAATTTGTTCAGGGCAAAGCTAGACAATTGGTCATGATTTTGGAATGGATGTTTTGTAACCACTCTGTATTCTTGGGCATCAGAAATTAGAGAACTTTGTAACAGACAATGGATGTTGTTTTTGATGACTTGATTGATTTTTATTTTGTTTGGTTTTGATTATTTGTTTAATCATTTTATGATTTGAACCAAAATACCATGAAATGTAGTTATTAGAATGTTAGGAGAAATGAGGAAAAGAAAGTAACATTCATTGAGCTTCCAAACTACTTGTAAAACACTCTGTCAGGTAAACAGTTTATTCTATTTCATAAATTCCTGAAATGGCTCAGTAAGGAACATACTAGTATCTTCACATTTACAAAGGAGGAAAATGCATTTCAGGATTTGAGGTACTTATCCCAGTTTATACACCCAGTAAGGAACAAAACCAAGATGCAATCCTCAGACTGCCTGAATCATCAAAAGTTTACGTTTGTTTTTGTGTTTATGTGTAATGATTTTATGTTTTTAGAAAGGCAAGAAAAGGAGGTCCTAAACCAATTCCCTTGCCTGAAATCTCTAATTTGGAAAAGACTCCTAACCTGGGAGAAGAGATATTTCTAAAATGCAGCTGCAAATCAGTGTCTTTGAAGGACAGCCCTTTAGATGATCTCCATAGATCAGAGGGCCATAGCAATGGGACTGTCCTCTAAAGTTTATTGTAGCCCATTCCTCTTCCTTCCTGTCATCTTCTGTGAATCTTCACAACCCAGCAGATTAAAAGGCAGGTGTGAATTGCTGAGACGTGGGGTTCCACATTACTGAGGGTTGGAAAGCAGTCCAGTCAAATCAAGCTGAAGGACAAAGGTGTGAGATAGGATCCAAAAATAACAAAGTAAAATCAGAGAGGTCCTTCTGTGTTTCTGTATAGTTAACTCAGCAGAGACCCAGAATTTCTGTAGGAAGGGGAGATTTGTCTGGAGGCTTAGTTTGCATAGCAACTTCACAATTTTTACTAAGGTGGTGTGATTGTTTAGGTTTGCATATGGTATTTGTTTAGAGC
Organism: Microcebus murinus; assembly: GCF_040939455.1. Classification (NCBI taxonomy): domain Eukaryota; kingdom Metazoa; phylum Chordata; class Mammalia; order Primates; family Cheirogaleidae; genus Microcebus; species Microcebus murinus. The sequence goes on from NC_134105.1 coordinate 64,853,038, forward strand.
ATATGTTTATTGGAGGTGACTTGGGGGTGGGGGAAACTGATGGAGATTATGTGGGGTAGTTAGAACCCCAGAAAGAAACCTCTTGGCTTCTCCACTGATTAGAGTCCATGCTTCAAGGGTGTGAAAGCAGTTCAACACAACTGAATAGGAGGATTCATTCATTCAGGACCTTGTGCCATGGAGCACTCAACTGAATTTGGTACTTAAGTTTCCCGGGGTGCAAAATGGTTATTCCTTTTCTAAATCTAAATAAATCAAAATGTTTTTTCAACTTTGGGGGTTTCAGAACACCCACAACACATTTTCTGCACAGATTTGCCTTCCAAACACTAGAATATTGCAAGGAAAATTCAATCCATATGTTTCAGATTTACTTACAGTTGTATCAAAATCTTGTGTTGCAATTGACATTTGATGTTCCTGAAGTTTTCTGAAAGCTTTTTATTTGCCTTTAACTCAAGAACAGAAAGTTGATTTGTCAAGCTTATAAGTACAAAAACCCCAAAATATTAAATCTGGACTGAAGACAACAAACTTAAAATTCTGCATCAGGCATTAAATTTAATAAAGCATTTGTCCTGCCATCTCTACAATGTTATGTGCTTGCAGATATGCATATGCCTGGCAATGTGCAGTACATAGATACAGTATATTTTGATATCTATATGATGAACAGAAAGTGAAACAATAAGAAAAAACAGGAACACATTTTTTTATCCTGGTATTCCTTTCTGATTTAAAATATTAACAGTGTATTGTTTATAATTTAATGCAAACAGTATGTGCAGTGACAGCCTATATCATTTTCTTCTTCCATCCTTCAACAATCTCTGTTCAGTCTCTGGCTGCCACCTAGCAGCTCTTCATCTCCTGCCAGTGTGCTGGAAATGATGTACATCCTTCTGGTCATTGGGTCCCTCTCAAACCCCACGCAGACAGCAGTGGGAGGAGGAAAAGCAAGAATGAAAATAATCCACTTAAACTGAAGTATGCTTGTCTTAGGGATGGTCATATAAAAGCATCTGCATTTGTTCCTGTAAATGCTATTTTACTGGTTTCTAAAGTGACTATTTCCCTTTATTCAAGGCTAATAACCTGGTTCTGCCTTTGCTTAGAACACAACAATAGTGCTTTCCAACCAGAATTAGTTCAAAGAGTGACATCGCGTTCCTAAAGATCCGAGAACTTCAGGAAAAAAAAGTCTACTGTTAGCACGAATAACAGACTTCTGACATTTGTTGCTAACAGTTGCCTATAGACAGTATAGAAGAGGGCCATTCACTTTGTTATGTGATTTGTATGTGCATGCTGTTTTATTATTTTCATTATTTTTACTTTCAATGTTTCTTCTCTTAGAACAAAATGATACGTACTCATTGTACAAAAATAAAAAAAAAAATATTTGTAACCAAAAGAAGAAACAAACTTTTGAAAAATCACCTCCCAAAGAAAACTGCCATTTGCATTTATCATATGCCTTTCCATTGCATTTACATAAATAAACATTTATGCATTGTACTTTTTACAATAAAGAATCATATTGCCTTATTCATTGGCAATACAGAGCAATAAAAGATTAAGCTATATTTTAGTTGGCTTATAGTATTTCATTGTTGGAATAAACTATTTAATCAAATATTCAAATGCAATTTTTTAAGTGGTAGCATGGTATTTCATTGTTGGAATGAGCTGTTTCATCATCCAAATACTCAAATATAATTAGTGAAATTTAATGATTCAAAATTTTAATGTTTAGTTTGTCCCCACTTATTGGTTACAGAAACAATATTGCAAATAACATCTTTTCTTTAAATCTTTGCCCATGTCAATAATTATTTCCTTAGGATGAATGTCCATAAGTGAAATAACTAAAGCTTTGGAAGCATATTTCTAAAAATATAATGCATTTTATATTTTTTTCTTTCAGAATGACAATGGATTTATGCTTCTGTTTCCATGCCTTCACTTGATCCTTGTCAGGACATTTGCAGGAAGGGCAGAGGTTGGGGATGCAGAATATGGTGGGCAGCCATGAAAGAAAATTAGACTAAAGAGTACAAAGGAGCTAAAATGCATGCCTTCTTCCAATAGTCCTTAATATTTGGATTCCTGTGTTTCCTTCCTGCTTCTTCCTGCATCATCTTCCTGCATCTCACTCAAGACCCTTATTATCACTCCTCCAAAGTCTGACCTGACCTTCAAGGTCTATTATAGGACCACCCATGAGCCTCACATCTTTTCACTAAATGCAGGCCAGTTTTATAGTGAGCCTTGATAGTTTGGTAAAATAACATTTGATTGTAAGAAACATTTCCAGTGATCATGAAAATTCTTGTAAGTCTAACTTGGGCCAACTTCTATTAAATATTTGGAGGTATAGTCCTGCGTGGAATATGCAGAAATAATGGGAGTAAGTAGGGAATACAGTCATTCCATCTCTACTTAGGAGATAAGACAGGAAAGCTAAGTGGAAATATATACCCTTTGGAAACAGGCCAGAGTTTACACCCAACCCTTCCATTCGCTTACTTTATGACTCTAAGCAAATGACTCAAGCTGTCTGAGCTCTATGGCCTCCTCTGTCACGTGCTTATTTCTTCTGCATGCCACCACACAAGAATTCAGCACTGCAGTAGGTGCTTAATAAATTGTAGATACCTTAGATATTTTTAGACAGGGAAAGTGCAAAATACTCATTAAAGGCTATTTTAAATGCCTGTAGCCCATTTCAACCAGAGGTCGTATTGTTTAAGAATTACATTCTGCTACAATAACAAAAAAAGAGTAGCTTAAATAAATAAAAGACTTATTTTATCCCCATATAATTCCACACCGGAAGTAGGCCTTGTTGGTGCTAAGTGGCTTAAGGATGTCAAACCAAGATGCTTAGGATTAACTTACTCTTTTCTCTCGGCTGCCAACATATGGCTACTGCCACTGCCTTAGTGCCATGTCCCCATGAGAAAGAGGAAGTGACCAGGAGGGAGAGGAAGTGCCCCATGAGAAATCCAGAGGGGACTTGGAATGTCGCATTGGTGATTGTCACCCCTATCTGCAAAGGAGGCTTGGAGAGCTGGCACTTGCTTTCCTAAAGAAAACCAGAGTGATACTCCATCTGCCAAAGATGCCTTTTTCCTTTCTCTTACCATACCTCGTTCCCTTATTTGCTTCCTGTTTGTGACAGAGTAGGCTCAGTTGGCATGATTTGAGGGGTGTTGCAAACCCACCCAATAATTCTTCCTTATCCACCACCAGTTTCTGTTAATGCCGAAAACTTTAGCATCAGTGAATTAATCTACCACGTACTGTATGTTAAAATGCAAATATCTCTGAAAAGGAAGTTAACACATTGCTTCATTTCCATTATTAACATCTTAGATAATCAATAAATTCATTGATTAGATTCCTTTAAAGAGGAAATTACTTGAGACTAGGTTTTTAGCAAGGAAGGACGGAGAGCTCAGTTCTGCATGACAGGCACTAGCCAGGCAGGCAGGAATAGAAACACATGAAAGAAAATAAAGAACAAGAAGGGCAATATGAAGATGCAGAGGAGTAGAAACTGCTATCAAATATTAGGTAAGCACATCAAAAATAAATGTCAGCTTCTTCACAATGTACCCTAGGAACATCTCTGATTGCTCTTTTCTTTTAGTCATCAACATGTCTGATCACACATATAACTTCATATTCACACACATCTAATACTCCAAGCCCCCAAAGAGAAAACTAGCCCAACTTGTGTCTGATATCCTATTAGATCTTGCAGCAAACTCCACATTACATGAAGCCCAATGTTGCTACATCCAGCACCCACTGTCCAGAGAAATGGGACGTGCTGGTTACACAGGCTACTTCTTAGGTAAGAGTCTTTTGACTTGATGTTAAGATATTAGAAAAGATATATTCATCCTAACATTTGACAAAACAAACAGTATAGCATTGTTGTTGAGCCCATGATTCCCAGAACCAAAATGCATGGGTTTAAATCTACAAAGACTGTGGGGGAGGTACTTAACTTCTCTGTACCTCAGTTTCTGCATCTGTAAAATGGCCATAATAGGTGTTTGTCTCCTTGGTTTGCTGTGAAGATTAAATGAGATAATATAATCAAGAACTAAGAACCATGTCTGGAACACAGAAGCATATGCTTTATTAAGTGGAAACCATTCCCTTTCTTCTATCTCAGTTCTTTTCCTTAGATCCTAATTATATTTTATATGCCTATAGTTTTTTACAATTTCCAAAGAGTTTCCCTATATATTTACTCATTTCAGGTAGGCAAGTTTGTTTGATGCCCATTTTATAGATGGTGAATGGAGTCAGAAAGATTATGCTCAGGCCCAAGATCACACAAATAATAACAAGGCAGAGACCTAAACCCAGATATTTGAGGACAAAGTCTATGAACTTTCTGTTATGCCACATTGCTATTTGGAAGAAAAAGTTTTGGAATCATAGAAAAGTGAACATGTCTAATAATTGATTCTGTTTGCATGGATTCATGACTCCTAAAAGCTGAGTCTACTTTTAGGCATGTCTCAGTATACTTGCCTCAAAAGTTGTAGGAAGTGTTTGACTTCCTGATTTATATGTAATTTCTGTGCTATCCCAGAATGAACACAATTTATCCATTAATAGTGAATGACCTAGTAATTATACTTCTAGTAATATACCCAAGAAAAGAATCCTAAGCAGTGAAAGAAAAAAAAAGTTGTATAAAGGATATTAATTTTAGAGTTATATATAATAATCAAAACAACAACAAAAAATGTAAATGTCCTTGGTATAGGATCAGTTAAGCGAACTATTATACATCAACTTAATGAAATAATGACAGTCATAAAAACTACTGTATATTGATCACCTGATATGAGCAATGCATTTTACTGGCTCCTTTCAAATGGCATTGCTTTTGATTTCCTAAGAGTTAGATATTACTGTCACCCTAATACACAGATAATGCTACAAAACCAAGGTTGTATGCCTAGGGTGACAGGTGCAGCTAATGACTCATTCTTCATCCATTCTTGCTTCTTTATTGCTAAGGAGCTCTGATTTCACTGGAGAAGAAAGGTACCCAGCCGTAGGAGATGGATCAAGAATAGTCTCCACTGATAAGAGCAGTTCCAATCTCCTTGCAAGTAGCAAGTCTAGGGATGTGATATAATTCTTGTCAATGAGATTTAAAAATAAACTTTTTTTGGGGGGGGGGCTTCTTAAAAATAGCTTCCTCCAGCTTTTTCTTTTTTTTTCCACTTCCTTTCTTCTTGCCTTTGAACATATTTATAAGAGAAGATGATGCTGGAGGCTGAAGCAGCCATTTGGGGATCATAAAGGGAGTAGAAGCAAATGATGAGAATGATGAAGTAAACAAGGAAAATAACCTACACCCCTGATTACTGCAGTGAGCCACCAGGCTACCCTGGTATTGCCTGTCATTTAGGTTTTTTGTTTTTGTTTTTTTACAGAAGCAATACACATTGTTTTGGTATAAGTCACTATTTATCTATTATTTGGTACTGAAAGAAATTATATTAGTTAGGATCAGGTAAAGCTATAAGTGACTTACAACTGCCCCCCCCCAGCCTAACTTGGATTTAAATACATTTTAAAGTCTCTCTCATAAAAGCCCATAATAGGCAGTCTGAGATAAATACAGCATTCCATAAAGTGCTCAGAGATCCAAATTTTTCCAGCTTTCCATTCCCCCACCCTAGGACTATGCCCTTGCCACCAGGGCCAATATGGTTGCTTGAGATCCAGCCCTTGCATATACATTCCAGCCAATGGAAAGGAGGAAGGAGCAAGAAATAATATACTTTTAACACAAAGCTAAAAAGTTTCACACACCATTTCACTCACATCACATTGGCTAGAACTGCTTGCTGCAAGAAAAGTAAGGAAATGTCATTTTCTTTCTTGAAGGTAATGTACTCAGCTAAAAATCAGCAGTTCAATCCATAGAAAAAAATGAATAACATGCAGAAAGAAACACATGCAGTTGATGAATCAATATCTGTCTGACTCCAAAGCCATGTGCTCACCGTTGTATTCCACTGACTCTTGTTTCTAAATAGACTATATAATGATTGAACAATCTGTTGTTTTATTTTCTATCCTTTATTTTAAAACTATTCACAATTAAAATATATTACAAAAAGAAAAATGCTTTTAATATATTATACAGGATAAACTTATGTAGCTAATGTATACAGGTAAAATTATGATTTTAAAAGAGTCGAAGGAGAGGTTGTATTTGCATTTAGGAACAGGAATGAATCGTGGATTTGTTCCTAATTTTCTGTGTTTTTTTACAGCTTCCTTAATAAGCAAGTCATAATTTTATAATAAAAATATCTTATACTTACATATATATCATATTAAAACCCAGTCATGGAACCTTTTTATATATAGCCACTAAGCAGAGTCTCTAAGTGGTAGATTTTATGTAGAAGAAAAAGTGATAAATAGCATGTCATTTGATGCTTCATAATTTTTGGTTTTTAACTTTCTGGGTCACTGATTTCTCAAAGAGTTTTCATTCTTTCCGCACATTAGTTAAGTGATTGAGGAAGGTGTCAGGCTACTGAGACATGGGAAAAGATGATGTGGAGGAATTAAATTCTTCTTTTCTTTGGCTGAGTATACAAAATACACGGTATGATTTAGTAGTCTTTCCCTTCTGTGTGTTAACCTCTGTCTGCTGTGGGCAGTGTTGAGAAGATATAGTCATTGGCATATAAATGAGATATATACTTATAAAGTATGTACTGATTTAACAAAATCAATGCTAAGAATTGATGGAATGGTTAGGATCAAGAAACTTGAGAAAAGAGAAAAAGGAATTGCTAGTTGATTATGAATAGGGAATACTGATATAGGGATAAGAAGAAACATCCTTGGAGGAACATTATGAGCAGAATATGTCAGTTCAAGGGAGATTCATCCCCATGCAGCGAGTGCCCAGGTACAGGTTGCTTACGTGGTATCAGGAGTGACCAGCAGCACATACCAACGAGAAGTAGAACCCTGGGATTGTCCTGTGGTGTGAGTGATGTATATCTTAAGAAATTATGTTCTGTATGTAGTTTAAACTATACTTTTGCTTGCTGACTTTTTAAGAGGAAGGGGGACAAAAGCGTAACATTGAAAATAATTTGATTTAAACCAGTGAAATAATGTGTAATTCTGACAAGACAGATAAAAAAAATCTATATTTTACCTTTTAAATTGTTAGGATGATAAAGCTAACTCTTGTTTGGTTAGTATTCATTTTCCAGTCCAATAAATTGAGTTTGTAACCCTTACTCTTATTCCAAAAGAACCCAAAGCTTATTTTCAGTAATTTATTGACATTCAAAGGTTCAGTAGGAACTTCATCTCTGAATATGTTCTAGAGATGGTATCTTTCTTGTAGTTTCTGAATTATGTCACTTAAGAGCTATACAGTGGTTGAAGATATAATTAAAGATATGGCTTCTCTGAAAATCAACATAAAAAACAAAATACCTGGGAATAAATTTAACAAAAAATTGAGCAAATGGTATATGATGAAAGTTCTAAAACTACTGAAGAGCAGAAATGACTTGAACAATTAGAGAAGATACATCATAAAAATATCAATTATCCCTAAGTTTGCCTGTAAATATTATGTCACCCTAATATAAAATATCAAAGTATTTTTGGAACAAGATAAGCTCATGCCAAAGTTCATATGAAAAAATAAGCAACCAAATAGAGCCAGAAAAAGTCTTAAAAAGAAAAGTTCCCTCCCTTTAGGGAGAGAACTAGACCTTCTAGTTATTAAAACATCTTATAAAGCTTCAATAATTAAAACTATGTAATATTGGCATGCGTACACACAGAGATATAAATAGAACAATTTAACAAGTCCACAAAGACATATGATAATTAAATATGCAAAAATGGCATATTCAGTGGAGAAAAGATGAATTAGTTAATAAACAACATTTAAAAACTTAGGATAACCATCTGGAAAAAACAATTTGGATACATAACCTATCTATACCATCAACCAATCTTAAAAAATAAATAAAACATGAGTAAAGGAAATGTACAGTTATCTCATAGAAAAGAAAATACATTTTAAATAAAACAAAAGATGGGCTGTCTCATTCATAATCTGAAAAATAGAAATGAAAATCATCCAGGCTGTGTTTCATGTATCAGATTAGCAAAGATCCAAAAGTTAGATAATATACTCTGTTGATGACAGTGTGGAGAAACTAGATCTAGATCTCTTCCACTTCTATGGAAAGCAATATGACAATAGTAAAAACATAAAAATTCAAAATTAAAATTAAAAAAGCATACGAACATGCGAACCCTTTGAGACTGAAATTACATTTCCAGGAATCAAATTGAAATGTGTTTAGGACTACACACATACATGTGTAAAACTACACATACATAGAATGCCACAATAGGAACTTTGTGTGTGTGTGTATATGTATGTAAAATCAAAAGACAGGAAACAACTTAAATAGGTGCACATCAATAAGAGACAGTTTAAACATATAATGGAACAACCATGCAATGTAATATTTATGCAGATGTAAAAGAGAATAAAGAAGCTTTTCATGTTTAAATATAAAACATTTGTCAATGTACATTATTAATAACCAAAAAATAAGATGCAAAACAGTATGTGTAGTATGCTACATTTATGTTTCAAAAATGGAGGGATGGGATATATACATTTGCATAGAATATCTTGGTGCAGATACACAAAAACTGACAAAGCTGTTTATCTCCAGGGAAGAAAACTTGGTTAGAGGACAGGGGTAAAAGAAAGACTTCGCACACCTTTTGTATCTTTTGAATCAGAATCTTTTGACCTTATTACTATTCAAAAAAATAAATTAAAATATAATAAATTTTTGTAACTAACAGTCATACCCCGTAGGTATGGCTGGTTTCAGGCACATATTTTCTAATTAAAGGAAAATGGCTCCGTGTATGTTAGAGCCACCTCCCTTCAAACAAGTAGGCTTGAAATCTAAATACAAATCAAAAAGCATAGACAAAGCACCCAGAAAAAACATAACATTCTACACACATAAAAATACCAATATTGACATTCTACGTGTACTTCCGACATAATTTGTAAAATATCCTCCTAACTCCATGTTCAGCGGCATCATTATGCTGGTAGCTTGAAATTGACTCTGGTGGGAATACTTACACCAAGGAAACCAGCAAACATTATACATTAGAACTTTATTAGGGTGGTCAGGGGCAAGGGTGGAGCCAGTGCTTAGACACTTACCAGCACACCACTGGTTCAAATGTTCTAACTCTTACCCTAATTCTCTTCACAACTTTCAAATTGCTTGACACTTCACAACTTTCAAATTGCTTGACACTGCTTTTCTGAAATATGGGTTGATATTTATTTGACAGTGAAGCATGATAGGAGAAGATAAGCATAATGTGAGTGGAATGCTAATAATTGAAAATATATCCTCATCTTGGTGCACAGCCAGTGAAATCCATTGAGAAGAGTTGAGAACACAGAGATGCCACTTACTTTATCATCCCAGTTTTAGAGGACAAAGAATTTTCTGTTTCATTTTTAGACAATTACATAAAAGCTAGAAGAATAAAAGCAAGCAAATTTGCAGGCTTATTTTGTCTCCTTGTATCATACAGTGCATTTCGTTTAATATTTGCCTTTTTTATTAATAATTGAAAGCAACTTTGCAACACATAGGCATGCAGAATAAGTTCTGAACCTATGGGAATTAATGTCTAGTGAGAATGGTCTAGAAATGATGAAAATTATGGTAAGAAAAACCCTGATCAGCTATTTTGCACTTTAACTATGTACTGTAGATATTTTCTTAACATTACCCTCCTTCACATGGAACTTCTGTAACAAATACATCTCAACATTGTAGCTTGATAGATAGTAAATAGTTATAAATAGTAACTACTTAAAATAGATATATGGCCATAAAATAAAGTTAACCTTTTAAAAAAAATATGAAGAAAGAAAAAGCAGAATGTCATTATGCATCTTCAAAGAAAAATTACTTTGAATGTAGAGAAAAAGATATGTAATGTTTAACATCATTCTGTGTTAAACTTTTATAAGCCTCAATTAAGGCTCTCTTCTACTGAGGTTTTTGTCTATGTTTAAGATTTTGTTCTTCAGGAATGCTTGTATTTTTCCTGCTTTAAAAACAGTTCCCACTTATGTAAATACACCTACCTTGCCATTACCTATGTCAGTAATGCCCAAAGGAGAGTCTATTTCAAATATACAAAATCTCCATATTTGGGGAGTGAAAATTAAATGAGATATTTTTGTCTGGTTGTTATTATAATTCTAGTGTAAGTTTGCTCAAGGGCCAAGCTAACACAAGCACACCTACTTACACTGTTGCAATTAACTTATTTACTTTATTTGAGAGAGTTGTATTGATCACTTTGAGACACCTCTGGGTACAGCATTTCTCTGGCTATCAGGTTAAAGGATATGTTTTGGCAGTATTAAAATCAGAATGATCTTTAAATTGCATCTGCCTGTAAAAGTTGCAAGAGCAAAAATAAAATCTACATATGCAAATCAAAATATTTTTATTCTGAATAAATTCAAATTGAGCATTAATCTTTTAGGTACTGTTAGGATCACCGATAAAATACCAACATAGTTCTGCTTTTTAGGAATCGCAAAGACAATGCAGATCATTTATCCATTGTATGAACGTAAGCAAGTCACACAGCCTACCTGAACTAGTTTCCTCATTTCAGTGTTGACAGTTACTGCTGCAGTCTCAATGTTTATCCCCCCAAAATTCGTATGTTAAAACTAACTCCCCAATGTGTTGGCATTATCAGGTGTGGTTTTGGGGAGGTATTTAGGTCATCTCCTAAAGATGCCCTCATGAAAGGGATTAGTGACCTAATAAAAAAGGTTGAAGGGAGCTGACTTGTTCTTTCTGCCATTGGCAGACAAACAAGAAACCAACTTCTTGCAAGCAGAGAGAAAGCCCTTACTAGACATCAAAGCTTCTGGCATCTACATCTTGGATTTCCCAGGCTCCAATACTGTGAGAAATAAACTCTTATTTATAAATTAACTGGTCTTATATATTTTGTTATAGCAGCCCAAATAGACTAAAAGAGTTGCAGAAAAGAAGCAATACGCAATTGGTGCCAAAATAAGTGGTCCAATGATTGCTATAGGAATTAGAAAGGGGGTACCTGAGACTCTTTAGCATAGAAATTGACCTTTATTCATGTTGATAATCTTAACATCTAGCATAGTGTCTGGCATATAGTGCACACTCAATATTCATCTGTTATAGGATTAAAGTGAATAAGTGGTTCATTGTTGGCCGATGTAGAAGGAAAACCTTGTGGATAAAATAGGATTTTAACACTATCTTCAAGGATGGGCAAGATTGGTATTGATGGAGAGAATAGGAAAAGATATTATAAGTGGGGAAAATACCAGAAGCTAAACTCTGGAGAGGAAATGAGAAGAGTATTTTTATAGGACAATGAATAAGATTTCCAGACTAGAACTAAGAGCACATGGAGCCAAAAGTAAAATCCAAATGTGGTTAGGAAAGGTGAAAAGAGATTTATGAAGAGTCTTAAAAACTAAGCTGAGGAGTGTGGACTTTATTAGGTAAGTAAATGAGCAGTGGAGGAAAGACATGATGAAAAATGCCATTTTAAGGAGTTAACCGGGCAGTGGTGGGAGGATAGAATTCAAGGAGGAAAGTAAGAGCTGCGACCTCACGAGGGGGAGCTAGATGCAGCAAAGCAGCTGTTGCTACAGGGCAGAGGTGAAAGGCAGTGGCAAAAACAGAGAGGAACAGACTTGGGGGAAATTCTAGAGTAAGAATCCAGAGCATTCGATGGCTTTTAAATATGAAGCATGAGAGTGAGAGGCCAGGAGAATAGAATAAAGTTGGTGCCAGTGATGGACTGCAGCAAGAATAAACAGCATGTTTCAGATGGGTCCTGTGGCATTCTTTTGAGAAAAATTGTGTTATTTGTTGCAATTAATTGTCTGATGGATATGGGCCACAATTAGATATTTATTGAATGTTTACCTTTTGTTCAATCTGTACGAGGTGCTATGGGAAATATAGAAAAAGTAAGTCGATGACATAGATATTCTCAAGATGCTTACATTATTTTTTATTGTTGTTTTTTTATTTTTTACTTTCCTAATAATTTCTACCCAAGTCTAGTTGAATCTGCAGATACGACCCTGCAGATGAGGGCCAACTGTACTACAATTTATCCTCAACTTACTTACACAAATACTGCGTCTTAAAGGGGTAAATTAACTTGCCTCATGTAAAAAAGCCAGTAAATAGTAGATTCAGTAGATTCAAATCCCAGCAGTCTGACCCTAAAGCCCTCAGTTTCACCACTACAACATACATGACTTACATGTACAGAAGTAGTTAATGCATAACATATAACTAAACCTCATTGAGGAACAAAATCTGTGGTTTCATGAATTTTGTTTAAGGGCAGAAGGGAGAGATGTTGGGGGTAAGGGAGGCCTTACAAGAGAAATCGCAGATGCACTAATGTGCCCAAGAATGTGGAGGAAATCAGCCACACTTTTCATGATGGGGAGAGAGGAAGAGAGAGGGCTAAGGTGGAAATCCTGGCCAGATGATAGCCACAGGGCTGAATGCCAGGAATCGAGTTGTCGCTCAATATGCAGTGGGATCGATCAATTAATAAAAACTTATTGATCACTAATCATCTTTCCAGTAGTGGCAGGCCCAGGAGTTCAAAAGAAATGCACTCTTCTCCCACATGTCCCAGGCTTTCGTTTTTTCTTCACAGCAGTACAGGTCCAGGACACAGTCCATCCAGGCATCCATCATATTTCACATCAATTCAAGCTGCTCCTTTCTCAGGATGGCACAAATTCAAAAACAGCCTTATTATTCTAAGACAAAGCCCCTACAGGCTCCAAGAGACATGAAGAAAGTAATATTTTTAGTATACAGGATGGGTTGGATAAGAAATAGAACAGGGTTTAGAAATATAAGTACCTAGCCCTCTATCTGATGCATGCCTAGTATGCAATGAATACTTGTCAAAAGAAGGAAGAACCCTTAAAGAAGATATTCTAATAATCCACATTTGAGGAGAGAAGGATTTTTGCTAGTAGAAAAGGAGAATTAGGGATGAAGCAAAAGACATTTCACAGGAAAGAAGTCAACATGATAGATGGGGTGTGTGGTGATGGAAAGAGAGAAGTCAGGTCCTCATCAAGTTTTTGAACCTGTAGACGGTATGACATGATATAACTGACAGAAATTCCAAGAATTAGAAGTTTCCTTAGGGTAGGAATAATCTCTGTGATTCTCTATTGTAATCCAAAAAATAGCCACATGCTTAGTGCATAATAGATAGACAATAAATAATTAGGGTATTGAATAAATAATGTATTCATTTTAAGAAGAAACCCAAACTCTCATAACTTCAAGCTGTGCCTTAACTCGCAGCAATGACATTTACTGCTGGGAACCCATGCCTTAATGAGTCCCTGTTACAGGAGGAACTTTGTTATGTCCTTTAATAAGTTAAAGCAGAGGAGGAAAAAGCAGAGTGGGAAAAAAAGTTTGAGGACCACTGTCCTAATACAAATGCCTGGTGGCATTCTTGACTTCAGGTTAGGGCTAGAATCATGTCTAGAATGAAGGGCCTAGGTTAGTTATTGGCCAAATTCCTGAAACCAACTCCAAAATAAATTTATCAGGAAGGTCAATGAATCCCTCATTGGCATGGGCCCCTAAATTTCTTAAATTTTTGTAAGCTTCAGAGCCAAACCTGAACCCATTACTGACCCACAGATCATATACATAAGGTCCAGCTGGACCTACCAAAAATCTATTTTAATTTCCCTCTTGCCCTTTTATCATCCCAGATAATTGAACTTTGCATCCTAGACTTTGAGTTAAAACTCAGTTTGAATTCCAGTTATGACGTTTACAAGCTCCATGGCTTTGATTTAATTTCTCTGAGCGCTAGTTTCCTCATCAGCAAAATGGGACTATTAATAACTACCTTTTGGGGTTATTATAAGCTTAGTACATACGAGTTCAATAAATTTCAGCTCTATTATTATTACTAATAAGTCCAATGATTCTTCTATTCATCTTTCATGTTTAAAATGTCATACATGCCAGGTACAGTGTCTCACACCTGTAATCTTAGCATTTTGGGAGGCTGAGGCAGGAGGATTGCTTGAAACCAGGAGTTCAAGACCAGCCTGCACGACATAGTAAGACCCTGTCTCTACAAAAAATTAGCTGTGTGGTTGCACATGCCTATAGTCCTAGCTACTCAAGAGGCTGAGACAGGAGGCTCACTTGAGCCCTGGAGTTTGAGGTTGCTGTGAGCTATGATGATGCCACTGCACTCTAGCCTGGGCAACAGAGCAAGACCCAGTCTCAAACATAAAAAATGTTATACATAGTTGACATTTTGTTATAAATCATCAGAAGCCCAATAAATAAGGTTACCCCAACTTTTCCTTTACTTTTTAAGCTCTTCTGCTAGGAGAATTCCTGAATATGCTGATTTGCATGAGTTATGTACCAGATTCAGAACATACATTTTTCTTGTTTTAAATTTATGCACTCTCAACATCCATTGAATATGAGTCTAAATGTAAGCATTAAACTTTTGTGAATAATAATCTGAGCCACAGAGATTACCAAGTTATTCTAAGAAATTTTTCAGATTGAATGAAAATCAAATTCATAAAATAATTTAGTGGTCATTTTTTATCATCTGGAAACCAAAAACAGCCATGACAACCAATAAATAAATGAGCATAGTTTGTATTGTAACAGTCACCAAATAAAGAGCAATTAGATTTTTATTATTTTATAATCATCTTTTTTTAAAAACAAAATGGGGTCTCATATTCTTCTTACTGAATGGGGAGGGGCTCTCACATATTTTGCTCTTAAGTATGTTCCCCTAAATTTGTCTTCCAATTTACCTACTCATTATATCATTCTAGAATAGGAAGAAAGAAATTAGCCCAAAATGTCTCAAATTTTTTAAAGTCTGAGGGCTTCTTTTCCAAGTAGTCATGTTTTAAATGTCCTTTAATTTTAAAGAAAATAATATATCAAAAGCTACTCTGAATTCCAGAATGCATTTAGATTAATTTTATTTGAACAATCTTAATAGCAGCTACATGCATTGGAAGCACGGTAATACAAATGTGTGTAAACTATATAATTTATTCTATTACAGAGCTTAGTGTTCATTCTTCTGGAAATAACTCCATATCCAACTCCCTCCTCTCACCTCCAAACTCACACTGGGAGTACAAGGAACACTAGCTGCAAATCCTTGTTTTAGGCACTTCAGAATCAGTGGGCAGAATGTCTTTGCACTTTCCTGTGAGTCTTGACTCCTTGCTAGCTCGAGAGAAAATCATATGAATTAAGAAAATAAGGGGAGCCCATGGGCTGCTGTCAGATCATGGGCTCTCCAGACAAAGCCTCATCAT
The DNA here is from genome assembly GCF_040939455.1 of Microcebus murinus. Taxonomy (NCBI): domain Eukaryota; kingdom Metazoa; phylum Chordata; class Mammalia; order Primates; family Cheirogaleidae; genus Microcebus; species Microcebus murinus. The sequence goes on from NC_134105.1 coordinate 64,868,576, forward strand.
CAAAATGTGCAGAAAATCTCCTTTTACAGACAAATTCTAATTCTGGTTCACCATTCATTAAAATATGGGTGTCATCTGATCACAGTCGGCTTCATTTACCTTATCTGCTGATTACAAGTTATATTAGAAGATAATATCTTTCATCTGCATCCTGCTTTACCAGGATCAAATCACCTTCACATATATTATCTCATTTGATCTATAAAACAATATTGAGCTAAGACAAGGCAAATAATACTGTTCCCATTTTTCAGATAAAGGCATTGAGTCTCAGAGATTACAAGGCTTGTCCAACTTAGATTTAATTAGTATTGGAGGGAGATGCATAGCAAGGCCTTCTGATTCTTTAACTAGTTAGTTTCTGACTGCCTCCCACTGACCCTTCCACTTCTATACATCTATGATTCTAAGAATCATGTCCCATCTCAGAGACACTTTGCATGGCTTATGCCTGAGAATATTTGGCTACTGGCAAGAACAGAATAACACCACCATTCTTCAAAGTGTTTTCAAAGGTTACAGAATCAAATGCAGTTATTTTTAAAGATTCTTTGTTAATTCAAATACTGGGTGAATACTGTGATTTTTATTTCAATGACAAGAGCATACATTTAAGTGCATTCCCTCTCTTTCCCCTTCTTTTTTTTAAGCCACAATCAGGGCTTGCTGTTTCTAAGCTTTTTGGCATCTCTGGATGAATCTCATATGATTTGAAATAGCTGCTACTGAGCTGTTGTTTAGTACTTTAGTCCAAGCCTGCTTTAAGTGTGTGCGACGTAGAAAGAGTTCTTTTCTGAGGACTGAGACTCTACGCTTCAAGAAATGTTGAAGGGTTTTGTTTTCCCAGAGCTGTCAAGTTTCTTTGAAAGAACTGAAAAGAAGCAACAAAGGAAGATGTGAGAGTGATGTAAAAAATTTTTTAAATATCTCTTTGGTTTTCCAATCTTTTTCAAATTAAAGTTCTGGTATTAACCATTCCATAGTTAAATGCCTCTATCTATGGATTGTTTCTTCATAGTGAAATGGCCCTTCTTTATCGTGTGTGTGTGTGTGTGTGTGTGTGTGTGTGTGTGTGTGTAAAAAGTATGTGTGTGTTCTTTTCTTTCTTTCAGTTTTTCTGTGAATGGTAAAGGTTTATCAGAGACTGAAAACTTCTTATCTTTTCAAAGAATTGAATTTGTAGTAAAAGTGGTTTGATCTAGAAATAAAGAAGGAGGGAAAGTGGAAACAAAAGTAACATTAGAAGAATAATAAGGAAAAAGAAGCAGACAACAGACCCAAATTGTACAGCACACCATGTTTAAGTGATTTACTTGAGCTTATATGTTTTTAAAAACAACATATAAATGCATAGCAGGATTTTGGCAGATGAAATTGTGTTGTGTTTACTTTAATGCACTCAGTGATGATAAATAGTTATTTAGTACAAGTAGTATGCCCAGTGGTACAAAGAACACTGAATTAGACACAGTTCTTGCAAAGCAGGTTCAAAATCTAAAAACAAATTAGAGAGGCAGAGCATAAAACACCCGGAAAAAGCCTAACATTTAAACATGTAAAAATGTCATCATGGGCATTCTAAGTATACTTTCAGATATAATTTGTAAAATTTCCTAACTGCACATATAAACATTTTAAATAAAGTCATATTTACACAGACTCAATATGTGCACAAATGAAAGCACATGAATGTCAGATGTGCGATTTAAAGGTGATACACTTAACTGCTAAATATGGGCATCCACCTGAAAATTGCTACTTTTACTATTTATCTCCCTTACTTTTTAATTACTTTCAACTTCCTTTTAAGATTACAAGTTAGAATAAACATGCAAACATTTGTTTTTTTCTGAAGACTATGTAGTATATATTTAGGTGAAATTTCCTCTAAATTAAAAAAAAATTTTATTTGGCCTCTGCAGTTGCTGTTTGCTCATCTTATGAAAATATTTTACTATTTTTTTAATATGGGCAAAATGGAAAATTGAAGAGCCGTTGAGAAAAAGCCAATTCTTCATGCGAACAATCATTTCACATTGATGTCTTAAAACAAGAAAGATTTCTCCTATTTATTTACCAGAGATGAGTACAGATAATTTCATTGTGCATCGATTTCCTCTAAGGAGGGAGGAAGTGTGGTCAGCTAAAACGAAGCACTGAAATGGGGAATCGGCAGCCACAACCTCTATTCTCATCTTTATCTTCTGAATTTGCTCTAACTCTTAGAAACTCACTTGGTTCCCAGGTCCCAGTATTTTTGTTTTGTTTTGTTTTGTTTTTTTGTTTATTTTTTCTTTGTTTTATTCTTTTGGTGGTGGTTTTGTTTTGTTAATGGACATAATCAGACTAATAGAGTTTTTTGAACTCTTTTATTAAGGTATTTTAATTGGCCAATTCTATAAACACAATATATTAATAAAGTGGTAGCCAATACAATTGTGCACCATTCAGAAATATAATAAATATTCATGTAGTCAAACTTTTAGTGAGAGCCTACTGTGTGCAAAGCACTGAGCCAGGCACTACATAACTACATTTGGTGTTTAAATTACAACATTAATTATGCAACTGTCATTATGTGAAAATATACAAGCTTCCCAGTAAGCTAATACTATATGAAGTAAGGATAATTATCCAAAAAAAAAAAAAAATTGCTATGGGTTTTAAATATAAAGAACTCCTTTATTTTTGAGAAGTATTTGTTAAATATATATTTCAAATCCCTTGACCTGTTTTTATTTCATTTTTAAATTACTGTTTTTAAATTTATGGAATATGTCCATTATATACATTAGGAAGTTGGCATGAATTGGTATATTTGTGTGTATATATATATATGTATATATATATATATATTTTTTTTTTTTTACACAGGTACATAAGTAGGAAAAAAGCGTCATGCTTATGCCAGAAACACGTAAATTTGTGCCTTTTAGAATTATGAATTAGAGGCCGGGCGCTGTGGCTCATGCCTATAATCCTAGCGCTCTGGGAGGCCAAGGCGGGCGGATTGCTTGAGGTTAGGAGTTCGAAACCAGCCTGAGCAAGAGCGAGACTCCGTCTCTACTATAAAAATAGAAAGAAATTAATTGGCCAACTAATATATATAGAAAAAATTAGTCGAGCATGGTGGCGCATGCCTGTAGTCCCAGCTACTCGGTAGGCTGAGGCAGCAGGATTGCTTGAGCCCAGGAGATTGAGGTTGCTGTGAGCTAGGCTGATGCCACGGCACTCACTCTAGCCTGGGCAGCAAAGTGAGACTCCGTCTCAAAAAAAAAAAAAGTTATGAATTACAACTTACAGTATCACTATTTCTAATTGAAAGTATTTATCCTTACTAGGAATGAACATGCTATTTTTTCTATTGCCGAGTTTTTAATGCCAGTTCTGTCTTCTTGGATACAGGAAAGATAGAAAAATAATAAAATATCCTTTTCAAATTGTTGATTTTTTAAAAATGCTATTTTTTCACTTATCATTGAAAACATTTTAAGCTTGCTTATTTAACAAGAAATTCTGAGACTTGGTACTAGTTTTTTTATATTTTGCTCTTCTCATTTATATTAGGTAGGAAATTAATTAGGCTGCTATTATAAAGACACTCCTAACATAGTGGCTCAAACAAAATAAATATTTACTCCCTCTCATACAACAGTTTGGACAGGCGGAATTGTTGGTGAACAGCAGCTGTCCTATAGCAGAGACACAGGCTCTCTCTGTGTAATTGCTCTGCCATCTTCAACTGTGCCTTCCATCTCTTGGCCCAACATGGCTGCCCCAGCTCCAGGCATCATGTTTGTCTTTAGCCAGCAGGAAAAGGAAAAAAACATAGCGGAATACATGCTTCTTTCTTTCAAAGACATAATCTGAAATTTACACGTATAACTTCTGAAATGATTTGTGGCAGATGCTCTGTTACAACCCCACTAGAAGACATAATGAAGTAGTAAGATGCTTGCCTCTAGACAGAATCTACGTGAATACAGTAGACACAAATGCAGCCTCCTACAAGGGTATTATGTTGATGACTCATCACAGACAGCACTATTGTGGGTAACTTTCTGAAATGGCATACAAATCTTAGTAAAGTTTAGAATAAGCCAACATGAAAGTTTCCCTTAAACTATAATGCATGATCTTTGCATTTCTGGAAAAAAATCAGTGTGTTAAAACAATGCAAAATAAAATCTTTGTGCTGGATATGAGACAGAATTAAGCTTGGATATTTATAAACTACTCTGGTTTTTACCTGTATAAATGTCCAGTTGAGTGTTTGGAAGCTATGAAGGATGTAGACCAATTCTTTGTTGTGTGGGATTGTGTCCTACACATTGTAGGACAATTATCATCTCTGGTTTTGCCCACTGAATTTCTTCCTTCAATTATTATGACAACCAAAAACAACTCCGCAAAATTCTAAAATGCCTCCCACCCCCACCCCAGGGCTCTAAAACTTATATTGACAGCTCTAGAGCTACAAGGTATGTTGGCACCTAGTCTAACTTCCAACATATCACAAATAACATCACCAAACATTTTACAGTGGTCTCGTATAGGCCTCAAATTTCCAGCCATTAATATCTACATCATTGCCACCCATCACCTGATGCTGCACCTTCTAGACTTTTCTTAGGACAACAGTTCACTTCTACGTACCAAATCATACACTTGTTATGAGTTTAGGCCACAATAATAAAGGAACCTGAAACTGGACAGACATTTATTTCCTGTTTACATAAAAGTTCTCCCAAGTGTTCCAGGCCTGAGAAGGCAGAATGACAACATGGAAACCCTGGTTGCTACTCTCCATTCTCAAGGCATACAGTTTCTATCTCATGGATGCAACATGACTGCTCTAGCTCTAGCCATCACATCTGTATTCCAGCAGTGAAAAGAGAAAAGATAAAAGAAAAAGGAATACTCTTATTTAAAAGCAAATCTCAAAAGCTGTGCAGAAAACTTCTGTTACATTCCTTTCTCTAAAACTTAGCGTTTCTATTTTTGAGATTCTAAAACTACAGATTTGACTCTGAGCATCTAGCAGGTATTGTTCTACCAAACAGGTGGCATAGTGAAATGAACCCAAACTAGAAATTCTAGTTCTGACTGTGTTGCTAAATAGCATTGAGATCCCGGGCAGATCGTTTTAACTTCTATGATTCTGTTTCTCCATCTGTAAAATGAGAAAAGGGGAGTTCAATAGGTTATTTCAAATTTCCCAATTCCGGAGTATATTACAATACCCAGGATGTCTTATGACTAGAGCAAATTTTAGAATCTTTCTTTTTCTAAAAATTTTCCAGTCTGTTCATTATAGGTGATTGATTTTTATTTTAGGAACTCATTTCAATGTTACAAAGTAAGTTAGGAACATGGAATTTAATGAAAGATTTTTTACTTGGTCTTTGTTATAATTCTTTTAAACAAATATGTATTGAACACTTACCACATGCCAGACGCTGAATTAGATACTGGAGATGCAAGCAAGATTGGCACAGTTTCTTCCATCATGGAGAATAAAGACAAATAGAGAGAAAATAATTGCAATTTATGGCAAGTGCTGTGAAAGAAATGTATGAATATCTAAACAAGAGATCTAACAGAGGTGACCAGCTTTAGATACGGTGATCACAAAAGTCCAAACAGGGACCGTTAGAAGAAAATGAGCTGGTTGTACAAACTGCTGGGAAAGGGAGAACATTCCAGACAGAAAGCAAACCTGTGCAAAGGCCCTAAGAACCCAAGAAGACAATGGAAAAATAAACAGGGGCTAGATCACTCAGGTACTGAGAGGCCCTGGTAAGAAATGTGGATGTATTCAGATTTGTTCTGAGGAAGGGGGGAAGATATTGAAGAGTTTTTTGTAATTATGTAAATTCATATTCAGTATAACATCGCTTTTGCTTTTGTTGGAAGACAATAAAAGAGAAAGCAGAGAGACCGGTAAACCAGGAAGAAATGTTGAGACAGTTGAGACAAAGAAGTGGCAATAAGAGAGGGGAAAAAAATGCCTTATAAAGTACAATTTTTCAAAGCTAAATTTGTATGCCTAATATCATATACAATGCAGCAATGAGCAATCACATTCGGAGGCCCTACCATATGTCCAGCAAGGGAGTGTAAAGGTGACTGATATAGTCCCTGCCCTATAGGTATTTACACTTTAAATGGGGGAGCAATTAACATGGGAAACCATATCAATAATCTCTTAGGACCTTCTCTGACACCTTATAAAAGGTCATTTATTTCTTTGGGTTAATGGGAATATGTAGAAATCTAAAGATAGTATTTTTGTGTTGTATCATTGCTGTTGCTTATTATTATATTTACAGCCTGATTTTCCTGTGCCACTAACCAAAATGTGACCAATGTCCAAATAGGTATTTCTTTTCTGCATAGCCTGTTTTTCCTTATTTAGGCCAGATCTTGAGTGTGGAGTAGGCACCAAATTGCAGCTGGTGGTGGGAAGATTAAAAGAACACTCAGTTTAGACTTCACCAGTGTATTCAAGATCTCATCTGGCCTAACCTAGAGAGATCCCGAACTCTGGCCTCTTCACATGACCTACATGGCAAACGCTTCAGCCTAAGGAAGAGACAAACTCACAGATGGCGAACACAGGCTATTTGCTTTCTAGAAATTATAAGAAACCAATTTAATTGCAAATAAGAAAAGACCAAATGTAGCAAATAATCTCATTTAAAATAATCAGAGCACTATATTGGGAATATCTTTTCAAAAAATATCTTGGTATAAACTAGGAGTAACTTGCCTCAGACTTAAAGGTCCTAGATGAAAGGGACCATACTTTTGCTATTTAAATTATTCTTTGAGGTAAATTTTCAAAAACTATCAACGTCAGAGAACTCCTTGCAACCGTCCTATGCCATGGCCCCAGACCACAGTGAAAGTACCAGCCTTTCACATTCATAACAGTAACCCCAGTTCTTATGCATGGCAATGTGTTAGAGCCCTCTGAATCTCTCAAAGACAACAGAAATGAGGAAAGTAAAAGGATGCCAGCGGCCTAGCACTTGTGGCCATTACCATTCCCAGAGTGCCTTTTGCAGGAGTAAGGAATGGTAATTCTGATATCCTGGACACATTTTAAATTGAGTAATAACACTTTGCCTACTTAAATGCCCCCTGTAGTTTCAATTAACTGGGCATGCTTCTGAACATTCTTTTGCTGTTAGGCGAGGGATGGTTACAGCCGGCACGCATTGCTTCGGTGGTGAATGAAAGTGTGTTCTCGTCTAGAACCAACTTTTCAAACCTGTGCAAGAGGAAGAATATAATTTAAACATTTAGGCCGGAATTTGCAAGACATTTTCAGAATAGTAAGGTCAATAACAATTGTATAACATTTCCACCCTGGGAAGAGGCATAAAATCCAAGAATACAATAGCCTATTACTTTGATTATCAATTCAATAAACAGAATCATGACATTATTGCTATTGAATGCCTAGTTAATAGCCACATAAGAATACTCTGAAGTTCAATAGAAATATAAAAGATATTTATAATTCAGCAATGGATTATTTAGATTTTACAATCGTTATTTCTCAGCAAATAATGCTGCTTATAAAACTCATAATCCTCTATCTCAACATTTCTTGCACTATTCCATGGAAAAACCAGCATTCTTGGAAATCTTAACAGATGTCTGTCAACAACAGTTTATGTTATCTAACAACTTTGGAATATGCTGGGTTGAAAAAAGTTCAAACCTTTTTAGTTTGGTTTTGAGTTTGCTGTTTTCACAAAGCCTTAATAATATGCAAATGTTTACTTTGTTTGACTTTCAAGAAAGGGGATATAGTACGTAGGACTGTATTTCCCCAATTCAGGTACTATAGAACTATTGAATATATATACTCCAGTCTGAATATGTCTCCCCAAAATTCATATGTTGAAATTTTAACCCCCAAAGGAATGGTATTAGGGTGTGAGGCCTTTGGTAGATGATTAGAGCATGAGCCCAGAGCCCTCATGAATGGGACTAGTGCCCTTAGAAAAGAGGCCTAAAGGAGTTCATTTGGCCCTTCCATCGTGTAAGGACATAAGGAGAAGGCACAATCTGAAGAAGTGGACCTTTGCTAGACACCAGATCTGCTTTGATCTTGGATTTTGATGCAAGTCCAAACTTTGATCTTGGACTTCCCAGCCATGTGTAACATTTAAGCCACCCATGTGTAACATTTTGTAACACAAATGAACTAAGACAATGTATTATCATATTTTTTTCTATTTAAAATGCACATTTATTTCTGATCACTTCTCACCCACTTCCCTACTGCTACTGTAACTAGAATCAGCATCTTTCACTGGATTACCAGGATAGCCTCCCTAATTCCATTCATCTCCCTGCCTCTGGCCCTGACCCCCTGCAATCTATTTTTAAGGTGCAGTCAACAATATCCTTTAAAAATCTACAAGGAACCCTATGATGGTTTCCTATTTCCCTTCCAAGAAAAGCCAAAGTCCTCACAGTGCCCTGCAAAGCCCTGGGTTGCCCGATCTCTCCCTGCCCTCCAGCCTTTCTAGACTCATGTCCTTTTGCCTGCTCAGCTTCAACTTCACAGGTCTGTTGAATGCTTCTCTATACATCAGGAATGCTTCTGTCAAAGCGCATTTATGTTGGCTGCTCTCTGCTTGGAAGGATCTCCCTTAGAGAACCACGGGGCTGATTCGTTCATGTCCTTCAAGTCACTAGCTCAGATGGCTTCTGCTCCGTGGGACCTACTCTCACCAACCACCTGTTTCAAATGCCAACCTCTACCCTGATCCATCTGGCAACCCTGATTCACCTTACCCCACTTTACCTTTGCATTTATCCATTGCATTTATCATCTATTAGCATACTATATGATTAAGTAATTTATTATGTTTATTTCCTGGCTCCTTCAACTAGAAAGTAAGGTTTAGAAAGTCAGGGCTTTTATTTTACTCAGATGCATCTCCAGTTTCTAGAACAGTGCCTAGCATGTATTAGCTTCTCAATAAATATTTATTGAATGAAGATAAAAAGGAAAACACTCTCCACATATCAAAATCAAAATGTGTCATATAAATATGTTTCCTTTTTTCCTGCAATAAAATGCATGATGTTTGTTACAATTACTTACGTCTTTGAATCTAGGAAATATAAATCAAAGGACACTTGCACTTTTCCAAACTCACTGCTGCCAGAGTTAATTTAGTATGTGGTAAAAAGAAAGAGCTTAATGTCATTGGTGACTTCTCTTTTTCTAATTTTATCATGCCCCTCTCTCTACCTGAAATTAATTTTTTGCCAAGTTGCCAAGCCCTGCCAACTCTATTTCAGTAATAACTTCCTCGTTAATTTTCTTCCCCCCTTCCCCATTAGGAAGGGGACACACAGGGAGACAACTGCCAGTAATCCTAGATGGGGAGCCAGAATCCTATCACTGGTGGCCTTCAAGGCAATTAGACATTTTGTGGGAAGCAATAGTGGGCCACTGTATTTTTTAAGCAAGATCAGAATTTTTAGAAAGGTAACTGTGACAGTGATGTATCAGATGGCCTGAAGGTCAGCAGGACTCTCATTTCTAATTCTGCACTAACTCTTGATTTCCCCTCATGTGATGCTCTTTCCATCACATTTTCATTCTGCTGTGTCTTTGGCCACCTACTCCCATCTGAGACCTGCTCATTCCCAAAGAGTCTGGATATGCAACAAAGACACAGGCCAAAAGACATCCTGGTTCCATCCCCTTCGACATCTTTCTGGCCTTCTTGCACACAGTGACCAGAAGAGCAGATCAAAGGGAGAAAGGGGAGAAAGAGAAGGGCTTAGCATGTATTTATTATAATTTCTGAATAATCTCATATAACATGAGTTAGTCCCACTTTACAAATGAGGGAATTGTCTGGGTGTGGGGGATCATGCCTGTAATTCCAGCGCTTTGGGAGGCCAAGGCTGGAGGATTTCTTGAGGCCAAGAGTTCAATACTCGCCTGGGCAACACAGTGAGACTCTGTCTCTACAAAAAAATGAGAAAAAAAATATATCTGTGCATGGTGGCACACACCTGTGGCCTCAGCCACTCAGGTGGCTGATGCAAGAGGATTACTTGAGCCTAGGAGTTTGAGGTTGCAGTGAACTATGATCCAAATATTGCACTCTAGCCTGGGCAACAGAGGGAGACCCTGTCTCAAAAAATAATGGTAAAATTTTAAAACATAAAACAAATGAGGTAATTGAGGTTCAAAAAACTCAAACATTTTACCCAACATCATGTAGGTAGTGGGATTCAAGCCCAAAGCTGCCCAAAAGGATAAAAGAGCAAGACTGGCTGACTCCTAGCGAATTTCTAAGTTCTAGATGCTGAAATATATCTTTTACACGAATTATTTAAATTCCAACAGCCTTATGAGGAGCTTCAATCTTTATCATCATTTTACAGAACAGGAGACTAAGTGTAGAAAGATCAAATAATTTGCCCAAGTTCACGTAGCTAGTAAATGTTGATTCTAAGACTAGAGCCCAGTTTCTTCTAGCTGGGGTGAGAAGTCCAACCCCCACACACAATAAACTCCAGTGCTTTCCACTATGATCCACAAGGACACACACTGGCCTGGCCCTGACCACCACTATGTGATGGGCTGTTGGCCTTGGGCTGCAGGGAGCCCACTGCTGTGGTCGCTGTCAGCATGCCTGCAACAACCATTTATTCTGTCTCGGTTTGTGGGTAAGAAGGGATATCTCTGGGCAGATCAGTGCCCCTAAAAATAGAAGAGCCCTTTTTCTGTATAATTTCCTCTTTTAACAGTTTATATTCTGTTCACCACTTGCCCCTATAATTGCGAGGAAGAGGAAAAACTCTAAAGCTTAAGATGCAACAATTATAATTGAATTTCAACTGTGACTATAAAAGCAGAAAAGTCCTGTGTAAACTTTAAGATTTTACCATTGTTTTCCTACTCAGCACTACAGTTACACATGGATTTGACAGCATTTTATTCAAAAACCCAGAGGCCGGCTTACCCCTCTTTTTTTTTTTCTCTTTTAATACTCAATTAGGGTTGGCTCAACCCTAGAGGTTCTTGGGTAGAAATTTTTTAATTAGATAGCTGTTCATTTGTAGCCAAGAAGTTATTACTAAAAATACTCAGTGATATAAAGACTGGTGCAAATAAAGAGTTAGAAAAATTTAATTCCTATAGATATGGCATAATAGTAATGATAAATTAGGAGCACCAAAAATGTACTTATACCATGCTCGGATGTACAAACAAGTGGAGTTTATTTCTTTTTAACTGATTGGGCCTTCTTCACAATCCCACATGCACCAGGTAGTGTCGAAAGTCATTTCAGTTAAATTGTTGATTCAATCTTATTTGGTAATTCAGCCTATCTCTTTATGTAACTCAGTTTCTGTTTCTATGAGTCAGAGAAACGCTTGTGAGATTTCTGCCCTCTCCACCTGGATTTACAGGGAATGAGTGAGGTATATGTCATCTTGGATGAGGTGGAGTCCTGTAGTCCATGAGATGTCCTCTAAGCTCTCCTGGTCTGGCCTCCTCCCGGAGCTGGTCATCTCAGAAAGGACCCCTCCATCCGGGAGGCATTCTGAAGCCTCCATTGCCATGAATAGAAACTACCTTCAGTGATGATATTCATCTCATGTTTTGTTTACTCAGTTCTTACAGTGCCCCTGCAGCTGTCTCCCCTTGCTGATGAGCCCCCATCTCTGCTTTTGCCATGATAATATATCTCTTGACACATGACTGAGACTCCCAATTGGATCTCTGTCTACACAGGATGGCTTCAATCCCTTTAGGCAACCTCCTTTGGCAAAGTTCCAGGCAAGTCCTTCACCTACTTTCCACCAGATCCTTCTGGTTTATTCAACAGGACACTCGGGAACTTCTAGATAGCCACCACACCAAACAGGAGCTGAGGGAGAGTTTGAAGGGCTTAAACTCAGATTTTTTTGTACAAAACCACATTAAGCCACTGAATTTAATTTGATGTAACAGCCTCCAAGATTAAGCAGAAGAAACTGTAAGGTGATAGCTTCCAAGTCCTCCTGAAGGGGCAGAAGGCCCCATTTCCCCTCAATATTCCCCTCAAACTCTCCAGAACATTTCTATACTACTCTCCTGCTCAACCCCCACCACCAGGAATTGGTGAAAAGTAGAGAAACTGGAGTGACGTTCACCTACCTCTCTGTCTTCTACCCAGAATCCAATGGGAACTGAGGGGCTAGGCATTTCCCAGCTCTTCCTAACCTACCCTGAACTCACTCTCTAGTATTTAAGACTCTCCAGTATTGTTTGTCTGGCCCGATTCTCAATAGTTAAAGAAGAAATAGAGGAATTTAGAAAATCCTTTTGTTTCTTACAATCCAAATTTCATGACTATTGTCTTGGCAAAGAAGTCAAAAGAGCCAGCTTTTGAGATTCAGAACTGATCAATGGTTTCTTTGTTCTAATCTTGGGAATGCCCAGCTTTGCCTTCCCAGGGGCTATGTGCTTGGGAGGTAGAATTTTGCAAGGAGGGAACTTGATTTAAGGGATAAGTGTCAGTACTTTGATTTATTATTTCAAACGATTTCAAGTAATTCTCATTATAACTCTCACCACAATAGCAACAATATTAGGTTCTTACTATGTCAGACACTGTATACCAACGTTATTTTATTTTTTACTTAATTCTTACAATCACTCTATTAGGAAAGTCTTAATACACACATTTTCAGAGAAGGAAATGAAGTCTCAGAATGATTCACACAGCTGGGAATGGGTTCTTTCTATTGTCCACTGCAGTTTCAAATGGTGTTTCTCAGTTTAACTACAACCCACCTGAGAAATACAATTTACATCACAATCCAAACACACACATAACTGAACAAAGAGTTTCACATAACAATACTTGCACTTGCACTCGGTTTCTTATATTCTATGCGATTCTCTCCCTTCTTTTTTTTTTCATTTTAATGTCAATCACAATAAATTCAATTGATTTCATGACCTACTGAAGGGTCATAATTGACAGTTGAAAAACACTGTTCCAGGACCCACAGCATCAATACCACAGAATTCTAGCAGAAATTACATTGAACTATTTAGCCATTTGGAAATCAGGCTAAGGCAATTTTTCATGTACAAGTTGTAATTGGGAGAGCTTAAGTATGAAAGACTTGAAGCAAGTAAAATAATAAGTAAAATGTCAATTAAATACCGTTAAGTAGCTTTAAAACTACTTAGCAAGAGGAAATCCGGAAGCTGAATAAACATAGATTTGTGGTTGACTTGCCATTTTTTTAGTTTCACAAAGTTTTCTTTCCTTTAACCCCTCAGATCTTGTATCTAGATACTTACACCCTTAGTTTTGATCTTCAGTGCTTAATTGTATCTCAGGGTTTTTACTTTTTCTCAAGGATTTAAATTAAAATGCAGCATTGGTTCTGTCAGGTTTTAGTCTGAAATGTCCAGACACGCCAAAGTAAGGCAAGCCAGAAAATGAGGTTTATTGAGGAGAGAATGATAGTGCTATAGGGCAAGAGCAAGATATAGGTTTACAGAGCGTGGTACACATGGCACAGATGATGAGTAGACCCATTGTCACAGCAAAGGGAGAGCAAAAGAAAGGACACAAAAAGAGAGGTTGGCTATGGTCTTATTTCACAGTGCCTGGATAGGGACCTCCCTTATGGGTCAGAGGTCACCATGGAACCACTTTGATTGGACAGTTGGGAGTCACATGACCTGAGTCTTAACTACTTGCATGTAGGTTGTTCTAGGTCAAGTTCCAGACTCTATGGTACCTATGTTGCTTGGCCCATGGGCTAGAGAGTCCTCTGCATCCTTTTGCAGCTGGCACACTGTTAGGGAGAGACCTTCCACAGCCCCACCGGACAGAAAAGCAGAGACATCGAGGATGCAATCACACAAGAGGAGGTTTATTATCTGGCTAACCAAGGTCCAAGCCCCAGAGCACCAACGCAGTGGCCACTCTTGCAGGCAAGGACCCCGACCGGGGTTGCAGCGTGCCTTTTATCCCTATGGTGCATACGCTATGCATTGGCTGATCACGCGTGGATCATGCATTGACCTTTAACATGATTGGTTGGCTGGTAGCCCCACTATACAGGGATTCAAACAATGCAAAGTTGGCACAGGCAAGCAAGCAACAGTTTCCATGGTGCAGGCAAGCAAGCAACAGTTTCCAGAAGCAGACGTCTCGGTCAGCCTTCCCGGATGTTGCTTCTGGCTTCACTGGGGGCGCGAGGCCTTGCAGGTGTGCAATGACTCAACCCCTCACAACACTAAGTTAGGATCGGTAGATTCATAGGATATTCCCTCCTCCCCCAGGTATGGAGAATTAGGGTGGGGCAGGACCAAGATGAGGGCAACAGCACCTACTTTTGTCCCTAGGAGACCTGGAATCCCTCACTATCTACCTAACAGTTCCTCAAAAATTGTCCTCCAAATCTCTAAATAGTTTGAAAAGAGAAAAACTTTCATGCGCTCCAAATTCTTAGATGATAAAAGATTTGTGTCAGTGAATATCAGTGAATAATTTGGGGATGAATGAATGATGTTTAAAGAAACAGGAGGTTCAGGACATGCTCAAGAATTTCCAGATCATAAAACCTAGAAAAAGCCAACAGATTTCTGCCTTTTCAGTCCAAGGCTCATTATAAGGTCGTATATTGACGTGTTTTGCTTTAGGCAACTTTCAAGAAAATCAAGAAATGATTATTGCATGATTATTGATTCCATGTTTATTGTACTGTCTAGTTCTCACTACATTATACCTTTGACCTCTGAGACATTTGCAGTGGCACCAAGATGTGGTTACAAATTGGATTAGTATTACCAAGCAGATCCTTTTGCTATGCTGGAAGACCTAATCCATCAGTTACCTACTGAAGCTGAATGGATGGCATCGTTGGTAGCTCTTTGTGGTAGGTTTCTGAGATACACAACTGGAGGACAAAACAAAAACTTTTAAAAATATGGAGAAGAAACTGCTCAAAACAAAATGAAGGAAAGACTGCTCAATAGGTGCTAGGAGAACTAAATTCTGGTCCTGCTATCACTGCAAGATACTTTCAAAAGCCTTAAAAAGTTACTGGGCCTCTTTGAGCTAAAGGTTTCCCACCTGTAAATGTCTCCTGTAGCTTATCACATGTAAATGGTCTCATAGCTTCTAATGTTTTGCCAAATATTTGGAATCAATTCTTACCTTCGAATTGCATATGAGATTGAAATCACTATTTTAGAGCCATTTTCTTCAACATCCACATTAGATAATTACACTGCAGAGAATACTCTAAATAAGCACTCCTCCTAGAATCCAGCACCATTGAGAAGAACCTAGCCACCGGTGGTTTCAGGAAAGAGTTAAGGAGGGAAAAAAACAATGTATAAACAAGATCATGAGATGAGAAATTCACATAACCTGCAGGGGGCACTAAGGCACTTTTTAGAGAAAGAAGCAGATTACTGGACCTGAGAAGTACCTGTTAACCCAAGTGAGAAACAAATGAGAAGAAAGGATTAGTTAGAGAGGTATCTTCTTTTATCATTCCTCACATGGTTCTATTACTCACTGCCTTCTATCTCAAGTAAACAACTTAGATAGTAATCAGTGATTGTAAAAGATAAACTACTAACTGATAGAAGAGAGAAAAAAATTCCAAAAAGAGAAGCTTCTTTGTAAGGATTTGACAAATGAGCCCTTGCTACCTAAAATCTTCAGGACTTCCCATTTGATCACGATTAGGAAATCCAAGAAGAAAATGTTTAAAGCTCATGACATATTGATTATTGGCAGAGCAAAGGTAAATTACAGGGAGAATCCAAAGAGTATTAGTTCTTCCTTTATAGAATAGGGTCAAAGAATATCACAGATGGAAGATGCAAGTCAATGCCTTATATTGCAGTATTGCTTCTCAAGAAGAAATGAATAGGATTAAAAATGATGGAGAGAAATGCCTTTACATTTGTATAATTCTTAACCCTTTGTAAAGCCCTCTTGTAAAGATAGTATCTCATTTGATCCTCAGAATGGCCATTTCATATTTGAAGATTTAGAAAGGTTAAATGGCTTGCCCAAAGTCACACAGAAAATTTCAAAGCTGAGTCTTTAATAAAAATTGATGTCTAGTGATTTTAAACAGATCACTGGGCTGCTCTATCAACCAAGTATGCTTTAGGGAACTTATTCACAGTGGGAAAAAAATCTGTTACAAGCCCAAAAGATGTCAGTTTATGTTGTAAAGTGAAAATCAAATGGCAGATATTCACAAAGCAAAATAAAGACAATTTCTCATCACATGCTTTATAGCTCTAAGAAGCTAACAGGAGTTTTCACAACACAAATGGCTAATCCTAACAGCACGCCAAGTTGGCAGTCATGTCGTCTGCCTGATCAACAATATGCCGTGCTGCTTGAGATCTATCCTGTTAAACAACTCTGGCTGAAGGTATCATTTCCAAAATGTCCCTGTCCGAAAGTAAATACAATTCTAGCAATAACAGTTAATAAAAGAGGTGGGACCATGGATGTTTTCCGGTTTACCACCCCTCTACACAAAAACAAAAAACAATTCAATATTGCCTATATTCAGATGATTAGTGTCCCAAGCCAAAGCTCCAGGAAGAGAATCTGGAAGGAGTCAAAACAGGAAGAACAAGTTTGGGTGTGCACTCCACAGGGAAGCCTTAGGCCTCATGCTGAGACACAATGATGTCACCGTTCAAAGAGGGGCTTTGAAGTCAGACCCGAGGTTGAAACCCAGCTCTGACTCTTGGAAGATGTCCTTAGACTCATTGAGCCTCATTTTTTTGTGCAGTAAGAATAAAATACTGATCTTGCAAGCTGATGTAAGCATCAGAAATAATATACGGACATGTGCGGCACAAAATCAATCCTCAAAAAGTGATAACTGGAATTTTGGGGTCCCTGATATTTGGTAGAAAATGAGGCACAGAGTAATGCTGAAAGAACCAAAGACAAGTTTTCCCTCTTCTCAAGCCTGCTTAAGGCTAGCCCCAACACTAGGCCTTGCAGCAGGTCTGCATATCCAAAACACCAAGGACTCTTGTCAGATGACATCTTTTGTCTGAGTGTCACTTTGAGTCTCCAAGTGTAGGGATTTATTATACTTTGATTTGTATGAGTCCTCCAAGATCAAAGATGGATTCTAAGTGTTAGTTGTCAAATGAACAAACGATTGTAGAAATATAAAAGCAAAGCAATTCATGTTGCCTTAGGAATAGCTCATTTACAAAATCTAATATGCTATTACATTGACATATTTCTTCATTTCGTCTATTAAATCTTCCATTTTTGTAAAACTAGTTTGTCACAACCAAATGCTACGATTATGTGCACTTATGTACACATCATATGTGTATAGTCTGCCTATAGTATCTAATGAATGCTGAATCCGATTTGAAGAAAAAGGAAATTAAAATGGAGGTATGAATTAACAGCCTCTGCATTTCAAATATCTTTGACTGTAGCTACATTAAAAAATACTTGTGGATATATAGCTTTTTAAAATGTTAGTTCTTCTAGCACATCAATCCGTCAAACTATAAGTTGTTCTTTTAAAAAGTCCATTTGAAAACCCTATGAAAATAGATACTATGAATTGAAACACCCCCAGGTTTACTGTGGAGTGTTAATGGGTACTGCTTGTGAGATATTATAGTGGAGGTAGGAACACACTTTTCTGTTTCCTGAGTTTTTGTTCTAATCTTTCATCCAGGACTTAGACTACTTTATTCAAATTTGCCTGCATTTGGCCTGGGAAAAAATGTTTATGTGAAAATTGACCTCTCTCTGGGTCTCTCAGCAGCTTGTTTGTAGTATAGATGAGCGTGCTGGTTCAAACTCTTCTGTTCACTGTTGACTAAGATATTGAAGAGTTCTTCAGGCTCTATAAGGCCTGAGAAGAGTCTATTGAGAGTCTCAGCCTTTTTCTTCCTGCCAAGTTACTTTTTTTTATTAGGCTGATAAACTGAATTGCTGAAAAGCAGCTGTTCAAAGAAGGATTTAGCTGATTCTCATGGGGTTTCTAGGTGCGTGGGAGATATATTTGCGTCTGGGATCCATTGGTCCCTAGCACAGTTAGACCTGAGTGACCTCTTTTTCTCGCTCTAAAAAGGTTTCTGGAATGTGACGGAAACACAACACTACTTTTCAGAGAAAGCCGCAGCCACTCAATCAATTTCCTTTTCCCTCCTGTCTCCCATCTCAGTGCGGATCTCTCTCTATAAATGTTGGTCTTTAAAATTAGGATTTCAGGTAATTTGGTGTTTACTGGGTGAATGCTAACCAGATTGAGTAAGTGCAGCTTTGCTTGAAAATAGAAAGAAAGAAAGAAAGAAAAAAGGAGGCTGGCAATAACACCGTGAATTCTGACTAAGGTTAAGCCTGGTCAGAAGCAGGAAAGGATTTAAACTGTTAATTTTCACATATTGCTCTAGTAAGCAAAACTAAAAGCATTTAATTTTTCTAATAATCTCATATATGGTTTCCTTGTAATGTACTACACAATCTGTATTGATTACTTTGTCTGTGAGATACACATTTAATAAACATGTATTCCAAAGTGGAGCATAAAATCACAGTTTAAATTACTATTTTTGAAAGCTATTTTTCCCCCCAGAGTGTCAAAACAAAATATTGACTGGGTAAAAAAAAAAACTTACATTTCAATTGTGTCTTGAGAAGCTAATTGATACCAGGCATTAAGATGAACAGGGCATTTACAGGCAGCAGAGGGCCAGGGGAATAAATTCCATAGTTTTTCAAAATATGTTAGATGTACAGATGACGTCCATGAGATCATCTGTGGGCAGAAAAGAGCCTAGCTGGAAGTTGTAAAGGAAGAATAAATTTTCAGTGCTTCTGAAAGGCACACAAAATTTTCTGGTATTATTTAAAAATTGTTGAATTGATAAAAATGTTTAAATATCAAATCTTGATCCACCACCTATGCCATTTATATCTATGTAATAAAGATGAGGTTATCAGCTTTGAGTGTTATTTATAAAGAGCATTATTTACTTATGAGAGCAAATTTCTTTGCCAAATTTAAGCAACCAGTTTTTGAACTTTTATTATCTCTCAAAGCAGTATTGGCAGCTTTACCAAAAATTTTCACACCTTTAATGTTCTTCAGGAGAGGACTATAGAAAGCAAATTGTAAATGTGTAAAGTGGTAAATAGAAGGGGTGATTCAAACTAAAAGCAAAATGGCATTTGTAGTAGTAGAGGGTACTGTTGTTTTTGATTTGTTATATGCCTTAATCTGGCATGCTATTTCACCCTTCATGACACACATCAATACCTTCTTTATGTCTGGCTATTACTACTCATTTAAAAATCTATTTTACATGATTCTTTCAGCCAAAAACGGGCCATAATGACACAGAATACAGCATGTGCTTCATAAATTCTGTGAGAATCAATACTTTGGCTGGGAATTTGTCAGTCTCTCAAAGTTATGCATCATTAAACTTTATCGTTATTGCAGTGGACTCTTCCTCAAAGTTCAGTACCTAACTCATATTGGAGGAACGCTTTTAAAGCCAGATAAGCTGGAGAGAGGCAAAAGCTGTTTGCAATGGGATATACACCTACAGATAATGCTTAATTTGCAAAATGCAAATAGAAGAAAAGCTATTTTCCTTGTCTATGGCTAGGTGGTTTATAAGATTCAGGTTATGTTTATCTAAAGGTCACATAGATGATATCCAAACAAGTTGAAGAATATGGAAAATATTCTTCTACTGACCATGTTCCACCTGCCTCTTAATACCCTGACAAGCACAGCAGGCAGATTAAGAAACAGATGACACCTAGATTCTTCACCCCTTCTACACTACTCCCAGGATTAACTTATAATGAGAACACCCCATGCCATTTTGTTTTGTCTTCTGTGAGAGGTACTTGGTATTTGTCATAATGACTGGTCTGTGTAGACACTTTCTTTTCAGCCCCACCTTTAGGGATTCCAGCTTTAATCGTGTCACCTACAAATGGCCTAATCAGCGTCAAACCTAAATATTGGCAGAGTGCCATCTTCTGAGTTGTCTCCTACTTGCCTCTCTAGTCTCATCAGTCAAGATCTTCTTAACATAATGGAATATTTGAAGTTCCCAGAACAGACTGAGCTCTTGCTCCTGGGTTTGCCTGTCCTGCCCTTTTCCTTCTTAACTCTTACTCTCTTTATGATCTCAGAATATCTGTTGCCTCCTCTGGAGAGTCCTCCTTGATCACCTTAGATTGAGTACAGTGTGCCTCTGTTCTTCTGGTGAACACCCTGGTTTGCCCTACATTGTATTTATTCTATAATGAAATAGCCTATTGATTGTTTGGTTTCACTATAGCAATAGTTATAGAGAAGTTATAGTTTTAGTTGGGACTGAATCTTATTTGCTATTGTACCCCCTCACACAACCCAGTGCCCAGCACATGGTAGGTGCCCCTCCCCAAAATCATCAATGAATAAATGAATGTTGTCTTCCATGAGCAAAGTAGAAGGTAAACACTAGAAATTTCAGAGGCATAAAATTTAGCTCATGTTCTTGAGGGTGGGGAACAGAGCATGGACATAGGTTTTTAGAAAGAAGAAGAAAAGGTGCTAAGAACAAACATAAGACCATTAATGAAAAAAAATTATTTTCAGCAGCTAAAAGAAAGTAATAGTTTCTTTGTGATAATACCCCAAAAAAGTTATTTCTCATATTAGTCATTTATAGACTACATGAATAAGTATAAAGTAAATGGCTATTTGAGTACAGGAATTATATGAAGTTATAACACCTCTTCATAAGCAGCTTTTCACTTAGTCCTGTGGCTGAACGGTCTCACCCACTGGCTTGTTGGCATTGCATTTGTGGTCATGTTGCTACATGGAAGACTGTGAAGTGCAAAGATGCCCTTATATTCATTCCTTCATCCAGTCTTTCAGCTTTCAAAGTTTTGCCTCAGCTCTTAAAATCTGTTCTCAAGGGGGAAAAGAGCCTGATTCTCACTTCTTAAATGAGTTAATACAATGAAGTGCTTATAATATTACAGTACCTGGAACCTGATTCACTTTCAATACATGTTTGTTGTTCTTATTTCACACCCCCTGACATATTCGAATTACCCTTTCAAAGAAAGGCACGGTATTGAAGTCTAAAAGCAAGTACAGATGGAGAAGAAAAGCACTACAGCGAACGTTCCAGCACACTCTTGGACTATGTCATGCATTTGCAATTACAGTGGAGAGTTCAGGCATTTGAACTGGCTGCCAAACAATAAGGAGTTGTGCCTGGTCTAGGTTGGGTATGAGCAAGGATGGAATCTGACACCAGTAGGATCTTGGCTAGCTCGTCATTCCGGTTGTATATGTACTTTCTCTTACTTCCATAATCTTCATCTCCAATTTTTCTATCAATCTGTGAGTGGGGGTGGAGTTGGTCATCCTCCCACCATATGGTAGAGGCAGCTTGGCATAGTCGGTTTTGGAGTCCGGAATTCCTGAGTTTGAATCTGGCCCCACCATTGGCTTCTTTGAACTTTCTAATTGTTATTTGTAAAGATGAAATTAATAAACAGTCATACTTTAAAATCTTGAGGATAAGTATTAAATAATATAAAATTAATTGTATAGGTATACTCGAATCTTAGTGAGAGAAAAAAACCTCTCTCTTCTAGTAGGTTTTTTCTCTGACCAAGTAGGTAACTGATTAATGTCAGTCGTAATAAGTATGCATAGCACAAAGAGTTTGGTACCTTGTACAGTTCAACAGCGCTCTAATACATCACAGTACATGGTCTATGCCCAATACGCTACGCTCCATATTTTTTTAATATTCCTACCACACAGCTTTGTCCTTGTTTGGAATTCAGTATGTATTTTTGAACTAAATAGAATTGATAAAACTAAGGGGTAATCCCTAAATAATGGCTAGAATATACTCCTAAAACTTTAGTGTCTTATTACTATTCAAATAGTAATTTTCGACATTGCTGAGTTATCTGAGTTTATATGGAAAGGTTTTGAAAGAGTCTATCAATAAAACTCCAAAACATCCTGTGAAAAATAAAGGAGTTTTCTAACTTACTATGGGTATTTTATTTCTCTTCCCTAGGGAGTGATGTTTGATTATGTTTATTTGTCTCGCCCAGGGGTGTTATGTGTTATGTATAATTCTTTAGGTCATGCACTTCACAAGGTCGCCATATCTAAGGGGCATTAGTACATCATAAACATCTTTAATATTTTGGTTTTCATATGTATTCTACCTTTGGACTTAAATTTGCGTATTTATTATGACAATTTTCCAGCAATAGCAGTTAAATGTCTTGCTCTTAAAAGATTAGAATGTTGTGATAATTTTCTGACAGAAGAAAGTAAAGGGCCTTGAAGAAAAGATATCTTTTTCTAACTCAGACAATGGCACCATAGAAGCTTACAGTCTCCCTGTCCCCACAATGCCTAACAGTGCTGAGAAGACAGTAGGATGTTAATAAATGCTTGGCGAATGAGCAAATGAATAAACAAAGCATTTCAAAGAGTATGGGTATTGTAAAGGATTAGGACAACAGAAGGCAGTATTGAGAATAGTCAAGAACAGACACTGCAGTCAAAAACACCTGAGTTCAAGTTTGAGGCCTGCAGCTTATTGCCTGGGTGTCTTGTATGACTTATTTAAGCTTTCTGTGCTTCATTTTCTCCCATTTGTAAAAAGGAGAAATAATAGCATCCACTTTTCAGGGTTGCTGTGAGGGCTGAGGTAATACATATAAAACACTCCTGTTCAATAGTGACCTAGAACATCATATAATTCAGTCAGTGTCCAAAAGGTTGCAGCCTCTATTTTTAAAATAGAGACTAAACACATAGTTTGGCACATATGTTTTAGGAATTCAACACATATTTTTGGTTTGAATAGAATTAATGAGAGCAAGAAAGTTATGGAAATACATTCCTAAAACTTTAGAAACTTATATTATTTGTTCAAATCATGGTAAGTGTTAGATAAATGCCTTGTCAATGAAGGTGACAATGGTAAAGAAGGAAGAGGAAGAGGAGGAGGAGGAGAAGGAAGAGGAGGACAAAAAATTGGTCATTCAGGAGTCAGAGTTGAAGTTAAAGTCTTCACCACGGCCTACAAGTTCATAAATGGCCCACACCAGCACCCTACCCCACAGAGGTGTTCCTCTCTGACCTCTCTCCCTTCACACTTGTGCTGTCTCTGTTCCAATCATGTTGGCCTTCTTTCTACTCCTTGAATGTACCAGACACACTGCTGCCTCAGGGATCTCAGTGAAACTGTTCTCTCTGCCTCAAATGCTTTTTCTTCAGATGTTTGTTGGGATAATTTCCTTACCTCCTTCAGCCATTGCTCACAGGTCACATTTTCGCTAAGACCTCCCGATGGCCCCTCTGTGGTACCACCTGCCTTCCCCTCACCCTGTCTCCACTTGGGCTCTCAAGTGCCCTTACTCTGCTATACCTTTTCTTTTATATTTGGCTGATTTCACCTTCTGATGCATTATGTATTCATTGTGTTGATTATTTATCATCCCTCTCCCTTCACCCAAGTGGCCCCCCTCCACTAGAATATAAGTCTTGAGAGAGTGGGTTTTTTTTTTTATTTGGTTCACTGATAATATAACTCCCAGACTTGAAATAGTGCCTGACCCATAATAAGTGCTCAATAAATATTTGTAAGATTTCTCTCTCTCTCTTTTTTTTTATGTCCTTTTCTTTCTTGCAATTGTTTATTCTTTCTGTTTAAATCCAATAAAAATTTTCATTTTCCACTGATATCACTTTGGTTATAGGATTTTCGTGAAACAATTGACACTCCCTATCCTGGCCTAGATTTAATAGGAGCAAAAAACAGACAAAGCTTAGAAGAGCAAGATTTTGCTTTGTTTTGTTTTGTTATGCTCAGCCAAAACTTCATGCTTTTTTGGGCATTCCACAGATATAAAAGTTTCATCCTTCATATAAAAACACTCCCGATTCAAATCTTTCTTGAAGAAGCTAACCAAACCAACATTCACAATCATCAATATATATTTCTGGTTGCAAAGAAAAGGACAATTTTTTAAATAATAGAAGATAGGAATTATATGAGTAGAGAAGAAAAACCAAACTGTGCAAAAAGAGGCCCTTTAGGAGGGAAGTGCATAGTTAAAATATATACTAATTAAAAATGTTTTGAGGTGCTTAAGTAACTAAGAAAGATAATTCAATTAACAATAACAGTGATTTTGTTCCATATATTAAATGACAAGTATGTACATAAATCCATACCACCACACATACTTTCATTTAAAGGAAGTTCAGAAAACAATTGCACCCAGACTGTGTGTGTTTAATATGTTTAATGCATTAAGTAACAAAGATTGAAAAATTAACTTTTTTCTAATGCAAACCTTCTCTACATGTACACTTAAATTTTTCTTATGTCCAATAAATGTAAATAAATTCTATTTGTTTTCATTAGCCAAAAATATTAAATTATATAGTCTCAGTTAGAAAATATCATTTGTATAGAGCTTTTATTTGTTTACAGCTATTTCCCAGTATATATTTTTATTTCTTGAGATTTTGGCAAATTTAGGGTTTTTTTAATAAATTTTATGAATGTGTCAGTATTTTTAAAATTGATACTGACATTCCATAACTATTAAGAAATGTTTTTTCATATTTACTGCCTAATAGAGAATTGCTTTTTTATTTTAGTTTAATTGTTTAATTTCTAAATCAGAGGGGTTAATGTATAGAACCTTAAATATTAGAGAAAAATTAATATGTTCATTATTCATATTATATTATATTATATATTCATATTATTATTATTATATTTCATACAAATTAGTAATCTTGGAAAACACTTCATTCATTCCTTCCTTCATTCATTCATTTGTCCATTCAACCATATTTCTATATTCCTTTACTACTAAATCAAAGATTGACTTTTTGACTTTGATTTGCAAAAGCTTATTGCTAGCTGAATGCCATATTGTGCCTGGTGCTGTGATACGTCGTATTTAGCTGTCAATATCTATAAACATTTCTCAATATGACCTGTGAATGTTAGACTGTTTACAGTATTTCCTGCAATTATCTCTTCAGAAATGTGACAAGGGAAATGGGCTCGTGTCACCCATAGGATTTGAGAAACATCTAGTGAAAATCATTGTAACTTGGCTTTTATTTTTAGACAGTTATTATCATGTACTTGGATTATTTTTGTGTCTCACAAAATATTTTAGGATGTTTTTTATTGCTGTTCCTTGGTATCCTTTGGGTCACTATTATTTCCATTTTTTTTTTATTTCGACATATTATGGGGGTACAAATTTTAGGGTTTCAAAAACTGCCCTTTTCCCCCTCCCCCCACAAGTCTGAGTTTCCAGCGTGACCATCCCCCAGATGGTGCACATCTCACTCATTATGTATGTATACACCCACCACCCACCCCTCTCCCACCTGCCCAATACCCTATTACTGTAGTACCTATGTGTCCACTTAGGTGCTGCTCAGTTAATACCAGTTTGCTGGTGAGTATATGTGGTGCTTGTTTTTCCATTCTTGGGATACTTTACTTAGTAATATGGGTTCCAGCTCTAACCAGGAAAATACAAGATGTGCTATATCACCGTTGTTTCTTAGAGCTGAATAGTACTCCGTGGTATATATATACCACATTTTATTAATCCACTCTTGGATTGATGGGCACTTGGGCTGTTTCCATAGCCTTGCAATTATGAATTGTGCAATTATGAATTTTTTAATGGGAGTTCTTTGATTACTTAGGGAATAGGACAATATCATTTGGGGTTAATTACCAATCTCCTTTGTTGGAAAGTATTATGTAAAAGAGGAAGAAAGAGAAGAGATAAAAGAGAAGCCCAAGGAATAGAGAACATAAAACTGACTTGTTTTGTTCATCTTATTAATATGACATGCCTGATTAGATGGCAGTGTTTTATATATTCTTTGGTGAATTATAAGGTAGACGGAAATATAACAGAATTTTACAGCTAAAAGTTCATCCTTTTTCTTTTCAGTGAGGAAAGCAAGACCTAAAGAGAAAATAATATTCAAGTCTCATAACTTGCATGCTAACATTTCCTCTATTTCTCCTAATAAGTCTCCATCCTGCCTATGAGATGCTTAACATCTTATATAAATATAAGTACCAAAGTTCCTCTCTCTGTTCAAACATGTATTATATTTGAATATGCATCCCAAATACACAGTATTATAATAGCTAACACTTTCTAAGTGCCTACTAAGTGCTAAACATTTTGTTTTATTTTCATCAACTCATTAAAAAAAGCAAACACCTAAGAGGTAGGTTTGTACAGGTAGATTCTTCTACAGATGAGAAAATGGAGGATCAAAGAGATTAAAAAAGTAACTTTCTAATTGTCTTAGAACTAGCAAATGGCAAACCTAGACAGAACCCTCATGTTTCTAGCCCCGGGGTGATGATTTCAGCCACTATGTAGTTTTCATAATCATTGACATGAAATCCTTTTCCAAAATTAAATGGGGATAGTGGAAAGGGCATTGTGTACATAACGAGTAGGAAAAAGGAATTCTGTTAAAGTCAATGTGTTAGTTATACATTGCTGTGTAACAAATTATCCCCACCCAAAACATTTAATGGCTTAAGGCAACAACCATATTATCTCACAGTTTCTGTGGGTCAGGAATGGGGCAAACCTTAACTGAGTCCTCTGGATCAGGTCTCTGACAAGACTGCTATGAAGATGACCACAAGAGTTGCAGTCATCTCAAGGTTAGACTGGAGGAGGTTCCACTCCCAAGTTCACTCAAATAGTGTTAACAGAATTCGGTTTCTCGTGGGTTGTCAGAACAACGGTCTCAGTTCTTGGTCATTGGCTGGAGCCTCCTCAGTTCTTGCCAGGTGGGCCTCTCCAAAGGCCTGCCCAGAGAGTGGCAGTTGGCTCCATTAGAATGAATGAGCAAGAAAGAAAGAGAGAGTGGACAAGACAGAAGCCAGAGTCTTTTTGTAATCTAATCTCAGAAGTGACATCCTGTCTTTTGCTGTATTCTAGTTATTAGAAAGAAGCGAGTCACTAGGCCCAGCCCATTCTCAGTGAGAGGGCATTGTACATGAATACCAAGAGAAGGAGATCGCTGGGAGCCATCTTACAGGCTGCCCACCAGAGTCAAGGAAGTATTCTCACAGGATATCAAGGACTAAAGGCACAGTTGACTCTAGTGCATATGGCTACTCTAGAAAAATTCCTGAAGTGAATGTCCTAAGTCAGGCAGAGCTTAACATTACCTACAGTGCAGCATGCTGACCTCCAGCACAGCCTGAGAAATGCTGCTATTCTTTCTAGGAGTCACCTAGACCAAAGTTTATTTCTTTCAGAACTAAATTTTCATTTCAACTATCAGAAAAAATAAATCGGTAGATATAAATAACCATTTTTCGTATACTTATAGTAGAAAGAAGGTGGGTTCCAGAATCTTCTGACCATATTTAAAGATACATGTCAGAGATGCCAGCTGCTTGAACACAGGCACCTAAGCCTCTTAACCTACTAGAGTCTCGGTTTCCTGACTGTGATTCAGAGGCATACTAACTCTTTCACAGCGCTGCCAGGAAGATTAAATCACATGATATATATGACAGTATTCTGTTAACTATTAATAGAAAGTCCAGCATTATAAACACAAATTTTGTCAGTACTCCCCGTAGCTACAGAACAGGATAGATTGTTAAGAACAGCTGCTTAGCATCCTATTTAACTATTAATATCTTATTAGAGGAATAAATATCTTTGGAATATGGATGATAAATGAACTATGTTGTTACAGTGTTCAACGCACCATTAGTAGCCACATTTGCTGTTGATTTTCTAAAGAGAAAAGAAAAAGTAGTCCAGGGAAGTTTGTTTCAAAGAGGCACTTAGGTTTTTAGAATTTGCTTGCCTTGACCACACTGCAGAGGTTTCGAGGCAATGCACAAGCTTTCTGCAGTGCTGAAACCATCTGGCAGCAGGCAATTCCTTCAGCCCTTTTCCTTCATTCCGCACTGCCCCCAGTTAAAATGTTTCTGTTGTATGTGTGTCTTTGACTTGAGAGAAAACATATTCCCATATCGTGTAAGAACTACATAGAGTTTAGGCCCCTGATGGACCAGAAGAGTACATTAGCCTTTCTTCTTTAGTGGCCCAGATTGAAATCTCATCTGATGTTTTCCCATTAGAAATGAGATGGCAAGATATTTTCTGGGAAGTGATTTAGGTACACTAAAACAATCTATAAGGATCTATTGATTAGAAGTAGACTTGACTCAAACTTGATTTGTGTGCAGTGAAATACCTTGGAAGGTGATGTGATTGACAGGCTGTGCAGAATAGATTTGGGGCTGGGATAGTTAAGACATTGCAGCTCTGCATAGAGATACGTGGGCAGAGTACTCTGTGGAGAACTATAAACGGAGAAAGAAAAATATGGAATTTAGATCTCTCAAAGACTGCCTACTCTATGGTTTTCATTATATATATATATACACACACACACACACATATATATACATATATTCAAACAAAAAAGGATTTTGCATACAGTTGCAGGAGAAAGGGAATTCCAGGGTATTCTATGAACTTTGAAAATATTCCTAGTCCCACAAACATGTTTTAGTTGCCAGTAGGTTGTTCCTGATGAGTTTTTGTCCATCACAGAGTTTTTTTGTTTTTTTTT
Source organism: Microcebus murinus (assembly GCF_040939455.1). Taxonomy (NCBI): domain Eukaryota; kingdom Metazoa; phylum Chordata; class Mammalia; order Primates; family Cheirogaleidae; genus Microcebus; species Microcebus murinus. Next base: position 64,897,328 of record NC_134105.1, read on the forward strand.
TTTTATTTATTTATTTATTTTTTTTATTTTGGCAGATTATGGGGGTACAGATTTTAAGGTTTCAATAAATGCCCATTTCCCCCCCTCCCCCCAAAAGTCTGAGTCTCAGTTTTTAAATAATTTACCAACCGATAATAATGGCATTACCTATCTAACCAGAATCAAACAAACAAAAAGCTGAATCCAAATGGCCTTTCCATAATTTTGTAATAATACATCACAGTTGAGACTAGAAAAGAATAAAATGACAATTTAAGAATTTTACAACTTGAGTAATAAGCATAAGATGTGTATTAACATAATAAGTCAAACTCCAGTCAATTTGGAAAATTCAAGAGTCTATTGAAAATTTTGTGTGCATTACATTCTAACTTCCTCCCTACTTGCAACTCCTCACCACAAATTTACTTGTAACTGAAATCATATAAGCAATATTTAAAATAGTATCATTTTAGATATCTCCAGGTATATTTTCCCGGGGACAAAGCTTCCCTCTGTTCAAGGCAAATATGAATCTTCCCACAGGAGATCCTAAAAAAGAGGAACCACGAAAGGGCGACTTCTTTGAGGCTAGCAGATGACTCTACTAGGCTAAATGTTATCCTTAAAATATTTTATTTTTTCATACAAATAGGAAATTATGATCTGATAGCATTTTATTTATTCTGAAAACAATTCTTGATACTTCAGTTTGAAGAAATTTCAAACTAATCATGGTGTTAAGGCAAGAAAGAAATTCAGCTGTATTAATAAATCATAAACTTGAAACAACTGAATTTTAATTAAATTTAATCTGAGAGGCTTGACTTTTTGTGAACTAGGTAAATAAATCTCTTAGTATCTGTATATGCAAAGTACTTCAAGGGGCAGACATTCTCTAGTATACTTAACTCTATAGCATTTTAAAATAACCTAGACATTGATTATCAACAATGTGGGAGATAAGAGTGGAATGAGCTAGAATTTGAAGTAATAGATTGTTGTAGAATCAGCTGTTGTTTTTGAAAATCTAATCATAAATTATCTAGTCCTGTACTGTCCAATATGGTAGCCATTAGCAACATGTAGCTACTTAAATTTAAATTCAAAATTCAAATTCAAGTTTAAAAAATAAATTTAAATGAATTAAAATAAGAAAATTAAAAATTCAGTACTTCATTTGCACTAATCACATTTCAGGTGTTCAGTAGTTACATATGGCTGGTGGCTACAGTACTGGACAGCACAGGTATGGAACATCTCCATCATCACAGAAAGTTCTATTGGGCAGCACTAAATTCTACCTCCCATGTGTGTATTCCTGTCTATGATCTACATCATGGCTAGAATCAGGAAAATGTTTTAATTACAAAGAATACTGATAATTAGATAGAATTTCTCTTCCTCTTTAAATGTTCATGAACACAAAAGAGTTCATGGCCCAAGGTGTTCTATTAAACCATGAAAGTTATAACAAAATTATGGGTGGAAATATTTAAAATTACAAATTGGGTTCAATGAAGCACTAAAATATACTTACCAAGTCTCCATTTGTCCTCTGTGTTTGGAATGTAGTTAATGGAAAAAGGCATATTTGTTAAAATACTTTTTACACTAAACCAAACAATATTATGAAAGGAAGTTCTTAATGTGTGTAAGGATTAGAATATTACTGAAGCAAACTAGCTGATAGAGTGGAATGGGCTTCACCCTATTGGGAAAAAGAGATTTTTCCTCCTGTGATTCCCATAGTTTATTCCTGCAAAGACTTAAACTGAATGCCTTTAAATGCTCAAAGTCATCAATAACAAGATAAATCAAAGTATTTCTTTGTATTTGAGAACTTGCTATCTGAGGATCTCAAAGTAATGTATTGCATTTCCCTAAAACAATTTTTTAAAGTCAGTTTGCCAAATTTCTTCTAGTTTTTGCTATTAGTTATATGTTAAGTGAAATACAATGGCTTCACAAAGAAAATCTAGAATTCTGAACCTCAACTTTGACCATTAATATGATTACTTAAATAGAAGGCAGATTTTTTTCTAAGATAAATGTAGTGCTATTTTCCACTGTTAAAAAAAAAAAAAAAAGAAATGAAGGAATGGCTTTTCTTCCACATAATGTATTTCTAGAAACAGGATCATTGTCTCTGAACTTTCTTGACCTTAGCCTGTTCTCTTTTGCTAAAGTCATTAAAACGATTAGAACCTAAAGGAGGGTTACAGTGTTACATTCTTTTTCTCTTTTTAACTTACTCTGAGTTGAATCAACCAGCTTTAAATCCTGCACACATCCTATTAATCCCATCTAGCTCTTCTGTCTGTCTGGATGAGTTTCTTCAACAGATTCTCTGAATATGCGTTAAAAACCATAAATCACTGGATTAAACTTGTAGAGAATGATGAAAGCTCAATTCGTGTATATACATGTGGTGGGACAAATGGACCCTTTTATTATTTAACCTGAATGAAAGCAATAAATTTGAAACAGGTTTAACCGATGATATTGGTAATCCACAACAGATTTTGTAAGTGTTTTTGAATGAACATTGGTTTTGTTCAATAATCCCTTGGATTAAAGAAGGGTTAGATAACTCAAACAATCTGTAAAGAATCATATTATTTTGCTATTTATCTTTTATTTTTACCAAAAAATGATATGTATGGTTTAGGCTTTAGCAAATTAGAACAAAAATTACATTTGTCATTTCATTTTTTTAAATTTGTGGCTGGGGTTAGACTATATAGTTTTACCTACATTTTTGGGTAGCAACCTGTTCTTCATCCTGTACTGTTAATATGCAGTATTATGTAGTAATAATATATATCTTATTTTTAGATATGCTGACAATAGCCTCTTAATTATCAATAATTGCTTTACTGAGCTACCACACTCACTTTAGGTCTTCTAAATTATATAAATTTTAGGATACAGGATAAAAGTCCTTTTAATTTCTACTATATATTATTAACTTAGTTTCCACCCCCTTGCACACACATACACACAAACACACACAAAAATCAAAAGTTTGAACAAACTCTTAGATGGGTACGTGGAGTCAGTTATAATAATTAAAGGCAAATAATTGTTAATGTTTATTTGGCAATTACTATATGTCAGGAGGTCTTTTCATTCATTATCTCATTTAATTCTTCACAACAGCCCTGTGAGATAGGAACAATTGTATCTCCATTTTTGCAGATGAGACAACCAAGTAACCTAATAAAGTAATCTGCCTAAGGTCACAGGTTTAGCAAGTGGTAGACCCAGGCTTCAAACACAATATCAGAGCCTATACTCTTATATACCATGTTAGTTACCTGTTGCTTCATAACAAATTACTCTAAAAATCAGTGACTTAAAGTGGCAAACATTTATTATTTCATAGGTTCTATGAGTCAGGATTTGAGGAGTGGCTTAGCTGGGTGGTTCTGGCCCAAGGTCTCTTAGGAGATTGTCATCAAGATGTTGGCAGGAGGAGCAAGGGAAGGTGGTGCAGGCATCTGTAGCACCAGCTTCTTGGAAGGCTGAGGCAAGAGGATTACTTGGGCCCAGAAGTTTAAGTCCAGACTGGGCAACTTAACAAGACCCTGTCTTGGAAGAAAAAAATGTCAGTGGGAGCTTCAGTCATCTAAAGTCTTCAGCAGAGCTTGAAGGTATGCTTCCAAGATGGTTCACTCATGTTGGTTTTATCAGGGTAGCTCGGTTTCTCCTTGGCTGTTGGCAGAAAGCTCAGTTCCTTGCCCCATGGAACTTTCCAAAGAGTTGCTTACGTGTCCTTTCAATATTTAGTAGCTGATTCTTTTAAAGCAAGACAGAAATCACATTGCCTTTTATGGCCTACCCTCAGAAGTCACACTCCAAAATTTCTGCAAAATCCTATTGGTTACACAAGTCAGCCCTATTCTGTGTAGGATGAGACTATACAAGGAAATGAATATCAGAAAATTAGGATGATTTGGACCATCTTGGAATCTGGCTATGATATCTACTAAAATATACTACCTTCCAAGAGAAACTCTATGTTCCCAGTATAAAATATATTATTAGAAAAGTTAGATATTCCAGCTTTTCATGTCTGTTTATAGATAATAAACAAAGGAACATGCAACTCCAATTGCTACTGATTCAGATCTTTAATATGGAGAATATTACTTTTATTAGATAAAAATTCCTGGAATAATATTTACATCATATTCAAACGCATATCCAAAGGAAGAACGTGAATATTTTTTTCAGTTATCAATCATTTTGTTCTCAGTCAAATTTTCCTTTTGTTCAAGCTCAAGTTACCATGGGTTGTGTAAGCAAGGAGTTGGCACATTACTTCTGTCAAAGTCCATGTAGTGAATACTTTTTCAGCTTTGCAACCATATGGTCCCTGTTGCAACTACCCACTTCTGCTGCTGAAGTGCCAAAGGAGAGACAATACTTCAGTGAATAGGCATGGCTGTGTTCCTATAAAAGTTTATTTACAAAAGCATATGGTAAGCCAAATTTAGTAGTTTATCATCCATTGGTCAAAACCATTCTTTGGGTGGGCTTTGGAATAATTACTTTGATTCCCGTAACTAAAATTACTTTAAATTTTGTGACACAATTATATTAAGTTGTTTGTACTGGCCCATCAAATATTGTAAAATTTTTGGAAAGTTGGCAGCATTGTCAAGGTAGAAAAGCTGAGCCTCTATAAAAACAGAGCATAATAAATAAGACAAAAAATTTACACATCAAATCATTGTTCTAAAAGTATCAAGTCATTCTATACACTGAATTTCGGGGGGATGAAATTTTGATTATTCTTAATTCTGTCTGTATATGAACACTTCATATTTTTGGCTGATCTTGAAGTTTTTAGACTTTTATATACTGTGCCCAGCACAGAATAGGCACTGAAAAAGACTTGTTGAGTGAATTAAAACTCTTACCTCTTAACTCTTCTATACTACATGCTTTATACTTCACAGCCTTTACTACCTTTTCTTGTCTCTTCAATAGCTTTCCAAGGTATTTTATGATGTATGAAGTTCACTGTCAATTTTGCTTTTAAGACATCATCCAACAGCTGGGTCATGGCTCACACCTGTAATGTTAGCACTCTGGGAGGCTGAGATGGGTGGATTGCTTGAGGCATGGAGTTTGAGAGCAGTCTGAGCAAGAGAGAGACCCTATCTCTATAAAAAATAGAAAAATTAGCCGGGCATGGTGATCCAGGCCTGTAGTCCCAGTTACCAGGGAGGCTGAGGCAGGAGGATCGCTTGAGCCCAGGAGTTTGAGGTTGTAGTGAGCTGTGATGACACCACTGTATTTTAGCCCAGGCGACAGAGTAAGACTCTGTCTCAAAAAGAAGTCATCTGACAAAAAATAAATAGCAGGTAAGGGATGGTTATTGGAAGATAATTGAGGATTTAAAGACATAAAAACAAATTGAAAAATTATGGAATAGAATGAACATTGACTTCAAATAGACCAACTAACAGGAACAATGAAGTATCAGACAATAATTGGTGAAGAATGTATTGGCCTCTGACAAAACTATTAAAGATCATTTCCATTTAGTCATTCTCATTTTCACTTCTGTTATTTTTACCTTGTGGTCAAGCATTATTTCTTTAAACCCATGTTCTAATATGGTTATATCTATATCTTAAGAGATGTCTGCTACAGTGTTCATTCACTCCCTCAAATAAATATTCATTTATTTACTGAATGTCTACAATGTGCCAAGCAGTAGGCAAGTTCTCAGGGATACATTAGAGGCTGATGGGAGATACAGAAAAGTAAACAGACATGGTAAAAATGAACAATATTATAAGATATAAAGCTCATATCCTCCTCAATTAACTCTACATTAAACAGATGCATTAAACTTTAATATTATAGGTACCAAAGACAACACCTACTGTGTATTTCAGGTATTTCTACTTTTCAAAATAAGAGTAAAAACAACAACAAAATCATACGTACCATTACTGGAATACACTGCTTTATAACTGTTCTAGAAAATGCAAATTATTAATAGTGTTTTAAGGGGAAAAATTTTCATAGCCAAATTATTTTATAAAATGCTGGTTCAACAAAATTAAATGGGCCTTTTTTTTTTTTTTACCCAACTGCAAGACTTTTCAGCACCTGTAACATGGTAATGAACATCGTGACTTACTCCCAGGGCAAGTATGGTTTGCAGTGTTTTGAAATGTATTTGATGAGGGCATGCTTTGTAAAGAAAGCATTCTATAATATCTAGTAGGATATAGATGTTTCTTGGAACATAGTTTGAGAAATACTACCAAATACAATTTCATAGGTTTTAATCAAATCATGTTCATTATATTCTCAGAGAGCTAATTCCTTAAATGAAATATTAAGTAAATCCTTTTGTTAGGAAGAGTACTTTTGTAAGCCTCTCTAATTTTTTTATCTTTCTTTTTAAAATTTAATTATTAGACAATAATGTATAAATAGTTATTTAATTAGATACAGATCTCACTATGTTGCCCAGGCCGGTCTCAAACTTTTCATCTTTCAAATCCAGAATTTAATTGATTTGTTCTTTTTTAAAGAAGCATTTGCCTGTGGTCCCATTAAAGGCTATCAGGTTTTGCTGATCCTCAGCTGATAATATGAGGGCTTTCAGGACAGTCCAGATGGGTGGCAAGCAATCTGTAGGCCCAGCTTGCAAAGGACAGTCAAAGGGTAAACAGATTAAACTGATGTCCCCAACTTAAGTACCTTCTTTTCTTTCCCCCTTCCTTTAACTTTCTTCTCTCCTGATTTCTACATAACAGTTTTTTCCTTTTCCCACTTTATTTTTTTGCTTCTTTTCCCTTTTACTCACTTCCTTACCAATGACTTAGGTCTATGACCACCAAAGGTTTAAATTTAACCCTATTGATGGTCACTGCAGCAACACTATTTCAATAGTGTTCTGTAATTCCTGGGTGGGAATGGAAATAGTGAAGTAGGCAGTTCACTCACAGCAATGGAAGGGATAAAGCAGCCATCCTCATCAGCACCAATTCACATCTGGTTTCCCAATTTCTTCTCTACCGGCTCTATTGATACTGGCTCCATCTTGTACAAAGTAGTTTTGGAAGATAAGACCACACCACCTTAGTGCATGTGTGTGGAGAACTTCTTTGTAGATGGGATTTGACTAATGCAGCATTTACCTCCAAATCAGGCACTTCATTTATTGAGTCTTTATACTTGAGTTTCTCATATTATATGGTACTCTTTCCGATCTTACTTTGGAGAATTAAGTGCTGTTTGGAGAAGACATATAATCTTAAAGACTCAAACAACAATAGTTTTTCAACTATTAGAGAAGTCTCTAATTGAATTGGTAAAAATAGGAGACAAAGAAAGTTAATGGAGACAATAACTATTGCTTGGGAGTCTGCTTCATAATTGCGAATATTAGATAACATTGTAAACGTGCTTTTACTCAGATTACTTTAAAATGCAATATAGTAAGTTATTACAAAGTGGATATCGAACACACCCCTACAAAATGAATTTTTTACAAAGTTATAACCACTTTTAAAAGAAGCCTATGGGAATCCCTCTAGGCTTAAGTAGGAAACCCATCCAACATGCAGTGAATACTTACAGAAGGGGGTAGGGGGGTATGAAAATGAAAATGGTTTAAGCCGCAAAAAGAAGGAAAATCAGAGATTGGTGACTGACCAAAGGAAGCACCTGCTTTCCGGAAATTAAAATTGTGTATTAGGCAGCTCTGACTTAATTGCCAAATGGGGTGAAGCACAGCCTCTAATGTAAAAGGGTCCCAAATTATAATTGGGCATCATGGATTAAAATTCAATACCTGAAAATTTCCTCAGAAATGAATAGGCAACTGGGACAGACTGCAGAGCCCAGTACAATATGCTTCCCGCAGCTGACACTGGCAGGTCACTTTATTTGGCACCAAATAAAGTTCCCAAGTGGTCTTTAAGGGCATTCAGCTGCTGAGTGCTTATTTCATTCATCCCTTATTGTGCTGCCAGTAGCAGATCCAAAGAAGTAGCATGAATCAGCTCTGTGGATAAAATTTTCTCAGGCTGCGTGATGGAGATGCAACTGGACTTATTTCACTGTTTTTTAGTGGGACCTTTGCTAACAGTGACACCCTGAATAGTAATGGGTTTCACACAATGTCGTTTGACAGGAAATTTGGGGGAAGGCAGGATAAAAATGAACATTAGGACACTTCCAAAATGGACGCCGTTTAGTGAGGGGGAAAAAATGAATGAGAAGCATTATATATTTTCATCAGCACCAGCTAACTTGGAATAGTGTGAAACAAGGCTTGTAGCTCCCTTTTGTGTTCCTCTAGCTACAGAATAGAGGCTCGCGCTGGCCCCGAAATTTCCTGCGTTAAGCATAAAACTACAGCATTATACCTAGCTCCCTTCAGTTGCTTCTTTTAAGGTACCTCGAGGATTGAAAGTTAATCCATTCAATATCTTTAGTTTTATACATGCTAATTTCAGAGCATATACTCAATACTGCAGAGTGTTTTCTTGTTTCTGTCAATTCTAGTAAAAATTTTCTAATTATAAAATAATATTTTGTATCTTCCTCCATGCCGGTTTAAAAACTGCAGGAGCTATAGTAATTCCACTGAGGTCATGAACTTGTCTGATGAAGTACAGATGAATGTAAAATATTCTTCTAAGCTTAACAGACCTTATTAATGTGTAGTTCCAGTACACATTTTTTATTTAAATTCATGGAAAGGTTAAAAGGCAGTAGTTTTTATTATTGTTTTGCCTTTGGTTTAGGACAAATTTTGCATGTTATCTACAGCAGAAACAGTCTGCTAATTATTTCATATAAATCACTGTTAGCAGCAGTATCTAATAGTGCTACGATCACTGAATAGTTAAGAGTCTTACATTTCCATTAGAATTAGGAGCAAGAGCTAATTATTTTAGTTAAAGCTGAATTTGATCTAAACGGGAAGCATATTTGGCATTTAGTCTGGAAACCTAGGACTGTTATAAAAGAACTGCCTGCAAATGCGGAGGATAGAACAGTATATACAGATTTTTTTTGTTTCCCAGTTTGGGGAGAAGTTGGTATAGTTACAGTGGGATCATTAATATAAGTATAGTAATATAATTAATATAATATGTTTTGTTCTCATGTTTATGGCCAAATTTTGCAGTACAAAATGAATTAATTTGCCCAAATAAATTTGCACTAGTATCTAAATGATTCTCCAAATTGAATGTCTTTTAATTTTTATTATGAAAAATTCCAAATTTATACTAAACAGAATAGTGTAATGAAACTCCACGTACCCACTACCCAATATCAGAGATTATCAATACATTATCTATCTGTTTTCCTCTCCATTTCAATCTCCTCTCTCTTCAGACTTTTCTTCTTCGACAGATTACATGGTGTGGGATTTTGAAATTGGTGGAACTTATTTTATAAACAGTCTCATTCTCGGGCTCAAGCATTTTATTTAGGAGGTTATTTTATTTTCCCCAGAAAAGAGTGGTGTACTCTACTCACAACATGAAGTGATGGACTAGGTGGGTATTTAGTAAAATCATACTTCAAACACCAGAAATTCAATTTTCTGGGTTTTTGTTTTCTAGGTAATTAATATAGTGCTGCTTTTCACCAGGAGACTCTTTAGTCTTCCACTTCTACCACTCCTCTAAACCTCTCAGCCTTTCTTTCTGCTTTCTGTTTTCTTTCCCTGTTTATTTTTGCCTCTGTGTAACACATAAACAATAATAGTCCCTACATCATAGCTTGTTAGATTTTAATGACAGCCTCCAAGGACAGGTGCCAGTTAAATGAAACATATAATTAAAATTTGTGCTATTCAAAAATTGGGTTACTTGGCAATACTCAAATAAGAGACTACCCCCATTCAGAAAACAGGCATGTAGTACTTATCTGGGTTACTGGGTGTGCAACAGATTCAATCAAGGCTCGTCTTTGCTAGATGCCAAAAATGTGATGGAATGTTTTGTTCAGGCACAACATTTCAGGTGTTTCTACATGGCATCTGAGTAAGTGTTCTGCAGCTTTAGACTTTGGCAACCAGTGTTCTTTTTTATGAACTCAAAAATGTGGGTGAAGGCTATATTTGTTTACCAAGCAATTAATTTAGGTATATGCATATATGTATAACTGTATATTAATATATGCAATTGTCATACGTATACAATAAGTTTTTCTTTAATTTCCAGTACTTCCTCACCAAGAAAGAAAAGGCATGATTTCAGTCCTGGTTCTAATTTTTGACATTGACATCATCTTCTTGGAAACTATGCTTTTCCTTTCAGGCGTGGTTATCATTTTCCTGCAAGGAATATCCCTTGAATTATCTGAGCCAGCAGAGGCTCCTAAGAATCCTCCCTGCATTTACTCAAAACCAAGCTCTCTGACTCCCTTACTTTCCCTATTAACCCTATTGTGGTAACTCTTCAAACTTTCATTGATTTCTCTCTGTTTGGATTTGCCATTTGTGCCCTGCACCATACTGCTGAGTGAGAGACACATATCTCTGTTGAGTTGGAAAAATCATGATCTTTTCATCTGTAGCACTTGACTCTTGATATCCTGCATGAATTTGTGCTGGGCTGCAGTTCTCTTGGCCACACTAACCACTGAGATGCGGTCCCTTCTTTCATTCCCTTCTACCCTTGAACTCCTTAGGTCTTTGTACCCTTGGGTCTTATACCTATATGTTATACCTGGTCTTCTGACAAAGGTCTCCTCTACCTGTACAGTGTCTCTCAGACAATATCTCTTTACTGTTAAGTCTTCTTTATGGACTCACTCAGCTCCCTGGTGATACTCTGACCAGAAGACACACCTGCCAGACTCAGCTCTGTTGTATACCTGAACCTTGGAGTCTCAGTGATGCCTCTGGCTTGTCTTTCTCCTAAGCTTCAGCCTCTGCAAATCAACAGTCAGACAAGGACAACACTTTTTCCCAAACCAAGTGTCACTCCCAGGATTATCCTATTAGGAAATTAGCCCCTTCTCTATCCTCATTTACCCCGCTTCCTGTTTCAAATATTTCCCTTCTCTCATACCTTCAAGGCACCAGGAAAAAAATATTTCAGGTTGCTACTATTCAACCAGAAACACCTTTATTTTTAAATTATTTAAATATTTAATCTTTCCTGCCTTGCCATGTGTGGGTTTCACTTAGAGTGAAATGTGCTATAGAAAAATCTGGATGTATGTTTTATTTCATTTTCTTTTGAATAAATCTGGATTTAGGAAAAAATCAGTAAGAAAAGGTGCAAACCATTAGGAAAGCATTCAGGGTAGATTAATTGCTTATCAAGTTTTCATTCTCTCTTCAAACCATATTGAACCACTTGTTTTACATGAATTCCAAAGGCTGGCACTAGTTTTCACTTCAGGAAATAAATGACACAGGGTATTATATTTTAAGGACCATTAAAACCTTGAAATTGCACAGTGACTTAGAAAACAACAAGTTATTTAGCCTGGATAGCTTTGTAATGGTTATACAATGGGGAAATTCATTGTTAAATGACCCTCCCACTCTTACTTCACATATAATGCTTGGCAGGAAGAGGAAGGAAAAATGAGACTAGTATCCGGGTACACAGGGTGTAATGTAAATGGTATAGGAACATTATGGGTTTGCATACTAAGTGGATCACAGAGAATGTACTAAATATTCCTAGGGAAATCTTGTGCTCACTGACCCATGGCTAGTGATTAGAAATTATTTTTTGCCTGGACAGACAAGGCTAGCTCATTGCTGCTATCGTAATTCCAAACCTCTATAATGTGTCAACTGAAGTTGTTCTTAGCTAAATATTAATATGTTTGAAATAAACAGCAGGAGGTAGCTGTAATATTGTTAATGAAACAATTTTAATATAAATGATTTTGGAATTATATTAAGTGGCATTTGAATCTGATGCTTCTGTTGCCTAATTTTTCTCCTTTCCAACCTTTTCTTTTATACCTTCATTAGAACATCTATTAAGGTAATGAAGCCTGGGTACCAGATCAAAGGCAGATCATGCCAAATTCCAAAACAAGAATGATAATATGAAAAATCCTTTTGAGCAAAATTTCAAGCCAACAACAACCAATAGACCCCACCTGTTTTTATGATGAAAATCAAATGTCATTTGAGTCCATAAAGAAGCAATAATTGCTTAACTAACCAAAGTGATACAGTTCATTATTTTTCTATTGCACGTTTATATAGTTTCCCCTTGAAGCACAAACATAATTTGTTTTCTTTAAATATGATTTACATATGGCACTTAAAGAAAGATGTTTAAGACAATCATAAAGTGTTGTTTCTTGTAAAAGCAATGTCCTTTTTTTCTTGTTAATGCCAAGGATGCTTTTCCCCAAACACTCATTCCCTGCTCAAGCCAGTGTAGCTGCTAATGAGGAAAACACGAATAGTACCTCAGTTGAATGTTTTCCTTTGTTTATCTATGGGGAGTTCATTCTGCAATGGGAAGAATCCCTTAGTATCAATGAGTCTGAAAGTGCTCAAATTCTGCCAAGAGGAAAGTTATAAAGCTTTGTTCACCCATGGTTTAAATTAATCTAAAGCAATGTGAAAGGGACTCTATCGTCTCAAAGAACATCAACCACATTGTGTCCATTGTCTCTATTTATAAAATACATTTCATCTTATTTACATGGGTTCCACTTCCAGTTACAGGGTCACTGGTTGGCAATACCGGGAGCCGTGCCTCTAAAATGACAAACTGTGATGCTGACACTTGCCACTTATTATAGGTATATGATGTTTTTCAGCCTATTGGGGATTTCCAGAGAAGTTTCAGTTACTGGCAATCAGTCCTTGAAACTACTCTGTGCCCAATAATATTATAATAAGCACCTTCAAATGGATTTTTTAAAAAAGACACAGCATTAATTCAGAATATAAATTAAGAGAATGCGTTTGATGGTGAAAAAATACAAACCTACCCACACATTTTGGTTTCATGTATGAAATATAAACAGCATATGAACTCTCCCTTGTGTACTCAGAGAGCTCTGCAGCTTTATTTCTTCTGAAAGGTGTTCAAAATATGCTATTTTAAACATAATAACCCATAAATAAAATACAGTGTTTACCAAAATTATTTTTTCACCCATATACAAGGTCTTTAGACATTGTTCTCAACTCTGATTTTCTCCTGAGATGCAATTTAAGAGCTTTAAAAAAAAGTCTTTAAAAGACTTCCTATGAAATATGCAGGGTTTTTTAAATGTGTGTTTCTATATGGCCAAATTGCTCTGTTGTTATAAATACTGTACGTAAAATTACCAGATTGCCTGGCATTCCATTTTTACAGGGGATACTGAATCGTTAAGCATTGAAAGAATATAATATAACTATTCAAACTGCTTAAAATATTTTGTAACCATAAATTATTATCCAAAAATATTTTTCAAGTAGATAAAAAGAGTTGTCAATTCTGCATAGTGAATGCCTCAGAAGGGGCTCGTTTGTGGTTGAAAACTGAATAAAAGCAGTAAATTAAGACCAGACTTAACCATAGAGAAGCCGTAATCCACTGCAGATTTCCTTGGTGAATGAAGTATTGTTATGTGGATTTATCCTCCTTGCTTGTACAGTTAACCAGTCACATCTGTGACCAAAATGCTGTCTGTGCTCACAGACAAGGTAGGTTCACTAAGCCAGAGAAGGTGAGCCCATGCTGATTTACACTGTATGGGTAAGCGCAAAACAAACACAACTGTTTCTCCCGGGCTGCCTGTGAGAGGGCGGATATTGAAGCCGAACTACTGCTAAGAGAGGACAGGGCTATCACAAAATGAGTGGGCACTTGAGAAACTGCCAGTGACACTGGGTGTCCAGTTTTCTAACGGGCACGATGCTAAGGGAGAGAGCCCTGATGAAGCCACGTGAGCCGTGCGTAGGAGAAAAGGTCAGGGGCGTCTGGGGTTTCTGAATGCAGTCAGTGCCGAGAGCAGACTGAAATGTGGTATATGTTAAAAGAGCATCACTCACTATAAATATTCAATGTCAAGAATTTAAATAGTTTACAGACATAAAAGCCCTTGATGATTGTGTTATCCGGCATTGTTGATTTTCCTCTGTTGTTTGTCAGCAGCCACCGTAATTAATGAATAAGACCCTGGGAGTCTTGACAGTGAGTCGGTTTAGTCTTAAGTCTGTGTATTTTTCTTCGTGATTACATGCCAATAAAATAACGGATCTGCCTTTATGTAAACCAAACCAAAGGGAGCCAAATAGGTCATATTTCTGTTAATATTTTTTTTTCTTTTAGAGCCCAGTGTTTCCAAAGGACATTAATTTTGATTTCTCTGATGAAGGCTTGTGGCTGCCCCTCATGCCTTACAAAATATCACCAAGTCAGAGCCGAAAAGAAAACCATAAGTGAGTAATTTCAAAACAGTTATTTTTCATTATCGAGGGAAAAATTCTCAGATTTCTCTGTAATTTATTCCAATATGTTCACTTTGTAAAAGATATGGAAAAAAAAGGAGAGAGAGAATACACAAGTGAAAATGCCCTTTTCTGTAGAGGGTTGATATTTAAAAATTTTATGGCTCCAACACCTTTCTAAAACAGTATTTTATAAATAAGGCAGCTTTGCAAGAAGAAAAGTTGATTCTAGAACAGCAGCAGGTATTTGTACATTAATGTTTCAGTAAAATGTATATAAAGTGTGGACTACTAGCTTATTACAGCATTTGAATCCTTCAAATCAAAAAACGTTTCCTTGGAATTTTTCAAGATCGGAATATCTCCTTTCTTTAAGAGGGAAAATATTTAGGCTAATGAAATCTTTATCAGATTCAGCAGCACTACTAACGTGTAAACTAGGTTATCTCCTCAAGAAAAGCCCACTGGGACTTGAAGTAACGTGGATATCTTTACTACTGTAAAGAGATCCCAGAAAGCATTAGCTCTTCTAAATATGTGCTAGATTTGATTTGATTCCTGAAGAATAAAGTTTGTAATTACCATTTCCACTTAATTAAGGATAACCACGACTTGATTATACTCATTTCATCTTTACAAAGGTGTCCGTTTCTGAGGGAAACACAATCTTAAAATCTCTAACATTATAAGATATATATTTAATCAACACTTCTGGAGTTTCAAAAGCTTTTTCTTCTAGTTAGTGGAAAAGGGTACTGTGCTGGTTGCATGTAGGTTTAGCTCAAATTGCCAGCAAATATTGTATATGTGCCTGAGCTTAAAGACAATGTTTTTCTAATAAAATACAGTGTTTAAACCACCCCCCACACACACACACACACATCCATGCCTACACCCACACAAACACACATACACATACCTCAGAAGTTAAGGAGAGAAAAGTTCAGTACAAACTGTCATTAGCAGTAAATTACTTTTTGGTGCTTTGAAGTTATATTTTCTAAAATGGTTGCAGATTGATCAAAATAACAATTTATTTTTATACTTTTGCATGGTTTTTGTGTGTTATGATAATAAAGTAGTAAGGCTTCCCCTTAAAAGAAGAAGTGCTCATTAGCGATTGTAATTCCATGTTGTGTAACACGTTCCTTGCGCTCCTTACGTGTTGTGAAAAGGTTAGGGATCCACTCACTGTAGCGCATCAAAAGTATAAAGGTGAGAGGTGAGATTCTTTGTTGTAAGTGCTGAGAAATAATCATTTAAAGGTCAGTCGCACTCAAAAAAAGGAACATTTGTTTAATAAGTAACTCATTTTGGGATATGCGGCACTTTTAAAGGTTACAGGATAGACCAATTTGCCTGTGATGTCAGCAAGAAGTACTATTAAAGTCATTGGTCCTGTTAAAACAATCCTTCGTAAAATTCAGATTGCATGCTTTCTCACATTTCCCAACACACATCAAAAAAGAGCCTAAACTATTTGTAGTGCCGTACCTTAAGTACTCAGCTCCTCTTAAATGCAGCAATGGAGTATTAGGTGGGAAAATACGTTGGCTCACGTATGCACACACACACACTCACATACACACACACATACCCCACACTCTCCCACACCTGATACTATTTTGCTTCATTCTTTCAGTTTTATTAATTTGTAAGAACATTCCCATGTGTCAGGGGTTATAGGATTTCTCTCTGGATATCCTGTTGTATTGTACACCAACAACTGTCATGCTTGAGACTCCCATATAAAAGAAAAAACTATTGATTCAGCTATATAAACTAAAAACTATTGATTTATACCCTTTCCTATTCCAAGACCAACTTCCCTCCCCTACTGTCCTCTAAAAAAGCCAAAGAGAATTTGGTTTGGCAATAAAATGGAATGTTAATCTGGTATGTAGATGAAAGAGAAGTAACAAGAATCGTAATATGGCAAAAATATTTTAGTACTAGAAGGGTTATTTTTTCAAGATCTGAATAAAGGTGGTAGTTTATTTAATGTAACTTTTGTACTATTAAAAATGTTGCCTTTAGGGAACCAAAACACAATAAGTAAAAGTTGTCTTGTTTTCATATTTAGTCTTTTATTTTTTTCTTTGTGAAGCAGTGTTTTAAACTGATGATAATTTTCTCTAGATTAGCTTTTTGCTTGAGATGACTATATAAATAAAATAACTTCAAAAACAGCCTTTGTAGAAAGCAATCCCGTCTGAGCCCTTGATTGCTCAAAATTTACATTTACCTTTTTACTCTTCACATTGGTTGCAAGGCACCCTAGTTGTAATAGTCTGTTGGTGGTAAATAGTGAGTTCTCAGATTTTTATGGGTTGATTTTTAACATATGCTGAGTCAGAAATTTAATTACAGTTTAAAAACAATACATTTTCAAGCAAACTTCTAAGATTTGCTATGTAAATTAAAGAAACTAGAAAGCTTATAACCTTTATCCTATTTTAAAGTAAGAACTGTCTTTATGTCTATAAGACATCTGCAATTAGGAGAAAATACGACACTCTTATTTCAAGCAACTTAGCTAAGAATCAAGTTATTCTCTTAATTTGACTTGCTTTTCATTTGAAAGAGGGCGAAATCTATTTCCTGGGCAATTTTGCAGAGCAAAGATATTAATACTTTGGGGTTTAATTGTATCCTGTGTTTAAATACACTGTGGGTGAAACCCCAGACCTCTGCTTAATTGCTGTGAGAAAATAGCCTGATTTCTCTGAGATTAGGCACACGCTTATGTATACTTTGACCTAAGAGTGCCTCCTTCAGAATTAATCTTCTAAGGTAGAGGGATTTGCTTTTATATGTGCAGCAGGGCCATTCGTGACAAACAGGGCCTAATAAACTAACTTCACCCTGCAGACCTCCCTTTTGCTGTCAACGTTTTTCTCCATCTATTCATTTCACACATCTCTTGTCCAGTGGCTTATTAGCAAATAACCCTAAATGGGGCAGGGGGAATAATTTTAATGGCTTTTTTTAATTAGAGGATTTTGAAATTTAAATTGGATACTTCAGAAATAAAACTATTTTTTTTTTAACTTTCATTTTTACTAATGAAACAAAGTGCTCTGAAATAACTCCATTTGTGTAAAGACCATAGCCCTCTGAAAAGACAAACAATTCATATTTACTTAAAATTTTGTTCTGCAGCTGTATTTTGTTGGATTCGTCTAATGTATGAAAGCACTTTTTCTTTCCCATCAGCTACATCAGAATTGTTTTTGTAAGATGTAACAGAATGTTCTGGTTTTAAAATATTTATATTAATCAAAGTTAGGGCTGTTTATATTTTTTGGCAATAGGGCTTTTCTTTAAAAGTGATGCACTTCCATTTAACTAAACAAAAGTGTTGAAATGGCCTGTCATATAAACTTCAACATAGTACAGTTGGTAATAGAAATTTTGAAGACAGGAAGAAAGGGAGCTAGTTTCTAGCTTCAGGTTAAACATGGATTAATAAAAAGTGCAACATTGATAATTTCCAAGATTTTCCTGAGGAACTGTCATTCGTTGCCACTTATAAACTCTATATAGAGTTACCTGGTTGAAAGGCTTGTGTTCAAGTCTCTTGCTCTATTTTCTTGGAGCATTGGGAAGTGTAGCCTAAGAGCTGGCTGAAAAATAATGATAAACCACTAAGGCTCGGGGCTTACTAAATGACTCAATTAATTTAAAAACTCCTTTGCTTTTTATATATTTCCAAACTCTTTTAGTAGTGATGAAAGTACCTATGTGTTTCTTCCTTGCAATCTTCTGTTTGTGAGCAGAAATAGCTCAAGCTAAAAAGTTTTTTGAAGTCAAGCTTCCAGCAATCAAGCTTTGATGAGTGAATACTAAACTACATGGTCTGTCTAGACTCTCATAAGAGAAATGGAGTTGTATTAAAGACATTTTAAACAGCAAACCAACCTTAATTAAATTCATATATAGGTATATATAACTCTTTTTGTAGAATGAGAAATCCCAAATATTCTGGAAGTTTAATATGACATGGCTTTAGGTAGATTGGTCCATTTGGGACTTTTGTTATTGTTGTTGTTATATTTCTTTGGTAGTTCAAACTGTATTGATTTATTTCTGTGGAAAATAATCCTATACAGGGAAGGTGGAGACAGAGGACTTAGTCCTTAATATGGAAGTTATAAATGTTTTTTTCTTTCAGGGGATAATAAGCACATATCAAACAAACAGGAAGTAGTATTATGCATTGCAGGCAGAAGGGCTAAAGGTCTCCTGTTCGAACTTTTGGCCCTTCTAGAATCCCTGATCCTTCCTTATTTTGTTTAACTTGATGTAAGTCTTGACCAGTAGCTGACTCTGAGAAAACATTTCCTGACATCATTTTCAGAGGTGATGTGGGATTACTGTGCT
Source organism: Microcebus murinus (assembly GCF_040939455.1). NCBI lineage: Eukaryota > Metazoa > Chordata > Mammalia > Primates > Cheirogaleidae > Microcebus > Microcebus murinus. Next base: position 64,916,112 of record NC_134105.1, read on the forward strand.
TGCCTTTTCATTTTGGGTTGAAAATGAAAAGTCCAACAGTAGTTCCTGGTTAATACTTCATATATGGTCTTTTAATTACTAGGTCAGGCTAATTCATTCCCTTGGCCTTTGGCACTACAACTTCATTTTCAAATTTTGGTTAAAAGAATCAATGCACATGCATACTCACACCCATTCACAAACACACAAACACATTTAAAGGGGCAAAACTGTGCTGTAGCAGAACAGGAAATAAGTAGACTCTTTTTAATTACCTCATTCATAGTACAAAGTGGCGAGAGAAGAGCAAAAAGGTCAGGGTATAATAAATATAAAATTTAAATCTCTAAACTAATTTACTTTTCTTTTATTGTACCAGCTAAAGCCAGTGAAAATAAACATGCATTTCATTATGTTACACCCCTATGGATTATTACTAATGTCTTGTTTCCAATTTTATGCAATTTCGGTATAATCCAAATCTATGTGTTAGCCTGGGTATGGGGTTTTGCTCTAGGTAATTGACATTATATAGTCCAACGCACCAGAAAGAAGAAAACATATCTATAATCTCTACCCATTTCCAAACAGAGGGGGATAATCGGACCAATTCTTCTATTGTGAGTCCTCCTTCTTCACGCAGAGATTCCTTTGAAGTTAGAAGAAGATGAAGGTTCCCAGTCTGAGAATGTGGCTAGAGGAAAAAAATGAATATTATCAGGTCAGAGTCTCATAACCAGCTTTTATGCCACATTAACCAGTGGTTTTCTTATAATGCAGAGCCTTTTATTATCATTTTTACCTTCTGCTTTAATCCAGGATCACTAGTACAATTTCTAATAATGTATCGGGAGGGGTCTTAAGTATGTTTATTTGAACTTCCTAAGGCTAGATCCACAACTCAGCCCCTCAAAAATTTAAACAAATAAAATTTTTAAGAAAAAGTTGAAAACTTAAAAAGCATCCCTTTCTACTTAGATGTAAGTCTCTATGAGTCAGAAACACTGGCCAATTAAACTGGTATTTAGAGAGTACAATGCAGAGAGGAAGTTATGAAGTACGTGGAGATTTACTTGCTTGTAAAGCAATTTTCTCTCACTTTCAGCTTACTTCCTACCACCTTCAATGAGAGATAAAATGTAGGCTGTGTTTATGTCATCTCACTAAATATGAGGCCTGTTATTGCTACTTGAAAGCTTATTTCTTAGTCCCTGTTTGTTCCAAATCACGGGGAGCATGGTCATGTCTGCATGTACAGGAGGTAAAGTTATTTGCAACAAGAGACTGAAGGGGTGGATAGTCAGTAGGCCTAGGTGGGCAGATGGTTGTCCAAAGACTCTTGAGTTTCAAAATCTCCAACAATAAGAAATGACTTCAAGACAGGAACTAGACAGAACCAACCAACTTGTCAGGCTGTGACACTATCTAAGAACAAAACAAGTTCTTCATTCAATTCGTGTACATTTTTGAAGGGTACCATGATGAGCCACGTGATAGATATTAGGGATACAAAAACAAATCACGTGGCTCTTGAAAAGTTCAAAGTTGTGTGGAAGAGAAAAACGTGTTAGTAAACAATAATGAAAAATATGACAAGCATCATATTTTCCTTAGTGCTATAGGAACACAGTGAAGGGAGTTTCTACTTTTTCCTGGAGTTCAGAAAGAGGTGCTGGATTGGTGAATAAGAGTTTAACAGAAAAGTTGATAAAGAAACTGTGTCTTAACATACACATAGGTATTCAATAGCAGAAATGGGAGAAGCGGCCATCCCAGGCAGAAGAAAGAGTATGGATTCAAACCAGAGCACGTCTTATTCAGGGAATGAGGAGTTGCTGAGTATGACTGGAGCATATGGTGTACAGGCTGCATGGTAGGAGGAAGAGTCTATCATAATTCAGCTCCAAATTGCAGCCCAATAAACAAAGCCTTGTATGCTATGCTAGAGTGGAGACTGCATCCAGGAAGCAGTGGAAAGTCACCAAAATGTTTAAGCAGGGGAGTAGCATGATAAGAATCGTGTTTTTAAAAATAGCTGGCATCGGTATAGAGGAAGGCTTGGCAAGTGACAAGAATAGAATAATTTTCATCAGTTATAGTGAGGTCGAGACTTGAAAATGAGTGAGAACCTTTGGTATGATAATAAATTAAGGACAGACTTTAGGAGACAAAATTAAAAACAAAACAAAACTGGCAACCTCAATTTATACCACCTTTCTTCATGTGCATACTATCAGGTTTGGGTCAGAGTGATACAGTAGAAAAAAGATTTTTCCAGTAAAGTTAATAGTAGAAGATGGTGCTTAGAGATTGAAATTCTTCAATCACGATTTATTAAGAGGGTGCTCTCAGGAGAGGAGGAGCAAGGGGAGAGGGTAGGCAGAAGATAGTTAAGAAAGATGTGGTCACAGCTAAAAATAAGCTTTAGCCGACTGTGGCCCCTTGGGGAACTCTGGAGCACAAATTGTACCACAGGGTTAGCTTCTCTTATCCCCAGGGAGGATAATTCTCAGGGGAGTTAGCTCTGTTCTGATGAAGGCAAGTCTCTGGGGAGGAAGTGGCAATGAGCTGTCAGAAGCCAAACACGCACAGCCACTGGGGCGTGGGAAGAACACCAGCAGCAGCCACTGCAGTCCACCCCTGGCACTGTTCAGACCCCCTTGCTTCTAACATTCAGTTTACTCTATCCAGGTACAGCGGCTTCAGAATTCTGGGTAGTCACATGTTCTGGGCTCATGTACAAGATAAGGGTGAGTAGGACAAACTACAGCTTCCTCTGTTGCAATTTGTTCCAAGGCTGTGACGCACTCATCATTTACCCACTCCATCCTTTTCTAAATGTTCCTTCCTATGGGCTGGTACTTCTGCAGGACCAAATTCTCTTAGGAGCCTGAGCACCTGGTTCCTATGTTTTAATCAGGTTATGGTGGCTGTACTTGCCCATGACAGTTAAACAAGGAATGAGAAGATATGGTCCCACAGATCACCTGAGTAACAAACACATTGCTCCCTGCCTCTTATGCTAATCAGGTCAGTTACCTTGCCGATATAGTAACTTTTTTGTACCAGCTAGGCTACTGGCACAAGGAGCTCAAAGTAATCTGGCCATATCTTTAAGTAATAGCCATATCTTTAAGTTTACTAAGACTTTTGCTATATCCCCTGATGAAAATTTCCTTCTTCTGGGACATAGGATCTCTAGATTCACAAAACCTAAAGTTGCAGGGATAGGTCACTGGGAGAGATGGTGAGTGGATTCCCTCTTATTTCGACCTCTTTATTCCTAGACTCATATATTCTAACTATTGAAGACAGAGTATCACATAATATCTGTTGGGTTCAAGTATACACTATACCCTGAAAGATGGTACCCATCCTCACAGAATGTCATCTTTAAGCTGGTGCCTTAACTAGGCCAGAATATGGTGGGACCAGTGAAACCCCTGGGCACATGCCCATTGCTATACCTCCTTCTCTATAAAGTGAATGCCTTGGTACAATTAACATGATGCTATCCACATAGTGTACAAATGTGAAGCTCTGCAGAACATCCAAATAGTTCTAATCCCTATAGACTATATTTGGACTAAGTAGGAAAATTAAAATAGCACTGGGATCAGATCATGACTCGTGTTCATCCATGAATGCAAGCTGCTTCCAACCCTCCTTCCTGGTAGGTAATGAAAAGAACTCATATGCAAGAACAATAACCATATACCTTGCAAACTTGCCCTAATAAATCTATCACATACTGCATAGCAGCTGCAATTGAAACTACAACCTGGTTAAGTTGGCACTAGTCCACTGTTGTCCACCATGATCTATCTAGTTTGTATACAGTCTAGACTAGTTAGTTACATGGGAATAGGATGGGGAGCCTCATCCCTGCAGTCTTTAAATCTTTGAGAGTATTTATTTATTCTGAGGGACTTATTTATTTATTGTACTAATCTGTGCAATTTCCCTCAGGTTGTGATAATTTGTTTTGGTTGCTAACTTGGCCAGAGGGGATAGTTTCAAAGACTTCTACTTTGATAATATAGTATCTAATCAAGAAAACAATAGGAGGATTCATTCTATCAACCTCTAACTGGCTTATTCAAATTATATATTCAAGGTCAAGAAAAATGAACATTGGGTAAGTGCATGGACCCGGTAGACCCACTGTGGGATAAATCTGGGTCAACACTCCATTGACTTCTAGACACTTACATGCCCATGGTGTGCTATTATCATCAAATCATACCTTGCATCTAACAGTTCTAGAAAGATCTGAGTGTTCCTTTTCCCAGTGCACTGTTTCCTGAGTAAATAGCTCTTGGTCTTTTGGGGGAAGGACTAGTGAGTCACACGCTCACCATAATATTGTAGTTCCCATTTCATGGAGTCCCAGGATCTCCTGCAGGCAATGGTTTCTTCAGACTCATGTCTAAAGACAGGCAAAGAGATTATGATTTTCCACTGAGGTACCTGACATCAGTCTTTTGCTCATTTACTTTTTATCTCTTTTGATTATACATATGAATCAATACCTTTGTTGTTGACCCATCTATCTTGCCCTGACACACAGTAACCATTTCCATAGATATTCTGGGACAGTTTCCACCTCCACCCATATAGACAGCTTCCCATTTTGGTGACTACACTTACTTGCTTCTACCAGTTAAGTGTCTCCCTGAGGCCTCTGTTCATCTGGAATCCTACCATCCCCTTTGCTACAATGGACTCCAGTCTTTAAATCGCATCTCCTACTATTCCTGGCTTAAGAAGAACTGTGCTTCTCCACAACGTGGGAATCCCCTTCATCAGCAAATTCCTCATTGTGTTGATAAACAGAATGTCTTCCAAGCTCTCCAAGGAACACAGTCAGATATGGATTTTTTTCAGTCTTACATAATGGACCCATTTTTGCATGCTTGTTTTTTTGATCCATTTATTCCTTCCTTCACAATCTGTTAGTCCAATGCTGGGGTCTCTACTTCATTTCATGTGGGCCATCACTTTTTCCAAGCTACCAAGAGCTATCCCAGTCTTATATTAGACCTACCATACAGAACTTTCCTAGTATATTAAACTCCATGTCACAGCAGAATAACCCCACACGGGAAAACAATTCATCACATAGCTTTATATTCTACCCACCTTGATCCAAGACCCTCGGGTTCCACTCCCAGGCATGCTCTTTATGCATATCTGCAGCCAAGTCCTTGAACTCCCTTATAGCATGTAACTCATCTACTCCCTTAGCAGGCTACTACTTTCCTACTTGAGATATGCTGAGATATGGCCCAAATTGTCAGTGTGATTTTCATCAGGGAACGTACAGGCAGATCCTCAGAATTATCTTGTAAGCCACCTGCCTCATTTGAGACTTCGGCACAATCTTCATGAAAGAGGCTTCCTCTTGCAACAAGAAATAAAGGGCTTATTAGCCACTTCTGTGAGCCAAAAGTGTTCCGGGAAATATGCAGATTTAAGGGTTCTCATCTACCCAAATATCCCTATCTCAAACCTCAGGGTACCATTCCTTTTCTCTCAGGCCCTTGAATTTGGCAAGGAGATTTGTCTAGGCTGAGAATTTAACCGTCTTTAAAGTTCTTCCACTTTTACAAATTAGACATGAACCCGATCTTCTAATCTGTCTGCCCTCTATCTATAAGAGATGATGAGCGTCTCTCTAAACGCTGCTAATGAGTCTGTCTGACTCTCAGAGTTTGCTTTAAATTTTAGATAATAGAACTGAGTCTATGTGGCAGGCAGACTCTGAGATGACTCCCAATGAGCTTTGCCTCCTACTGTTCATGACATTGTGTAATCCACTCCCTTGAGTATAGGATGGCAAAAAGTGATGGGATGTCACTTCCATTAATAGGCTACATAAAATCGTCACATCCTTCTTGTTGGCAGAATCCCTACCTTGTTGGCTTTGAGTAATGAACGTGCTGTAATAAGTGGCCCATGTGGCAAGAAACTGAGGATGGTCTTCAGCCAACAGCTCACAAGGAGCTGAATCCCGTCAACCACCACGTGAGCTTCAAAGTGGATACTGCCCCAGCTAAGCCTTCTGGTGAGAACTCAGCCCTGTATGACACTTTTATTGCCCTGTTAAAGACCCTAAATCAGAGGGCCCAGCTAAGACATCTCTGGACCCCTAGAAACAGGGAGATAATAAGTGTGTATTGTTTTAAGTTGCTAACTTTGTAATAATCTGTCACACAGTAATAGATGAGTAATAAAGCCGGTCATTTTGTCTCTTCAAAGCATCCATTATACTTAGGAACAATCATCTAAATCCAAATTCCTTAGCATTGCAATTTCACTGTACCTCTTAAACAGCCAGAGACATTGCATCTGCTGCTCCATCCCCTTCTACCTATATCGCAACCCCGTTTGCCACTGTCAGTGAAAATTTTAGCCAGGGGTCAGCAAACTCTTTCCGTAAAGGACCAGATGGTAAACATTTTAGGCTTTGCAGACCATATGGTCTCTGTCGCAAATACTCAATTCTGAAAATACATAAATGAATGTGTTCCAATAAAACTTTATTTACAAAAAGAAGTGAGTTGGATTTGACCCACAGGCCACAGTTATGCTGATCTTAGCAATCACACTGCTATATAATGCCTGGGACTCACAATATTGCACCTACCATCAGCAATAGGGACCTCTGGAATCCCATCGTAGACTCTACTTCCTAGCCCGCTTCCAGTTCCATCCAACATGGCTTGGGTTCCCTAAAAGCAGAACTTAAGAAAAGAACTTGAATGACAGTTTGGGGAGGAGTTATGGGAAGCATGGGCAGTATCAAGATGAAAAACAAATAGCTCCAAGTTCTCATGTCATCTGGTGGTCACTATTAAATATTTAACAGCATAAATAGCAAAATCACTCTGGAGTCCAGCTGCTTCAGTTTCTATCCCACTCTATCCCTCACTAGCTTGTGAACTTGAACAAGTTATTTAAATTTCTGTCCCTCCTCAGTTTCCTCATCTGTAAAATGGGGCTCATACTTGCATCGACCCCATAAGGTCACTGTGGGGGAAAATGAATTAATACATGAGTATTTACAATAGTACTTAGTACATAGTACAATTAGTGATTATTGTTGTTGGTGTTACATTTATTGTGATCACTAACTTATCTACCGTAATATTTAAATGTAGCTTTTTCAATGCACCTTAATTTGTGTTATGGGCTCTATTTCCTCTTAGTCCTGCACTTTGGAATCTCAGAAAATATATTTAGTCCACTCTGAAGCAAAAATCCATGTATTTTTGGACCCTGAGGAAAATTCTACAGAGAGCCATATTCTTGAGTCCCTTCTGTAGACAAAGAGTGGGAAGTATACTTACACTTCTAAGCAAAAAACATTTTTAAAAGAGCATCTCTATCCACATCCTTTCATAATAAACTTAAAGAGTCTCTAATTTTTGGTAAGGTAACATTATGCCTGAATTTTGTGAAGTTTGTTGGCATGGCTATCTATAAATAAGAACCTTCAGAGAGTTCAAAAATAGATACTTCTATATATCCCCACACTTAGATATGCAACTATGTACATAGAAACACATAAAGAATATTGTTTATTGTAGATTATGTACACTGCTTCAGGAGATTATAAGCTTCCAGTTTTTAAATTCATAAATACAGTTTTGAATTTATAACAATTCAGAGTACAATATTTTGTATGTTAGACCCACAAGAAATATATCTAATCCCTATCGTCTGTCTGGCACTTCTACTTCTCTTCATCTTTATAAATCACTGCTCAATAAACAAGAAAATAGGAATCAAGCAACCGTGGAGATTTGGAAGAAAGATCACAATTATTTGATGAGTGAAACATCTGGAAAGGGATCATGGCCTCATTATCTCTCAAAAATAGTTAATGAAACTCTTCTTTTAGTTCACTGAAGTGGAAATGCTTCATCAAACATTAACTAAGAAAATGTATGCCAGTGCTTTGGATAAGTCAAGTTGTCATTCTGCTCCATAAATATTTATTCTGCAGATGGTTTTTAAAACTACCAGTTTCCTTATTATAAGGAAAAGTTAAGTCGGTATATTTATTTTAGATTATATTACAAAACTTTTCAACAGTTGGGATTTTTAAAAACATGTATTCAATTCCTTTTTTCTATTTAAAATCAGTGGCTTGAACTGAACAAATCATAATGTAGTAGGAATTCTCATATTTATCAGGTGAAAGATTGGTCTCACCCTTGGCAATATAAAAATCTATTTTAAAAAATTAAAAATCTTTTGAAATCCTGCTTTTTGGAAAGAAAAATACTTAAAAATCAATAAGCCACTAGACAACAAATAGCTTCTGAAACACAATTACATTGAAGAACTAAATTATTTTCAACCCAAATGTGATTATGCCTTTCTGGCTTAAAACTTGTTCTTTTATGAGGACTTAAGTATAATATAACAAGCAACAACTGGTGTTATGTGAACCAGTGTGTTAATATAAACACACTGCATTGTGTCTATTTGATTCAATCACCAAACACGTATTGAGCACTGACTAAATGTCAGGGACTGACAGGTGCTAAGAATGCAAAAATGAAATGGTGGCTACTGCCTTCAGGGAACTCCTAGTCTAATGGAGGTGACAGATACTTCTGCAACTATCTATAATTCAGTGTGACAAGTGCAATGCTAGCAGCATCAGCTAAGTATTACAGGAGCAGAAAAAAAGGTGACTTCTTGAATCCAGTTTAAAATTGAGAAAAGCAATACTTTTTATGAACCAAGGATCACAAAAGAAGGGCAGTCAATATTCAAATGAAGGTAAGCAAAAACCTTTTGGGGAACAACTTTAGAGGATAATTCTTAACTGTACCCCCACAGTAAAAATGGGAGTAAAAACAGGAGAGCCACAAGATTGTGGACAAGGTTCCTATTTTAACATATCAAGAATATTTTTGTGGGAATTAAGTTGTGATTCTAATGACAAGAGCTCATTCTGTACAATAGCATCCCTGTAACTTCTATGAGTGTGCTAAATTTCACTCAAATTGTTAACAGTTACCAAAGATCATTATCTCAACATGGCAGTCCACCACATGCTAAAACTAAATGTTCAGTCTGGTATATTCACATCAGTTCAGTTAATAAAACTCATTTAGTTTGGCAAGATATAAATAACTATGCAAACCTGCAATACGAATGTATCGCTTTGGCATTTGCTTTTATATATCTTTAGGCAATTAAATGTAGTTCTTTATCTGGGTGTCTTAGTCCACTTGGGCTGCTGTAACAGATTGCTAAAGAGTGGGTGGCTTATGAACAACACAAATTTATATTTCACAGTTTTGGAAGCTGGGAAGTCCAAGATCATGGTGTTGGCAGATTCAGCATCTGGTGAGGGTTTGCTTTTTGGTTCATAGACAGCTAGCTGTCTTCTCACTGTGTCCTCAATGGTGAAGGGGTGAGGGAGCTCTCTGAGGGTGTTTTATAAGGGCACTAATCCCATTGCCTTCATGACCTCATCATCTACCAAAGGCTCCACCTTCTAATACCATCAAATTGGTAATCAGAATTTCAATATATGGATTTTGAGGGGACACAAACATTTGGTCTATAGCACAGAGTTTTCCTCCTCTCCCCTATTTTATTTCCAAAATTCATAAATTTTACTTTTTTCCTGGACAGGTTTCTGAGCAAGGTGGTTAAAGTGTTTCAAACAATAGAAACCTCTGGCGCAACAATTTTATTTTCCTAAAAAAGATTTCCCACTCATCTGCTTTTATTTGGAAGGTAACACACATGGTTAAATAGTCATTAGTTTTCTGCCTTAATATTATAGTTGGCTTTTGGGAGACAAGTGGACACTACTATCAACTGCTGCTTCTTAAACTCTTCCCTCTGTCTGTCCCCTGTCTGTCTATCTTTGGTTAGTAATACAGTTTTGACTTACCTTTGTGAATATTTGAATAATATGATTAAATTTTAAAAGAACTCTACAAAATAAAGACTTAAATACAGTCCCTGCCCTGTGAATTTATAAGATAATGAAAAGGCACCTTCCAAACAAAGAAAAGATGGAAAGATATTCTTCCCGAGAAAAGCATGTGACAATAGGGAAAAGCCAGTTGTCTCTTTTCTAATCCTTTGTCTTTGACATCTGTCATTTGGGGGAGAGGGTTCTGTGGGTGTTGGGTGGTATTACAGTGGCAGTTGAAAAGTTCTCTTCATCCTGTGGTGCTGATTCCTTTACCCTTTGTCAATAACTTTCTACCTCACATTATTACTTTCAAATTTTTTTTCTCTTTAGCTCACTGCTAAAGTATAATATCATATTGGCAAATATTTTGCATGCACGAATTAAAGTTTGCAAAACACAATAGCAACAGCAATAATAATGATTAAATATGTGAATTTATTTAACATTTCACAATTTTCAAAGCATGTACTTTTATTATCTCATTTGATTCTCACAATAACTGAGTGGATAGGTAGAATAGGTATTGTTTTGATTTTACGCATGAGAACATTGAATACCTTGATTGGGCTCCCTCAGAAGCCTACTCTAAGATAAAGATTCAAATGCAAGTCCAGATGTTCTTTGACTTATGATGGGGTCATGTCTAGATAAACCCACTGTGAGTCGAAAATATCATAAGTTGAAATGCATTTAATACCCTGATAAACCCATCATAAAGCCAAAAAATCTTAAGTCAAACCATTATAAATTGAGGACTGTCTGTAGTTTATTTGGCTGCTAATTCTAGGAAACACTGACTGGGAGTATGGAATAAAACAGAGAAGGGAAGAAAGTCCATAAAAAGTGTATTTTCAAGGCAGTTTCCAACTTGGCAACTGGAGCCCAGTCCTGTTCAGAAATTTCCAAAGATGGTATAGAACACGACTCAGTGTAAGCTCAATTAAGGGCCAAAGAAGCTGGAATATTTATCTACCAATTCTCCACTTATCTCTGGTTGAAGTCTTCCTCCAGAGGTAACAATTGTAGGGCACTCTGGCTTGCATTATTTGTAAACTGAGCATATTCCAAGAGCCAGAAAAAAGTCCTCACACAAGTGTCACAGGTGTTCACAGTAAAGCAGGCTTTGGGGTGCAGAGGTAAATGCTAAGGCAAATGAGCGGGACAGGACAGACTCTGTTAATCAAGCTTAGCAAGGTTAGGTGGTTTATCCATCAAAAGTCACACAGCTAGTACTGGCAAGGCCAGGAAGGGACCTAGGCCTTTGGCTGTTTGGGTAGATTCCTTTTTTTTTTTTTTTTTTTTTTTTTTGAGACACAGTCTCGCTTTCTTGCCTAGGCTAGAGTGAGTGCCGTGGCGTCAGCCTAGCTCACAGCAACCTCAAACTCCTGGGCTCAAGCGATCCTCCTGCCTCAGCCTCCCGAGTAGCTGGGACTACAGGCACAAGCCACCATGCCCGGCTGATTTTTATATATATATATATTAGTTGGCCAATTGATTTCTTTCTATTTTTATGGTAGAGACGGGGTCTCGCTCAGGCTGGTTTTGAACTCCTAACCTTGAGCAATCCGCCCGCCTCGGCCTCCCAGAGTGCTAGGATTACAGGCGTGAGCCACCGCGCCCGGCCTGGGTAGATTCCTTTTTAAAGACATGGCATTCTTTGTTCTCCAAAGTGTGCATTAGGAGAGGAAGTAAAGAAGATAGAATACACTAACCATGAAAAAATATTTTCTCTAAAGGTCTTACTATAATTGATATTCATTCACCCTGTACATATAATAAAATTATTCAAAACCTGAAGCTTTTATAGAATGCAAAGAAATATCAATACATGAACCTTTACACAGCAAACATACTAATACTCTGCCAATATGCATTGCCAAGGTTTTCAGTCCAACTGGAGGCATTTTGCCAAGGACACTGGGACAGATTTTAGTATTTGCAAGTGCCATGACACCTTTAAAGGACATATGCATTGTAGAATATTATGACACACAAGTGGCCGGGCAAATATCACGTGGAGAAGTCACAGCCAACGTGTATGTGTCACCACTAAACAGTCTCTTCACATCAGTGGCACTCACTCCTCGGTTTCACAGTTGTGAAATATTTGCATACAGATGTGAAGGTATTCTTGTGGCTTACTCAATAAACCAGAATGGGGCTTTATGCACCCCTGAGTTTTCAATTAATGTTGTTGACAGAATGAATGGCTATTTATGCAACCAGCCTTTCATGTTCATTCATGGTACACAATACCTAAGTCTTAAAGATCTCATCTAAATGCCTCCCCTCTTGGGAGGGTGCTTATGGATTCCATTGTATATATAGGGTAGCATAAGGTTCAATGATTCTATCTAATCAGCAGAGTGGACCTTACATTTTAGCAAAGGCTGGTGAAGCCTTTGTTCTGCAACAGGGTATTATCCTAGCACTTCTACAATAAGTTGAATATCTGATTGTACAAAGATCTTAGGCGACCAATGCCTGAACTTAACTTTCCCAAGTATGTCCCGTCTGTCCTCACCACATCCCAACACTCATATGTTTGGGAAAATGATACCTACAGAGGAAAATCATTTTTCTATATGTAGAGTTCTATCCAGTACACCCATGCATCTGATTGTGTAAACAAGGGCCTGGCACGTCGTTGGAGCTCAATAAACACTCACTGAATTTAATCCAACAGGAAAGAAATAACACTATCAGCCCTGGCCACTGCTCTAAGATTTCTGTAACAACGTACAGTTGTTGGGAGGTAGAAGGTAAAATTGAGTCCTTCTTTGCCTCGTCCATTCAACAGACTCCTCAAGCAGGGAAAGGAATGTGTAAATGTTATCTGAGAAAGATTTTCATGATGGATGAGTGAAATTCCACCTTTCTTCCCGGATTAGAAATGAGAAATTCTCCTGGGTTTAGTTATTATTAATAACAATTAAAATCAACACAATAATTCATCTTTCCATATAGCTTTATTATTTAAAAAAGAACTTTTAAAAATAGGTGATCTCTTTTATTATTATCATTTTTTAGAGACAGGGTCTTGCTATGTTTCCCAGACTGGACTTGAACTCCTGGGCTCAAGTAATCTTCCTGCCTTAGCCTTCCAAGTAGCTGAGACTCCATTATGCAGCTGTACGCGATCTCTTCTTAACCACACATCAGCCCTAGGAAGCAGCTAAGGATTATTGTCTGCATTTTTCAGATGAGAAAACTGAAGCTCATTAAGCTTAAGTGATATCCCTAAAGTTATATATTGAAGTGCAAGAAAAATCCAAATTCTATTCAGGTGGCATGAGAGACAGGGATACACATGCAAGGTTATCTAATGGAATTTAAAATAACATTTTAAAAGTTCAAACTATGTTTCCCAAGTTTTGAGACTTCATATAAAAAGTACAGGCATGTTTGTTTGCTTCTGCAAAGCAAATTAAATGTGTAGTCCATGCATTATTGATGTCTATTATTTTAATTCCTAAGAAGTATATGTATCAAATTGCCCTTACAAGAGAAACTGTATTAAAACAACTTGTATTTACATGCCTTTTTAGTTTGCACTTGAGTGTTTATTTTTCTGCTGACTTTAGGACAGTGATATAACGTGACACTATTTTCAAAGTCGGACATGCTAGTGATGTTCCGGAGCATGAATCGGTGTTTGTACTTAGAGATATCCAACCTGGAATAGGAATGCACTGAAACTAGAGGCTCCTCATTAAGGGTACATGAGCAAACAAACAAAGACTGACAGACCAAATGGTCACCAAAGGCCTTGGATTGTAAACTAACCCCAGAGGGACTTTTAGTTTGTACAACACTCACCCATCATTTTAAGAAGAATCTCAGTGGTTCTAATTCATCTCTTTTTAGTCTTCTCAAGTGCAGCTCATTTCCTCTTGAAATAGTTCTCCTGTTCTATGGCCAGCACAGGCAAGAGGGGCAGACAGGCTCAGAGTAGATACCAGGCCTCTTAAAACTAACTTAGGGCAAAGGCAGAGAGATGCCCCAGGTGAATATTCAAAGGGCTCTGAGGAGCTGCACCAGCAGGGCAGACTGCTGCCTAATTTGTAGTTATGCACTATGACTATCTGAATTTTAGAACTGGAAGAAAACTTAGAGATTATGTAATACAAGATTGGGAAACATTTTTCTCAGAACTTAAATGACTTGCCCAAGCCCAAATGGTAGAACTAGAGATAAAACATGCCACTCAGAGAGGAATAAAATATATTTGTTTGTTTAAAACCGTGAAATTAATCAAGACAGACTAGTGGTGAGGCCGGTGGACCAGACTTTATACCACAAGATTTCTAAGTAAATCTTGATTTACTTAGAAGCCTTGAGACGGAATACAAGAAGTCAGTTTGGCCTTCCTGCCTAAATAATGAAGTTAATATTTATTTCTGAAAAGGCTTAGATCTATCATCTAAAGTCTTAAATCATATTCATTCAATGCCATGCTTAAGCAGTGTAGTAATGAATAGGAACAGCCAGTCTGAAACAGAGAGGCTGCTGAAAGATGCTAAAGTAATGAGTGTGCTTTCATCCCGTGCATAGGTGATCATCGGGGAGAGGAGGGCATGACTAGCAACTGCTTTTTCCTTGGTGCGGTGCAGAGTTGAGCAGCATGATTTATAAACCTCAACACATTGAAGACCAAAAAAATAAATCATTAAGGAGGTGGCTCATGATTCAACTTGCTTTTTTCCCCCCTCTAACATGGGTAATAAATTGTGTGGGCTTTAATAATTTATAGGAGATGTTGTTATAATGTGAGAATATTAACTTTGGTGAGTCTTTTAATTTGCTTGTGATGTCAATAGTGTGCCGAAGTGTTTCTTCAGCACAGCCATACCGCTGCTGCACGACTGTATTTTGACACTTCAGTCAGAGGCTCCTGGGGACTAGAAGAGACAGTTCACTTTAGCACCGATCATATCAATTTGGTGCCTGTCCCCCACGGGAACTACATGCCACAGAGAGAATTAAACAGAATGGTTTGAAAGCATTTAGAATCATATTAGCACATGCACATACAATCCCTATTACCCCTGTCCTTGTGGAAGGATAACCTGACTAAAGCCATTTCATTTCTGCCCATGACGACTCTTCAGGTTTGCCAGAAAAAAAAAGATAAAAAAGAAAATTTTAAAACTAACAGAATGTAGCACAAGGAAAGCCCCTGAAATAGTCTAGATTCATCTGGGAGTGTGGCCAATTTCTTCCCAGTTAATAATGTCCTCCACAGAGTCCCTCAGATGTTTTCTCATCATTCCACAAATGTGACAGCAGTGTTCTCCTCTCATTTCAGAAATAATTCCTCTCTGCCCCGCCCATGTTTTGAGTCAGGAAGGAAAGAGCCTTGTAACAGTTTAGTGAACATCAGAGCCTGAAAGGCATATACATGGAGGGGAAAAAAAGCCAGAATGAGAGAAAAGAAAAGACAGAACAGTTCAAGAAACGATGCTATGGGGAAAGAAAGTGTCTGTGTGATAGGCCTGAGCGTGGAAAACCCTGAGTGCACCAGCCAGGCACCATTCTGAGTTTTAATTCCAATCTAGAAACTGTAAACAGTAATGAAGACCTGACTCTCCCTGTGTTTCAAGCCAAACTCTCTCAATATACAGTTTTTGCTATTTTTTAATTTAAAATATGTGAAGCAGTTAATTAGATTAAAATGAAATGACTCTCAAGCATGGTGGCTCACACCTGCAATCCTAGCACTTTGAGAAGCCAAGGAAAGAGGACTGCTTGAGGCCAGGAGTTTGAGACCAGACTGGACATCATAGTGCTACCCTGTCTCTACAAAAAATTTTAAAAGTAGCCAGGCACGGTGGTGTACACTTGTAGTCCCAGGTACTTGAGAGGCTGAGGCAGGAGAACTGCTTGAGCCCAGAAATTCGAGGTTACAGTGAGCTATGATCAGGCCACTGCACTCCAGCTGGGTGACAAAGCAAGTCCCCATCTCTAAAAAATAATAATAATAATAATAATAATAATAATAATAATAATAAAATGATGTGGCCAACACAAGCAAAAACCAATAGAATAAGAGAGTGTAGGAATCATTGGTGGTAAAGTAAGGAAGGCTAGGGTTCATATATTGGCACATGATAGCAAGAGGTCAATGAATGAGTGGAAAAGGGAAGAGAATTAAAGACTTAAAGCTAGATCTATCTCTGTCTCTCTCTCTCTCTCTCATCTTCAATGGCTATTTGTACTTCTCTGAATTTTCATTAAAAATTTTTTTCTTTGGCCTAAAATATTTAGTTCATCTCTCCAAATCTAACTTGAAATTTGGCTTTTCTGTCATGACCCAAGCCCAAGAAATCTTAGTTGATCATTTGTTCTTTAATCTTAGAATTTTATCATACTTCTCTTACAAGGTCTAGTTCTAGGTTTGGTTCTTCTAAAGAGGGTGTGTGTGTATGTGTGTGTGATATGTGCATCGCAACACTTAATTACTTGTTTTACAGAAAATGTAAATGTGTATCTACACAATAAATCTCTTTCTTGACTAAATCAACCTATAACAACACCAAGTCCATATGCCAATGCACAGGCTGACCCACAGGATACCAGAAAAGTCTGACATACTAAATTTTAAAACTGCAAGCTTTGAAATTTTTTTCTTGTATTTCAGTGTCATCCATTCAACCCACACGAATCAATCCCCAGCCTTCTGAGTGATGCTCATATGGTAACTTGTGTCATCAGATAGACTGAGAAAGAAGCTCAAAAAGAAAGGACAGTTGTGGAAAATATTTTACAATTATCAACATGTGACTACTAGTGTATCATCTTTTACCACCAAAAAAGAAGGGAAAAAAGCAAAGGCTATTGTACCCAAGACAAGTCCTATTCCCCTTCTTTCTGTGAATTGTCTGGCTTATTTAATTAGAGTATAAATAAAGTTAATAACTTGGTTAGGGCTATGGTCCTTGAACTTTGTTTAGCAAAGGAACATCTTTTGCCTACTCGATTGTAAACAGAATCCAATGTCTTTAGTAGAACATGGATGAGCTCCTTTGGTTGAAATAGTGAGAGTGGAGCTGGGGCTCCTCACCCTCCACTCCCCGCATGGGGCACTCTGTGGATTGCTGTTCTTCAGTGAGATACAGCTTGAAAACCTACAGCTTAGAGCATAACACGAACCTGCAGGTTGGAGCACAGCACAATAGACTCAGATAGTCAAGGTCAAATCAGATTGCCAGAGAAACAGACAGCAGGGTCAAGTGCAAGCAACTGTCTTACACTGTTGAGATTTCATAAGCAAGTACTAAGTATTGAGATGCTTTTGAGTCTGGGACTGAGTGCTTTCCTGGAATGCTAGACTTTCAGTGCTAAAATAGGGACTGTCATGGGCAAATCAAGATCATTGTTCACCGTGCGGAGGTGAGAGTCCCGGTGACAGGTCAAATATTGTCTTTTGTTGCAGCAACAACATCTTCACGTAGAGAACACAGCACATTAGGACCAAGCTGAGCCATGTGTGGTTAGCACTGGAGAGTTCTAGGTTCTTGGATAGGGGAAGGAAAGGAGAAACGTGAAAAAGTACCCCTGTTATAAACCACAACACAGAGGGCAGATGTACAAATGCACACACATGCACATCCACACACTTTGAGAAGGATATGTTTATTCTTTTTTAGCACCAACTGGTTCTTCCTTAGATAACAAAGTACTTACACATCATCACCTCATTTCCTACTCCAAGATAGGAAATTTTATAGACGAAATTGAGACTCCAGTCGTTTCTCTCCAAATTTAGTGTCCAGTATCCAACTAAACCACATAATCCAGAGAGATGATTTAGGGTCACAGATGAGGACAGCATAGAAGCAGCAATTCCCTCAGATGGTATAATACCTGCCATCCAAGGTCAACAAAAAAAAAGCCCTTCCCCCCAGGCTGCAAATCCCTTTGTATCAGCCCTGCCTGTGGAGCCTGGGCCCTGCTTAATTACAAGGCTGAATTCTAAATGTGCTTGGTGTTTGTCAAGCCAGGAAGAGAGAAAACTATCCTGGCTGTGATTTATGTGTGCCCAATGACAAACTGTATTATTCAAGAGAGAAGAGCAGATGGCCCCAAAACAAGACAGTTATGGCCCACAATTACAATAATGATAGTTCTCAGTGGATCTCCAGGATACCAAGAGAGCAAGGAATCTAATAGTCATCCCAAAGACACTTAAAGGAAAAGGAATTTAAACTAAGCCCCCAAATAATAAAACAAGTTGAGACCCTTCCTCATAAGATGAAAAGGTTTATTTCCTCATGGTAGAAAGAGAGCATGGAAAGTGTGCCACAAGTAGACAGGCTGTAGCCCCAGGCAGGACTTGCAGTTTTTCTGGCGATGTTACCAGCTACTTTCATGAGCATCAACTTTGTGAGCAAGGATCTTGCACTGATTTTGGGTTATCTTGGGAGAAACCTAACTCATCAAGGACTGATTTACATCAGTCATTTTTGTGCCTTATTTCCATTGCCAACAGCCTGGTTCTATTGTCTGTAACGATTAGATTTTGCAGTCTTGAAAATAGCCATGCAAATTACCAAAATGTTTTCCATTTGAGACCTTATACATATTTGAATCAAATCAACTCGAAGCTGTAAAATGGAATTAAATGAAATAGGCTAAATTTGATGACTGAAATTTTAAAACTTCTGCAAGAGGCTATACCTATCCCAATCCCTTTATTAATGGCCAATTGTAAATGACTTTTGCAAATGGAAACACCATTTGTCATGTTTTTTTAACAAGTACTACACTGTACTGGCTCAACTCACCCCCACTCAATTTAAGCATCAAGATTTATAGCTTGTCGTGAGCTCCTCTATCTTTCTGTTCCTTCTTTGTACCTCTCCAAATGCTCAGGCAGCTTTTTTTAGAATAAAGTGAAGATAGTTTGTAGTGAACTCAAACTGAACATTCGGAGACTTGACTTTCAAAAATTCGTATTCTTTTCCATTCTCTTGATTCTACTCTAAAGACATATTTGCCATATAACAATAAATTATACTAAATATTCTAAACTATTTCATTTCATTTGATCTGTCTGCAATGTGCCACCATTTTGGTCATCAGCAAATCACGTTAGTATTTATTTGTATAGTGAGAAATTTTATCATAGACACTTGATACAACTTATACATAGGCTAATGAACATAACATACTACCAAGAAATGACCCTAAACACACACAAATACATATACACTCCAGTGCAGTTTATATGAACCAAATAGCTGTTTGTTTTTGTTTGGTTAATTTATTTGTACCAGGTACCCAAGAATTTGGCCGTGAACTCAATTTCTTCTCTCCCTATCTCTTTATTTTTTCTGTCATCTCTTGTTTTCCTTTTTCTGTTTCTTTTCATTCCTGTCTCTCACAAACTTATGCCCAAATTTAGCCATGGAAACACACATGCAAACGAATTTCTCAAGAGAAGCAACTTGTGTGTGTGTGTATGTGTGTGTGTGTTTATAACCTAAGTCTGTATTTCTTTTTTTTTTTTTTTTTTTTTGCTTATTCATCTGTGGCTTTCACAAAAGTGCTTGACCTCTCCAATCATGTGACTAGAAAACCGCAAAGCAAACCATTGTACATTTTGATGAATCAAGCATTTTAAACAATGAAATGCCTCTTGGTCATCTAACTTTGACTTTATAACCAAAAACAATGCTTTCATGAAGTGAATCATTGTTATGAACTTGCAGAACTCAAGATGACTATGCCAACTTCATCTCTTAACTCTTTATTTTCTAATTTCTATAATTTTTAAACTAAACTTTTCTTTGAGTCCTGGTTAAGTTACCCTGGAGCCGATCTGTGGAGTATATCTTTCTCTGAGTCACTATGTATATGTATGAACATAGAATTAATAATTGTGCTGATGTGCTTAGTATACATATGAACATAGAAGTAATAACTGTGCTGAGGTAAGTTTTCCCAAATGCAACACTGGGTATCAAAATATAGGTCACACGCTGAGTTAAACCAAAACGATCTTAACCAACTGATTTATTAAGCATCTGTTTCCTACCAACCAATGCATTAGGCTCTGAGGACTTACCAGTGAATGAGATGCACGCAGTCTCTGCCATCAAGGAGCTTATAGTCTAGTGGTAAACCAGCAATTAAATACACAACCAAGTGTGATAAGAGAAGTTACGGTGGGGATACATGACCAATTTTTTCTAACCTAGACTAGGCAGGTGACTGGGGAAAGGCTTGCCAAAGTAAATGTCATCTAAACTTTGGATGTAAAGATGGATGACAATTAGTGAGGCAAAGATGAGACCAAAGAGTTCCAAATGGAAAGAACAGAGCATATGACATTTAGGAAGTAAGAAACGCCATCTTCCCTTTGTTATTATTTTCTTTTTTACTTTTGCATATCATCACATATCCCTTGTGTTATTCAAAAATTTAGCAATGTAACTGTATGCACTTTAGAGTATTTATATTACAGGAGTTTCTCCCAAAATGTATTTGCCTTTCTGACACAATTTAATTTTTACTTAACTAAAAGATAATAAGAGAAAGAAAAGAGTCATCTCCTTTTAGCACTTACTGAGTTTAGAAAATTTCACTACTTCTGATGTTTTAGTTGCATTATTATTGAACGGAGATAGAGACGAATCCATCAAAAGTCGCTTTTTTTCTCTCCCTCTGAGTCCCTAGAGTTTATCCTCAAGGGCATTCTCAAGGCCATAAACTCATGAACCTTACTAAAGTGAAACACCTTCATAATATTTCTCTGAGGGCCAAGGAAGAAAGCATTGTGCATGTGTGAGCATTAGGCTGATCTTTAAAAGGATGTAGTAAGTGGGTTTCACTGTACTGGCAACTCTCATGGGTTCATTTTTTCTGCTACACTGAGTAGCACGTTCATATCTGATTTTCAGTGCATGATTGCTCCTAGTTATCTCTCAGTATTTCTGCTTCAGGAAGGTTCAGCTGTGGGTCCATCTCCCTTTCTCTGGGTGAAGGGTGGGTCAGAAGGTAGACACAGTCTGAGAGCTGTTGCCCTGACGGCTTCAGAACTCAGTTGCAGATGCTCTCCATGCATGAGGCGCACGGGAAGGGCAGGTGGACTCTTGCTTCAGAACCAGCTTCACGGGATAATGAAAGCACTGGTTTTTTGTTTTTGTTTGTTTGTTTTTTTGTTTGTTTGTTTTTTTTGGCCAGTTTCCTATCCACATCTGTTATGCTTTGCTAGAGTCTTTAGAGTTTGTTAATAAATGTCACAGGGAAAAAGAGCACCCTGCTCAAATAAGTTTGGGAAATACTGGGTAAAATGAAGTTAACTAGGCTTATGTGCGTGTGTGTGTGTGTGTGTTTGTGTGTGTGTGTGTGTGTGTGTGTTCCTTAAAATGCCTCTCAGAACCTTTAATATGCTCATGTGCATTGTGGATATTTAAGAGGGAGCAGTTTATGCAACCCTTACTCATCTCACTTAACCACTCAATATGTTTTTCTTCAGAGCATCTCTCAGGGCCAGTGTTTCAAGAAACACACTTTGGAATGCACAACTCCGCTACTTTTCTTCACTGCCTGCTTAAGACTAAGAACTCTTAAGCCAGGCACAGTGGCTCACTTCTGTAATCCTCACACTCTGGGAGGCCAAGGCAGGAGGATCCTTTCAGGTCAGGAGTTCGGGACCAGCCTGACCAAGAGTGAGACCCAGTCTCTACTAAAAATAGAAAAAAATTAGCTGGGCAACTGAAAACAGAAAAAAACAAAATTAGCTGGGCATGGTGGTGGGCACCTGTAGTCCCAGCTACTCGGGAGGCCGAGGCAATAGGATTGCTTGAGCCCAGGAGTTTGAGGTTGCTGTGAGCTAGGCTGATACCATGGCACTCACTCTAGCCCAGGCAACAGAGTGAGACTCTGTCAAGAAAAGAAAAGAAAAGAAAAGAAAAGAAAAGAAAAGAAAAGAAAAGAAAAGAAAAGAAAAGAAAAGAAAAGAAAAGAAAAGAAAAGAAAAGAAAAAAAAGAAAAGAAAAGAAAAGAAAAAAAAGAAAAGAAAAGAAAAAAGACTCAGAACTCTTGTTTGCTGACTTTCCCTCTAGGCATTTGTTCCTCATTCTTCTCCCTAATATTTCTTACCCCAGTTTCTCTGTTATATTCTCTTTGCCTTTCCTTCTCCCCCTCCTTTTATTCTCTTTTCAGAAACAATGTCACTACTGCATGCCCAGAATAGTGCCTGCTAGGTCCCAGGCTATGGTTAAGATTCTGGAAAGAGATCACCTAAGACCTCTGCTCTCTTGAGAGGTTTCCACTAGGGGCAGGTGAGGCAGGACAGGGAGGAAACAAATAAACATGAACAAATACACATACAAATGAATTTTATCCACTAATTCTTATAAATTAAACCTAAGCTCATTTGATACAAATAACTCTTGGCTTCATTTTGGTAGGTAATAGTTACCATCACAAGCTTTAAGATGGATGAGGGTGAGCTCCCCCTCCTACAACTTTGCTTTTAGGTTATAAATGAAAGCAAGGCTCACAACAAATTCTGCCACACGTAAGGACTTTATTAAATAAAATTTATTAGTCAACAGGCACGAGACAGTTCTTAAAACCTGGTCTGTGTCTTGATGGAGTGCCAGCTCTCCTTTAAAGTACCCCCACCACAATCTTACATGCAAGGTTCACCCAAGACTGATGCGACAGTATCCCAGAGGCAGTGTTTTGCCACCTCATGGTCAGGGTCAGGCCATCCATAGTCTTCTAAATCAATGCCTGGACATGGGAGATTCGGAGATCAAGCTTTGTGTCCCCGTCCTAAGAATAAAGGGTTTTCTAGTTTTCTATATCTTGTTCATACCAGGTTGGGGGATGTAACCAAAATATTTTTGACACCTCCACCTTGAATTTTCCAATGAGAGCCCATTTCTAGCCTTCATCGTGCTAATTAACAAGGTGCTAATTTCACCAATAAAAATCCACTTCTGACATTCACTATGCTAATTAGTGAAACATCTTTATCAGAGATAAAGACAGCTGAAGTGCTTGCTAGTAGTAGCCGCCTCTGGAGTGTGGCCTTTCAGTGTCAGCTAACAGCTTCCCACCCACCTCTGAGGGAGTGAATTCTTAATTAGAATGCTAGCTGCACCTGGGGTGCACCTTCAACTAACCCATCCTTAGAGCATAAGATCTATTCTGATACGTTTTATGTAAATTACAGTGTGGCCTCTCTAAGTCCTATAAAGGAAACAAAACAGGTTAGTGGCTTGGAGTTTATTTGAGAAGGTCTTTAAGGAGAGGGACGGGGAATCTCTAAATATATTCGTGCTAACATCTGAGTGAAGAGAGCAGCTAGACTTAAGAACATTTTGGTGAAGTGCATTCCAGGCAGAGAGAAAAGGAGGTGCCAAGTTTCCAATGGGAAAGTGAGCTCAGTACGTTCAAGGAACTGACACCATCAGGAGGAGAGGAGATGGGGTCAGGGGGGTACCCAGAGAAACTCAATGGTGAAGGCCCGGTTATGGAGATCGGATTTTATTCCAATTGAAATGGGAATTCATTGCAGAGTTTTAAGTAGGGGGGTAAGATCGGATTTACATTTTAAAAGGTCTCTGCTGAGTGAGGAGAATGGATGGCAGGGGGCAAGAGAGGAATCTGTGAGACCTCTTAGGAGGCTATTGCAGTTCATAAAAGAGATTATGGTAGTCTAATTTAAGTTGGTGTTAGCAGAGGTGGAAAGAAATGGGAAAAGTGGGGATATGTTCAGACGTACAGCCAATAAGACTTAGCAATGAAAAGAAATTACAAGGCAGAATGAAGGTAAAGGAATCAAGATCTTAGTTTGGGGCTTCTACAAGTAGGCTGCTTGTAATGCCATCTACCAAGATGGGGGCATTGAGGGAGAAATGCGCTTTTGGAGAGAGTAG
Source organism: Microcebus murinus (assembly GCF_040939455.1). Lineage (NCBI taxonomy): Eukaryota > Metazoa > Chordata > Mammalia > Primates > Cheirogaleidae > Microcebus > Microcebus murinus. Next base: position 64,939,941 of record NC_134105.1, read on the forward strand.
GTAGAGAGGAGGGAATAATAACACAGAGATCCTCAACACATAGATCAAGATCTACCTGGAAGGCCACAAACTCTAAACCGGTGGTTCTCAAGCCAGTTTCTTCCACCAGGTCCAGCAAATGTTTTCAGAATTTGTGGAAATTGCTACAGCATAGTAAAGGTGTCAGCAGCGTTATGCTATTCATGCCTTTCAGCAGGTTTTCAGTCAAAAATACTATCCTTATTATCTAAAGACTCTAAAAAGCTTTTTTTTTGTGAAAATAAAATGTAGTTCTTCTTTATGTAAAGACTGGAAGCCCACATGGCGGTTGTTGAGGAGTGGAATACATCTTGGCCTCAGACTCGGCAGACACAACCACATCCTGGCTGTGCTCCTGACCCACGTGATGATTTTGCACACGTCTGGCAGTCTCAGTTCTCTCATTTGTAAAAGGGAAATAATCGATGAAGTGAACACTGAATAAAGTAATATATGGGAGAAGTTTTTAAATTGGGTAACACTGCTACTTTCTGATGTTGGTTATTTCTTTTATTACTACAAAAAACATTCCTAATGACATGGGCCTCATTTGTGAATGTGATAAATATGAAACACGCTCACCGAGACTACTACATGCAAAGCCCTCGTCTTAACAGGCTTTAGCATGTATAAATTACCAATTTTAACAAAAATATATTTTCCCGAGCCTTCAAGAAGTGAGCCTGGATAATAAATCACATTATCTCTTAGCTATAAATCATTTAGTCCAGTGGCATGTGAAAATTCACCGCAGCAAAACCACCCGGGGAGCTTTAATAAAACACTATATCCTAGGCCTTGCCCCAAACCTGCAGAATGAGAATCCGTGTGACTGGGACCCAGGAATCAGTATTTATCCAGTACATCCCGCTGGCGGTGATGTAGCTGGTGGCCCACAGTCTAACACCTGAGAAGCCATGTTGTAGGTGAGAAATGGACGTGCAGAGGAGGGCAGTGATGACTCCGCAGCACACCGGGATTGAAAGTGTTCTTTCCAATCTAGACCCGCCCCACGTGGCTTTCATTATATCTCACATGCACCACCCAGAGCCTGGGTCCCGCTGATCCTTCTAAATAAGAAAACCTTGACAGGTAACAATAGTAAAAGCCAACATAAGAGGTGCTGACAAAAGTAAGAGGTAACCAAAATAACATGTACCAGAAAAATAAGCAAGTACTCATGAAAGTAAAGCTTAAAGTGAATCTGAATGGCTCTGGGGAGGGCAGATCAATGGGCCTAACAAAAATTAGACATTGAGCCCACATTATGCACATAGTACTTGGGCTCCCGTGTATTTATTTACATATTTATCATTTTTTTTAAAGTACTCAGACCTTTTCTTGTATCTCTCCCATGTATTTAAGTTGGGATTCATTGGCAATTATTTGTTGTGAAACCCTATACCTATATTATGCCTATTTTTTTTGTCAAATGAGAATACTAAGTGATGTGTCAAAAAGAGTGAGGACAACTCCATAGTGAGAAAAAAAACAAAAACAAAAAACAAAACTAACTAATTAACCCAATTAAGAAATGAGCTAAGGACTTGAACAGACATTTCTCCAAAAAAAGACATACAAATGGCCAACAGGCATATGAAAAAAATGCTCAGTGTTACTATTCATCAGAGAAATGCAAATCAAAACCACCATGAGATATCACTTCGCACCTGTCGTGATGACTATTAATAAAAACATATAATTAGTACTCATTATATATTAATTATCTTTGTTATTATTATTAAGCTGTGTGTACCATGAAGGGTACTATACATGCTAGGTGATCATGACATGGGCTTGTCCTCAAGAAGATTATTCAAGTAGGGGAGACAGACAAGAAAAGAATGTTTATAATAGCGTAATTTTAGGGGTAGGCACTCTGGAAGCACTTTGAATCCCAGCTCTGCCACTTAGCAGCTGCTCAATGTTGGGCAAGTTACTTAACCTAACATGAAATTACTTTATCTGTAGGACTGAGATCATTATACTTGCCTCCTAAGGTTGTTGTGATGATTACAAAGATAATGCATGTAAAATAGGTAGCACAGAGCCTGGAACATAATTAAGTGCTCAATAAATATAGCCATTATCATTGTCAGCTTGTTAGGTTAGAAGTGGCCAGTGGGTGTGATGGCGGTGCCAAGGAAGGCACCAAAACAAACTCAGGGGCGGGGAAGTTTCCATGCACGGACGCCTGTGAAGGAGGTGAGGCCAAAACTCAGTCTTGAAGGTCATATGGAGATAACCCAGAAAAGAGGAAGGCATGGTGCTCTGAGCAGATGGTGCAGTTAGTAATAAGGTGGGATGCAATCAGGGAACCACAAATAATTCAGCCCGGAAGCAGTGAGCAGTGCAGGGCAGACAGACCTGGGAAAGGCTGGAAAGATGAACAAATATCATGAAGAAGGGGTCTCCTACAGGGCCGAGGAGCTTGGACTAGATCCTGAAGGGAACTCAAAACCTTTAAAAGACTTTAAACAGAGAAGTGACATGACCAGATTGTGTTTTTAAATGATAGGGATAAACAGTGTGATCCGAAGGAGTAAAAATAGCTAGGAGTGGGGAGGGGTTAGAACTTATAAATGTGAGCAATGCCTATGAACATTTTCTGAGCTAAATGACTTTTAAAACAATTTCCATTGCTGATTTAAGATACTTTGCACAGATGTGAGAGCGTATTTTTTTTTCCTGACGGAATCTCATTTCTGCTCTAAATTCTTTATATCCTTTTGTTTGCCCTCATTTGTGTTTACACCACCTGTCAATTTAGTATAATCTGTGATTTTAATGTGTTTTCCCCTTCTTCCAGATCATTATTAAATGCGCTAAATAAAACCAGACCCATCACTGCCTCTGGCACTTCCCTCCCTGAACACTTCCACTTAGTTCAATATGCTGATTGTTATTGGCATAATACCTCTAAACTCCTTGAAACTTCCTTAGTACACTTCAGTCCATATCTATGAACAAGGTAAACAGACCAAAGAAAAAAATGCTTTCTCTTGAACTAAGCAGGACCTAGGCCCTCTAGCTTGGTCCTGTGAGCCTTATCCCTCTGATTTAATCCCTTAGATAGAAAAGTACATATATAGGGTCCAAAAAAGATGTTTCTCGAGAAGGCACGTGTAAATCAATGCTACCGTTCTTGTTCACTGTGTTCTTCAATCAGATATTTTAATGGATGGTAAACTAATCAATCTCTTCATTCCACAGTTTACTAGGGAGTGTGTGTTGGAAAGAAAGGCTTCTGAAACCAGATTGCATGGCATCAAATTCTTCTTTATTTCTTAGAAACCAGGTGTCTCCCCACTGGTCCAGTGACTTTATTTCATGCAAATCTGGACATACATTAGGAATCATAGACGTTTTTCTTAAGTATTCCAGTCCCCCCTGCCTCACCGTCTTTCAGTTCCACCTCCAGTTCTAGATTCCAGTTCTGCAGGAAGTAAAAGCCAAGGCTCACGTGCATACCGGAATGACTGTAAGGAAAGGGAGAGGCTGTCACCACCGCCAGAGGCAACTCTAAAAACAGGTATCAGTAAATAAAAAGGCAGTGAATACAAGCACAGAATTCTGCAGGCCATTCTCATCATGGTTCCCAGATTTTGCCTTTCCATGCACCTCTTCCATAAATATTTTTTGAGGCTCCAACTAAGTTTTAGACACTGCTATAGGGACCACAAAAGAATGAAAAATCAAAAGTGAAAAATGAAGAATAGTTGGTCTCTAGGAAACTAAACTCTAGTTGGGAGGAATACAGGGAAGGAATCCAGAGCTTATGTTTTAATTTTTTTCTCATACCTAAAATCACATCTCAGAGAGTGGTTCTAGTGTAGACATGCCTTCACCTGGTTAAGTTGGGAGCATCAAAACAAACATCTTCGGATTGCATAGACCAATCACGCCATCATACCATGCTTTATCCCACTGCATTCTCAAAATTCACCCTTCCCCACTTCCACCCAGTGTCAAGGCCCGAAACAGAGTCAGCCTTATTCACTGCTACCACACTCACTTACAGAGCCATGCCTAGAAGTGTTTGGAGGCAGGCATCTCAACAAGTGTGGGGACTGCAAAATGACCAAACATAAAAGGAAGGCACACTGTTGATAATTCTCACAGGCTCCCTGACAGAAGCTTTTGAAACTGAATTTTAACGGTGTTCAGGAAGCACACCCACAGTACGATGCTCACCCCTCTCAGTTCCAACAGGCGTCAAGCAGAGGACCCAGGAGCTGCCCAGGTTGCCTTAACCCAAGGCAGGTCAAATCATCTGAGTTCATCTACCATATTTGGAATATTTCAAAGTCGGGCTATTTCTGGCCACTGGTTCATTATTGGGGTTCAATTTCTTTTTTGCGGGTTCATTCACAGTCAGCTTAGGGAAGTTAGGAGAGTTTTTAGAAAAATTGTACTTGTCTAATTGTTCACTCCTTAAGGCCAATTGCCTCAGGTGCTCTATTTTATAAAGCTACTAATTCCAAGTGTTCAGCACTGTGAGCCCTTTCACTTTGAGACTGCCTACTCATTAGTACCTAATTCCAGTTTGCAAAGAGGTTAGGCACTCGCTTCCATGGGCAAGTTCACCTAACATCAGTCTATCACCTAACATCAGGTATCACCACGTTGAACGTCAGTCTATGTGACTCTTGGAAAGATGGCAGGCAACACCACTTACGTGCATCCTCCTCTTGGGTTATCTATTTCAAATTTCCCAAACTGCCAGCAGAACAGCTTCCTTTCATGGCTTTTGGCAATAGTCTTAGTTTTTCATTTCCTGTTTTGCTTTTGAGTATTTGCTCTCCATCTGGAATGTGAACAACCATGGATTTATATGGTATGGGATGTTGATAGGGGACACATAATCCACACAAAAAACCTTTTCCTTTTCAAGAACAAATTTGGCTTCTTAGTTGTACCAGAAAGGTAGCAGAGCTCGGATGTTATGTCAATGTTTTTTTAAATGGCGTTTTTCCATTGCAAGCACCGTTCCTATAGCATAATCTAAAATATTCCCTGTGGAATTACCTCCATAAACAAACACACTTCAGTAAGTAGCCCTTTGCCAGGGTCACTGGAACTAAAATGAACAACAAAAAAATTCCACCCACTCTTATTTCTGATGGTGACCTAATGTTACCCTTGAAATGTGGAAGGAGCAACACCCCAGGGCATAACCTTAGTTGGCTATAGACCTTCCACTTGGTTATAACCCTCTTTTATTTTCAATTGCTGAACTTTTACAGCTACATAACGAAAAGCTTTATTGTTAAAGGTTATGTTGCTTTTTTCCTTTCCAATTATAAAGAGTATATCTTTGTCTTTGCAGCCTGGGGAAGGCAGGGAAAGTAAAACATCATTAAATAGGTTTATTAAGTGATTTATTTTTCATCATAGGTAGTTTGGATTATAGCACTTTACATAGACATTTAGTTATATCAAAGAAAACAGAAACAAAGCTACATAGTAAAGTTTTAGCAAAAAAAAAAATCAGTTCTTGGTCACCATGTAATACTTTTGAGGGTTTGTTGCACCTGAATCCCTTGCCATTCCTCATGATACACTGCTCTCAGTCCACTCAGAGGCTACTGTCTCAGCAAGATTGACTATTACAGGGCAAGAACAGAAAGTTTCCCATGTAATGTCACCACATTTTTTACATTCTGAGAATCCTTCCCCAGGCACCAGCACAGTTTTAAAGGCAGAAAGGTGACCATATTTTTATGACAGGTTTTTTTTTTTTTTCCCCCTTGGTCTGAGGTTGGAGCACAAGAACAAAATAGCTCTTTTTGTTCATTGTACCAAGAAATTCCCTCCTGGATCTATCAAGTGTGACTGTTCACATAGCAAATAGCTTGGACATATCGAGACATAAACACCATATGAATAAAACATGTTGCAATTGTTGGATATAGTTATGTTTTTACAAAGACAAGGTGTTCTGCTCTACACTATTTGCAGAAGTTCACAGTAATCATTCTCAACTGTGACACTTTATCTTATTAACTGAATAAAAATACTTTTAATTATCTCAGTTAACTCTGTTTATTGTGACAGTATGTGCATCATTAATTTGGAGTGGTTTTTTTTTTTAACTGTACTGTAACACAATGGATGTCTAGGTTGAGTTCTGAATTGTTTTATTTTAAAAACGGTTGAATATTTATTTGGTTTCTACATTTCCACTCAGAGATTATTTATCTATTTTCTTTTCTGTTAAATCTAAAATGAAATCTTTTAAAATGAAGACTGGGAAGAAAGATCATTAATTAGTCATATCTTGATGTTTTACTGATAATCAAAAGTTTCACAAAATAAGCAATTCTGTCTCATCTCAATTGCTGTACCATGTGTAAAGAGAATACAACCCCTAAAATGAAATTAATCTGGGCCACACAGTGATGGAGAGGCTAAGATAGGCAACCGATTTTCCAGGCAGAGGCTGAGGAAGTAGCTGAAACACATCACCAGTTTATGGGTGGAGTGCCACAGCCCAGCACAGTTGTGGCTTTTTTAAAGGTGTCTGCCTTCAAACCCCCTGCAGGGCTTTACTACCTCATTGCCCTGGGCACTGACCCGGTGGAGATTTCCCTATTCACAGACAACCTACAGCAATTTGCACTTATTGACACGGTAGCAACTAATTGGTCTTCACGACCTGCAAACTTTCAGGAAGGTCAATTCAACCCACCTTTGTTGTGTCAGGGATCAATGTACAATTCCTCAAATCAGATGCACTTCTGCTCCCTAACCCCACTGGAAAGTCTTCTGAGCTTTTCTTAGTTGCCTCAATGAGAAGCCCTCAGACTTATTTAGTGTGAGGTTTGAAGATTAATATAACACCGTTTTGTCATCCCTATGAAAGGATAAAATAAAATATACCAATATGCCTTCTAGAAAGATTATTAAATTGTATTGAATTATTTCTATAAATTAGGTCTGGTGCTAGATGAGATGGGTGTGTGTGTGTGTGTGTGTGTGTGTGTGTGTGTGTAGCATTTTGTTTTGCATTTAATACTTACAATACCAGGTTAAACCAGGGAAGCAGTGTATGAAGTAATTAAGGGAACAGACTCTGGAGTCAAACTGTCTTGGTTCAAATCCCTGATCTTGGTTTACTAAGTGTGTGACCTTAAGCAAGTTACCTAGCATCTCTGTGCCTCAGTTTCCTTATTTGGAAAAAAAGAGAATGGTAACATAGAGTTGTTTTGAGGATTTAATAAAATGAATAAATATAAAGAACTTAGAACTTTGCCTAGTACACAGTACTTATTATCTCTATTCTATAGTTTAGGGCTCAGAAGACTAAGGAAAAAGGTAGAGCCAGACTCTGAGACTAGAAGTGTTTTGCACCATACCAGTAATTTCCAACAAGTTATATAAGCAATACTGATGGTACAGGAAATAATTGTAGGCAGCACATGGGCACTACTTCATTTCAATATTATACATTTTCATATGAAATTGAAAAATTTTAAATATATAACTAGCATATAAAATATGTCATTTTATGAATTCTATTGTTTAGGTTGGGGTCAAATAAAACAGTCGATTTAAAGAAAAATAATAAGTAAGTGAAAGTACATATAATACACAAATATGGCAAAAACTGAAGTCATTTGTACATGAACATCTAGAGTTCAGGAACAGTCCACTATAACATATCATATCCCTAGTATATTGTCATCTAAAACAATAGTTTTCTGAATCCAAGTTAAGTACCATAATGAAAATGAAGTACTGTACCTGTTCTCTGTCTATATTGTCTAAATTTAATCAATTAATGAAATTAAATTATATACCTGTGATATACCCAACAATCTGCTTTATATTGATTTGAGAGAACTCTGCCCTTGAAGAAGAAATAGGTTAGTTGAGGAGAAAAATCCAAAAGATATGAAAGAGAACTCAAAAGCTCACTAACCTGTGTGGTAGTATTTATACATAGATATTCAAATATATAAGTTCAGGGTAGAGAGAAATTAGTATTCATTTGAAAATCAGAAAAGATTTCATATGAACATGGGAGCAGAGCAGGTCTTGCATGTGACTAGACAGGGAAAGGCCTACAGGAGTTAGGAAGCACTGAGCAGCTCATCAGAATCAACAATGGCTCTTTCAAACAATGGAAGTGCCAAGGTTGGACTCCAGATTTTTACATCAAAATCTTCAAAGGAGTAGGGCAGGAGTGTTGTGTCTTTTTTCCTCTACCATGCTGATTTTGTTGTAAACGTGGCTGTGTCTTTCGTGAGTATTTCTGATTTCTAGATGCCAAATAGCTTTCCTGTCTTTAGCCATCTAGAAGAGCAGCCCCTATCTGAAAAGACCTGAGGAGGAAGTGGAACAGGTCTTGGGGTTGGTCTGTCCTTCCTGTTCTTTCCCTGTTTCTGGAGACTGCACAGTGTGGTAGACAGAATTCCACAATGGCAACCATGGTCTCTGTACCCTGGTGTTATGACCTGTCTCTGCCCTTGACATTAGGTAGGACTCTGACTTGCTTCTAGCCAACAGAATGTAGCAAAAGTGATGGGATGTCATTCCCGTCTAAGATTCTGTCTCATCAGACTGGAAAGAGAGATTTTCCTGTTATCTTTGAAGAAGCAAACAGCCATATTGTGAATTCCCTATAAAGAGAGCCACATGGCAAGGAATGCAGGTGGTGTCCAGGGCCAGAGGGCACCCTTCAGCTGGTAGCTAGTAGGAAATCAAGGCTCTCAGTCATACAGATGCAAGGAAATGCATTTTTCCAACAACCTAAATGACCTTGGGAGTTGATTCTTCCTTAGTTGAGCCTCCAGATGAGAATGCAGCCCAGCTGAAACCCAGATTACAGCCTTGTGGAAACCCTAAGAAGAGGACCTCTTTAAACTGTACCTGGACTCTAAATCCACAAAACTGTGAGATAACAGATGACTCTATATTTTAGGCCTCTAAGTCTGGGGTAATTTCTTATTCAACAACAGAAAATCAGTAATCTGACTTTAGCCTAAACAAATGGAGGAGAAAAAGTCATGCTGGTATCTGGATCGAAGACACAGTTGACTCCCTGACTTACCCTTCTGCTCCTAGTAGTAGTTTATCATGCACTTACATTTTTCCCTTGGTGACTTGCAAGAAAGAGTGGTTCTACCATAGGTCACTTCCTCCTCAATTACCATTTGAAGTCCCATCTCATTCTCAATACTGTAAATGTATCTTAAAAAGTAGAGGGACAAAAATTTGAATAAATAGGTTAGAAGCTAGGATTTTTTATGATAATTTTTTTTCATTAATATAGAAGTAAATGTGTTCATTGTAGGAAGTAATCATAACAGGAGAAGAATCATCTAAAACAACAGCATGAGAAATGTCCGCTGTCAATATCGTCCACTATTCCCCTGGTCTCGTATATACATATACACTGCAAATATGGCACCACATGTCCCTAAAAACCTACAGTTTTGAATTAATATATCATGCATGTTTTTTCAGGTTATTTAATGATTTTTGACAACATCATTGTTAGTTTTATTATTATTCTGACATGATACTTCATTTTACAAAATATGATTTAATTCATTTAATGAATGTGGATAATGTCAGAATTTGAAAGGACTGTAAAAATTTCCCACTTGATAGGCATTTGGGAAATATTAAGTGGTCATCAAGCTTATACTGAACCACATCAGGGTTTTCAAAGTGTAATGAGCATCACCTGGTGATCTTAGTAAAATGCAAATTCTGATTCAGAATCAGAATCAGGTCTGGGTTGGAGCCAAAATTCTTTATTTCTCCAAGCTTATAGCTGATGCTGATATGTTCCTGGCACTTAGACCTTATGTTGAGTAGGAAGGGATTAAATAAGGGAGACATTGGAATCACTAACCACAACTTGGAATAGAAGGCCTAAACCAGGGAAGTTGCAATAGCAATGGAAGGTAAAAGAAGTTGATGGATATTTCAAAGAACAAGCAAGAGGACTTCATGACAAATTGAATATAGAGCACAAGTGTTGTAGAAGATGTAAAAATTGTCTCTGCATCCTAAATTGGAAGGCTTCAAGATTAGGGATACTATTGACAGAAATGTAGGCAATTTTAAAAGACTGTGATGAGGTTGACTTTGACCATGTTGATTTTTTTTTTTTTTTTTTTTTTTTTTTGAGACAGAGTCTTGCTTTGTTGCCTAGGCTAGAGTGAGTGCCGTGGCGTCAGCTTAGCTCACAGCAACTTCAAACTCCTGAGCTCAAGCGATCATTCTGCCTCAGCCTCTCAAGTAGCTGGGACTACAGGCATGCACCAGGCATGCCCGGTTAATTTTTTCTATATATGTTAGGTGGCTAATTAATTTCTTTCTATTTATAGTAGAGACGGGGTCTCACTCTCTTGCTCAGGCTGGTTTCAAACTCCTGACCTCGAGCAATCCGCCCGCCTCGGCCTCCCAGAGTGCTAGGATTACAGGCGAGAGCCACCACGCCCGGCCAACCATGTTGATTTTAATATGAGTAAGTTATTGCTGTGGGTTGAATGTTGGCCCTCACAAAGATATATTGAAGTTCTAACCACAGATACCTATGAATGTGGTTATATTTGGAAATAGGGTCTTTGTAGATGCAATCAAGTTAAAATGAGGTCATACTGGATTTAGGGAAGGTCCTCAATCCAATGACTGGTGTCTTTCTAAGGAGAGGGAGACTTGGAGACACAGAGACACACACAGGGAAGAAGGCCGTTTGATGATGGAGGCAGAGGTGGGAACGATGCACCTGGAAGCCCAGGAATATCAAGATTGCCCGGAACAACCAGAAGCTAAGAAAAGGCAAGGAAGAATTCCTTCACAGGCACTTCAAAGGGACACCGATGCCTTGATTTCAGGCTTCTAGCAAGCAGAACTGTGAGAGAATAAACTTCTGTGGTTTTAAGCCACCCAGTTTGTGGTATTTATTATGGCAGCTCTACAAAACTAATACGGTTATCTAATTGTTAAAGTTGTGAAAACAAATAGAAGTATGAGATTGGAGAACACACCGGTCAGAGATAGAGATGCCAATTTTAGATACTTTAGAATAGAAATTGTAGTTCAAGTTTAAATCATTCAAACCACGAGGAAAATAAACATATAGAGAGAAGAACTGACTGAATAATAGCCTTGAAATCCACTCACTGTTTAGGAAACTGACTAGGGAAGTATGGCAACACCCCTAAGCCCCACTAGCCAATTCTGCATAAAAGACTGAATTAGACAATCTTGGAGTTCTTTTGCAACTCTATTATTTTACATCCATCATTAAGCTCATACTTTGGCTAGATGCTGGGAAGCTAAGAAGCAATAACAGCAAAATACAGAGTATCTTTGGTGATAATGACAACAATAGGAATACTTTGTATTGTGCCTTTCTGAGGGAGTTGAAAACATTTTTATCTGTAATATACTATTAATCCTAACACCTTCACTATGAAACAGAACGAGCATTATCATCATTTAAAGGATAAAGAAACCGAGACACGGGAGAGTTAAATGAAAAAGATTCTTCAGTGTAATATATTGCCTGAATTGAGGCAGAATGCTTATCAGGAGAAAAACTAATGACAATATAAAGAGCACAGAAATACTGGTGGGAGACACATCATCTTCTCTCACTCTCCCTCCCTTTCCCCCTCCTGCAGCTCTTCCTTCCTCCCTCCCTCCCTCCCTGTCTCTCTCTCCTCTAAATTTCCTTGCCTCTATTTGTAAAAATAGATTTTGGTTACAAAATTGTACATTGGATGATCAGGAAAATAGATATTTTTCTTCCTCATGTGTTTTCCATCCTTGGGTTAATGAATAAAGAAAAGTTATGTCAGATACTCTATCATTTCTGTAAAGCTGTCAGTTTTCTCCAGTCATTAAGGACTGGAGCAGTTATCAGTGGTATTTTACTTAGGGAAAGAAGCTGCAGAGCTGCCAAATCTATGTTGTCATGAGAGTTGAGCCTCATTTTGTTCTTCAGAAAAAGCCAATTCTTGAGCTGTCTTACCCCTTCAGAAGAGACATTCCCAATGCGCTTCAACAAAGCATTAAAATTTTACCTTTTCTTGATGTTACACTTGCGTTCTTTGTGGCGCCCTTACCTAGAAAGTTGAAAAACAAAAACCAACAACATCAAACAGTCTGCACTAAAACACAACCAAAACTTCTTATTGGCAGTAAACATCTTTAGAACAAATCACACTTGAAAATTATGGCACACCTTGCACAAGTTGAATTGTGGACTACATAGAGTTAAAAGTTCTTTACTTTAAAAAGCTGTCAGAGAGGAATTTTCATTCTTTCATTTGCCTTTGAAGAGTGACTAGCCTGCAGCAATCTCAGCTATATTTTTCCACCATGACACAATAACAATCCCAAGTGACATACCTCCTGAATGATTAGAAATTGTATTAGGCTACAGGAACCCAGGACTCTAAAGGCAGGAACTCAAGCATGCTTTCATGAAGCCCCATTTGTGATGGGTTGCTTTCTAACTGGGTTTTCTAGTGGTAGTTCCCTAGGATTACTCTACCCTTTGCCACACATTGACTGGAATCAATAAATACCAAAGACCAAAAAACGACACCAAATACTAAGCTAGTCGTGTTGCTACAATCAATGAACTATTGCTATAATGAATTGCTATAATGCTATAAGGAATAATTGCTATAATGAATAAAACAGAACCAGTGTTATCATCATTTAAAGCATGTAAACACTGGCTGGGTGCAGTGGCTCACACCTGTAATCCTAACACTTTGGGAGACCAAGGCAGGAGGATCGCTTGAGGCCAGACCAAGGCAGGAGGATCGCTTGAGGCCAGGAGTTCAAGACCAGCCCAGGCAACCACAGACCTTGTCTCTACAATAAGTAGAAAATTAGCCGGGTGCAGTGGCATGCACCTGTGGTCCCAGCTTCTCAGGAGGCCAAGGCAGGAGGATCACTTGAGCCCAGGAGTTGGAGGCCACAGTGAGATATGATGATACCACTGCACTCTAGCCTGGGTAACAGAGTGAGACCCTGTCTCAATTAAAAAAAAAAAAAGTAAAACCTGACACATGGGAAGTTTAGTTGAAAAGATTTTTCACTATAACAGAGTAAACTGTCCAGGGGAGTGGATCTGTAAGACACTCTGAGACCTCTGCACTAGATGGTCCATGAAGGAATGTTCTGCTTCAGTCCTTTGACCAGTGCCTCAGAGCAGGCATTTTATAAACATTTGCTGATGTGTGAATAAAAGCATTTGTACCTATACTTTACCAGTAGGAGAATATTGGCACTTATAGTTTAATGATGCTTTACATACTTGTGAATGCCAGAATGGTGAAGGGCGTGGGTGGGTGGGTAGGTGGGGAGAGCAGAGTTTAAAATAAAGGGAGGAGATAGACCTGCTCTTTTTGCTTCACTACTTTATTCATCATAGTGATGCCAAGCCAGTTATGCATCCCACTTCAAAGGGTTTTTGTAGTGCCTTTAGTAATTTTCAGTAAATGTTAGCTATTATTATTATTACTATTATTATTATTGTTATAGAAATGGATAATGGGTTCAGAAGTCATGAAAACTGAAACCATATTTCCATAGCAAATGTGAGTATAAAGGCACATAATCATTAAAAAAAAAAAAGCCACATACTTCAATGTATATATCCCATTTATCCAACCAGCTTGGTGCCCTTAATGCTATTCTCTTTGCCCATAACCTGAACTCCAGACATTTTGTAAAATGTTCCCTACCCCAGAATAGTTGTTTAGCATTACTTCTTGGGTAAATCCAGGAGAAATAGGCCTCTAATTGAGCTGGGCTTCTTTGGCATTGAGCTGGGCACTGAGGTAGGTTGGGCTATTTTCAGCTGCTGACTAATAATAATAATAACTATCATTTATTGAGAGTCTACTATGTGCCAGCTGCTCCATTAGGCACTTTATTTTCATTATTTTATGTAATCTCACAACAACCCTACTGGAATGTACTATTATTACCTCCATTTCCCTAGGAAGAAGCTGAAGCTCAGAAAAGTTAAATAACTTTTTCCATGGTCATCATGGAATTGTCTCACTGTGAGTAGAAGCAAACAGAGAAGTGAGGGCAAATTTAAAACAATAAGACAGAGAGCTGAACTGGATTAGAACTATAAATTCTGCCACATCTCAGTTAAAGCAAATTCAGAGCATGGAGATTTGAGAGACCCTCTGGAGCACTAGGTTGTCACAAGCTCCCAGGTTTGGATATCCTTGACTTCAGCTCAGTACAGGTTTCCACCTCCTGGCCCTGGCCTGCTGCTGTGGTTACATCCTTAGCAACTGGGAGGCATCCTTGGCCAGTTGATGAGAATCACCATCAGTGGTTCGTATCTTCTTGGTTTCTTGACAAGTCAAGCTTATAGTCTAACAATTACAGTAGTTGCAGTGCATCACAGCATTTTTGGAGCTTCTTTTTCAATGTCACCTTCAGGTCCTGGTCCTATATCACATTTTTTAAAAAATCTTTATCTTTTAAGATTGAATTGGGCTTTTAAAGCCACTTAAAGTCATTGAGATCTAAGCCTGATGAGAAAAGTGGAGATCTAGCTAGGTAAATAATATTGATATTAAATAACATCAATCATAAAATGTAAGCAAGAAGATTTATTCTGAAGGCAACTCCCAAAGTGGCGTTTCACAGATGTTCAGAATGAGGAAGTCATCTCTGGGCTCTGCATGTGGCCTCCCAGAGCTATCTGGGAGTGGATATCTTACACAATCAAGAGTTGACACCTTCTTGTGTTTTCTTATGGTTCTGTGACTTCTCTCACCAGGCTAACTAAATGTCTCCTCCTGATAAATCTTGATTGATTTAAATAATCGTTTACCTGAGTATCTACTGAGTGACAATGAAGCCTGTCATTCAATATATTAGCATTTTTTTTCCTACCATGTGTGAACAAGTTGAGATTATTATGTCATTTTATAAATAAGGAAACAGACTCATAGGCAAGTCCTATGACACCTGCTTCCTCAGTAGTATTAGTAGTAATAGAATTGTTTGGGTTTCTTTTGAGGGTTGCTCCATGCTTTATTATTTTTTATTTCAGGATATTATTGGGGTACAAATGTTTAGGTTATATATATTGCCCACCAGAACTAGTATTTAAACCCAAATGAGGCTTAAGAGAATGCCTGTTTTCCACCATTCATAACTGCTTCAGCCTTGGCCTTTTTAACCCCTCTCCAAGCAGAATATTTAGGGAATACAATACTTTCTCACTTCTAAATTAATCAAATGGCATACATATGTCATACTCTCTTCTCAAATAAGAGAATGAATTTTTTAGGTAAAAAAAACCAAAGCTATTTTACTTCACAAATACTTATGAACTATGTTAGATTTCTTTACTTCCCTAAGAAATAATAGGAAATAATGTGATTTATTTTAGATAAGGTTTTAAGATTATTTAAAAGCTCTTACATTTAGAGGCTAGTACCTGAATCACAGATTGTATATTATTCCCAAGTCTCATTAGAGTTTTCAAGGAGAAAGTCATCCTTATATCTACCAGCTAGTAGAGTATCTGCCAATAGAATTTATAGTGCAAGAGTGACCATTAACTCCTACTTCTTTAAAGCACATTTCTCTTAGAGACCTTGACAGTTTAGACATAGGGCAAAAGCTTCATTTATTGACTTCTAGTTGAAGAAGATGAAAAGGGTGTTTTGAAAAGAAATAGTAATAAAAATAAAGGTTGAACCATACAAGCCATCAAGGAGGAAGACAATAATACCATGCAAATGCCAGTTACATATATTTTTCCCTAGTATTAAATATTATGTCATATTGAATGCCTCGAAGTATTAACAAAAACAACCTTATACCTTATAAAATCAGATCTGACACTATCTAAGGCAATATTTTCAAACTAATGGTTACAACTCTGAAGTACATTATTTCATCAATTTAATGGGTCATGAACAACATTTCTGGGAAAAAAAGAATAGAATAGATTATTTTTTTTAAAAGAACAGATTAGAATAAAATAGAATATATCAGCCTACACAACACATGGTAAAGTTAAGTTTGTATTATGAATGTAAATTCTGTATTCACTACTATTTCCCAATCAAATAAAAAATAATTGTGCTCAGAACATAAGAGACAATAGATAAATATTTCTTATTAAATGAATGAATGAATATATATATAGGTATATATACTTTATTATTAATCCTTTACACTGGATCATAATGTAAATGTACTTCTTACCTAGGACGGGATAAAAATTTTACAAAACTCTGTGCATATACATATATAACATATACACACATATGGACATGTATACATATACACATATATGATAATAATGTATGATGATAATCATACATACATATATAATATCTTCAGTCAAATATCCTAGAGGCAGAGTCTGAGATAGGGATTTTTGTGCAAGTGACATATTAAAGAGAGTGTCTGTAGGACACAGCCGTGAGGGACAGAAGCAGAATAAGCCAGTAGAGAGAAAGCAAGGAAAAGCTAGGCCTCTAGCCTCCCAGCCTTCTCCAAGAAAGGCAGCTCCCATCAGCCAAGGACAATCTCCATCCAGAGGAGTGGGCAGTGACAAGCCAGACTCCTCCCAGCTGATAATTTTTCATTCATTTACTCAACAAATACTTACTGACTGCCTACTCCATGCCCAGAAGCTGTATTAAGCCCTGGAGCCTGACCCAGCCTCATAGAGAATATAATTTACTAGATCAAGGCCCAGATGCAATTTTTTTAAAAAAGATAAAATACATATGATAGAATACTTTTATATTAGGAAAAGAGGCCATTTCCATCACAAATCAGATTCCCTGTGTGACCTTGAAGTTTCTTTCACATCTTAGTTTTCCTAGACTTTTTAACTCCTCACAACGAAACCAGCACATGCATTTAAAATGAGGTGAGCCACATGTGAAGGTATATATTTGGTGTGATTAGCAGCCTAAAGGAGTTTTTGAATATACCAACACTTTTCAAAAATATGTAAAATGTGTCACCACTTTAAAGTTTGCAATTATAAGAATTATTATATGAAGTGGCAAAAAAACCATGTCAACTCTGCTATTGGTATGGAAATAAAAAGTTATATTTCTGAAGAAGAGAATTTAGCAGAATCTTAGCAAAGCTAACCAAGCAAGACAATTTCTAATCTACTGCTTCTACATGTTCTCCTAATTTTAGATGATGTTTTAAATATTTGGATGATTAAAATAATAAGCTACACAATCTAATTTTACGAGACCTGTGGGCATACATTAATATTGAAGGACAGTGGAAAAAAATCTCACTTATTCTCATTCTTCCTCCATCCTCACATTATTATTTTTTTTTTCAAGAGTGCATCAAGAATTTCTACCTTGCCAATATTAGCCCCAAAATACAGTTTTAATCACGTCACTCATCCGCTCCAACACCCTCACTATCTGTGGCTCATTTACAGTCTAGAAGCAACCTGCTTTTCCAATCCTTTCTCCTACTATAGACACATGCTGAATTTAAACCCTGCCTGGTTCTCTGTTCTATTAACTGTCCTCCTTCCACCCACAAGTAAGGCCACTTGTTCATTTGCACCTGTTCATTTGTACAGCCCTCCTAGCCCCACCCCCAGGGGCTCTGGATCTAATCCTGACCTAGCTCAGAAAGTATAGCAGATTTATGGTCCTCTAATTCAACTCATGGAATTGAGGATGTGACCTTATCTCCAGCCTAGCTCTGACCTTGTGGTCGATATCATTACTTCTCAAATTCTAATGGGCATACAAATCACCTAAATCTTATTAAAATGCAGATTCTGATTCAGTAGAGAGGCATGGAGCCTGAAATTCTGCATTTCCAGAGCTGCCAGTCTGGGGATCACACGTGAAACAGTAATGTCTAGTGCATTGATTCTCAAATATGTCTGCACCTTGGGCTCACTCGCTGATACCTAGGTCCCATTTCTGAGTTTACTGGTATGGGGTACAACTGGATTATGGAGAGCTTTCAAAGCTCCCTAGTTGGTTAATGTACAACATTTGAGAGACACTGGTCTAGTAAATACTCCAGTTCTGATAATTAGGTCCTTGGTTTTTCTGCTTGCCTGAGATATAGTCTCCAAAGTCTACACAATATGATTATTGCCATTCTAACTTCCACCTGCCTGGACTCTCACCAAATCACACACTGAAGCTCTTCCCTTGAATACTGGTGGGGTTCTGCTAAATTTTGGAAGATTTCCTTAATGCCAATTATAGGGGCTGCTTTCCTAGATCTTTAACTATAGGCTCTGACATTGTTGGCTCTGAGATTTCCTATCATGGCATGTTTCTCCTGCCCATCAAATACTTACTGCATGGCATTCCATAGCCACATAAGAAATACTTGATGACATAAATTTTATCAGAATAATTTATTTAATTAAATCCTTACCAAGTACCTCTTATGTGTCAGGCAATGTTCTAGAAACTGGGGATACAGCATTAAACAAAAATAGACCTGGCAAAGCCCTTTGCCTATTGACACCTCTGTGCTAATAAGAGATACAAATAATAAGCAAACAAATATACAAACTGAGCTGAAATAATGGTAAAAATTTTGAAGAAAAGTAAGCAGAGTAAAAGGATAAAGAAAGACAAAGCCTGATATTTCACATACGATGGTCTAAGGAGGGCGCCCTGTGTAGGAACCATTTAAGCAAGACTAAAGTGAGGTGAGGGAAAAAGCCACACAACTACCTGGCAGGAAGAAAATTCAAGGCTGAGGGAAAAAACAAGGGCAAAGGCCTTGAGTGGGCAGCGTGGAGTGTTTAAGGTAGAGAAACAAAGCCACCCACAGTGGGGCAGAGTGGGTGAGCAAGTATCTGTGTCAGGAGGTGGGAAGCAGGGCAGAGGCCAGATTAGTCACAGTAGGGACTTTTATTCTAAGTGAGATAGAAGCCTTCAGAGGGCTTTGAACAGAGGATTTTAAAGGGCTGACTTGGCTCTAATAGATTTTGTGTGTGTGTGTGTGTGTGTGTGTGTGTGTCAGAATCTATGTGACAATGTTTGCCAACACTTGCAGTCGCTAACCTTTAGGATACATCACAGAGAAAGTTTATTGGCCCATGTCGTCTTCAACTCCTTTCAAATGTTTAATGATTAGACAACTTCAACTCTGTAGTCCCAATAAACAGAGAAACAGAGCTTTTTATAGGGGCCGCACCTTTGTAAATTCTCATTTGGTTTTTAAAATATAGATATGGGTGAGGGAATTTATCCTTTAAACAGAGCACTCAAATACCTCACACATCCCATCTGGATGCCAAACAGGTATCTCAAACTTAATGTGGTCAAAAAAGAA
This sequence comes from Microcebus murinus, assembly GCF_040939455.1. NCBI lineage: Eukaryota > Metazoa > Chordata > Mammalia > Primates > Cheirogaleidae > Microcebus > Microcebus murinus. The sequence goes on from NC_134105.1 coordinate 64,959,279, forward strand.
CCATTGATTTTTCTCTGCCAAATCTACTCCTCGTCCTCCATCTAGGCAATTTTTCAGGTCAAAACTCAGTTGCCATCTTAGATTCCTCTCTCATCCTCATGTCTGCTCCACTGTTAAGTCTTACTGTTGAAATCTTTCATCAGTCAACCACTGTCACCACCTCTACTGCCACACCCTCTACTCCACCACCATTTGCAAGGGTGAGAGAAATCAAGAGTTCAAGTTTTAACATTCTGGGTTTGAAAGGTCAATCAGGCACCCAAATTACAATGAAGTTGGCAATAACAGAAATGACTCCCAAGTTCAAGCGAAAGTTCTGGGCTAGAGGTATCATTCAATGGACTTGTGGATGCAACTGGTGTTTAAAGCCATAAGACTACATGAGATAGACATAAGACTATATAACACTATATATTGAGTGTATAAAGATAGAGAAGATGTCCTGGGACTGAGTCCTGGAGCTCTCCAAGAAAGGAGACTGGCTAAGAGTCCTTGAGAGATTGCAGGAGAATCAAGAGAAAATGCTATTCTGGAAACCAAGACAGGAAAGTGTTTCAAAAGCAATAAGTGATCACTTGTGCCAAATGCTTTTATAGATTCAGTAAGATGAGGGCTAATAATTGGCAACTGAACCTAGCTATCTGCGATCTCTTGCCCAGACTACTATAATAGCTTCTTAATCTGTCTTGCTACTTCTCATTTTGCCACTCTACAGGTTGTCTTCCACACAAAAACCCACACTGATCTTCCTAAAGCTTAATCATATCAGATCATTTCCCCACTTAAACCCTCCAATGGTCATTCCTTGCAAATGAACTTAAATAGGCAAAGCTACAAATCATCTGGCTTCTGCCTACCTTTCTGAACTCATCTCCCTCCATGTTTCCCCCATTACATTCCAACCAAATTAGCTTTGAGTTATAGTGTCTGTGGAAGACACTGTAATGAACACAGTGAATGCCCTCCCCTTATCCTGTCTGCAGTTCAAAAGTTTTCAATGCCCTGAAAGTTTCCTACCTTTAGCATCTGGAAGTACAGAGGTTAATACTCAAGAATTATACTCAACCAGTGGGATAGGGAAGAAGGCAGATACATGGCCCAGCCTCTCAAGTCTCTGACAGGTTGATCCTGAGGTATGTTTCAAATGGTTCCTCAAAGGGGCTCACTCCAAGGGAAATGAGCCCCCGTTACCCATAGCAGTAACTCACTTATAAGCCAGCCTTCATTGTCTTCTCTCTGCCTGTCCACCTTCTCATTTCCTCTCTGGTGCTTCCTGGGGTGACTTCCCAAATAAACTACCTCTATTCCAGTCCTTATTTCAGGGTTTGTCATGGAAAATCCAAAGGAAAACATATACCATCCTTCTCATCCTCAGGCTTTTGCAGGTGCTCTGTTTTCACCTTAGAAAGCTCTTCTCTCAAATCTTTGTATGTCATTTTTCTCATCAGTGAGTGTCTTAGTCTGTTTGGGCTGCAATAACAAAATGCCATAAATGGTAAGTTTATAAACAACAGAAATTTATTTCTCACAGTTCTGGAGGCTGGAAAGTCCAAGACCAAGGTGCCAGCAGATTTGAAAGGCCCATTTCCTGGTTTCATAGATGGCACCTTCTAGCTGTGTCCTCACAGAAGGGGCGAGAGATCTCTCTGGAGCCTCTTTTATAAGGGCACTAATCCATTAATGAGGGCCACCATGACCTAAGCACCACCCCAAAAGCCCCACTTCCTGATACTATCACTTCGGGGAATAGGATTTCAACTTGTCAATTTGCGGGGGACACAAACATTCACACCACTGCGGTGGGCTTCAACCTGAATGTTTCATCTTTAAAGAGCCTCCCTGACTCTTTGGTTCAAGTAGCTTCCATCAGCACTCTATCCTTGTTGTATCTTCTTCATAGAATCAATTGGTGCTAAAAGTTATCTTGCTTATCATTTCTCTCTCTCTCTCTCTCTCTCTCTCTCTCTCTCTCTCTCTCTCTCTCTCTCTCTCAGACAGGGTCTTACTTTTTTGCCCAGACATGAGGGCAGTAGCATCATTATAGCTTACTACTCAAAATTCTCAGCTCAAGTGATCCTCCTGCCTCTGCCTCCCAAGTAGTTGGAACTACAGGTGCGTGCCATGACACCCGGCTAATTTTTCTATTTTTTTAGACAGAGGTTTCACTCTCGCTCATGCTGGTCTCAAACTCCTGATCTCCAGAGATCCTCTTGCCTTGGCCTCCCAGAGTGTTAGGATTATAGGTGTGAGCCAACTCGCCCAGCCTTATTTATCATTTTATGAGTTTACTGGCTGTCACATTTCTTCCCTCCTCACACTCAACCCATCCCCAAACATAGTCAAGGGACACAAAATTGTAAGAATTTGGTGCAAACTCTCTCTGCCTCCTTGCTCAGACCCTAAAACACTATCTGGACTAGGGGACACAGTCAACATTTGTAGACTGGCTGACCTAAGGTCTTCTTCTCGTGGGGGGAATATGTGTACTCCTCCCATGGCTGCTCAGTATTACATTAGGGAGTCTGCGTGTATATATCCAATAAGTATGAAATATAACACATCTTTCAGGAACATAAGTTTGCTCAGAAAATAAATGGGTGTGTATATGTGTATATATGTGTATGTATGTATGTGTGTGTGTTTGTATGTGAGTGCATGTAGGAAATTCTTAAATCATTTACTTTTTCATAATTAAAATTTTATTTTTATATTTAAATAAACAGATATCTTATGGAGTAGCATAGGAGATTCTCCTGGGCTTTTGTGATAAAATAAGTGTTCTCTGTCCCTTGCTTTAGGGGTACTTTGATGGGAAAGTCTAAAAACCTTCCTCTTAGGGACCCATACTCTAATTGGAAAAGGGGAGGAAGCTCTAATGGGAATGGAAGGCTACACAAGCTGTCCCTATTTTTTTCCTAAGTTTTTCCCCTGTTCTCTCAGGAGCTTTAAAGCCATTACCCATACCTCCCTATTTTCTGGCCCAGTTTTCCCCAACCTGAGTTCCCCAAAACCATTAATTTATGTTCTCTAGAGATTAAAGGAAATCTGTGCTCAAATAAGACTAGAAAACAGAAGATTAAACTTCCTTAGAACCTTGAATATGCTGATGTGCATTTTCTTATACCAAAGAGGAAGACTGTGTATGTAACTCTCAAATTTATTTGACCCTGTAATCCTTTCTAGAGTCTTTTTGTTTGTTTTGTTTTCTTTTTTTAATACACATGTTGGAAAACACTGCACTGATGGATGGTATTCCAAATCCTGAGCACACTTCCAGCTCAGATATCACACTGCGTGCTCTTGATAGAGGTTTGTATACCTAGATTTTCTTTAGTCTTCAAAAAAACCTTCAAGGTAGGAATGATAACCTTCAATTTCTGAGAAGAATATTGATAAGTAAAATAACCTGACGCAGTTTCCACAGCTAGCAAGAAGTAGAAAAAGGACTTGAAACCATGTTGATCTGGTTCCAAGGGCCCTTTTCTCTACTTAGCAAAAAAAGGTGAAATGTTCAAAAGGAGCTTCGGCTGAAGCTGAAGAACAGGATTTCCAGATGTGCTCCTCAAAAATAGAGAACACAGCAAAGGGGGTGGGGACTAAGGACTGAATTTTTTAAATTATTGATTATTTCAGCTGATATTTTGGACTTATTGTTTGTAAAATATTGATTTATTTTATATTCTTCTTAGAAATAATTATTTTTAAATTGTATGGAATTTTGAGGAAAACAGAACATTTTAGTTTGAATGCACTCTTTATAATCAGTCCATGGATAATTCAATACATCGCAAATTGAAAATTTTTTCTATGGAAGTATTTAAGAGAGGAATCATACACATTTCTACAGTAATTATGAACTTATTAACATAAAATTCAACATACAACTAGGTTGAATGTCTGTGTTGAATTTGAATTTTGAATCATATATAAAGTCATGAACTATATAGTGATGTTTGGATCAAGGATGTATTCATCAATGATAAAATCTTTGGTGGTGGGACAGCTTATGTAGCCTTCCATTCCCATTAGAGCTGCCTCCCCTTTTCCAATTAAAGTATGGGTCCCTCAGAGGAAGACTTTTAGACTTTCCTAACAAAGTTCCCCTAAACCATGGTGGTCCCATAAGATTATAATGGAGGTGAAAAATTTATATCCCCTAGCGACATCATAGCCTTCGTAACATCATGGCACAAAGTGTTACCTTTTCTATGTTTAGGTAGATTTAGATACACAAATGCTAATGTGTCACAAATCTCTGCAGCATTCACACAATAAAATGCTGTAAAGGTTTGTAACCTAGAAATGGAGCAACAGGCTATCATGTCTAGGTGTGTAGATGATTATACCATCTAAGTCTGTGTAAGTACATTCTATGATGTTTGCACAATGACAAAATCACCTAAGGATACATTTCTTAGAACGTATCTCCATCCTTGAGCAACGACTATGTGTGTGTGTGTGTGTGTATGTATATATACCTACATATAATTCAAAAATTTAAAAGTCTAATTAATTTTTAAATCTTTACATGCTCTATTTTATTTTATTTTTTTTACTTTTACCAAATAGACAGCTAAAATACAAGGTTGTATAATTTCAGTAGTGAACATATGGCAACTCTATGAGAAAAACTAATTGGAAAATAATTTTTTAAAAGATAAAGAATAGTTTTATCATGGTACAATAAGCTAAGTGACACCACCTAACCAGCCCAAGGTCCTGTTTCCAAGTCTTAGACTTTTACCCTTCCATTCATATTTTTGCATCACTCCCTATCATAGGAGACCTTCAGGTAGGTGTATGCCCAACCTCTACTCATAGTAAGGACAGTAGGTCAATTTGATGGCCAAACAAATGGTTGAAGAGTTGCTAGCACATTGTTAGAGTAAACAGCACAATCCCTCACTCACAGTTGATTGATTCCTGGCAGCCTTTAGGGAAGCAGATAGAATAGCTGCATTCTTGCTTTCAAAAGAAATCATCTCTGGGCCTTCTGAAAAATAAAGCAACTCAGTGACATTCTGGAGACCTGGCTCTCTCCTACTGAGTGTCTTTAGGCAAGTCATTTAACCTCTCAAGCTCTCAGTTTCCTTATTTGTAAAATGAGGTTGCTGAAATCACGAAAAATGTATCTAAACTTCTACAAGTTCCAAAATTATATGATTTTTTATCTTAGTTCTCCAAAGTATGCTACATCTTCTCTGTTATCCTCTCTGTATCTCATCTTCATCTTTGTTTTTAATTTGCAAAATTTCTGAAATAAGAGTATTGATGAAAGGTATAATAGAGTTCGACACAAATTTATTGTGCATTTTTATCAATTTGAAGCTACTGACAAACACTATATCATATTTACATGCACCAACAATAGTGAGAAGAAGATATTATTCTTCCCATACTATATTCATATTTCTCATACAACTTTTATGGGCAAATTGGGATATCATCCAGACCTCCTTATTACATCTGTAATGCAGTTTCAACAACACTACAATTAAATGTCCTTAATTTGATTACTTAAAGAAAATTTAATACATTATCTTTGCAAAGTTGTTTTCATTCTGTTGCTATCTAGCTTCAGCTGATATTATTAAAATGTTAAGTGGCCAGGAACATGCCTGTAATGCTAGCAATTTGAGAGGCTGAGATGGGAGGATAGCTTGAGGCCAGGAGTTCGAGAGCAGCCTGAGCATCATAACAAGATCCTGACTCTACAAAAAATTTAAAAAAATCAGCTGGGTATGGTGGCACATGCCTGTAGTCCCAGCTGCTTGGGAGGCTAAGGCTGGAGGATTATTTGAGGCCAGAGTTTGCGATTATAGTAAGCTATGATGACACCACTGCACTCTAGCCTGGGCAACAGAATGAGACTCTGTCTAAAGAAAGAAGAAAATAAAAGCTACAAAGAGCACATCTGAGAGCCATCCTCCTCTGTCCTGCTCTCCCACACTCCTTAAGTAGTTGCTACTCTTCTGGTTGAAAATTTAAAATAGACTCCTCTAACCAGCCCTAAAATAAGTTGCAAACTAGATAAATTCAATGTTTTTGCCCTCAAAGTTACCCTTTCAAAAAGTCGTCCTTGCCCTAACTCTTCATCCCACCTCTATAAGAGTAATAACACCTTAGATATGCACACCAAGGAATTTTAAGCAAGATGCTCTGTGATTCTGAGACTGACCTTGACAATGTGGAAAGGGCACTAGAGCCTAGTCAGGACATCAAGGATGCTGGTCCATTTGAAGATCTGATAAGCAATTTGACCTTGAGACAATCTTTGTGCTTCATAGAAGAGGGCTGGCTTCTGTTTAAAACCTTTTGGTAACTTCCAGTTTCTAGTCTGGCATGTAAGAAGTTGGAAGTTGCCATTCAATTCTAACAAGCAAAAAGCTAAACAAACAAAAATCAACAAGTCACCTTTTAGATCCTTCAGAAGTGAAGTTATGGGGCAAACCACTGCCTCCAAAACTGGAGAGACCAACAAGTAAGTGCAAAGAATCATGGTTTCAAAAAAAAATGGAGCAAAAAAACCCCAAGCACAAACCTCTATAAGAACCAGTGCCAAAGTAGGGAAATCTAAACTATACTTGATGAATTGCTAGAGGCTCAGTGTAAGAAAGCCTGAGAGAGAAAAACTCCAGGAGGACCGAGTAATCAGAAGCCCCAACACTTTTGTGAGTTTCACCTCCACAAGCTTGACCAGGTTCTCACAGTTCTCTCCTGCTTCTGGGAGGAGTGGGGGAAAACAAACCTTTTGAAATATGCCAGAACAGTCTGTTCTTAACAAAACTTGCCCTGAGGAGAAACTATTTAACCAGAGCATACTCTTCTGGGATATTATCAGAGCCTAAGTGACCTGGGGGAAGGGAAACATCAAACTCCAGCTCTAATCGTGTTTCACCAAAAGGAGGGATTAAAAAAAATACTGAGAAGCACAAGTCAAGTTCACAATCCAGGGGTTCAAGCTCATTAAAATCCTGAGATGTAATCATAGGACTATGGAAAGCTTTCCATGCCCCCACATCTTACGACACATTACTAAAGATTTACTTACTTTTACCCAGTACATCACATCTGTCCATCAAGAAAAATGTCTCAAGACTTTGAAGAGACAGAGCAAGCATTAGAACCAGACTCAGATACATCAGGAATGTTGGAGTTACTGGACCAGGAATTTAAGACGACTATCACTAAGATGCTGAGGGCTTTAATGGATAAATCAGGCCACATGCAAGAGCAGATGAGCAATGTAAGCAAAGAGGTGGAAGTTCTAAGGAAGAACAAAAAAAAAATGCAAGGCATCAGAAACACAGTAACAGAAATAAAGAATGCTTTTAATGGATTTGGTAGACTGAACATAACTGAGGAAAGAATCTCTGAGCTTAAAGACAGCTCAATAGAAAGCACCAAAACTGAAAAGTAAAGAGCGAAAAAGAATATCCAAAACTGCAGTGCAACTATAAAAAGTGCAACATGTGCATAATGGGAGTTCCAGAAGGAGAAGAAAGAAACAGAAGAAATATTTGAAACAATAATGACTGTGAATTTCCCCAAATTCAAAGACTTAGGAAGCTCAGAGAACACCAAGCAGAATAAATGCAAACAACAACAACAACAACAAACTACACCTAGGCATATCATTTTCAAACTACAGAAAATTAAAGATAAAGAAACAATCCTGAAAAACAATCCCTGAAAAAAAGCCAAGAGAAGAAACATCTTACCTATTAGAGGAACAAAAATAAGAATTACATCCAACTTCCTCTCAGAAACCCAAAAGCAAGAAGAGAATGGAATAAACTCTTTAAATTGTGAGAAAAAAATGCCACCAACCTAGAATTCTGTACCCTGCCAAATTATCCTTCAAACCGGAAGAAGAAATAGAGGCTTTCTCAGACAAAATAAAATAGAGAGAATTTGTTGCCAGTAAACCTGCCTTGCAAGAAATGTTCAAAGAAATTCTTTAGAGAAAAGGAAAATGATAAAGGTCAAAACCTCAGATCTACCTAAAGAAAAGAAAAGCATCAAAGAAGGAATAAGTGAAGGTAAAATAAAAAACTTTTATTTTTCTAATTCTTAATTGATCTAACAGACAACAATTTCTTCAAAATATTAATAGCAACAATGTATATGATTACATATGCACATATATGCCTAGTTATGCTTTTATAAGTGAAATGAATAAAAGCAATAATAAAGATATGAGAGGGAGGAATTAGAATTATTTTAGTATTATAAGGAACTCACAGTACCAACAAAATGGTATGTTATCCGAAAGTGGATTTGAATTAGTTGTAAATATATATTGCAAACTCTAGGGCAACCACTAAAAAAAAATTTTTTTTAAAGAATTATAACTGGTATGCTTATAAAGGAGAAAAAAAAATATTCAATGAAAGCCATAAAAGGCAGAAAAAGAATGGAACACAAAAACAGGGACAAAGAACAAGGGCAGCAAATAGAAAACAGAACAAATAGGGTAGATATTAATCCAACTTTATCAATAATCACTTTGAACACAATGGTCTAAATGCACCAATTAAGACAGAGATTGTAAGAATGGATCAAGAAACAAGACCTAACTATATGTTATCTACAAGAACTCACTTTAAATATAAAGACATATATATATGTTTACATATATATATGAAGTAAATGGATGGAGAAAGATATATCATGCTAACATTAGAAAGCAGGAGTAACTGTATTAATTTCAGACAGAGCAGACTTCAGACCAAAGAAAGTCATCAGAAATACAGGGGCATTTCATAATGATAAAGGGGTCAATCCTCCAAGAAGACATAACAATCTTTAATGTGTATGTACCTAACAATAGAGTGTTAAAATATGCGATGCAACCTCTTTCATTTGGTAGGATAATGCTGTAGTAAAACTTTCATAATCAGTAGCTTCTTCAGGTAACTTACACTCTCTGCTTTAATTTAACCCAGTCATGGGATGCTAAATTACCTACTAACTAAACACAGAGGAATCTGTGCAGTTGATGACACTTCTTGTTTCCCATAAATAAATGCACTGGGTATTGCAGAGCAGACTACTTGGTTAAAATGATAAAACTCCTCGTCTGACTATTCGATTTTAGTTGGTTCAGTTCATGGGGGCCTTGGCTAAGGAGCATTCTCCAAAGTCTTCGTATTATCCTACTGATAGTCATAATAGTAGTTTTCCCAGTGCACTCTATCCTCTCAGTTTTAAATGTTTCCAAACATCAAATGGTCTCTCTCCAGCTGGAACAACAAAACCTAAAGAAGCACATGATAATAAGAAGGACATCATAACATATAACCGGCATACTGAGACTGGAAACCCAGAATGGTGTTAACAGAGTAGCACTAGTGCCCTAGGTTTGGGTCACACTGTCACCTAGGTGAAACTCTGACCAAAAGGGGGAATTGTTAAATAAAAGTGTCATTGTTTTAGACTAAGCTCCTGCACTAGGCACCCATAAACCAAACTAAACATCAAAACAGAATCACCATGCGTGGCAGGAAACCCAAACTAAATTGTTACCTGACCTTCCAAGAAATCAGCAGAAAGAGGTAGCCAATATCCCAAACAGGCCAGTTTAAATCTTCAATTGGCATGATAATGAAGTTCCCTCTGCCTTAATCTTTACCCAAAAATGGTAGCCTGAGGTAACTCGATGCTAACTAATCACTTATTTTCTATTGTCCTGTCTCCCTGTCCCTGCCTTACAGGATAAGTAACTAGGCAAGGACTAATATATTCTTTGTTCTTTGCTTCTGCTTTCTTCAGGGCTTCTCTGTTGTAAAGGCAACCTCTTCTGCTCAGCTTATTGGAACACTTACTCCATTTTATGGAATGAAGTGTTGCCCCATTCTAGAATCACAACTAAAGTCAATTGAGATTGTTAAAAAAAATATGTGAGGCAAAAACGGATAGAACTGCAAGGAGAAATAGATAAATCCACTATTATAGTTGAAGACTTCAACAACTCTGTATCTGAAATGGACAGATCCAGTAGGCAGAAAACCAGTAGGGATTTTCATTCTGCCTTCTGCTCAGATTCACATGAAACATTCACCAAGATAGACATTTGGGGCCATAAAATAGACCTTAAGAAGTTGGTAAGAATACAAATCATACAGTGTCTTCTCTCAGATCACAATGGAATTAAACTAGAAGTCAATAGAAGAAAAATATCTAGAAAATGCCAAAATACTGATATATAGAAAAGTGACTGACTTTTGTGCATTAATTTTAGGTCCTGCAACTCTGCTATATGATTGCTTATTAGTTCCAGTAAGTTTTTTGTCTACCTACACTACTGTGTCATCTATAAACAAGGACAGTTTTATTTATTCCTTGCCAATCTGTATATTTTTTATTTCCTTTTCCTACCTTATTGGACTAGCTAGACTTTCAGTGTGGTATTGAAAAGCAGTAGTGAGAGGAGGCACACTTGCCTTATTACTGATCTTAGTGGGAAAGCTTTGAGTTTCTCACCATGAAGTATGTTAGCTGCAGGGTTTCTTCCAAGAAGAAATCTCAAGAGATATTTTAAAATACTTTGAACACAATGAAAATGAAAATATAACATATCAAAATTTGTGGGATGCAGCAAAGCAGTGCTTAAGGGAAATTTATAGCATGGAATGCATATGTTAGAAAAAAAGAAAGATCTAAAATCAATCACCTAAGCTTCTACTTTAGGAAACTAGAAAAAGAAGAGCAAATTAAATCCAAACTAAGCAGAAGAACTAAAATCATAAAAATTAAAACACAAATCAATGAAATTAAAAATAGGAAATCAATAGAGAAAATAAAAACAAAATCTGGTTCTTTGAAAATATCAATAACATTAACAAGCCTCTAGCCAGGCTAACTAGAGAAATTAAGAAAGAGGACACAAATTACTAATATCAGAAATAAAAGATGGGATATCACTACAAATCTCATGGACATTAAAAGGATAATAAAGGCATACTATCAGCCACTGTATACCCACAAATTTGAAACCTTAGATGAAACAGGCCAATTCCTTCAAAGACACAATCTACCAAAACTCAGACAAAAAGAAATAGAAATCAAAGTAGGTCTATATCTACTAAAGGAAATGAACCAATAATTAATAACAATTCAAAACAGAAAGAAGCAGGCTCAGGTAGGTTCACTGGTGAGTTCTACTAAACATTTAAGAAATGATATTATAAGAAAAGAAAACTGGCTGGGAATGGTGATCACACATGTAATCCTAGCACTTTAGGAGGAGAGCTCAGGAGTTCAAGACCAGTCTGAGCAAGAGGAAGGCCCCATCTCTACTAAAAATAGAAAAGTTAGTCCAGTGTTGTGTGCATGCCTATAGTCTCAGCTACTCTGGAGGCTGAGGCAGGAGGATCACTTGAGCCCAGGAGTTCAAGGTTGCAGTGAGCTATGATGACTCCACTGCATTCTACCCAGGGCTACTGAGTAAGACTCTGGAAAGGAAAGAAAAGAAAGAAAGAAAAGAAAGAAAGGAAAGAAGGAAGGAAGGAAGGAAGGAAGGAAGGAAGGAAGGAAGGAAGGAAGGAAGGAAGGAAGGAAGGAAGGAAGGAAGAAAGAAAGAAAGAAAGAAAGAAAGAAAGAAAGAAAGAAAGAAAGAAAGAAAGAAAGAAAGAAAGACTAAAGAATAATATCTCTAATACCTCACATGAACATAAATGCAAAATTTTTCAGCAAACCAAATCCAACAATATGAAAAAATTATATACCAGGGCCAAGCAGGATTTATTCCAGGTAGATAAGTCTCGTTTAACATTTGAAAATCAATAGGATCTATCACATCAACAGGCTAAAGAAGAAAAATCACATGATCATATCAACAGATACATAAAAAGCATTTGACAAAAATCCAACACACACTCATGACAAAAGTTCTCAGTAAACTAGGAATAAAGGGGAACTCCTTTAACCTGATAAAGAATATCTACCCAAAACACCCAAACAAACCCTGCAGCTAACATCATACTTCATGGTGAGAGCTTTCCCACTAAGATCAGGAATAAGGCAAGTGTGCCTCCTCTCACTACTGTTTTCAATACCACACTGAAAGTCTAGCTAGTCCAATAAGGTAGGAAAAGGAAATAAAAAATATACAGATTGGCAAGGAATAAATAAAACTGTCCTTGTTTATAGGAGACACAGTAGTGTAGGTAGACAAAAAACTTACTGGAACTAATAAGCAATCATATAGCAGAGTTGCAGGATCTAAGATTAATGCACAAAAGTCAGTCACTTTTCTATATATCAGCAATAAACAAGTGGAATCTGGAACTAAAAACTCAACACCATTTGCTTCAGCACCCTCAAAAATTAAATACTTAAATATAAATCTAACAGAATAGGTACATGATCTATAAAACAATAAAACTTTGATGAATAAAATCAAAGAGAACTAAATAAATGGAGAGAGATTCTATGGTCATGGATGGGAAGATTCAAAATTGTCAGGGTGTCAATTCTAGAAAAATAGATCAATGGAACAGAATATAGCCCAGAAATCAACCCACATAAGTATAATCATCTGATCTTTGACAATGGAGCAAAAGTGATACATTGGAGAAAAGATAAGTCTTTTCAACAAATGGTGCTGGAGCAACTAACATCTACATACAAAAACATGCATCTAGGCACAGAACTTACAACACAAAAATTAACTCAAAATTGGTCACAGACTTAAACGTAAAACACGATACTATAAAACTCCTGGAAGATAACACAGGAGGACATCTGATGGCATTGGGTTTGGTGATTACTTTTTAGACGCAACATCAAAGGCATAATCCATCAAAGAAAGAATTGATAAAATGGACATCATTATGATTAAAAATTTCTGTTCTTTGAAAGACACTGGCAAGACAATGAAAAGACAAGTCACAGACTGGGAGAAAATATTCACAAAAGACATATCAAATAAACAAATGTTACCCAAAATATACAAAGAACGCTTTAAACTCAACAAGAAAATCACAAACAACCCAATTAAAAAATGGGCCAAAAACCTTAACAGACTCTTCACCAAAGAAGGTATACAGATGACAAATAAGCATATGAAAAGATGTTCCATGTCATATGTCATTATTATACATTTGTCCAAACCCATAGAATATACAATACCAAGAGTGAACCCTAGTGTAAACTATGGATTCTGTGTGACAGTGATGCATCAAGGCAGGTTCATCAGCTGTACCAAATGCTCCACACTGATGCAGGATATTGATAATGAAGGAAGCTATGCATGTGTGGGTCTGTTTGGCAGGGGGGAGAGTATATTGGAAATCTCTGCAACTTCCATTAATTTTTGCTGCGAATCTAAACTTGCTCTAAAAAATAAAGTTCACTGAAAAACAAAAACCAGGCCCTTTATAGCTCTCATAATCAATGATTCACTTTTTTTTTTTTTTTTGAGACAGAGTCTCGCTTGTTGCCCAGGCTAGAGTGAGTGCCGTGGCGTCAGCCTAGCTCACAGCAACCTCAAACTCCTGGGCTCAAGCAATCCTGCTGCCTCAGCCTCCCAAGTAGCTGGGACTACAGGCATGCGCCACCATGCCCGGCTAATTTTATATATTAGTTGGCCAATTAATTTCTTTCTATTTATAGTAGAGACGGGGTCTCGCTCTTGCTCAGGCTGGTTTCGAACTCCTGACCTCGAGCAATCCACCCGCCTCAGCCTCCCAGAGTGCTAGGATTACAGGCGTGAGCCACCGTGCCCGGCTAATGATTCACTTTTGATTTTCATAATTCTCAGCAATTAAGTATTAATACATGTATGATGCATTTTCTCTCTTTTTAAATACATGAGTACGTGCCAATGAAAAACTTCAACGTTACACTTCTCAATTCTTCTTCAATTACTACCTCCGATCCCAGCGATAGAGGTCATCATCATTATCCATTTTGAGCATGGCTTTTAGAATTTATCTATGCATTTCCATAAATATATGAACATACTATATACACACATAGTAGGGTTTAAAGGAGAGAGATTTGTTTGTTTGTTTGTTTATTTGACAATAGGTATTAATTATATTTCCATGGTAGTACATATTGATTGTCCTTATTCTGTACAGATGTTACCCTAGTATGTCATGATATGAGTGTACTCTATCCTGTGGAATCCTTCTTCCTTTGCTGGACATTTAGGTTGTTTCTTCTCTATATTTTTTTCTCTCTAATAAATATTGATGAATTGGACATCCTAGCATGTGTCTCTTTGGTCATAGATATGATATTCCTTTCACTGGATATTGAGATAAAATTTAATTTTAATATACTGCCAATTTCTCCTCCAAAGTCATTATACCAATTCATTCTTCCCTAGTCAATACTTGATGTTATCAAAAACTTTAGTCAATTGTAAGGGGTGAAAATGTGATTCTCATCCTTGTTTTTAGTCATTCTTTTATGTCTTACTTAGCACAGTTTGTGGTCTCTATTCCTCCCAACTTTGGCCTATGGGGGTCTGGTGATCTTTCTGGGGTTTTGTTTGTTTGTTTGTTTGTTTGTTTGTTTGTTCAGGGTCCTTCCCTATAGCTACATGTTTACTCTGGAAAGAGTCTGGTATCACTTGCCTTAATGCAAATTTAAATCAATTAGTTAATATTCTTATGAATATTTGAATTTCAAGCCTCAATTCTAATTGCAGAATAAAAGACTGCACCAGCAATTTAAAGGATCAGATGAGAATAGAATTATTTCTTAAATGGGGTTTTCTCAGCTCCAGAAATCACACTATATATTAAAAGTCCTGGTCATGATCCACTAGTAATGACTTGATGTGTGGAAAATCATGATGTTCTGGTTAGAAAACACTTGTTTATGCTGATTGCTACTCAGATCATCTCAGTATCAGAGGATTCTTCAAATAGCTAATGTGCTAAACTCTGTTCTGAAACGTAATGTGCTATGACTATTGAGGGAAGATGAGATATTAGAATTCTGCCTCAAAATCCATTTATATTAACAGGAAGCCCATCTAGGTGTGGTTGTATGATTTACAGATCAGAAATGTCTGGCTCCAAGCTTATGAAAAGAGTCAGACATTTCAACTATTCAGCAGGTCCTTTCTTGGATTAATAGAACTCTTCCTATTTTTTTCAGTAGCAAATATGTTGCCTCTGAGGAAGGTCTTTGAGCCTAGGATTCAGTTTGAAGAAATGTGTGCTGTAGGCTACGTCACTCAACCTCTCTGGGCCTCCATTTTCTTAACAGTTAAATGATGCTAAAATGCTTTTACCAGGTTTTCAGGGTGGTATGAATTAAAATCAAAATGCTTTGCCATGTACAAATGTACTTTTATCAATTTTTAAATGGGCACTTTAATTATTAAGTAAATCAAGTAATAAAAGAATATTTTGAGCACCTATTTGATGGATACTTCAGATTTCTGCTCACAAATATGAGAATAAATATTGTTGTTTCCAAGAGAAAGTAGTAGCTCAAAGAAATTGAGTATCATGCTCAAGGTAAATTTAGCACTGGCAAAAAAAATCATACAAAATTTCTCTGAATCTAAAATCTAGATTCTTCCCAGGACATAATCCACCTTCATCATTTTACACTATACCGTGCACACAGGTACTTAACTGTATCTTAAATGAATGCAAAAAGGAAAGTTTACATTGTATTTGAATACAAAATTTTGAGTGTCATGAGATTTCATTTTATTTAAATATGCAGGTATATAAGCCCTAATAATGAACACAGGTTGAGCATCCCGGATCTAAAAATCTGAAATCTGAAATGCTCCAAAATCTGAAACTGTTTGAGTACCGGCATGTTGCCACAAGTGGAAAATTCCACACCTGACCTCGTGTGACAGGTCACAAACTGTCGGGGTAAATTCAGTGTCCCCAAGAGAAAAATTAAATTGCTTTCATGCTATGTGTATAAAATGAATATGAAACGTAAATGAATTTCACGTTTAAACTTGGGTTCCACCCCTAAGATATCACATTGTGCACATGCAAATATTTCAAAATTCTAAAAAGTACAAAATACGAAATACTTCTGGTCCCAAGCATTTTGGATAAGAGATATTCAGCCTGTATTAGTCACAATGCATAATAATTCAAAGTTCACTCCCAACAAAACAGCATCTACCAGTGAGTAATGCACTGGAATTTTCACTTACAAAATGGATGGTAGGACTGACTAAACAACACGGAACTGCTATTCCATGCAGTTTCCCCAGGCTGGTGCCAGTACACATTCTGGGGAGATGCGATAACAGCACATTTTACATCTTTATGTGTTGAAACCAATAAATCTTAGTCCCTCCAGAAGCACAGCCCTGCTTTGGGATAAAATTGCAGCCATTGATCTACAGTTCAGCTCTGACTTACCTTTCTGCCTTTTTCCTTTTCATGCAACCTCCACCTATTTAGATGTGGGTCACTGGGTGGCCAAATGCAAAGAAAACCAAATGTGGGGGATGATAGGAGCAGTTGATAAGCTAGTATTTTGCTATTTCTGCTTTTACATAAAAGCTAAAAGAGAGGGATTTCATTAAAAATGCTTGTTATATCCTAGGGCCAGCAATGAGATCAGAACCAAGGGGCTATGGCAGCTAATTTAGAGCTGAACTAAGAATCACCTTCATATCAGCGATGACTGCATCATGGTAACCGAGAGGATTAGAAACACAGAGCAATGAATCTGACTCCCTCATTTTACAGACTTGGAAACTGAAGTCCAGATAGGGGACACAGCTGGTATTCAAACTCACAACTCCAGGCTCAGAGGTCTTTGCTCCAGCACGCTGCCTTCTGCCACCCACCCCACTCTGGGCTGTGGCTCCTTGCCGCTGAGTGCATTGACATGTTGGAGCCTAATGCCTTATAAATCCTTTCTTTTTACTGCAGCAAAATAAAGAAAAGACACATCTTTCTCCTGCTAGAACATCGGGCACAAGATCATGCCCAGATGCCGTGGTTAATTACAGTTAAAATGTAATGCCATGAGAACTGATTGCACTAGCTGGGGAAAGAAGATAGAAGAGTTCATGGGCTCCAAAGAGAATCGAATTTCTGATCCAGCTTAAAGGATGGGTTAGCTGGGGGCTGTGCACAGCTCTTAGGACACACATTACTTAGTGACACTTCCATAAGCCTCAGGTTTCATTCTAACCAACCCATTTAGTAAGCGTGGGGAAGAGGTATTTCTCAGCTTCCTATTTTGAATTAGTTCAGAAAAGACATTTAAAGGTGTAATTTAAATATGAATGTAAGCAGGTTTCAGAAAGAATATAAGCTGTGCACTTCCAGGGATTTTGACTCAGCTGGCTGGAGGGAACAAGTGTCTGCTTGCACAATCCCTTCGACACTTGGAACCAGAGAGTGCTGTGCAGTATTGCAGGGTTCACCCAAACAAAGTATCCCAGCTCAGGCATCGGCACCATGCCAGCAGTGCCAAAGGCAAGCCAGGAGATTTTTATTGACACCAGGCAGTTAACAATCCCAAACTAATCTCAAAATAAAGGAAGTTTATTTTGGAGCTCTCCAACATTTTCCAGATTCTTCTTCCTTCTTTTAGAATGCCTAACCTCTCCTCACCAAAACACCTAGGGCCCTGAGACTTCCATAGTCCCAATCAAAGACATCTTACCTTCCACCTAATTCTATCTCCTCTAAATCTACCTTTTCCCAAAGTGCACCAAAAGCCCTTTCCTGTTTCTTTCAGTCATGAGATCGAAAGTAAAATATCTGATTAAAAGAATTTACAGCAGGGTGAATCACTATCCTACCCCCAAGGATTTACATTTTAAAAGGTCTGTTAATTTATCCCAAAGGAAATCTCTTAATATGTGGAAAAGTTATTTTTGAGCTGAGGCCCTAGACTCCTTGGGCTCACCGAACACTTGTCCTGACTAGGGTGCACTAAATGGTTAATTTCCATTTCCATTCTCCTGAAATTTCTGTTTCTTTTATTCCACCCAACTGGATTTTCTTCTTGTTTTTAAAGAGTTCTACAAGAAAGCTAACAGTTAACCCTTTCAGGGTCTGGACTTTGTGCTAAACACAAGTCTTCTGTTATTTATGCCTTCCCACAACCCCCTGAAGTAAGGTTTATCACGATTGCCATTTGAAAGAAAACAGGCTTAGAAGGGTTAAGTATTTGCCCTAAGGTCATGATAAGGAGCACAGCTTCCAGCCAAACCGAAATCATTCTAATTCCAGAACCCACATTCTCAACCACCAGCACCATAATAGGAAAAAATACTGATTCCCAGTCAGATGGCCCAAATCTGAGTTGTAGCTCTGCCACTAAGCGTCTCTATCTTTCTAACTCCTTCCCTATCTGTAAAATAGGGAGATAACAATACTATCTGGTAGACTGAGGTGAGAGTTAATTGTAAAGGTGATTTATAAAACTATACCAAATGTGTATGGATTCTTCTCACTGACAAAAGTATGGTGACTATTCTTTTTTTTTTTTTAATCACCTCTCCCAAAGGGAATTTTATTTCTGTGTATATGCGAATTATACAAAAGATGGACTTGTTACAGATTATAGTAAACTGGGACCTTATGTCTTGCTCTTCACTCAGGCTCTCAACAAATATTTGTTAAATACATGAATGATTGATTTTTGGTTGGAAAATAAAGGAGGAACATGACAGGTAAAGGAAGAAGGCTTTGTTAATTGGGAAATTGTAACTGGTATGAAGAAACACTAGGGAGTTTTACACATGATGATCAAGCCCTAAGTAGTAATAAGATGTATTCAGACATCATATTAAAATGAATGAAATCTTGTGTTAAATTCTAACAAATCAATAGAGTTTTTAAGATTTTACTTAAGAGCCTAGTTTTGACCTGTGTTTAGCACCATTTAGGCCTGCTAATGCTACCTTATTCCTCCTTGAACTTCTGTGCCCCATTTCCCAGGGATTTGTGAGTCTTTAAAAATGACCTTGTGGAGAGTATATTTGTTTAGTCCAGTTTTGTTCCCTACCCCCACCTCCATTTTCTATTTTCAGTTTTCGCCCTCCCTCTTGTACCTGGCATGTTTCCCAAGAAGTGCTTCAGTTGCAAAGAAGGAAAATACTGACAGTGCATAATTTAAATGAGAGAGATGTGCCATGCCACATTTTCATTAAAATTACAGAAAAATCCAAGCTGTGTGGAGTTTAAGGGAGATCAGAATAGAGTCCAAAGTGCTATCATTACATTTTGTAGTGTTTTTTTAGCTCAATAAAGCAGCTGTCCTATATTTGCAAAATAGCTTGGAAATTGTTGGTCGTAGAAAAAGGAACGACGCATACTGGTTTTTTCTTTCTTCATTTCAGTTTAGAGTTTTCTACTAAGAGTTGGGGGAAGAAAATCAAAGTTCATGATTCCTATCATCTCTATTAGCATCTAAATTTCAAACCAAGAATATGTTGAAAAGTGGATAGGGACAGAGCTTTGCTAACAGATTAACAAATTCTTACTCACAGATCAAATACTCCACTGGTTGATAATCTTGATAAAACAATAGCACTTGCTTATAATGGTGTTTCAGTAAGCAAGATTTTCTGCAAATGTACACAAAGCAACCCAGAAAAGATGTTATTCTGGAAAAAAAAAAAGAAGTGAAGTAATCCTAGCACTCTGGGAGGCCGAGGCGGGCGGATTGCTCAAGGTCAGGAGTTCGAAACCAGCCTGAGCAAGAGCGAGACCCCGTCTCTACTATAAATAGAAAGAAATTAATTGGCCAACGATATATATAGAAAAAAAATCAGCCGGGCATGGTGGCACATGCTGTAGTCCCAGCTACTCGGGAGGCTGAGGCAGGAGGATTGCTTGAGCCCAGGAGTTTGAGGTTGCTGTGAGCTAGGCTGATGCCACGGCACTCACTCTAGCCTGGGCAACAAAGTGAGACTCTGTCTCCAAAAAAAAAAAAAAAAAAAAAAAAAGAAGTGAAGCAAATGTGGAGAATAAAGAATACCAGAACAATACTTTTTTCCCAGTAATTATAGGGTTCCACTACTCTTGAGCTCAATCATCCTTTAGAACTAGAAGTTCTTTATGCTTTGCCATCAGTTTATTCTATTTTGGTGTCAGTTCAAATAACAGAATGGTCTTATCTTTAACCAGGAGATTTTCATTTCAGTAGTTAATAACTTTCCTGTACATGGCTAACGCCCATTTTATTATACTATCTTAGAGACCCAAGAATCAGAGATATCAAATAATAAAAAATGATCTTTGCTGTTTGGTAATCCAATAGAAAATCAGCAAGAATGTTTAGTGAGCTCAGAGAAAACTAACTTAAAAGCTAACTCATTTCAATTGTTCTCCAAATAAACTGTATTTCTATGGTTTCCTAATTGAAAATATATAAATCTGTATCTCTGAACACAATATCCTTATACATGTAAATCAATTATCAGCTTTGTTAATAAGCAGGATTTTCTCTCTAACATACACCTAGAACTTTCATTCTACCAAATTACTATATATATACTATGTTCCTATTTTTTCACCTTTAACGTTATATTTATTTACACAAATAATACAAGAAGACATTACTGTAAAAAGAATAAACAATACAGATGAATATAGAATAAAAATAAAAACCCATTTGTACCTCCATTTCATATATAGCTAACGTCATTACATACTTGCTGATGATTCCAGACCTTTTATTTTTTAGACACTTTTTAAAACATATAAAGCATATAATTTTAGTGCTTTTATTTTGTTTCATAAATAAGGTAAGGTAACAACTTTCCTTTCTTTTTAAAAAAATGTCAACTTTTTATAGTTAATATATCCACAAATGAAGAAAATGATATGACACAAATATGTAACTTAATGAATTTTATGATGGTATGCTGTTGACACCACTGGGCACCCTACAAATCTCCAGATACCCTCACCCAGAGTAAGGGAGTGACTTATCACTTCCATCCTTGAATAATATAGTTATTTTTTCAGTTTTGAATGTTTAAGTTTCTTTAAATCGTAATCCCCTTCCAGCTCTTTCTCATTTTTTGTTTGCAATTTGTTAATTAAATCGAATCATTTGATCATTTGTCCTGGACAGATCCCCTAGTCTAGATTTTATTGATTGCTTTCCCTTGGTATCATCTAACATATTTCTCTAGTCTTTGTAACTCCTATAAATTGATAGTTAATCTAGAGGCTTATTTAGATTCAATGTCAAATGTATGTTTATACATATATGTTCAAAATACTTCACAGGTAGTAGGGTTTTCTGTGAATGAAGAATCAAGACTTTGTCTCTCTTGCAATTTTTTATTTTTTTATTTTTTATGTAATATGTCCTGGAGATTCCTCCCATCTTACTCAGGACATACAAGTTTATCTTCATTCTTTATTCCATACTATAATTTGTATATCTTTCCCCTTCTGGTGGACCTTTAGGTTATTTTCACCTTTATGAACAATGTTACATTGAACATTTTATCTAGAGATCTTTGTGCATACAAGTGAGAGTTTGTAGGACAATCAAGTGTTTGGTCCGTTTTATCCTGTGTCCACTGTCAAGAGCCCCTGAAAATGGGAGAATTTCATTCACAGGAGAAGTAATAGAAGATCATTTTGTTCAGTGCAATGCATTTATGTTGCTTCCCAACACAGAAAAGGAATCTAAGATATAGCAGCAGTAAGCATTGGGTAGATGCCTACCAGAGGATAATCAAAAACATACATTGGAACATAGGAAAAAAACCCATTTATTTCTAGTTATTATTTTCTATGTGTATCTTTTATAATGTACAGAAGTATGTGCAATTTGTAAATATGTGTGTATCCTTAAAATATTTAATTGATAAGGATGTTCTGAGAAAAAAGATTTAGATACTGTTGCTGTGTATGTATTTGTTACACACAGAGCACATTTCCTGAGAAGCTGATTGCCTGCTGAATATCTCCACCTAAGTGATTGGTCATCATCTCAAACTCAAACTGTAAAAAAAATGCAACCATCAATTTTTTCCCCCCAAATTTGGCTTCTCTCCTTGATTTCTGTGTTTCCAGTAATGACATCAGCAGTGTTCTCCCAGTCACCCAGCCTCGAAACCTTGAGTCATCTTTTGTTTGTTTAGCTTTCCATGTCAGTCTTTGCAAGAGCTCCTACATCTGTGTTTCAGCCCTTCCACTACTACCACCCTTTCCCATGCCCATTTTATGACTGTTACAATAAAGTTCTAATTGGTATCCACTCATTCTTTCTCTTTTTAAGCCCATACATCCAAAAGATGAATCTTTCTAAATTACATTTCTGATCACACCATAAGCCTGTTGCAACCCCACATATAATTATGACATGCCAGCTAAAAAATGTCAAAACTATTCCTAAATATGGTATCCAAGAACCTTTAGGCTTTGCTATCCAAATCTTTATTTTTTCCATCGTATTACTCCTTCTCCAGTTTAATATTATTCAATTGAGTCCTAACTCTGTGCCTGACACTGGGCTAGGCATATTACAGTTGTTATATCATTGGATTCTTACTGTAGTCTGTGAGGTAGATGGCTGAACTTCATTATGAGAGGGGTTTTGGAACCAAAATGCCCAGATTCCAATCCTTGTCTTATCAATTGTGTGACAAGTGACTTGTTGGACAGGTCTGTTAACCTTTCTTGCCTCAGTCTCCTCATCTGCAAAATTGCTCACTAAGTGTCATATGCTCATTTCTTATTTTTAATATTACTATTAATTTCCTCATTTTCCAGAAAAGGACACTGAAGCTCAGAAAGGGTAAGTCAATTGTCCCTGTTCACAAAACTAGTTGAGTGTCAGAACAGGAATTCAAAGCCATATATGTCCAAATGTAAAGCCCATGCTCTTAAAACAGCCCTTTAGTGGCTCTGGTTTCCAGGCTCATCCTTCCTACTTTCTACACAAGTGTCCTCAAAGTTCTAGTTAAATCAGGTAATTGCTGTTCTCCAATCACTGTTCTACTTATTTTTTTCCTTTCTTTCTTTTTCACATTTATCTTTCTTCCTAAAATATGTCCATTTAAAATGCATTCCATTCCTCTCCTTCCTCCTCAGTGGTGATCTCAGACTCTCGAAATTCTATCCATTCCTATGACAGGCCACCTACTTTGTGATAACATCCATGACCTTCTTCCCTCTTTCATTTAACAAGCAACTGTGATCCTCCTCTTCCTGAACGGACATATATTTTATAGTCCTTATCATGTATGTGGCTTTTATTGCAGATATTTGTGCATCTACAGTAGAAACCAGCACATTATGAGATTGTTTTGCCTAATGACTGTTTTCAGGGCCCCAGGGTTTAAAGGTAGTGCTTCAGGACTGCCAGAGGCATCTGGGAAAGGCTTACTGGGTGGACCTGTGTCCACCTTACACACACCCACACCCATTCAAACAGAGTATCCCCTTTTTCATCTCTTTTAGATCTTGCACTAAATGTTTAAACACATTTTCATAATATGTTATTGTCTTTTCTCTCACTGGATTTCCCACACTTTGTGGGAGGAGAGAGTCTTATAGATAGGATGTCTCCAGCAATAGCTAGCTCAGGACCTTGACAAAGTTGCTGCTTATTCTTGGCAGGTCCACAAAAGGCGGATACTTTGTGCTCAGCACTTTAATATATCCTGTCTCAAATATTTAACCTTTCAACAGTCCTGTGAGGTAGGCATTCTATTCTCTCCACTTTAAAGATAACAAAAATGGAGGCTTCCCTTTTGAAATTCAGAAATCTGCTCAAGTTCATAAGGCTAGTGAGTGACAAAAAGATAATTCAAACCTAGCTCCATCTGGCTCAGATTCTGAATTTGGATTGACCAAGATTCAAATCTCTATTTACCTCTAACTAGCTCTGTGATCTGGCAAGTTATCTAATCATCTTGAATAGCACCTTTGTAATGGGCACAGCCACCCCTCTAAATATCATTCCTAGGATCTATGCTGTCTGCCAGATCTCTAAAGTTAGCTAATGTTATTTTCACTCAACTATCTACCACAATGTTTTCCCAAGAAAACTTGAGGTATCTTAACCCCCGAATCTTCTTTAGCAACAGGTATTAAAAAGCAGCATTCTGGGACATATTGCCACATGGTTTACATGATTTTTAAAATGTTCAGAAAGCCATGCAATTTCTATCAGGAAAAGATGACAATTCAAAGTTTCAATATGAACCAGGGATACAACAAGTTGTGTTTTATAGCCTGTGCCTTGGTCTGAATGTTTGTGTCTCTCTGAAATTCACATGTTGAAACCTAATCTCTGATGTGATCATATTAAGAGGCGGGGCTTTGGGGGAAGTGATTAAGCCATAAAGGGGCACCCTCATGAATGGTGTTAGTACCTTTTAAGAGAGACCTGAGAGAGTTTGTTCACCCCTTCAACCATGTGAGGACACATAGTGCCATCTATGAAGAAGAGTGTGACCGCTAACCAAACCTACTGGCACCTCAATCTTGGACTTCCCAGAGTCTATTATAGAACTGTGAGAAATAAATTTCTATTTATAAATTACTCAATCTAAAATAATTTGTTATAGCAGTCTGAATGGACTAAGACACACTGGATGTAGTAATGAGGTCTGGTGAATCTGTTCTTCTAAAGGAATTCCTTCATAGTTAAAACATCCTAAGAGAAGTAGCACTTCTGCTCCTTCCCACCAAACCCCTAAGCCCCCAACTCTTACTTCTCCTGCCAGGCAAAGCAGAGTCCATTGTGAGATGGATGTGTGTTTATGTCTGTGGCTTTGAGAAGCATTACCTACAGAAACCATCAGTTAATATCTTGTATGCATTCTTAAGAAACTCTGATGTGATTTTTCTATTTCTGCACATTTCTTGGTAAGTGGGCAAAGCTGTTTTATGAGTATAGCCAAAAACAATAGGATAGCTCAAAATCAAATTTAAGACTTTAAAATTATTTTTAAAAAATTAAAGCTATTATAACTATTGCATCTTCTGTAATCTTATTACCACACATTATTTTCAATCATAGAACTTTAATATATAACATTTCTTCTTATTTTACTGTTATAAAAACAGGTAAGTTGCTTAAAAAGCATAAAAATAGAATGGCAAGTCAAAAGGCCTATCTGCACCTGGAGGAATGTCGTTGACTGGTTCATTGCCATGTAGTTTCACCACATATTATGCAGACCATTCATTGGTATTTAGTCACATCTTACTATTTATTTGTGTACATAAACATTGTTTTTAATTCTTGCTATTGATATGCAACTTTCTTTATTGAATGTCTTCTCATATTTTTGAGAAAGTAGTCATGGATATTTGTTGTATGTATCCCAAAAAGAGCATGCTAATGGAAATGAAAGAATGGATCCAGAAGAGAACTATTCTGCAAGAAAGTTTAGTGTAAGGTTTCTTTCTTGTCTAGGTTTCCCTTTCTAAGATCTGGGTTCTGTGCTTATCTGAGAACACAGTCAAAATAGTTGGTTGCTTTTATCAACCTTCCCAAGGAACACACCCATTTATAAAATGGATTGACCTCAGGATGTGCAACATCTATGACACTAGAGCATTCTCATCCTGTGCAAGGGCACTTAATAAGTATCATTTCATGATGGCTTAATGACTTGTAGATGGCTAACATGTCAACATTACCTTCCTTATCACATTTTCCTTTAGTGCATCCCACTCCACTATTTTACACATTCTAATCATATCCCCTATAACTGAATTTAACATAATAGAATATATAAAAAATATTTCTAAATTACCTTCTTTATTTGGCATTAAGTAGTGAGCTATGAATCAATGTTTATTGGAAAAACAGAGTTTTACATATAATGAGATGTTGTTTGTGTGTGCCAAAGCACATTTTTGCAAAGAAAACCATTATTGCAATACACAAATATTTTCTGAATCTATCATCCTCCCCAAATGCCTAACATGATCACTACCAATGATTTTCAGATTGATTTTTGCTGTTTTGACAATCTATTATCAATATCACATGGCTATGTATATTTTCTTCCTTTCAGGCAGAGGTTCTGGTAATGAACTGGATATATTCTAAGAATTAAGATTTGAAGTTTGTTTCTTTAAGTATGCCCATTTAAAGCTGTGGAAAATAGACCCAAAGGTCTAAGGGGACAGATGACAAGAGTACACTTCTTAAGTTTACAGTTGTTTGATGGGCTCAATTTGTTTTAGCACTCTAAAAAGTAATAATGTGCTGTCTTTTGTATATTAGATCTGCCATCAACTGCTTGTTTTCCAAACTGTTAATAGGTTGTACTGAGTAATCTGCACTCTCTTTGTGACCCAAGACAACTCACTGAGGTTGGAGGTACAATCTATGACTCTGGGGCAGTTTTTCTCCGGGTAAAGCTAATAAAACCTGCAACCGTACCCTTATTAGTGCTGTCCTTTCACCAACTGACCTAACACCTCCAAAAGTAAATAGATGGTTTGCACAGAACCACATCCACAGTCAATTTCCAAACCAGTTCTTCCTGTGTCACAGTACAGAGGCATCCTATGGCGAAAATTTATAGAACCTTTAGTAGTTCTATAAGCTTCCTTTTCCAGGTTTTAGTGGATCTTTGTAAAGAAAACAGAATCCTCAAAGACCAAATAGAGAGTGTTAATATTCAAATAGAGATGCCTTATTCTGTTCTCTAAATTTATGATTAACCTTAATAAATTTGATCCAAAGTATTTTTTGAGTATATACTTTGGGTCAGGCAGTTCTTACAAGGCATAGAGTCTAGTCGGGAACACAGATAAACAAGCAGTAACATTTAAGTATTAGAGGAGAGTTCAGGGAGAAGTTATGGGACTTTGGGCTTTCTGAAAGTGTTAGCAAATCATCAAAGGCTGAAAGTTTTCTAGTCAGAAACATCAATTTTCCTTCCCCTTTATTTACATATGTCTCTTTGCATTACTTTAACCACTATGTTTAATTCTATGCTTTCTAAGACTCTTTACACTTCTTTTTTAGCCTTCTTGACTGCTACAAAGGTTTAGAAAATAAAATATTCAAACTTAAACATCTTAGGTGTTTAAAGTATTTCCATAAATGTTCTTTTATCTATCCTTATTGTGCCCTTAGGAAATTAACGAGTGATACTGTCACTTTGTAGCAATGAAAAAAATTAAAGCAGAGTGAAAATAAGTTCATCTTGGTAGTAGCATTAAAGCTAATACAGTATCTCAGGTTCCTTGATTCAAGCCCTATGTATTTTATTTATTAATCATTACAAGTTTTTGGTTGCCCAGGACATTGTATTATTGTAACAATTTTAGATGATAAAAGCTTTTAGAAAAATGGAGATGAAGAATCTCTAAGTATTCCTTGGAAAAGTGCCTAAACACATGTCATTTAAACCATAGAAGATACAATGGAACCAGTTGTTTGGAATCAGGGACATGATTTTCAAAGGCTCAGTAATTAACTATGTAGTTAAAATGTTTAAACATTTTACCCTACACAGCCTATATACAACAACTAACGTCCATGATCTGTACTCTCAACTCATTTAAAACTGTCTACATATGGGTTATTTTTCATAGGTTGATTACATAATACATCCCCCTTTGCCTAGGATAGTTGTAGTTTACACCAATTGTCTGGCATTAATTATAGCACCTCCTTTTACTTGAAAAGCACCAAGTTTTGACAATAAATTATATGGTCCCCTATGTATTCCCATATTCTGGTCAAATGTATTGAAAACAACAGAATTGTCCTTCCTGTTGCTCTACCCCCATCCTCACTGCTTATCTTCTCATAGTCTGTATATAATTTTAAATACCTACCAGATAAGTATTACTTAATTATGATAGAGTACAGGAGAGAAAAGTGCCCAGGAATACAGTCTGCTTAAAAACAGTTTCAAGGAATGTGGCATTGAAGCTCAGGAAGACTGAAGCATTGTGCTGAGAGGCCTTAGAAGCTTCCTCAGAATCAAGGTCCCTCGAAGCTTACCTTGTTCCCACCCCGCTTCCCTCCCCACCTCATCGTGGGGAGGGACTTCTCTCTGGAATTTCCTTATCTGGCCAAAAACCTTCTTTCCCAAAGGAATGCAACTATTTTAGACTGGCTTGCTAGGGATCTCATCAGATAACCAGGAAAGAGCTTGGAGCCCTGGCTGACCGAGATGGAGAATGGCTTGAGACCAGGAATTTGAGGCAGTAGAGCACTATGACGGGCGGCACCTGTGAATAGCCACTACACTTTGGCCTGGGCAACATAGTGAGACCCAATCTCCAATGAATAAATAACCAGGAAAGATCAACCACCAGAAAAAGAAAGGACTGGAAATGTTTTCCTACCCAAACAGACTTTTCATCTCTTCTTCTGAGGAAAAGGGCAGCTTCAGGTCACCTGGGGGACTTTATCTGCATAATAAGATCACCTTTGTTCCTGTGCAGCTCCACTTCTCAGCTTCCCTCCTCAGGGCCCGTGCACCTGTCCTCTATGAAGAGAGTATCGAAGCATCATCTGGCCCTTCTTGGAGTTCATATTTTGTATGACTCCTGTGTATATATGTGTGCTTGTTAAAAATTTTGTATGCCTTTTCTCTTATTAATCTGCCTTTTGTCAGTTGATTTTCAGCGAACCTTCAGAGGGCAAAGTGGAAGTTGTCCCTTGGCCTGTACGGTAGCAGAATTACTTCCATTTCCATGTCACTTGGTGATAGCACATTGGTTCGATTCTTCTTAACCAAACACTGTAATTTGGCCCTTTTGTTAAGTTAGGCCTGATTGATTGCTTACAAGAAGGCATAAGCAGGTGGCAAGCACTGTGGCCATTTGGTCTTGCTATCAAGGCTCCCATTTGTAGGGTCCAGGCATTTGCTGGCCATACTGACCATTAAAGTCATGTTTAGAAGGAGGGTAATGGAAGACAGCATGCCTTTTAAGAATTAGCTCCTTATTCTCATGGTACTTCCCATACAGGATTTGTAGATTTTTTTTTCCAAGTATGGTAAATAAACATAGTGAGTAAAGGCTGTTTAGTATGGTTTAGATTCTTGACAGAGAAGGATGTTCATTTTTGCTTTAGGTTATCATGTGTTTACAAAGCTAGAAGGATTATTGGTAAACTGTCTCACTGCCCTTAAGTATTACTACAGGTTATAAAATATCTCAGCTCTCAAAAGGAAATAGTGTGTCTTTAAAATCTTTTTTTTAAATGTGTATTTCTAAATTGTCCATATCTGGAAAATCTTTGTATTTTCCTCAATGCCCCACACAAAGCCTTATAACTAATTCTCAAAGAAATATTTATCAAACGAACAAATGAAAATATTACTACTTTCTGTATCTTTACATGTATCTCAGATTTCTAAAATGTATGGTATAGTGAGATAAACTACATCCCAGATTTATAATAAAAATATTTTCCACATTCTCATAATTCAAGATCTGCATGTATATGTGCACTCCACTCAGAAAAGCAATTTAAAAAAGCCCAAGTAGAGAAACCCATAATTCTAATTTAGTTTCACTATAATAGTGTTGATGTGCTTCCTTCTGAAATAATCAGTGGCATTTTTTTTTTAACCAGCATGTAGTGATTAGAATATGCATTCCATGAATGGTACTAAACCTTTTTGTGAATCAAATTCTTTCAATTCTCAAGAGTTTCCCTGCCCAGGCATAGATTCAAGAAATTTCTCAGTGATTGGCTTGCTTACCAGAGAGTGATTCAGAAAGAACATACACTGAGTCTCCAAAATCTGAAAAGCTATCTGAGGGCACAAATAATTGAGATGATTTCAGAAATTCTTTTATTTTAGTCTATGAATGTATTGCATTATTATTTCCTTCTTTCTGTCTGTCTATAGCTCTAGGGTTTCTGTAAATATAATGTCTTTCCTTAAATCCATCTTCTTTGTTGATTGTGTATATGTATACATATGGGCAGAACTTTAGACTGAAACTGATTTAGTATTTGTGGTGTTTAGGCCACATTCATTTATTTTACATATATTTATTTACTATACTATAGTAGGTACCAAATTTAATGCTGAGTATACAATAAAAAAATGAATTCTACAATGTCCCTCCCCACAAGGCTTTCACAGTTTGAGAGGGAAGGAATGTGGCTCAGACAATAAGAAAGTGTTGATCCAACACTCAGTGATGGTACACAGAAGATAGTGATTCATAATGAACTCCACATGGGATTGCCAAAAAAATCTTCAAAGATAGATGGATAAACTGATTCTTTAAGAATTAGTAGATTTTGCCAAGTAAACATAGTTTGTGAAAACTATTCCAGGTAGAAGACATGCAAAGATATACTGTATGAAGAGGATAAGTACCCAGAAATCAAAGAGGAAGTGTTCTATTTTTTTTCTATTACTTTTTTTTTCTGGAGACAGAGTCTTGCTCTGTTGCCTACATTAGAGTGCTGTGGCATCAACCTAGCTCACAGCAACCTCAAACACCTGGGTCCAAGTGATCCTCCCGCCTCAGCCTCCCAGAGTGCTAGGATTATAGGCATGAGCCACCGTGCCTGGCCAGAAGTATCCTATTATAGGTAGCAGTTTCTTTAAAAATTGATAGCTTAGGGCCGGGCGCGGTGGCTCACGCCTGTAATCTTAGCACTCTGGGAGGCTGAGGCAGGCGGATTGCTCAAGGTCAGGAGTTCGAAACCAGCCTGAACAAGAGCGAGACCCTGTCTCTACTATAAATAGAAAGAAATTAATTGGCCAACTAATATATATAGAAAAAAATCAGCTGGTGGTGCATGCCGGTAGTCCCAGCTACTCGGGAGGCTGAGGCAGCAGGATTGCTTGAGCCCAGGAGATTGAGGTCGCTGTGAGCTAGGCTGAAGCCATGGCACTCACTCTAGCCTGGGCAACAATGTGAGACTTTGTCTCAAAAAAAAAATAATAATAATAATAAAAATTGATAGCTTATATGGTTGCTATGTATATTACAAAAGGTGTTCCTTTTTGGCCATTCTCTTTAAATAAACTAATATCTAAGCTGAGACGCACTTCATTTCTTTATGTATTAATAGCAATGTAGGCAATAAATTCTCACAAAGGCATTACTAATCCCAACTCCAATTTTAAAATGTCATTTATGATACAATTATATGTTTGTCATTGGAATGAATGGCTGAGTGGATATTGGGTCTCTTACCACCATGACTCTTAGTCTAGGAAATGGAGGTTGTTATTCCTGTTATGAAGCGTGTTGGGTAAATGTCACCTTATCTCTGTTTGAGAACCTCTAGATGTCATAAATCATAAATCTCTGAATGTGAGACTATATCTAAAGCCTCCAATATTAACAACAATGCAGATAGTCCTCCACATGGAGATACTCAGGTACCTTCCAATTCTAGGATGCCATCACTGTGACTAATTCCTTACGAACCTGCAGAGACTAGGCTTTATGTCAATAACCCCTGGGATACCCTTTGATACTCTGGGCGGTTCCATGTAACTCCCCTTATGACACATAATAACAAAGTCAGCTGAAGAGAAAAGAGTTCCCCGTGAATGGTCTCACCTATTTAAAGTCATGTGTTTCTTTCCAATCAGAAAATAAAGTTTCCTCCCTAAAGCTGAATGGCTGCACTAAGGCAAGGTTGTGGGAAACCCTTCCTAAACAAACAAATAAATAAGCAAGCGCAACCTAGTAAAGTTCCTGACCTGCCAAAATGTAATGTGTCCTTTTAAATCAATTTTTAAATAGACTCTCAAGGAAAGGAAATGCTACTGCATGTCACAACATCTGCTAAAGTGCATTTATTGCCAGCAGAAACAATAGAACAACTCCATGTGGCCTTAGATTACTGAAAGAGACCAAATTGCTACAAAGATGCAGTACCATAAACAGACATTTGTAAAGGTTTGTCAACTCCAATGAAGCAGCTTCTGTGGACTCTTGCACTTTTCCATGCCCCTCTATGTCACCTCGCTTCTGTTGAAAATGAATAAAAGGAGGATGTCTCTAAAAGGATAAAACCTGAATATAACCTTTTCAGCAAGAAACAAAACATATTGATTGGCAACTGCTAAAGAACATCATTAAACTCTCAGTGCTCAATTTCATTTCTTCTCCATTTATTTATTTATTATTTGGTCACCCGCAAGCATCTCTGTACTGACTGACCCTGCTAGTTCAACTATTAAAGAATTTCTGTCTCCAAGGAGACCTGATGTAAACATGATAATCTGTTTGGCGGCTCCTATGATGGTTCATGAATAAAACATATGACAACCAGGTTGGAGTTGAACAGTGCACTATTTGTTACCATGAGAATGTTTGGAAGCTCCTGGAAAGCTTTACCATGATGAATTTCAGAGGCCTGGAATCTTATTCTTGGCTCGAACTAACCCACAAGGGCTATGGCTAACCATTGGCCTTATGGTCAACCACCCTACAATAACTTATTAAACAAGACCTAATACTAGGGATTGGATTTGAACAATGCTCCTCTAATTATGGGAGAAAGTGCTTGTTTTTAGAAGGTATATATTGTACCCTTGAAAACAAAAGAAAATACTTAGTAGGTGAGATCTGGAAAGAGAAATCTGAAAACCAAAGTCAAAGAGCTAGAAGTGACCACTTCTATTATATTTAATAGCACACACACTGAAACCAAAATGCAAAATTACCTACTTGGTTCTTTATCACATTATAAAGAAGTGATTGGATGTTTTGCCTTTGATTACCTGTTGAGATCAAGACGAGTTTATAACTATAACAAAAGAAAGGGTGTGCTATAATCACTGCAGTGACAAATCAAAGAGGCAAAACCTGTCCTTGGTTGGGTGGATATTGTTGGATGGATAAAATCAGAGAGGAATTATTTAATGTGACCTTTCCCACACAAGAAGAGAACAATTGTTATAATTCAAGTTTGTTTTTAAAGCACAGTCATTAAAAAAATGCTTATAACATTTTTTTTTCTGGAAATATCTCCCTTTGTTCATTGGGTTTGGCCATTAATCCTCTAATTATGTTCCCGCATGTATTTAATTTTTGATCTCTTGTAGAAGAAACCACAAAATGAGCATTTTATATAAAGACAGTTTTATAGTGCTACATAACAGCTGCTATTGACTAAATAACTGGGACTGTCTTTCATCTGTCAATAAGTTCTCTTTTTCACCTCTGACATACTTTGTACTTTTTACCTGGTTGCCATTATTTATTTCAATGAAAAAAGAATTAAGTACAATTCTGGATACTAACATCATTTGAACATTTAAAATATATTTTTATATTTCTAGTATATATTAAGCATGACTTTGAGGGTGTATATAAGTGTATGGTTTTTGTAAAATTCAGCATTCTATAAAGAGCACTGTCAAAATACAGAGGCATAATTAATGTAAAATTATAAGTTAATGTCCAGGACACATCTACTTTTAAAATATTATAAAAAAAATTTACATCTACTGCATATTTATAAGACCTATTCTAGGTTATTTATGCACCTCTGTTGTAAGATTTAGGTAACTTAATTTAAATATAATGTCTAATTCTCAGTAAATCATTATTGGAAAAAAGTGTTGGATTTTTAAACTTTTTGAAATCATAATCAAATCTCTTTTTTCAAAAATTATCTTAAAAAATTAAATATAAATACTTTTAATAATATTTAGTGAGAAACTGCAGTAGGACCTAATTACTAGTTTCACTGTGGAATAAGGTGTTCCACATAAGCAAATTTTCTTGGTAACTGTAGCTTGCCCCCATCTGTATATTATGAAAAGCAAATGATATAAAGTATAAAAAAGTGCTTTACAAACTTAAAATGCATTACAAGAGACACAGTTGTCATTATGCTACAAACTCACTATTGTTTCTAAAATAACTGTCCAAAAGATGCACTTTTAAGCAGCATATATAGGATATCATTTTATTTGTATGTCTTAACTGAGTAATTTATAACGATCGACATTAACTGTGGGATTCCCAAATTTTATAAAGTACACCTTCCGAAGTATCTTGCTCCTGATATCATCTGCACATTGCTATGTTCTTCTAGTTCTTTTATCTGTGGTGTTCTGTCTTCTCGCTCTGTGAAACTGTCAATCCAGTTGGTCTTTTTCATCCCTACTTTCTTCTCCTCGCTGCCTTCTCTTTCTGATCTACTACTGGTCTCCTGGAGTTTGGGAAAACAGAAAAACAAATCCACCTGAATTACGTCTAAAGAGTAAATATGTCTGGATTAGGATCCAGTAAGTCCCTGTAAATTTAGGTGAATATACTTTTATTATAGGACATTTAGCCTGTCATGGTGGCACTTGCCTATAGTCCCAGCTACTGAGGAGGCTGAGGCAGAAGCATTGCTTGATCACAGGAGTTTGAAGCAATCATAGCACATCTATTAATAGCCACTGCACTCCAGCCTAGGCAATATAGCAAGACCTCATTTCTGGAAAAAAAAAAAAAAAAGACTTTTGAAGTATATATTCGGGCTACTAAATGTGCATTCACTGAACAGGCATTTATTAAGTGACTTGTGTTTCAGTCACATAATTAAAGACATGGCCCTTGCCCTCATGAAGCTTATAATCTTCCTAGAGAGACAAACATAAAACACAGGATTACCCCAATATTTAATTTTACTGGATAGGTGCTATGCAGAAGAAATGCAGGATGTTCCGAGAGCATTTAAAAAACAACACCTAAACAAAGCCAATCTAGGAAGCCTTCCCATTTAAACTGAGACTTGGAGGAAAGATAGAATTAAGGGGGCCAGATAAAGAAAACAGCATGTAAAGAAAGGGTGTGGTATTCAGAGACTTTTTGTTTATTTCCAGAAGCTTCTAACTAGGTGAGGTGGCTAATTTAAAAGACCATCTAATAAATGGGTAGCTTACTATATAATTTATTTTAAAGGATTTTCAAAAATTGCTTTGATGGTTGTTTATAGTTCAACTTATTTTTACACCTGCTTCTCCTTCCAGAATGTAGAGAAATTTTTCTCTCAATGCTCAATGCATTTGCTGTTTCATTGTGGAGTGTGACTCTTCTGTAACCAGGCCACTTATGCTGACTTACCTTGAGGACAAATTTTCAATTCTAGACTGTGCTCTGCTCTCAATCTCATTGTAGGACTCCCATTGACGACAGCTGGAGCTAGGCTTGTATATCTAGGGAAGTACACTGCCCTCTGTGGCATTGTCCTCTGGCATGGATCCTGGAAGCCCGAGTGTGGATGTTAGTCTCTAAGGAAACAGAGCTCTCAGTGGTGCTGCAGTAGCAGTAGTGTGAATGAAGGCAGAGAGAACAGGTGAAAAGGAAGGGCATGCCCTCTGGATCAGTACACTTTATCCTGCCAACCAGGGGCAGTAGGAGAGGTGGAAGGAATTACAAAGGTTTTTTTGTTTTTCTTTTTTTCAAATGGGACTATTTCATAAAATTATCAACATTATAGCCACAGATTGATTTTCTTTTCTTTTCTTTTCTTTTCTTTTCTTTTCTTTTCTTTTCTTTTCTTTTCTTTTCTTCTCTTCTCTTCTCTTCTCTTCTCTTCTCTTCTCTTCTCTTCTCTTCTCTTTTCTTTTCTTTTCTTTTCTTTTTTTTGAGACAGAGTCTCACTTTTTTGCTCAGGCTACAGTGAGTGCCGTGGCATCAGCCTAGCTCACAGCAACCTCAATCTCCTGGGCTCAAGCAATCCTGCTGCCTCAGCCTCCTGAGTAGCAGGGACTACAGGCATGCACCACCATGCCCGGCTAATTTTTTTCTTTTGTATATATATTTTTAGTTGGTCAATTAATTTATTTCTATTTTTAGTAGAGACGGGGTCTCACTCAGGCTGGTTTCGAACTCCCAACCTTGAGCAATCTGCCCACCTCGGCCTCCCAGAGTGCTAGGATTACAGGCGTGAGCCACCACGCCCTGCCTCTTCTCTTTTCTTTTTCCTTTCCTTTCCTTTTCTTTTCTTTTCTTTTCTTTTCTTTCCTTTCCTTTCCTTTCCTTTCCTTTCTTTTTCTTTTTTCTTTTCTTTTCCTCTTCTCTTCTCTTCTCTTCTCTTCTCTTCTCTTCTCTTCTCTTCTCTTCTCTTCTTTCTCCTCTCCTCTCCTCTCCTCTCCTCTCCTCTCCTCTCCTCTCCTCTCCTCTCCTCTCCTCACCTCTCCTCTCCTCTCCTCTTCTCTTCTTTTCTCTTTTCTTTTCTATTTTTTCATTTTGAGACAGGGTCTTACTCTGTCACCCAGGCTAGAGTGAAGCTGCCCAATCATAGCTCATGCAGTGTAACCTCGAATTCCTAGGGTCCTGAACTCCTGAGCTCATGCAATCCTCCTGCCTCAGCCTCCTGAAGTGCCAGGGTTACAGGCATGCACCACAGCACCCCACTGACCTGATTTTTAATAAGCCATACCTCCAACATATGCAAGGCTTGGGCAAGAGTACAAATGGAGGCCCCAACTTAGGACCAGCCCTAATATCTTCCCACCCTCTGCTCCATTTTGTAGAAGAGGCCTCCCAAGTATGTGGCTAATCTCCATCCTTTCTGCTCTTCTCCACCCCAGACAGCCACACCATTCAGGAGAGCTGACCCAGGGAAGAGGCCAACTATACTGGCCTTGGAAGTGGGCTCCAGGCTACCTGGACAGGGAATTTCTGAAAACACATGCTCTTAACCACTCACTAAACTGTACTGCCTTAGGTAATGAGGAAATTAGTAATGGTTTTAAATTGAAGATGCATAGGTTTTAAGGATGAGAGAGCTGTGTATTTTTTAAAGACTGTTTTTAAGTCAGCGCTTCTCAAACTTAATGTGCATAAGAATCATTCAGGGATTTTGTTAAAATACAGATTCTGAGTCTGTAGATCTGGAGTGGGGCTTGAGATTTTGAATTTCTAGCAAGCCCTCAAGTGAGGCCGGTCTGTAGACCATACTTTGAATAGTAAGGCCTATGTGAATATTGCTGGTTTCAATCGTGTGTGGGTATGTTTGTGTGTGTGTACATGTTGTTTTGGAATGGAAAATTTTAATAGTGCATGTGAAAAAATCACAGGGCAGCATGAGCTAAAAAGACATAGCTTTTAGGCTTATCATTATTTAAGATTCTTGTCTCAGATGATGTCTCAGACAACAGCTTTTCATAGCTATCCCTCCTCCATATGAATCCATTATTAGTGATGTCACAATGTCTTATCTTTGAATTGGGCTCTCAAGTGTTGCTTTAGCAGCCTTCTGTAGCCTTTTAAAACTCTGCAGATTTCTAAGATACATATTAGAACCAATGGAAGACTAAATGTCTCCCGGTGTAGAAAAGAGGTTTTGATTAGATTTAAAAAGCTGTCATCTCTGAAATTTCCCTCTCTAAATCATTTTCTGCTTTCAACAAGCTCTTATATGTTACTTTCTTGAATGGATGCTGCTGCTGGTACCTTTCTAACTACTCATGTTAACTGTATCCTGTGGTTTGGAACTGATACATATTTAAGAACATCTTTACTAGCTGAAAAAGCACTTGGCTTAGAGAAATTTTGCTCTGGTATCTTCTCTGCCATAATAACTATTTTTCCTTGTATTGAGCAATATTCAATTACATGAAGAAGGACAATGATGCCACAGGTTGCCCTGCTAAAAGCAGTTTTGAAAGCTGTCATAAAAGTTATTGCTTTTCATTTAACCTAGATGCAATGTAATCTAAAGTATATGTGTTTTCAGCCAGGCATGGTGGCATATGCCTGTAGTCTCAGCTACTGGGGAGGCTGAGGCAGGAGGGTTGCTTGAGTCTAGAAGCTCAAGACTACAGTGTACCACAGTAGTGCCTATGAATAGCCACTGTACTCCAGCCTGGGCAACGCAGCAAAACCTTGTCTCTAAAACATAAAAGAAAATTTTGAAAAATAAAGTATATGTGTTTTCAAAAGCAACATGGACTTGTGGGAAATGACAATTAAAAAATGTTGGCATTGAACCAAGATTACATAATGGAAAATTGCCTAATATTTTAAGGATACATTTATTTCTAGTTTGTGTTATTCTACATTTTTAAAATAAAATGTAAAATATTCTACTGAGTATTGAACTAAAACTTCCCTCTGAGAATTTATAGATTATAACTGATATGGTAGTTTTCTTGTTAGCTACGATCAAAGTGATTTGGGAATGTCTAAAAACATGTGAAAGTTGATTACACATTTTATTGCTGGCACCACATTGACTGGCCACCCATATGATGGAGCAATTGTGACTATGTACTAGTTCCAACTAGCCTCAGGGAAAGAGTACACTGGGTTGAGACCTTTAGAAAG
Source organism: Microcebus murinus (assembly GCF_040939455.1). Lineage (NCBI taxonomy): Eukaryota > Metazoa > Chordata > Mammalia > Primates > Cheirogaleidae > Microcebus > Microcebus murinus. The sequence goes on from NC_134105.1 coordinate 64,997,459, forward strand.
CATTTGCTTGCCTCATTTAATCAAGTGACTTTTATAATTTTCTAGCTTTCAGCCTTATTTATTTCACATAATGAGAATGAAAAAATATCTTATTTCTGGCATTTAGACAAAGAATATCCACCATTTAAAAATTCATTTCAAGCCCCACCTACCTACTTTTTTCATGAAATTTATCTGTTTTGCTTTTCCATGAGACAAAAAAACATACTTAAGCACATTAATCCTATCTGATTTTTTTTTTTTTTTTTTTTTTTTTTGAGATGGAGTCTCACTCTGTTGCCTGGGCTAGAGTGCAGTGGTGTCATCATAGCTCACTGTAACCTCAAACTCCTGGGCTCAAGCAATCCTCCTACCTCAGCCTCCCAAGTAATTAGGACTAGAGGCATGTGCCACCACACTCAGCTAATTTTTCTATTTTTTTGTAGAGACAGGGTCTTGCTGTTGCTCAGGCTGGTCTGGAACTCCAACCTCAAGCGATCTTCTCACCTCTGCCTCCCAGAGCATTTGATCTTAAAGTAACCAATATTTGTCTTCAGTCAGACCCCTCAAAAATCCTATTCATTTTTCAAGGCCCATTAAAATCCCCTCTTTTCTAGGACTCTGTATTCCTCTAGTTAGAATCACCCTCTCATCCTTCTATATTCTGACACTAGAATTTATGCATATCTAATAAAATGTTCAGTACATAATCTTTGCCGGGCAATCATATGTGTGGTATTAAATGGTGAGCCCCTGAGGAACAGAAATTGTGTCTTTTATTTTTAATTTTTATTTTCCTATAAGAGACTAACCAATGCTTTCTAGTAATAGGGGTGTCATGTTTATAATGTTTGAATTGACTCTTTATAACGTCAATGTCTATGATGAATGTATTCACAATGAATGCATTGTGGGGTGATGTACTTTATTCATTAAGATCACCAAATCATCATATTGATCTTTTAAGAAATGACCTATGTAAATAATTTTTATAAATTATCAGAGTCCTGGCAATATTTCAAAATTTAACATTTGAAAAACATTTGGATAAAATAAAATCACACTTCAAAATGTTTGTGTCTAATGAATTTTTAATACAGAAATTTTAAAAATTTTAATGATGTTTTTCCTATTTGTAAAATTTCAAGTAAGACCTAATTTTCTTGCCTTGAAACATAAATACAATTATGTATACTTAATGTTTAATTTATAGGATTTATATTGCTAGTATGTCAGTATACCTCCATTTGTATTCAAAATAGTATTTTTATTTTGAAAAATAGTGTACCAGCCAAACTAACACATAATGAAGAATACACATAACGATTATTTCTGTATCCAGCTCACCATTATGGGAAATTAATAAGACATATCAGTAGAGAATCAGAGTCAGTATTAAACAATGCTCATCCCCCATTCAAGTTTTAACTTCCAATTTTTGCAATAAAATATACAAGTTTACATATTTTCTTTCTGCCTTTCTTGTTCTTTTAATGGTGACGTTGGCAACTTTTCCATTTTCCCTATTTTTAGAAGGTTGTTTGCAAGTCCAAAGGCATCAGAGGAAATATATTCTCTGGAGTATTCGAACTCGAGAAATGACATAATGATGATCTCCAATCCAGGAAGCTGTTTTACAGTGGCATTAAAGGGTTTTCAGATGAAGAGAATATAAATTAGTCATCTAAATTCAGGCACTAAATTCAGAAAAATTCACGTTCACAGACCAGTTCTGTGACTTAGCAGTTGAATGTCCTTTCTGTTGACAGTATGGAAATAATAGCATGGCCTGCTTCAGAGCTTGGTTTGAGGACTCTAATGCATGTAGAACACTTACCACTATGCCTGGCAGAGAGCCCATCCTCTTTCCTGAGAGCCAAACCTTGCAATCAATCCATCAGCTAGTCAGGCACGTGAGCTGGTGAGCCCCTGTGTCTCTTTACCAATTATTTCTGTTTTTGTTTACTGCCAGGCAAAAGGGGACAGTGGGTTGTCGCAATTAGGAAAGAAACTGAGAACCCTCAAAGTCTGAGAGAAAATCAAAGCAAAGACTTAGTCACTAAATCTTCCAAAAGGAAGGAGGAGAATGAGGAGCTCGGTGGATTAAATTCTGAATGTAGTTTCTTAAAAGGAATTTTTGTGGTAAGGGACAATGGAAAGATAACAAGTTACAATACAAACCCAAGGGCAGGCCTCGTGGAAATCAAAGAAATTGGCACCACAGGCACATTGTAGAATAAGGGAATGTTTGAAAAGAGAGGGCTATGTATTTACCATTTTGCTTGATCTACATATCAAAAGCATCTTCTACTGTATATAGAAGATCCTTGCAGGAAAATGTTTCATATGAAAAATAAAAAAAAAAAATGAAATAAAAAAAGAAAGAAGAAAGTGCTGGAGGCCATGTCATTTTCTTTTTTTCATCCTATTTTCTTTCACAGATTTCAGGCCAGGTGCTGAGTAGCTCATGCAAACTAATATCTTCCCAAATCACAACAAAGGCTAAAGAAGATACTGGAAAATAAAGCCTCCACCACACTGAAATGAAATAACTGAGAAGTAGAGATAATTGAGGAAAATTAAGTGGCTTCAACACAAAGAAAGCATAACTCTTTTTTTCCATGTAGTAAGCTGTTATGTAATAAAAGCCTACTGTGCTGGTTAGAAGGGAAGAAACTTTTGCTCAGCTAACTTCAGAAATATTTTTATTTGATAATATATCTTCCTAAGTATTTTGAATCAGTAGTATTGAAAAATTGAAAGTCAAATCTCACAATGGGCTGAAACCCAAGTGATTTGCCATTTGAAAACTTCTATTATTTTACTCACGTGTGAGGCCTCCTCTCTAACAGACTCTTTCATGGCAGATTTTTCCTTAACAAAGAGATGTCACTCTGTTTTATTACAAACAAGTTAACAGAAGTTTAAACTCATTTTCTGGTTTTTGTTTTGGCTTTTTTTTTTAGCAGAAAAGAAATTTGTCCAGGCATTTAACCAGAACTGATAAACAGTTTTAAGAAAATGATTTCACTCAAAATGAAGGTTTTAAATTTGTCCTAACATTCACCAATCAAGTTTATGATTCACCTCGATTAAAAACCCATAACTAGGTTTTAAGAGGGGGATTCCATTAATGCTTTCTGGAGATTGGGGAAATGTGTAGGGAACGCATTGGCTTTTTAAACAGAACACTCAGTTTCAAATCTTGGCTCCTTGTGTTCTAGTTGTGAGACCTGGCAACTGTCCTGACTTTCCTGAACTTCACATAAAATAGGAATAAAGCTCCCTATTATTTATGACATATTGTTATTGGGAGATTTGAATAAATTAACATTAAAAAATAATTCAGTAAAGTTCTCCAAATATTTGGGGTGCAAGAAAATGTTAGTATCATTTCCTCTTAAGAGTACCACCATCTAAAAAACTGTCCAAGTTGACCTCTCTCTCCAACACATCCTATTAGCTATCAAGTCCTGTCATTTCTACCTCCTAAATACCTCTATATTATATCTTCTTTTTTCCATCTTCCTTTGCACTTCCTAATTTAAGCCCCTCATTACCTCAGGCCTTGACTAAAATAATGGCCATGCAATTCATCCTTGCCTACAAACTCGACTACTGCCAATCCATTCTTTATGTTGAATTCTCTTTCTAGATAATAAATATAATCACATTATCCTTCTGTTTAAAACTTTTGATGACTTCCTTATGCCCATAAAACAGAATTTAATCTCCCTAAAGTGATACTCGAGAGGCTTCATCATTAGGGAGATCGACGTCATCTTCTGCCATTTCTTATCATACTCTATATGACAAGTACATCACATACTATTCTTTTCCCTGAACTTCTATCTTTGAACTTGCTGTTCCCTTTGCCTATGATATATTTCCCACCGTCTGACAGCAAACAACTATTCATCTCTAAGACACAGCTGAAATGTCACCTCCCATAGGTAGCCTTCTCAGAGCACATAGGAAGAATTTATCATTCCCATGGGACTTATAATTATATCAATTACACCACACCATATTTCTTTAATTACTTGTTTACGTGTCTATCCCTACACTGAACTGAAAGCTCCAGTGCATAGGATACAGCCAAAACTGTGGTAGTATTTGATAAATATTTACCAAATTAACAATTGAGAACAACAACAAAAAATTGATGATATGAGTCAGCTCATGAATTAATCTGTTTCAAATTTGCAAGTGGCCTTTTATTTTTATAGTATATTTGTAGCCTCTGTCTACACAGGCAAGCAGAAAAAAGCCAGAATTGAGATAATTATTTAGGGACATCTACAAAATAGCAACAACTTTTTTGAGTCAATTATATTGATATTACAAACAAATGTATCTTTGGCTTAGATTTTCAAGTTTAATACTCTCAAGTTACTCTGCTTGTTTAGACACATCATGAACACAGAGGTATTTGTGTTATTCCTAGAAAATACAAATTTTAGATAATACATTCTTCCCCTTTGCAAGCTAGCACAAAGGAAAGCCAGGGATATGTGCAACAGCAAACTGACTTTTGTAAGTGGCTTTGTCATTGATTCTCAAAGCGTTCTCATTCAGCACACTCGGTATCTTGGTTTCCCCTTCTATTAAAGAGTACTGGTCTCTATCTTCAGGATGTTGTGAATTTAATGAGAAGGTTCAGTGGTGGCCCCATTTTACTCTTTTGTCAAGAAAGTAAGAAAGAAAACGAAAATATCTTAGTGTGCAAAGAGGTAGGAGCCAGGCTTTAGTAATTAACTTCAGTTAGTGCCTAGCACAGTGCTGACAGTGAATAAATATTCCTCGTTGGTGATGAAATACTAAATATAAGAACCTGTGTTTCTTGTTCTGCACTGTCATAAAGCTGCTATTATTCAGCATTTATTAGGTACCCACAGAATCTGAGACATAAACATGACAAGTAGAAAACACACAGTCCCTCCTCTAAATTGCAAAAGACAGATGCACAGGAAAGTAGGTGGACCTCGAAATTGTTTCCAAATGGCTGTTTGTAAGAGGATTTAGAGAGTAGGAAAACTAAAAGGGGGGTGGGCCGGGTGGACAGGATGGAGTGTGAGGAAATGGGAGGTGTAAAAGGAGTTAGTGTTTTCATAAAAGGAATAGGGTAGGAGGTCAGGTTAATTTCCAGAATCTTAGGAGTGGAAATGAGAGATCCACTGGTGATAATGAAGAACCCAAGGGAATAAAGGGGGAAGAGTGTTTTTCTTTTGTCTCTCTGTCCTCTTGGCTAATGAGGACATGTCCTCCAGCCTCCCTGGTTGGCAGTAAGGAAAAAATCTTGTTTCTTTTAAAGTAAGACACTCACTTGCTAAATGAGTAGTTCTACCATTTACTGGTCGTAGTTTACTAATCTTTGAAATGGAACAATAACACCTCAAAGGTTGACCTGGGAATTAAAGGCGATAAACGGAGTACATGGCCCACACCGAAGCCTTGTACATAGTTTAGGAAGCAAATCCAGGGGCCTTGAAATCTTAGCCTAGTGTTCCAACCTTAGCTATCCCGGGTTTCTTGCTTTCTTCTTCTGTGTGTCAAAAGGAATAAGAGATTTTCTAGAAAGAGAAGATGGAGTTTAAACAAGCAATATTTGTTAATAAATATGTAGACAGGAACTATAGCATGCTAGGGATCTGTTTACAACAGAATCTGGGGCCTGTGAGATTTTAATCTAGTTAGTAATCTTTTAAGCAATCATTAGATGGAGACTAAAAAAAAAAATCACAGTGGGAGCCTTGTAAACTGGTTCTCGGGACTCTCAAGAGCATTTCTGTCAGTCTTTTCATCAGCTGAGCTGGTCTATATCGTAAGTCTTATTTATAAGGAGGCTTTCAGGCAATTTCACACTGCTTTTCTCTGATGCAGCCCCCAAAAACATGTAAACCCAAGGGATTAGTAGCGACTTAAAGGGAAAACAGTGTAAAGTTACACCATGAACCGAGGCAGTGCAGCTGCCTTGACGCACAGTTCCCTTGAGCTCCTACAGTGAATGAAACTTATCTAAGTGGCCCAGTCCACTCCCACACTGCCAGATCCACAGCCCTTTGTTACAACGTGCATGAGAATTGCTCAATCTCAGGGGCAGCCGGGTCTGTAATGACCTGCATTGTAGAAACACACAGGAGTTCACTATCTAGGAATGAAAACTTAAATCTCTTTTTACATTTCTTTGTTGACAGTTGTAAAGCAGGACTGGATAGTAAACAAAATGTTTATTCTGGCAATGTTGGTTTCATAGGTGGCTCAGATACATTTATAGAGTAGGGCGGTAGCCTGAAATGGAAATGAAATGAGAATATCATCTCAGGGCTACGGAGAAGTCCTGGAAAAGACTGAATATATTTCCCAAATGCAACCGTCTTGAGGCTGGCATACTTACATTGATGATCTCATCAGACCAATAATTAATAAACGTGAATTAGGCTAATGAAATCGGATAGGGTAATGAAAGGCAGCCTTCTACTTGTTAGCATCGCTATTTTCTCCATTATTTAATCTCTAACAGAAACTGAATGTGCCGCTCGAGATCTAATTGAGCCTATTTGACTTTTTTTTTTTTTACAGTTTTAAAAAAATTTATCAGAGCCTTTAAAAAGGGGCAAGTGTGAAAATATTAAGAATCTGTAAAATGACACATGCAACACTGGGAACATAGATCAAATCAGGACAACTGCAGGCATTTCCTGCTTCGTTGATTAAGACTAAAGAAATTGCAAGTAAAGGATATGATGAAGAGGAATTTCCTTTTTCAGCGCTGGGTTTTTTTAAAAGGCAGAGATTCTTCAACCCCAATGGCAACTTCTTGAACTTTTTTGACACACATAGTTTAGTAAATAATTAAACTACACTACATCTTCCCTTGGAGGATAAGCGCCATAGTATGATCTGGAAAAGTATTAATAATAGGGATCAAGAACAAGCCCTTTGGCCTGTAGAATGGAGCTGTGAAGACTTGATGTGGAAATGAATGGGGGAGACTGCCTCCTCTGCTGAGAATTCACAAGCTGCCTCTGGATCTTACATCTGCAAGGAAGAGGTGGAAGTGAGTCTGATGTGATTTGGTTTCTATTTGAGTCTTCTCTACCAAAGAAAGCTTGAGAATCTACAAATGGGATCGAGGGCAAAGGAAGCATGTGCTTCCCATTCTTCTTCCCACTAAGCAGCATGTGGATAAGGGGAGCCCCCATGTGAACTGGAACTATTCGGGACCCATTCCAGAGACTTCGCACATTCTCTTGTCTTCTCTTTGAAAGCAAGCGCCAAGAAAGAGACAGGAAGAAGGCATTTGTGAGTAGAGGGTTAAATTCAGCAGTATGTGTGCATGAAACCACAGTATATTTCCAATTTGATAATATTGGATCTATTTTGAGATTACTTATCAGTTGGTTATTGTGCTAATAATTGCCATTAAAATTAATACTACATTTTTGGGAATTAGGCAAAGAGCTAACAAGTTTGCTTTTACACAGAGCTTTCCAAAAGCAATCTGGGTAACTTGTTTCTAGAATGCAGCTGTGTAAGTTTTCATTAACATCTTGCAGGTGGAGCCTAATTTTAGTTCAGCCTTGAGAAGGGGGAATTGTTTTCCTCACGACATGCAGAGCACCACAACAGCAGAGCAGGTGGGGCTTTGCCAGGCACTTGTTTACTTTCTTGTTTTTTCTAAAAAACAGATGATTCATATCGTTAATCATACAGTTTCTATTTGATTTTAACATGTCTTTAACAGAATAGTCTGGAGCACATTTGACCTACAGTTACTCGAATGTGAAACAAAAGCAGTGAAATGGAAAATGATAAGAAAATGAGCAATGATTCCTAAATATAGTGGAGGAAAAGCCAGTGAATGAAGTAAAATTTAGAAATACATCTGTTTGGCTACAAAAGCATTTTAAAAAGCAACCTTCCAGATTCTAGTTTGGCAATTTGAAGTTGGCTCAGTTAAAAAGTTCAATGTATTTTTTTTTTTTTTTTCTGCCATTGCAAGAGGGCAGCTATTAGGGAAAAGAAGCTGTTGCTGGGAAGAGAGGGGGTGAGAGGTCAGGAGGGACAACCGAGATGCAGATTGTTTTCTCTTGCAAGTTCTTCCCTGGCCTTTGAATCTCAGGGAATGGCTGGTAATCGGCTTAAATTTTAGGTCAGAGTAAAAAACTTGTTAAAGAATAATGAGTAATTAAAGACAGTAAGTTCTCTTTTAATTTGGGAAGTATCTTAAGCTTTACACTAAGCTTCAAGGGCACAAACCCCGTAGCTTGGCTGTGTTTAGTGTGTTTCACTGCAGTGAACCTACTGTGTGTGTCTCTTTGGATGTGAGGACAGTGTGGTACCGCCTCAGTGCTGCTGCGCGTCATCTGGCTTAAACAAGTGCCTTTGAGGCCGGGCGCTGTGGCTCACGCCTGTAATCCTAGCTCTTGGGAGGCCGAGGCGGGCGGATTGCTCAAGGTCAGGAGTTCAAAACCAGCCTGAGCGAGACCCCGTCTCTACTATAAATAGAAAGGAATTAATTGGCCAACTGATATATATATAAAAAATTAGCCGGGCATGGTGGCGCATGCCTGTAGTCCCAGCTACCCGGGAGGCTGAGGCAGAAGGATCACTCGAGCCCAGGAGATTGAGGTTGCTGTGAGCTAGGCTGACGCCACGGCACTCACTCTAGCCCGGGCAACAAAGTGAGACTCTGTCTCAAAAAAAAAAAAAAAAAACAAGTGCCTTTGAATTCTTCTACCCTGTGGGGTGTGCATGAAAATTCCATTACCTCCGCAGAGAGGGGGCAGCTCTATGTGCATATTTGTTTCTTTCAATCCAGTCTCTTGGAATGGATGGAATTTGTGATTATGCTATATAGAAGTCTATTGTTCTGAACCTTAAAACAAACCTTTTCTTAAAAGCCCTCTTCTGGACCTTGAAGGTCACCATTCAAGGGTTTTGCCTTTATGAAAGTTCTTAACCTGGTATAAAGGTTTGCCCATGAATGTGCTTCAGAGTGTTTGTGGAAAAGGTTTGGGTTTTTGTTTTTTTGTTTTTCTGAATAGACATGAATGTGCATTTTTCTCAGAAGAGAGTCCATGGCTTTCCTTGGATTTCCAGAAGGATTTGTAAACCCCAAAATGTTAAGAACTATTGCCTTATACAGAATGTTTTCAAATACTACCTTTAATGTAGTGAAGATACAGTAGTTTACTTTGGCTAATGATTATAACTAAAATACAGTATTTATCAGCCTTCCTCTTACGGTGAATCATAATCTGACTTTGGAAAGTTTGCACTTTAAATCTGCCTAGATTCTCTCCCTAGGATATCATAAATTTTTTCCTATCTCTGACCTGTTACCATGCTAAAAGAACACCTAAGAGAATGTTAGACTTTCTAAAGATTTGTTCCTTTATTAAACATAGATTTGTTAGGCACCTGTTATAATCGAGGTACTTTTTGATTTCAGAAATATATGACACAGTCTTTCTCCTTAAGAAGTACCCAAGCCTGTCCCAGAGACATTCAACTAGGAAAACAAATTCAACCAATTGATCTGTTTGATAAAGAGAGAAGATGTTATGTGAGGTCCCAGATTTTCAAAACACATTCACATTCCCGTGTTGAGATGTAAATAAAAAGATTTAAAAAAAATGACTGTGACCCTTTGGCAATATGACAAGAACCACACCACACCCAAACCTGTTTGTTCTGTCATCATTCCGCCCACCTGCAGACGTGGCTGTAGTGGGGGCCGTGAGGGTGACAGAATGGAACTCTAAAAGTGGCTCCTCTGAGTGGAATGCAGAGAAAGGTCATCAGAAGGCAAGAGGAACCAGTTCATTTGAGACTGAGGCTAAATAAGCATTTTTGACTGGTTTGATCTTACAGATTCCCTGAAGCTTCATCAGATTGTGATTTTGCAACTCTCTTGAGAATAGTCCTACTGGGCTTTTCACAAATGCCCTTTTCGTTTTTTTCATGATAAGACCCAATCTTTGGATGAGATCTATCTCTCGTAGCCTGGAACTCAGACTCTGTTACTATTTTTTCCAATCCCCACCATTTGAGGCTCTTCTCACTCAGTCCCAAATATTCCTTTGACCCCAATTTCCTTGCAGGAATAGGAGGACAAAGAGAAAGGGAAATAATTTTACACAAAGCAGAAATGGAGTACTTCTAATTCTTTTTCACTGTAACCCACACTATCAATAGCAGATCAATCGATTTGATCTTCCCAGTATTGTTTTTAGCCTCATTCAGAATGTAAAATTCAGTATCCAACTTCCATTGATCATGAAATGCAGGACTATCTTGGGGAAGACAAAATGGAGTTGCAGCCCTATTTCTAGAAAGTAAAAAAGTAGTTTTGGCTCTCTAAACAAGAGAGTTCAGTTTTTTAATATTCCTAGTTAAAAGTCACAGAATTGGCAACCTGCTTTTCTCTTTTCTAGGTTATTCATTTCTTTGTAAATTTTTCCTACTCTCCTTTCTAGGCAAACCTACACTTTTCCTGCTGAGATTCCTTAAGTCATAGAGTAAAATGTCACCGACAGGAAACATGTGATTCATTTCACTCTTGCTGGTAGGTACATTCAGAATACTACTTCAAGAGGTTTATTTCCCGTTTTTAATCTAAACCTTATTGGGCCGCCTGCAGTGGAAGCCTGAACCACAGCTGCTAAAATAAAGTCTTTACAGAAGCACTTAGAGAAGACCTGGTTGTTCTGGTACTGCTTCTGAAGAAGTTCCAATCAGCAGCAGGGTGAAATTTATGAGATTCTTATGAGATTTTTGGTTTCTTAAAAGAGTACACATGCCTCAGAGAACGTGAATACATTCCATGAAAATTGTACAGCCCTGTCGACCAGTGCAAGCACATGTGCAGAAAACTTGAGAGGTCCCTATTTAGCAGGACCACACTAAAATCATCTGAGAAAAGTGAGATAAATACCATTTGAAGGCTTAAAGTGATAGAGATTCTGCAACTTCAATTGCGGAGCTCGGCCAATATCTAATTGTTGTCTTTAGTTCTAGCACCCATCTTTAGTATTCATTGGTATTAGCTCTGCTTGGGGTTTTTTAGGCTATAAATTCGATAAAGATAAGCAAAGCATTAGACAAGAACAGTGTAAGTACATGAGAATCTCTACTTTGTAGGAAAGAAGTAATAAGAATAAAGAGTATTTTGATTGCACATACCAATATGCTTGGGTAATGTCTACTCTTAATTTTCTTTTTAGGACTTTATAATTATCAAGAGTTATATATATACACACATACATATATACACACACAAAGCCATTTTCATATACAGTATATACAATACATATGAAATCCATTTTGCCTCAGCCTACATATATATGTAAAAAACCAAATTACATAATGTATTTTGAAAGTGTTTATACCCCTCTTACTGCCAAAGGAAGATCCAATTACTCAAGTAGATTGAATTCCGTGGGATAACAGAGGTGTCAACCAATCTTCACCCAGCAGTGCTGGACCAGTTCCTTTGATATGAAGCCATTGTATGCTGTGCTAATTTTTAGATTACTGTTCAACAAAAATAAAGGCAAGGAAGAACAAGTAAGACGCAAATAGTCATGTTGGAAAAATGAGAATTGGTGACATTAATAATAATAATGATGATACTTAAATTGCTATAGCATATTGTTATTTTCTAAGTGTTTATCTACAAGATGAGTTGGTCTTTCTAATAATCTTTGAGGAAGATTGAGCAAGTATTATCAAGTCATTTTATAGAATAGAAAGTTAAATCAGGTGTTGTAGAACAGATGATATTTTTTTCACCAGTAGAGTATTTAATAAAACATTAAAATAGATGTCAATATTTTAAAAATTGGAGATGTCACATAAAAACTTGGATATTTGACTTACCTAGAAAGTTGAAAGTTCTGGTACCACTGGACAACACTGGGCCCATAACCCCCATGGCAACACAGTACCACTCCTACCTATTGCCTTATACCCAGGCTCCTCACTCACTAATTTTTACTTGCTTGGTCTTTTAAGGCATTTCATTTTTGAACCCCTGGTGTAAATGGATTTTCATAAGGTCATGCCCTGAGTTCATGGCAGAGATAGGCCTAGAGTATAGGTCTACTGGCTGCATTGTTTTTTTTTCCTTTTATTTCATCATATTATGGGGGTATGAATATTGTTAGGGTTACATATATTGCCCCTGCCACCGCCCCCCATGCGCCAGAGCTTCAAGCATGTCCAACCCCCAGGTGGTGGCACCGCACCCATTATGTAAGTATACACCCTTCTCCTCCTCTGCCCTCCACCTGATAAAAGTTTTTTTGTTGTTTCTTTTTTTGACATTTTGGTTGCATTGTATATCTTTGCCTCTCCCTAAGAAGGGTTAGAGGTATTTCTTTCCCCCTCCACAGTGCTTACCACATCCCTAAGATGTGGGTCCCCCCCTCCCCCGGCCGAATCCCTAGTGAACATGACCACCATTTGAGCACCCTAGTTTTAATCAGTCAGTACCAATTTGATGGCGAGTAGATGTGGAGCCCATTTTCCACATCTTGTGTCGCCTCACTTTGGATAACGGGCTTAAGCTTAATCCAGGATAGCTAGCTCACCGTCATATCTTAGAATTGAGTAATATTCCATTATGAGCATATACCAAATTTTAATTATTCATTCATGAATTGATGGGCACTTGGGTTGTTTCCATGACCGTGCAATAGTGATTGTGCTTACTGGCTGCATTCTTTCAACATAAAATGTTCACATTAGACGAACATGTGGCTAGCACATCCTTCTTTCCTCTCTTCCAAGAAGCTTCTGCTCCAATGAACTTCTCATAGTTGCCCAAGAGCCCATCTCTGAATACATTTGGTGCTGTTCCTCATGCTTTTCATACTGTCTGCCTGCCTCTCTCTCCTCTCCTGACCCAACCTTAGTCCCAGTGCTCCATTCAAAGGTACCCTACTCCCTGCAGCCATCTCAGAGCCCATCTGCAGCTTCCTCCCTCTCCCCATGCCATCATTTATTCAGTCTCATTATTGGTTCAGTAAATGTCAGATGAGTGAATGAAGAAAGGAAATGGCATTATGCTAATACATTAGTCTGTACTTGACTTACTTTTCTCACCAGCTCTATGTTGGGGTGATACATTATGGCTTCCTATCTGTTTAAATTATGGGTCAGATTATTTAATAATAAAGATTTTGGGGAGAATGGCATTGAGCCACATCTATCATAGGCATGTGGACAAAGTTTGGGCAATGTCTCTTTGAGGTAGTTCAACACACGGCTTGTGGGCTTGTGGATTCAGCATTTTCAACTCATCTAGTTATCAAAAATGTTCCTTGTCTGAGCAGAGAAACTTGTGTTTCTTCACCACTTTAGTTTGGTAAGTTGGAAAAACATTAATTCAAACTCTAGAGAAGGCAGTCCTCTACCCCAGAAGGAGACAAATTGGTCCCTGGTAGGGAAAATTATATGTAGAAAAATGATGCAGAAAAGATAAGGAGTAGCCCCAGTTATTGATTCATCCCACAAACATTTTTTAACATTTACTGTGTTCCAGACATGAAGCTAGGCTCTGGAGGTAAGTAGATATGTAAATAAATAGGTGCAGTGGGTATTATGGGGGCATATGTGGACATCTGTCCAGGGTATCCCCTGTATCCCCTGATACAAAGGAGATACCAGTCAGTTCTGCCCAGTGAAATCAATGAAAGTTCCGCAAGTAAGTTGACCCTTGAGCTGAGTCCTAATGGATACACATATATTTTGTACTCACTCTGGATAGGACGTTAAAGACTATTTAGCATTATGAAATAAATTTGGAAAATGGCTATCTCCTTCATAATGATATATAGATCATAAGAAAAACGCTTGAGGACATGGTGGGTACGTAAATAAAAGCACCCACTATGTAGACAAAAAATCAATTTGAACAGAGATATATAGTCTACAGATTGTACCTGAATTTCAATTGTGGCTCAATTATTTAATGGCAGTGTGACCTTGGAAAAGTTGTTTCACTTCCTTGTGCCTCAGTTTCCTCCTCTGTAAAAAGTAGATGATAAAATTATCTACTTTGTAAAGCTGTGGTTAGTAATAAATAAGATAATGTATGTAAATGGTTAGCACAATACCTGTAGAATTAAAAACCATAGAATTAAAAAGTTAGCAATTAGCATTATTATAATATAATGTAGTATAAGCCCATATACTATTTTTCTTTGAAATAGTTAGCATCAAAAAAGGATCATACATTTCAAAGCACTTATTAATAAAAACTCAGATAATTAAAACAAAAAAGAAATCTCAAACCTAATATGCCTTGCATCATTTATGTTTCAGTTTTGCATTTTATTCTCACTCATCTTAGATAATGAAACCAGACCAGGTCCCATAATTGCCCTTCTGCAACTAACTGTTCAGTATTCAGTTTCTTGAATTTTTCAGTGAGGTTCATCTTCCAGCCGTAATGAATTAGCATAATACTACTGTGCTGAGGCTTCCAATACTGCATATTACCAATGAGAACCATTCTCAGCAATAAATTTTACTTTCAAACATTGATTAAAATTGTGAATCCTAAATTTTCTTAAATTGTGTATCTTAAATACGCATGCATACATACATACATCTCTTTTAATACTATAATATATGCATTATTTTATGCTCTCCATCAGAATTGATTCTTTTTATTGTTAAACATATTTCTTTTATTAAGAACATTTGAGGAATATTGAAAATAGTATCAATGCATGTATATACAATATTCTTTTGGAAAAATTTGTCTCAAAAATCCTTTATTTCCTATTAATCCTTTGATTATTCCCATAAAATTCACATGAAACTGATGAACTAGTTCCTTCTAGATGGGATAAAATAACCTTTTTCAAAATCTTTCACCAAAAAAAAAAAAAAAAAAACTTTCACATCTGGGGACTTTACAGGCTCTTGCTAACATACCATCCTTTCATTCTGTGCTTACCTACCAGAAATAATCTTAGGCCTTTCTATGTAATAAAAAGATATACTATTCTATAAAAGAATTAATATGGCTCTTAAAATACAGTATAATAAAAGTAAAATTAGGGAAAAGTCATATCTGTAGAATATTATACAATGATTAGGACTTTATTATTTTCTAATACCCACTCAAACTGGAATAATAAAAATTACCAAATAGAACCTATTTTCTCTTCTAAAGATATTTTTCATTTTACAAAATTGGGATCATTCACTATAGTTCCATCTTGAAGGAAAGTACCCTGCCTTATCTTACTAATTCTGTGCCTCCCCATGGGTAATCACTGGGCTGAGGCGGCTATGTTTTGAGATTTGAGTGTAGCTGCTCAAGAGTTTCTCCCTGGCTATACTCCTCTGTTTTATTCTGGGCTTTCTGCCATGTTCTTGGGCAACATCTCACACCACCACACTTTTCATATCTCTTCCATTCCGCCCATTTCCAGGTCTTCTTTCCCAGACTGACAAATTGTATGTAATTTATTACAGAGAAATGTAGCCCCTCTTTATCCAGTACTGCTCATCAGGCCTTACCAGAAGGACCTTGACTTTCTCAATTTGAGTGTCTCCTCCGGATTTATCTTCCTCAACAAAAGAACCATTCATGTTTGGTATAAGTAAGTGTTGCTTCTCCCAAGAAGACAAAAATAGTCATCTTTTTTGTTTGTTTGTTTGTTTATGAAGCAGCACTGAGGGTTTTTCCCCCCTCTCCACTATGTATATTTTTTCCCAACAGATATTTTTAGAGAGTGTTGTTTATCTAAGGCTTTGTGCAGAACAATTCAATCTTCACTTTATTTTCAATAACTCCCATTACAGGAAGTGAACCCAACAAGGTGAAACAGATAGCTAGATAAATAAGTTCTAGTGTCTTCAAGAAAGAGAGAACTTCATATGTGCTCATGGAACTTCTGCCAAGTATTTCTGAAGTGTCATGAAGAATGGGGCAGAGGAAAGAAGACTAGACATGAATTGGTACTGACTTGATTTTACTAGAAATGAAATGTGGATTCTGAGAACTTTTAACCAATGAATTTGACATCAGCCCCTAGAAAAATTTAGGCAGAATTTTTATTAAAGTAAAAGTGAGCCTTTTGAAAAGATGGCAGTGACTATTAAGAATCAGTATAGGTTCACTAAGAACAAAGCATCCCCAAGTAAACTAATTTACTTTCAGTCTTCAAAAGAGACTATAACTGGATTTTGGCAAGTCTTTTAATCAAACTTGTCATATGTTCCTAGAAGATAAGTTAGAGCTAGTTTATGGTATGGTTAGGAGGTTTCCAAAATGGCAGAATTACCTCTTTAAAAGTGATTAAGAGTGAACTTTGGAGTCAAAGAGCCTTAGGGATTCAAATTGAAGCTCTGTAATTTATCTCTATCAGCCATGTAAATTTGTGAAGGCTACATAAACTTCCCGAACCTTAATTCCCTCAGCTGTAATGAGGGATTAAAATTATCTATGTCATAAGGATACTTATTAAATGACATAATGTGCATAATTGCTTTTTACTCATTATTAAATAAATGCTCAATAAAAATGATAAGTGTTGTGTTCTACTCTCATTACCTAAGGCTGATTATTGTCAATCTGAAGAGAGGTCCCTGAGATATGCAATAGTACTTTTTTTTGCCAGTGATCTGAAAGAAAACGTGGAAGGCATAACAATTACACTGGCAGGCTCCTCACATATGCTGTGCACTCTTTCAGGAAAGGGACCATGTCTTCTTGGTGTCCTCCGTACCTGACATAGTGCCTCACCTATAGGAGCCCACTCAGATGTCTTTCAAAGAATGACACAAAATGAAATATGGTAACCAAGACATTAGATAGCAAAATCAGGATTTAAAAATGTTACAGATTAGAACAATGGGCTGATACCAAAGATGAACTCTAGAATGGATGGACATAAAGTCCACTATTTCCATTCAAAACACCAGCTGCAACAAAGACAGGTCATAAGAAATTTGATTAAACAAGTTGTAAGAGAGTGATTTGTATGAAAAAGATTTAGACATTTTAGTTTTGTAAAAGGTAAAGAAACTAAGAGAATGATAATGATGCCAACCCCTTCTCAGAGTGCATTTCCTGTCTCCATAAAATTCTAAATTATTAGAAATGAGTCCAGAACAAGGCAGGCATCAGTACCCACATATTTTGCATAATTAGACCACATTTCAAATAATGCATTCAATTCTGACTGCCACATTTCAGAAAGACCTGGACAAACTGGAATCTATCCAATATGGAGATAGGCCCTAAAAGCCATATCATATTATAATGATTAAAGGAATGTTCAGTTTGAAAAAAGAGTAGACATAGAGAAAAATGATAGCCATTTTTCAAATAGTTGAATAACTTTCATGTGGAACAGGGATCAAATTTATCCTCAGAAGCTTCAGAAAAAAATTCATACCAAAGAATAGACAATTCAGGAAGGTATTGGTCAAAAATAAGGAATATCTCTATTTAACAGGAGAACAGATTGTCCTAGAGGTAGTAATGTATTCTTTTAAAAGTTATTTAATTTTAATTTATTTAGTAAATGATTACTGTTCACATTTATGTGCATACCATGTATGAATCCTATATACAAAGGGAGCCTTCAAGAGTTTGCTGGTTAGTTGATTTATATCATGTATAATTTCCAGATATATATATTTAGAAGTATATAAATATATCTCTAAATATTTACTTAGCAAATATTTATTGAAAAACATTACATGTCAATTTGTGCTAGATGGTCAGCAAGTTGAAGCAAAGGCAATATTATATAGGAAATTCTTGCTTGGGTGGGATATTGCATGAAACTTTGATATTTGAGATGAAATCAATCTAAAAAAAGCACAGTTTGCTGGATTTAAATGTCACTAAGGAATCCAGGGGTCTAAGAAAATTAAAATTCCACCTCTAGAGTACAGTACATTGACAAAGTGGGTTGAAATTAAAAGTCAAATGCACACCCTTTACATCTATTGAGCCCCACATTTTGTAGACTTTGTTCTGATTATGTTGTACTTACATGGCAAATAATACATATATGTTTGGCATGTTTCTAAAACCTGTCTTGCTTCTTTAATACCTGAGTTCCACTTACACATATGCTATAAAGAAATATGTAGCCAACCAACTTTTTAAAAAAATACCACAATCAACAATTTAAAAAAAATTATTGAGTGGCAACTGTCTACTACTCCTTAGGGAGCAAAAAAGATTCCTTTTCCTTAAGAAGTTTATAGAACACTTCTCCTACTATCTGTTTCTCCTTAGAAGTAAAAGAATCATAGCTAAAAGATGTATTTGATTTGCTCTCAGAAAACTTAAGAACAAAATGTATAACATATGCAGTGGTGTTCGTGTTAATTGTTTGGGGACCTCTGATTTTATTTTTTCTTTGCTTTTTGTTTTGCAAATACTTGCTTTAAAAAAAAAGATACAGTAATTCTCTATGCTTAAAGAAAGCTTTATTTTTAAGGAATGAGCATCAAAACGAATCTGTTTTTGCTAAATGGTTAATTAGAAGAGGATGGTTCTAAAAAGGAAACAAACAGAAAGCAGTAGAACTGCCCAGTCTTGCTCACTGCAGCCCAATCCTGATTCAGCAAATAGGTATTTGCCAGTAGCAATGAGCATTGTGTACTACAATGACAGTGCTGCTTAACTCGATACTGTTCCCACACCTCAGTCAGTCGGGCCTGGGTGCGTGGGTAACTCATGAAGTCACTGGGCAGCAAAATATTGAAAGCAAAGGAGGTTATGAGGGTTTAGAGACAGGTGGAACTGGCTACATGATCACAGCCACGCCTACCTTTTAAAATGCACTTGGCAACGAAATTCATGCCAATATGACACCTGTCTGCTTAGGAAATTCAAGACAAGACAGAAGGGCAGCCTTGGGATCATAATAGTGTTGTCACTGTGATCTCCTCAGGAGCCTCTGGGAAAGGCTGCACACTCCATTCTTACTTGTATGCCAATTGGAACTTGAAGGGAGCTTGATAACTGATGTTCTATGTGGACCCAGAATTACAACTGATAAGGTAAGGGCAATTATATTATCTCTTCGTTTGATCATTAAAGACAGACTATAAAGACATTTCCTACTCATCTTCCCTTTCAAATGTAGATTACCAGGGCAGTCTTGGCAGTGTATTTCAGGATCTTGAACTTGAGGGATAGAATTGTCTGGTGTCTACTCTAAAAAGAGACATCTAGCCCCTGCAATAACTGTCTGTACAGTTCCTGGCTAATGGGATGCAGAGAAACGAGGAAGAGGGTGAGCTGTGCTGGAGGGATAAGCAGTGATCTCAGAGGAATGTGTCGAGGCAGCTCATCTCCCGGGGCCCCTACGCGATGAAGTTTTAGTAGCCACCTATATTCAGAGATTTAAATTTATGAAAAGAGAATCATAATGATATCTTAATTGCTCTGAGGATTTCTTTTCAAAAGAAGTGTCACAGAAGCAGTTCCTTTGGAGGAATGAGAAAGCGAAGGAGATGGCTTTTTTGTGCAAGAGTTGAGGAAAGCCTTCTATCCTAGAGGTTAACGTTTATGGATCTCTCTGGCAAATAATAGTCTCTGTTTCAATTCCATTCTGTTTGGTGAGGATTCAAAAAGTCTTAATCAAATCTAGCAGTCATCACTGCTTCTTTCTCTCCTAATCTCCCTGATCTTGAATTATGAGATTCTTCTCTCTTAAAATAAAACACCATTTGTTAAAGCCTTTTCAAAATTAAGACTAAAGCCATCAAAACTAATTGTTTGTTGGCATTGAATAAACAAATTTTTTAAGTTTGATGAACTGTTTGTAAGCTCTAATCAAGTGGGTGGAGCCAAAAAGAGGGGAGGGAACCCACCGAAACAATACATGTAATTTGTTTGCGCTATTATTTGGGATAATTACAAAGCAAATGTTCAAAAGCTGTTCTTTATTTTTATACCAGAAAAGGGAAAAATAGGA
Source organism: Microcebus murinus (assembly GCF_040939455.1). NCBI lineage: Eukaryota > Metazoa > Chordata > Mammalia > Primates > Cheirogaleidae > Microcebus > Microcebus murinus. The sequence goes on from NC_134105.1 coordinate 65,017,408, forward strand.
GAGAAAAAGCATAAGAACACCCAGCCATTGTCAGCTGCTCTCTAAAATATTGCCGGATTCACAATTGTCGAACATTTAGCATTACTAAGAATGCCCGGGACAGAGTGTCATGTTGAATGTAGAGTGATGACTTCATAGGAAGGCAAAACTGAGAATATGACCAGTTTGCAGTCACAGAAAAATCAGCTTTAATTAATTTGAGTGCCAGCTCTGTGTATAATTACACAGCATGAGAGTTTGCATGCAAATGCGGAAATGCTGATTGTTCAAATACTTGCACTTGCTCATTAATACGTTGGGACTAAGCGGGGCTGGCAAGCAGACAGGGTACAGCACACACGGTGCCTGCAGGCTAATTTGTATTATACTGTAGTTAGCAAACAGATTTCAGATGTTTCTCCTTTCTTTAAATAATAAGCACAAAAATATGTATGTCATTTTCATCTGTGACATACCTTGTTTTCTTCTTGATTAAAATAAAATGTTTGGGGTTTTTAAAAAATTGTTGAAGTACAATAAACATTAGTATAACACTGATTTATAACTATTTGATGCCAGTGATATTTATACCAGTTCTAAGATATTTCTATTGGACCTTTCATGTAATTATCCAAACTGGTCATATATCATAATTGGTAAAACTATATTCAAACAAGGTAAATTTATGATTAAATCCTAGAAGGAACAATGCAATGGTTGCAGTTGAACTGCCTACTTGTCTGTCGAATCCAGTCTCTTGCAGGCAGCATCGCAGCAGCTTGGTCCAGGAGAAGGATTGATTTCTTTGTGAAAGTACCTAATCCTAAAATGTCCTGCAGTGAGATTTTCCATTCTGACCTCTAAATTTTTTAGTAGAGATCAGCTTTAACCAAATTCCTAACTACCTTGACGACACCCCAGGGGGGAAAAATCTTCCTAAATAAAAATGCTAGGAATATCTGGTACTTTCTTCAGAAAATAAAGAATTTTCCCACATCCCACAAATCTGGTACCACTACCAGTGCTGTCTATTTTCTTGCCAACATTTCAATGCACTGGAATTCTACAGATATTTATGGAGCACCTGTTTTTGTCACACACTGCGAAGCAGAGAATATTCAATAGTAAGGTAAGCAAGGTAGGACACAGTCTCTGCGCTGGCTATCTCTTTTCTCTCAGGAATTGTCTCAGGAAGGAGCCTAACTCAGTTTACCTAGGAAATACATGCTATTAGCAGTTATTACCTTGAGGGAAAGCCCACATTACAGAAACTTGAATCTATGGCCATGCATAAACACAGTTCTTATGGCCCTTCTGGGAGACTAACTTGCTCTCTGATATTTCTTCAACCCTATTCTTATGTAAGATGAAGGGAGTTTCTTCTGTCCCAGGGGTTGAGTAGAAATTTAAAGGATATGTGAAACAGTCTATCAGGCAAGCCCAAAAGTTTTATAAGAATAGACTGAAGAGGAAGGCTTTCCCTGAAAGACAACATCTGTAAGAATAGTCATTTCTCAAGGAAAAAAAAACAGTGGAAACAACATATAGATGAGTATGGGGCACTTTACACCATTTGGCCTGACCAACAGTAGGCAGGCATCCACCTAAGTGTGTTCAATATGACAATCTGAGGAACACTGGCTAGAGAGCATGGCCCTTCCTTCCTAAAAAATTTGCCAAGGACTTCCTATAGATATGGTCTATGTATATGTACAAAGATGGAAGGTAAAAACACCCAGATGTACCACCTAGGCTCTCACTTCACTTTCAGGGTAGTCATAATCCTCTCATGCTACCTGTCAAAAATATGCAGGAAGGAAGAGGAAAATCCAAGATAGTGAAAGAACTCAAGGGTATCTTCATGATGTACAACACAGTAATTTGGGAACAGTGGTTTTCCGGGACTAACTATGAATTGCAAGTACCCTGAGCTCAGCTTTTCCTAATAGTTCTATCATGATCAGATACCCATGATCAGAAAACAAAACCAAAAATAAACACACTGAAAAAATTCCCCAAATATGTATGCCTTAAGAAAATTCCACCTGACTGGGACCAAACCATTAAAAAATATTTGTTATGTGGGTATGTTGGCATCTTTACCAAGGAGAGTTAAAAAAAAAAATTAGAGGATTTTGCCTGTACAAAATAAATTTTAGTGGAGTTGTGGAGATATATATGAAAGGAGCCATATTCACGGATGATGCAAGTAATTTTAAGAAGTAATTAGAGGTAGAAAAGAAAGAATACATTTGTAGGAAAGAAAAAAGAAAATTTATTCTGAAAGTGTTCAGAAAACCTGAGGAAGTTCCCGCCACAGAGATGAAGAAAGCTTGTCACCCAGTGTGGAAGCGCAACACACCAGGGTGGTGCAGGATGATCAACTGTGCCGATATTACAAAGGGAAAACACAGAAAGCAGCTATGAGTCAGCAAGGATTAAGTCAACAAGAACTGTTTCCATAGATTTGTGGGTAAGAACACATATTTCACAGGCACCAGAAGAATGAAGGTGAGAATCATTGAAGATAACAAGTGTGAGGAATCTCTATTCAGAAAGGGAAGGGGAAGAAGTGAGGCAAACACATTTTTTAGGAAGGAGGAGATTTTACCATGTTTGTAGTAGAGAAAAGAATTCATGGAGCAGGAGCAATTGGAGTTATAAGGGGAAATGTTAACATTGATGGGGCAGGCGTTGGGAAGAGTTTGGGTAGCCATGATATCCATAGAGGGTTTTGTTGTGGTGTTGTTATTGTTGTTTTTATCCTACTGCAAGAGAGAGAAGAAGAGAAAGAAGATCGTGACAGAGAAAATCTGAGGTGGAGGGGAGGAAAGTTGTGAGTGTGTATGCCAAATGCCTTTGATCTAGTGAGGACGTTGATGAGATCATTTCCTGGGAGGACATAGGAAAGGGTGGACATGACACAGAGATTAAAATAACTTTACTTTCTTACTGAAGAAAACGTAAAGCTAAATAATTTTAAACAATTTGGAATAAAATTGGGGGGGAAAATTAGCGAGAATGAAGAAATGAAAACTGGTCATCATAAAAGTTTCACTTAGACATTAACTTGTGCCGAGTGAAGTGAGTAATGAGATTGGACTTGTAATTACCTAACAATTTATAAGTTTACATGTTCCAATCTCAGTACACCTAAAGCTTTTTTTTTTTTAAATAGTTTAGCATTTTGTATTTTACACTGAGGAAAGAGCTGTGGGGACGATGTCTGCACATGAAGTAAAGGAGACATATAATGCATGGAAGAGCTTAGTCTTCAAAGAAAAACCTATCATCTCTGCGGAGCTACGCCTTCCCCTTGCGCACTTTGGCCTTGCTGGTGACAGTAAATACATTAACTACAGGAGAAAAGCCTGTATGAGGAGGCCTAGGTCTCCCTTCATCATAGTACTTCCTTCTTACACAATGTAGATTCCCGTTGGCTCCTTCTGCCTGTTTGAGACACCAAATCCAGGACAGCCATCTCCTGAAAACCACTGTTAAATATAGTACCTGTGTATTACTTGGCAAAGAGAAAAGTCCCCAAAGATCTGACTCTCTGCTTAATATGTCTGGAATTACCATTAGCGTTTTAGAATAGGTGCATCTTAGGCTTGGCTGGCTTTTCCAGTTTCCCTGCCCGAAGTCAGGAGCATAGCACATCAGTCTGTAAGTGGCTGCCAGTAACACAGGGCATCCCCTGGGAGCGGCAGGCCCGGGTGTGGTATCACAGGGGCACTGAGCCTTAAGATGTTCCTGGAGAGAGTGGTGGTTGTGGTGTGTGGATGTCTGGGCCCCCAGGGATCAGGCAGTAGTCCGTAGGCAAAGGATCAAGACAAAAATTGTCTCAGAACGCCTCCAGCCTGCCATTTGCTGCTTCTTTCAATATCCTTTTTCTCTGGTCCTCTTTCCCTGCTATCCTCTTCCTCACCTTCCCCAGATCCCAAATCTAAGGGTCCTGTGGACCGGGTAAAAGAGTTTTCAGCATGTACAAAATAGGATATGTTGATGTTTTTTAACAAAAGAATGATACCTAATTCAAAACCAGTGATCTGCTTCATGTCAGGCGCTGCAGTGTATGTGGGGGATTTGAGGATGAACACGTTGGGAATTCATCCTCTTGCGAAAAGACAACCCTGTTAGATACGAATACTTGAAGATATAGAGGCACGAAGAAGAGGAAAAGAGAATGGTGACAGAAGAAGGCATTTCTTCTGCAGGAAAAGAAAAATATTGGCAAAGCAAATGCCTGAAACAAATACATTTAGATATGAAAATGCATATAAACTTGAACAAAACTGTATTTTGAAAAGATTTTTCTGGCAGCAATGTATCAAGTTGTTTGCATGCAGAAGAGCCTGAAGAGCACTTAGGAGGCTCTTGACATAGTCTATAGAAGACAAGGGACAGAAAAGAGGATAGAGATGGCAGAGATAGGTCAGAGGAGACATTGCAAAAAGAGACAGGAAAGACTTGACTTGAAAGTTTCAAACTTTGGTGATGACATTTACAAAAAAATAGGAAGCATGAGTGGAGATGAAAATGTGAGAGGGAAGATATTGGATTCAAATTGGACCTAATGAGTTTTCTGAGGCTCCATAAGCTATCTTTACAGAGAAGAGCGGAGTGCAAGGGGAAACCCATATCCAGCACTCCCAGGAGATAACAGAGCCCAGGACAGAGCAGTGGGGACCGTTGTAAACAAGGCCCAAAGAGTAGATGAGATTGTCAAGGAAGAGAGAGGACAGGAGAGGAAAGGGCTTAGGAACAGATTTTTAGGCCACAGTATGGAGAATTTGAAGAAGGAGGAGAGAGAAGTTGCAGTCACATGGTTAAAAAGAAACTGAGAATGTCCATAGAAAGGAAGGAAGGGTGGAGAGTTTCTGGAAGGAGAGCCAGATCGGTCAACAAGGAAGAGACACAGAGAAAGAAGCTGAAATATGAGAACATTGGATGTCACAACAAATTAGTCATTGATGACTTTCAGGAGAAAGATTTCGTCAAGAGAGATTTCTCTTCATGGGAAGAGAAGTCACATGGCTGGATGATAAGGACTTACCTCAAGTCTCCAGCATGTTGGAATATTGAAACTAAAGCAAAGCATTAAGTTTTCTAAGTTTACCCTTAAATTGGAGGAAGAAAAGATAAAGCGTAGGGACAACCTCAGAGGGCAAGGTGAGTGGCGCCAGTTTAAGGTGGTCTGCCGCACCATTTTATACAACCAGAGGCCTGTTGTAATTCTGGTTTCTCTTGAGCTCTTACTTCCCATCCTCAGGTGAAGGTGGGTGGCAGTTAATGAGGAAGAGTCGATGATGTTCAAAGATGACTAAGGTTAATTATCTGGAAAAAAATACAGTGTACAATTAACTAGGGGGAAAAAAAAGATGACTAAGGCTGTAAATAACAATCTGGCTCTTCCTACAATTCATGCTTAGGAATTAAAGGAATTTTTTCCTAAGGAAGTCATCTCCACCTCACCCACTGTTCCTGGCCTACTTTATCTTTTTGAACACAGTTCATCCTCCTAGGTGTATGGACAAATTTCTTGTCTTGTGTGGCCAGCCCATTTGAAAAGGCCTCAATGATATTCCTTTCATGTTAGAGTGTGTTCTCAACATCTCCTGGTGATTTTTAAAGGTTACAGAATTCTCAGAGTAGCTTTGCTATCAATGTAGAAAAATCAGTGGTCAGTTTCCTTATCTTATTATGCTTAGCTTGAAAGAATGATAATCTAGAAAGTCCTAAATGCACGTATGTCTTTCCTTGGCTTTTGCTCTAAATGTATATCTTTTTTCTTTTTTTGGCATCCACATAGTGGATGCACAGTGCTCAGACTCACCCAAAGCAATCCAATAACAGATAGCACCATATTACCTGTGAATAAAAAATTATTTTTGCCCTACTCAAATATTTTTATTAGCCACACATCTTCTTCAAATATATACAGATGGCTGTTTCAGTGTGTAGCTGAGGTATGATATCTAGATCACTGGAAGAGGATACAATTATGTGTTAAGGTTATCAAAGTTTGTTAAGGTTAAAAAACTCTGTGTTATCAAAGAGTTATGTAGCGGGAATGTGAATTATCAGTGTGCCATATTAATCATAGCGATCAATTGCACAAAGTTTGTATTCTACTTTTCAAAATACAAGTAGCTTTTTTTTCTTTTTTTTTGAGATAGAGTCTCACTCTGTTGCCCAAGCTAGAGTGCTGTGGTGTCAGCCTAGCTCACAGCAACCTCCTGGGCTCAAGCAATCCTTCTGCCTCAGCCTCCCAAGTAGCTGGGAAGACAGCATGTGCCACTATGGCCAGCTAATTTTTTTTTCTATATATTTTTAGTTGTCCAGCTAATTTCTTTCCTTTTTAGTAGAGATGGGGTCTCACTCTTGCTCAGGCTGGTTTCCAACTCCTGAGCTCAAACAATCCTCCTGCCTTGGCCTCCCAGAGTGCTAGGATTACAGGCGTGAGCCACCATGCCCAGCCTACAAGTAGCTATTTTATATGCTTAGGCTTGTTTTCTATTTCTTTTTAGTTGTAAGAATATCTCTGTCACTTACATATTTTGCAAACTTTTTATTTGTGTATATATGTGTGTGTATATATATATGTGTGTGTGTTTGTGTATACATATATGATATATATGTATATATGTATATGTATGTTGTATATACATATACATGTATATATACATATATGTATATGTATATATATGTATATATATATGACATATATATGTATACACAAACACACACACACTCTCAAGCACTCAGGGAGACATTTTCATAAACTTACCCTGCATGGTTGTTGGTTTATCTGTCAAAGAAATTCATTACCAACAGAATGCCTTGCTTTATATGCTTACTAAATTTTTTAAAAATGCTTTTCATTATATTTATGCAAACATAAGTTGGCTAGCTCATAATTTACCAAATGCAAGCATTTGTCAGGGTTCTTTCCAATCACTCAGAAAAACGCGCCTTTGTGTATTTTGATTATTTAAAGCAATATTGTTTCCATTATGCGTACATGCCGCCAAGACAGCATGACTGTCTTGACTGAAGAAATGGGAATGCTCTTAATTTTCTGCAGAAGTACTTTTGATTGTTTAGCCAATGTACAGATAGTGATGTGGGCATAAACATTTTTGCACACACATTTATTTTCCTTGGCACTTCAGAAGTGAAGGGGAATGCAAAGGAAAATGACATATGCTTTTATTTACATTTAAAATATATATTAATATTAAATTATAAGCTGAGGAAATGTTTAATATTTTGGAACATAAAAATAGGATGCACTCCTTATATAGAAATCTCTGTCATGTGGCCACATTTTATTTATACACTTCAGCTAAGCATCTTGGTTTTTGTTTGTTTGTTTTTGTTTTGGGCTCAGACAAGCTTTGTACCAACCTCTGAAGTTCTCAGGGATCAAATAGTGTCATTCAAACTTGCTTACCCTGCCATGAAGCAAATCATCTTATATGCTCATTAAATGGATCCATTATTTTCCAAGGAGAGGAAAGGGAAACAGCTGACTGTAGTCAAGGCATTGGAGACCACCCTCCTGAGTACAGCTTTGCCACATAACTTTTTGTTTTTGTTTTCTGGGCTATT